>NW_027131705.1:1377419-2754839 GCF_026122565.2 Emydura macquarii macquarii
AGCCAAGATGGTCAGGGATGAAGCTCAATGTTCTGGGTATTTCTAATCCTCCAACTGCCAGAACATCTTGTACTGGCCACTAACAGAGACAGGATACTGGGCTAAACATACCATTGGTCTGACCCAGTGTGGCCGTTCTTTTTTTCTTATGAATGGCACCACATGGAATTCATGCTTCTTGCAGTGCTCAGCCCTATGAGAGGCTCCCAAGTGAACACAGCAGGGTACTTTATCTGAACAGGCACTCTCCCTGTCAATAGTGATTGGCTCAGTGAAGGTGAAGCTCATGTCTACACTATACAGCACTCATTCAATGGGCAAACCCAAAGACTGGAATTCACTTCCATAGGAATGGAGAACGAATACAAGCTTCATCACTTTCTGGTCCAAATGCAAAGGTCACCTTGCATTCCTTCCACCTTGCATTCCCACATAGTAACACAAATATTAAAGCTACACCAATAGACTAATGTATAACCCTTTTCCCTGAGAAGAAAACTTGACATGAACCAACACTAGTCACCTTGTTTATTTTTAACTTTGAATGCGAATCAGATATCAAGCGAAGAGAAGCTTTTGTGTGCAGGACACAGGACTGTTTCAGCAACTGCTCCATAAATCTGGAACTTACTCTTGGGAAATATCTTGCTGTCCACAACCATTAGTCCATCGTAGCTAAATGCATTCTCCTACCTGGCCTTCCCTCAATTACACCAATAAAGCAAAAGCAAATCAAATAAATAAACAAACAAAACATTTCCTTGCTCATTTAAGGGAAAAAAAGAGATAAAGTTATATTTAGGTGTATGCATTAGAATTTTGGGAGAGGTAATGGGTCATTTTAACAATGAAGATAAATAGATAAAACAAAATCGATTCAGCACTTAGGAGAAGATATTCAAATAACCTTTCAGAAATAAATAGTTAATACTGTATATTAAGATCACATAAGAGTCATTATTGTAGTCTGACTTCTATGGCTTCCATTAAACAGAAAATATTTACATGAAAATAATGTCAACTTCACAGTTTACACCAGACAAAATGAGCTCTAAGGAAGGGGTCTTACAACAACGATAATCTGAAATGCTGTGAATGTGTCATATGAAACTATTACAGGTACCTGATACATGAAATTCAGTATTGATAAATGCATTTACACAAGGGTCTTTACCAAAGTGAAGTAAAATAAAAGAAATGCAAAATGATAAAGATTTGAGCAGAACATGTTTGAAGGGAAACTACAGTGCTGATAGAATCACCTGTAAAAATCCTTGAACCATCAAGATGAGCTAACAGATTCAAAGATATGTAAGTGCTCTAAGACAGATATTAGGGGATTATATGATTTCCTGGAGGTAATAGACTTCAGTTATTATATTCCACTTCTGGTCATCACATTATTAAAAAAAGGATATTACGGCACTTGAAAATATGTAGAGAAGGGCTACTAGATTGATTTCAGGACTAAAAGAATGAGCACAGGGAATGACTTTAGAGCATTCATTTGTATGGGGTCATTTAAAAAGTCGGTAAAAGATTCAATTACATTATGTAAAGTATACTTTCCATGATACAGATAGCAAACTGAATGCCGGGGATCAGCCCAACTAATACAGGAAGAATATAAAAAAGGGTCACAAATTTTAATCAAAGAAAAGTTTTTTCAGAGCAGATGGTAGGAAACCGTGTTTCAGACAGAATAATCAATACGTGTAACACAAAAATTGGGCAAAATTGTTGCAGGGGGAAGAAGGCCGTCAGGTCAAGGGTAAAAACAAGGCCTAATGATAAGTGAGACCCTTGTTGTTTGTACAGCACCTACTACAATGAGGTAGTGATATATGATTAGGTGCTTTGGTAAAACAAATAATAACAATAAACATTAGAGTCGCTGGATAATCAGCATAATCAGGATAATCTCCTACCTACTCTAGCAACAATTTACCAACACTTTTGTATTATACAAACACAGTCACTGCCTCAATTTCCTCTCATTCGCTGGGTAATTTATTCCTCTGGATAAACTAAAAAATAATTTCCCCCCCCACCAAAGGGGTAATCACAGTCTAAATGATATCCAAGCTTTTCACCCAGTCTCTTGTCCCATCTTACAGCCTTCCCTTGAGCGTCTGTTGCTCTTCACTCTTCAATGGGACATAACAGCCCTTTCACCCACTGCTTATCCTTCAGGATCAATGGGGCTCACTAGATCTGGCAATGGGAACCTAGATAATGAAGTGAGCAGCAGGTCTGAGCCCCAACTTCGACAATTTCTTTTTCCTTATAAGGCTACTTATTGTGTTTTGCCACAGTCCACGCTCTTTGCCGGGCCCTTATCCAAGACAGCCAGAGCTCTTGCTCCTTCTTCAGTCCCTCTCCCTTCTGAGATAGCAAGTTGTTTTTCGTGACATTCTTTCCCAGCATGTCTTGCTATCGGACCTATTGTTTACGTGCTCCCGGGTAATTACCCCTCCCAGAATTCCCCTTTTCGAGGCTGATCCAAGAATTGGGCTATGATGGGTATGTAGCCTGCATGCCCTCTTAAACATGCACTGTTGGCTGGAATGACCCCAAATCCAGCCTTTCTAGATGCAATATGAAGCTTTGACTGTGCAATAATACAGTGGAACCTCAAAGATAGAAACACCTCGGGAATGGAGATTGTTCATAACTCTGAACAAGATGGTATGGCTGTTCTTTTGAAAGCTTAAAACCGAACATTGACTTAAAACAGCTTGGAAACTTTACTATGAAGAAGAAAAACGCTGCTTTTAAACCGTCTGAATGCAAATGAAACAAGCACGGAAACGATTTCCGTATCTTGTCAAATCTTTTATTTTAAACTTTCCCTTTATTCTTTGGTACTATACTCCTCCTTTACTCTGCAGTCAGTGTCTTCCAGCTGAGGTGGGGAGAGATCTCTGCAAAGGTGGCACCTGGCACTAAGGAACCTGGCAGCACTGCCTAGTTTGCAAACAGCTCTCTGCCCTATTCCTGTTTCTTGCCTTTGGGCTGAATTGGGGGGGGGGATGCCCCACTCCCTTGACACTACAAGCCCAGCCCTTGGCCAGTTCTCCCTAGGACTTGTCCTGCTCTGTGCACTGCTCACTGCACTCCAGAGGCAGCACTTGGCAGGGAACGGCTGCCAGCCCACTCCCAGTGTCCCTCCATCCCCTGCCCCTCACACTCCCAGAAGTTCTGGCAGGAACCAGGAGCACAGCCTCTGACAAAGTTTGGGCCGCATTGGTGTACGTGCGGTGCAGGCTATGGCCCTTTATAACTCCTCCATAGTGCGGCATGCCAGCGACAGCTCAGACTCTGGCTCCTCACCCTTCAGGCCAGGTTCTGGCTGCAGCAGCAGCATCTGCCATCCTAGCACTGGCAGCTTCCTTGAAAGATCAGCATGTCAGGCTGCAGCAGCTTCTTTCCTGGGCTGGGACTGAGCTTGTGGGGGCTGTGGGTGAATAGTGAAACAGCACCCGCAGCTTACACAAAAGCAGCGCAGGCTCCAGGCTGTTTCTGCTCTGCCTGCTCAGGCTGCCTTGGGCTGGCAGCAGGGGCTGACAGCAGTGCTCATAAACCTCAGTGTCTTCCCCTCTTACCTGTAAGCAGCTGCCCCTCGCATGGTGAGTGGGTTTGGGGACAGGAAGCCCAGATGTGCCTACCTTTAAGATGCAATACAAGCACTGTACAGTATTTACTTTCTATTCTTTCCTTTTTCCCTCCCTCCGTTGCTGCCTGATTGCTTATTTCTGGTTGCACGTGGTGTTCAGTTGACTGGTCAGTTTGTAACTTTGGTGTTCGTATCTTTGAGTCTCTACTGTAGTTGGTGGTGACAGAACCAATATCTGGTCTACGCCCCCTGGTTGAACCTGTCAGTAATTCTCTCTGAGTTAGCCATAATTCCTCCTGAGGACTGCAGCCCCAACACAGCTCTTATGCACCCTCTGCACAGGGGTGCTAGAACAATTTTTATAGTGGGCGTGCTGAAAGCCATTGAACCAAACTGTAAACCCTGAATATAATGGAAACCACTTCAAGCCAAGAAGGGGGTGTTGACCACCAAGTAATTCTATCCCCCAAGTTACTACAATTTATGGTTGACAGAAAAAATGAATGGTAGGCCAGATTCTAATAATTTACTCTATTAAAACTAACACTATTTTCATCTCATGGATTCTTGTCATGCCTTATAAGATACTATAAATAAAGAAGCAAAATACTTTCAATTATTATTATTAACTGTGAAAGAAAGAAAGAAAGAAAGAAAGACCTACAAATAACCCCTAAACAGTGATTACTCCAGTTACAATCTCTTTTGTACGTCTCTCTGTTTAGGTCTTTCAACAGGGATTACACCTTTAAGAGTGCATCTTCCCTGATGGGGACATTATTCTCTACCATCAATTAAAACCAAAATGTATTATTTCCCTTATCAGTAGTGACTCATAGAGTTAAAGGTCAGAAGGGACCAATATGATCATCTAGTCTGACATCCTGCACAACTCAGGCCACAGAACCTCACCCATCCACTTCTGTAATAGACCCCTAACCTATGACTGAGTTATTGAAGTCCTCAAATAATGGTTTAAAGATGTCAAGGTACTGAGAATCCATGATCAAGTGACCCCTGTCCCATTCTACAGAGGAAGTCGAAAAACCCCCAGGGCCTCTGCCAATCTTGCCGAGGGAAAATTCCTTCCTGATCCCAAATATGGCAATCAGATAAACCCTGAGCATGTGGGCAAGACTTACCAGCCAGACACCCAAGAAAGAATTCTCTTTAGTAACTTAAAACCCACCCCATCGAACGTCCCATCACAGGCAATTGGCATATTTACTACTAGTAGTCAAAGATGAGATAATTGCCAAATTAAGCTGTCTCATCATATCATCCCCTCCATGAATTTATCAAGCTCAGTTTTGAAGCCAGCTAGATTTCTTGCCCCCACTGCTCCCCTTGGAAGGTTATTCCAGAACTTCACTGCTCTGATGGTTAGAAACCTGCATCTAATTTCAAGTCTAAACTTACTGATGGCCAGTTTATATCCATTAGTTCTTGTGTCCACATTGGCGCTCAATTTAAATAACTCTTCTCCCTCCCTGGTATTTATCCCTCTAATGTATTTATAGAGAGCAATCAACACCTCTCTATCTCTACTGGAAATACCTCATCTGATGCTTCCTAGGACCGCATTAGCTTTTTTACCGTCCACATGACATTGACGGTTCATAGTGATCAACCAGTACCGCCAGGTCCTTCTCCCCCTCTGTCACTTCCAACTGATGCATCCCCAGTTTATAGCAAAAATTCTTGTTATTAGTCCTTCCATGCATGACCTTGCACTTTCCACTATTAAATTTTATCCTATTTCTATTACTGCAGTTCACAAAGTCATCCAGATCTTCTTGTATGATATCCCGATCCTTCTTTATATTGGCAATACTTCCCAACTTTATGTCATCCGCAAACTTTATTAGCGCATTCCCACTTTTTGTGCCAAGGACAGTAATAAAAAGATTAAATAAGATTGGTCCCAAGACCAATCCCCGAGGAACTCCAGTAGTAAACTCCCTCCAGCCTGACACTTCACCTTTTAGTATGACCTGTTGTAGTCTCCCGTTTAACCAGTTCCTTATCCACCTTTCAATTTTCATATTGATCCCCATCTTTTCCACTTTAACTAATAATTCCCTATGCAGAACTGTATCAAATGCCTTACTGAAATCTAGGTAAATATTGCCTAAATCTCAATTTCAAAAGGGATTTGGCCACTTAGGAGCCAAAATAATGACAATGAGATTTAGGCTCCTAAATCAGTTAGGTTTTGTAATGGTGAGTGCTGAAATGCCTAAAAATCTGGGCCAGAGAGATTAAGTGAAGCAACTTGTCAAAATTCACACAGGAAGTCTGTAACAAAGTAAGAAATTAATTTTGTGGATCCTGGGAGCCACATTAGTGCGGGGAATTGAGAGGAACCTGAGTGATGCAAAGAAAAGCAGAATGGGACAGATGCCCTTCCTTCATATCTGAAACTATAAACTAATCTTATGAACTGTAATTCATCAAAGAACAATATACAGGAAGTTCAACGACCAGATAGCCAAGAATCAACGTTTCCTGTTAAGTATAGATATACTTGTATGACCCTCCCCTAAACATTCTTGGACTTTTGAGAGATTTGAAATTGGGATCCATAATGGAGTTTTGCAATTTGATTCAGAATTTTAGTTCAGCTCATTCTGATAATGGGAGCAAACATTTTTGAATGTTGAGGGTGTTCAGGGTCCAGATCTAGATCTGAATTTTGAAGCTGGGGTGCAACCCATTGTTATTACACCACACCAGTCTTGTTCTGCCTACAAAAAACCCTCTCTCTCTATTAAAAGGAGAAGTTATAGCTATTTCTTAATAGTTTTGGACTTGTGCACCATTGTCACTACACTGCTGTAAAACTCTGTGACCTGGACTATAAAGCAGCCTGACCACATCAAAATCCACAACACTTGTAAAAGTGGGCAGTACAAACCTACAAAAATTCGACAATAGTACAAGTCACCCAATTGCTGGATTGTTCTTCTGATTGACCCTGGATATTTAATCAGCTCCCTGTATCTAGTTCTCCGATGCAATTCCAAAAAAGCCATTGGATTTCAAGATGCTTCAGAAACTGCATTTGCAGTTAGTAAGTGACTGAAATTGTTTTCCTACAATTTGATACTCTTTTCTCACATGCCTTCCAACTTCATTTACCACTATTTCAAATATATGTACCTAAACCACCCTGAATGAAAGAAGGAGCACACAATACCTATGTAAACAAACAAGCACAGTCATTTGAAGAGAAAATTGTGGGGTAAGGCGTGTTAAAAGAGCACTGGGCACCTAACATCCCAATTTACACATATGAATTAACTGAGGCCCTTTGATGTTATCCAACTGTCATTCAAGTCAATCAGTCTTTGATTTCAACAGACTTTGCATCTGGCCCCTACAGATCCCACTGACATAAAGTGGAGTTGCAATTGCTGACACCTCTGAAAATTTGGTGTGAGGGCCCAGATCCTCAAAGACATGCCTGTCAGGAGCTAGGCCTAGAGGTCTCAGGCCTGGCACACAAAAACAGAAATGTCCAAAATTAATGGTCACTAGAAAACAAGAACCTTAGGGTGTGTCTGCACTGCAAGTGGGAGGTGTGATTACCAGATCTGGCAGACTTGGATTCAGTCCAGTAGCCCAAGCTGCCACCTGTGCTGTTTTCAGGTTGAGACAGCTAGCGCAAGTCTGTCTGTCTGCAGTGGGAATCATGCCTCCCAGATGCGGTGGACTATATGCTTAATTACTTGCCCAATTTCATACACTCTTGTGGTATAAATTGGTGCAGCTTCCTTTACTTCAATGGAGCTGTGTCTGTTTACACCAGCAGAGAATTTTGTTCAATGACTCTCAAGGAAAACAAAGACTAACACCCAGATGTTCTCCACGGACTCAGTCTCTCTCTTTATAAGTATCTATTGGCCACAGCTTTAAATGGATAAGATACAGCTGAATATGGTAACGTCCTGTGTGAGGTTCATAGCTCTCTAAACAAATTTACCTTGACTGTGTCTGTGCCTGTTTTGTGTTTGCTTTCTGTTTATATCTTAGCAAACATGTTTGCTGGCAGGAATATTGGCCAAAACTGTGAATCTTAAGGACAAGATTATAATACACATGCACACAAGGGAGAAATAAGGAGTAAGAACTGCTTTTATTCCTCTGCCTGAGCTACCTGGAACTTGGGTATGGGCTCGTGGGAGTATGTTAGGTTTACTCACCTCACATGATGCCTCCTTGGAGCATGTTGGGTTGGGGGGACTGGGAATGGATGGAGTGTTGACTCCATTCAACCTGTTGGCTGGGCAGATTACAGGAGTCCTCCAAGGGTTAGAGGAGAGTGGATAAAGTGGTGTGGAGAAAGGAAATTCCATTTTGTGAAGGATTTTTAGATTTTTAAATTTGGCTTCCTTCTGAGTTGAAAAGAAACCTGAACATCTTAAAATTCTCTATGAAAGAAAACCCCAGAAAGAAAGGTTTTTGACTGACTGAAACATTTTGTTTCTTTTTTATTTAGATATTTTTAAATTTTATATTGTGAAATATACTGCAATTCAATATTTTTTATAAATTCAAAATGAAGTCATTTCAAAACAAAAAAATTGAAACTTTTCCCAGTTTTTCACCTAAACAAAGTCACAAAGCTTTTCAATTTCAGTAGAAAATTCAGTCCCGTTCCAGTTTTTCCAACCACCTCTACTTCCGGTACAGGATAGGTATAAATTACTGTGCTCCTGGAACGAGGAGGAAGCAGGGGGAGTCTCTGGATACAGAGGTCTGTCTCTGAGTCATAATGCCTTCCAGGACAGCCCCTTGAGTGGAACTGGACTGGTCATAAAGTCAAAATCTAGCCCAAAATGAAAATTGTTAAATATTTACAAAGGGAACATCCTGAATTCCCTCTCCAAGGCCAGACTCTGATATCCATAATCATGCTGAAAAATGCCACAATGAACCTATTAAAGTCAGTAGCATTAGTTGTGGTGTAGGGTGGAGTTAATATGAGCTCTGCCTCCCTCTTTTGGCATATATTATTATGCATCTAAATTATACAGCTAAACCCAATAAAACAAACTAAAAGTGCTTATTCTGAAATCCTTTGGAATGCTGGATCTGAGATTACTTCTTACCTTTTGAAAAGCTATTGCATGCCAGAGAGAATGGAGTGCTGATTCCAGGCAGGTGCAACAGAAACACCAGGGGGTTGCTTAATATTCCTTTGGTGGACTGAGGTTTTTCGATGTCCCTGTTTCTGAAAGGTCAGTGCACATTTTAAAATTTCACTGCACATCCATGTGTCACTGCACATTGGCTTAGACCACATTTTAGAGCAGCTGAAATTTGGACAAGTAGAGCTTAAATAGATTTTGAAATGACAAAACTACTGGAAGTGGAATCCATGGTACTTGTTTCAGGTGTCTGTTTCTGTGATTTCTTCTTTTTTCATTTTAACAACTTGGTTCCAAGGTACAGTGGTACATAGGGCAATAGACAGGAAAAGCAATTAGACAACACTTAAAGAAGGTAAATACAATTTTCAAAAGTGCCTTAATGACTTAGGAGTAGGGCTGGTTGGATTTTTTTTCCTTGCAGAAAGTTTATCTTTTCTGTGACAAACTGAAAAATTATAGAATCATAGAAACATGAAAATGCATGGCTGAAAGGGACCTTTAGAGGTCATCTGCTTCAGCCTCCTGTGCTGAGGCAGAACCAAGTAAACGTAAACCATCCCTGACAGGTGTTTGACTAATTTGTTCTTAAAAAGCTACAATGATAGGGATTCCACAACCTCCCTTGAAAGTCTATTCCAGAGCTTAACTACTCTTACAGTTGGAAAGTTTTTCCTTAATAAATAGCCTACATTTCCCTTTCTTCAATTTAAGCCCATTACCTTCAGTGGGCATGGAGAATAATTGAACACAGTCCTCTTTATAACAGCCCTTAACATATTTGAAGACGGTTATTGTTACCCATGGTTTCTCGAACCCAAAGCAATGGGGAACTTAACTAAGTCTCTCCAAGCATGTCAGGAATAAATCAATGGGAGTGCAGCTCATTTGTCTGATAAATGATTGATAAAAGGAAGTGTGCTCTTATTTAAAACTATTTTTTTTATTAGATTTTAAGTACACACACACATACACAATAGGCTTACGACATCTCACATATAGTTACCCACACTCTGAGATGGCTTTGAGTGATCACCTGCTGGGCTTCCAGGAACCTTCTTTCAGTCCAGCTGATGGGGAGTTTTGATATCACCTCCTTGCCTGAAGAGAAGCTCCCTCAGACTGCACCAAAGCAAATTCTTTCACTTCATATTTTATAGTTAACTCTAACAAAACACATAAGCTGTTTTTTTTTGGTTTTTTTTTCACATAACCTATAGTGACTCCTAGTGGGTCAGCATAGTAACCAACATACTACAACATAGTCACCAGTTCTCCTAATTTCAACAAACTACTAATTATCTCAAAACATTTCTAGTATTTCTAGTTGTAACAACAATTTATTGGGGCACTTAAAACCAATTTGATTAATAGGTTTCGGGATCCCAAATATGCTTTTCTCAATGGAAAAAACCTGTATTTTTCCTCCCAAATTTGGATCAAAATATTTCATATTTAATATTTATAGTTAATTAAATTTTATAATCAAAACATTATTGAAATAGTTATTGAAATGACTATCAATTTTTCCTGTACTAAATAACAAGTTTTCATAAATTTTTCATTCACTGAAAGACCCATATTTCAATAAACAAAAAAGCAAGATAACCAATTTGATAACATTTTGAATAATTTTTTTGTCATTGAAAATTTTGCAAAAAAAAAAAAAAAAAGAGATTTTGTAGAAGTCAATCTTTTTTACTGGAAAAAAAAATCTCATTAAAAAAAAAACAATTTTTGTCTAAAAGACTATTTGAAAAAATGCCAACCAGCTCAAGTCATATACCCTGTACTGCCAACAGATAACGGGAATTCTTCTTAAGTATGAGTTGTAAGGAATGATGTTTTTTTGCACAGGAAGATGTGAAGTCCATGCATGCTAACATAGTGAAGTTCAGAACAGCAATAATGCATGGCATAGTGACTCAAATACCCAAAAGGAGATCAGTAGTGCCGGAAGTAAACCATAATGAAGCGCTATTCACAATCAATTCAAGTGCAAAGTTCATATCTGGATTTGTTTTATTTGGGACTTTTTTTATGGACCCTTTTGTAGGAAGTTTTATAATAAACCAATTCCAAGGAGGGTATTATTGACTCAAGCATCAAGAGGGATTTAAGTGGAGTAATTGGCTTCCTGACAAGGGAAACTGAGGCTGGGAATACCTGCAGTGCAACTCTAATGCAGCAGGGGGTGCTTAGGGCAGGCTCACCCTATGAGACTGTATCTACACTTTCAGCTGGAGGAGTAATTTCTGGCTCAAGGAGACATATCTGCACTATCTCTCATCAAGCTATTGCACTAGAAGTAGAAGTGCAGCCATAGTGGCGTGAGTGTTGGAAGGGGCTGGGCGCCCCAAGTACGATTCCATCCAGGACACCAGATAGGAACTCAGGCAGCTAGCCCCTCCTTCTGCTTGTGCCGCCATGGCTACTCTTCTCTTTGTAGTACTCTAGCTTCATCAGAGCAGGCTTGCATATGTTTCTTCGAGCTGGAGATTATACCTACCACTCAAAGTATGGACACACCTTTTGTTTCTCTGTGCCTCAGCTCCTCATCTGTGAAATGGGGATAGCAGCACTTGTTTACCCCTCAGGGATATTGTGAGGGCCACCACTGTATTGGTTTTTGAGATGCTTGGATACAATGGTGATGGGGCCCAAGTAAGTAACTTAGATAGAGATAAATATTTATTGGCGTTGAAAAATTGGTCCATTCCATTTCACTAAGAAATGGGATATAATTCAAATGAGAATTGGACAAAATATTTCAAATTTTGAAAAAAACAAAAATTCCAGAAAACTCTTCTTCCTTTTTTCCAACCAGCTCTAATTGAAATAATTAGTGATTTTATTTCTGATGGTTTTTTTTTTTTTTTTTAAATTATTTGTGTGTCTGTGTGTACCCATGCTTTTGTGCACACATTATTCATTGTAGATCTGTCCCTGATTTGCTCCCAGCAAGGTCATGGAACTGAAATGTCTCCTGTGGTAATTCTGGCAATTCATACCCTTAGAGTTATGTTTGATTCACTGCATCAGTCTTTAGATGTTCAAATAATGCAGTCAACAAAAGTTCCTTCTATTTCTGGCTGTGAAGATGACCCTGTTCATTCCTCTCGGAGAATACCCTGGCCACAACCGTGCATGCATTTGTCATCTCTAGACTTTCCTATTCCAAGTCACTCCCATGGTATACTGTGGTAGTATCTTTTAAATTAGTCATGTGTTCTCACCAGAAGACCTCCCATTGTGAGAGGTTTCTCGCATGATGCCGCATACCCTCAGGGTCCTCATACTCAGAGTCTGTAGGAGCCACTTTGTCATATATCTAATAAAAAGTCATGATTTAAATTTTATACCCATGATTTCACTCTCGGTTCCTGAAATACAGAAACTGAGCTGACTCGAAAGAAAGATACTCTTGGCTGACTGGCCTTATTGGAAACCACAAAAAGTCTAACAAGTCCTATGAAAGATTCACTAAATGCTTGCCTTCATCTGGGGTTTAAAACAGAAGAAATCAAATTAATACAGTTTGAAAATGCTTGCATATACATGCAGCAATACAACACTGTGCACTAACTCTGCATTTACTGGGAGCTCTGGAGTCCTCTTGCAAAGCGGACTGGATTTGATTCAAATTGAAATAGTTTGACCTTTTGTTTGTGTACACACAATTGGTATACACCGCTTTTTGCATGCTTCCAACGGGATATCGCACGGATCATTGTAGATCACCCATAACTGACCAGTTCATTTACTTGTGTGCCATCCATGCACTGGTGTCAGTTTTCCAGGATGACCCTTTCCCTCTTTAAAAGGTGGTGCGGTCTCAGATTTTGTCTATTTTTCCTGGATCCCAGTATGGCTAAAAAATTTTGAGCTGAGGGACTGAACTCCAGAAGCCATGCAGCTAAGATGAGCCAGAGGCAAGAGGTATACTTGCTTTTAACTCCTCCCCCCCACACCTTATTTTGTTGTACTTGGTACATTGTTATTGTTGCACTTTGGATTTTGTTTTCAGGGTTGCAGTAACTAAAGATCCGTGTATAATTTGTTACTTAAGAAGATTAGTTTCTGAAATGTATTTCCAAATACAAAGACATTATTTTTCTGCTGCTTCTATTAATTTTTCCCTTATTGTTGTTTCATCATAAAATCATTCGCAGTACATTCATTATGGGGTCATCACTGCATTTAGCACAGAGAATCCTTGAAATAAAGCTGAAATAATTCATAGGATGTTGACAAAAGCACAGAGGCTATGTTAAACTTCAACCACCCACACACAATACTTGCTTGCAATGTCAGTGCTTGCAATGTCTGCATCCCAACACCCCTCCATGGGTTAACATTTTCAGCCACGAGACTCAAACTACATTCAGTCCATATCTCTGACAGTATTCCCATGGTGTCTGTATCTGTATGGAATGTGTTGCCAACTGCTTGAGCCTCTGAGAAAGTCACCATACCTCAGAGTCTCATCCATCCATAAGGCTTTTCCCCCTTGGTCTCACAAATATTGTGCAAAACACAACATTCTGTTATAATGGTTGGAATTTCTTTTTTTTCTGCCACTTGCAACATATTCCACAAACAGCACCATCTGCCTATCAAATGGCCAAATGCACACTTGACTATCATTCTTCAACTATTGAGGCAAGAGTTGAAATGCTCCTTCCTTCTATCCAAGCAGACTGTGTATAGTTTCATTAGCCAGAGTGTCCCAGAATAAATGGACCAACCTTGATGTCATAAATGTCCACAGTGAGTTCCAAAAGATTTTAGTAGTGTGGATCCTCCCATCCAACCTCTATTTATATCTGTAACCCTGCCGTGATGTGCCATGATGGAGAAATAGCCCTTTCTGATAACAAATTCTGCACTCTCTTGTTCCAACAGCATAGTGTCCTCCTCTTCTTCCACTTCATCCTACTGCCACTGTAGCCACCTGCTGACGGGGGAGCTACCGTTAAATATTCTCCTCCTTCCACATCGTGTGCTCGGCGGTGCGACAGGTAAAGTCCAATGGAGAACTCGTCTGGCGCCGAGTGCTGTACAACAACCCCAGCAGCATGTCCCTCTTCATGCTCGTCACCACAGCGGCATGGAGCATTGTTGGGGCCAGGCTGTCTGACGGCAATTTGAAAATGTCATGAACCAGTCCATAAAGAAAGCACACGGTAGAGTCAACTGAAACCTGGCATTAAAATATATATATATATATATTGGACGCACCTGGTTTCCCACAATGCACAATGAAAACAATCCCAGGATGCAAGCTACCCAGAGGGGAAGCAAAAGACCATGGGATACCCCTGGAGAACACCACGTCCTCAGTTCTCAGCAAACTGCCCCCCTATGTTCACAGAATGCAAACTGAAAACCGAGCGGGCATTCCATCTGCACACTATGGGTGCAACTCACATACTGCGAGTCACCTGATGCACATCAAAAAGCTTCGAGTTAACCCTCCGCCTCCAAGTAAACACACCCTGGGCACCCTTCTGTGTTTGCAAGGTATTCTATTCACTTATGCTGATTTGACAATAATATCTTGATAGAACAAAAGGCAGCTCTGCCGTATGTCTGACACAGACACTTGCTGGTTACTGTATTGCCATATACAGGAAAAAAATTCAAACTATGGGGAAAAATGTCCTAAGGGCCCACTCCAGGGAAATGATCAAAACCAACTGTGCAAAAGAGGGGCTATCCTGGTAAAGATGGAGCAGAACTACAGTCAAGACAGGGGGGACACCTTGGGGTGACTTCAGAATGGAAGTGCCCAGTAAGCATAGTTTTATACGATTTTCACTGTAAATGGTTATTAGGTGCATAACACTGTTGTAACACTGTTAGCATCTGCCACTGAATTAGAAGTGTGGTGAATGTCAAAATGTCCTCATCCTGCTTTGGAATAATCAGAATTGTTGTCATTATAGCAGTAAAAATCTAGGTGATACAATACATGGAAAGTGACTTTTTGTCCCACACTGGTCATTAAAACATTTACCCAGGTAGATGAATGGCATAAGGTTAGCATTCTACAATGGGCAGGTACTATGTATAGGCTACAATGTGACTTTAGACACAAGCCAAGAGTTGCATCTCTCCAACAATAGCCCTGGGAGGCAAAGCAACTCAGAGACATGCTTCTGAGTCACAATTCCTACAGAAAGGATGTGGACAAATTGGAAAGAGTCCAGCGGAGGGCAACAAAAATGATTAGGGGGCTGGGACATATGATTTATGAGGAGAGTCTGAGGGAACTAGGCTTGTTTAGCTTGCAGAAGAGAAGAGTGGGGGGTGATTTGATAGCAGACTTTACCTACCTGAAAGAGGGCTCCAGGGAGAATGGAACTAAGCTGTTTTCAGTGGTAGTAGAAGGCAGAACTAGCAGCAATGGTCTCAAAATGCAGTGGGGGTGGTCTAGGTTGGATATTAGGAAAAACCTTTTCCCCAGGTGGGTGGTGAAGCACTGGAATGAGTTACTAGGAAGGTGATGGAATCACCATCCTTAGAGGTTTTTAAGGTGCGATTTGAAAAAGACCTGGCTGGTCTGATTCATTTAGGGTTGGTCCTGCTTGGGTTGGACTAGACTAGATGACCTCCTGAGGTTCCATACAACCCTAACATTCTATGATTCCTCCATTGTTTCCTTCTTGTGCCTGTGGGTGATAACATACTGCTGTTCCATTTCTCCCTCCCCCAGCACATGTAATGCTCGCAGACCCCAGTTGTTGGGGACTGGAATTGAACCTGGGATATCTGAAGCTTGATTCAGGAGCCTCTACTGCATGAGTTAAAAGCCACATGACATTTAGTTCAGGCTGTAGCAGACTCCTCAATCTCTAGCTGGCCTAAATGCCACTAGAGGGGGACAGAGAACCACACCAAGCAAGCATGGCTTACACCCATGCTCTCTCTCACTGTGGTTCATTAGACTGAAGGCTACCCCCATTTCTCATTCATCTCTGCCTATCTGCTCTGGGGTGGAGTAAGGTGCACATAGATCAGCTTACTCCTGACACCCGGACCAAGATCTCAGTTGCTCACTTACAGGTACAAGGGAGGTTAATCAAAGATGAATTCATTTCTAAAGCCAGATGAGATCATTGTGATCATCCCATCTGACCTCCTGCATAACGCAACCCTAGAATTTCCCCTAGTAACCTGATGCAAGCCCATTCATTTGTGGCTGAACTACAAGTCATAGAGTAGCCCCTGGAGCACATATCAATCAACAGAAGCCCCATGTATTATTGAACAAAGGGTTTTTTCTCTTTTTCAGATAATAATAAAAAAAGACATCAGAGTGCTAATCTGATCCCCAAAGTGCCTCTGTGGTTCCTAATTTTCTGATAATCTAAAGGCTACTTGGCAAAATTATTTGACTGACTAATGATCTAGTGAGCCATTCAGCTCCCATGATATCCAGTTTAATTTCTGTATGTACTGCAGTATTGGTTTTCAACATCATTGATCACGTCCCAGGAAAAAAGGCATGGAGATTTACAATCCTGCATCAACTAATTGATCTATCTTGTCCAGCAGAGTCAAACTAGTGTTTCAGACAAAGTCAAATGCCAGAGCTTAGCCACTGCTGAAAATGAGGGGAACATCTTTTTTCCTGACTTCAATGCCAGACGATTGTAAATGTCTTACTGGAGTCCAGAATAGTAGGCAGTCCTTGATAAAATACGGACATGTCCCTTTAAGATGTTTACAGACCAGTACTGAGACATTTACACAAATCTGTTAGTGAACAGGGGGACAAGGCTGAAGGCAGAGGATTGGTGTATTATGCTCTCCTTGGCTCAGCCCAAACAGCAGACTGAGTGCTAAGTTGTGTGCAGTGTTGTTGTAGATGGGTTGGTCCCAGCATATGTAGCTCGAAAGCTGTTTCTTTCTCACCAGCAGAAGTTAGTCCAATAAAAGATATTACCTCATCCACCTTGTCTCTCTAATATCCTGGGACCAACACACTGCACAACGGTGCAAAGAATCAGGTATCAGAAGTCACACTGTACATCTGCCAGACAAATCTGAACATCCCTGTTTTTATTTTAAATGTCATCTTAACAGCATATTGCCATCCGCCCTTTTTGTTCGTCTTATGCTGCTTTTTCAAAGAAGGTTATAAAATCCAACTACAGAGACATGAAGCATATACAATAAAATCAGCAACCATGTTTCCCACTCCACGGATATTGCCACAGATAAAAGGACTGTGAGGAGACGCTTGGAACTGTTTTCCTCTGAATCTCTGTAAAGTGGAATTTCTCACCATCTCACTTTGCAGCTCTGCAGCTTCCTGCCCTGAATATGTCTTGCCTGAGTTGTTCTTTTCTCATTGTAATTTGCAAACATAAACCACTGAAATCTGCAAGGAACTGAATAAAATGTAAGAGTACAGAGATCTGCAAAGCAATCTTCAAACACAGGGAGAGAAATGCAAGGCTGCAGTTCTGATTAGATGGGTAGGCTGATTATAATCAGTGATTGACTGCCTCATCTCTTGACACTTGCTTTCGCTTCAAGGAGAAGGCTGTGGGGCACCTCAAGTGACCCAGTTAAGGAATATTGCTTGGGACAATAACCTCAGAGCAAAATCAATGCTGCATTTTTCATCTTGAGGCAAAATGTTAGTTTACTAGGAGTCAAATTCTGCCTTGAGATACAGGCTTGGATCTCCACTGAAGTGCATGGGAATGCCATAGATGGGGCTGAGTCAACTGAATTGAACAGGATGGATGTGGGGACATAATTTTGTTCATGTGTCTGACGACACAACTGAGCCCTGTTCTAAATGGGCTACTGGCTCTGAGTGGGCTCAGTGGTCCATCTATACAGAGTCATTTGAAGGCCCAGGGCCTTTACAGAGTAAGTGGTAAGTGTGTGAGTTGAACCTGATGATAAAAGTCCTGAGCTTTTGCCCAAAGGTCAATTCACTGTTACTATATAATTTAACTTGACTTACTTTCCTTTGGGACAAATCCTGCAGTCGTTACTCAGTCAAAATTGCCATTGGACTGAGTGAAAACTGGTAACTGAGGACTTCAACATTTGTCTCTCTGTTAATACTCCTGAGCCAATAATTCCTTGTGCATCAATGGCTATTAGCTAAGATGGTCAGGGATGCAGCCCCATGCTCTGGGTTTTCCTGGCTTCTGACTGCTGGAGGCTGGAAAAGGATGGCGCGGGATGGATCACTAGGTGATTGCCTGTTCTGTTGTGTGGGTATTCTGTGGCAGCTAGCATTGGATACTTTTGGAGGACAGGATGCTAGATGGGATGGACCATTGGTTTGACCCAGTGTGGCCGTTGTTATGTTCTGTTAATTTATACTGAACAAAGTGAAAGACTGAAGATGTGTAAAATTCATCCACTCAGTGTACCTGAAAGCTCCCCCCAGCCTTATCTACAATGTTTCCGCTTCTCCTCCTTGAACTTTTTTTATAAGGACCAGACACAGCAACCTCAGCAGGTCCTGCAGCAGGGAATGGTGGACATTGATTACATCATCAGGCCGCATTTCACACTGGACTTTCTTTCCCCTGTGCTGATTGCCTGCTAACTCTACCTCTCCACCATGCCTGCAGTTTCTTCAGCTCAGCCTCACTTCACCTCCTTCTTCCTCCCCACCCCCTCCTTTGTTCTTCTCTTTAGCTAATCTCCTCCTAACTACCCCCCAGTCGACTTTCTTCAAAACCATGGTGCTAACATGGTTTTGCAGCCTTCACATTGTTCACTCTGCTTGTATGATGTATCCCCTCTCCCTGCACCATTTGTCTGTCTTCTCTAGTTAAAGTAATAAGCTCCTGGGGTTGTTCATCTATTTTAGAGCAGGGGGCGTGTTTCCATTCATTGGCCATTCCAAAAAAAATATGCATTGGGTCATACCAAACCCTTTTTTTTTTTTTTTTTTTTTAATTTTCAGAAAATTGAAACATTAAAAGAATTATTTCTAGTTAAAATTTTTTTACAATTTTGACCATTTTATCACTTCAAAGGAAACACAATATCTTGTTTAGAAAATGTCAAAATTAAACTTTTTTTCATTTTTGGGGATTTTTCTTCAACTGAAATAATTTGGCAAAATCTACATGATTTGCCAAATATTTTGGTGTCACCAAATCTGCATTATTAAAAAAAAAATTAAGTTGACACGTTTTCATAGATTCATAGATTGCAGGGGCAGAAGGGACAACTGTGATCACTAATTTGACTTCTTGTATAAGACAGGCCAGAGAATTTCCCCAGAATAATTCTTAAAGCAAATCTTTTAGAAAAAAATATCCAATCTCAATTTAAAAATTGTCAGCCATGAGAATCCAGCATGATCTTTTGTAAATTGTTCCAGTTGTTAATTATTCTCACTATTAAAAATGTATGCCTTATTTCCAATCTGAATTTCTTCAGCTTCAGCTTCCAGCCATTGGATTGTGTTATACCTTTCTCTGCTGGACTAAAGAGCCAATTATTAATTTTTTTTCCCTAATGTGGGTATTTATAACCATAATCAAGTCACCCCTTAAACTTCTCTATGGCAAGCTAAATGAGTTGAACTGCTTTAGTATAGCATTATAAGGCATGTTTTCTAATCTTTAATCATTCTTGTGGCTCTCTGCTGAATCCTCTCCAATTTATCAACATCCTTCTTGAATTGTGGGCACTCAGAACTGGACACAATATTCCAGGAGCAGTCACACCAGTGCTATACACAGAGGTAACGCAGGATCACATTAGCTCTTTTGCCCACAGAATCACACTAGAAGGTCATATTCAGCTGATCATCCATCACGACACCCAAATCTTTTTCAATCATTCCTTCCCAGGGTAGAGTGTCCCATCCTCTAAGTGTGGCCTATGCTCTTTGTTCCTAGATGTTTACCTTTACATTTAGCTCTATTAAATCACATATTGTGGCTTACCCTCAGGTTACCAAACAATTGAGAATGCTCTGTATTAGTGACTTCTCCTCTTCATTTTTTTGCCAGTCCCCCAATTTCTGGGTCATCTGCAAACTTAATCAGTGATGGGTTAATGTTTTCTTCCATGTCATTAATAAAAATGTTAAATAGCATAGGGCAAAGAACCAATTATTACAGAACACCACTGGAAACACACCTGCTTGACAATGATTCCCCATTTTGAGACCTATCATTTAGCTAGGTGTTAATCCATTTAATGTGTGCCATAGTAATTTTGTATTGTTCTAGTTTTTTAATCAAAATGTCATGTGGTACAAAGTCAAACGTCTTATAGAATCTAAGTATTGTCAACATTATTGCCTTTATCTACCAGGACTTGTAATCTCAACAAAAGAGAGTGTTTTCATCAACAGATGATAAGACTGCATCATCTGGGTTTTTTTTCAAATACACAACATAAATATTTATTGAACACACCTGCCTTTTCTGCATTATTGTTGATAATTCTACCATTTCCATCTAGTAATGGACCAATACCATTGTCAGGATTCTTTTTTTTCCTTACATATTTAAAAAATCCCTTCTTATTGTCCTTAACTTTGCTGGCCATATATTTCTCCTCGTGTCCCTTTCCTTCCTTTATCAATTTTCAACAATGCCCAAAATTTTATTTATATTCATGACTCTCAACTTTACCAGCACAACCTTCTTCCTCAATTTTGGGATTGTGGATTTTTGGGCATCTAGTAAAAGTGTTTTTAAATGATTCCCAATTATCATTGACATTTTTTCTGATTAAATTTTTCCTCCCACATGATTTGGTTCATAATTACTTTCAGCTTTGTGAAATTGGTTCTATTAAAGCACCAAGTATATATATTATTGGTCTGGACTTTATTCCGCTTGCACATTTCAAATGTGACCATGATCACTTATATCTAAGCTACCGTTATTTTTTAGTTCTTCAATCAGTTCCTCTTTGTCCGATAGGACGAACTCTAAGAAAGAATTCCTGCCATGATCAAGCAGGGTTTTTTCCCTACATATTCATTCAGTTAAGGATAACGATGTGGTCATTCAGTTCCACAGTGTGATTTGATGGTCTGTAACCAACACCAGCTAATACCTATGTTGTGCTTTATCTGTTAGGAAATTGATCTATAAGCATTCAAGATAATTTTCTTCTGAGTACCAGTTACTCAGAAACAGGTAATGCCATTTTTGACATAGATTGCCACTCTCCCTCCCCTTCTGCTTTCTCGATCATTCCTAAATAGGTTATGACCATTGATTTTAACATTTCAATCATACAAAGCCTCCCAAAAGGTTTCAGTAATACCAAACAGATTGATATTATGCTAATAAATGAGCAATTCCAATTACCCTCCCATTTTGTAAATAGTTTAACCCCTCTGCTCCAACTACTCTAGCTATTCTGTACGCAAGGAGGTTGGTCCCCCTTCTACAGCGGTGGAGACCATCCAAGCTACACAGCCCTCTCTCCTCATAGAAGGTGGACCAATGTTCCACAAAACCAAAACCCTCCACCATACACCATTTATCTAGCCAGGGGTTCACATCCAGAATCCTTTGCTTTCTCTCTTCCTTCACTCATGGGACAGAAAGGATCTCAGAGAAGATAGATTGGATATTATTCCTCTTCAGCACACTTCCAAATTCCCTGAAGTCATCTACTATCTATGAGATATCCCACAATGCAGTGTCATTAGTGCCACTATAAACCATCACGAATTGATCCGTGCCCGTCGACTTCAGAAGCCTGTCCAGTCTTAGACTGACATCTCATGTCTTAGCTCCAGGCAGGCAGCACATTGTCCTGTTGTCCACCTCTCGCTTAGAGAATGTTCTTTCACACATGTGGCTGGCTGAGAACTGACTCTTCAAAAAAAGGAGCGACTGTTTTTCTCATACAGTTGAAGAATTCTCTGTGGGCAAGCTTGCTTCTCTTAGATGCTGGGCCAAGCTGCCATCCACATGTGTGCCCCATATCTCTCTCTCTTCCTTTGGACCTGTTGGATCTGTAGAGATATCCTCCAAAGTTTCTGTGTTGAGTACCTGGTATTGATTTGAAACTTCTAACTGTGTGGAATTTGTCATGGTCCTCTTTTCTCTGGTGGCCACAGTCTGCCCATCCTCATCTGTCTCCAGTCAGGTAGAATGTTGCTGTGATCCTCTGCTTCTGGCTGTTAACTAACTGCTAGGCCTTTTCTCTAACTTCCTCTGCTTCCTATTCTCTTGGAGGCCAGTTCCTTCTTCCTTGAACCTGGGGTACTAGTGTTTCCCAAACCTGGCTGTCTTGGGATGCCTCAGCTTCTTTGATTCTCAGTAGCATCTTAACATGCCCTTCCATTCCAAGATTCTTTTCTTCCAGCTTCTACTTTTGCCCAGCTCTATTCTATTTGTACAGTTTCTAACACAAGAGAGCCCTATTCTCAGTCAGTCCCTAGGCAATACTGTAATGATAAATGAATAAATTATATAAGGCTTATATCTCTTGCACCTTTCCTTTTCTGAAATATTAACTATTCATCCAACTGGCAATCAAAACATTTGGCACAGTGGGTAGGATTTTAGAAAGCACTCAGAATTGATCTCGCTCTGTTTCCAATGAAGGCAATGAGAGTTTTTCCAGTGGTTTCAATGGGAGCAGAGTTAAGACAACACTGTGCCTTTCAAAATCCCACTGCATATTTTTAAAATCCTGGCATTAAGAGAAGTGTGCTCTGTTTCTTTAGTCGGTCATGCTGTATTTCACTGGGTCTCATTCACCATGCAACATGTGTATATTGTCTGGATGGATTGTAAACTCTTGAGGTCAGGGACCTTAGTAACAAATAAACAGAAGTTGCTATACTGCATCAGTCCAATGATCCTTCTAATTCAGTATCTTGTCTCTGATAGTTGCCAATATGGAGACACACCACTGTGGATATCTGTGGAATCATGCTTATCTTTTTGATATTTGAAATCCAGCTCTTCACTCTTGATATTTTTACTTGTCTCTACACTTCCTGCTTTCAGGAAGGAGCAGAAGCCCAAGAATATAATAAGACAGGCTGTTCTCATGGTATTTACAGACCAGAAAATAACAGAAATCTAATGGAGATAAAGATTCTTGCAAGGTTAGTGGTTCCTACCTTCTGCTGGGAGAGGCTCTCCGATGACAAGGACTATGGTTCCAGATGCCACTGATCCCCCTCGAAAAATCAGTGTTAGGACTGCTGCAGAGCTGTGGATGGTGCAGACCTGACAGTGTCTTTGAGGTTACAGACAGAATGGAGGTGCAGGGTGGCAATGTCTTGGAAGCGATGGCTAGCCCAGGGCGGGGACCATTTTGGCATGATGGGAGGTGGTAGCGGTGGCGTCCAGGCAATGAGCAGTGTAGGGGGGAGGCAGTCTGGACTGAAGCTGCAGAGAGAGCACCAGCCCACCTAAAGGCATCTGGTGCAGGCTTCCCTATCGAGCAAGTATATCTAAAATCACCCCAGCTGGGTCAGGTGGTACAGCCACAAGAATAGCTCAGGCAGCACTGGCTTGCCAGCGTCCTTGGACTTCCTGGGGAGGAGGGAAATGGCTCCAGTCTCTCAGTTGCCAGGAGCGCTGAGATTGGGACTGTAGTTAAGTCTCTCTGGGGGGTGGGAGTCTTACTTCATAGAATGTGTTGATTTATTAATTGCTGGTTTTCCCAAGTTGATTCTCTTGTCTCCCCTTTTCTTCCTGAAAAACCCCCTTTACTTGTGAGTGGGGATGTATTGCTCATCAGGACAGACAGGCTGGTAGATAAAGTTTCTGGGAGAGGGCTCGAGCAGTGTGAGTCAAGTCTTTAAGGAAACCCCTAGAAAAGTGAACCCAATTCTTTTTGCCGCCATCAACAATGCTAGAAGGGTTGCAGTCACATAATTATTTTAATAGGTGTCTGCATAGTGACATAGTCTCTGACAATGTCAATGGCTTCAGTTTTTATCTTTATTTTGATAAGGCCACTGAGGTTGTAATATCTTTTTATGCTTCTACCTAATTGCCCTAATGCCTAAATAGTACAACATGCTCTACACAGCTGATTTAGCATAATGGAACATTTTGCTCTAGCATCAAAAAGCTGCTAGACACTGGCTGGTTTCTCCTCATTATTAGAAGTGTCATTTGAACCATTTCATAAGTGTCAAATTTGCTGCCATTAAAACTTCAGTAACTCTATTCCTCTTGCCAGATAAAGCATATTGATTTTTGTTCCCTTCTCAATTGGTTCTGGCACAATAATGGAAACAGAATGGTATTATCTAGTGCCGGCTGAACAACTATGCATACAAAAAGGAGAAACACAGCATTCTCTTGCGTAAACAGGAGGGTATGAATAGCATCTGCACATTCAAATCCCATGGAAACAGAGTGATGGCAAATGAAGGCTAATCTAATAAGAACGATGAGGATACCAGGTTATTATTTCTAGCATAATTAGATTAAAAAATTGAGAAGAATTCTTCTTTCACATTCCCCTGATGTACTAAAAACAATGATCATATTACAATGGAACTTAAGCTTTAAAGAATTGGAAATGTAGCTAGATTTGTTCCGGTGAAAGTACAAAAATCTATTTATTTCACATTCTCTTAAATCCTTTTAGAGCCTTTTCAGATTTGCAGTGGGGAGAGGGAGGAAGCAAAACTTTTTTATTTTCACTGAACTGAATTTGGGTTTTCACAGCAAAGCTACTTGATGAAGAGGTAACTTATCGGGATGAAGAACTGAGACATTTCATTCAGCCTCGCTGCCCCTGGTGATGGGACCACTAGTGCAACAAATGCAGCTTTACTTTTATGAATGACACGGTTTCTCTCTGCTTGAAATGTAACGCTAAGAAGCTGCAGCCCATGGTGTGTGTCAATGTCTTGTGTGGGGGGATCATCTGTCATGTTCATGAGTCAGCAAACACTCCACTCCTACCAAGACAGTTAGCTGCCTGGCCACCACCAGGCAAACCACCTGGCATCCTCTGCCAATGTGTTTCTATTGCTTGAAATAATAATCCTCCAGATGCCCACTGACTAAACTGAGAGACACATATCACCAATCCCTAGTTTTAGTCTGAATTGGTTTAGTATTTAGACATTTGACTAAGCACTCCATGCCATCCTCCACTGAACAAGTTGTCAGACCCAGGCAAATAAACATTTGTGACTGAGTGATAACTCAGCATTCCTAATACAGAAAAATGAAAATTTAGCAGGGGTGAGAAGAGATGCTTCTGCAACAGGAAACCTGAGCAGGATTCCACGTGGAAAGATGGAGAGCATGTTGCTGTTCTTGTGAACAGGACCAGTATGGTGACCCACCATTTGCCAACTAGCACTCATTGATGGCAGCAGTGTATGTTCCAGCTGGGCTGGGGACTGGACAAGAAGCATTGCTTTGGGAATGGTCACTCCTTCCAGGAATGGGATATGCCAGTAGGTTTTTAAAAAGCATGTAACAGAAATAGCTCTCTTGCCCCCATGACCTTTGAATGCTCCCATGATTTGGACTTTCATCTCATTGCTAAGCTACTTTGGCTTCAAGTCATTTCCGTTAGACAATTAGTGGAGTGGGACTAAATAGCAATTTTTGAGCCACACCATTAAGCTTAAGAACACAGTTTAGATTTACAACTTGGGCATTACTCCTGATTTGGCTTTTAATAAGAACATTTTGTGTGAGTACTAAAAGCAGAGTCAAGTTTTCCCTGTGAAAACTCTGTCCCAATCTGACATGCCCAAAGCTGCCAAATTGTATTGCTCAGTTGCTGTTAGAAGCTGTTTAGTTGTTTCAGAAGGAAAGAGCATGCAATCGAAACACTTGAGCGACAACTGAAACAAGAAGTGGACATTTTCCTACAGATCTCCACCTTGAAATTCTACTTTCCCTACATTCTTAGAATTCCTAGCAATGTCCGCTGCAGAAAGGAGAGTAGAATATCAGTTTCGAGATCTGCCCTATGCATCTGAGAAAAAGATTAGCCCAGTGCATATTTCACAGAAAATAAAGATGCATACAGAGGACTAAGCCTCCATTGCACAACACCCATTTTACTCCCGTGTGATTCCACTGAATGCAGTAGTTACATCAGCATAATCCTGGAGGACCTTGCCCATTTATGGTATACTTAAATTCCCAGATAATTTTCAATTTGGGTTGAATAAGGAGATCAGAAGAAATAAACAATCAAGGGTGTTTTGAATAAGGGGAAGCAATCCTCCTCATCGGTGACCTGGAGACAGTACAGTATATCTCATCCTCAAATAATGAATAATGCCCCCAGGCTCTGGTAAAAGGAACATTGAGACAGCAAACATGTCTATTCAAATTAGAGGCAATGGCTTAATTTTTATCTTGTGAGAAAAAAGCTACAAAACAAACCAAACAAAAAAACCAGGCACTTCTTGAGTCAGGCGCATCCTGAGTCACAAAGTCACGATCGATTTTACGTCTTCAGCCACACAAGTATTCTTTACTCTCTTCTGGCCAGGAAGCCTTCTGGTTGTTCTTCTCTGTACATCTTCTTCTATGGCCTTGACATTCTGTGCTTTTGCCTGAGGAACTGAAGCAAGGTGAATTCCTTTAAGATTCAGCACTAGAGATTCAAGCAATGGATGGAGTTTCATTTGTTCTTGTTCTAAACCGACAGACACTCCAGGCATTCTGAAGCAAACAACACTGTTGTCTGATAGTTACTTCTGATATGGCAAAGCACTAGCTTCACCCACTTCTTGTGTGTTGTTTATTCTTTCTCCTCCAGCAATGTTGTTTACTCTGTGTTAGACCTGGGTTTTACACTGGTCCCACTTCCTTAGATAATGTCCTCGAATTCAAAGTGTTAGATGAAAAAAAAAAATCTGAGAATATATATTGTTCATCTGACCAGTTATTTATTTTAATAGCAGAACTATCCAATTATCCACAGCAAGCAGGTGCTTCAAAATTGCATGCAAAATAAAGCTTGTGTCTCAGATGAAATTTCCTCTTTTATTTATTTATGTATTGATTTTTAAATGGTCCTTTTTTTTTTCCAGATTGCGCAGAGGGGAAGAAAGAGAAATGAAGAAAGGGAACAATGATCCATTGATATATAGTATGCAACACATACAAAAGCACAATTTTGCAGCGGGCCTGATTCTCCACTCCGTGACCTCAGTGTAAATCAGAACTTGTGGTCTTCAGTAATCAGGCAGCACTTAAGATACTTCAAGGAGGAGCTCAGCTTGATTCTGCCTTGGTTCCAACTGGCTGTGCATAACAACAGCTTCACAGTGCCCCACCCAGACTCTGTGTCTGGCAAGCTCAGTCCTTAAAGGCCCCAATACCACAACTTCCCCTCCAAGCCAAAACTTAGTAACATTGAAAAAAAAAATCAATGAAACTCACAGTTAGAAATAATTAGAAATAACCTAATAATTAAACTTGCTACTAATGCTCAATTCATCTCTGAGGTGCCCTGCACTGTTGCATGGACCTGCTGGGCTCCCCTGAATCACCAGCACAAACTGCTGTGAGAAGGCAGCAAGGTTACTTGTTCCAGTTATGCCATAATTTGGGACCCCATCGTCCCAGCCCACTGTCAGTCTTCTCTGTCTGAGATGCTCTCTGAGAAAACAGCAGACACACTGCCCCTTATCTCCCTCCTTTCTGGGATTTGGAGAAGATGTCACCTATTCCTCTGCACCCATGTGGGGGTGGCAACCTCATACGACTATGGGGCAACCTCTTGTGACCCCATGGCTGTTTGCAAACATTGTTTCCCATCACAGAGGTGCATTTTCTTAAAGTGGTGGCAGCTCTCATGACCCCCAATCATATTGATTTTTGTTTGTTTCTTTGTTTGTCCTTATCTTTCTCTTGGTACATCTGCAAGTCCGCAGTGACTCTGACATCAGTTTCTAACAGTGCAGGAGTTCTTGTGTTTTAGTTTTCCATTGAACAAAAGGTCAGCAGGTGACAGGGGTGTGTGCAGGAATTTAAATTTGACCCCTTTTGGAGGGGCACTGAGATCCTTCAGCCCTGGGGCTTCAGCGTGGCACAGAACACCGGCACCGGGGCCGGAAGAGTTCTGTGTCCCGGCCGTGGCCCTGTGGCTGGAGGACCTTTGTGCCCCCATCCACTTTTTTGGGGGGGCATGCTCCTGCTTACCATCCGTTCTGTAATTTAGCCATGTTAAATGTGGACCACACCCTGACTCCTCAGTCTTTTTCAGTAGATGCTTTATTTTGACACCCTTTCCCACCTCCATCAAATTGGGGACAATTCACAGCCCTGAGTTAGGTGTACAGGCTTCCTACACACTGCATGGGAAGAGTTGTTCTCCTAAGAATGAGATTCACAAAAGGCAGCATGCTCAGAAGGAAGCCACTTATGCTAGCCAATAGGAAATGTGGCAGATTAAAAGATTCCAGGGCCAGAAAGGAGCACGGTGATCATCTAGTCTGACCTCTTGCATAATACAGTCCATAGAAAATCCCTCCCATGTAGGTACTTATAGTCTGTGATCCAGACACCCCTTTAACTTTCTTTTTATTAAGAGGAGTGGGATGTTATCTAAACCCCACCCCTCAATGGGAGATAGGCACTTAAGTCCTAGAATGGGGATCCTATCTTGCTTGGGTTCAAGACCCTCCTCCAAATCAAGAAGAGTGGGGATTTGAACCTGGCTTCCATGCATTGCAGGTGAGTCTTGTAATGAATATATCACTGGCTGTCCCAACATCTGGCCTGGTAATAGCTATCTATCACCATATATATCTCTATCTCTAACTCAAGTATTATGCTAAGAACGCGCTTGGTAAATGAGAAAAGAGTGGAACCAGAAATCAGCAAGCTAAAATTGGTGTGCTGGAAATTAGGTTTTATTGGTGGGTAGAATAATGAATGGATGGGCTATTCTGTCCATCACTCCTTTTGGGGGTCTTTAAAGAAAGAGACTTTGCAGAGAAAGATTGGCTACTGATGTGAGCTTCCCCATCATGGCTGCCAGCCCCCCATCTCCTGGGACCCCAGGTCTTTGTCATCCCAGTCCCAGGTCACAGAAAGGGAGCCAGAAGAGGTCATTACCACCACTAGGTGAATCCAAACACTACCTGAGATGTGAGACTTGGTGTCCCTCTACCCAGTGTATCCTTTACCTTCCCTACCCTATTTCCTCTCTTTCCCATTTTTCTCTTTTTCCTTTCTGGTCTACTAGAAAGCCAGCCAAAACTGCATATTCTACAATACTGCCCTCAGACTGTGGCCAGAAAGAAGTAGTTAAAAGCAATACCCTAAAAAGCCTGATGCTGGTACAAGTTTGCCATGTCTCTGGGCTTGTCTACACTTACAGTGCTTCAGAGCTTGGTGAAGATGCTAACTGCACTGATGGGAAAGCTTCTTGTATCAGTGTCGGTACTCCACCTCCCTGAGAGTCCGTCGCTATATCAGTGGGAGAAGATGTCCTGTCAACATAGCACTGTCTACACCAGGAGTTCAGTCGGTATTACTATGTCACTCAGAGGTGTGGATTTCCCCTGAGCGACCAAGTTACACCGACCTAAGTTTGTAGTCTAGACCAGGGATCAGAGGGGCTGATAAGACAGTGTGCTGTGCTTGTGTTTTTCCAGCAGTTAGGTTGCAAATGACAGTCAGCACCAGAGACAAAAGCTGTGTTTTCTATCCTTGCTGTTCTTTTCTCTGCCCCACTTTGTGTATGTTTTTCTTCTTTTGTGTTAAAGGAATCAGGATCAGTCTTTAACAACAGCAACAATGTCAGTGCTAGCTCCTCTCTACTAATTTCTTCTCTTTTCCTCTAAAAGACAGTTATTACTATCTTTGATTCTATCTAAGAGACTGCCAAACAACGGGATTTTTCCTTCTAAAAACTCTCTCCAGGTAATGGGATGGGGAACAAGGGACGTTGGTAGAAGAAAAGCCATATTTAATACTTTACCTTGCAAATGCTGTAACTGGTTTTCCTTCTTTTTTCTGTTGTTGCATCTTTAATAAAAGGTTTAAAGAATCTTTAATTGTGTGTTTGCTATGGTACTAGGCAGGCTGAGGTCTCTTTATACTGAACCCCAAACTTTGTTTAAACTGTTTAATATGGGACAGTGACATTGTTTTGGTGCTTTGGGCCCCTTTATTCCATCTAAATTAATACAACAGAATCAACAGAGTTAGGTGGTCACTGAGCAGCATTATTGTGAATCACAGTGATGTCTAAATGTCAGAGTTAGGTGCCTAAATCCATTTGTTAATCTAGCCCCGTCTAGATGTTTAAACCTATACCTCACTGAAAACTGCTTAAACTCATGCCCAGTAAATGTGGCTCATTGTCGGATGCTACTATGTCAGGTATTCTGTGTCTAGCAAAAATAGATTTGATACGCACAAACACCTGTTTAGCTGCAGTATCGTCTAATAAGGCTATCTCAGGGAAGTGAGAATAATTGTTTAGGACAAGTGCATAGTTTTTTTTCCAATCCAACATAAACAAATCTATGCCTACTTTGCTCCCAGGGACCAATTTTTCCTGTGCAACAGCATCTTTTGCTTGAGCTGGCCTGTATTTTGACATACGCAGCAAGCCTTAATAAATTCCACAGCTGTTCGTTTGAGGCTATATAAAATATCGCTGGCCCTTCTCTTTGATTTTTCAATCCCTAAATGACCTCCTTGTATCACTTTTAACATATTTTTTTTCCTGTAACACCTTAGGAATTACCACCCTGTGCTTATAAACAAAATCCCAGGTAATATTGCAAGCTCTCCCTTAAATTGATAATAGAAGCTGGGAATATGCTTTCCCGGCTCCTCTGTGCTAATAGCTTTCTGTGAAGTCTCATCCTGAGGTGTAGCTCTCGCAGTCACAGTCCCCATTTTGTCTGAGAGTGGACAGGTTTCTATAGCCAGACTGAAAGGTACAAAATCGTCCTCTGGACTTTGCTCCACTGTACCTTTGTCAATACTCCAGAGTGTGTTTCTGCCACAACCAAATCTCTGCCATGTTCCAACTGGCTACCCAGCGCTCTCTGCCCAGATGCTCTGTCTGGAAAGCTCAGCCCCTAAAGACAGTCCCCGATACTACAGGAGTAATTCCACAGAAGCCCAGTGTGAAAACAGTGTAGGCTTAACCTGCCAAGGCCTAAATTTAGAGACAGTATGTGACAAAGACCCAACATGAAGAACACAAAATAACTGAAAATGCCATGGGATTCCTTTCTTCGGTATAAATAGCTCCTTTCGCGATCACAATTTCTTGAGTTTTTGTTCCTGAGGTAAACAATTCCCACCACTAAGAATAATGAGAAAAATTTCTGAGGAATGTCAGTAACCTGGGGGATAAAATGATGATGTACCTTGAAATCAGGGAGATTAGAGAGTTATGGGTTTAAGCATGAGGAGAGTGAGGCCAGGACTGTGATGCCATTGACAAACAGGGCCTAATGGTTGCAGAATGACCCATGCAACCTTCTTTACCCCCAATCTGTGACAAGTTATGCTTGCCTTACTCGAGTGAGTCATTGCACTGAAGTTCATGCTAGCACGGTTTGGTTCTCTGTTTGCAAAGGGGTAAATAGGAGCAGAATTTGGTGTTATCATTCAGGTAATTTTTCCTAGAATTGATAAAAGAATTGCCTTAATACAGTGGTTCCCAACCCGTGGCCCACGGGCCAAAAGTGGCCCGCGGGGTCTTTCAAAGTGGCCCTCCGCTCCCCTCCTGCTGGCTGCAGAAGGGAGCCACTGCCTAGGGACCCAGGTGGAGTGCACAGGGCTACAGGACGTGTGCGGTTTCCCTGATGCAGCCAGAGGGATGGGACATCAGTGAGGACTCCTTCCATCTGGCTGCAGTCAGGGGGGTGGGATGCTGGCGGAAGCCCTTCAGGGTTGTAAAAATGATATCTGTGGTCCTCGAGCCAAAAAGGTTGGGAATTACTGCCTTAATATGTTATTATCATCATTATATGGACAGCCACACATATACTTTGCTCACGTAGGTTACTCTATTAAATAAATAGCATTTATCATAAGGAACTGAGATACAAGGCAGATCAGGATGTCCAAGTGGACTAAGATGTGGCCGTTAGGCTGCAGTTTCCCTTGGAGACACTGGAACTATGGATTCATATCCCATTCCTGACACCTACTCCTTTTGTAGGAAGAAAGGTTAAGCAGATAGGCACTGGCTTAGGACCTACGAAACCTGGTATCATTTCATAACTGAGACCCAGACTTCTTGTGTGACCTTGGACAAATCACTCAGACTGCCATGTTTCTTGGTTCTCCATCTGTAAAATGGGGATAATACTTCTCTTCCTCCTGGGTCTGTTGTGAGGATGAAATCTATTAATTGATCATAGAATCTTAGAAACGTATAGCTGGAAGGGACCTCAACAGGTCATTTAGTCCATCCCCTCTGCACTGAGGCAGGATTATGTATACCTAGACCATCCCTGGCAAGTATTTGTACTACTTGTTCTTAAAAGCCTCCAATAATCAAGATTGCACAACCTCCAAAGGTAAGAAGATGGATTGCGAGGTGCTCACATACTATGGCAATGAGGGCCAGATAAGTAGCTCAATGTAACATAAGCTCTTTATAAAAGAGGCCATGTCCCTTTGAAATTTGCCTTGAGGATGATGAAAATGATAAAAAGATACATCCCCTGGAGGTTCAGCATATCTGTTACTATACCCCACCATGGTGGTACGACATAGTCTACGTGGGGCAGGGCCTGATTTGAAACCAATGGAAAGACACTAACTGATTTCAATGGATCAGGCCCCAGTGCAGAGTGAAGACTCTGTGAGCTCATACAGGGCCTGAGCCCACCTCTCCCTACTTTGTTTGCAGTCCCATGTTAAAAACAAATAAATAAATCCTGCATAATTCTTTTTAAGAGATTGGGATGAAGATGATGAATATGGTTGATGATGATGATGATGAGACTTCAACTGAGATTGGGACTTTGTTGTGCTATGTACAGACCCATAGTAAGAGACAGTCACTGCCCCAAAAAGCTTAAAATCTAAGAAGATAAAACAGACAGAGGGGAGAGGAAACAGAGGAACGGATTGGCAAAGTGACTTGTCCAAAGATCACACGGCAAGGCAGAAGCAGAACAAGGAAAAGAATCCAAGGCAAAATCCTGGCCCCACTGACTTCATTGAAACCAGACTTTCCCCTTAGGACGTGTATGTCCCAGTCTAGTGCATTATCAGCCACGCCACATTGCCTGACCTCGTGATTTAACTTTGATTAAGAAGGGACCTGGAACATTCAATACAGACCCTGAGATAACAGATCAAGGAGAGCCAGAGAGCTGATTGTTACAAGATCAATGGTATCAAAGGCAGCAGATAGATCAGGAGGTGATTGAGATATTTCCTGTTGTTGCTGAACATTTTTATTTAATGTTTATTATTTAAACTGTTATTTAAGTATCTGTTTATTTTAAACTGTGACACTGCAGAGCTGCAAAGAAAATACATGCTAGGGAAGGGCCGCGTGTTGTTAGTAGTAAACTCTTAGCACAGGTGATCCTGAATTATTCATTATGATTATGATTCATTTATTGTTTGTTTGCAGTAGCCTTCACAATGTGCTACACACTTGACAGATATTCAAAAGGGGCAGTCCCTATAGACTCAGGAGAGACAGACAGCCAGCCAGAAATCAGGAAAGGGGAACAACAAGAGGATTTTCTATGCAAATCAACAACATGCCCTGTAGGCAGCATAGCAGCCATAGGAGTTGTCAGAGGAGAATTAGGCCCCCAAGTATCCACACTGCAAAAATAATTAGCACATTCAGCACTAACTGGTACCTCTGCTGGGAGCTAATTGGCACCCCTGTTGGGACCAGAGATGCCAAGGACCAAATGTGCATGGAGATTGAAGTACCCCCTTCCCTGCAGATATGCTCCTTGCAAGTCAGCTGAGGAAATTTGCCCTGCCAGAGCTCTCTGTGGTCTGTCAATAAATCTAGGACTTCATCCTCCAGGGCTTTCATACCTCCACCCATAATGAGCATTACATTCATTTGAAAAACAAACATAATAAGGGTGGGGAAAAGTTGTTGATTCATGCAAAGTGCCTAATACTAAGCAAATAAAGAGGCAAAACAGTGAGAGCAATACATACATATACCTACATTAAATAAGTGAGACTTAATTTCATTTCTGTTATTTGCCACCCATCCTAGAGACAGGAGATAGAGATTTAGGGCCAGATTAGGCCCTCAGATCAAACAGGTGAAAATCCTATTGAAGCCAATGGGAGATGCATCTTTGTAATCGATAATTCAATTTGACCATAAGGACTGTGATCCTGAAAATTGCTCCATGCAGGTGGACCCCTGCAGTCATGCAAATGACACAGAATGAAGGCTAGGAAACTGCAGTGGCATCTTATGAAAGCAGTGGGGCTTCACACAAGGACAGGGGTCCACCTACAAATGTGAGCTAGAAGGATTGGGTCCTAAAATCATTAGCTTAGAATAATAAAATCATAGAAGATTAGGGTTGGAAGGGACCACAGGAGGTCATCTAGTCATGACCAACCCCAATTAAATCATCTCAGCCAGGGCTTTGTCAAGCTGAGCCATACAAACCTCTAAGGATGGAGATTCCACCACATCCCTAGGGAACCCATTTCAGTGCTTCACCACCCTTCTAGTGAAAAGGTTTTTCCTAATATCCAACCTAGACCTCCCCCACTGCAACTTGAGACCATTGTTCCTTGTTATGTCATCTGCCACCACTGACAACAGCCTAGCTCCAACCTTCCTGGAACCCCCTTTCAGGTAGTGGAAGGCTGCTATCAAATCCACCCTCACTCTTCTCTTCTGCAGACTAAACAAGCCTAGTTTCCTCAGCCTCTCCTCATAAGTCTTGTGCTCTAGCCCCCTAATCATTTTTATTGCCCTCCGCTGGACTCTCTCCAATTTGTCCACTTCCTTTCTGTAGTGGGGAGCCCAAAACTGGGCACAATACTCCAAATGTGGCCTCACCAATGCTGAACAGAGGGGAATAATCACTTCCCTCGATCTGCTGACAATGCTCCTACTAATGCAGCCCAATATTCCGTTAGCCTTCTAGGCAGTAAGGGCACACTTCTGACTTATATCCAGCTTCTTGTCCACTGTAACCCCCAGGTCCTTTTCTTCAGAAGTGTTGCTTAGCCAGTCGGTCCCGAATATGTAGCTGTGCATGGGATTCTTCCATCCAAAGTGCAGACTCTGCACTTGTCCTTGCTCAACCTCATCATATTTCTTTTGGCCCAATCCTCTAATTTGTCTCGGTCACTCTGTATCCTATCCCTGCCCTCCAGCATATCTACCACTCCCCCCTGCTTAGTGTCGTCTGAGAACTTGCTGACGGTGCAATCCACTCCATCCACCAGATCATTAATGAAGATGTTGAACAGAACCAGCCCAAAGACTGACCTTGGGGCACTCCGCTTAATACTGGCTGCCAACTAGACATCAAGTCATTGATTGCTACCCGTTGAGCCTGACAATCTAGCCTGTTTTCTTCCCACCTTATAATCCATTCATCCAACCCATAACTCTTTAACTTGCTGGCAAAAATATTGTGGGAGACTGTATCAAAAGGTTTGCTAATGTCAAGGTATATCACATCCACTGCTTTCCCCACATTCACAGATCCAGTCATCTCATCATAGAGGTCAATCATCTTGGTCAGGCATGACTTGTCCTTGATCAATTCATGCTGACTATTCCTGATCACGTTCCTGTGCTCCTGTTCTTCATAATGGGTTCCTTGAGGACCTGCTCTATGATTTTCCTTTGGGACTGAGGTAAGGCTGACCGGTCTGCAGTTTCCTGGATCCTCCTTCTTTCCTTTTTTAAAGATGGGCACTATATTTGCCTTTTTCCAGTCATCTGGGACCTCTCCCAATTGCGAAAAAGCAATTATCTTTTGAAAGATAATGTCCAATAGCTCTTCAATCACATCAGCCAACTCCCTTAGCACCCTCGGATTCATTGCTTTTCAAGACAAGGGGTGGGTCAACCCTTTGCAAGCACTAATTTCCCATGTTATGTATCAAGAAACCATTGTGAGGTGACTGAGAGATATTGTCAAGCACAACAAATAATATTAAAAATAATAAAATGGAAAAGAATAAATCTTTATTTACCATTCCCGGAAATATCAGATGAGTTTATGGGCTTGTTTTCTTCAGGCTCAGGTTCAAGAAGCCTACAGGCCCAAGATACCCAGGTGTACAGGTGGCAAGAGAGAGCAGAGGTTACTTTGTAAAGCTGTATTTATAGTAGCAGAATATTCTGCACAAAAGGGTCTGATTTTTAATTTTTTGTCAGTCAGGGAAAATCATCTTTTTCTCTTCATTTGGCCACGAACAGGTGTGTTGCTTACACACTTTGATTTTCAATACTCTTCTCAACCAAACCACTCTCTAGCAAATTGTAAAAGCTACCCACTGACTTGAGAAGCAAGAATCTCAGGTTTCCCCTACACCTGCCATGCTATCAGATGAATCACTACATCTCTCCCCTCTGTTCGAAGCATCACAATATTCATTTTTCATTAATTCACCAAGTGCTACAAAACCTAGGACGAGTGTATAGCGAGGCTTACTTTAGTGGTTATACAAACACAGATCAAATGCTGTGAATCCCTTTATGCGAAACAGGGACTACTCCTGCTACAGGCAAACTAGGAAGCTACCTAGGGTGGCAGATTTTATCTAGGGCAATAGAGACAGCCAGGACAAACATGAGTGATACTGTTCAGGTTGCAATGCCACTTGCTCAAATTTGGCTCGCCCGCCGGCCCATCAGGATAGAGGGGTGGCCAGGCCAAACCTGACATTTGATCTCCCCACTTCCACCATAACCAATAAACAATTAGAAGGGTCACCATGCTCCCCCAGTTTTGAATCTCTGTTCTAGAAGGGAGGAGGGGGATAGCACACTGAAGGTTTGCCTAAGGCAGCAAATTGTCTTGAGCAGCCTCTGATGAGAAAGCAGATCTATAGGGATGCATGGCAATTGGGAGAGAGTAGAACAGCTTGTGCCCTGAGTTCAGCATTAGTTTTAAATGGCTAACAATTACCAGGGCCAGCCATAGGGAAAACGGTGCCTTGATTTTGCATTTTGGTGCCCCTGACCCCTGCGGGTGCCCCCCCAATGTCCCAGGCCCAATGGGTGCCACAACCCCCCATCGCCCTGGCCCCCATGGGATCCTAGCTCCCCCATCATCATCTCCTGGCCCCACTGTCTCTCCTGAGTGCTTAATTTGTATTGAAAGAGGTCCCGGGGCTGAGCCGTGGCACAAATTAAGCACTGACTGGGCAGTCGGAGAGCAGCAGCTGCTGGCCAGGCGCCCAGCTCTGAAGGGAACACCAGCAGCACAGTAGTAAGGATGGCAGGGCCTGTGGTGTATTACTTATGCCCTGCAGCTGCAGCTCGTAGTACCTGACGCTCAGTTTGAGGCTTAGGGCTGTTCTGTCGCACAGGAGCTGCATTTTGCTGGAGCCCACAGCCATCCTGCAGCCATCTGACCACTCCTGGCTCAGGGATGCCATTTCAGATTTTGGTGAGGGAGAGCAACTTTAACCGTGATTCCAGGAGCTACTTAGGTATCTGGAAACTCGAGTTTCTTTGCAGATAACTTAGAAATTTGCTGACAGGAGCACAACATGTAATTCCTATATAAAGAAAGAAAAATCTATTTACAAATACCAAATAAAGCCATAGTTTACGTTTATATGTAAATTTAGAACACTCAGGAGATAATACAGCAAGATATTCCCAATCTCAAACCTTGAAGTATCAGTTCTGGAGCTTTAACACAGATATCAGAAACACAAGTTTGATACTTTGTACACTATCCTTAGCAGAGATAAATACAAATAAATAAAATCTGCTTAAACTCTGCTTACTGTCTCTAACAGACATTCTGTGGTATTGCCATTATCTACTCTATTTTAGTTCATTGTTTTTCATTTAACTCAAAACGTATTTACTTAATTTTAACATACGCGATGAAGGGTTCTTTTCTCTTTTATTAAGAACGGGAATTTATTTTTCTAATTATTTTGTCATTTATGTTTACCGATCACAATCACGTATGTGACTCACTAACATTTGACTGCACCATTATTATTGGTAGCGGACTTGGAACCACATTTATTTTCATACAAATTTTAAGTTATTTCACAGATATAACTAAAAATAAAATTTGAAAATAAGTGGCCTTCATCTGCACAGTGTCTAAAGTTATGTGTTTAGCTCATATCTTTTTCTTTTTAAACTGGCACTGCTAAGGTGAGTACAATTTAAATTTACATTCTAGAAGGATACTATTATTTGATTGTACCACTTTAAATAATGAATGACAAAGCACAATATGGTAATAAAAGTAATAATGATAATTACTCCAGCCAGGACAGGTTAGACATTTTAGAACTAACTGATCAAAGAATTACATTTAAGCATAAGAGAATAAAATTATGAAATGCACAGATCAGTCAAAAACCTAAAATAACAGTACAGTAATCTTTAACGAACTTTGAAAGAATAAAATTACAGAGAATATATGTTCTTTGAGCATTTCAACCAGAAATACCAACAATAATAATACAAGTGTGTGTGTGAGCGAAAGAGAGTGTGTGTTGCAGTTGGGGGGACTGTGTGAGGAAGACTTTGTGTGTGTGTGTGTCTGTGTGTGTTTAAGAGAGGGGGGGAGAGAGAGAATGTTGGAGTGTGAGAGAGAAAGAGTGTGTGTTGGGGTAGTGTGTGTGTGTTTGTGAGAGACACTGTGTGTGTATTGGGGGGAGTGTGTGAGGGAGACTGTGTGTGTGTTTGGGGGGAGTGTGTGAGGGAGTAGGGTGACCAGATGTCCCAATTTTTTAGAGCTAGTTCCGATATTCAGGGCTTTTTCTTATATAGGCATCTATTATCCCCCAGCCCCGTCCCGATTTTTTACACTTGCTATCTGATCACTCTATGTGGGAGAGGGTGTGTGTGGCTGAGTGAGTGTGTCAGGACGCTGTCTCTTTAAGCAGAGCACTCAGGAGCCTGAACACTTGTTCAGACTGCAGCAGCAGCCAGCAGCATCCACTCCTGACCCAGAGGCACCAGTTCAGGGAGACTGGGTACAGGGGCAGGGGTGGGGGCACCATGACATCAGCCCTCTCCCGCCCCCAGCTGTGCCCAGCAGATCAGGAGGCAGGTTCCCACTTCCGAGCTGCTTGGTCAGGGGTGGCTTTATGGTGATGAGGAAGGAGCAGAATGGCTGCAAGGGCAGTGGAGCAGGGCAGCAGGGGAGAAGGGGCACCCTTGCTCTGGAGGAGTTACTTGGCTGCTCCAGCCACCCTCACTTGCAATGGTATTATCCACCAAAACATCATTAACTTCAGTGGAGATACACTAGACCAGACATGAAGTATCTGAGACCACAAGCTGCTCCCAACGTTTCTGAAGAGGAGTGTTTTGCTATATTATTTGTCTCTGCCTTTGATATTCTAACCAGTTCTAAACCAGATGTACATTAAACTCCAAGTGTGACTCATCTGCATCCTGGGAACAGTGGGGCTCATTCTCTTCCAATTTCTGTTTTACACCTGTCTAGACCCATTGATTTCATTGGACTTTCTCCTATTTTATTCCAATGTAAAGGAGACAAATCAAAACTCAAATTTTAAAAACTCTCATGTTCAGTGAGTGCCCCTTCCAACAATGAATACAATAATCAACAATCACCCTAAACTGCTCCAAAGCACTGGTGACTAGCCGCACTGTCATAATTCATTCCCATCCATAACTCCATTATACTCCAGTTAGCAGACAATTCATCTAGACCATATCCTGTCCCTACCCTCAACGCATAAAACGAAGAGTATCAGCAAGATTAACACATCTAGGCTGTAATGGACTGGATGGAGGTTTGTTTCAGCATTGAGGGGCTTCCACAGACAAGAACAGCTCCCCTTCTTCTGTACTGAATGGGATCCAGGTCAAATGCTTCATCTGATTGCCCCCATGACAATATTGCATGGGAGAGTGGCGATCTCTCAGGAACTGTGACCCAAACTTTAGGGATATATGGGTGAAAAAACCAACCACCTGAATCAACACCTGGAAGCACAATTTGTAGAACACTGGGGTTACTTGTTCCAGTGAAAAGTTCCATTTAAAAGACAGGATATTTCATCTGACTAGTTTCATTTCCTGGATAGTCTCAAGCTGTAGAGGGCACTGCAGGCATTGACTCTTCAGGTGACAAAGACATGGGTAAGGGTACTAAGAAATACATCTGAAGCACAAGGTCATATTCAGCTTACTAAGCCGAAGAGGAAAAACATGCTCTTCAACGCTGCTGTCCACTGGGCATCACGCAGCACTGCAAGGTTCAATAAGGTCCCTAAATGGTGAGCCTGACTTACGAAGAATGGCCCCCACTCACCAGTTAGAGGGGTCGTAAAACCAGCCAATTCTTCTGGTTGCTTCATCCTACCTGCTAGTATTATCTCAGCCTTATATTTATCGACTTCAGCCAGTTAGCCCTCATTTGAACCCCAGTCTCTAGCAGATGCTGGTCTATCTGTTCCAGTACACCAGTGCAATTGAACATAATGAATGAGTATCATCTGCATACTACAAATATTGTAACCCATGTCTCTTTAGCAGCCCCAACTTCCCCATTTGCACATTGAACAAAAAGGGAGACAAAGGAAAATCCTGTGCTACTCTGCATAAGAGTCCCCTGGATTTGGAAGTACAAATCATCCTCCTGGTCCTTCACTATAATTAAAGGAAAGGCACTGTCCATTCCTGCTAATGGCTTCATTCTTCCTAGAAAAATCATATGGTGAACCATCTCAAAGACAGCTGATGAGAGATATAACAAAATTAGTATCAAGTTGTCCTTTTCCAGGAGAAGAGACATTGACAATTGCCACTAGTCCAGTTGCAGTCCCCTATGCAGGTGTAAATTCAAATGAACCAGGATTAAGGAAGTCTGACAAACTGCAAACATTGTCATGTCTTCCAGGCAATAAACCTTCCAAATTACAGGAGATTTGATGTTTAACTCTAGTTGCCAAGAACTACACCGAACCAAGACAAAACAATGGTTACTTGAGCATTGACATTTAACAGTGTCTCCCTGAAAAAAACTTGCTGTGATGTTTACCTCTGCACTCTGGACTGGTATGTTGCTGTGTCACCCCAGTCTCTCACTCTTGGAGCCCATCATATTCTGCCCTGCTGTGTGAACCCCCACTCCTGGGTCAGCCCACGCACAGCCTACAGCGAGCAAGCTGATCTCTATTAAGTAAATGTGTGCTTCTGGCCAGCCATTCTGGTGATTATGCACTAGTATGACCCCAGCTAACACCCCCAGTCCCAGATGCAAACCTAGGAACCGATGTCTTACAATGTTCAGTGCTGCCCACTGCAAGTTCATATGTTTGTCAATTTATCAAAGAAATTGATATGCCCCAGCCTTGTCACTTCAAATGGAGTCTTAACTCACCTTAAACCACATGCACTGCTTTAGATAATACAAACAAACACATTTATTAAGTACAGAAAGATTTTAAATGATTATAAGTCAGAGGAAAATAAGTCAGATTTGATCAAGGTGAAACAAAAGCAAATTGCATTTAAGATCAGCTTAACACTTTCAGCAACCTTCCAGTCTTAGATGATTCTCACCACAGGCTGGCTGGATTCCTACGCAGCCAGGCTCTCTCCTAAATCAGCATTTTAGTTGCTTGGTGGTGTTTGGGGGGAGGGGGGAGAGGGAGAGAGCAAGAGAGAGAGAGCAAAAGCAAAATGTCTCTCCTTTTTAACATGTTCCCTCACTCCCTCTGGCACCTCACTCCCCTCTTTCAGGGAGAGGTGACAAACAATATCCTTGTACAGCTCCCTTCATACCTGAATCAGTGAGCTTAGGCTAGTCCATTGTTCCTGGAAGAGCTGGTTTGTTTTATGCATGCCTCAAGAGACGCACAAACTGCCCTTCAGCTCTATAGAGTTTTGCCTAGATCTCTCTCAAGCCATGAGACACATATTTGGGAATGTTACATAGTGAAACCTCATAACCATACACATGACATTGCAACAAACATGTCACTATAACAATAACGTTCAGTATGCCATGAGCATTCCAAAAAACATCTTACATGCATATTTATATGACATATAACATCATCTTACATGACATACTTTGCATTAAACAATACACAATTACAGTATAAGGGTGAATATGAATGATACACCATCACATCATAAGGATGGACATGGGGGTGCAGTGTGTCATACTTGCATGCTACCCTCAGCTAAAGAGGCATTGCCTATCTCCATCCTCAGCAGCTGACTATACAAAAAGAAACACTTATTAATGTTGAAGTGGTGAGGGTAAGTCAATGGCAGTTTGATTTCACAGCTGCTACTGAATGATGAAGCACCAACCTTGGCAGATTATTCTGGCAATACTTTCTCAAGGTCATATTGACCTTGGGTTTCCCTTTGTGCATGTCCAGTCAAGGTGTGGTTTTGAGTTTTTGGCTTGCTCAGGACTAATTAACTTTGAGATCTCCTCACAAGGTTTGAAGGTTTATATAAGACTTAGTGACTCACTTCAACAAAACTTCTTTTTTCATTGTAGTCTCCAAGTTTTATAATTAAAATGTTCATGTCATGTAGAATAATCTGTCAGAGGAAATAAAAGGTGTCTTGACCATACGCTGTTTTCCATTTGCAGCATTTTCTTTAGAAATTCAAAGGTTTTCTCTTTGTCTCTCTGTCTCTCTCTCTTTTTTTATGAAAATGTTGGCACTGTATTTGAAGATGCCTTGAGATTAAATTTGAATAGTGAAGAAATTAATAATTGTCCAATTTCCTTAATAACAGGAGGCGGAACCATATGACATTAATTCTCAACTTTAACTGATTAAAAGAGATCTTGCCAATTTTATACATTTTACTCTGGTACAAAACAAAAGCTTTGTAATGTGTCCTCTCCACCAGTAATAGTTATGCATTCAAAATGTAATTAAAGGAAACAGCGGTTCTGTAATAAATTCAATTCTTTTCCATTAAAAAATTACATTCCAATTATATAAAGTGAAGAAGCTTTTTTGTTTTGTTTTTTTCCTCCCATAGCTTGCTGAATCTTGACCAGATTGACATTTCATGATATATTGAATTAGAATAATCCTCCCAGACTGTAACACATAAAGACTGGACCATGCACAAAATATTTCCATTGCTGGTTGGCTTCTAGCAAATAGATGTATAAGGTGAAATCATGGTCTCATTGAAGTCAGTGACAAAATTTAAAAGATTTCTCCATTAATCCCAAATTTTCAGCAGTGCTCCTCACCCACAATTAAGGCCAGATATTAACAGATTCTAAGGTTAATAGGCACCATTGTGATCATCTAGTCTGACTTTCTGTATATCATAGGCCATAAAACTTCCTCAGCTTCCATTTAGGCACCAAAATAAGTGGCTAAATTTTCAACAGAGCTGAGCGTTTTGGGAGCTGAGCTGCTTTGAAAATCTGACCCCAGTTGTGGGTGTTGACTAGTTGAAAATCTAGTCCTGAACACTTGAAAATTTAGCTCATCAGGCTTGATCCTAAGCCCATTGAATTAAATGGGAGTCTTGCCATGAGCTTCCATAAGGTTTGAATCAAGACCTGATTGACCAAAGCACATAAGCGTATGCTTTTCTTTAAGCATATGAGTAGACCCACTGACACCACTGGAGGACTCGTGATGAAAATGCAGTACTTAACACTAAGTATAAGATGGAGGAGGAAGATCACAGGTACTTTAAAGTCACATATGACCAGAGTTTCGACCTTCAAAGTAAGACAGCACAAAAATGGGGGAGAGCTTTTGGCTCAGTTCTTCTCCCACTGAAGTCATTTTCGTCATTGATTTTAGGCACTGCATCTTTGTCTCCAGCTTGGTGTGGGTGAGCTGTGTATTAGCCCAGGTGCAGGAGTGAACCATCGGGGAAGCTGTTAATGGCTCAAAAATTAGAAAGTTGGTATTTATCCAGGGGTTAAAGTATGGGGAGGTGGGGAAACTCAGCTCATCCTCTTCCAAAAGCAGAGGAAGTTGCCTCCTTGTTGGCTGACTCGAATAGAGCTTCACCTTCTGTTTCAATCTGCTTTAGACAAAATGAGAGTAGATGTGTGATTTGATCAGCACTAGCTGTCAGGGCATCTTCTATTGTGCCAAGACCAAATTCTGAAATTCTTACTAATGCAACATTCATTTTAGCTTCGTATACCATCATTGGCTCATTACTGTAGGTGACTTTACATTACAAATCTTTGCTTGATTTTTTTCCCTCCAAACCTTGCCCTGAATTTGAGACAAGCTTCTATGGAATGAGTTTTATGGAAGATGTTTGAATTTCAAAAGAGGTGTGACAGCGTGACTTAGTGATTATGGAAAAGGCTTGCGACTCAGGAATTTCAGGCTTTATTCCCTGATGGTTGTCTCAGTTTCCCCATTTGTACAATGAGTATTTAAATTACCTATCTCACAGGGTACTTGTGAGTCTTAATTAATATTTTTAAAGGGCTCCCTCATTTTCTGATGAAATACCGTATAAGTATCAACTATTTTATGTCCAGCATAAAAATATATGCTGTACCAAAAAAACACTGCAGCATGTTTCATCCAGCTCATTGTTTTAGATCAACCTCCACACTCACCTTTACCCCCTTCCCAGTCAAATCTGACCTTTCCAGGGCAAAGTAGAACTTCAAAGGCAGAAATGAGATGAAATATGACTATTGGATCCTCACCTATTGGAGTCTTCAACCACTTAATAATAAATAATAATGAATTTGTCTATGTATGTAAATGGCCTTCATCACCATAGTATCTGAGGCTCAGATTCTCAAAAGTATTTAGGCTCCTCACTGAAGGATCTGAGCCTGGGGGCCTGGCAATTATTGAGGAAGTTTATCCTTATAACCCCCCTGTGAGGTAGGAATTTCACAGAGGGGCATTGAAGCACAGAGTAGAATAAGTGACTTTCCCACTGTCATAGAGTATTATATTTCTGGCAGAGCTGGGAATTCAATGCAGGTCTCCTGAGTCCAGTATTCTATTAGCGAGGGCTTCCTCCCTTAACATCACCAGTTTCAGAGCTCTACATTGCTCTGCACTGAAAGAGGAGCCGTGGTGATGAATGAATTCCATTTCCCTAATGATGCTCTCATGCAAGCATGATGAATACGAGCCTCATGAACAATTATAGGGAGGAAGACAGATCAACAGTCAAGCTTCCCAGCCTCCTTTCGAAACCCAGCAGGATTCTAAGCCAGTTTGACTTGATTTCTTGAGTTGTAAGCTTTTTTAAAGCTAATTTATGATTCAAAATGGACAGTTTTGACATCAGTGTTTTACATAATATAACAAGAGATACCAAATTAAAATTAATGGTTCTTTTTATCAGTATTTTCTTAATTGTACAAACAGTAAGGGATCTCTCTTATGTTAGTTGAATGGGGCCACTCTTATTACACTGTGACAAGTTAGGGAGGTTTGGACAATGTAAGCAAAGTTCGTAGTATTTTCAACTTTTAATAATCTGTAAATCTGCCTTTCGGAAGGAATACACTGCTTCAGAAATATCTAAAGTGCTGGCAAATTGTTCTCTTCAGCTTTAATTACACCCTCTTTATCCAGATAGAAAAGTGTGCTTTGTTACCAGGAATACATGCAGAAATTGTTTTAATATGTAATGTGCATTTATATCCTCTACCGCTTTGATCTGTCATAGTGTATGAGTGAAATCCTGGCCCCATTAAAGTCAGTGGGTATGTCTACACAACATACTAAGTCCGAGTTCTGATTCAGGTTTAAAACCAAGGCCCCCTTCCATCTATACAGAAATCAGTCTGAGTCAAACCAGGAAACCCTCTAGACTTGGGCCCATGAGGTCTTCTAGAGGGGTGGATCAGAACTCAAGTTCAGCTCTGTTGGAATCAAAACCCAAACATGCTGCAGTGTGGATGCAGCTCAAGTCCAGGTATAGAGAGTCCACCAATGCTATCCCATATTGCCCTGGGGCTGTGCTTCCCAAGCCTTCCATCCCAAAACTTCTCACTTGCTTCCCAGGAACCAGAAGCAATTTCCTGCTTCAAATGCGGCTGCTCAACATTTAATCCTTCATTTCCTCATAGACTACTCAAGTAGAAACACAGTCAGTGCTCATGTGTATTAACATGGCCACCACTCAGAATGAGCCCTGCATCAAATGTACTGCTAGCTGGCCCGAGGAACAGAGCCAGATTCAGGCTAACCTGTGCTCTGAGGCAAGCAAGATTTTCGACTTTAGCAAGAGGACAAAAAATGATCATGTCTACAAAACTATGGCCAAGTGGCTGGAGGTGTTGGAGACTGGCCAGAGAGCAGAACAGCGCAGAGAGTGAATCAAGTAGCTGAAGACAGAGTCAAGGATGCAAATGGCACTTCTGGGAACTCCCCTTCTTCCTGCCTCTTTTATGAGGAATTTGATTAGGTATTGGGAACTGTAGCTAGCACTAAGCCCACAATGCCATGACAATCTGCTGAGTAGGGATGGCACGTTTATAGCCCCACAAGTCACAGGCACCACTGGAGGAGAGCCAGCCACTGGACAGAGGGCAAAAAGTCACCCTGGTGCTGAGGTCAGGAACCACAGAGGCTATGTCACCAGAGCAGCTATGGCACAGCCTCCGTCTGTACTTGGAGGAACTGTTTGGGAATGGCCATGGGGAGTAGACCACTGCTGAACTGGCCTCAAAGCAAATGCCTCAGCCTGAACTTGGTAAGTTTCCACCACCATGTTTTTTGTTATTAATATATGGATGGGAGGGATTTCTGGTTTATGGTCCTATTAAGGTATTAATACAAGATAGGGTTTTGGTGTGCATCCATTTAGGGTGGAAAACTTGCAGTTCCTTTACCATCCCTCCCCAACTTCTCCCTGACTCCCTGTAGGATTCAAAATGGACACCGTGAAATGATGAAAAAAATTAAATAAGCCGTTATTCTGAAATTGTTACTAGTTACTTGCTGATTGTTATAAATACGAGTTGTGTTCCACAATCAATAGTGTCACCATACACCTTCTGTCTAATACAGACCACCTTATAAATCAGCCACACCTGCATTGACCCAGATGCCTGTGAACCAAATCCCCAAAACACCTGGTTGTTAGGAGTCCAAACAAAATCAGATTGTGTATTTGGTCACTAACTAGCTTTAATATATGAGTCCAAAGTACAGCAGAGGGTGTCTGTCTGTCTGCAATAGGAGGCTCCAGGGCAATCAGTCAGGTCTCTCCATGGGTGCAGCATGCTTGTAAGGAGGCTATATTGCGTCTGCAGGCTAAATTAGCATCCTGTTAATTTTAGCACAAATTTTCACCCATTGATGGTTGGTGATGAAAGCAAACTTTTCACTGAGTAGGAACTCCAGATGGTTAGTTGCATTCCATTATCAAGTCCACTTCTGTAACTTCCTGAATCCCCTTCTTTCGGAGATGTGCTGGTTGGTCACTAGATGCCTAAATATCTCCTTAGCATTGATCAATGGCTGTCCTCTCTGGCCCACCACAGAAGTTCCTGGTTCCATCCAGGGACATCCAGAATATTAATATTCTCTAGAGGTTGTCCTGCCTATCAGGACTGAAAAAATATAGCTAATGATTAGATCTCTCATAAGTTCCCACCACCTTCCTGGAAAAAATGAAGAGGATGTAGAAATCATTTCAGCTGAATTTTGTATGTGTTTTTTTACTGTGATGTGGGATGGTGTTCAGTGCTGTTCCAAAGAACATCTGAAGTAGCCGGTGTTTTTTCAATAAATAAATAAAAGCCCTTTAATAAATAATAATAATAAAGAAAGCCCTTTAATAAAAAGTACGATGTTTTGACCTTGAATTAAAGCAGCCCCTTTTGATAGAGTGGAAAATGTAATTTTTTTTATTATGATTAGACAAGAATATGTTTCCTTTCAAGGTCCTTCCACCTCCACAGGAGAAACACACGGCACCAAGAATCTGTGTTTGCAGACCCACCTACTGCAAGCAAGAAGAAACTGAGCCTGAGATGAGCTGAAGGGAGAGCTGCTAGATAAATCAAATCAGCAGACAGACCAGAAGCACCAAATGGAGTATCAAAAAGATAAGAACGCATGAAGGGTGGAAAGAGAGACAGAGGCTGCACAACACAAGGAGAGACTGGCCGACAGATTAATGCATCATGACTGCAGGTAAAGGGAGGAAGACAGAGCGCAAGAAAAGGAGTTGTTTGAGTAATTGCTTGAACACCTGGCTACTAGACTTCAGGGTCTGCTTCCACCTTCAGCCTCTGGTCCTGTCCCACACCCTAAGTCCTGTCCACATTATCATGCCCTGCAGACTATGCAACCTTTGGACAATTCAGGGGGTGGCTGGCCCATGTGCGTTCATCCATTCCAGTCCAATCACATCTTGCATGTGCAAAATGCACCATCAAGGCCATGGAAGACAGAAGGACAGGGGGCACCCAGCAAAAGCTGGACATATCATTTGGGAACATGGAACTTTGGCTGTTTTGACACTAAGTTTATTTATTGCACTGTATGTTTCAATGTCAGCTGGTCTGCCTTTCTGGTTCTTACATTGGTATGTGTAAAATGAAGTGTTGAATTTGCACATAAGGTTCCAATAACAAGTTTCATTATATGTAATGCCCAAAGTGGCACAAACCTGTAATGATTGTCAGCATGTGCCCAATCTCAATTAATTGCATAACAAAAAAATTACAAACTGTCTTCACAACTGTCCATGAACTGTGAGTTGCAGTGCGTGGCCAGTATTGATAAAATATATAACGCATCTCCGCATATTTCATGAATGTGTTTACACAATTCATAATACCATCACATCGACAAAAATCTTTCAACACTCCGTACACAGCACATCCTCAAAAAGTTTCATCCCCCCTTCTCTATTCAAACCCATTATCTGGGCTTACCAAGAATCCCTGATTTCTGTTGTATGCTTGGAGCTAGCAAAAGTCATGACAGGTGTGGTCTCTGGCTGTGTGTTCCAGTTCAGAAATTAAGCAGTGTCCTGAGTTCACTCCTGGTGAAAAAGTTCCCCGTTCTCCCCACAGACGTGCAAAACACTGCAGGACACAATAACGCAGACTGCACTGGCAACACTGGCATCCAAATAGTTTGTAGGACACCAACGGGATTTCAGTCTGCCAAATTCACATTCCATCATCATCCTACAGCTACTAGTGTGTAGTGGAACCTATTTTTTCCCAGGGCCTGTGGAATCCAGGCAAGGTTTCATAAACCACAAGCACATAAGCAATGGGGAGTAAGCAGGGGCCCCTAGAATAACCGTGGGGACAATGACTCCATTTATAACAATGTCATTTAGTGGGCATAATGTTCCAGCTTCTCCAGGAGGATAAATCTCCAGAACACCCTGTCATCATCCACCCAGCCAGTGCTTCCCATATTAGTGTTCTTTAATCTGCCTCTGTGGTCGACAAGGGTCTGCCTAGCAATGGAGTCATACCCTTTGTGGTTTAGGTACTCATGTGCTCCTTGTGGAAGGCAAACTATAGGCACCTGATTCCCATGAATGGTCCCGATGCAGTTTGGAAAGCCCATTCTCTCAAAGCCAGCAATAATTTCAGGGACATTAGTAATGCCTCCCACCTTTGGGTACATCACTGTCCTACTCATCTCTCTGACCTCTGCCACAATAATCCCCACAGTTGATTTGCCAACTCCAAACTGTTTAACTATGGATTTGTAGCAGCGCGGAGTAGCCAACGTCCAAATAGCTATCGCAACTCACTTCTGAACCAGCATGGCCTTCCTCGTGTGGGTATACTGCTGCTGGGGGGCTGGGGCAAGCTGATCCAAAACCTCCAGGGATGTCTGTTTCTTCAGGCAAAAGTTCTGGACCTCCTGTTGGTCCTCTCAGGTCCTCATAATGATGTGAAACCACCAGTCTGTGGGTTCCTGCTCCAGAAGCACCTATCTACACAGGGGGAATCTGAAGCTAAGGCAATTGGCACAAGCTACATCAGCTGGGTCACAGCTGGCAGGTCAGGATCCGCCTCCCAGAGGTGCCTTTGGCAGTTCAAACACTGCCACTGAAATGTTCACCACCATTTTGCAGATTCTCTGCCTGAGTCTTGAAATAGGACTGACTGTGTGAAGTGGACAAGTTCTTCCACTGGGCTGGAATCCATGTTGGCTCCAGCTGCTAGCTGCATGTGGGAACAAACTGGAGACAAGTTCTCCCACAACCCACTATGAACCAAGCCCCTGAATGACTTGAAGGGCGTATTTGGGGGATGCTGGAAGGGTGCGTGTGTACTGGGAGGGTTATTGGGGGGGCCCTGGAGGAGGTACTTGGGGTACCTGCAGTTGGGGTACCCACTGGAGGTGGGAGGCAGTGTTGCACTCCCTATCATGGTGGCAGGGTGTCTGGCTCAGGCCCTGGACACAGCACCAGCCCATCAGTCAGAGCTTCCCTACGGGCCTCTCCCCCTCCCCAGGGTGGGGAGGCAGCGGACCTCAGTGGCCTGCCCACCTGCTGCCACCACCACAGTCCCATCGCCATGGGGAGAGCTTGCTCTAGCCAGGGTAACTGGGCTCTGGCCAATGCTGCTAGGCCCAATCCTGCGGGGGGTGGGGGGAGGGTAGGGGAGGACTGAGCACCCTCTCATCCAGTTGACACCACTAAGCCTGATCTTGTGGAGGGGGAGCTAACGCCATTGGGCCCAATCCTGATCCGCCCCATTTTTTCCACCCCTGCTGGCTTTGCATCCCGTGTCCTGTGTCTGCCCCATTCGTCCTGCCCTATTTCTGTGTAATGAGGGTGTGAAGTATAATGATAAGCGTCATCAAATCTATTTTAAAAGTGCTTTGCAGTCCAAAGTGTTTCCTAGATCTTTGGAAAAATGGGACAAACAGCATTAAAGTTAAGAATAATCTCCTCATGTGGAACTGGCTCTGGGTTAAAATAAAGCTCTCCCTCTTTGCCCGGCTGGCAAGCCTAAGGCAAGCACAATTGACAACCATTCAGAATCGTAACATAAGCAAGGAAAATTAGGTCAGGGTGGAAAGAGACATTTTTTTTCCAACTGCCCAGTGCATTTTCCTCTTTGGCTCTGAGTCCCGGATTTTACCCTCCTAATTTGTGTGCTCAGACAATCCACTAGAACGAGAAGCATTGTGTTCTACAAGATGATCATCTCAGCAGTGCGATAGCACTAGCCTGACGGTCTGTAAAAGAGACTTACCCGACTTCTACTGAATTTGGAGTTCTTAGCCCTATGCTATTTAACGTTTTTGTCAATGACCAGGAAGAAAAGATAAAATCATCACTGGTAAAATTTGTAGATGACACAAAAATTGGGGGAGTGGCAAATAACGAAGAAGGCAGGTCCCTGATTCGGGTTGAACTGGATCGCTTGGTAAACTGGGCATAAGCAAACAATATGTGCTTTAGTATGGCTACAAGTGAATGTAGGCATCTAAGAACAAAGAATGTTGACCTTACTCACATGATGGGGGACTCTATCCTGTGAAGCAATGACTTTGAAAAAGATTTGGGGGTCATGGTGGATAATCAGCTGAACATGAGCTCCCAGTGTAACACTGTTGCCAAAAGAACTAATATGATCCTGAGATGCATAAACAATTTTACCTCTGTATTTGGCACCGGTGCAACTACTGCTTGAATACCATGTTCAGTTCCAGAGGCCATAATTAGAGAAGGATGTTGATAAAATGGAGACGGCCACAAGAATGATGAAAGGTTTAGAAAACATGCCTTATAGCCAATATAGACTCAAAGAGCTCAATCTCTTTAGCTTGACAAAGAGAAAGCCGAGGAGTGACTTGAATACAGTGTATAAGTACCTACATGGGGAATAAATATTTAATAACAGGCTCTTCAATCCAGCAATACCGTCTGATGGCTGCAAGTTAAAGCTGGACAAATTCAGACTGGAAATAACTCATTCATTTTTAATGGTGAGAGTAATTAACCCACTGGAACAATTTACTAAGTGTCATGGTGGATTCTCCATCATTGGCGATTTTTAAATGAAGATTGGATGTTTTTCTAAAAAATTTTCTCTAGGAATTATTATGTGGAAATTCTTTGACCTGTATTATAAACTGTACCTGTACAGAACATTCTTTGACCTATGCAGAAGCTCAGACTAGATTATCACAATGGTCCTTTCTGACCTTGGAATCTATCAATCTATTGATTTCAATGAAAGCTGGATGCATAATTCCCTTTTGTGCCTTTGAAAATTCCAGCCCATGTGCATTACAGAAGGAGAACTAGGAGTCATAGAATCATAGAATCATAGAATATTAGAGTTGGAAGGGACCTCAGGAGGTCATCTAGTCCAACCCCCTGCTCAAAGCAGGACTAACCTCAGCTATATCATCCCAACCAGGGCTTTGTCAAGCCTCAGCTTAAAAACCTGTAAGGATGGAGATTCCACCACCTCCCTAGGTAACCCATTCCAATGCTTCACCACCCTCCTAGTAAAAAACTTTTTCCTAATGTCCAACCTAGACCTCCCCCCTGCAACTTGAGACCGTTGCTCCTTGTTCTGTCATCTGCCACCACCGAGAACAGCCTAGCCCCATCCTCCCTAGAACCCCCTTTCAGGTAGTTAAAAGCCGCTATCAAATCCCCCCTCACTCTTCTCTTTTGCAGACTAAACAAGCCCAGTTCCCTCAGCCTCTCCTCATAAGTCCTGTGCTCCAGCCCCCTAATCATTTTGGTTGCCCTCCGCTGCACTCTCTCCAAATTGTCCACATCTTTTTTGTAGTGGGGGGCCCAAAACTGGACACAATATTCTAAATGCGGCCTCACCAATGCCGAATAGAGGGGAATAATCACTTCCCGTGACCTGCTGGCAATGCCCCTCCTAATGCAGCCCAATATTCCATTAGCCTTCTTGACAACCAGGGCACACTGCTGACTCATATCCAGCTTTTTATCCACCGTTACCCCCAGGTCCTTTTCTGCAGAGCTGCTGCCCAGCTCGTCGGTCCCCAGTCTATAGCTGTGCATGGGATTCTTCCTTCCTAAGTGGAGGACTCTGCACTTGTCCTTGTTGAACCTCATTAGATTTCTTTTGGCCCAATCCTCCAGTTTGTTTAGGTCAGGTCTATTGGTTTCAACCACTCCTCTCTACAACTGACTGGCTGAGTAACTTTGGGCAAAACAAGTGTCTCTTCTGCGAAGCACTTTCCACTTAAAAATCTTCCTGTTTTCTTTAGTCGTTTTCAATGGGGTTTGCTTATCATTATGCATTAGTGTGGTAGTGTTTAATCTCAACAATGAACTGCCAAAAGTATGTGCACACACACACACACACACTCACACTTTGTCCTATTCTTAGCTTGAAGAACCGTTTCTTCCTACTAAGAACAAGTAATAGATCCATAGCACAGATGGGGGAGAAGAAAGGGGTCTGGTAATTAAGGAATCTCTTCCTTTTCCTCTGGTTAAAATTTCAGCCATGTCTGCAACATAAAAGAAACAACTACACAAAGCGGATAATGGGTACCTAACCAATTTTATCAGCATTAGGAATAGGATATGTTCAATTAGACAGGAGTGTGGCTAATACCACATTTAACTAACTCCATTAATCTTCATGGCTTTCATTGTTAAACAACTGTGAACTAATAGCAAGACACTGAAGCAAAGCCTCGGGTTAAATCTAGGTGATAACAATGACAGAGTTGGACTGCACCATGAAAGGATATTGACTGTCTGAATTCCCCCTCTCACTCCGTGGGAGAATTAACCCGTGCCTTTCTAATGCAATTATTCTAATTTTCATTTAATATGATGGTCTTAATTTCCAGGAAAAAATGTACAGATGATGTTCATGGTGTTTTCCCATGAAAGAGCATAACTCTTTTAATCAGAATGGTGACATTTAAAAAGATGGATTTTCAGGTCAGGTTCAGGACTTAGCTAAACTCTCTGAGTCACTTGAGTTTTCAAAATGAGACTAGGGATGTTGTGAGGACATGATTTCTATCGAGATCGACAGCATTTCTGAGTCAAGTCCAGCTGAAACCATCAGGAAAGCAGTTTCTTCTGCACTTTCTATTGTATCCAGGCACTGAAAGTGAAGTAACTCACAAAAAAGCACTGGCCCAGTATGGTTCAGGCTTGGTAGCACAATGTTTCTTAGAGGGATGGGGAATGGTATCTTATTTTGAACCTCTTTGCTCATTCTACTTTAAAATATCTTATTCAATAACAATAATAATTTGTATTACATTTATGTCAAGAGTTCCCAGTGAAACTGGGGGACCCACTGTGCCAAATACTTTACAAACAATTGCAGCACATCTCCTCAGCAACAACAATTACTGCAAATCCATGAGTCCCATCCTCCACTCCCAGCACCGGCTTCCCAAAGAACTTCGAATCAGCTTCAACACCTTGATTCTTATCTTCAAGGCAAACCATGGCCTGGGCCCTGTAACTAAAAGACAGCTTCGCTCCTCTGGCACAATGGGACTCTCTACAAGATGAGTAAAACTCATCTGTGCAGGAGGCAGAACTTTCTCAGGGGCTGGTCACGGAATGTGGAATGAATTCCCCCAGAACTAAGGTCCCTCAGTAACCACACCGCTATCAGCTCCAAGTACAAGGGGCGTTTCTTTGACCTCACTTTCCTTAAAATTTGTGTTAAAAAACAAAACACTCCATGACACACACTCCCCTTCCTGGGGAGAGAATGAGAGAACAAATGTGACAGACGTGTAGTCATGTTACATAATGCACTACTGAAAGGCATTCAGATACTATGGTGATGAGCTCAGAATTAGTACCTGTATAGAAGAGAATAGAGAAACAACCAGGACAATTCCTGCCCCCAAACGTTAACAACTGAAGTAGAGAATATGGATAGAAGGGGAAACAGAGATAGAGAGGTGAAGTGACTTGCCAAAGCTTACATCATATGCTGGTGGCAAAACAGGGACCACACCCAATATCTCCCCACTTGACCTTTTGCCATCTCCTATCCACCTACCGTTTCATATAATCAATAATGAATTTCATTTCTTCATTTTGTGACAAATGCAGTTAATATGCCCAAGGTGATCAGAAGAGCCCCTGCAGAAAAAAAAAAAAAAAGAGTTAAGTATGAACTGCTGGGTGGAATTGTGTCCTTGAGCCATGAGGAATACCATTCTGGTATCCCAATAGAATATTACAGAGAGAATCAATCAGTGAATATTTTATCAATTGGTAAATCAAAATAATCTCCAAACCTCTCCTTTCTGTGTGACCTCCAGGAATCACAAGAGGGAGGTGGGTGGGGTGAATATAAGATAGGGAATATATCAGACAGCAGCACTGAATGTCCAAACTTTTGCCTGGACTGCTGGCAGCTTACATCACTGTTTTCTACTGGGACTCTTCCACTTGTCTCTTGCCTTCTTATATGAGTAAATTACTTTTACTGCCATATTTCTTCCAGCCAAATAGGCAGGCAAGGCACAGAGGCAGCCTACCAAGAGCAATCCTTTTAGGCATGTTGAACCTCTACCATCCTGTATCCCAGGCAATGTTTGTCCTCTCTAACTCAGTCTAGGAACCTAAATTCGGCATTACACAATGCACTACACTACAGTCCCACCTGCTTCGTTTTATTCATCAGGATGACAGAGATTTGGGAGCCATATCTAACTGGAGCATACATTGATTTTGTTCGGAAGGCTATAGGCTGAGGATGAAGTCAGTCCAAACATAAAGGAGGGAAGGAACTCAGGTGATTTGAATGGAGCACACAACTATCTGCAGATTTGAGGTAGTTATCTGTCATTCAAGCATGGATGTTATTTAGTTATGGTTGGTTAGTTCTGTAATTGACAAATTCCCAGGCTGAAAACAGGCTGTTATCCTTTCCTCCTGTCCTTCACTGATATTGGTTTCACTGTGTTCATTTACCTTCCATTTGCACACCGTGGTCTTGCCAGATTCATAATAGTTTCTGTTTAAATGTTTGCTAATTTTAATATGATTAACGTTGTGCCACTCCCTGCTCACTTACATAACCTCGGGTCTTTATGGAGTTACACAGCACACGTCTGTCTTTCTTTCTTACATACCAATTGCTATTATTCTCATCTACTCTTATATGAGGAGCCCTCAGAGTGACAGCATAAAGATGAACATAATGTGGTATTTTTAAAAGTAAAATTGGTGCCAGACCTGAAGTTATTTTCTCCCTCCCCCCCTTTCTTTTTGTTATATTAATTAAATGAATTTTACCTTAAAGGAGTCTACAAACACAGTCTGGGTGATAAGTGAATTATCTCCTCTGAAGTAATGTAACTCTTTTGTGCATTGCTTCTCAATAAATATCAGCTGCTTTTTTTTTTTTTTTTTTTACTGAAACCCATGTTTCTTTGCTAAATCACATCAAGGAATGAACTAGGTTCTGCTGGCATATGGAGCTCTTTCATGACTGTTATGGACATGAAAAGGTACAGGGAGAAACAGAAGCAGAAGATGGGAACTATTTATATAAGCATGGCATATGGTCTAGAAACCAATGCTTCTCAACCTTTATAGATTGGTGACCCCTTATGCTGACTCCTTATTCAAAGTCAAAAGATGTTTTGTGCCCTCTTACATTTACTATAAAAGTAAGACTAAAAAATGTTTCAGTGATAACAGAGCTAAACCGATATATTTACTTGGATGTGTATTTCAAGAGGTTGGCAGAAAATACTTAACCTTGAAGAGTAAGAGGCCCATCTTTTTGCTCTACGTTTGTGGTCACTTAGAACAATGAGGCTCTGGTCCTTGACTGAGGCTCCTAGTAATACAATGCTAATATTAATAGAGAGGGAATGTGAGGAGCGGGGGAGCCAGATTCTCTTTGTTTTACAATGTAATAAAAACATCGACCTCATGATTCTTTCCACCTGACTGAGTTGTGATCTCCCTGAGGATCACAGGCCACCAGTTGAGAAACACTACCCTAGATTATGTGGATTCCAGACTGATTTACATAAACAATCTTATGCTTGATTTACAAGACAAGATTCTCCTCTGGAGTAAATCAATGTAGCTTGAATGATGGCAGTGTCCATCAGTATAGTTGAGAAAAAACAGATAGATAGTATAGTTGAGAAAAAACAGAGCCAGAAAACCGGGTCCCCTATTTGTCTGTCTTTGATGCTGAAAAGTGATTCTTACAAAAATGGCAGTATAGGCATCCCATGATTACTGTCTCTCAGTGGCTTCCATATGAAATGTGCCTGCTTTACAAATCTGACGATACCTGCTGCCTTCTGATCTGGGAATTTGAAGAGTCCAGCTGGATCCTTTTCTTCTGCTGCATTGTCACCAGAAAAAAGGGCTCAGGTCTTCAGAGGCATTTAAGCACCTAATTCCCATTGATTTCAAGGCTTTGAAGGCTAAATTATATCTCTGAGCCTTCAAAGGGTGTGCACAGATGTAATTTATTGGCACTTACTAAACAATGACGTTGACGATGCCACAGGAAGGAATAGACGCCAGCTCTTTCTCTATTAGCTCTATTTGCTCTGCAGGGCAAAAAAAGCAGTAAAAACTTGATTTTGTCTCTGAAGACAGGAACAGTGATGCTGATACAGCCAGGGAGCAGATCTGAGTAAGACGGGGTCATCTTTACAGAGTAACTTCTCAGAGTAGAACATGACTTCACAAGGACAATTACTGAAATCCTTTCCTTCAGTGAGGATAATGATGCTGACCTCCTTTGTAAAGTGCTTTGAGATGTACTGCTGTAAAATGATATATAAAAGCACCTGAAATATGATATTTAAAATTTTTATTAATTAATAAGAAATACATTAGTAAACTGAGATCCAATTAATTTTGTCACTTAGCTCTGGCCAATTAGGCTTAGGGAGATTTTTCTAAGATGCCAACAGGTAGCAAAATAGTAGAAAAAGGCTGCCAGATGTAAATATTATATTTTTACATTCAAATGTTTGTCTGGATTTAACTCTCAGCATATTGTGTAAAAATATCATTTGGTTTGTAATTTTCTTGTTAATAATTGCTTTTGTGTATTCCTGGAGTGTAAACAGTGCAGGTTTCATGAGAAGTGCAATTATTCTGTGTAGACCCCGGTTAATACCAGAACAGAATTGCTTCCCACACAAAGGGAGAACTGAAAGAATATATAATGTCTCCTATCAACAAGGTAGTTTTAAGGATTCTTGGCTCTGAATGAATCCCATTAATTGATAGATTGGAAGCCTGAAATGTGTTTCATGGGATTCCATTTAGTTATAAAACAACCGACCCCCCTCCTATTTAAGCAGAAAATCTGGAGAATGAAATTTTTCAAACCATATATGAATACATGATGCCTTATTTTTGATTCAGTGGAGCCCAGTTTTCATATGGTAGCAAACATTCAGCTGAAAAGGGAGTTTCGACTATTAATATGTGGAATCCTTGTTCTTTCTTTAGGGTGGGGAAGGGCTTAAGGAGAAAAAACAAACAAATGGTCTTCGCTATCATTGTGAAATGTATGTACGGATAATATGTGAGGAGTTACATATATCCACTGAAAATTATGTGCTGGTTTTGCACCTTATGTGCCCTTGTGCCCCCCGCCATTTGACACTGGAGGTTTCTGGGTCACACCTTCCCTCTTATATTGAATCTGCGTGGTCAACCAATGGGTGTTCTGGAGTTATCCATTCAAGACTCTGCTGCTGGGATAGGGCATCAGCTACCACATTGTCTCTGTCTTTAATATGTATAATTTCCATATCATATTCCTGGAGGGCTATACACCAATGTAGCAGTTTAAGGTTGGCCCCTCTTGTTCTGTGTAGCCATACTAACAGTAAGTGATCTATTTGAATCTTGAACCTCCTATTAAATAAATAAGTTCTTAACTGCTCAAATGCCCACACAATTGCATAATATTCTTTTTCTATGACGGAGTACTTTTGTTCAATCGGGTTTTGTTTTTTTAGTTAGAAAAGCTTTGCCCTATGATATACTTTCTAGTGCTGTTTCCAGCCTGATTTCCAACATCGTAAGTTATGGGGCTTCCTCTACTTTCCTAGGGAGACCTATTCCTGGTATTAAAACAGTAATATATTAATAGGCGGCTATCATGTCCTCTTAGACTTACTACTCTTCATCAAATTTGGAGTAGTGAATGGAGTGATGTTCATTAAATCAAAGAAGTCGCTGATAGGCCAAATGTCTGGGTCCATGGCTTAAAAAATAAATAAATAAAAGCAGTTCTTTTAAGCAGCTGATGAGTACCTTTTGCTGGGAAGCCAGAACTACAAATATGGCACAGAAAATAACAAACAAGTATGCTGTAATGGTGAATAAAGAAGCACAGATGTACTCTGTATGCAGAAAAAGAGAGACCTTTGAAAAGCTGGAGGCAGTGTCTCTCTGCATATTTAAAACATGCTCGCAATGTTTCATTGCAGGCATAAATGAAAGTTAAAAACTAGGAGGGCTGTTGTATACTCTGTTTCTTTATTTTCCATGATGTAGTCCTTTGTTTCATTTATCTGTTATACGTTTTTTATTATTTAGATTATGGTATCACATATGGTATCTCACATGATCTAACATAAATTGTGGTCCCATTATGTGAGGCCCTGTACACACAGGTAAGGGTACATCTGCACTGAAACTTGGGGTGTAATTCCCTGCTCGGATAGTCAGACCTGTGCTAGCTTTGATGAAGCTAGAGTGCTAAAAATAGCAGTTTAGTTGCAGCGGCATGGGCAGTGGGAGGAGCTAGCTGCCCCAAGTACATACTCAGGGATTCAGACAGGACTGTAGTCAAGGCGGCTAGCTGTCATGCCTCCCATGAAGCTACACTGCTATTCTTAGTGTGTATCTATGTGAGCTGGAGATGGTACCTCCAGCTCCAATGTAGACATATCCTGAAAGACGGTACTTGCCTTGAAGATCTTACAATCTAGGGCACAGAGAATATAATTCCCCTTTGCATGTCTAAGAAAGCTTTGTGTTTATTGTCTCAAAAGTTGAAAAGCTATAGTTTCAAAGTCTGTATTTATAAGTTCTATTTAGTTGTTGGGTTTTTATAAATCTGGTTAATATAACAGTGACTGTGAGGAGCAGTTGAGCAGAAGGAAGTGTGCTTTGTGTGGCAGTGGTTGCCAGTTCAATCTAATCTGCAGCTGGAAATGAGGGATATATTGTTTCTTTAACACAATAGCGGAAGGGAAAGTAGAAGTAGAGCTGGGGATGAGTGTTAAAAAAATACGGTCATCAGACTGTCAAGATAGTAGCCTCCTGTCTGAGTGGTTATTATTTGTTTCGAGGTCCTGATCCGAGGAATAAACAAATGTGCTCATTCTCAGATGAGCATGGCCTTCAATGCTGATTTTCTTTTCTTTGTAAATAAATACATTGAATATTTTGTATTCTACTGGATTTTTCCTTTGGATTAGAAATCCTTGTTCCTTCTCTCTCTTTTTCATACATAAATCCTTTCTTTCCTTTCAATTCATTTCAAGAAGAGTTTTCTGGAGTTTATATTTACCTACCAAAGATATTTTATTAACCAGTATTTTATTTATTGGGCTTTAGTCTCAAAAAAAGATCTTACTGATATGTTAATTTGTTTATTAATGTGTGCAGAGCGAAAAACGGGTCTCATTCTGCCCTAGCTTACCCCAGTTTTACCCTGGCATAAGTACATCAACTACATTGGGGTCCCTCCTGATTTACTCCAATGTCAATGAGCTCAGAATCAAGCCCACAATATCTAACAGTCAATTCTTGGCCTTGATTCATAGCTGAACATGAAAAGAGCTCAAAACAAGATCTGGCAGTACAAATGTAATGAAAGCTGTGTTGCTTACAGATATTAGCTGCCTTGCACTGCTGTAGTGGTGCCTTTCTTCTAGTTCGATTGGCAAAGCACTTGTGATGGCAGGCTTCAACTTCTTTTTCTAAACCCAGCTGTGACTTTACTTTATGCGATTAAATATATTATCATCAGTGGTGCTGCTTTAATATATTTATACTATCTTTTAGGGCTCCCCTGCCCTGTCCCCTCTCAGTTACCAGACACAGTTTGACGGAAAGCAGCTGGCCAGAGTCCAATTTGCAGGCACTCCGCAACGGGTTTATTGAGGGTTACACTGACAACCATATACCATAACCGTATGTCCAAGCCTTTCACACCAGTCGGGCTGATTTCTCTATATGCTGATAGAGTTTCCTTTCCCTTCCCAATCCTAGTTCTATATGCCCATAGAACTCCCTTTTTCCCTGACCATAGTACCGTACGCTGACAAAACCCCTTTCCCCATCCTTCTTCTTGATAGCCTTAATTATACCTGTAGCCCCTCCACCCCCCAGTATCACCCCTTTCAATATATGGTCATATTTTATTTTGGTGGATCTGGGTCTGGGGGCTTTGGTACAACCCCTTTTGTACTCCATGGGAGGGGCAGGGAGCGGGGTGACATCTTGGCCACAGTCAGTTTATGGCCCTATGTTTGTTTCTTTTTAATATCTCCCTTTACCTCCCTCGCTTCTGCATTCATATATTATGCCTTCACTATGCCTTCAAACATGTTAACTACAGCCCAGGTCTTTTCACAGTAATAGAGAAAAACCCATCTAATTGCAGACAGGCAAGAGGAGCACACTATGTCTTTGTACTTTGCTAGCATGCATAGCTCAGAGACTTTGACTTGCAGAGAGGCCCAGAGTCCCAGGATCTCATCTCAGGAAAATATGCAGCCCTAAATACTTATATGAACTTATATTATATACTTATACCCTAACATTATCTTATAGCTAGGTCAATGGAATTAAGAGACCTAGTTCTATTACTGGCTGTGCCATGGGCCTCCTATGTGACCTCTGTCACTGCACTTCACCTTTGTGTGCCTCCATTCCTTCTCCCACCCCCGTGTCTCTTTATATCACAAGAACTTTGGGCCATAATCTATCATTATGTATTTGTACTGCACCTGGCACAATGGGGAACTGGGATGGCCCTCACTCAGGGTTGGTTGGTAGGGGAGCGCTGCCTAGTGGATAGGGCTTAGGCCAGTAACATGCACGGGGGCTGTTGGTAGGAGAGCCCGAGCCCTCTCACTCCACTGGGCTCCAACCCAGAGCCCTTCGGGAGGCTATCAGTGCTCTCCTTGTGCCACTTCCTACCACCTCTCTGCAACTGTCCCAAGGCAGCGTGAGGACAACTACCTCCTCCTAGGCTATGGCCCAGGCTCTCTTAGTCCAAGACTTTCCCCTGCTGGGGTAGTCCAAACAAAAATCAAGGGGATCAATCCAGTCCAGAGTTCATAGGAGAGGGCAATGGCTTCCTCTCAAGGCTGTCTCTGCAGCAGGCCCTCCGTTCCCTCGGGGAGGGGCCTTTGGGCAGATGTTTTGGGAGAGAGTCTGCTTTCCCGCAGCTCGTCTCCCCGGGGGTGTTGATAGCTGCTCTGCTCTCTTCCCTGTTTTGCCACCAGACGAGCTGCTCTGCTTTTCCAAGTAGGTGCATTTGCTACAGGTGTGTGGGGAGGGACTGACTGAGCCCAGAGCAGTTCATTAACCCTTTGTTGCTGAGTGTGGGGTTTGTACACTCCATCACAACTGGGGCCTCTTAGTTCTAAACTACTGCTGCTGCTGCTAAATAAGTGGCATTGGTGCATGATTGGGGTGAATTCCTTCCACACCCCTGCAGTAGGAGGGGGTTCTAGAGAAAAGAAATCGCTCTGAGGATTCCCTTATGGAAATCTCTCCTTACTGAGAGCCAGAGTGTGTTGCACAGAGTGCAAAGTGCTCTTTTAAATACACAGGATCCAAACCATAAACGGCTGTATAGAGCAAAAGCAGACCCTGCCGTTTCCACCAGAAAGACAAACGGGATGTGATCCAGGCACGAAACAGCACTAAGTGACGTCATCCCCCCAAATATGGGGATGTTTGGGCACCCCAGGAAAAGAGGGAGAGACAACTAAGTTTGGATCCCAGCTTTATTGTGTCCTAACAACAGCAACCAAAACTGAACAGTCTTTAGCTAAGCATAGCAAGCAGACCACAGACTCTACCAAGTAAGTTTACCTCTATCTAGATCGGGAGAAGAGGTGATTTTCCAGCTGGTTCCTCTCGTAATTTCAATTCCTGTATCTGCCAAATGACATACAAATAACTCCTTACATACATTTCTCTCATTCTTGGTACATGCAGATTTTACATAACTATCTTTAAACACACGTAGCCTGTCTGGCTAAAATCTTCCTTCTGATTACACAATGCCCATTTGATTATACAATGCCTTCCTGATTACAAATGCCTTTTTGACAGACATGGGTTAGGTTAGGGAGATTTCATGGAGCTACAGACACTTTGATTAAATAAAGTTTGCTGCTTGCAACAGAGGTCCTGGGGGTATTGGGCGACACTCAGATCCGTGACACAATGCTTGCAAGATACACAGATCCCCAGGTCGTAACAAGGTCAGTTTTGAGACCCTGAGTTACAGCCTGGGGAAAGCCCTTACTGCTGAAGATTCCAGATGGATCTCAGAGGTAGTTCAATGTACAGCACTTTGAAGTAATTTGGTTTAGGAGTGAGAAAGGCATGGTTAAAACTCTGCTTTGCCATGGTGCCTACAAAAAATCTGACAAAGGTTAGGCTGTGGGTGCCCTGAAACCACAGCCTATTATGCTGATCAGTATGGTCTCATTCTTTACTTATACTCCCCTGTGAGTAGATATTACAACCCCTACAATTCTTGTATATGTTATGCTAACCAAAATCCTTCTAGTATATAAACTAAAGCGTGGCTTATCTATAAAACGCAATGCTTAGTACGTAACAAACGAATGTGCTTTGTTATAAACTGAGCCGGCATGTGACCAAATGAAGGCGCGTGTATAATCTTTTAACGCCCTTAGCCTAGTCTAGATGTCCAGGAAGGAACTCCTGGAAACTAATAAAGGATATCTACAGAACTGTGTTATAATGAAAAACAATGATAAATGATAAGGCTACTTATGATCCAATTATATTCTGTGATTGATAGGAGACATTTGTTATTGCAGATGTGTCCTGGGATATTCCTAACTCTTTGGGGAGTGCTTGTTGCAACAGATGTTCTTGGTGATAATAACTGGGGTTAGAAATTCTTTTAGTTTATCGGTCATATAAACAGAAAAAAAGAAATTATGGAAGTAATAAGGTAAATTGAGATATCAAAAACAGAACATCCGGTGGGATCAATTGTGGGAAAGTGTCTTTTATTTCCCCACAAAGGAATTGTTGTCTCATGCCTTATAAAAGGGAAGAGTTTTGAGGAGGTACTTTGGGAATAAACAAACTGCCATCATTCTACCAGTTAAAGAGAAAGGGAATGAACTGCCATCTTTTCTCTATTTACAGAGAGGGGCAAACTAAACTTTCTTTCTCTATTCTGTGTAGTATCATACTTATCTTTGACAATAATCTCTGATTCAATCATTCCAATTGGGCTGATTTTATTTCAGATTGTTGTTATTAAATTCAAACATGCAACAACCCTGTTTATCTGTCTGCAGCCATCTATTGTCTTGTGTACTTAGATTGTCAGCTCCTTCGGTCAGGGACCGTCTTTGTGTTCTGTGTTTGTATAAGGCCTAGCACAATGGGGTCTTGGTCGATGACTGGGATTCTAAGTGCCAATAATAGAAATAAGAAATAAATAGTAATAATAACAGACGGTCCATATCCAGGAGGAACCATTGCATTCAAGTGCATATGAAAGTAATGCATCTGAAATATACATATGCATATCAATATAGGCATATGAAAAAACAAACCACTCCCTTTTACCCACTGCTGTTACCTTTACATGCAGAAACAGCCAAAAATCTGAGAGGATTCACCGATTGTATTTTTTTAGTATCACAAAGATAATCGAAGGGGCAGGTATCACCTGTTCCATCTTTGATTGTTTTCCTCAGCCTAACAACATCACATCAGTAGGCACATTATACATTGTATGTGGTGTATATTAGATACTCCTTTCAGCTGTGTGTAGAGTATTTACACCGCATGCCCCTCCTTCCCCCTGGGTGTAAATAGTAGTGTAAATGGTGAAGCACTGCTTAGGCACATAAATGAACTCCTGAACCCTGTGATATGTATCCTATAGGGCTCTCTACTTGCCCAAGCCTTGACTCCCCATCAACACTGATATTTTTAGCAGTGTGGTGAGCTGCGGAAGCCTTTCCCTGCTGCAGAGAAGGATTCCTGAAACCCCTGTGGCAGAGAAAAGCTCTGGCAACAGGGAAATTTTCCCACAGCTATCCATTGCTGAGCTTTCCCCCGCTACCTTCCCCCTGACAGACCTTTCACTGACTCATGCAGCTTACACGCTGCAGCGTGGACACAGACTGATTTTCACTGTAGCACACGGCTACACCTACCCTTGGATACTGCCACAAGAGGTGTGCAGTGTAGATGTAGCCAGTATTAAGTGGATTCATCTTCAACTGATTAGCTTTCATCCAAGTCCCAATCTCAGTCAAGACACTGGTGAAGCCAAGTGACTGCACTTCTCAGGCCCAATGAAGCAGAGTTTCATCAGAATATGGATGAGTCCACAGCCAAAATAAGACCAGATCTCTATGTCCCCTAGTGTTCTAGCAAAGACATTGTGTGGAGGATGGAGGTGATACAATAGAAACATGTGGTGCCTCACACAAAAGAGCCCTAATGCCAGGGGAGCAATTTCCAAAATCCTAGTCTGCAGTACCTGCTAGACAAGAACAGACAGCTCAAGGAGCAATTCCTACCAGCCTGGCCTGGCCTGTAAACATGTCAACACTGGCACCAGTCAGGAACTTTTAGACAGAACATTTTTTCATCAGAACATGCAGATTTGTAAAGCCAAAACTTTTTGTATGGAAATTCCATACCATAGCAGCATCACCAGAAGAAGGCTGGCGATAGGTGCTATAATTTCAATTTTTATTTATTTAATAATTTATTTATTGTGAATGATTAAAGAAGTGTTAAATATTATATAAGAAAAAAAATGCTGTTCATCTCTGCTTTGGGCGGGCTGGATATAGTTATCAGAGCCAATAAGGTTAATTGTATCAACACGTTTTCACTCATGGCAATTCAATCTGGGGATATTTAGAGTAAAAAGGGAAAGAGAATAAGCCTTAATGCATCATAAATACAATTCTTCAACTTTTCTACTCTGCATATGGAAAGATCCATCGGTCTGCTAAAAATTACTTTTCTTGTATCACATTCTTAGAAGAAAGAGTTTGGAAAACTCTGCTAGATCAACTTCTGTTGTCAGTTCATTTGGGACCAATCTAAGTGTGACAGATGCAATGCTACGGATATGTGGAATATTCATAGACTACTGAGTTAACTTTACAAATGGTATGTGTATTTTTGTGGGCTGACTAATGATTGTATTCCTGGCTCAGTGAGTCAGATAAAGGATGCTTCCTGAAGGAACTAAAGTCATTGGTGGAGTGTTAAGTAAGGCAAATTCCCCAATACCAAAACAATGCATCTAACAAGTCTTTTGAAGTTTCACTCCGGCTTGGAGAAACAGCATCCAGGCTGGTTTGACCCTGTTCAAGAGCCTTAACAAAGGACTTGAAACTGAATAAAGCGACCTAGAAGATGGCCAAAAAATTACATGAGTCCATAACCAGAGACAGGCCCTGCAGAGGATCTGAAGAACTTTAAAACTCGCTACTGTCTACATGTGGCAGATGGGTGACTTTCTGATAATATATGTTTTCTCTTACGTGGTTTTGTTCTGAATAAAGAGTACTTTGCTTTCTGAGAGCTGGCTGCTCACTGACTATCCCTATCATTGTCTTTGGGAGAACAGAACTGCAGGTGCTGAACTGAATTCTGATCTACCGAAGCAATGAGAGTGAATTTCAGAAGTCTACAGCCAAAGACCACCATCTGGTGGGAAAAGATTGTGAATCCTGCCCCGAGAAATGTTATGGGTAGAGGCTTGAGACTTAAGTGGTGTGCCCTCAGGTGGTAAAACATGGGGCAGAGGTGCAGTTTACTGGAACTGGGACAGTAGGATTGCAGGTTTTTCCCCTACAGTATATTTTCTAATGTGTCTGTCAACTTTCATGTTATGTTTCAAAATGTTTTAGATATTTATTATGAAATCCAGAGGGATATGTGCTTTTTTTTTTTTAATAAAAAAGCAAAATGCAAAGTAATCAGGATTAGGGATACTCCATAAAAATTGATTGCAAAAACACAATTATCCAGTGATTTCAGTTTAACCCTTTAAACACTAGCATTTTCCAGGCTGAGCCCATAGAAAAGATGCACATAGCTACATCCCCGTGCACCAAAGAGTTAATTTCATTCAAAGATAATTTTGTGTTGTTGAAATTGCAGGAGACATAAAGCCAGGGTTGGGAAGGACAGATAATTTTTTTAATGCCAAATTAAGGGTGACTCTAAACCTAGTGACCTTTTAATGGGATGTGAAAATCAAGGATAATTGAGTGACATGTCTGCTAATTATTTAAAGAGATTAATAATTCAGAAAGAACTGACTCTGACCTGGCCTACAACTTGAGGGGCATATTTTCAATTTTCAAAAGCCATCATCTGCCTTGCAACCTTCCCTTGAGGGTTTCTAAATTCAATCTAAGATATATGGGACAAATTGGAGTGCTGGAAAATATGGCAACGGTCAAGTGAAAATGATTGTCCCAATAAGACAGATTTTATAGAGCTATACTGCAGCATTACTAGCCATAGACAGTCTGGGACTGGAGCGGCAGAGGTGTAGTTCATTGATTGCCATGGCTGGAAGCATCCTGCCTGCAGAGGACAGGCAGGACACCGCTGGAGACATCAGAGAGAATGGCCAAGAGAAACTCCTACTTTGCAACTTACTACTGAAGCATGATCCAGTTTCCAGGTTCAGCTGTGTGCACGGGGAGGTTGAGCCATGACCAGATGCACAGGAGAGTTAGGGACCCCCTCCCACCATGCTGTGTCCCTTTTGGGGCATGCAGTGGTGCTGGAAGCCCTGACACTTCCTTGATTCTGTGCTCAAGGCATACCAGCAATGGACATATCAGTAAGGACCCCTGAGTTTGGGTTCTTCCACAATATGCATTGGGATTAGGGGGAAAAAAATTGGTTGCAAATGCCATCCAAGCGAATTCTCCATTTTGATTTGAATTGAATATTTAGTCTGGCTCTTTTCTTACGCTCTGTATGCTTTTACTGTCTTTGGCACTGCTTCAGCAAATCCCATCAGTACATGTTAAACGTTGAATCCCACCGACTTCAATGAGACTTAATCACAAGTGGGAAGCTGTGTATACAGGACCCCTACAGGGGGGGGGGAGGCGGGAGGATACACTTTACCAGGGCCCGGAGGCCCTGCGGACCTGGCCCAGTTCCAACCCCCATGGGTATGTGTCTGGGAGTGGACCCGTGTTACAAGTTTGTACTGGGCCCGAAAAAGGTATGCTTTGGCCCTGTGCGTACATGCTTTGTGAGCCAGTGTCCCTCCATTAAAAAGAGCAGTTACTGAACCTGTGTGCTGCCTGAAACATGCCTGTGTGTTTATTACTTCAACAGCTTAGGCACAAGGGGCCCAGTTTTGCCCTCAGATGTGTGGCTAGAACTCCTGTTGATGGTGAGCCCATACTCGCCTGTGTTCCAAAGTGGGATCCATCTGAATTTGGATGTCTGTCTCAATAGGATTAAAGGCCAGCCACCATCCACCTAATGACCAAGCACTGGTGGAAAGAAAAAACCTATAACTATATGGTCCAATGGACTAGTGAAGACAGCATCTGTCTCCCCCCAATTTTCTGTGGGTTCTGCGTACTCTGCCCCTCAGCTGCCTTCTTCTAATGCTCTTCTGAACTGCTGAAAAAGTGGGATTGTTCATTACTTCATCTGCAGTAGGTTATAGTTGGATCTGAATCAAAATACAAGTCCAGCCACCTCTTTCCCCTTGAACCTTGTATGTGTTAGGATCAAAAGGAACCCCAAGTCAAATCCCAAAATCAAAATATAGATCTCTATGGTTCTGGTTCTTGTCACCAACACCAGAAAGACACATAGGAAATTGCTATAGTGGATCCGAACAATGGTCCATATAGTGCAGTATCCTGTCAGAGAGTGCCCTGTATCAGATACTTCAGAGGAAAATGCAATCAACTTGCAGTAGGCAGCTACTCAATAACCTCACACCTATTTTCCATATCTGGTTTGGATGCAGTGCAAGATGGCAGGAATCTCATAAGAACAATTGGTCTTGCCAAGATTTCTGCTGTTTTGATCTTAAATCTCATGAAAACAGCTTGTGAGATGTATGAACTTAGACAAACCTGGGCCCTAGCCTGGATTCACCCTGAAACCTTCACCCTGAACCATAGTTGATAACCAGATGGGATCTAGAGCCAAGGCTGCCTCTTCAATCCATCCAAAATGAATCTTACTTACCTATTAACTGGAACAGCACCTCACTGGAGTGTCATTTGCTGAGTCTGCAAGTCTCAGTCCTTTGCATATCCTGCTAGAACATGACACATCTTTACAAACTGTGCATAAAGCCTGTGCTCATCTGTACCCTGCAATTCATCTATGTTGACCTAAGGTCTATATATTTGGAATGCTACTCCCCCTTCGAGTCTCTCCAATTGCCACACCTTGTGGGGTGGTAGGCCTATGATAGAACGTGAGGTTCCCAATTCTGCTCATTTAAATGGTAGCAACAGTTCACTGGGACCAAACTCAGACCTGATGTGAGCTAGATACGACTTCACTTTTCAAGATGACCACGAAGAAAGAGGGAGAGTGACCTAAAGTTTGAACATTACTGAGCTTACTTTCTACGCTTCTCACAGAAACACATTCCCAAAGGTTATATGAATAAAGAGTAATGAAAAGTAAACAGAAAGGAAATAATCAGAAATTGGAAGACTGGAAAGAAAGGAGTGTAATCCAGTAGGTAGAAAAGGGGATAGGGAATCAAGACACCAAGGTCCTAATTTGACTTTTGTTACTGGCTTAGTGTGAGACCTTGGGCATGTCACATGATGGCTTTGTGCCTCAGATTGCCCATCTGTAATAAAGTTATTAAAATTTTTAATCACAGGAGAACTGTGAGGATGAATTAATTGTTTAATTAATTGTTTAATCATTTTGAGATTCACATGTGAAAGGTGCTAGGTAACTGCATTTAAAAAAAAAATCACTAACCTTGAACATTCATTACAAAATTACAGCAATTTGCAATAATCCTGAGCTGTCCATAGCTCACCCACATGTGACCAAACATCTGAAGTGTACAGTGGTTGTGTGCATCAACAGCACTCGTCATCCCTGTTAACATGGCAGCTCCTGCTGGGTCTCCTCATGAAATAACTAACTTTTAAATTGTTGCATCCTAGGAAGGCCAAGGCTTGCAGACATGCAGCTCAGGATGAGATGCTGTGGGAAATTTGATACTGTCATTTGTTCCCAATACACTATGCCCAATGAATCGATGTGCACATGGTATATAAAAGTTGCAACTCGTTTTCATGGTAATGCTAGTAATCCTATCTCTATATGAGAGCTAAGGAATACACAAACACCAGAGAGCTTTAATGAATATCTACAGAGTGTGGATCTGTCTATTTTTATCAATTGCTGCTGTCACAGAGGACTATAATTTTTTTTTGCACTCCAGGCCCCAGAAGTCATACTTCAGACTTGATTTTCTTTTATCTTTAAGCTTCCAAGCAGATATATTTGATTCATAAATTCATTCAGAAAATACTTTTGTTGGCTCACACTTCAGTGGCACTATGTGTTATTTGTCTGGCAGGAACAAATAGTTTTTTAGAGACCCAGATTCAATAACTCTCCATAAGGATTTTACAGAAAAAAATTGAAGAACGATTGCTGGAATTGAGATGGGATTAGTCTGCCGCTGCTCATATACAGCACTTTATTGCTTTAAATACTCCACGAATGCAATAGATGTGAAATAGGCAAAGGTACATGAAGGAAAGGAAGACAAGCAGAAAGAAATCTACTGTGGTGCAATAGACAACACTTGTTGGTCTCGGTGGTAATGGGGATGCATTACTATGCAATTAAAATAGTTGCACTCTGTCCCATGTCCAATTCTGATGCACTCTACCTGCAATTTTCAAATGCATGAAGTGTCACTGGATTTAAAATTCCACCTTCCTCCAGGCAAAGAGCATCACAGCGTTAACTACACAGCTCAGCATTTCCCAACCTTTTGAAAGCCAAGCCTGCCTTCAAGAAAATGGAACCAATCACCTCTTCTCAGGTAACTCTGCCATGTGTTATTGAAGCCTTCATTTCTTAAAATAGACATCTTACACACATCCTCCAAAACTTAGTCCTTACACACACACCCAGTAGGAAGAACACTACACTTTGGAAAAATGGAGGTGTGGATCTTCATAAACTGGCACTCTCTCCCCTTTCTGACATGGTCTGATGAGCAGTAAAATAGTTAACGATGTTGACAATTAAAATATCAGCACTGGGATCTGAGTTAGCACCCTCTGAAATGAGTGGGGCAATTCACACTTCTAAGCCATTACTTCAGTCTCTCTGCAGACTCAGGCCGACATTGCTGCATCTGTTCTACTTGTTGCAAAGTTTACCTCACACAGGAGGTAACAGCATAGCACAGGAGGTAATTGTTCCCCTCTGCTTGGAACTGGTGAGGCCTCACCTGGAATATTGCTCACTTTTGGGCTCCACACTTTAAGAAAGATGTGGACAAACTGAAGAGAGTCCAAAGGAGAGTAACAAACATGATGAAAGGTGTAGAAAACATGCCCTATGAGAAAAGGTTGAAAGAATTGAGGATGTTTCGTCTTGAGAAGAGAAGGCTGAGGGGGAAACCGATAACAATCTGTCAATATGTAAAGGGTTGTTATAAAGAGGATGGTGATAAATTGTTCTTTATGTCCACCAAGAGTAGGAAAAGAAGTAATCAACTTAGTTTGTAGCAGGGGAGGATATTAAAAAATAATCTTTCTAAGTATAAGGGTAGCTAAGCCCTCAAACAGGTTACCAAGGGAAGTTGTGAAATCCCTGTTATTGGAGTTTTTTAAGAACAGGTTAGGCAAAAACTTGTCCGGGATGATCTAGGTCTACGTAATCCTGCCTCGGAGCAGGGAGATGGACTAGATGACCTCTCAAGTTCCCTACCATTCCTACAACTCTATGAAATAATAAAAGAATAATAATTCAAATAAAATAAATAAATAATAGCTATTCTTTTGTTTGAGGTAGCACCTGGGAACCCCCTGTCGTGGATCAGGACTTCATTGTGCTAGGTGTTGTATAAACCCAGAACAAAAGACAGTCCCTGCCCTAAAGAGCTTACTAAGTATAAGACTAACTTGTTTTTAAAATGAAAACTAAGATTCAGAAAACAATGGAGAGATCTGTCTATACTAGCCCTTTGTCCTGCCCCTCCACCACCACAAAGGTACACCCCTAACACTTTTGAGAACACTGCCATAGTCCATGTGACATCATTGGGCCAAATTGTTCAATCCCCGCTGAGGCAAAACTATTTCACTGGAAGTTTTGCCTCAGTTAAGACCACAGTGTTTGATCCTCTGATTCTAAGATATTTATCTATATCATGTGAAACAAGCTATTGATCTTTTCACTCCAGAGGGGCTGCTGAAAGGTTATGTTTCATTTACTAATTTGTATTTTTAATAAGAATGGATCCAGAGAGCTTTTTTTTTAAGCTCTCCTTAATGGGGATGCTTCCGAGGGGCCTCCGTCATGACTGTGAGTTAATCGCTGAAGAAAGCAATCTTAAGAGGACCTTGCAGTGCAGGTAATAAAATGTTGTTGGATATTAAAATTGTCACAAAAATAATTAACATGATAATATGTTTTAATGAAGTGAGGGAAAAATGAATAGTGGTGCTTCATAAAACATGATGGAAATTGCTGATATGGCCCGGGCTTTGTATTATAATAGTGATTTGGGTGTCTTCTTGAATTAGCTGCAAATAAATAGTGCTTTAAAATGATAGATGCCCTCCAGTGCAGCTTTGCATGAGGCAGAGACAGGGTAAAAAGGGGTAAATTCAGCTGTGAGGTAATTCCTTGAAGTCAGTAGAGAGGAAAGATATTTCATGGTTAAGGTATTGAAGGGTGATTCAGGAGATATATGTTTAATTTATGGTTCTTTCACAGTCTGTCTGTGTGACCTTGGGTGCCTAACTCCTACTGATTTCAATGGGAGTTAGGTGCCTGAATACCTTTGAGGATCTGGACCTTAATCTCTTCATGCCTCATTTCCTCATCTGAAAATTTTTTCTCCCACTGTCAGTCTCTATGATCTATTTTGATTGTAAGCTCGTCAAGGTTGGGGCCGTCTCTTACATTGGGCATGTAAATCACTTAGCATAATGTGGTTCTGATCTATAATAATAATTGCATACACACACAGTACCATAAAAATACATTAATGCTGTAAAATCAAGCACCCAAAAGTCAGGAATTGCCAGAATCAAGGTTGCCTGGGCAACATTAATTTGGGACGCTTGTGCTTCTGCATTAAGATACAGTCTTTAATTACATGATCACACACATAATAAACTGGAGGATCAGGAGAATTATTCCTCAGATGGGCCCATTCGACAGTGTCTCTGTATGCTTAAGATTCTATGGCTGTGGCAGACATGAACTCTTTGTACCAGGTACATGCATATGTCACTTGGTCACAACGCAAGTAATAATATATACTGCATTCTGGGCCTGAACCAAAACCCTTTCAAGTCAATGGAAATAAATCTCTGTTTGGCTTTACCAATCTTTGAATCCAGCCCTAACTATACTATAAACCAGATAGCCAGTCTGAGGTTGGATCTTATCCTTATGTTATTGAGTCATAATGATACTGGTTGTATGTTCAAGGTTCATAGAAAAGCTCTAAGGACTGTGTCGCTAAGTAGCATGTTAGGAAGGTAAAGATGTAAATTTTGGTACAGGAATATATAAAGTATATGTTAAACTGCAAATTATTCATTTAAACACTGGGAGAAGTTTTTTTAGCATTAATAGATTTTTTTTTTTTTTTGCAAAAGTATTAATAGTAAGTTTACTTTATGGAACAGATTTCACCCTATGCACTGCAAAGGTTTTTGTTTTGTTTTGTTTTTTGGCAAACTTAAAAGCATCGTTAAAAGAACACAAACATAATTGTAAGACTGAATCACAGTGCTGAGCTAATAATGGTGGTAAACAACTGTGCTTTAAAAGTAAATTTAAATGCAAGTTTGGACAAATCATAAATGTGTTTGAATAAAAACATTCTTCACTGGAAAAAAAGTGCAATATACCCATCAAGGCAAAAAGATAAAAGATCTACAGTTTCAAACTGGAGAACGTGATCTGGAGGAAAGAGGACACAGACATCAGCTAGGTCATAATATTAATCTAGATAATGGAAAACTTTAAAAGTTAAAAGAAAAACCTTGAATTTGATCTGTATTTAATTAAAAACCACTGAAGCAAGTGAAGTGCAGGGGTAATGTAGCAATAATGATCCTTGGAATGTACAAAAACACTAATTGCAGTATTCTTTACTAATTAAAGTTCCTATGATTATATCATGTGGGTGCTGAAAAGTATCTTATTAATATGGTAAGATTATGTCATGTAAATTACGTTTTTCATACACAAATGGGGGTTCATTTTCACATACACCAGAAGAGGGCATCGGGCACTTCCCTCATTAAATAAGTAAGGTGTATACACTGATGATCAAATTAATTTACATGTAGAGGGGGATGGGAATAGATTTTGTCTCTTCTCCATTCTCATCAGATTGCATATTGGTTAAACTAAAAAGAACAGATCTCCTGGCCCAGACCAGTAGATACTTACCTGCAGTATTTTATATTCCCCCCAATGTAAACCACATGTTTGTATTTAAACTGCAGCAGAGAAGGGGACATAAAGTAATATCAGCACTAGAACACCGGGTGGCACATTTTCCTAACTGTTCCTTTTCCACTCCCCCTGGAAGTGCTTCTGTCCCCAATCCCATCGCAAATGACGGTGAATCACCCAAATCAGAGATGGAAGAAACTACAGCTTGTCAAAATGAGGTAGTCATGAACTGATACATTAATGAAGTTGTTAGGACTCTATCCCCTTCTCTCTTTCCTCATCAACAATCTTCATTGCTGCTCTTGTACCTTTCCCAATCCTCCCACCCACCAATGTTTCTACACCCTTCCCTTCTACTCAAGTCTGTGCCAGCTCCTTCAGGCTAGTATATCTAGTCACCATCTTCTCTGAATCTCCAAGCTTTTTTCCTCACCTTGTCCCTATCGTCCTCCCATTGGCAAATCCACCATACCTTTTTTCCTTCCCATATACTTATGTCTTCTATCTTCTGGAATCAAATCAGTGTAATTTGTTTTTGTTACTCATCAATAATAGAATCAAACAATTTCTAAGTAACCAAGAAATGAGGAAATGTTTTCATTATTAATTACCTCCATGTAAGGTTCTATATTTAGATCAGTGCCAGGACTGTACAAAATTGAAGTGGGAATCACCATAAGAACCCTTCCAATTAGCTGGTGAAAAACAGGTGATGTAAAGTCAAATATGGGACACTGAATTAGTGTTTTACCTGGACTGAGTGACAAACAATTATCCAGGTGTCATGATTTAATTGAAGTGATATCTAGTGTACTAGCACTGATAGTTTCCCCAGAATGAATATATATATATATATATTCCCCAGAATATATATATTCAATTACGTGCCATCATGAGATTTGTAGGATTAATATCAGCTTTTCAGACCTGTCACCAAGGAAAGGAAGTAAAAGCAGAACCTAATGTAGAGTTCTGTAAAGATAATGATGACCCTGTAGTCTATAGACATGTGGATCTTTGATAAAGGGATAGTTTTCGGAATTCCTTTAAAGTAATATGATAATGAATTGTGCAAAATGGTACTGTGGAAAAGCCTATGCTGAGAATAGGATCAGGACTTCATTTATTTTACTACTAGCCTCAATAAGTGACAACTAAGTCTTTTTGAAAAAGTTGTCGAAGGAACTAAAGTGAAGTAAATGAAAACTTAACTGGTCATCGGAGAGTCATTTAATGGATTAGCAATGAAACTAAGATAACCATATAAAATAAGAGATATGCCGTACACTTCAGAGGGATCCAGAATTGGTGTAAGATTGATGTAATCATAGCAGATTTCATAAACTAATGATGTACAACCACCATGAAGAGAGCAGTTGATTAAATTGGTCAGGAAAGTAATTTGCACCATGAGACAATTAACTCTGGCTCTTTAAAAACATGCATCTAGAGGACAAATACAAATTCAACACAATTTTATATACTGTGCTTTACAATTGTGTGTTAGGACAATGAATATTGAGCCACTGCAGAATTAATTTAAGAATCATTAAAAGCCGCAGTAAAGATTTATGGGCCATATTCTGCTCTAAGTGGCATTGGTGGAACTCTGAGAGAGTTCATTTTAAGTTATTGGAGTTACTCTGGATTTAAATCAATGTCTTTGAGAGGAGACTTTGGCCATTGAACCTCACTGATGGTCAAATAAAGGATAAAAATATTTGCCAAATAATATAGTCAGCAAGTAATGGATTCTTTGTAGACTAAATTAATCAACTGATATTATTTGACCATCTATATAGCTGGTCAAATGCTTCTATTACAGTATCCAGTGAAGGCAATGAATATGACTTCAGTTGTTTGAAAAATGTTTTTAAAAATTGTGAAAATTTTGAAATAACTTCTATGCCATAGGGTTAGAAAATGATTTTTTGTTTGTTTGTTGTTTCTCTGTTTTATTTTCAAGAAAATATTTCATGAATATTTTTGGTTTCACATTTGGTTTTTTTTTAATTTTTTTGCATTTCCCTACTTCCCCGCCATTCTTTCTCTTTGCCACTGAAAAATAAGAATAGGGGAGGGGGAAGAAAAAACCTAAACCAAACCAAAACAAACCCCTGAAAACTTCTAGTCTGTGGCTTTTGTTACAAAAACCCAACATATTACTAATAAAAGCTATCAGTCCAATAGCTATGGCTTAACTAGAGAATAACTTTTTTGAAAACATCCAATCCTGATCTTAAAATTGTCAGTAATGGAGAATTAATCACAAACCTTGGTAAGTTGTTCCATTGGTTAATTACCCTCACTGATAAATATGTGCGCCCAATTTTAGTGTGAATTTTCCAGTCTTCAACTTCCACCCATTGGATCTTGTTATACCTTTGTCTGAAACATTGAAGAGCCCTTTGTTATTAAATTTATGTTCCCTATGAAGGTACTTATGTGATAAAGTCTTCCCTTAAACTCCTTTTTGATAAACTAAATAGATTGAGCTTCTTGAATCTAAGGCATGTTTTCACGGGTTTCCTCTAAGCCCTCTCTAATTTTTCAAAATCCTTCTCAACTGTGGACACCAGAACTGGACACAATATTCCAGTAGCAGATGCACAATACTAAGTAATATACAGATGTAATATATCCTCTCTACTACTCAATATTCCACTGTTTTTATATACTAGGATTTCATTATCTCATTTGGTCATAATCTGGTTACCCTCGGACCTCACGTTCAGATGATTATCCAACCAGGACCCTCAATTCTTCTTCAGAGTCACTGCTTCCCAGGATAGAGTCCCCCATCTTTGAAGTTGGCTGTATTGAAACACATATGGTTTGCTTGGACCCAGTTTACCAGAATGATCTGCATCTATGACCTGTACTCTTTCTTATTTACCACCTCAATCTGTATCATCTTTGTGTCATCTGCGAAATCTATCAGTAAAGATGTTATGTTTTCTTCCGGGACAGTGACAGAAATGTTAAATAGCATAGAGCAAAGAATTTTGCACAGAGCTACTAGAAACACACCTGTTCAGTGAGGATTTTTTGTTTGCAATTATATTATGAGACCTTTCAGTTAGTCACTTGTAAATTCACTTAATGTGTGCCATGTTGATTTTGTATTGTTCTAGTTTCTTAATCATAATATTGTATGGTTCTAAGTCAAATGCCTTACAGAAGTCTATAACATCAACAGTATTACCTTTATCAACCAAATATTTAATCTCATAAAAATAAGTTTGATCTATTTTTCATAAATCCTACATTGATTGGCATCAATTATATAAGCCCCCTTAAATTCTTTATTAATTCAACCACATACCATCCATTCCATTATTTTGCTTGGGATAAATACCAAAGTGATACCCTTTTAAAATATTGGCACAACATTAACTTTCCTCCAGTCCTTTGGAACAGTGTTCCAAGACAAATCAAGTTCAGTCTCTTGTTAGCATTCCTATGTGTCACCCTTTTGTACATTGAGTCAGAATAAAAATGTCGGTCAAATTCACAACTGGAGTAAGAAGATGCAATTCCATTGAACTCCAAGGAATTGCCCTTTGTGCTACGGGTGAATCTAGCCCGAGGTATTTGGCAAAAAATGAAGCAAATTAAGCTATCTAAATCCCAAAGGGTCTGATTGCAATACCCTCTAGTGGGGACATGATGAAGGCTGCAAACTGCTCGACAAAGTCATTAAAAAACTCAAGAATATTGTGATTCATGCCAGAATATCCAGTGACTAATCACACCACAAATAAACAACAACAAAATAATCTAAGACATAGTCAAAGCATACAGTTTGTAAAGAAACCATTAGACTGAAATAGGTTCCAATTAAATGCTCAAGCTCATACAAATAATGAATACATGCAATATGTGACAATGCCAATTTGTGGATAATTTCCAAATGAAAAAGAAGGCTACATTTATTGGATAAATTGTCTGTGATAAGTAGTTTGTCCAACTCGAATCAAAGTCTTCATGAGTTGTCTCCTTGCCTTCAGTGGGATTAGTGGATAAGTAATGACCACTTTTGTGATTAAATCTGTACAGCATTGCAAAGTATAGAATTATCAATATCATCCACAGCTTTGAGATATGTGAAGCACAATATCATGACAATGACATTGTAGGTACAAAATGGCACGTTACAGATGTAACCTCCTTGGGTTAAGAGAGCATGGTGCCTTTAAAACCTTGTCCTGAGACAGAGGAAGTGCTGGTTGGTCCAAGGGCATGGAGAGAGTAAAAGCGACAGAGTGGATGTGTTTGTAGCTCCAGACAGAAAGGTTACAACAAGCAGGCCTTCACATAGTCAAGAAGCTGAGAATCTGCCTGAAGCCTAGAAGGAACACAATGGCTGACCAGGGATGCCCACGACAAGAGCCAGGAGGAGCATTGTGCCAAAGAGGAATCACCTCAGAGGGACAAAGTGGAGCTGGACCCATTATCACTGTTGTCCAGAGCTGTATGGGGACATGAGTACTGAGGCTTGTGATCTTGCTTTCAGAATAAGGAGGGAGGCTGTAACTAGAGGTTGTTGCTCTGTGTGGGTTTGCAGAAGAGGACACTGGAGGGGTTTGTTGGGGAAAGTTTACTGGCATTGAAGATGAGGAGGAGCACCCAAGACTCACTGCCAGATTGGAACTCATTGCTTGGTGTCTGCCCTTTCATATTGTGGCACCACTGGTCCTCATGTTGGATATAAGCCAGTTTTATCGCTCCTCGATTTGTCCCTGTTTTTTTCCCTCCATTCCTCCCTCTGTAAATGAATATTTCCCTTTCCTACATTCACTGCACTATTCCAATGTGCATGCGTTCACTCTGGAGGTGTGTGGAACAAGTACCCTGGGATAGAAGGGGGTTTTCCCTCCTGTGTTCCTGCATGCCTTTTCATGGCCAGAGTTGCTTGCAGAGCAGACTCCGTATTGGCCATGAGGGCACTAAAGTTACACAGTGAATGTTGTGTATATGAGAGATGTGGAGGCAGATGCATTTTCAGGGTATATAAAAATTAACCATGCAATATAAACACTAGGAACTAGTCTATCTAAATCATGTAACAGATGTCCTGGAAATCTTTCAGACATACTTTAATTTGGAACATGTGTATTTGGCATTCTGTTGCTCAGAGCATTAGAGGAGATCCAACAGAATCTGATAAAACAAGACAGAAAAATATAGGGAGAAAGTGATTTATCACCCATAGAAACTAGGGCTAAAAATTGGTCTCTTATTTCTAAAGAATAGCTTGTCCTTCAAACTGAAAATAGTGGGATTTTTTTAAAAAGTTTAATTTCACATTGTTTCTTTGACAACATTTGTTTCCTAGGATGTGATGGCTATAGTAATTACAAGAATGATAATTTACAATTAACTATCTCATTATTTATTGATCATGTCAACACCGCTATTTGATATATGAAATACATAATGACCAAGCAACTGGTTACATCATTATTTATTTTTTGAGTCAACACAGCTGGCCAGTAAATATTCAAGAAAATGTGTCACCTTCCCATAAATAGCCTTTTGGGGAATCACAGTGCCAGACAAACTGCACTCTCTTCCTCTTCAGCTGAGCATTTTATTTTAAGATAATATGTGAAAAAAATTACTTCCTTTATAGACTCTCTCTGCAGTAAAGCCCAATTCTATCCCCGTACATATCCCAGAAATCAATGGGGGTTGCATCCTTTCTGAAAAGGGCAGAACTGTCAGCCTGCATGTTATAAATAATTTAATTTTAGGAAGGTCCACATGATGAAACCTTATCTCAACTATGTAGATGGCATGTGTGTCTGTGTAGTTTAGGCAAAATTGTACTGTCAGTTGAGCACCTGGCTTCCAGTCCTGTATTCATTCCCTTAGACCATGCCAACTCTCCCCCTGCCCAAGAGTCCAGCTGCACAGAAAACAAGGTACTTCAATGCAGTTGATTAGCTGATGAAGGGGAAAAGTTACTTCTGTATTTGGCGCTGGTGTGACTACTATTGGAATACTATGCAGTTCTGGTGTCCACAATTCAAGAAAGATGTTGATAAATTGTAGAGGGTTTAAAGAAAAGCCATGAGAATGACAAAAGGATTAGAAAACATGTTTTATAGTGGTAGATTCAAAGAGTTCAATCTACTGAGCATACCAAAAGAAAGGTTAAGGAGTGACTAGATTACAGTCTATAAAGTATCTGTATGGAGACCACAGATTTAATAATGGGCCTTCAGTTTAGCAGAGAAATGACTCGAAGTTGAAGCCGTGGAAATGACTGTAAAGTTTTGACAGTGAGGGTAATTAACCAGATTCTTTGCTGGTGTAATCAGCACAGTTCTGTTGGTGTCAATGGAACTATCCTGCTTTTCAGCAGCTAAGGATTTCACTCTAGATTTTAAACACCACTCTGTCTTGTTCAGAACCCAAAAGTTTGGTTTTGTGCAACTTTTGCCAACAATTCTAAGACAGACCAAGTTCTTTGCATGTGAATTAATGCTCAATTAAAGTCAGGGACTAACTTCATTAGCTAGAGGTGGGCTTTGTGTGGAAGGGAGCTCTGATAGTTTCCCCACCAGCTTCAAGGGAGCGCCCTTAACTTACACCAGCTGTGGATATGGTCCTTAGGCTCAGCTTAAGCATGGATGGCCTGTAGCTGCACTGCTCCAAGAAAGTATTGGAAAGGAGTTCCTCTTTCGCTCCCCTCTTGAATTGTGGGGAGAAATAATTTAACACAGCCCTGAAAAGGGTACCTCTGAATTCCCAGCTCAAGTCCAGATATCCTCTGCAGGGTGCTGCATTGTGAAGCAAAGCCAGGGCTCCATTCGCTCTCTGCTGGCTTTCAGAGAGAACAGCAGCAGTTCAGGTGCTCCTCAAAGAGGTGTGAACACCAGTCTACATAGTCCTAATGTGGCTTGCCCCTTGTGGAGAAGTTCCTTACTAATGTTCTTCAACCAACACCTCTGCATGATACACGTGTGCATAAGATTGTTTAAACTGTAATGTCAACATCTAAGTTAGAAAGTGAGACTCTTTGCGCCAAGACTGTGATTTCTTCTATAGTCTGTACAAAGGCAAACATGCTTTCCATAATCAACAAGCAATTAATGGTGGAGACATTGATTCGCAGAGAGTAACTTGTGGATTTCAGTGGGGCTATAATTCAGTCCTATAATCTGAGTGTGCCTCAGTTAATTCATCTATAAAATGGCTATAATAATAATACACATCTGTAAAATGGGTATTATAATACACATCTCAAAGGTGTTGTGATGCTTAATTAATGAGAAAGGCACTTTGATCTCCCCAAATGAAAGGTGGTCTATACGTTCAGTATTCATATAGCACAATAAATATCATTATTTTCTTTCTCTTCTGCTTTTAACACAGCAGCTTAGAAAAATAAGATGTTTCATTTTTCTCTAGCTTAATTTAAGCTGTAAAATGTGTGCCTGAAGATATTTATTACTTACTGGATTAACTTGGCTGTGAAGAAGAATAGAGCTGGTCCCTCTCTAGCAAAAGGAATTAAAGTAAAACTTTAAAAAGTTTAGAAAGCTGGAAAGTGCAGTGTGTTGGATATTTTCTCTAAGGCTTGAATGAAATTCATGATTATCTCTCATCTAGCATTCCACAAGTAGTAACTTGTAGTTTGTGATCATAAATCTGTATGAAAATAGAAAATAAAATTAACAATGACATTTCAAGGAAATGGCAAATTAGCTAAAGGTTGGGATTTGTGACTATTTGTCAACTAGGATGTCTTATAATATCATCCTCATATTTCGAGCTGATAGGGCCTAATCCATCTTCCATTCTTTCAACTGCAGGGATAGAACTAATCATTGCAGGAGACAGAACTTTTGCAGGGCCCAGTCCAAGATTTCAGGATGAACTCCTGTAGGAGATAAGAACCAACACAAAACCTTCCATGCCAAATGCAAGGAACATTTCTTTGATCTTGCCTTTGTTAATTGAAAAACATAGTGCAGAATACCTGCTTATATGGTTTCCCTCTGGAGAAAGCCCTGCTTATATGGTTTCCCTCTGGAGAAAGGATGGGAGAAAAAAAGAACCACATATGGCATGAGTCAAATAACTTAATGCATGTCTCTTGCTCGGATACGAAAGTGGTACAAAAGCCTGAGTAGAGAGAAAAAACTCCCCCACTGACTTTAACAGTCATTGCATCAATCCCACGTCCTCTCATCTGTTGATCTTCAGTCACTTTATGATAGAAGGCAAATATAATTTTACTGCAAAAACAACGAGAGTCCTGTAGCACCTTAAAGACTAACAAATTCCTGTGGGCATAAGCTTTCGTGGGCTGCAACCCACTTCCTCAGATGCATGAAATGGAAATCACAGATAGGAGGTTATATATATATACACATCCAAGGGTAAGAAACAACAATGGGGAGGGCAAGTGCTAACAAAGTCAATTCAGTTAGAGTAGATAAGGCCCATTCACAATGGTTGATTAGAAGGTGAGAATGTGTGAACATTTTATGTTACCGCCTCTTTCTGCCACAGCTCAGTTTCCATTTTCAAGATTTTACAAGCAGACTTTCCTTGACTCACCCTGCATGAAAGCCAGGTCACTAACAAAGTTGAAACAATTATGCATATTTGTTTGCTGCTCCAGTTTCACATAGTATCATGTAAGTTTGAGATGGAAACTACCTATTAGATAGGTCATCCAGTCCACCTGGAAGTGGTTCAGGCTTGTTAAGAGATGATTTCATTTTCATACCTCTTTTTGGAATGGGAGGATCTACTGATAAGTGACTCATCACACAGGTGTGTTAGCACATGAAAGCAACCGTGCAATATTTTAAAAGGAACTGATATTCTGATAACACTTAATTCTGATGATACTTGGTAGTTACACAGTACTCTTCTTCTAGGGGGTCTCAAAGTACCCCTGAAGTAGGGCTATGCTACAAAAAATAAATGTCCACCCAATATTTTTGTGTTTGTTTTCCAGGAATATTGTAGTAAACCAGTATACCACTCACAATCAAGGAATATTAATTAACACAGTGAATTTTAAAGAAATAGTAGAAAATACTGGTAGGAAGTAAATTTTGAATTTGTAAAAGTGTGTTGAGCATTCGTACTGGAAACTTGATTCCAAGATCTACATTCATCCAGTCAGATCTACCTAACAGACATAGCTTGAATTTTTGAACATCAAATACACCATGCCAAAGTTTTCTAATCTGGGTGCTTTATCCTTACTTAGACATTGATATAAAGTACCTAGGTGTTATATAGTGTGTTTCATCCATACATTTCAATGCACTTTACAGAGGAGGTCACTATCATTATCCCCATTTTACAGAAGCAGATTATGAGGCACAGAGAGGGTAAGTAAGTGACTTGCCCAAGGTCACCTAGTAAAACTGAAAATAGAACCTGGGACTGCAAAGTCCCAGTCTAGAGCTCTATCTACTAGTCTACACAGTCTCATGTATTTATAGCACTGTTCAAAGTGCTACCCAAACACAATAGGAGACTTATTCTCTGCTCCAAAGAGCTTACAGTCAAGTGCCATAACATTGCCCTAAGCATTCAAATACCATGGCTTGGATCACAAAAATTAAGAGACTGGCTGAAAAATAATGAGATTGAAGATTAGGCATTGTTTTTATTGCTTTATGGCCTTTTAAATTCACATTTCCAAGTTTTTCTCCACAATCCTGATAGCTAAAACTTTTTTTCAAAACTGAGCTTCTGGTGTATTCTCATGATGCCATTGTCAAAGGTCTTAATAAAAGCTTCAAACTTTGCAAGATTCACCTTAATGTTGTGAGAATTAGCAACACTTGTGATGTGATCACTCAATGGTGAAAATTAACAAATAAACAAAATAACCTTCTTAATATTGGAAATAAACTTTCTACAGGTGACTTCGCTGAGGCACATAGAACACGTGTCTTTTCCAAGATCAGATGAGATGATTTTGGAACCAAGAATAGGAAAACTTGACACATGGTAATACTGTTTAACGTCAAACATATTTGAAGCGTTTAGTAAATTCAAGAATTATCATAGCTAAATTTACTGTTACAGCGTTCCAATAAATGATTATTGAATTAAAGTAAACATCCATGTAAAACGTGGTTTGATTTCATAAAAATGTATTTGTATCAATATTCTGTACAAAAAAATAGAGCTTGTTCATGTTTATAATTGTATAATGTATATTAATCAGAGGTGACTGTTTTCTGAATTACCACATGCACAAGTCTATGTGAATTAGCACAATTAAAGTGAACTAATCATCCTGTAATTATTTCTCCAGATTTTACTTGGACAGTAAATTAATAGAGAAGTTTAGCAGAAAGTTAAACATGGAACTCTTTGCTCAGGGTCAGAATAAAGTAGCATAGTTATGGCAGAACCCACTGTGACTAAAATGGTTCAGTTACAAGGGTGCGGCACTGGGAGATTGTTGGCCATTAAGCTGCACCCCCTGAGTCTAACGGGGCCAAGACACACAGATGCAGGGCTATAGCGACCCCTACCTGCCACAAATGGGGGATGGGTACCCTTGCCCCGAGACAGAACATAAGACATAAACCAGCAGTGAGCCTCACGACTGTTGAGCTATGACCCCTACCATCACAAGCAACCCTGTCATATAACTACATTCATACATTTATCCAGCTGTATCTTAAAACTAATACATTTGCTTGCCCCCACAGCTCCTATTGGGAGGCTGTTCCAGAACTTCACTCCTCTGATCATTCGCAATCTTCTGCTAATTTCTAGCCTGAATTTGTTCATGGCCAGTTTATAGCCATTTGTCCTTCTGCCAATATTGTCCTTCAGCTTAAATAGTTCATCACATGTATGTGTAAGCTTCAAGTGTCACAAATGTACTCCCTTATTCTCAAAAGAAGGATGGAAAGGGGAGAAAGTGTGGGTTGCAGAAAAGTATATCTGTGGAGACATGAATTCAAAGTCACTGGATGTCATGGTACTAAGTAGAAGTGATCAAAAATGGAATCTGCATCCCACAAGAAATTTCAAAATTTGTTTTTATTTCTAATTGGGGCAAAATATTGAAATCTCAAAATATTTCATGAAACAGAAATTCCAAAATGATTTTGTTTTAATAATATACAAACATTAATATAAAATAGATAATTAGATATACTTAATATATCATGGGATAAACAAAATTATTATAATGAGATTGTAATAGAGAAGTTGAAACAAAATGGAAAGTCAGAATGAAATGAGGAATTCAATATGAAATACTCCATTTTGATTATGAAATGCTACAAAGATTTTCAAATAGATAGATTCCTACCATTTCAATGAAACAGTATTTTTTTGACAGAAAACTGTTCTGTTGAAAATTTTTCAACCAGCTCTTCTAACAAGGTGCTTAGCTACGTGCTTCCTTCTTTGACCTCTCTATTATCAGACTGTAGCTTGGAGGTCATGCATCGTTGTTCTATTAATTCAAAATAAGATTCCCCAGTGCCAACTGTCCTGCTCATGATTTTTTTTTTAACCTTCCTTTTGTACATGCTTCATGTCACACCTGTGCTGAGAAGGATCAAGCACATGACAGAAATTTGGGAAGAGCCAAAAATTGGTAGGGGTCAGAGGAGAGACTGCAAAGATTTTTGTCCCACTGCAGACATGGGTGTTAGAAAAAACAGTATCACATTTATTCCAACCCATTCCCTGCCTACCAGGAGGAATAGTATGCTGAACAAAATGTGTCAGTATAGTATGCCCACCTGGAATACAGAATTTTAATTTGAATTAAATAGTCAAGTTAAATGAAACATGAAGGCACAACAAAAAGTAATTTGATCTCTTCAGCGGCATTGTTACCCGATATCAGAAGGCAGCTTTTTAAAACCATGATTGTTTTAACTATGTAATTGATGGAGTACTCTAGTCCTTGCAAGCAGTCTGAGCCTGATCCAAAGCTCACTGAGTAGAGTAAGAGTCTTTCAAGAGACTTCAATAGCATTTGGATGAGGACCTTTTATGGACCAACTTACACCAGGGTAAGTCTGGAATAACTGGAGTTAAATTGGTGTGAAACCAACATGAGATCAAAACAAAACTTTATATTTTCTGAGAAAAAGAGTGCTTGCAATGATTTACATATTAAGTGTCAGATATATCATGCATAGTGTTAGTCTACCTAAAAGACAAGAGCATACTACTGCTAACAGCTGATGGAGATACTAATTTAGTTCAAATAGTAGTGTTGACCTGTGATTCATGAACCGATACTGGACAGGTATGAGCAAGGCTTAACACATATATGTCACGTGAAAAATTGTTTTTATAATAATTAAGGGTGATGCCAATATAGCTAAAACAAGTAGGGGAAAAGGCAAGATGAATATTAATATTAAGGTAGGCTTGGCAATAAACTGATGCCTTATGGCTTGTTAGCATAAATATGAAGGCTTAGCATAAGTGAGTAATTTAGGGTTATAAGATTTATCAGTAAGAACTTTGGCACAAACAAGTTAACCACAAGGAACAAAATGATGAAATCCTAGTGAAATTCTATTTTTTGTTTTTTGTTTTTGTTTTTTTTGCAATATCTACCAGTTAGGTTAACTGTACTAATGTATTGGAAATAGTGATCATTCCATTGACACAATAGCTATGTCAACACCTGGAAGCCCAGTTATAATTGTACATGATAGAGGACCGGGACAGAATTAAATATGGTAATGAATAAGCAAAGGATTATACAAACTGATACATGGGTGTTCATCAGTGGAGTATCGGAATGATATAGGAGGCAACAGCAAAAACCATCTGTGACGTTCCCCTCTGAAATCTTGACTGGTGAATCACTGTTACCCCAATACCCCACTCCTGGAGCCCATTTTACTCTGCTTTGCTGTATGAACTCCCCCGCCTGGGCAGATCACGCACAGCCTCCATCAAGCAAGTTGATTCCAACTGAGTGAGTGTTTCTGGCAGGTAACTCTTTAGTGACAATTAACCCAGCCAATATTCCCCAGTCCCAGATGCAACCCTAGGATTTGCCATCTTACAATGTTCAGTGCTGCCCACTGGACACTGCAATCTCATAATCAGTGTGTCAGTTTAACAAAGAAATTGATATGCACCGGCCTTGTCACTTCAAATGGAGTCTCTAACACACCTTAAACCAAATGCACTGTTTTGGATAAAACAAAAACAAATGTATTAAGTACAGAAATATTTTAAGTGATTATGTCAGAGGAAAACAAGTCAGAGTTGAAAAAGAGAAATTATAAAGCAAAACACATTCTAAACTAAGCTTAACATTTTCAGCAACCTTGTAAACTCAGATGATTCTCACCACAAGCTGGCTGGATTCCTTTCCAGTCAGGCCCTCCCTCTGGGTCAGCAGTTTAGTTGCTTGGTGGTGTTTTTAGATGGAGGTGGAAGAGAGATCGGATAGCAAAATGCCTCTCCTTTTTAAAATGTTCCTTCTCCCCTCTGGGGCTTCGCCCCCCCTTCAGGGTCAATTGACAAAATGTCCTTGTATGGGTTCTTCCATGTCGCGAGTCAATGAGCAGTACTTTACCATGTCTCCAAGCTGGCCAAGGAAAAGGGGGTGGGCTCACTTGAGAGTCCCTTTGATCCTTTGTTGATACCTTGGCCAGTCCTTTGTTCTTGAAATGCTGCGGAGCTGGGTTTGTTTTATGCATGCCTTAGTGAGCTGCCAACTGCTCCTCTGCTCCAGGAAAGTTCTTCCTGGATATGTTTTAAGCTATGAGGACACCTCTTTGGGAATATTAAAAAGTGGAGCCTCATAACCATACACATGATATTGCCACAAGAATGTTACTATAACAATAATGTTCAGTACATCATGAGCATTCCAGAAACATCTTACGTGACATACTTTGCATTAAACAATACACAATTACACTATAAGGGTGTTCCTGGGGGGTGCAGTGTGTCACAGCATCACCACCACTTATGGTAACCACCACAAATTGAGTTCTTCTATCTGTTTTCATCTGTCCATGATACTGTAAATATGTCAGCTGTTGGGGTTGCTTTATACTTTTTCCATTTACGGTTCATTATTGTTTACTGGTGGATGGACATGGCTCTTGATTAAGATTTTTAGGTCTCTGTGTGTAACTAACCAATCTGAAATTCAAATCTTCTTTTGAAGCCATCTGAGTGACAAACCTGTTATTTGTGACTAATGCAAGTGTAACCTTTGGGTGTGCTAGAGTTTACTTGATTGTCCTTCTCCAGTGCCCCCCAAAACCCCACTCCTACAAAAAAGCAGATGGAGACCCAGAATTCAGCCATTGACCCCTGTGCAATCCTTGCTGAAAATCCTCAATCTCCCCACAAACAAGTCCAAAAAGAATGAACTTAATTCTCCTTAGGTATCAAGTGTATAGACTCTTATACTAAAGCAACATAAGTAAATAACAGTGGATGTGGATTATAAGTAGACATGTTATATTTAAAAATTATCTTCAGTTATACATAAAGAAAAATTAAATCTACACAGGTCAGTCCCCACAGAAACAATGAGAATAACTCAGAATTTCCAAAAGTTTATGTTGAATTAATCTGAGTTACATCGGTTACAGTCTTTGATCACAAAAATCTATAATCTGCTGAGTCAAAAGAACTACAGTATCTTCTCTTCTCTTGCTTACAAAAACCTCCAACTGAAATCCATTCAGCATCCTTCTTCTCTGATGAAATCACTCAGTCAGCTAACTAGTTAACCAACCACTTAGTTTAAGTGCACAGATAAAAATGCCCAGTTACAAGAAAAATAATAAACTAGGAATAGCACAATATAAATTACTCTTTCCTCATCATCACATTCAAATACTTAGTATAATTCACCAACTTTTCTCTTAAGACAATTTAACTAAAACAGTTTGGCTAAAAATCAAACAATTAAAATGAAAGAAATTAGCTTAATTTCCCCTTTCTATAATTAACACTTCCCTGTTGGAGGGTTACCAATATCACTAACCTGCTGCAAAATATTTCAGAGTTAAGAAAAACCAGCCTGCTTTCTACTCCTGTGGTTCAATTTCTCCTCACCCACCGAAGTCACATGGTCTTTTGTAAAGCAGTTGCCCTGACTTCTTCCCCTCATAGAGTCTGAGTCCAGCTACAGGGAGCCTATTGAGCTTAGCATACACAAAACTACCACACCCAATTCCAGAAACTTCTCAGGGTTGAGTGCTAATTGCACATCTGCCTATCAACAATGACCCAGACAACTCATTCCTCACTGCCCCCACCCATAGATCTCTTAAAGAGATCCCCTATTAGGCAGGTGTATTACACAAGTTTACACTCTACATTAATTCATGGCTAATGAACAGATCTATGCTATACAATTGAAGGTCCCACGTGCAAACTCCACTTAGGCAGGGGCTATGGAGCAACATTTAAAGTGGGGGGAACCATAGATTTTCCCCTGGTTTCTGAACCACCTCTTCTCCTGTGAAGTGCCCCACTACCACAAACAACCTGACCAATAGGCCCCTGCGCCTATCCCCTCCAAATCTGAGGCAGTGGCATTGTGACCTGGTGCATGGGGTCACAGCACAACTCAGATTTGGCCTGGCCAGAAATTGTCTGGGCAATGGCCCAGATGCCCCCTTGGTTCTGAAGCCTTTGCTTTATTTCATAAGACAAGCTCCTTCTCCCAGCAACTTGTTTCATTTAATATTTATTGTCAAAATGAAATTACTCAACATTACCATTTTCCCCCATCAAAATTATGATAAAAATTGATACCATTCCTGCAAATTATGTTTTTGATTAAGCTGAATTTTTCTACAAAAACTTCCAATGATTTTTTGTTTTCTGACCAACTCAATTTATAACTTCCTCTAAGTTTTACTCTTTCCGTTAAAGATTGGTACACTCTCTCTCAGCAAAGGAACAATGTTTTTTCTGAAAATGTCAGAAAAAAGGAGCAATTGTTTTGAAGCACAGAGAAAAAATGAAGTTATTCCTGCTAAAAATATTTGGGACCCTTCTTTTGAACTGCTTTAGTACCTCAAATGAAGGTGATGGAAACTCAGTGCAATAGGTATAATTTTGTATGGAATTACTAAATAGATTACTACTACAATAAGTGACTGAATACAAATGGTATCTTCCTATTTAATAGATCTATTCCTCCTATATTGAGTCATCTTTACTTCCTTTCATAACAGCAATAAGTTTATGGCTTTTTTATTTCTTTTAGTTCTACAGCGATAGCTCAGCCAAGGTTGCTTCTTGACTAGCAAACTTCATAGTAGTAATTCACCGCAATGTAGCTGCATTAATTTGCAGTGAGGCAGTGAAAATGCCAAAGCCTTATCATGTCATCTAACATCACAGTACAGCTATGAAGTTGGTTAGCGCAGACAAAGTCGAAGCATGCATGAACAGGATCTATTATTTTGTGTGCCTCATCAATAGAATTGTTTACATTAGTTATAATCAGATACATGCCAAGGGCAATAGAGTTTTGCAAGCCTCGTGCAGGGCATATTTTGTTTGTAGGACCCATGTTACTGATGTTTTGAGAGAGAAAGAAAGGGCCCAAATGGAGTGTACAGGGTTGGCATTAAGGAATATATATTTACTGTTACCTAAACACATTTGATACAAGATCATTTGGGACCATAAACATGGGGCCCCACAATACACATTCCACTAAGGCTTTTTTCAGAGTAGATGTGATCTTTAAATAAGTGGCAATCTGAATTCCTGAGTTCTATTGCTAGTTCCGCCAGTGATGACGTGTTGAATGATGTTGTGGAAAGTAGAATTTGGCCCATGACTTTGAGCTGAATTGAGCTCTTGAGGAGGTGATAGATGGTACGGAATGGGACCTTTTCTAGTTATGGTTTACTGCGTAAAAGGCAGAGACGAGATTGTGTCCAAGAGTTTAACAGGGCTTGTCTACATGAGCTTTTTAGTCAGGGCTATCTACAGTACAAAGTTAAGTCAACCTAACGTACATTGGCATACAGCTGGCACAGTGATTACATCACTTGTGTGTGTATACATTTTGTTCTTGTATCAGTGTTTTATGTCCTCACCAGGTGCGCTTGTATTGATTGTACAGTTAGTGTGAGGCATTGTGGGATGCCTTCTGAAAGCCAGTAACAGTTGATGTAAGCAACACGGTGTCTACAACAACATTGCATCAACCTAACTACATCGGAATTGACTTTACACCTTTCATGGCTGTGGAGTTAAATCGGTGTACTGGGGCAGTTGTGTTGGTGGGAGCAAGATTTTAGTGAAGGCACTTGCAAGGCAGCTTACATCAACGTAACTATTTATCAACCTAATTCTGTAATGTAGACAAGGCCTTAGTGGCAAACTGGATGTAAATATATCCTGCCCTAGTTTATCATGGATTAACTGTCCGTGTACACCCTGATGACATGCATCAACAGTTCATTAGGAATTTCGATCTAGTCCTCTTTGAAATATGACTAACTCAAAGCACTTTAATTAACTGTTGCTGCATGTCAGTGGTGTGCACACCGACAGTTAGTCCACAGCAAGCTAGATTCACACCCCAGCTTGCTGCTAACTAATTGTTCATGTAGAAAGGCCCAGTCACTAGCTCTTATGATTAATAGCTAAGAAGAAGCAAGCACATTTGGTGGTCTTGAGAATGGAAAATTACTGACAATGTGAAATAATATCAGATTCTGTTACCCTTTGCTCATGTCGAGCAGTTTCTTATTATACAAGTAATTGTAATGATTCAGTGGGGCTACTCATGGAGTAGTCTCAATGAAATTTGTTTATAAAAAAAAAAGAGGTGATTTGATCATGGCTTATAATAACTGTCTTGGTGGGGGAAGGGGAAAGTCAGCTATTAAAGATCTCCTTAATCTAGCAGAGAAAAGCAAAAACAAGAACCAATGGATGGAAGTTAAAGACAGACCTCCAAATTAGAAATAAGGCACTTTAAAAAAAAAAGTGATTAATCATTGGAACAAACTACCAAGGAAAGTGATGGATTCTTGATCTCTTGATGTCTTATATCAAGTTATGATTGTCTTTCTGGAAGACATGTTTTAGCTAAAAGTAAGTTATTGGGCTCCATACGGAGTTAACTGAGTGAAATTCTGAGGCCTATATTATACAGGAAGTCAAAGTAGATGATCTAATGGTCCTTTCTGGCCTTAAAAACACACACACACACACACACACACACACACACACACACACACACACACACACACACACACACACACACACACACACACACACACACACACACACACACAAAATCTGTGGAGTAAGGTAAGAACAAAAAAACCACAGAGAAAACAAAACACAAAATTCCCAGCATGCTTACTAAACATACCAGGACTCATCTGTCAGTCTTATGGGGCTTCTAGTAAATCTCAGTCATTCAAACCTTGCAGCAGGTGTTGGGGGGCTCCTAGGACACAAGATCCTGTCCGTTTGTTGAATGAAAAGGAAGACCCCTAAGTCTCTTCAAAGTCAGGCTTCATATCCCAAGATCTGTCCATTGCCTATCATCTGTGACTGCCCTAAACCAGTATATAGAAACCACCTCAGGACATGGTAAAGAGGCTCCAGAGAAATACTCTTCTCCTGTGGGGTTGCATCCAATCTTAGCCCATAATAGTCCATGAAAGTCATAAACTTCATACAATATATTCTCCAAAGACATTGCAAGTGGTTACAACATCAGTCATGATACTCACCTGGAGCTAGGTCTGGATGATCCATCCCTTTAATGGAATTTGGGGCACTAAATTTTCATACTGGCGTATCCTGGCACATACAACACATCAAATGTGGCTATGCATCTTTCTGCAGTAAGACCTGTTCAGATTCTGAATCACATGGTAGAGCAGATGACATGCCTACCTACAACAGAGAGGCTTATCTACATGGATATGCAAATGTAAATCAGCCTGAGCGAAGACTAATACTTTAATTAAATATTTCAATTAAGTCAGACTATTTGCTCATTAATTTAATTATGCAACATATCACAGGAATGTGATTTTTCAGGCCATAATTACCATTTATCAGGAAAGCCCGGCAGTTTGGTTTGTTTAAAAAAGGTGTTTCGATTGTTTTCAGAAGGTGGCATGAAATAACGGAGAAAAGGGCTTGGGAAGAGAGAGAAAGATAACGGTGTAACACCATGGGTGATTCTGACCTACAGTGATTACTGTCTTAAGAGGGCAAAAGATTAGGTGGTGATGGTTTTTGATTGTCGGATAAGTGCTTCTAAGGGACGGAGTTTGGATAGGCTACTTGACTGAGAGATGAGACCTGGGTCCTAATCCCTAGCTCTGCCACTGACTTGCCATGTGATCTGGGGCAAGGCACTTTGCCATGACTGTACCTGTTTTGCCTTCCACCCTTTGTCTGTCTTGTCTATTTATACAGACAATTAGATAGGGTAGGGATTGCGTCTTGTTGTATGTTTGTACAGTACTTAAAACAGTAGGGGGCATAATCTCCTTTGGAGGCCTCTAGGCACTACCATAACACAAATAATAATACTCTAAGTAGGGTAGTAGGTTGAAAAACCATGCTGACTGACTATGAAGAGTTAATAGTACTTTGGAGAGTCTCAGGAAATCACCCTGCCTAACTTGTAGTAATTGGCTTCCTCATAGCTGTTTGACTGATAGAGAAGCCCTACAGAACTTAATAGACAGTGATAACTTTGTCATAGGTTAATTGGAACCACGTGTAAGGCCATGTGTCAGTGCAAGCGTGGCTCCTCTGACCCAGCATGGCACAGCCCCTGGGCTCACATACTCTAGTGGGGCTGTCAGTCTATTCCTGGTGCCCAGGAGTCTGGAAACTTTCTTCACTCCTAAGTCAATCAGGGGGTTGGGTAGGGGAACCCAGGACCACCCCCTCCACTGGCTTCCAGCTCAGGGCCCTTGAGTTATATAAGCAGGATCAGGGTTCTTTGACTCTGACAGTGCCCTGAGCTTCTTCCTACCTTGCCCCAGATCAGTGCTGGCTCTCCAGCCTTTCGGTCACTTTGTCGCCTTCTTGGCAGTTGTCTCTGGGCAGCTCGTTAGTAGTTTTCTGGCACAGCTCCTTTCTCCAGCCTGCTCATTCTGCTGGTCGCCTCCCTGCCCCTCTGCCTCCCAGCCCTTTTATCTTCCCAGCTACTCTGAGATTGCCACTCAGTGGTGGCTAGCAGTGCCTGTATTAACCCTTTGCTTGTTGGGCTAGCATGGGGTGCATACACCTCATGACACCATCCTGTAGAGTTGAATAGAGAATCAAATCCATGCTACTGAATTTTATATGATGCTTTAAAAAAAATCTACAGAAAAAAAATGATTTTCTACTAAATTATATATGTTTTGAAAACATTTCTGTGGAACTATATTGGTTTAATCCCTATTCAATTCTACAGGACTTTTCCAAAAGGACTCTGGGAAGAGAACCCTATATATTTCCAAGGCATTCATGGATTTTTTGTTTTTGTTTAGGTACAGAGAATACCAGATACCTTTGATATACAGCCTAATGTATCCAAACTCCATGACAGCTAAATTATACCATGAAAAACTCACAGACATACCTTGATAGTTCTAATAGACTATTACTGTAATTTCCTAAAGTTTTTAAAAATATTCCTGGCTTGTATCTGACATGACATTGCCATGATTAGACATAATTTATCCATCCAAGCAGAGATGCTTGGGATTAGTTTGTCAAATGATAAAAGAGCAATTAATGAATCTGTTCACACACATTTGCAAAACGGGGAGAATCAAATGAAATCAAGGACAGAGTTTCAAGAGACCAGTTCAAAATATTGTAAGCATAAAAACCACATCTAAAACCAGTTTCTATGTACAAAATGTATCAAAGCTGATGGTGTTCTATGCAGTAACAAGGATCTGCACTGGTAGGTGTCATTGCAACACCAATGATGAAGGAAGGGGAGCTAAATCCCCTGTCTGGCAAGCACTTCTATTAATGATAATATATTAGTAATTTTTTCATTAATTCGTAGAACTTCCCTTTCTCTGATAATGAGAACATTAGCTCTAATTGGCAAATTAACAAGATCACTCTGTTGACTATCCCTACGTGGTAGGCTCTCTCTCTGTCAAATACAGACAACCTTCTATTTCACCCTGTTAAATTACTGCTCTGTGCCGAAAGTATTTTTGTCTAAATTCAAACTGAACATTGAAAATGGTCTGTGGAGGAAGCATGGTCAAAAAGAACAAGTACAGCTAGTGGAAACCCTGGCCGGTTCATCACCTTCTTCTACAGCATGGAGCACAGGGTCAGTTACAGGTTTAAACTAGTATAAATGGTGGATTCTCTGTAATTTGAGGACTTAATCATTATTTGAGGACTTCAGTAACTCAGCCAGAGGTTATGGGCGTATTACAGGTCTGGGTAGGTGAGGTTCTGTGGCCTGCACTGTGCAGGAGATCAGACTAGGTGATCCTGATGGAACCTTCTGACCTTAGGAACTAGGAGTCAGAAAAATTGTTAGAACCATCCTCATTGTTACTAGTTCCTGTTTATCCTTCTGTATTCTAATGATTCTGTAAATCACTATATTGACTTCCACTGACGTAAATAGAAAGACTTCCATTTACATAAATGGGTGTTGGATCAGTCCCTTGGAAAGTCACTGTGGTTGTCCTTTGAATTATGCCTTGTAAAGTAATTTCATCCATCCTGTTTTTTCATAAGTTTCCTATCCACTGCACTGCAGATGGGGAAAACAACTGAGATAAACGCACTACCATCCAGCACTGAAACCTAACCCATACTGGACCATTTTGAGGTCAGAAAAATGTTCAGTTACCATTTCTCTCAAGTTTTGCATCTTATACTTTCTGGTTCAGGGCAAAAGTAGCAAAATACCATGGGCAAGGTTTTTCTAGGCCATCTAGATCCAATAAGCCATGGCAATTTGCAAAATCTGCCACACTGTTTCCAGACCAAAGAAAGTGTTTTGATAAGCTTCACATCAGCAACAAAACTTACCGATACTCACATTTTAACCTGTAAAGATGGAGGCGGAGAGCTTGGTTTATACTTTAATCCTTCAAATTCTTATGCATGTGAGGCATCTCATTAACTTCAGTGGGCCTACTCAGCTGTATCAAGTTAATCTGGTGTGATTTTATAGGATTTAAAGCCCCAGTGGTCTAAGCCAGGAGTCTGAAATTCCTAGACTCTCTGGTATATATTCCAATAGGGTGGCCTCAGCATTTCACCCTTCTGAGGCAGCTAAACTGAGTTCTTTTGTCACTGACTGCTATTACTTGGTCCTTTGAAGAGGTTCTGCTGCTGCCCCTGCCAGGATCCTCTTAATTTGCCCCCAGTCAGGGGAGTTATTTGACTCCGATCTGAGTCTAAAAGCATGCCTCAGTTTCTGAGCTGTGTTCAATGAGGCAGCCCGGAGCTAGGGCATTACCCTTAACTGTCCCAGGTCTTTCTGCTAACCTTCTTTTGCTGCACTCTCTGCTTTATAGTAGGCCTTGTTTCCTCTGTTGGGCACAGCTGTGAGTGCCTGCCTTCATGACTGACAGCTGCGTGTGGGTGTGGTCCAGCTGTTTGCTTGAAGACAAGAGAGGCTCCCCTCCTCCTCCTGCCTAATGGCCGATGGGGTTTTTAGACCCCACTACAGGATGCTTCAGAAGCTATTAAACAAATACTAAATGTTTGATATAGAAGTGAAAAAGCACAGGCAATGTCAGAGTCAGTCCAGGGCTTTGTCTCAGTGGCCTTAGCTAAAATTTTCTTTCTGGCAGTGTGGTTGCTATGTGTCAGCTGTGTATTTGGCTCATGCCATCCTCCACAGAGATGACACAATTTTGGTGACTGTATGTACAGAGGTAAAGAGCTAGGAGATGAAAGGTGTCATGTAGTATCAATTAAATTATAATCATTTTGGTATAAATCTAGCATTTCCTCTTCCATTCCTACTCTACCCTAAAAATGCTGTTGATAAAAATCTATATTATGTACATAATGGTCACAATAAAAGTTTAATTCTTAATAACATTATTTAAATGGTTTTGCTCTCACGTCTTTAGTAAGTCACCTGCTTTGACACCTCTCACCTGGATTTGTGGTGATTACTACACAGAATCCACATGCTATACATTTTTCATTTGCTGCATATGACACTATATCTTATCCTCAAGAATAAAGACAAACAGCAAAAAGCAAGAGTAAAAATATTTTAGGGCTGTAGCTGTTTGACTCTGCCTATTTAAAGGGCCAGTCTCCAAAAAGCATGCTGGGAAAAAAGTTCCTATAACAGTGCTACCCTGCAGAGAGAAGAAATAGCTGGTAATTATAGAGGAAGGAGTTGCAGTTTGAAAGGGCTATTTCTCTATACTGCTACTATATCACATTTCATATGTGTTTCTTGATGGAGTTAGTTCCTTTTCTTTGCATGTCTCTGCTTCTGTAAATATTTTCAGTGTCATTCTCATATTTGACACTAGCACTTTGTTTGTTCTGTAGGTGCGGCAGTTTGCCAGTTTATTTCTTAAGAATTTATCTTTAGAGACTTCTTATGAAGGGAGAAATAAACCTCTCCTTTTGGAACTTTGCTTACTTGAAGTAGCCGTTTGTGTATTTAACAAACGTTGATGATGGTCTACCATTTTACTGTGGAGGGCTAACTGCTTTTATAATGCTTCATATGACTAATTTGTGAGCCACTCAGCTGTGTGACCCTTCAGCCTATGTTTTGCTCGGACAATTTCTATGTGGCAGGTCCTGTCTGAGCCTCGTACTCTTTCTATCAGACCAGACACTTTGCCATGATCACTCATTTTCCCACTGCCTTTTTCCCCTTTTGAAGAAAGAGTGAAAACGTACTCTTCTGAAATGCTATGAAGTGAGCTTGCTCAAATAGGCCAGTCAGATCCAATTCAGCTTCAGTAAAACTAAGAGTCTATTTATTGCAATGTATTGTGCACAAAATAAAATTCAGAGAATGAAACCGATTTGGTCTTTGTAGAAAAGGAATAGTATTTAAGGCATTCAGAGTGTGACTATGTATTATTGAGATATGGTCTTTGTTGACCCGCTATCCAGGTTTATAGGCCAAATTAACCACTGGAGCAACTCCACTAATCTCAATGGCTTTACAAGGCTTTAGGAACCCAGTCCTGCAACCCCTGTGCCTGCGTGCAGCCCCGACAAAGTAAATGGTGCTCCATGCAGGTGCAAGGATTTACCGGTGCAGAGCTTGTTGCAAGACTGGGGACAAATTTAGACCGGGTGGAAGTTTACTGCTATTTATTTCTCTGTTGAATGCAACCCAGGAGCATGTAAGGAAATTGAACACACTTATACCCAGTCTGAACTTGACACAAGATATTAATTGATACATGTCCTTACTTGGTAGAGCAACTATTATTTATATTGCTATAGACCCACTGTCCACAATCAAGGTCAGGGTTCCACTGTGTTGATCCTGGGGCGGTTGAAGTCAATAGGAGTTTTACCAATGACAGCAGAACCAGGCCCCTAGAGCTTGGTCTCCCTCCCATCAAATGGCAAAGTACATATGCATGTGTTTGATCATTGGTGAAAGGTTTGGATTTTTGTACTCCCACTGTCTTCCACGCCCTGTATAGAGTCTGGGGGGAAAAAAAACAAAAAACAGAATGCTTGCATGGATTATTTTCCAAGTGAAATGTTGATTTTGTATGTTATCTAAATAAAATCCACTGAGAAGTGATCCAAATTGTCATAAGGCAACAGGCGTATTAAAACTTTCATTTTGTGGGAAATTTTTATTCCAATTCAAATGCAAAAAATAAACCATTTAAAAAAAAAACATTAATGTTCTGCAGAACAGAAATCCCTGCTCCCAACAAACTCCTGTGAGAAGCAACTCCAAATGATCTTTTACAATTGAAACAGGCAACATGAACTGGGGGCACAGTGATATGAACTGCCTGTCATAATCAGAATAACTATACATGTGACAGTAAGATTGTGTTTGACTGCCAATCAACAGGTAGTGGTTCATGTTACCTGCACAGACCTGTGGACCTGTTGTCCAGTATCCCATCTTCATTAGTGGCCAGCACCAGATGCTTTGGAGGAAGGTGTGAGAAACCCACAAGTTGGCAATTATGGAACCAGTTCCTACAGGGAGCACGTTACACCACTCAGTTAGTAGTTGGACTATGCTTCGAAGTATGAAAGACTTTACACCTGGCAATATTTATTTTTTAAAATCCTAGCTAATGAAAATGTGAATATTCTTGTTAGACTCGAGGATATTGAAAATATGATTATTTCCTAGGAAGTGCAATGAAGTACTTGCAAAAGGAATTAAATAAATGTAAAATTGACAGTTTTGTGGCACTCAGGGTCGGCTTGAATAACTATTTTAATAATCCTTCTTTCTGCAGCAACATAAGTGCAGACATGGAATATAAAAGTAGCATTAATGGCATTGTCCTTTCATTTTAATCTCAAGAAAGAAGGGGAGGGATTATTGTCAGCATTATGCTAGCACATTTGGTACAAAGTAAGATTTAAGAATCTCATCATGTGCCTCTCGCTTAACAATGTAGTGGAATGGTTTGATTCACATGAAATATGGTTTCTTTTCCCCCCTCAAAGGTCTAGAAAACAGTGTGATTTTAAAAATGACATAACTTTTAATTTAAAAAAAAGATATAAATGGATTAAATTTAATGCAGTGGAGTTTAATGAAAAGGCCAAAAGAGGAAAAAGCACATAAAATAACTTTGCAAAGAACCAAGCAATGTCTCTTTGGATTTTATGTTTCCAGATGCTTACGGCCTCTGGTGTCCACTAGGTATCTTTGGAAAATATCTTTCCAAATTGCTACTAATCCACCTGCCTTCTACTGATAGTTTTGATGTCTCCCTTAAGAAATTTTAGATAAAGAAGAGATATGGTTCATATTAGAGTTTATGAGCATAAAATTACCTTTCCATGATCAGAGTCAGATTACCTTCCTGAGTTGGTCTGCTGTCCATAAGAAATGCCATTGACCAGCTGCCTGACTGCACCATAGTTTTTATATCCAAATAAATTGTGGCAATAGCTATTCATAAAAATGAAGCACATTTTTATTATTGATCTGTTTCTTGGAGGGATAGCGAAAATTGTGCCACATCCTATTTGCTATATGATATAAAATGTCACTGCTGTTTCTTTGTTTCATTCTTTCTTCCTCCCAGTGCTCTATACTAAGTGAACTTTACATGGGCTTTCACTTTAATGTAATATATGGAACACAGCAAAACCAAACCAAACCCTGAGATTCCTTTTCTTTAACCTAACAAAGGAGTCACAGCACATTTGTGTGTATAAAATGTTCATCAAAGAAAAAGGCAGAGATCAAGCAGATGCTCCTATTAAAAATATATGACAGATCTCTACAGTAATGGACCCATGACTCTCAAACGCTTCAGTAATATATTGCAAAATATGGTGTTTGGGCCCAGGGCCCAAGCATTCAGGCCCTGTATAAACTTGTAACATGGGTCCCCTCCCACACACATACCCATGGGGGTTGCAGCCTGGGCGGGGCCTCCGGGCCACAGTAAAGTGTACCCTTTTCCCCCCGCCCCCATAGGGGGCCCAGTTTGGACGTATGGCTGTGGAACTGGCGTTGTTTTCTGGGAGAGGAGAAATATCTCAAACAGCTGTTAGAGGGTTATGATCACCCTGCCCTTCCCATATAGCTAAAGGAGATGGAGGGGTTCAGCAGAGGAAGCTGTCCTAGTATGGAAAAGGTTGAGAACCACTGCTGTAAACCCTGGTAACATCTTTTATAAGGGTAGCTAGGTGGCTGCTATAATTAATAGCAGACACTCATGAAACCCCAGTGAATTTAGTGCATAGATGGCACAATCCTACAAGAAGGTTGAGTGCCTCCTTACAAGTATTGAGTGAATAAAGCTGTCAGGAGAATGACCATTAACCCTTGGATAGCTACATTCAGCCCCAATATGGGCTGTAGTTTTTCAGAAAAAAACATTTGTTCCAAAGTGCCACATTAGATCCCATGCTGTCTGATATATTCATTAATATCTGGAAAGAAGGGTGAGCAGTGAAACAATAAAATATGCGGATTAATCAAAACCAGAGAGTAGTGTGAAAACTTCAGAAGGAACTAACTAACCTAGATGAAAGGAAACAATGGAAAATGAAGTCCAGCGTTGATGAATGCAAAGCACATTGGAGGGAAAAATAAACTACTCTTATATCTGACAAGGTTTTAAATTAACCATATCGATTCAGGAAAAGGATGAAGATATCATTGTAGACAGCTCAATGAAGACCTCTGTTCCCTGTGCATCTGCGTTCAGAAAGGAGAAGAAGATATAAAATGCTTGAGAAACAGGATGGAGAATATTCTGGAGAAAAATTATGTCATATATTTCAATCAATGGGACAGTATTGATCACACATTGTAAAAAGATGATGAGAATGATTAAGGAAATGAGAAAACTCTCATGTGAGGAGAGATTGAAAAGACTGTGATTGTTTACCTTAGAAAAGAAATGAATAAGAGTGGGCATGATATTTATGTATATGAATGGTATAAAATGGCAGATCACAAGCCTCTGTTCTACCTGTCTCATAGCACTAGCGCAAGAACAAGGTGACAATCAATGACATTTAAAGGTGGCAAATTCAGAACTGATAAAAAGGAAATACTTTTTCACACAATGTGTAATTAGACTGTGAAACAAGTTGCCCCGGGACATCAGGAAGGTCAAGAATTAAGCAAAATCCAAAGAGGGTTCAGACAGTTCATAGATTCCAAGGCCATAAGGGGCCATTGTGAACATCTAGTCTGACTTCCTGTACAGGCCGTAGAACATCCTTGAAATAATTTGTGTAGATAACAAGAATATCCCACATTAAACTAGCTCATGCTTAAAAAAGAACATAGGAAGGGAGACAAAACCTTATGTTTCAGGTTTTAAAGCAGTCTCTAACTATTATAGATCAGGCTGAGACCTTCATGGGGGGCAGACTATCCCACATCTGCCTACTCTGGGGGTTTCTTGCACCTTCCTTTGAGGCTTCTAGTGCTATCCAAGGCTGGAGAGAGGATACTGAATTAGATGGGCCCAGCACAGCAATTCCTATGTCCCAAAACTCCTGAAGTTAAATGTTTTATGATAGTTCTGAGAGTGCATGAAAGTGACCAGATTTAATAGTCCGGTAGTCAAATGCAAGTTTTGGCAGTAACTTAGTCCAGTTTCCATACAATGATTTTGTTTGTTTTTTGTGCGTTCTGAATTTCAAGACCCTAAATTTAAAGAAACTGTCTCATGACAGCTTGTCACTGTTGAGCATTTTGAAACGTTCCCTGATTCGCAAGCCAGATGACAGATATACCACTTTGACTGAATTTCATTTTTTTGTTTTGTAATGACAAATTCATAAAAATATTTTGTTATGGAACATAATCAGCTAGGCAATACAGATATTATGCCTGTATTAGCAGTACACCTCGCTAGTACACCTGCTCTTCCGCCCTGAGCGGAGACACAATGCTATTCTTCTTGTACTCTCAGAGCATTGTCACTTAACAAATCCTCATGAGAATTAATTTTCAAATGCTGGATAACTATAGACATTAACAGACTATAAAGCAAACACACACTCAGCTGTTTTCTTCTTTCACTTTTGTTTTCTTTTATGTTTCTTGTTTATTTTCCACGATGTTTTCATAAATCCAACCTTTATAATGATGATATATTAAAAAGCAGCAAGAGAATGAGATTGACCACTGCATCTAGAATCTGTGAAACTGATGCTACCTTACTACTTTCTAGCTGGGTCGTGTTACCTGCATTCCATGGAATTCATGCCAGGTAACATCTTAGAGCAGTTCATGAAGAAGGGTGAGCATGTCTTGCGCTATGTTCCAGGAATATGGACTGGTATATGGAATGATGTGTGTATTGAAACCATCTTCATGAGGTATGGCATACATGATTCAGGGACTTCTTGATGCCAAAGGGCTGAGGTCACAGGGGGTTCATAGGATTTACCAGCAATTCCCTGGGCCAGATATATGCATATTAGTTCATCAAAGAGTGGCATCTAATGTCTCTATCAAGAGCCAGTAGCCCACTAGTCATGATAATTATTGTGAAATAAGGATAATAATTAAAAAATTATATATCAATACTGAAAATTATGTTCTTATGATCTTGAAGGGAAGGCAGGTCATCTGGAGATGACATACCTCAGACAAGATCCTTTCAGGCAGGAGATAAAAAGCACTTATCTCCCTGCCTGGTCACACATGTATTGTGATTTGTCCACTTCATAATGTAGGCCTATTTGCATATTGAGCCAGATGCTGATTAAGAGATTGAGCAATCCACAGGAAAGGAGTGTACAGGGGGGAAAAACAATCAGCAGGGTGCATCCAGGTTAATAATCAGGACAATGGATTGTTCTGATGTATCTTGGGGTGCACACAGACCCCTGGGATCTTTCACCAAGGAGGTAAGTTGGCAGTGGGACTTGTCTCATGAATGGAAGATCACAGCCATGCCTGGCTGTAAAATGCTGGAAGGACTGGGGTGAGCATTGCTCTACAAGACCTGAAATTATCTAGTTAATTAAGACTGGGTTCTAGAATGAGTGCTATGATTTTGTTTCATATGTAACCATTTGTTTCCAATACTTCCACTTGCTATCACTTGAAACTCTGTCCTTTCTTTAAAAAAACGTATACTTGTTTTTACTATAAACCTAACTCAGAAAGGAGCCAACTAGACATACTTCACAAGAAGTCACCTGCACAAGCATTGACGTTTGCACAGTTCTTTGTGTAGGACACTGGCCAGCAGGTGGTGTCATCAAGGACTTTGTGACCAGTTTCAAAGTCTACATTGAACAGAAGCTAGCAGCAGGTGACGTATACATGTATTTGGCAGGTACAAAGACTTCCACACAAAGAGTGTCACAAAATCTAGCAGAGCCACACCAAAGTTTAGTTCCTTACTACCAGAAACTGAAGCCTTTATATAAAATGAGCACTTCTTCAGGCATGTGTGTAGAAAAGCGCTTTGGATCCAGATGCACCACCACTTCGTCCACAGCAGTGTGAATGGATACACAATGATGGTTCCAAGTCTCTGTTTACAAAAACTGTACCAGACAATGTTACTCTTGCTTCTCCGGATATTTTGAAGTTAATCAAGATAATCGAGTGATGTACCTTGGAAATCTGTATTAATCGTATTAGGACACAACTCTGGTTTGAAAGACAAAGAACACTAGTAATAATTTATAATGGTTTCAAAATGAAATATTTGGTTAAAATTATTATATAAAATTACTGAATATTTTTCACATCATAAAGAATGGTCTCTGTATCAAATGAAAACTGAGGTCCATGCTATAACTCCAGCCTCCCTCGTCAGGTACCCCTATTATTCCAGTACATATTGTTATTGATTGATATTGCAAACGTTTTGAAGTCATGCATATCATGTATTAGAACTCATCTACCTTGATTTTTGTATGCCCCAAATCATGCAAACTCTTGCTGATTATGGAGGCGGGGTGGTGAGGGTGGGATAAAATGTCGATATTTCCAAGTTCTCATCAGGTAGGTTCTTAAAATATATGGTCTTGACCTACAGAATTCACCAAAAAAGTTTGTATGGAATATTGCAGGGTGTGCTGAAACAGGAGCTAACTCAGCACCCGGTCGCTCTAATACCCACTAGCATATATTCATTGGGACCTAGCTGGATAATAAGCAGTTGACAGGGTGTCAATTAACGGAATAGAGCTACAGCTGAAGGGCTAATTGAAAGGGAAGTGTAGATGGACAGGGTGCCGAGTGAGCTTCTGACTCAGTACATGGACTGTTACATGGACCCTAGAGCAAGGTTGACCAGAGTGGCTGCTGGATGTACAGGCCCAGATTTCCTAGGAATCTGTGGCTTCTTTGTGCAGTACAGAGTATTGGTGAATCTAACTCATTGTTTATCATCAGCAGACTATACTCCATTCTGACATTACCAGCCACATTTTTGTGGTCCCTGTTCCATCTCTAATGCTCTACCTTTCTAATATCACGTTTCCTCTTTCTCTATGCTATTTGTAAATGAAAAAATAATGTCAGAGTATTTCTCCATTTTGTGAAGGTTTTATTGTTCATAATTCAAATTAATGTATTGTGAAAGAGAGATTGGGGTGACAAGAGAGAGAGAAAGTTTGAGGAGGATGCTTTAAAGGAAACTGTAGCAATTTATTTTACTCTAGCCTGTAGGGGCCTGATTTGTCTCTCACTTACACTAGCTGCACCAGATTTATACCTGGGCACAAGATAAATTTTATAGTTCATTTTAAACATTGAAGAAAATCTTATGCATTCTGTGATCCTTGCTTACATGTGCTCATAGTGTGAGGCAGACACATAGACACCAAGAGATTTTATAGAGATATATTCTCCCCTGAACGATACCTTCCATGATAAATGGGGGTAATATTCTCAAGGAAACAGGGAGTCTCAGGTTTCGGTGAAATTTTATTTAAAAAATGCATAAACAATGTGACAGATGAAACTCTGTCTGTCTCAAGGGGCGTGCATCCACTAAAAATTTTCACCAATGCAAATTACATTGGCATAAAGCTGCCACAGTTAGTATATCGTTTGCGCGCATGTGTATTTGGGTCCTTGTGTCAGCATTGCGGCATATTGTGCTTTACCTGGCCCTGAAGTTTGGGGGGCTTTTTAGCAATGGTGTGGCGCTTGGTGCACATCTATGCACACAACAATGTTTTAATTTTGTGGTGCTTGCCATATATTCTTGTTTATTACACTGTGTTTATCACTAGTGCAATGAGAGGGTACAATAATAAGGGGGGTGCTTTCTCTACCATTAGGCATTCTGCAACATAAGTTGGGAACAAATGAAGATTAATTATTTTCCAAAGAATAGAGTTTTGTTGAGTAACAAAAACACTTCTAAAAAAAAATCTATGCGAGTTAAAAGCAAATGCATTAAAATCGTAATAAATGTATGGAACAGAGCTTCAAGAAGGTGATGAAACATTCATGTCCATGTTAACAACACATACATCAACCATGGCTTTCACAGATCAGTGTACGTGAAACTGGGGTTGTCCTTGCTGTCCCTCGGGTGATTGATAGGCTAGGGATACCACATGGAATATTGAGTGGGGGTGTAGGAAGGCGCTATCATGGAGTTCCCTCTGAACTGCAGAGGGAGGTAAGCCCATGTCTGCTAAACCTGTAAGACCACACGAGTTGGCAGCATCTGTGTTTGCTGCCAGAGAAGCCCCCTTACGTCCTGGTGCATCTCCCTCTCCTTTTCCTGATGGGACACCTGGGCCTTCTCCTGTCCACTCTTTACTTCTCCATATAGTCTGAAATATTCATCTTCCAGGTCCTGTGCTCACGGTCTGATGCAGCCCTGGCTTGCAGGATCTCACTGTCATCCCAAGTCCCCTTCTTTCTCCTCCTTATGTGGCTCAGGTGTTCTGTGGGTGTGGAGGGAGAATGCCTCAAGGTTGCAACTGCAGCAGCTATAGATAAAATACACAGAGGCTCCATTGTCAGGATAGTCACAATGGAAAGCTAACGCTCAGATCCGGAACTCGCTTCCTTGCTCCCCTAAAGTTTTGAACAAGACACACTTATTTCCACTTCTGCTTCCGAAGGCTTGTGCACGGTGCCACTTCCAGCACCACCCATGGTGAGTACGGGCCGCTAGGGATGAGGGAAAGGAGGAGGGAATTGCTCAGTTGCATGAAACTATGAGTGTAGGGCAATGACACTGTATGCTGGCAGCATCTCCCACAGGCAGTGGTGATTCTAGCTGCTCTCTCCCTCCTGAGGGTGAATAGCCAGAGACAGCACAGCTACGGCTGGCATCCTGAAGCCACCTGGGCCCACATACTGCTAGTCTGTGTACTGCAGTGCTGCCTGCCAGCTGGTGTGGGCAAGTGTCCTACTACGGAGGAAAAAATAAAGGTGCCCTCCCTAGAAACCTTCGGGAGCAGACTGCAGAGAACCCCCATGAATGTTTCATTGAGATCTCCCAGGAGGATTCAAGGGACATCCCTGGGTTCAAAAACAAATTGCTTCACGTGCCCTCTCCCCCTCCCACCTAAGCCTACAGGGGAATGAAAAGCAGATAAAAACTCTGCCACTTTTTGTTGTACCATTTCCTCTTCTACTACAGCTGAACTGGTTAAAAGTCAAAAGCTGTGTCCTGTTAAGTTGGGGGTGCCCTCCCTGTCATGGGAAATAAAGTTACAGTTGCTCAAGGCTCTTTCCCCTGCACTGGGCTCACCTGTGCCTGACTGCCGGAACTGACTGGACTGCGGTGGAGTCTCAAACAGGTCCTGGCTCGTGGCGTAGCTGGATCCCTCCGGTCGCATGTCCACCAACCTCTTCTGCTTTCTTCTCCATCTTCTCATCCTCACTGTTCATGCCAGAAAGCTGTGCCTTGGGCTCCTCAGAGGTATCCATGGTGGCGTACAGGGTGGTGCTGATGTCTCCACCAAGTGTGGCATGCAACTCTTTGTAAATGTGGCAAGTCTGCAGCTCAGCACCGGATTGACTGTTGGCCTCCCTGGCCTTCTGGTGTGCCTGCCACAGCTCTTCACTTGCTCATGGCACTGCTGCTGACCCGTTGTACTTCTCCTCCTGCATTCCCCAGTGCAATCTGTTTGTAGAGTCAACGTTTCTAGTTCTTGCACAGCCTCTTCTCACCACCAGGGGATCCAATATCTCCTGTCTACTCTAGGCTGGAGTGCATCTGGAGCATGTAGCCTGCCTGGTGAGCTGGGTAGCTGCACACAACAGTGGAGAGCTGTTAGGTCTGATCACCAAGCTGCATAATCATGAAAAGGCATTTCAAAAATTCACAGGGTTTTAAAGGGATGGTGGTTTCTAGTCTCTGTGACCTCTGGATAGTGGAATTCACGACTGTGACCAGAGCTGTCAGTGTCGGGCATTATGGGACATCTGCCGGAGGACTGTTAGGATCTACATCGGTAACACGATGTCTACATTAGTTCTGTGCCAACTTCTGTACATTTACCATGGCTCCAAGCCATCCAGGGAGCCAGTGTTACTGTGTTGGTGTAATGGAGAGCTTACATGGGTGGGAGAAAAATGTAAGTGTAGATCCATGCACAACTGGGTTGGTGCAAAGCAGCTGATGTCGACCTAACTTCGTAGTTTAGACTAGGCCCAAGTCTTTCTGCATCATACGTCCTGCTAGATACCTGCAGGGTCAGCTAGGTGGAACTATGCCATAGAACCATAGAAAAGTAGCACTGGAAGGGACCTCAATAGGTCCTCTAGTCTAGTCCCCTGCATTGAGGCAGGACTAAGTATTATCTAGACCGGTAGTTTTTGACCTGTGGTCTGTGAACCCCTGGGGGTCTGCAGATTATATCTAAGATTTCCAAAGGGCTCCACACCTCCATTCAACATTTTTAGGGGTCCGCAGATGATAAAAGGTTGAAAACCACTGATCTACAAAATTCCTGGCAGCATGGGTGGTGGGTATAATGGGCTAAGCCTCCCCTGGCGCAGCCACCACCAACACGCTGCCTGGGCCATGATGGCCCCACCTCTTCTCCTCCTTGCTTGGAGGGTGGAATTTTTTGCTGATTTATGCTCCATGCAGGTTCCCAGGAGGCTGAGAAGGCAGTATCTGCTACTCAGCTTCTCGGGTACCTTGGACTTCCTAGGGAGATTACTGATGAACCTGGGAAGGTGAGTAGGAGATATTGCCGCCTTGGAACCTCCATGGCATACAAGATCAGAGTTCTCCCCCTGCACCCCCCGTCTGATTGCTCCTCTCTCCAGCAGTCTGCACCTTGCTCTCTGGAGGTCCCTGCTGCTGCTCTCTGGTTCCTCCTCTCCTCCCTGCATTCCTCCTCTTCTTCCTCCTCCCCACTCAGGCCCTCCGCCATCGCTCACTGCCTCAGGGGAAGGGAGGTATGGAAGAGAGGAGGGGAACCAAGCAGGAGGGGGGAAGAAGGTACACAGCAAGGAGTGGGGCTGAGCAGGGAGGAAGGATGAGGGACATGGTGATGGGAATACCAAATGGGAGAGGGGTCCTGGCCTGGGTGGAGTGGGGGGGTGCAGGTGGAAGGAACGAGACAGGGAGCTAGCCTCCCTGAGGGGAGGCTTCACTCGCCACCCATGCCTGGCATATTTTTGTCTAACCTATTCTCCAAATATTTTGAGCAGCTCTAAACAAAACACTTATGACTTTAAAGTCATCTAAAATATATAACGATACTTATGACACTTTTATTTGCAAACATCTCTCACGTCAGACCTGACAAACTCACTACACCAAACACACGTCTCACCGGTTATTTATCTATAAACAGTAACATGTATGTATCCATAACTTGTCAAGATTCATAATCATTATGAAATGTAGGCATGGGTAATATTGAAGAAAAAATGTTTTTATACAGAAAGGATGTTTTATGGACATGGAGTAAAAATTAGTCACCTGGGGTATTGTGTTTCGGTGATGACCCATTCAAACAAGAAGGAATCATCACCCTTCCTTAGTCAACCAATGAGGTACAAGGTTCTTTCGTCTGCCCTTGCTACATTCCAGAACAGTCAATGGAAAGCTTCGAAGACAACTGCAAACCATCGAAATCATTTTGAGGTGAAAAGCAACATTATGGGAGGCAGGAGATCATCCTGGCTATGAATAAAAACAAAAGTCTGTTTCAGTATAACAGAGTATAGGTAAAGCCACATTGTATTCATTCACTGAGTAAACCCCTTAAGGAGCAAGGGCTTTCATGGCTGTTTGGATCTTGGTTCTTGTGAAACCAGCCAGCTGTTCAAGAGACTGAACTGTGCAGGGAAAGCCTACTTTATTAGATGGGGAAGGTAAGTATTGGTAAGTGTAGACCTATGTTTGTGTTTTATGATTTTGTTTTGTGTTGTAACCAGTTGTTCCCATCACTATCTTGCATGTCTAGTTAAATCTATATTCTTTCTCAAATAAGCCTATGTTTGTTTTATTGTAAGTGCTCACACATGCTGTGTGGTTTACAGGAGTGGGGGTTTAAGGCAAAACTGTCAAATTGGGACACGCTGCACCTTTGGCACCTTTGAGGACCTGGGATTTCTGTGGGTAGCCAGCGTCCGGGGCTGGATATCACAGGGAAGTGATCCAAAGGGACTTGGAGATTGGAGTGTGCCTATTGTTAACCTTCAAGGCAAAGTTAGGGCTGTCATAGCCTAGAGTAGAGTGCTTCAGTGGCTGACAGGCTGGTGGTGTCAGGGAGCTGACACCCAGCTACCACAAGAAGAGCTTCCTTGCGCTAGAAGCTGGGGGTACCAAGGTGACTCATGGTCTGGGGTGCCCCGAGAACCATAATAATACTTTCTGAATGTTAACTTCAGACTTATGAGGATAGGACCAAGGCCAGATTCTCAAAGCTATTTAGATGTCTGAATCAATGGGAGTGAGGCAAGAAGCTGGGCCTAAATATTCTCAGCCTGGCTAAACACCACCAAGAGGTGACAACGGTCTATAAATATTCGAACCGGAATTGACTGTGACACACGGTGGGTTTCATTAAATGTCTGGGGATGAATTAAGAAAGGAAAATGTACTTATTAGCATGAAAACTCTGACAATAAAATGTGCTCCCCTCTGGATTAGATTTCTAAGAGAAGTAGAGGAACCCCCATCACTGGGGGCACTTTAAACAAGACTGGATATAGCACGAGAAAACATATTGTAGGGAACAATCCTGCACTTTGTATGGTAATAGACTGGATGATTCAATTGGTCTTTTTAATCTCCTAACTTCTATGATCTTCTGAGAAGTGTTCCGCCCTAGATGCCATCCTAAATCAACACCAGAATATAGAATTCTGTATAATATACACTGTACAGTATGTACCAGGACACTGTACAGAATAAAGCAATACAGGTTTTTCCATCTTGTTTTCTGGCAATTTCAGTGAATACCTTTTCTCTCATGGTAACAAACTACTGCAGCATCCAAGTATTTCATAAGCTTCAGTGGCAAACCTGAAAATACATGGGGCAGGAGTTCAAAAGAGAGAAAACATATTGGAAGACAGAGGCTGCTACTCATTACTTAGCAACACAGTTTGCCTGTGTGATGGGCCAGGATTGATGCAATTATCAGCAGCAGTGGCACTGAGATTCACAGCCATGGAGAAAGATATTTGCATTAAGCAAGAGAAAAAATGCCTGCAGCATAGGAAAAGAAAGAGCCTACCAGGGACCCTAGGGTTCATGGATTTATGGAAATGGTGAAACTCAGCATTTACAACTCACTAGACATGCACAAGAGAGTAAATTGTGGGGAGGTCTTCTGAATATATGGGAGGATGCAATCGGGGGTCATTTTTTTGATGCACACAGTACTAATAATGTAGGTGTCTGGCTAATGGTAGAGAATAGTGGGCCAAGGATAAAGTCACTGAAGGTACAATTGAAGTGGGTGCATGAATATGAATAGGAAACTCAGAGGCTGTGCTTTGTTAGTGAATGAGCACTGTGAATGCTAAGGTCTATAAACAGAACTACAATTTTCTGTGTGGTGGTCTTCGTTATAATGTTCATTCATCTGTTTACACTTAGCAGAGTTGTCATATCACACTCCAGAGTGGATCCCATGTAGCAGAACTTCTCAACAATAGGGAAAACTCCATTAATAATGGAGAGAACAGAGAACTCCAGCAGTCCCACTGTAATCTTCTACAGGGCTCATCTTGGTACAGTTAAGTCTCATCCTTGTTCCAGATCTAACATGCTTCACCACTGTTGATTAAGTAAGAGTGTGTCTACATGGGAACACTCAGGAAAATCCAAATTAACTAAAGGTGTGGATTGGTTAAGTCTCATTAAACCCCTGTATGGATGTTGTTATTCAGAATTAAAGTGCCTTAAGTTGATTTAGTTTAATCCACCTCCAAAATGAATCAAAATAAACTGAATTAAGGCTATTTTAATTCTGAACAATAGCATCCACACAGGGATTTCATGCAGTTTAACTAATCCACTTTAGTCAATTCAGATTAACTTTCTTGGGGTCATGGCTACATTGCAGGGACTATAGCACCGTAACTACACAGGCATAACTCCATAGAACAGGCAAAGTTTACAGCGATGGAAGGGTTTTTTCCATCATTGTAGGAAAACCACCTCCCTGAGTGACAGTAGCAATGTTGACTTCAGTTTTAGTTGTAGACCAGGTCTGAGTGTTCCCATTTAGATAAGCCTTAAAACAATGGGATTTTCCTCAGCACAGCTTTCGCTGACCTGAATCTTTGGATCTTAAATGAGCAAGGTTGATGGCCCCAGACTAACACAGTGCTGCTGTATCAACTGGCTAGCTTAGAGCTGACAGGCTTATTTTTGTTCTCCACTGAGTTCTTTCTTATATTATATATTATTACACTGAAAGCATATGCATGAATTACCATCCTATGCTCCTTGCTTGAGAACATTATAAAGGAACTTATGCAATGGCTCAGAGTTCCACTGAATACTTTCTTTTTATGTTGCTAGATAACTTATTGAGAAAAAACCCTTGAGTAAGACTTTTATAGCCCTCGTTTGGAGACCTGCCACTAATCTGCTCTACTATTATAATCCTTTGCCAGCAGTCTCCCCTCTTCTCACATTTTTCTTTCTAATTTGATCCTTACCAAAGAATAGAACACAAACAATGGAAAATCTTGAAAAATTGGGAATAGATTTAACTGTTGTTATTCACAATGTAATTTCACAGCAATTGTATTAACTATGCTTAATGTGTTTAATGCTGCTAATCCATTGTAATAAAATGTTGATACTATGTGTCTATGTGTTGTGTTGTTGTTTGTTTGATTGGTTGGTGAAAAATGTGCTCCTGCAAATAATTGTTTAATCACTTCAGTGGTTTGTGTAGAGCCAAGCTGATGTGCTTCTCCATCTGTTTTTCTTAATTTATTGAATCAGTGCCATTGGACAGAACAATAAATAAATAAAAAGAGTTGTATACACTTGAGAAGAAGTGGCGTAAAAAACAATCAACTCAGAACCTGAAAAGTGCCTGGGAAGCTACTGAATTCCAACAATCATAGTGAGGAAGGGTAGTCTTGCTGATAGAGCACTAGATTAAGGGCTTGTCTACTTGGGGACTCTCAGGAAAATTAATCTGAATTACCTAAGGAGTGCATTTAAAGTGGATTGCATAAAACCTCGGTGTGGACGCTCTCATCCAGAATTAAAGTGACCTGAAGTAAATCAAATGAAGGCCACTTTGGTTATGAATGAGAGTGTCCACACACAGGTGTTTAATGCAGTTTAACTAATCCACTTTAAATGCACACTTTTAGTTAATTTGGACTAACTTTCATGAGTCCAGTGTAAACAAGCCCAAAGATTCAGGAGATACTGCAGGCTTCCTGTGTGGTGTTTCGCAAGTCACTTAATTTCTCTGTACCTGAGAACTCTGCTTTTCTCTTATCCTTTATCTGTTTAGATTAGTTCTTAGAGGCAAGGACTTTCACTTACTATTTGTATAGGTACAACACCTAGCTCCACCTAGTTGGGGGCCGATCTTGATTAGGTCCTGCCTCTAGATTCTTCTGTAATATAATAATGGAGAGCTTTTGCAATGTACGCAGCACTTCTGTGTCACTGGTAAGGCTACTAGTTTAACCTCACATAATTACAAGTAGGTTCTGAGAGGTCTTTGCTAGTTAAGTAAAAGCTTCTCCTGACTTCAGATGGTTTTCTCTGTCTATCATGCTCTGTTTGTAAAATGATCATTATTGCACTATGTATTCCCCAGCAGGCTGGAGCTAAGTTCCATGGCACTTTCAGACCTATTTAAAAGCAAATGGTTTCATTCAATTAAATATGTAGACAAATAACACGATTGGTACTTTAGCCCTTGTGTTTAGTTTGATGATGAATTCTATCTATTTTAGGCATTCCCCACATTTGTCAGGTTTCAACTGGCCGCACATTTTTCTATCAATCAGTATCTAACCACGTGAAAGATGTTGTCATGTTTGAAGCTGGAGGTTTTGATAGCTTAGGAGGGTATAACTTTTGGCACCTGAGGCAGAATGGAAGACAGTTTGGAATTGTGGGACAAGCACATTAGCTGGATGTTTCTGATAAAGTGAAATAGTTAACAGTGATAATATCACTATCATTTAAAATAGTATCACTTAAGAGATTGATCAATTCACCTGTAGATGGCAGCGTTAGCATCCCATTTCGATGAATAGGAAAGCTCAGCCATAAATTGCAGAGCATTTTACATGGGAGTTATGTATTATTATGCCCATTTTGCAGATGGGGAAACTGAAACCTGGGGAGGTGAAGTTATTTACTTTGATCAACCAGAAATTCAGTGACAGGGCTGAGGAGAGAACCCAACTACAGTCCCAATCTGCTATCCTCGACAGTGTACTAACTACAGTGTCAACAATGGAGAACAGAGTGAAATGGTGTGTTTAGTGTCCATACATGTCATACTCTATTTATACCAGTGCATGCAATATTAGAAATCTTGCTCAATAGTTTGATCAACTGGCCTTTGTGGGAAACTGCCATGGTTAATGATCCCCATCAGCATCTTTAACAAAGTGTCAATGACAGGGGTAGAGCAGCAAGCCAAAATCTACCGGCACTTCAAAACAATCCACTGCACATAAAAGGTTGCTTAGCAGCACATAAAGTTAGCAACTATAGGATGGATGGCAAATTCTCAATTGGATTAAAAATTGGCTTAGTAACTGCGGCCAGAAAGTAGAGTGAATGGATGCAGGTGAAGCATTAACTGGGGTGCCATAGGGATTCATGCTAAGCCAAATCTTGATCATACTGTATATTGATAAAATGACCTAGAGGAATACACATAAAGAAGGATGTGCAAATGTGAAGGTGACACAAGATTTGGAGGGCTGATCAGTTCTAAAAAGGAAAGAATTTGGATCTAAAGGGACCTTAAAAATGGGAATGTGGGATGTGAAGTGGCAGGATCAACCTTATGTGATGGAAAAATAAATATATATTACTGAGAACTGGTGGCTCCAAAAATGATAAAATAAATTACAGTTCTTAAAGAGTAGATTGCAAGCTCTAAAATACCTATCAGGACCACACCAAAAAAAATCTGGGTAATGGTGCATCATAGCTTAAAAAACTGTTGTCATAAATATCTGGCAGCAGAGAAGAAAACAAATGGGACATTAAGATGTATGGGAAGAGGAATTGGAAGAGGTTGAGTGGACTGAATGCTGGATCAGAAAGCAGAAATCGGAATTGTATTCTGGGCTCTGATGTTGATTCCCTCAGTGTCCTTTGGCTACTTTCCTCAGTTTCCCCAGCTATGAAATGATGATAGTATTTTTCTCAAACGATTGTATTGTAGTTTTAATTAGTATTTGTAAGGAGCCTGAAAAGGAAAAATCTGAAATGCTGTTGTTAGCAGGTAAAGATTTAATTACAGAGCACTCTTAATTTACCCTTTAGTTCTGTGCTTTTGTAACTGACCTCCCCTTGGCCATCAGTGGGGTTTGAATAGGAGACCTTTGGTGATGAAAGAATGTGCCTTTATTAATTGAACTAAAGAGTTAAGTCCCCTTATTGGCAGCTATATCATTATTTATTACTGATAATCTAGTAGCACATAAAGGTCCCAATGTGCTAGGCACTGTACATATACATAATAAAAGACAGTCTTTGTTCCTAAATGACTACACAACACACACACAGAAAAGACGTATTATTATCCACATTTTACAGATGGAGAATTGAAGCACAAAGAGATTGAGTTGGCCAAGGTCATATAGGAAATCTGTGGCAAAGCTGTGTTTTAACTACAACCTTCCTCTTCCAGTAGTAACAGGCTCATTAAGCTCTATGTGGACACGTCATGAGAGGGAAATAAAGTCCCATACTCCCAAGTTTGAGTTACAGTTTTTCTTTCACTCACACCATTGTTTCATGTGTGAATCAGATGGAAGGAAGAATTTAACCAGAAGATATAAATTATAATTGATAAAAAGATCACCTGGTTTCGGAGGGATATGACAGCAGCTATGAAAAATAAAACACATATACATACACACACACTAACATACACCAAATGGGAACTTGATAGTAACTAATATAAATCAGAAGCAGAAAATTGATAAGGGAAGGGAAGGACAGGGACACAAGAGAAATCTATGGTCAGCAGAGTGAAGGACAATAAGAGGGGTTTTTTAAAATATATTAGGAACAAAAAAGTATCCATCCTAACTATTTATATTGGTACACTGCTGGAGGGAAATGGAAGAATTATCATTAATAATGCAGAAAAGACAAAAGTATTCAATAAATATTTCTGTTCTCTATTTGGGAAAGATGTCGTCATCTCATATGATAACATTCTTCCCATTCCACTCGTATCTCAGGAGGATGTTAACAGCAGCTTCTAAAGTTAAACATTTATAAATCAGCAGGTCCAGCTAATTTACATCCAAGAGCGACCGAGGAGCTTTCTGGACCATTGATGTTGATTTTCAATAAGTCTTGGAAGACTGGGGAAATTCCAGAAGACTGAAAGAAAGCTAATGTTGTGCCAATATTTAAAAAGGGCAAAGAGGATGACCCGGGTAATTATAAGCCTGTCAGCCTATCATTGATCCCAGGAAAGATGTGGAAGTGGCTGAAAGGAGGAATTGAAAGGAGGGTAATTTAATTAATGCCAATCACTGTAGAGTTATGGAAAATAGGTTCTGTCAAACTAATTTGATATCATTTTATAAATTTGGTTAATAAAAGCAGTAGTACTGCTGTAATATAGTAGGCTTCTATAAGGCTTGTTACGGGGTGTACTTCTAATGGAGTCCCGCAGGGATTGGTTCTTTGCCCTGCACTATTTAGCATTTTTTATCAATAACCTGGAAGAAAACATTAAACCATCACTGATAAAGTTTGCAGGTGACAGGCATTGAGGGAGTGATAAATAATGAAGAGGACGGGTCGCTAACACAGAGCAAGCTGAATTGCTTGGCCAGCACAGTGCAAGCCAACAAGATGCATTTTAAAATGGCTAAATGTAAAAGTATACATCTAGGAATAAACAATATAGGCCATACTTACAGGATGGGGGACTCTGTTCTGGGAAGCACTGACTCTGAAAAAGATTTGGGGGGATGTAATTGCTAATCAGCCAAACATGAATGTAATACTGTGGCCAAAGGGGCTAATGTGATCCTTGGATGTATAAAACAGGAGAATCTTAAGTAGGTGTAGAAAGGTTATTTTACCTCTATATGTGGCAGTGGTGAGACAGCTGCTGAAATACTGTGTCCAGTTCTGGTGTCCACAATTCAAGAAGGATAGTGAAAAATTGGAGAGGTTCAGAGAAGAGCCACAAGAATGATTAAAGGATTACAATCATACCTTAAGTGATAGACTCAAAGACCTCAATCTATTTAGTTTATCAAAGAGAAGTTTAAGGGGTGACTTGATTATAGTCTATAAATATCTACAGGGGGAACAAATATTTAGTCTCTTCAATCCAGCTAAGAAAGGTATAACACAATCCAAAGACTGGCAGATGAAGAGAGGCAAATTCAGACTGGAAATAAGGCATAACGTTTAACAGTGAGAGTAATTAACCATTGGAACACCTTACCAAGAGCTGTTTCTCCATTAGTGACACATTTTAAATCAAGATTGGGTGTTTTTCTAAAAGATCTGCAATAGGAATTATCTGGGCTATATAGGAGGTCAGACTAGAATGATCACTGTAGTCCCTTCTGGCCTTGGAATGTATTAATCTATTTCAGATGCTCTCAGCAGACATTTTCAATGAAGAAGTTCAGCAAAACTCCTTATTCACCTCATGTAGTTTTCAGACACAACCAAACAAACACACACATATATCAGAAAGAGAGAGTGTGCTTTTCAATGAAACAGTTCTAAGAACTTTGAGTTAGAGAAAACAATATATTTTTCCCTAGGCTTGTTCATGGAAATTGCTAAACCATTTTAACTGAAGTGTTTAAAACCAAAGCCAAAAACCTAACCTGAGGTAGACACCCAGGATGGAAAATTTCACCTTGGATTAATTGAGTCTGGCAAATTTATAAGCAGCTGAATAGAAGATCTAACTGAGAAGTGTTGTGATATTTGGGACTGTGGGTATGTCTACACTGCAGAATGAAGTCCACTTACTTAAAGTCGACTTTCACCCGCCGATTTTTAGAAGTCGCTGGATCGTGTCCACACCACGCTCCTTACGCTGAGCTTGTGCGTCCACACTTGCCATGATTGCTTCAGGAGTCAAAACAGTGCGCTGTGGGTAGCTATCCCACATTGCAACTAGCTGCAGTGGCTGTTGGGATGAGATTCATCGTCCCACGATGCAACGCTCCTTCCCTCTTCCTTCTTCCCCCAAACAAACAGGAAACCGATTTTCATGCCATTTTTTATGCCACGCACTCGCCATTGCTGTGGAGACATGGAACCAGCTCAACTCTGCACTATTATTGTGAGCGTCACAAATACATCTGGGCTTATCATGGAGTATGTTCAAAGAAGAGCGAGAATGTGAAGCACAAGCAACCTCTATGCCACCGAGGCTGCCCTGCTACAAGCCATAGAGCGGAACAATTCCCGATTGCTGCAGGCCGTAACGCATCATCTGTAGTCCGTGGAGTACCGTTTCTGGTCCTGGGAAACAAGCACAGGCTGGTGGGACCGCATTGTTATTCAGCTCTGGGATGATGACCAGTGACTGCAAAACTTTCATATGCGAAAGGCCACTTTCCTTGAACTTTGCTCAGAGCTGGCCCCGTCCCTAAAGTGCGTGAATACTCGCTTGAGACAAGCTCTGATGGTGGAGAAGCTGGCAACCCCCGACTGTTATTGCTCGGTTGGGAATCACTTTGGAGTCGGTAAATCTACAGTGGGAGCTGCCATGATTCAAGTGTGCAAGGCCATTAATAGACTTTTGCTACGAAGTCTAGTGACTTTGGGAAACGTGCAGGACATAGTGGATAGGTTTGCTGCAATGGGGTTCCCAAACTGCAGGAAGGACATTGATGGCACGCACATCCCTAGTTTAGCGCCTGCTCATCTCTCGACGGAGAACATAAACTGCAAGGGGTACTTTTCCATGGTCCTGCAGGCCCTTGTGGGTCACAGGGGTTGTTTTACAGACATCTATGTGGGGTGGTCTGGAAAGGTGCATGACGCACGGATATTTCGGAACTCGGGGCTGTTCTCTAACATGCAGGCGGGCACTTTCTTTCCAGACCAAAAAATTCACATCAAGGGTGTGGAAATGCCAACAGTGATCCTGCTTACCCCTTGCTCCCTTGGCTAATGAAGCCATACACCGGGCACCTTGACAGTAACAAGGAGTGTTTTAATAACAGGTTAAGCACTTGTAGAATGGTTGTTGAATGTGCGTTTGGGTGTTTAAAGGCCAGATGCAGGATTCTGCTCACTAGGCTGGACATGAGTGAGAAGAACCTCCCGTCAGTGATATCTGCGTGCTGTGTTCTTCATAATGTGTGTGAAGCGAAGGGGGAAAGGTTCCCCCAGGGTTGGGATGTGGAGGCAGAAAGACTGGCCACCAATTATGAGCAGCCAGATGCCAGCAATTCGCTGAGAGCTAACTGTGTAACGCTTTGCATTAGGGAAGCTTTGAAAACCAGGTTCTGCAATGAGATGCAGTAATGATTTCTGTTCCTGTGTGTTATGTGCCTTTGCTTAAAATCCCCCTACCATGGACATCAGTACCCTCCAAACCCCTCCCAAGCAAGATATGATTTAATAAAGAAACGTGTTGAAATGATGCAACTTTTATTTATGAACATTCAAGTCAGTGGGGGTGGGGGGCTAGTGTTCATTCACAGTTTCAAATGATAGTGTGGTTGCTTGCAGGCCAGCTGTTAGCGGGGCCGCCGCTGCTTTCTGCTTGCCTCCACCGGGGTGGAGTGCACCACATACTGCAGCCTGGCCATTCTCCTCCAAGACCACTTGAGGGTGGGAGAGGGGGAGGGCAGCAAAGCCATAGGCTGAGAGGCGTTATGGAGGGGCTGCAGTGGGACTCTGTCTGGCCGCTGCGCCTCCTGAAGTTCCACAAGCTGCCGGAGCATGTCTGCTTGATCACACATGATTCTCAGCATCCCATGCGTGGTACTGCCGTTATGCGCCTGCATCGCTCTTCGACTCTCCCTGTCCATGTCCATGTTCTGGGACAAGGTCATCCGCCACGCTCGGAGCTCTGTCTCTGTGGCCACGGAGCCGTTCATGAGCTCGCCAAACATGTCGTCTTTTGGGTTTTTTTTCCTCTTCCTAATCTGCGATAGTCTTTCTGTGGCAGTTCGAGCGGGCTGGGCCAACATCAAGGTGTCTACAGAACAAAAAGAAATGCACAACGTTGCCACTGTTAGCATACCCAGGGAAATGAAAGAAATGCAACAATGTATAAAAAACTCCCCTTGCTATGCACAAGGGTAAGACAGACCCTCATTCCACTCCGCACATCCCAGAAGGGTCGGCTCGCTGTGCCGTTACAGAGATGGTAAGCTAGGGGCACTTTACTCTGCTTTAGAGAGGATTAAAAAACCTCATTTCAAATGCCCTGTATGAGAGGGATGCCTGGGCGCCACGGTTTAATTAAGATGACCATTTTATCACAAGGTGTCCACAGGGGATCTGGGGCAGTGCGAGGGGTTAATAGCGTCCTCTGAAACCATAGCCAAATAATTAAAGTGACTTTAATGGGACAATACCATGGGGAATAAACATGCGCTATTTTCCCTAGGTGACCATGAGCGATATCAGTCTCCTGAGGATAACACACAAGGAAAGGGCAGATTTGCTGCATGCCGCGGGGTACCAGCCTGGTCTTTATGCCGCTATGCTGTGTTCCACCATGATGCCAGCTCCCTTGATTGCAGTGTGGTGCAGCACAGTATCCTACCAGGGAGGCAGGAACAAGGTTGCCCTGCCCAGAAACGTTATGCAAAGGATAACAGATTACCTACATGAATGTTTCCTTGAGATATCAACTGATGATTCTAGGAACATATCTCTGCACATAAATAATCTGTTCCGGTAGTAGCCGCTCAAGGCAGTACACTAAACCCCTGAAATCCCCTTTTCTCCCCACCCCCTTAAAAAAGGACATAACTATTAAGAAAAAAAACAACTCACCAGATGTGCCTTCCCCAGGATCATTAGTGCAGTCCTACGTGCTGCTGAACTGCTCTGGGGTCAGGAATAGGCCCTGACTGTCTGGGAGAAGGGACACCCCGATCTCCTGCACCCTGCTCTCCTCATCCTCATCCTCCTCTTTGTCCACGGAGTCCTCATCATTATCCCTAGAGTGGGATGGAGCAGAGGTATCAATACTGCATGGCGGCACCATGGTGAGGTCCCTACTGAGAATGGCATGCAGCTCCTCATAGAAGCGGCATTTTTTGGGCGAGGAGCCACAATGGCTGTTAGCTTCCCTGGCCTTTTGATGTGCCTGCCGTAGCTCCTAGATCTTCATGCAGCACTGCTGCACATCCCTGTTGTGCCCCTTCTCCAACATGCCCTGGGATATCTTCCTGTAAATGTCCAAATTTCTCCCAGGCCTTCCTCATCCAACACAAAATGGTACCAGGCACACAGATGTTTCATTTTATATAGTGATCCTCCCACCCACCTAATCAACCACTTTTTGTTAAATCACTAAAACAAATTTGAAACTAAAGTTAGTTGAAATTTGGGCTAAATTTCTCAACAAAGTTTCAAATTTGATTAGGGAAATATGTGGGGGAAAATTCATCAAAAATTTCACAATTTCACTATATGAAACTTGCCGTGGCTGCATCTTTCTTCACTCAGTTTGTGCCCCCTGTAGCATCATCTCTATTCCCAATGTTTGTTTTTTCGACTTAGAACTTTCTTTTTCTTGTTCTCCACTCGTCCTTGTGTCTCAGTTTTCTGTTCTCCTTGTTATTCCTCCAGTCTTTTGGCTAGCTCTGCACCCAGTTCCTTCCTCGCCCCATGGTAAATTATCTGCTTCTCCTTGCTCCCTTTCTTCTGCTCTCTATGTTCCTTTTACTCTCCCCTGTTCTTTTCACTCCATGCCTGTTTCTATCCTCCATATTCAGCCATTCTGCTCCCACCTCACCATCTGTTCTCTTCCTCTTAGCTTTCCTTATCTCTCTCTCTCCTGACCTCTACTCTACCTCAGGCTCCCATCTCAGTCTTGCCCTCTCCTTCCTCCACAACAATTATTCTCCAGACCTGCCAGTTTATCTACTGGTCCTTCTACCCATAATCTCAACTATCCTCTCTCTCACAGTTCAGGGCAACTGCAGGTGTATTTGCCCTGTGGTACAGGAAAGGCACCCACTCTCAGGCTTCCAGCTCTCCTCACTGTCACCTCTCTTGGGTGGAGACATGTCTCTCTCTGCCTTCTGACCAGGGTACCTCCAGGCTGAACAGTTACCTGCTATCTCTGTGTTATTCCCAGCAAGAGACAGGCTGCCTACCCAGTATGGCCCTTCTTATGTTCTTATATTTGTGTCACCTGGGAAGCTTGGAGAAATTGTGAACCTTCTAGCCCCACAGAAGTCACCTACTCCAGGACAGATCCAACAAAGAAAACAACAGAACACTACTGGCCATCACCTACAGCCCCCAACTAAAATCTCTCCAACACATCATTAAGGTTCTACAACATATCCTAACAGATGATCCCTCACTCGCTCAAACTGTGGGAGGCAGGCATATCCTTGCTTACAAATAGCCCCCAACCTGAAGCAAATATTCACCAGCAACCATACACCATACAAGAAGAACACTGACTCAGGTACATACCCCTGCAACAAACCCCGTTGCCAGCTCTGCCCGCACATCGACTCTAGTGACACCATCACAGGTCCTAACCACATCAGCCACACCATAAGGACCTCATTCACCTGCACATCTACTAATGTCATATATGCCATCATGTGCCAGCAATGCCCCTCTGTCATGTACATTAGCCAAACCGGACTGCCACTACGCAAAAGAATAAATGGACACAAATCAGACAAAAAATAGAAACATCCATAAACCAGTTGGAGAGCACTTCAGTCTCCCAGGTCACTCTGTAAATGACTTGAAAATTGCCATACTTTTACAAAAAAACTTAAAAAACAGACTTCAAAGAGAAACTGCTGAGTTTGAACTGATCTGCAAACTTGACACAATCAAACTGTGTTTAAACATGGACTTGGAATGGCTATCTCATTACAAGAAGTAATTCTCTCTGTTCACACATTCTCACCTCCGAATCAATGGTTGTGAATAGGCCTCAACTACTTCCCCATTGTTGTTCCTTAAACTTGGATGTATATATATACCTGCCATCTCATTTCTATTTCTTGTATCTGACGAAGTGGCTTACAGCCCACGAAAGCTTATGCCTTCAGAAATTAAATGTGTTAGTCTTTAAAGTGCTACATGACTCTCGTTGTTATAACTTAATTGTTTTTCTTGGGATTGGAATGGGTTTCTTTGGTATTTTGGTTTAAATAAATAAACAAATCAAACTGACTGTGAAAAAGATTCAGGTCAAGCACTGGTTACTTAGATCTGTTCAGGTAATTAGCATCAAATTACTCATTACTAAGGCAACACATATATGAAAGGCACCTTAAACAGCTAAAGTTAAAATGAGAGGGTTTTATGGTTATTATTATTATTTTTAAATGACAAAAGTTCAAACAAAGAGGTCTCATTAAACATCCTAAAATGCATCCCTGTGAAAACACAAGTTACGGTACATTAATTATTCATTTTCTTGTACTTCATTATTTTAACTTCTTTAAGCCAGCTTTATTTAGGCATTACTAATAGAGGATGACTGATATTGCATATGGTAAAGGCATGGCTATTTCAGTGAATTCACAGACTTAATTAATTAACATGTTATCTAAAGCTGGGAAACTTACTCTTATTTATAATTGTTTTTATGTTTAATCTTGCCCTCGTAACCCCTGATTTACAATATCCTGTATGCAGCCATGCAGCAGAAAAAAATTATGGAGTCATTTATTTGGTATTAACAAAGTCATTTGTTTATTTTGACAACAGCACCCCCGCTCTGTCCGCCCCCCCGCCCCCACTAAAACAAGCAAACAATCGAGAATACGTTTGGACTATTTGAAAGCTAAATATTGTCTTTTATTCTTGAGTTAAATATTTTTTCTGCATCAAACATCAAATCCTGCTCAGGTTCCTAATGATCTTGGTGTGACTATTTACGTCAATAGGGCAAAAAGGATTTGATCCCAAATCTCTGGATTTATTATATATTTTCATATGCAGGCTTGAGAGAATTGCCAAGGTTCTTCTCCTGCGAATGCTCGTTCTTGTTAATAACATAACTGGCAGCAACAGCAGCGGCGCATTTACCTCCGGAGGGTAACAGGTTGGCTAACAGTCAGAATGCCAAATGCTGTGCTGATCGACACCCTGAGTAATTCTGCTGGAATCAGTAGCCCCATGTGGTGTGTAAGACAACCCATGAGCAGGCTTCCTGGGAAAAAAATGACAGACTAGCAGCTGTGGATGAGAGGTTCACAGAGTGAGAAATGGGGTATTATATATGCTGGGGTCTGTGTCACTCCAGTACTGTGCCAACTGTGTCTAAATTCTAATGTTTTAAATAATTGTGTGGATTAAAGGAAACCTGCTGTTCTTTAACAAATTACTCTGGTGTGTTTCCCTGCAAAGCAAACATATTCCACAATGAAATAGGTTTCGCCAGATGCATAGATCTGACTTAGCCTTATAATCATATATTTAGGGAGAAAAATGTTTTCATGTTTAAATAATAGGTCATAGGGCATGGTACAGTCCTTTCACTGGTGTGAACAAATGTGACACAATAGCATGCTGTATAAAGCAAACTTCTGGTGAACAGTCCAAAAGGAGTTTTATTTCATGCATTTTTCACTGCATCCACTGGAAATGTGTTAAAACTGCATAACTAAAATCATCTATGCATATCTCTTTTGAAAATCACAACCACAGTCTGAGCACATCTGGATGAAAGCCTTGTCATGATATATCCCTTAGCATGGCTGACCTGAGTTGAGCATCACCAAATACCTCACGCAAAAACTACCAGCTCATCTCTCCATCTCCTTTGCTGGTAGCCCTAGCTTACCATGAGTTTATCTTATTATTTATTGGTCGGTCTACAATTGAAATCCATGTATTTTTGCAACCTAGCCAGCTGTTTATCCTTTTAGCTTTTTCTCTATGTTACCGGTAGAACACTTACCGTTTCCATTACAGCCATTTGGACATCAGTAATACCTTCAAAACATTGCAGTTATGTAATTATCTGGGAAAAGGTCACTTCCAAAATCATGGAGAAGAGGTGATGAAAAAAAGTGAAAGTCCAAAGATATTTCAACGTATATTATTGAATGCCTTTAGTCTGCAGATCCTGTAAGACTCATATCATGGTCTTGAAGTGCTGGAGGCAAGTATTATTATGCCCATTTTACACATGGCTGAGCCAAGGCACAAACATTGAGTGACTTTCCCAAGGTCATAAAGTGAATAGGTGCTAGAGTCAAAATAGAACCCAAGAACTGTTACTTCCAATCCACTGGACTATACCTGATCTACAGACTATGACCTCTCCGGTGAAGAACTTCTTCACACAATGCACAGTCAGCTGTGAAACTCATTGCCAGGGGATGTTGTGAAGACTGAAAGTACAATAGGGTTCAAAAAAGAACTAGATAAGGTCATGGAAAATAGGTCCATCAATCGCTATTAGCCAAGATGGTCAAGGATGCAATCCCATGCTCTGGGTGTCCCTAGCCTCTGACTGCCAGAAGCTGGGACTGGGCAACAGGAGATGGATCACTCAATAGTTGCCCTGATCTGTTCATTCCCTCTCAAGCATCTGGCACTGGCCACTGTCAGAAGGCAGATTACTGGACTAGATGGACCAATTGCCTGACCCAGCATGGCCATTCTTATGTTCCTATGCAATGTATCATACTCCGTGTTAACGTACTCGTGTGAATCTGTTAATGTGAACTACGTACTTTTTAGTTCCCGCCAGCAATGTCTACATGGGGCAATTAGAGCACAACATTTTAGAGCATCTGCAATTCACACCCCTGTAGTCTGGACTGCTGCACTGTGTAGACAAGCCCTATCTCATAGGCTCTGTACATTTTCCAAGGTCATTAACCAAGTCTAAATTAAAGGACAAAGCTATCGCAACCCATTTCCTACCTGCTGCTTGATCTAGTGTGCTTCCATCCCAGAAACTGCAACGGGGAGAACTATATGAAGCTGGAGCTTGCTGTCATAGCACTGGACAACAACATGGCTGAAATCCTGGCCCTGTTGAAATCAGTGGGACTTTTGCCATTGACATCAATGGAGCCACGATTTCACCCCATGAGTCTACTGTCCCTTCCTTTTTCCACTTTGCTCAACCATCAAAAGACTAAAGAACAGCAGCTGTTGCAGAACTAATAGGAACTGACGAAGTTGCAGTAGGTGATGCCACCTGTCCTTGTCCAATTTAATCACGACCCAAACAATCTGCCACCAGTTTGCAGTGTGGATAAGGCTGGAGGGAATGTGAAAGTGACTCAGAGCCAGGATGTTGCAGGGGAAAGGAACACTGGTTTTGGCTCAGGCATCCAGCCTGTTATGGAGGAGGTTTATAATTATTACCCATTAACAAGGGCACACACTCTCCCTGTTTCTATGAAAATCTGATCCCTGGCTAGCAAACACCGGCTCAAGCAGTGACATGCCGGATTGTGTGCCACTGCTGATCCATCTGCAGTACATGCTCCTTGCCAGTTGGTTGGCTTAGATTGTGTTGGGAGGCAAAGCCAAGAAAGAAAGTGTCTGTCCATTGTACAGACATAAGTAACTTTTCTACTGGGTAATCACCTGAACTCTGTTTGTCACATCTACTTATGATCCCCCCCCACCCCACTCACTCAGGTGTAATTGTTGGGTGTTAAAGTAGTTAGATTCAGTGCTAAGGATACTATAGATTGTGTGACCTTAAATAAGATACTGCTTCTAGAGGGGCTGGTTTTCTGTTTAACTGTTCATATTTTCAATCCAACGCTGATAAACAGGCAAGTATGACTGAAAAAGAAGTACACCTGCTCCTGAATCTTTTAAGGGAACCCAGATGAGGAACCAACCTGAAAATTTAGGATCAGTCTGTAGGACCTGTGGGTGTTGTATAACAATAAAAGCTATCATCTATCGTTCCATAGGACAGTGGCCTGTATGCGTTATATCCCATTTGCTGGCCGATCCACTGAAGATATGAATCTGTTACAGGACCCAGTTATAGAAGCTGATGCTCAAGCCGTAGATACTTAAGTTTTCAGTTTTACATGTTCATCGTTCAGTCCCTGCTGTGTTGGGTAAGGTGGCTATCACATAAGGATCTCTCACTTTAGTCTGTGTGCAGAAATATCAGCAACAAAGTATAGCCCTGTACACATACATCTAACTATTCGCAATTGTAATCTAACGGCAACTTTTTTTCCTATTTCTTTAAGACTCATAGGGAAAGACACTGGACATGTATTAGTTCACCTCCGATAACTTCAATGGCTATCCAGTGCTCTGTTATTTAAAGCTCTGGGTCAAAAACCCACTAAAGTCAGTAGAACTATTTGGGTGAGGTGAGCAGGGATTTGCCCCTGAGAGGTAGACTAGGTAGGGATTTTTCACTTACCTCATTCTCAGCTGCATTTTCCCACCTTCTTCTCCCCTCCCTGCCCCCGCTTTGTCTCTTCCTCTGCTCCTTTTTCACAGTCTGTTCTTAGCAGAACACAAGTCTGGCAAGACTTTGGTTTGCATCAGACTTTCAGAGCCACAGCATCTGAGTGGATTCAAAATGAGGTATTCAGTGATGTGTGTAGAATGCATGTTTAGATAAATATGATGAATACAGTGAATGGAAAAATATGACTCAATATCAGAAAGCAAATATGCCAGGTGAGAGATAAGCAGGAGAGAAATGAAAAGATATACAGCAAGTGCCATGTAGCAGCCATTTTTCACATTTGTCGTAGGTAACTAAATTTTACTTCAGCATTCCTTAAGGTAAGTGTTGTAAAGGGACCACTCAGTGCAACAAAAGTAAGTTTCACAGAATTGCAGGCTGGGAACTTGCAGCTTTAACTGCATCACAACGGAGGTGGTGGTGCGGGAGTCTACACAGGAAGAAGGTGTTATGGAGTGGGACGTAGGCAGTCTGGCCTAGTGGGCAGACCAGGCAGACCAAGCACCAGGTTGAGGAACGAAATCCAGGGTCAGCATCAGAGTCAACTACCAGTAATCAAATCCAGAGTCAGAACCAGGAATTGAAGCTCAGGTCAGGTAACAAACAGGTCAGAGCCAAGGGTCAAGCTGGAGTCAAGGTCAGAAGTCATAACTTGGGGTCGGAGCCAGGACTGGTCACTGAGGATTGGAGGTGAGGGCAGGGTGTAAAGGCAGGAGGACAGGCAAGGATCAAGCATGGATCAGAAGCACGGTGGGATCAGGAGGTGAGGCAGGAACCAGGAGCAGAGCAGGAACAGGATTGGGTGCAGAAAGCAGGTACAAACAGGATTCCTACAGCCACCAACAGGAAACCACCTTGTTCCTCAGAAAAACTTCCTGTTCCTTCTTCTGGCTTAACTAGAGTAGTTGAACCAACTGGTGGAGCTGGGTGATCCTCCAATCACAGTTCCCATGGGTGCTGCCTTGGCTGAGCCTATAGCACTGATAGCTTCCCATCCCAGCTGGTTTCAGTTGCCAGTGAGTGGAGCTCAGAATCTGGCAGCTGTCTGTGGACTCCCAGCCCTGGGTTCAAAGACTTAGGACATCGAGCAGGGAGGGATGGTGCATGAATCCATCCTATAATACTGCGGATAACCCAGTTTCCTATGACTGAGCACTTCCCCACCTCACAAGGATCGTGTGGCATAGCATTGTGAGAGACAGCCCAGGCTGAAGAGTTAAGGGGGCACAGTGGTCCTTCCGTGCCAGGCTGTACCCCGGAAATCCCCTCACACTACCCATTTCTGAAAAATGTAGACAAGTGACTTGTCCAAAGTCTCTCATGGAGTCACTGAAAGAGACAGGAACAGAAGGTCTGGATCCTTGGCTCAGAGTTACCTGATGGAACCAGCGGTGTATGATAAAATAACTAATAATAAAATAATCATAAGGAATAATAAATATGTGAATTGCATGTCAGTCAAAACTCTAAATGTGTTTTCAGAATGATTTGCCAGATTTACCACATAAACCTAAAACCACCTGACTAATTTCTGCAGGAGATACAACTTTTGCAGATGCATACTGCAGAGTTAGTCTACGAGCCTAGATCCATTATAGGCACTGAGCAGTAATCCATCAGCTAGATGAATTCCACTGCTTCCACATGTTAGGCACATATATGGTGATCACCACCAGGATGGATGTGGATGCTAGAAGTGGTGCAGTTTTTCTATATCATGTATTTAAATGTTACTGGGCATCCAACATGAAAATATAATAAAATCACAAAAAAAGGCCATAACTCATAGAAACATAGTTTAATTTTGGCCATAATTGGCAGAAAACTAAATACAATTGATAAGGTAACTATATACTCAAAATAGTACTGATTTGGAAATTTTGGGAGCTATTTGGCCCACGGTGATATCTTTTATGCATTTTCTTGTACTTCTTTGCCTTCAGTTAAAGCAAAAGTCTGTAGTGACATGAAAATATGAGCCACTTTGTATTATGTAATACACAAAAATAGTTGTCATTATTTATAGCATAGACTGATTTGAGAAAAATAAAATTCTGCTTGCCATTTTTATGAACTTAATCAAGTAAGACATGTACCCCATACCTACAAAATGATTTTTTATATTTAAACAATTTTATAATTTAAAATTATATTTCTGTTCTTGGAAAACTATGTAATCAAATTCTCCCAACTACTGATGGATCACATATCAGCAAAGAGAGATGATAACAAGTCCATGGAGCTTAAGACATTTGCAGAAATGATTTCACTTGACTTCCAGTGTGGTCACGTGAATTATGGTAGATGGGGTTGTGTAAATGTAGCAGAAGCCAGACTTTTGGAGGAGGTAAAGCCACATATATATAATGCCCTTGTTGATAGTCAGGGCATAGTATATCTGACTGCCGGACCCTTCAGTGGTGTATGGCATGACAGGGGCATAGAGCAATCTCTCAGCAAGGCCTGTGGGAAGCATCATCATCTCTGCACAAAAGATAAGACTCTAATAAAGTGTCACCTGGCCGTACATTTTCACACAGTTGTAACAACTGTGACAAAAGAAACGTGTGGAGTGCAGCCTTGAGCAACAGATCTCCTCAAAGAAGCTACCACAAAGCACGTGGCTGCAGGTGAAACTGCTGTCCAAGACACTATAAAAACTGTGACTGAAACAATGACAAATCCTTTTAGCAATGAACTTGTAAAAAGCCACGACAACAGACAGCTATTTGTGAGCATTGCAACATCTACTCTTCCCCCACCTGAAGCTGCAGAAAGTTTTTGCATGATAAGAGAAAATGGCACACTAGAAATGAAATAGTTTGTAACCAGGAGGCTGCAAAGGGGTGAGGTAGGCCCCTGGGATCCCATAAATAGGCATAATGAAAAACCATTTAGTAATCCCAACAAAACAATCGAACAAAAGAAGAAGCAGACAGCACAAGCAATAACTATTGATCATCAGATATTCAGCAAGCTGACAATTATTGCCCAGTCCAGAGATGTTGATATCCAGGGTTTGAGGAAGTATAAGCTGGCACCTGTCTCACTTTCTCTCTTCAACCTGGACAGCTCTCTAAGAAAGACTTAAAAGAGCAACGCACTGTCTTGGCTGGAGAAAAATCTGTCAACGGTTGCAAAAACAGCATCTGATGAGCCAACATTAGGTATTACTGACCTCATGATGCTTCTGCAGATGGTGTGCACTTGCTGGTGCCAAGTGAAAAACTTTTGGGGCGATGTGTGATCAGCTGCTGAACATTATCCTTGGACTAAAATGTCAACATACTTCTATGTTGGTGACAATAATACAAACGAAGAATTAATCAGATCTGGTGAGAAAGCCCATAGGGGGAATGTCCAAATGCAAGCTCTCTGGAACCCCACTGTGTAAACACCATTACCAAAGTAATGCTTGAAGATGATATTAAATTCAAAGAATAAATCACATATTGCAAACCTTTTTCTCAGTGACTAGATCATGAAGTGTGAACACAGACTCTCACCTCATTGTGAAGTGGCTTTTGTGAAATCACATGAGCAGCGGAAGTACTGCCTGGAAACAATTCTGCGATACCAAACATCAAGGCAGATCACTCAAGGAAGCAGATGCACACATGTTCTTGCATGTTGCTCATGAAAAGCAAACACGTGGTGTTGGCAAAAGAAGAGATGCACTCACATGCATAGAGTGGCTATGGAGCTTGGAATGGACATGTGTCTGTTGCTGTCAACATTCATGTTGTCAGTAAATATGAGTCCAGCTTTCAGTAACATGGGAAAAAAGCTGAATGGCTGAAGACAGCAGGTGAGCACTCAGGGCAGGGAGGGTTTGAAACATCTTGTCGGCAGTGCATCTCAGTCAGAGGAAGAGAGAAAGCAGCCTATCCGAGGGTGCAGAGGGAGTTGGCTGACAAGACTGTAGAGCCACTGGCCATTATCTTTGAAAACTCATGGGGATTGGGGGAGGTCTCGGATGTTTGGAAAAAGGCAAATATATCACCCATCTTCAAAAGAGGGAAGAAGGAGGATCCTGGGAACTACGGACCTGTCAGCTTCACATCAGTCCCTGGAAAAATCATAGAGTAGGTCCTCAAGGAATCCATTTTGAGGCATTTGGAAGAGAGGAAGGTGATCAGGAACAGTCAGCATGGATTCCCCAAGGGCAAGTCATGTCTGACCAACCTGATTGACTTCAGTGATGAGATGATTGATTCTGTGGATGTGGGGAAAGCAATGGATGTGATGTACCTTGACTTTAGCAAAGCTTTTGATACGGTCTCCTACAGCATTCTTATCAGCAAGTTAAAGAAGTATGGGTTGGATGAATGGAATATAAGGTGGCTAGAAGCCAGCTAGATCATCAGGTTCAACTGGTATTGATCAGTGGCTCGATGTCTAGTTGGCAGCCAGTAACAAGCAGAGGGCCCCAGAGGTCGGTGCTGGGGCCAGTTTTGTTCAACATCTTCATTAATGATCTGGAGATTGCACCCTCAGCAAATTTGCAGATGACACTAAGCTGAGGGGAGTGGTAGATACACTGGAGGGCAGGAATAGAATATAGAGTGATCTAGACAAATTGGAAGATGGGACGGAAATAAATCTGATGAGGTTCAACAAGGACAAGTGCAGAGTCCTGCACTTAGGATGGAAGAATCCCATGCACTGCTACATACTCGGGACCGACTGGCTAAGCAGCAGTTCAGCAGAAAAGGATCAGGGGGTTAAAGTGGACAAGAAGCTGGATATGTGTCAACAGTGTGCCCTTATTGCCAAGAAGGCTAATGGCATATTGGGCTGCATTAGCAGGAACATTGCTAGCAGATTGAGGGAAGTGATTATTCCCCTCTGTTCAGCACTGGTGAGGTCTCATTTGGGGTACTGTGTCCAGTTTTAGGTCCCCCACTACAGAAAGGATGTGGACTAATTTGAAGTAGTCCAGCGGAGGGCAATAAAAATGATTAGAAGGCTGGAGCACAAGACTTATGAGGAGAGGCTGAGGGAACTAGGCTTGTTTAGTCTGAAGAAGAGAAGAATGAGGGGGCATTTGATAGCAGCCTTTAACTACCTGAAAGGGGGTTCCAGGGAGGATGAAACTAGGCTGTTTTCAGTGGTAGTAGATGTCAGAACTAGGAGCAATGGTCTCAAGCTGCAGTGGGGAAGGTCTAGGTTGGATATCAGGAAAAAAAAATTTCACTAGGAGGGTGGTGAAGCATTGGAATGGGTTACCCAGGGAAGTGGTGGAATCTCTATCTTTAGAGGTTTTTAAGGTGTAGCTTGACAAAGCCCTGGTTGGGATTTAGTTCAGGTTAGTCCTGCTTTGAGCAGGAGGTTGGACTTGGACTAGATGACCTCCTGAGGTCCCTTCCAACTCTAACCTTCTATGATTCTATGATTCTATGTTGTCTCACTGGTATCTTTATTGTATTTCAGTAAGGAGCAAACATCTCTGGATAATGTGCGCGATAAGTTGTTTGCTAAGAACAAACCAAGTTAGAAACTGACACCAACAAAGGACTCCTTCAGGCACCTCCTGAAAAATGCACATTATGCACACATATGGAATCACACAACGGTTCAGTATCTTCAAGTGTCCCATGTCAGCAATAGAGGGGTGATAGATAGCATGTAATATCATGTTCCTAACATGATGCTGCTGTCACCTGCCCCATAAGACATCTTCACCCTTGTGTAGTGTGGCTGTTAGAGTAGCCATGCAATGAGCAGACCAGCCATTGGGTGAAATTTGTCTGTATATTGGGAGTGATGAGCATAACAGGTTTGCTTGGCATGTGTAGCCTGTGTGTTGCTAATAAATAGATGTTTAGAGTACAGCTATGTAAGAATCTTTCACTGGGAAAAGATCCTGCAGACCTGTAGAACCCCAAGTGTATGGGCGGTCCTTAGATGCTTTACACCCTGATCCCTTGGAAGAGGAAGGGTGGGGGTAAATTAACCAGGCCACGACTTGAGCCCTCGATAGGGTATAGGCAGGGTGCCCTAAATTTTTACATGTAACAGTAGCATGTGAGCTTTACATTTACATATCTGGCTGAGCAGATGACATCAAAACATGATTTATAATTAGGGGTAGTGTTCGTGTTATCTGCATAACTTCATAAAGACAGCACACAGAATTTTTGTTCTAAAATCAGTCCATTCTACAAATAATGACAAATATTTTGATGTATTACATGGTGCAAACAAGCTCATACCGTCATTTGACTACAGACCTTTGCTTTACCTGAAGGTAAAATAGCTCAGGAAAATGCATAAAATATATCACCTGGGGCTAAATATTTCCCAGAGTTTCCAGATGTGACATGCTGTACCCCATGTACACCCTTATAGTGTGATTTCTGTGTCATTGATGTTCACCCTTACAGTGGAACTGTGTATTGTCTGATACAAAGTATGCCATGTAAGGTGTTTTTGGAATGCTCATGACATACTGAACATTGTTGTTATAGTAGCACATTTCCTGCAATGTCATACACATATACAGATGCTATGTCATGTCCACAAACGTGTGTCTCACATAGAATCATAGAATCATAGAGTTGGAAGGGACCTCAGGAGGTCATCTAGTCCGATCCCCTGCTCAAAGCAGGACTAATCTCAGCTAAATAATCCCACCGAGGGTTTTGTCAAGCCGCATCTTAAAAACCTCTAAATATGGAGACTCCACCACCTCCCTAGGTAACCCATTCCAGTGCTTCACCACCCTCCTAGTGAAAAACTTTTTCCTAATGTCCAACCTAGACCTCCCCACTGCAACTTGAGACCATTGCTCCTTGTTCTGTCATCTGCCACCACTGAGAACAGCCTAGCTCCATCCTTCCTGGAACCCCCTTTCAGGTAGTTAAAGGCTGCTAACAAATGCCCCCCTCATTCTTCCCTTCTGCAGGCTAAACAAGCCTAGTTCCCTCAGCCTCTCCTCATAAGTCTTGTGCTCCAACCCCCTAGTCATTTTTGTTGCCCTCCGCTGGACTCTCTCCAACTTCTCCACATCCTTTTTCTAGTGGGGGGCCCAAAATTGGACACAATACTCCAAATGCGGCCTCACCAATGCTGAATAGAGGGGAATAATTGCTTCCAGTGATCTGCTAGCAATGCTCCTACTAATGCAGCCCAATATGCTATTAGCCTTCTTGGCAACCGAGGCACACTGCTGACTCATATCCAGCTTCTTATCCACTGTTACCCCCAGGTCCTTTTCTGCAGAACTGCTGCCTAGCTCGTCGGTCCCCAGTCTATAGCTGTGCATGGGATTCTTCCGTCCTAAATGGAGGACTCTGCACTTGTCCTTGTTGAACCTCATCAGATTTCTTTTGGCCCAATCCTCCAGTTTGTTTAGGTCCTTCTATATCCTATCCCTACCTTCCAGGGTATCTACCACTCCCCCTAGCTTAGTGTCATCTGCAAACTTGCTGAGGGTGCAATCTACCCCATCTTCCAGATCATTAATGAAGATGTTGAACAAAACCGGCCCCTGGGACACTCTGCTTGTGACCGGTTGCCAGCTAGACATGGAGCCATTGATCACTACTCGTTGAGCCTGATGCTCTAGCCAGTTCTCTATCCATTTTATAGTCCATTCATCCAACCCATACTTCCTTAACTTGCTGATAAGAATACTGTGAGAGACCGTATCAAACGTTTTGCTAAATTCAAGGTATTCACGTCCACCACTTTCCCCACATCCACAGAGCCAGTCACCTCTTCATAGATTTGAATAGATGCGGATGAACAGAAAGCTATGTTTCCACGCCCAGCGCAGGCATGCATACAGGAATAATGGACTGGCCTAAGCACCTGTGAGCACTTTGGCTCAAGTGGAAGAAATCACGCCCATTGCCAGACAGGGCCAATCACCTGACCCCAGGGGCGTTGGGGAAACTTGTTAAAAGCTGAGGTATCTTTGTCTCATGGCTCTCTCCTGGAATCTAGCTCCCAAGCGATATCAAGGACTGGCACCTACGCACAGGGAGGGGGAGCCTGATTGCAAAACGCATTGCAACCAGCTTGCGTTGTAAGCTAACATCATAGATTGTAAGAGACTGAAATATTAATCTTAGTTTAGAAGACAAGTTATCTTTTAGTTAATTGTGATTAACTCCTTGACTCATTATTAACCTCTTGATTTATATTAATCTGACTTAGATTCACTTAAGATCTTGCTGTAGTCAATAAACTTATCTGTTTGTTTTATCTAAAACAGTGCATGTGAATTGAGTGTGTGCAGAGACCTCACTCAGCGTGACGGAGCTGGTGCATATCAATTTCTTTGATAAATTGAAGGACAAATGTAAATGAGCTTGCAGGGTGCAGAGTACAGCACTGAACCCTGCAAAACAACTGTTCCCGGGGTTGCATCTGGGACTGGGGGTGCTTGCTGAGGTCTGTCCCATGAGCGGCTGGCTAGAAGTGCTCCTTCACTAGCCCAGGGACCAATTACTTGCAGGAGGCTGGGCATGGACTGACCCAGGAGTGGGTGGGTCAGACAGCAAAATGGGGTAAATCGGGGCCCAGGATTGAGGAACTGGGGTGATACAGCTACACACCAGTTCAGACTGCAGGGGGGGAATGTCACACCGGAATACTACTATTTTGAGTACACAATTGCATTATCAATTGCCTTTAGATGTTTCCTGCCAATTTTGGTCAAAATTAGACTGTTTCTTCGAGTTATGGCTCTTTCTGTGATTGTATGATTTTTTTTTTCAGATTGCATGCCTGATTAAACATTATGAGATATAGATGAACACCAGATATGTGCCTTATGTGATAACAATGAATTTTTTTCTAGCCAAAGGGTTACCTTAGCTCATTAATAAGACCCCTTTTTAAATACGGCTGGTGGGCTATGTCTCTAAACTGAGTTTATTTTCAACTATTATCAGAGCTCTATCGAGTGGAATTATGCAGCAGTCAGAAGGAGGATTGCATAGCTCTAAACTCCTCTGACACTGAATTGCACAGCATCTTTTAAGAGTCAAAACCTATATTGGCAAGTCCCTTCCAGTCCTTTTATACTCACAAGGTCCCTTTCATTCCTACGATTTGATGTCTCTGGAAGCATTGGAAAGATGGATGGTTTTATGAACTGCCTACCCTTCACTTAAGGGTAGTCGATTATTACTTGGTTAGATGCTGCCACTGTTTGGAAAACGTTTACTTGTTTTTTTCTTTTTTGTTTTTGTTTTTTTTAAATACAGGGCATTTCGACAAAAACAAAAAAATATGTATCTTTTTAAATTTTCAGTTGGGAATGTCAACTTTTCACCTGAAAACTGAACATTTTCAGGTTTTGTTTTCTGACCAAAAAAATTGAAAATGTTTAAGGAAAGCAGACACTTCATGTGAAAAGTGTCAATATTTCTCTGAATAATGCTTTTGATGGAAAATTTCCAACTAACCCTAGATGCCACACTTACTTATGTTGAGTAGTACCTTTCTCCTCAAGCATGTCATAGATTCCAAACCTGAGTCTGTACTCCCTCACCACAGATCGAAACAGCCAGATTCATCTTTTGTCCACAGAGAAAATGCTTACTCTTTCTTGAAACCCCTTATCATTGTAATTGGCATACAAAAAAGAAATGGAGTGAAACAAACTCTCAAATCTTATTGTTACTGTGAGGTGGGATTGGTCTAAATCTGCTCCCAATAAAGTCAACAAGAGCTTTAACATTGACTTTGTTGGAGACAGAGTTAAGCCAATGCCAAAAGCTTTTGAAAAAACTCACCTTTCATATTAATTTTGTTTTTAACCTATTAGGAATGAGATTGAATGAGATTTAAAAACTTCACTTTCCTCCAAACCTTTGCTCATTTCCTGAGTTTGGACTGAGATATTCTTAAGGCTTTGTGATACTGTGATAATTTTGTCTTAATTTTGCTTTCTGCCCCTCGGCAGAGTCAGAAAGGTCAGAATACAGCAAGAAAGGCTGTTCTTGTGGTGTTTCAGTTGTAACAAGCCTCTGAAGTGATGGAAATCTAAGTTCTATGAACTACAAACATCTTGATTCCAATCCTGGCCCTACCACTGATTTTGTTTTTAACCTTAGACAAGTCACTTAGGACAAAATTTTCAAAAGTGGGCACTGAGGTTGCATCCTGCGTTTGCAGGTTTTGTGGGCCTGACTTGACACAACTAATAATAATATGTCCCACCTTACTCTGTGTCAAATGGACATACAAAAGGTGAGCTGCTAATAACAGTGTCCATGTCACAAAATGTTGATCTTAACCCTCCCGCTGCGACTGTTTGCCCATTTGTAAAATGGATGTAAGAACATAAGAATGGCCATACTGGGTCAGACAAATGGCCCAGTATCCTGTCTTCTGAAAGTGACCAATACCTGATGCTTCAGAAGGATTAAACAGAACAGGGGCAATTATCCAGTGATCCATCCCCTGACATCCAGTCCCAGCCTCTGTGTAAATAATAGCATCCTCCCACACCAGGGGATTGTGGCCCAAAGTTTACAAAGCACTTTGAATATGTAAAAAGATAAAAATATAAACTTTCCTCACCCCCCAAACCCTCCAACACTCTATTGAAATGCTAATAATGAATGAATTGGTTAGTAAGTGAGTTAGTTAGTTATTGTGAGAAAACATGTTCTTCCGCAATTTTTTTTCAGTCTGATGATGTAGAAACAAGACATTTGCAGCCCTGATCCTGCAAGACACATAAACATTTGCTAAATTTTAAGCATGTTGAGTAGTCTCATTGATGCCAATGTGACATGCTTAAAATTAAACATATACTTAAATATTATGTTGGATCATGTTAACCCAATAATTCCTACAGGCATTATTTATGCAGTTCAAAGAGGGATGAGAGGGAAGGAGACATTACAAAAATTATTCTGAGAACACTGTACAGTTACTATTGACTGTAGCGCTTTGTATGCCACAGAGTCCTGTGAAGTTAGTGGGAGTGTTTTTGCTGGAAATATCTGATTTCTATTATTTTTTTTTATTGATTCTTCAATTCCCCTCCACCCTCCAAAAAGGATTAGGTTTATTTTAGCAATCAAAAACTGCAACACGGTGGCCAAAAAACAGCTTCAAACAAAAAATATGGTATTTCGGGAGTGGGGGAGTTCAACAAAAGCCCCAAAGCTTTTGAAAAAAGAATGTCTATAACAATGAAAACTTTTCCATTTGGATCAAAATTGTTCACGGGACAAGACCATTTCCTGACCAGCTGTAGTGACAGGCAGTTAACATGTGGATCGATCACAAAGGAGGTCACAGGTGCACTTGGCCAAGTGTCTTACATGCTGAAAGTCCTAGAGGATGAGACACTGCACACAAGATGCACACAAGGAATACTCACCAACCCAGGAGGGATGATGTGGCTTGGCATTTACAAAATACCAGAAATAAAAGAACGCACAAAACAACACAACATGAAAAACTCATGCCGCAGTAATGGCTCCTGCTGCTCGTGCCCTGTGGGATGGGCGAGGCTCGAACCCCTGCTCCGAACATTGTGGCTTTGTGCATAGGGTCGCAACAGCACTCGGATTTGCTCCCCCTCATCTCTGTCACGATGGGGGCTGGGAGGTCAGGTCAAGCCTGAGCAGCGCTGTTACCCTGTGCACCAGGTTGCAAAGCCTGCCGCTGGTGCTGGTGCCAGCTCCGTGCGACAGGAGGCGCTGCCGTAGGATGACTGTGGGGTGGGCTTGCTCTCCAACGCCCCCCTCCCAGGGCTTCCTCGCCTCTTTCTCACCGGGAAGTTTTTTGGATATTGTGTTGTATTTCATTTTATCCCCCTGGGAGCAAGACCCAACCCCTCCACCGAGGGAAAGATGAAACAAAGTTCCCGAAAAATAAAATGAAAAATTATTTAAAAAATACAGAGAATTTCACAGGGCTCTAGTTATAAATTCCTGGTGTTCCACAGTTACCAGATCAGACCACTGTGAGCTGCAGCAGGGAGCATAATAAACATGAAACTGCCTGGTCAGGGAATTCTCCAGTTGCTGCTTAAAGCATGACTCTGTGTTTATGTCCTCACACTACATGGGGTCAGAAGTGAGTGAATCCCACTCTGTAAAGAAGGAGTAAAGGAAAGAATAGAGACCCTCAGGCTGCCAGAGTGGTGAGTGAGGAGGTGACCTGCGAAAGTGCAGCAGGAAGGAGGCAGAGCCCTGCCCTGCCCTAGCAGCAACAGAACTCACAGCACAATTGGCTTTGCTCGAGAAGCCTGATTCTGGCATTGCAGGCAGCAGGCTTTGCTGGATCTGGAGATATGGATGACTTCTGGTTTAACGGAGAATACACAAGAATCCCAGGTAAATGCCCTGATATTTGCCATGGGTAATGCTGCTGCTGACATCCTCTGTACCCTACCCCTCACTGATGAGGAAAAGAAAGAATACGCCAAAGTAAAAGAGACTTTTGATACCCATTTCACAGGCAGGCAGAATATTATGTATGAAAAGTCCTCAGTTTACCATTGCAACATTCCGAGAGCTTGCACGGGACTTTGATTTTGAACATCCTACTAGTAGTCCTCATTACCCCCAAACAATGGGGATGTGCAGAGAACAGTGCAGACTTTAAAAAGACTGCTGTAAAAATTAGTTGACCCATATAAAGAGCTCCCGGCATATCGGTCAATTTTGCTTGTGTCTGGACTCTCTCCAGCAGAATTTCTGATGGAAAGACAACTTAGGAAACTTTTTAATTGTAGCTCCAATTCAGCTTAAACCTAAGTTGCCCTCCTTAAAGGAATTTCAAAAATAGGTTGCTGAAATGAAAAATCAGCAGCAACAAAATGCCAATGTTTGGCACAAAACAAAAGCATTGTCTGAACTGAGACCAGGGATGAAAGTTTGGCTCACTAGATCCTAACATTTGGAACTGTTTGAAACCAGGCATAAACTCCCAGATCCTACCTAATGAAAACTCCAAAGGAACTAGATTTACCTTGATATACCTTGACTTTAGCAAAGCTTTTGATACGGTTTCTCACAGTATTCTTATCAGCAAGTTAAAGAAGTATGGGTTGGATGAATGGACTATAAAATGGATAGAGAACTGGCTAGAGCATCAGGCTCAACGAGTAGTGATCAATGGCTCCATGTCTAGCTGGCAACCGGTCACAAGCGGAGTTCCCCAGGGGTCGGTCCTGGGGCCGGTTTTGTTCAACATCTTTATTAATGATCTGGAGGATGGGGTAGATTGCACCCTCAGCAAGTTTGCGGACGACACTAAGCTGGGGGGAGTGGTAGATACTCTGCAAGGTAGGGATAGGATACAGAGTGACCTAAACAAACTGGAGGATTGGGCCAAAAGAAATCTAATGAGGTTCAACAAAGAAAAGTGCAGAGTCCTCCACTTAGGAAGAAAGAATCCCATGCACAGCTATAGACTGGGGACCGACGAGCTGGGCAGCAGCTCTGCAGAAAAGGACCTGGGGGTAACAGTGGATAAAAAGCTGAATATGAGTCAGCAGTGTGCCCTGGTTGGCAAGAAGGCCAATGGCATATTGGGCTGCATTAGGAGGGGCATTGCTAGCAGGTCACTGGAAGTGATTATTCCCCTCTATTCGGCATTGGTGAGGCCGCATTTAGAATATTGTGTCCAGTTTTGGGCCCCCCAATACAAAAAGGATGTGGACAAGTTGGAGAGAGTCCAGCGGAGGGCAACAAAAATGATTAGGGGGCTGGAGCACAGGACTTATGAGGAGAGGCTGAGGGAACTGGGCTTGTTTAGTCTGCAAAAGAGAAGAGTGAGGGGGGATTTGATAGCGGCCTTTAACTACCTGAAAGGGGGTTCTAGGGAGGATGGGGCTAGGCTGTTCTCGGTGGTGGCAGATGACAGAACAAGGAGCAACGGTCTCAAGTTGCAGGGAGGGAGGTCTAGGTTGGACATTAGGAAAAAGTTTTTTACTAGGAGGGTGGTGAAGCACTGGAATGGGTTACCTAGGGAGGTGGTGGAATCTCCATCCTTAGAGGTTTTTAAGCTGCGGCTTGACAAAGCCCTGGTTGGGATGATATAGCAGAGGTTAGTCCTGCTTTGAGCAGGGGGTTGGACTAGATGACCTCCTGAGGTCCCTTCCAACTCTAATATTCTATGATTCTATGATCTTCAATAAAGAGAGGATCTCTGACCTGTCAGGAAGTGAGCTCCTTCCCCAGGGAACTCCATGCACAAACTCAACAGAAATGAGAACATGCTTTGGAAGATTGATCAAAGATTACTGAGGACTATTTAAATGGAATTGATATGGGATCCTAGCAGTGTAAACAGTTTTAAGGAATTTGATGTTTATTTTGAAGATAGTATATCTACATTGGTTTATCATTTAAGTTTTAATCTTTTATTATGAAGAAAGGGAGATGTGGAGTGGTTATAGAGTTTCTGGTCCTCCACAGTTGTCAGAGAGGACCAAGATTTGTTGCATCAATGAGCTTAATAAATGTGGGAACTCCTGGTCAGGGAGTTCTCTAATTCCTTCTTAAGGCATGGCTGTTTGTGTTTATGGCCTCACACGACAGCTGGGTGGGGAAAACATTGAATCAATTTTTTAGATTACTCATAAAAGCAAGGTCCTGATCATTTGTGGTCATTACAGTCCGACTGCACTTACCATATCAGTTGTGATGGTAACTGGACTTGTGCAAGTAATAATTTATTTGAGGAATCTGACCTCTTTTTGTGATGACAGCATGGCTCAAAGGTGATTGAAACGTCCTTTTATTAACTTCTCACTCAGCACATTGCTTTTGCTTTTAATCTATGGTTTGATCATGAAAAGTTTGTGTCTGTGAGTGTCTGAATCTTAATGTTATAGGTTCATGCTGTGTTGAGGATTGTGTTTTCCAAGTTTCCAGAGATCTGGAGGATTGTAATTATGCCACCTCAGACACAATTCTTCCCAGAGCAGTTCCCTGAGGCAGCGTGGCTCCGTAACACTCCCTCCCCAGAGCTGTGGCTGTGAGACACAATCTGAACCTCTATATTTAACTGCTGATCAGTGTAAACTGTAACGTTTGGGTCCCCAGAGTTCAGGAGTGTGTGGGTCCCGTGTCTGAGTCACACCCACCTTTGGTGTAAATTTTTGGGGTGAGATTCTGACACCCTAATGTTCACATCCACAAGTAATCCCACACCCGCACCTTACTTCCTCAAGTTGTTCTGCTGTGTGTAATGAGTACCACGAATAGAACAAGTTACTACTCAGTGTGAGGGAAGGCCTCAGAGTTCAACCCTTGGTGTACTTCTCATTATTTCGATCCAGAAGATTACAGAGTGCATGATGTGGTGATACAAAAAGAGAGAGATTTCACACCAGCATTCTGAACAGAATTAGTTTTAATTTAATATATTGTTGAAGATGCATTGAAATTAGAATTTATTTTAAACTTCCACTGAGTAACATCATCATAAGCTACATGACCCCCCCATTAAGTCCTGCAAGAAGCTATGTCTTTAAACCCTTCTTCCCTTTTAGAGGCACATAGCACAGGATGATGAGGGCAATAAGAGGAATGTCACAATGGTTCTGTCAACAACTCAGATTTTGACCAGTGGCAGAGTTCACTGCCATTATTTCTCTGGGGTAACTGCTAGAGCTTAACTACAGACTGTACCGGCTGTTCTTTGCGATAATGGAAAAGAGAACACGTATCAGAGCATATATAGTGTCATATGTATCTAAATATTTCGGTTAGTGTCTACCTGTGTATATTAATTTCATATTCTCTGGAATGTAGGCATGTTTTTGGGGTTTTTTTTGGGTTTTTTTAAGTGTAATAGTATAGTATACAGTGATTTGTACTGCAGGAACATAACTGCCAGGAGGTCTTTCCACCCTTGTTTGTCCTTTATTATTTATTATTAATTTGATAGCGCTTTTCACTGTGTAGAAATCTCTGTCTTATGTTATATAGGAGGTTAGACTAGGTGGTCCTAATGTTCCTTTCTGTCCTTAAAATCTCTGAAGGAACCCATCACGCAGCATCTAAGGACATTACATATGTTTTGAAGTATTGTCTCCAACAAAGGAAGTGGCCAGGGTTTTCAGAACTATGTATATAATGTCAAGCTCTAAAGTCCGTTGTTAGGTCCCCACAGAAGTGGCCTGTGTTTCCAAAATGCTGAGTTCCCTGCAGCTCCCCTTGATTTAACTGTACAGCACTTCTGAAAGTCAGATAACTGACTGCCTCAGGGTTTCCTGCACCTTCATCTCAAGCATCTGTTAAAGGTCACTGTCAGAAGCAGGATACTAGGACAGGGCGGGCTACTGGTGTGATCCAGTTTGGCAGTTCCTATGTTCCTGTGCAGATAGAATGAAGTTACCTGAGCTGCAGTGTACGTAGGATGCTGTTAAGACTCTTTTAAAAAGTACTATAGGATTTTACTGACCACAGGTGACCGGGACCTTAACATATATTATCATAAAAAAGAAACCTTCCCTGCACATTGTCCTGTAATGACTCTGGGGAGGGCTGGTTTAGTTTAAGAAGGAAGAGTATCACTTAGCAGGAAGGACTTCTGGAGCTATGGCCTTGCACTATAAAGAGGAGAATTGTTTATTAAAATTGCTTTCCTTTTGATAGTTAATATGGAACGTGCATTGAAGAGAGATTCTCCAACGCTCAATCAAATGCACTCGAGTGGATTGCAAATCTGCAAACGCTCCTTTAACTTGACCAAAGCACAATGTGTCACACAACATTCTCTGCTTGCCATCAAAGAAGTAATGAATGAGTCAGTGTACGTGCCATGGGAGGAAATAGTTCTAAGGCAGATAAAACAAAGGGAAGGTGCATATTTGCTGTTCCACAGAATGTGATAATTTTCACATGGGTCTTCTCATCATTTGTGAAAAATGAGAGCAGTCCTATTGTACAGCTGTGGAATATTATTTTGAAGGGCTGTGGTACATTTTTTTTCTGATGAAACTATTACAGTTTGTTTGTTAGTTTAGTTTTTGGCTTCCAATATAACATCGGTACAGAGCTGTTTCAGTCTGTAGACGATCTGGATTATCAACACCCAGTCATAGAACTGAGTTTATCTCATAGTGATGAATGTTTTAACGTGCTCCGAAAGTTCTTGTTACTTTCCAATGAAATCAGGTCAGATCTGGACTGAGTTGACGGTGTCTTTGTCTCAATGGGATGAGTGCTACATCTTCTTTGTGTATATTTTTCCTTGTTGAGGTTCCGAACTGGATATATAAATTACTCTCCCTCACTCTGTGCATGACACCAGGACATTTGCAATCAATGGAAGCATTCAAGCTAGCATGTCTCTGTTTTAAACGGAAGGCATCTTGTGGTGGGGACCCTAGAGTTTGGCACACATTTGCCCACTTGGCTCTGATACAGCAGAGCACTAAAGTGTATGCTTAATTTATTCACACTGATATTTTCATTATATTTCAAGTCATACTCTAGCATTGTAATGTGAAACTATATCTTTCCAAGTATCCTTTTACATATCTACCAAAGGCAGTTTAGTGGTTAGAAATCAGTTTTCTAGATCACATTTATACTTTGTGTTAGAGGGAATCATTAAAATAATGATTTGCAGATGCAGTACAGAAGACTTTCTGAAAACTTTGCCATCCTTTTTGCTTATTCTTCTAATTCTCTGATCTGCATTCATAATACATTACTTCCATGAAACATTTTGTTTCCCAATGAGTAAATTCTTCAGAACTTTCAGTAAACCTGGGGATGCTGTTCCTTTAATTATTTTCATGATCCATTTGATTAAGTTCTTGACTGGCTTTATTTTCGGCAGGATTTTCTTTTCTTTTCATTCCCTCTATTTCCCTCAGAAAATATTTTGATGGAATTACATTAGGAAATAAAATATTTTTATTCAGAACACTGCACTCATTTTGTTCTGCTTTTCTATTAATTTCCAGCCTTAGTGCAGTTGGAAATACTGCAAATGTGTAAATATTGATATTCTAACACTTATAGATGAGTCCACACTGTAGAGGAAATAACTTTTTTGATAGTGAAGGATGGTTAATGCTAAAGGTGGTAATAATAATACTTCACATTTCTATAGCATTATTCATCCACAGATCTTAAAATGTTTTATAAGGAAGGGGAGTGACAATTCTTATCCTCATTTGTAAAACAGGACAGAAAACAAAAGTGATTTGGCAAAATTCACATGGGGAATGACTAGCAGTTACCAACAGTATCCAGGCTTCCTGATTGTCAGTTTTATGCTCAATGCACTACATCGCAGCTGCTTCCTCCAATGCACTTCTGTTTTGTATAATGTGGTTAATTATCTTGGGGCAGATCCTAAGGCTGATAAAAATCATCATAGCTTCACTGAGGTCAGTGCCCACTAGGGTTGCGGGTCCCAGATTGGTGTACATGATCCTATCTTTCTGTATTATCACTTGTGTAATACACCTCTTTGTTTGGAAAATAAAGGTGGGTACTTTATATCTGTAGTTCTAGGGTCAAACTCATCCCTGGTCAGACTTTGAATCTGAGGGAGTTAAGATCCTTATCCAGTTCCAAACTTTATACCTCTCCCCTATCTTTATCATAGACTGAACCAAAAAAAAAAAATGGTGTAGGCACCCTGTACTTCAAGTGCCTTGGAACTTAATTGGGAGTTTTACAGCTGGGAAGATCCTGGGAAACTACAACTCTCATGATGCCTTGGGGAAAAAGGAGAGAGACTCTTCCCCTTCCAGGGAGTCAAAGAAAAGCATGCCCAGCAAGCAAGGGGTTAGGGCTCTGAACTCTAGGGGAGCGCACACTCCAGAGGGAGAGTAAATCGTGGCAGTGTAAATGCCAGCTACACAAGTTTCATTTATTGCTGTATACTATTTTTATTAATTGATTTATTCAACTGCCCCTGTGGATTTAAAATAGTAGTGATGTTTAATTTCAGTCTGTTATGCCATATTTCCTTAATTCGTTAAGTAAAGGTGTGTTAACTCTAATTTAATTATATTAGATGTTTAGTTTGCATAATTGCAATTGTTGAGTTAGACCTATGTCACAGATGATGATGATTATTATTAGACTAGGTTTAGTTCTGGAAGGTCTCAAGGCCCGCTATTGAGCATGTACAGGGGCCAGCCAGATGGAGGCACCTAAATTCCTTTAAGTTTAAATTTAAATTTAAATTCCTTTAAGAGTAAAGGACTGCAGCAGAGTGGTGGATAGAGGATTCTCACCTATCCCACATCATCACTGGGATACTCAGGATCTCCTTTATTGTCAGCAACCTTAAGCGCCCTTGCACACCGGTGAGTGTTGCCTGCTCCAAAGTATCCCAGAAAAAGAAGGGGGTTACATTTTGGAGGCACTGCTGGGATCCCTCTACCACCCCCAAATTTGGCAGCAGAAAGCCATTTATATCTATTCATTTTAATTTTTTTGAAGTTCTGACTGTTTTCCTGAACCTTATTGAATTTTAAAGGACCCTGTCCGCTTTAGTGAGCTTGTTATCTGCCACATCATGGAGCATCATAAGTTAATGTGCTGGTGTAACGAGGTAGGCGTGCCACCCAGCCAAACCATTATACTGGGTAAGGTGCCCATAGACATTGAGGATACTGTTATATATCAGGCATTGGGTACTGTAAAAATCTTTGGCAAGACCATAATTTATGGTCACCATAAGGACTCTAACAAGAAGACTGTGTCTGTATTGGTGAGAGTGGCTGCTGAATTGGACCCACAGTGTGTGTACCCCAGGAAGCTGGTATTATGGGTGAAATTGGCCCCTGGCCTTTTTCTGCCTGTGAGTGTCCCAAAGGATTATACCATGTCAGCTGGGACCCCTGATTTTGTGACTAAATTGAATGCTTGGCTGCAACAAGAGGGAAAGACATTGGAAGATGTGAGGGCCACTGTTACCCCAGCATCTACCCCTCCAACTGCTACAAATGAGGGTTTCATAACTGCACTAGGACAACTAATGGAACGGTGTACTTGCCCACCCTATGAAGGAGTTGGGTATCGTAAGCTGAGATTCTTCTCTGGGATAAAACCTACCCCTGCTGGAAAGAATGATTCTGAATCTTGGATGGACCAACCTACCCAGATGATGGGTGAATGGCAATGTCTGGATAATATAAAAAGGCAACCACTAGCTGAAAGTCTTAGGGGATCAGCTTCTGATGTCATCAGATCGTTACGGACAAGCAAGAGCAGTAGGCAACTTTATTCTTAAATTACAGGTGGGCAAACTGAGGCACACAGAAGATAAATGACATGCCCAGGACCAAAGACACATTCAAAATAGAAGCAAATCTTCCTGATTCCCAGTCGAATGTTCTTTCCTCTCCCTCACTTCCGGAGCATCGGCTACAGACCATAACTGAGCCATACATTTTTACACAGTCAATTGAGGTCAATCTGAGAGTGGCCAGAGTAAAAGTGAGTAAGGACCCCAAGATTTGGCCCTAGCTGTTCAGTGTGATAATTCCATCGCATGCAATTGTGGCACTTGCTTCTGCTAATAAGAGGTGGGAGTACAAATAGAGTGACCAAATAGTAAGTGTGAAAAATCAGGACAGTTTTTTTTTCGGGGACGGGGGGGAATGGTTGCATATATAAGACAAAGCCCCTACTATCAGGATGGTCCTGATAATATCAGGATGTCTGGTTACACGAGGTACAAATGTCATTTGAATTTTGCTAATGCTAGCTCTTTTGTGATTTGTGGCTAAGTAAAATCAATATTATGATTGAGGGATGCTGTTTCCATGCAGCAAAGACTTCTGAAAATATGAAATCAGATTTTAAAATAGCAAGTATAATAGCCTACACTTTTATAGCTAGGGATGGTATGGTGGGGGGACAGAGGGAGGGAGGGAGGGATTAATTGTTGACACACTGGCTTGCCTGTCATTGTATTTTCATTGCATCTGTAAATGAATATCAGCTATAATTATGTCTGCATTCAAATGAATATGAGCTATTATACCATAAAACAAATAATTCTTGACTATTCTCTGTGAAAACAGCAACCTACTAATACACATAGCAGACATAATACTCATAATTTATAACAGCTAACTTATAATTAGCTGTGAGCAGAGGCTTTTTTCATCTTGGCTTTTGGTATACTGAACCTTTTTAAAATAGTTTACTCTATGAGTTTCCACCTGACATGTTCCAAAAATTCAATTATTTGGGGTGAACGAGTTGCAAATGATTATGGCTTATAGATGGAAATACTCTGTAATCAAAGTAATATGAATTTTAGAAGCATAGAGGCTGCTGCAACTGGACATGGATGTCTAGGTTAAGCTATTGTTACTGCCTGTTATTTAACACTTTAGAAAAGAAAAAAGAACATAGGAACTGCCATCCTGTATCAGACTCATGGCCCACTTAGTTGAGCATCCTGTCTCCAATTGTGGTCAGCACCAGAACTTCAGTGGAAAATGTGAGTACCCCACAGTAGGCAGATGTGGGATAATCTGTGCCCCCATGAAGGTCTCATCATAATACCTAATAGTTGGAGGTTGCCTTTTACTCTTATAACAGATATTCTTGTTCTCTATAAAAATAGTACAGTATTACTGTTGTAAATTGTAATGTCTTCATACCTTAGTGTATTGGGATTGTCTTGTGGGCAAAACAATGCACTGGGAATCTGGTGTAGAGGTGGTTAGGAATATTTTTTTCATCAGAAAATACTGGTTCATCAAAATCAGAACCTTTCTTTGGGAAAGGCCTGGCTTCATCAAAACTTCCTCAGGTACAAGATGGAATTTCTAGTGTGAGAGGGAAAACTAACCTTAGAGTAGCTGTGATGGGGTTTCCACCCCACATTGGCACAGAAGAGTTAAAAGCAGTCTAGGGAGGCTGCGCAGGGAGCAGCCAATCCCAGAGAGGCTGAGAGGAGCAGTCAATCAGGGCCCAGCAAGCCATATAAAAGGAGTTGCAGAGCAGAACAGTCACTGCCTGGAACTCAAGAAGAAAAGGATGTGTGTCTCGCAGCTTGAGAGACCTTTAGCACTCTGGACAGAGCTACTGCTGTCAGGGACCAGGGGACCAAGAGGAGCTCCTGGCTGGCTGTTGAGAGTGGGTAGTGGCAGGCCGCGAGGACGGGCAAAGAAGGTGCTAGGGCTGGGTGAAGTAGCCCAGAGAGACAGCAGCAGGGAGAGGAATTTGTGGTGCAGCAGGAGACTGCGATCCACAGGGTCCCTGGGCTGGAACCTGGAGTAGTGTTCAGGCCCCTATTTGCTACTGGGGAAGTGGCAGAATAAGTTGCTGCAGGTGCCACCAAGGAAGTGTCCGGACAGGGTACTGCAGTGGCCACTAGGGAAAGTGGCTGGACTCCTGAGGAGCCAAACCTCCCCCGGAAGAGGGCTGAGTCACAAAGAGGATGCTGTGAGAAAGGCTACAGGTGAACTGGGAGAAAGCGTGGCGGTGCGCAGACCGCGGATGTGGGTGTTGGCCTGAAGCTAATTCCCAGAAGACCAGTAGGAGGTGCCAGTCCATCAGTGAGTATTGGGTTTATAAGCACTCTGCATCATAACCATATTTCATGTTCATTTCAGGAGATGCAGCCTTCAAGGCTGTACAAAGCGATGTTATTTAGCAGAAACTCTGTGCGTGAAATTAGGCAAAGTGGCAGAGTGTTCTGGTTCATGAAGGGGCATTTTGTTTGTTGACCATGTCTCCTTTAGGAACTGGAACTTCAGCAAATATGTTTTAATTCATTTATATTCTCTTCTGTTTCCAGGAACATCCTGCAGATATAGAGATCAATATTTTATAACTCCAGACTTATCCCCAAATGTAAAAGCATTAGTGGAATGCAATGCTTTGAAACAAGAAAACAAAACAAAAGGAAACCAAAAAAAAAAAAAAACCCAACAAATAAAAAATGCTACCGTAAAACTTTTAAAGGTCCATATCCTCAGCCAGTTTCTGCCCTTTATATTTTAAAATGTAGGTTTTTTGGTTTGTTTGTTTTTAAACTACATTCTATCTGCAACATTCAAAAGAAATAGCAGGCTGAAAAGATATCAGACAAACTAGGTAAGTGATAAAATGGAGCGGAAGTCAGTTTCTAATTAGAATGTATAGAAAATGGATTGCTTTTCCAACAGAAAACACACAGATCAACATTTCCACAGGGAAAGTCTTTAAAAGGATTAGAAGTTTATATGCACTGGTGGATTAACGGCTGTGAACAGAAAATGTCAGGAACGTTCCCGGTCTGTAACACCACATACATTGTACAATTCATCCTCTCCCTTAGTACAGAGAGAAACATGAAAGCATCAGTTGTAATGACAGCTGAAAAAGCAAACACAGCTTTGAGAGTAATAAACTTAGGGCACTGGAAAGGGGATCACCCAAGCGTGTGTGTGTGTGTGTGAGAGAGAGAGAGGTATTAGGCTCCATGGGCCAAATCCTGAAGTGTTTACTCAGGCAAAACTCCCACTGAAGTAAAGGCCAGTGAATCAGGATGCTGCCCCTGGAGTTCACCAGGAAAGGAATTCTGCTTGAGAGATCCCTATTGCTCCAGTGGGACGTTAATTTGCTTCTGGCATCCACTGGCTCAATGGGGAGATAGCAGGCGTCCTTTCCTGAGTGTGCCCAGACCCAAAATCTAGGGACGGCCTTACTGAGGAAGAGGAGCACTGTTAACTCACCTTTATGACCCTGTGTGGTCCGAGCCACAAGCTGGCCTTCCATAAGAGCCTCAAAATTTGGGTTGATGATGCTGATGAACCTCACTCTGAGAGATTCTGTGCTTGAAGCAACATCACTGCTCCTTCCCCAAGTCATTTGTTCCTTCCGCTCTGTCATAACAATCTGTTAAAGAACATTAAAGACTCTAAAAGCCACATGACTACTGAAGTGAACCCACTGGGCTGCATTCTTTGCCCCCCTCCTGTGACTGTCTCAAGTGCAGGACTGGCAGAGATGCATAGTGGCCAGTGGAACAAGACCTAACAAATGATCTGAGGACAGGTACCTGCCCAATTAAGTCCAGATGTCCGTGCCTCTGTTTGGGCATGAAACAGAAGAGTGTTAATTATGCCATGGTCTTCCATCTAATCCAAGCGAAACTGCAATGTGAGGTGACTGTGATTTCAGGGAGACAGAATAGTTCTCCACATACTTCTGCAAGTACCACCAGATTGACTGCAGGCCTATACTTTGGACATAACCTATGCTCCAATCTTTGAACTTGCTCAATGGAATGGCAAAGAGACCATCAGGGAGGTTTCGTCATCCAGAATCTTCTCCTTCTGGCTTTATCCAGGGCCTATGGATATAATTTGATTAAAAATATATACATATATTTAGGCCAAAGGTTTCAAACTTTATTGTCCGCCTAGGTACAAATTGTTTCTGTTCTTTATTACATTTTACTTTCATTTTTGCATTTATTTTTTTGGTGCAATCACTGGAGCTCGCAAAGTGACAGAGAGAACCTATAATATCACCAACTCAAAACATTCAAAAGTCTCCAGCCTGCTGCCAAAAAATATGAGTTTATTAACAATAACAAATTATTTTTATTTGCCTTCTGGTTTCGGAGTCTTAAAGGGTCATGTTTTCCAGCTGTTCTCTTCAAATATGAGAGCTAGAGACTTTTTTAAATGGAAGTTGAGATTCTTATATCATCACATGACTCCAGGAGCTAGGGCTTTATACTGTGAGTCTCACAATAAAATAGTAAAAGACAGCACATTAAGAACAAATTTAATATTCATAGTGCGAAGAAAAGTAGAAAATATGTGTCTTTACAAGAGCTGGACAATTTTAGGGGAAAATAGTTCTGGTGACCTGGAAAAGACATTTTTTTTTTTAGAGAATTTACTATCTGCAAATTTGAGTCACATTCAGCAAATAATTTTGACCAAAACAAAACAGATTTTTTTTCATAAATATAAAAATATTTTGCTTCAACGTTTTTTAAATGAACTGATTGGGCATTTGGTTTCAAAATGAAGAAATGTTGATTTAAATTGACATTTTAAAATGGCATTCAAAATGCTTTGTTAAACTGAACCAAAACAGTTCCTAAACAATCTTTTCAGTTTTGGTATGTTAGGATTCAATTTAGACTATTGTTTGACATGACAGCAGGTAACCAACCTCAATGAATTTATTAATCAAATATTATATACCAAGCATGAATCAGCATGATACAGAAAGGATTAATACCTCACCCAATCTGGGAACACAAGCTTGCAGCTTCCTTGTTCCAAATTGCTTACGATTTTGTAGGTTTTTATATACTCCTATTTACTTATTTTTGCAGTTTGTGGCTATCTGTACAACACACCTTAACCAATCATTTCATTTTGCCCTTTGAAGTTAGTTACATACTCATATTATCAAATCATATGATAATGAAATATTTCGCATTAACATTTCTTATATACCTGAAACATTAGTCATGTTCCCCCACTCTATATGCAATACAAATCTCTTTTTCCATTATAACCAGGGAAAACTTCATGTTTAGTATCTAACTCCCCTGCAAAACTTCAGGTTTAGTACCTAACTCAGTGAGTCTACCTACTTATTCCTGTCTTGTGGTTTTGGGTTACAATTTCATAACTTGTCATTCAAGTAGCAGAACTAATCACCTTTTACTGAACAAGCACGTGTGCCGTTAAAAACTACCTTATGCAGCTGTACAAATAGGTTATGAAAATGGGTCATGCCCTAAATACATTTCCATTTCTTTTAGGGCACATCCAACATAAATTCAATTTGCTCGTTGTCACATATACCTTTTAGTTCCCTTGACATACCCATGAGGGGGGGCTGGGAGCTTTAGGGCTATATGGCAACAGGTGCAAAACAAACTAATTATTTTTCAGATTTTTTTTAGGTTAGTCACTGAACTGAAAAAAACAATTGTTCTCTCTGCTCTAGTCTTTACTTTGGGTAAGTGCCTATTTAAAGACTTGAAGAAATAAACTGAGGCTGGTGGCTGATGTATGAAACTAAATTTCCCAGTGTACAAAAAGTACTGACAATGCTGTGTTATGGTAATTGCAGTGTATAACAGTGCTATAACATTTTATTCAGCCAGATAGCTACCCAGTTATGTAAGACACTCAGCAAAGAGATAAATGTGGTATTGATGCCACTTATGGCAAATTAGCAATTGCAGCACTGTTTTGGCTTGTCTGCTGCTCTGGAGATATGGAAATTCAGTTCTTGGGTTTTAGAGGGTTTTTTTAGGTGTCCCATTACTAATGTCTCCAACTGTCCACCCACTTGAATCATTGGAAATGCTCAAATTCTTCTGTACTAGGGCCATTTAAGTACATAGATCAAATAATGATCAGCGGACCAGATCCTTCAAGTGCTTTCTCACTCCTTAGTCAGGCAAAGACCCATTGACCCCATGAGAGTATGGACTGAGTAAAGACTTCAGGATTTGGCTGATTAAGTCTACTTTGCTTCTGACCCTCTCAAAACTCTTTACACAAGACAAGCAGTTATTTCTCGCATTTTAGAGATAGGGAAATGGAGTCACAGAGAAGCTAGGGACCAAATCTCCTCTCACTTCCATCTTATCAGTGGTTCTAATTCTGATTATCCCAGGGGTCAATGAGAACAGAATTTGGTTCCGGGTGACCTGTCCAAGAATGCACAGCAAGTTAGTGTCAAACCAGGGAAGGTGAGGAGGGGAAAAGAGACTGGGGAGAATGTAGACTTCTGTCTTCCCCGGTCCAGTAAACCAGTGGAGGTGGTGATCAAGGGAAGCTGGGATAATCACAAATACAAAGAGAAATTAGAAGCCCTGCTCTTGTCTGACTGGACAAAAGGTGATGGCTGGTCCTAGACTGAGACTGAACTACCAAAGAGAACAGCAGCGCAGTCTCTAGTAGCCCACTCTTGGCTTCCTGATGTTATCAATATCCATAATCGTCATGTAACAGGGAGGAGAAAAAAGGAAGACATGCCTCCATGGTGCTTGAGCAGAGGGGAAATAGTAAGTAAAGGAAACAATTTTGAATGCATTGATGGTGTGGGAAAGATAAGGCTGCAGGGAAGTGAATCCATTCCAGGAATAACCCCAAAATCATAAAGTCTGAGTTCCATAGGGAGTTTTTCATGGCAAGAAATAGCAGAATCAGGCCCTAAATATTCTCTGCCTGTAAAAGAAATGGTTACTATTCCAAAGGATAATCAATAATTAGTATTCCTGGGTAGTGTTTTGCCGTCTAGAGCAACCCACCTTGCGTGATGTGATAGACAAGGTACAATTTATCCTATAAGAAAACCTAAACGAAATTAAGATCCAGATGGTCACTAGTGAAGAGAGGCTTTTAAATATAGCTTGTAAAAGTCAAACCAGCTACATAAAAATGTGGGTGGAATGGCTGATTTCTGAGCCCTTACACAGAAAGAGATGTATCACATGGAAGAAAGGAGCGCATCGAGCTCTATCTCTTGCCCTCTGTCGGAACTAGCAAGGAGCTAATAATTGGAACCCTAGTACATCCTACCCACAATATTTCCTAAAGTGATTTTAACTTTGACAGCATAACTCATCAGCTCAAAGAATTGTTGCCCTTAGAGCATTTGATCAAAAATCTGCTGCTAACACAAAATAGTGATCCCAATGGCAATTTATCACCAGACACCAAGAAAGCTCCATGATGAACAGACAATGCTAACTGGAAAGGGAAAATGAAAGAGTAAAGATAACATATCACACTTCAGAAAACTAACACTCCAACACCCTCCTTAGCTTTTACTGTGCATGTTGGCTTTTAGGAATTACCAGTTATATTTTGTTGTTACATGGAATTGTCTAGGTGATAAACAGCTAGCTAGAAAACCAATCTATACACAAATTAGGCATTTCTAATTCTAAATGACTGTTGTTTCTATTAATTCCACATGTTAATATAATCTAGTGCTTTCGACTGGGGAACAGATCTTTGAGGTAAGAGTCTTATTACAGATTAGATAAATTACACCTAAGCACACACTTGCCTTTGATCTTACAGCGGCTCTAATCACAAAAGCATTTTGTATTTTTTCCTGGTGTAATCCGAAGGCTCATGAGTATTAAAATGTGATTTGAAAGTTTCAGCCCTGCCCCACAACACCATTGCTTTCACCATGTTTGACAATGCTGTTCACATAAATCAAGCAACAAATGCACTATGATTACAATAAAACTGAAAACTGCCGTGCTAACAGCTATGATAACAAATGACTCCACTGTGATCATCTAATATGACCTCCTGTGTAATGCAGGCCCTAGAATTTCCCCAAAATAATTTCTGGTTGAACTTGAGCATATCTTAAAAAAATCCAGTCTTGATTTAAAAATCACAAGTGATGGAGACTCTACCACAAGCCTTGGAGAGAGGCTAAATGACTTACCCAAAGGTAGAACTAGGAATTGAATGAACCTAGGTGTCATAGAAATGTCAGGCTGGAAGGAACCTTTAAGAAGTCATCAACTCCAACCCCCTGCATTAAAGCAGTACCAGGTAAACCTAGACCATTCCCTGACAGGCCTTTGTTTATCCTGTTCTTAAAAACCTCTGATGACAGGGTTCACAACCTCCCTTGAAACCCTATTCCAGAGCGTAACCACCTTTATAGTTAAAACATTTTCCCTAATATCTAACCTAAATCTCCCTTGCTGCAAATTAAGCCCATTACTTCTTGTCTTGCCGTCGGTGTACAGAGACAACAATTACAGTCCTTTTTACAACAGGCCTTAACGTATTTGAAGACTGTTATCAGGTCCCTCCTCAGTCTTCTTTTCTCAACACTAAATATGCCCATGTTTTTAACTTTTCCTCTAAAGGTTTTCTAAATGTTTTATCAGTTTTGTTACCCAGTGCAGTTCATTTCCCACTAAACCTCATGAAATGAAGATGGTGCTGGTGAACCAGGGGAGGAGAAAGGGAGTGTGTACGTCTGATTTTTCACACCTCAAGCTGTTACTGAGGATCTCCCCACAAAGAAAACCCGTAGCCATTACTGAAGTTTCTATACCACACACCAACCAACTCCAAGTGAAACAGCAAACAAGCAAGCAATCTAATTAAAGCAACCAAGAGAGGCGAAAAAGGAATATAGCCTCCGTGAGAAGAGGAGTTTAAAGACTATGAATGTAAAAAAAAAAAAAAGTACAGACTATACAGCTAAGCACAACTATTTAAGAATTTAATTAAAGCTGATGGAGCATGGACTGTAAAAGTGAAAGAAAATTAGGACTGCAAGAAATATTAAAATTAAAATAAGTACTTGAGATTGATGATGGAGAACAGCTAGATGAGTCCTCCATTCAGTGACCATAACATAACTGGAAGAAGTCCTGCATCCATAGAAGGGCCAAACCCCAGAGCTTCTATAGGTGTGCAAGACGGAAGTGGGCTATGCAGTGGGACACCATAGGCCTGAGTAGGTGATTCTTTGGCATTTTGCTCTGGGTAGGTCCACACTAGAAGTTTCATTTGTGTTTAGTATGTATTAATGAACACAGTGGTAAATTCCAGTATGGACATGTAACCCACATGGTGACTGGGCCACAAAGAGAGGTTGCTAGAGTCTTGGCTAATAGAGCTGAGTCTTTTAGCTCAGAAAGGAGAAGCTCACTCATTTAGATCCAGAGATACCAGGTTCACTCCCTGCTGCCTATGACCCACCCTAGGGCCCGGCATTACAAGTGGTATCCCAATGCACCGCACTGAATGGGTTGCAAACAGGACATGAACATTTCTTCTAGCGGTGTCTAACCCTATCAAAAGTCTAAACACCACCAGAAACAAACACTTGTGTCCCAAAAAAGCTGTTTGCATAGCATTCTGCTCCAGAATTTACTACCAAGTGAGTGAACGTGTTTTAGAAAAAATCAAATGTAGACATACCTTGCATGCAGCAGGACCATAGGTAGACCAGGACTGGTGGATCTTGGCTGGTTCCCTCCTAATACACCCAGGGAGGCATAGACGTAACCTGTCTCTCTCATAAAAATCACTGGATGCTACTGATTTCTATATGTTGCTTGTATTCTACTGAGCACATTATTGTTCATTACTACAGGGTTACCTGTTTCTGTTTTTTACATCGTTAGTGTAGTTTGATTACATTCAATGCTTCTCCATAACAATAGAAATGTATAAGTATTGGATTATCAGTAATTGAATGATAGGCAGATTGACAGCTGGTGTAAATTGATGTAATACTATTGATTTCAATGGGGCTATGCTGATTTACATCAGATGAGGGTCTATCTTGATTTATTTAGAATATATACACACACACACACACACACACACATATATATATAATCTGGAAGAATGGAAAAATACTGATATAGGGACACATTGCGTATTTTAACAGCTATTACTATTAATAATAACTGATTGGACTTCCAGAAATAAATGACTCTTAAGGATTTTAATAAGGAGTTGTCAGTAGCTCAGTGAATAAAGAACCTGCATTTATATATGCTAATAACCCCTCACTTCAGGGAGACTGATCATGAGCTTAAAATTAAGCATGTGCTTAGTTGTTTTGATGGATAGGGGCCTACCTGGATGTAGTTCAAATGTTAGTCCTCATGAATTAATTCCTTTATTTATCCACACAACAGATGCAGTCTGGGAAGCAGCACATCAATTTTCTTCCTCCCACAACCCACCATTGTGCCTCAAACAATAACCTGGAAAGACCATGGAGCAGGATGTCAGATCTCATCTGTGATGACTGAACCCTATCAGCATGTGTTAGACCCTTGCATGAAACTGCTGAAGTCCACTGTGGCAAACTCTCATAATGTTTGCTGTATTGTTTAAAGCCCCTTCTCCTGGAGTCATGTGAAAATGTGAGAATCTCAGCTTTCATTTGAAAAAAAGAAAGTTCTAATCCTCCTGGTTGCAGAGAAAAGCTTGAAAATGAGAAACGCTCAACAAAATGATTTGTAAACCAATCTGATTATTGTTGGGAGATTGGGAGATTGATGCTTGAGTTTTGAATGCTTGGGGCTGACAATAGTGGAATTCTACCGATTTATTGTAATGTAATTCATACAATGTAATTCATTAGCTCCACACTGCTCCACACTGGGTATGAAGATGAATGGGAATGACTCTCTGGAAGAGGAAATTAGGGAATTAGGAAAGAGGGTGTTTTTTAAGGAAAAGACTGGGGGGGGCACCAAAACTCTGGGAGAAACTCTAGTTTGAGATTTTTGAGTTACCAGTAAAGCCAAATCATGGGAAAGGAGTGAGTTTAGACACTAACACATGGTCTTTTAGCTCTGGGGAAGCCACTCAACCCATTCAGAGTAGTGCAGTTCATTCTCCATGGACATTCAGTTCTTGGTTTCTCTATTGCAACTCCAAATAAGGGTACTGGTTGGTGCTGATTGTGGTGGGACAACCAGTCGAGTAGATACCTGACCACTGGGAAGTTGACTAATATTATGGTACCCTTTCATCTGTGAACTTTCAATAAACATACTTAGAGTCTAGGTCCCAGATCCTCAAAGGTATTTGGTCTTCTAACATGACTTGATTTCAAAAGAAGTTAAGATCCTAAATATCTTTGAGACTCTGAACCTCAGTATGCATTTATTTACTTCACATATTTTATAGAAAAAAAATCATACGGAGAATTTACTATTTTTTCTCTTTGTGGATTTCTAATTGTACATGTACACATAAAATAGAAAATCAGTTCATGCCACTGTGCCATCCCCTCTGCTCCTCAGTTTAAAATGAAAAAAATCCTGTTGTGACATAATTAAAATCAGCTCAATAGGTTCCTTTCTCTACATTCAATTTGAACTTCCTGCTGCTGAAAATATCTTTTCTTCCTCAGTCTCATGAATCAATCTAGGAGAATTATTTGCAATTCTTATCCAATGTTCTCTATTTTTTCCTCTCTCATAAAGACTCATGCCAAAATATATAGCTTTCTGGATTTTTTTCATTTGTTGATTTTGACACAATGGACCATTTAAACATGCACACACATATTCCATCAACAGACATCCACAAATAAAAGAGATGGCAATTTCCAGCTGGGGTCTGATGAGTGATCCTGTCTGTCCACCTGTCTATTAAGAGAGAGTAGTTCCATCGCCTGCTTTGGATAATGCCCTTCGGTGAAATACAGTAGCCTTAAATACCCCTATGGAGAAGTGATTCTGAACTCGCTTACAGCTAGAAGAGAAACTGAATTCTCTCATTCGTTAAAAGTAATGCACTCATTTATGGATATTTTTCAAATGTCTGCTGTTGTAGAACTGCAAACTTCTAGCACCAAAACTTTTCAGTGCAAGTTTAAAATGTGCTTTCTTGGAATAACCACTCACACAGGTTTCCACAAATTCGTGTGCTACTGAGGCTTGATCACGCAAATATTCACAGACAGTGAGCGCACCAGGCAAGCGAGCACCAACAAATTGATTTTTCTTGTATAGATCTGGTCAATATTTACTGGAAATAGTTGATAACATAATTCTGCTTTCTAGTGTGCACTCCCAGTACAACCCCTATGAACAAAGTTATTGCTGTTATCTGCTATGGATATTAAAACAGTGCATAGAGGCCCCAGCTGAGACTGGGATCCAATCGTGTTAGGCATCACAAAAAATAGTGACTGCCCAAAGACCTTACAGTCTACATTATGGTGTAATGAAAACTGTGTTAAAATGTCAAGGTGTCACTTTAAATTGTAGGGGTTCCAGGGTAGGGAGCTCTGTAGGGAAGCATGCAGTCGAGGTCTTCTTCAGCAATCAGTTAGCAAAAGAGCTAATTTGGCGCAAGGTGGATTAGTTTGAGCCTCCGTGCCTCAGGTAACAGCCTGCTATCACTTCCTCTGTATTTGGTGGGTCTGTGTTAGGGTCTATCTACACTGCAATTAAAAACCCACAGCTGGTCAGTGCCAGTCAATTCAGGCATGCGGGCCTTGGGCTGTCAGGCTGTTTCATTGCTGTGTAGACCTGGGCTCTAGGACCCTGTGAGGTGGGAGGGTCCCACAGCTCAGGCTCCAGCCCGAACCTTGAAGTCTATGTGACAGTGAAACAGCCCCCCAGCCTGAGCCCCCTGAGGCCTCGTCAGCTGGCACGGGCCAGTGGAGGGTGTCTAGTTGCTGTGTGGACGGACCCTCAGCGCCCGAGTCAACTGACCGAGCTCACAGGGTTCAGGCTGTGAGGCTAAAAAGTAGCAATGCAGACATCCAGGCTCAGGCTAGGCTCCAGGTTCAGAACCCCAGCAAAGGGGGGCTGGGGCTCAGGGCTTGGGCCAGGACTCCAAGAGCCACCCACCTCACCGGACTTCAGAGTCCAGGCTCCAGCCTGAGCCCACGTGTTTACACTGCTGTTTTTAGCCTTGCAGCCCAAGCCCTGCGATCCTGAGTGAGTTGACCCGGGCTCTGAGACTCTCTGCTGCGGGTTTTTCTTTCGCTGCGTAAACATACCCTAACTGTCTGATGCCACACCAGGTGTCCGAGGGGGCCCTACTTATCTTGAAAGGAGTCAGTCTCGTTTTGCGGTGGCGTGAGATCCGAATCTAGCCCCGTCTTGACATTCTTACTAAGGCTTTGCCTACACAGCGGATCTCAGGCATTGGGGGTCAAATACCAGTCTAGCCGTGCCGGGGCAAACCCCGTATGTGTACTAACAAAGCTGCCATTATCACGATTTGTACATAGGCAGCTTAACCCTGCTTGAAACTGAGGTAGGCTGCCGGTGCAAATTTCAGCATGGTATTAGGTTTGTCAATCGTCACTAGGGACTGGGTAGGTATTCACTGATGACAGTAACCTCGATAAATCTCCTGGGCAGACAAGGCCATAGACTGTGTAATGAGGCATTACAGCATAATCAACCTGTATACATGAAGAAAAAGCTGTGTTAATTCCTATTGATACTATTCAATCCCACTGCAGGGAGATCATTACATTGTATAAGTGCTTTAGTCTGGCAGCAGATAGATGCCTTTTCAAAGCAGAAGTCTGTCTATATGTTTTCAAGATTTGCAATCACTGCAGAGGAGCTTACGATGCTTGTTTTACAAGAGTGTGCATTGTCTTTTCTGCATCGCTTTATTCCATTCATGCAGGGGAGAGCAAATGGATTTGCAGATGACATGTCACCATCACTCAAAATGTTACCGACAGGAAAAGGCTAAAGACAATAGCACAATTATCCATTATTGCAGTGTGAGGATAACTGGATTCTGAAAACCTTGTGTTGAAGGTTAATGTCAGCCTTTAATGAAAAATTTGAAGTTTATTACTAAAAAATCCAGATGGTAGAAAGATAGTTCAGGTGTGGAAAAAGTACCCGCCTTGTATCCTATAGTAAGCCCAATGTATAATTTAAAATGGTACACAAATTAATTCCTAAAGTCAGCACACTCATAATTTTACATAATTAAGGAGCTGATAATGTATAAAAGCTATTAAATACAATCCTGACGTCTGTGGAGAGTCATCTTTTTTCTATGATATTTGAAAAGATCCATGGTATACCCTGTGTAGTTTTGCAGATGATATAAGTTTTTCATAGCTGCTTTCATTAGCAATTTTCTTCTTCTAATGGCTGTATAATTAAACCATAATGGGATATTTAGGCTTATGTATATTCATGGGGAAGTAGTTGTGACAAAACAAACTATAATTAACTATGACCCCAAAATACATTTTAGTTTATATATAATTTTTCTTCACAACCTATTTTTTGCACATACAACTAGCTCTCAGGACAAACTAACTATGAACTACAAAATCCACAGTAGGTCCACGTAACTCAGGTTTTGTTGTGAACAGCCCTGCAGTGACAATGCATATACTCTCTCTTGAGCAACTCCTGCTTTTGATCACTGCAGAGGCAGTGACCCCAAACAAATTTATGTGCTATTCCAGTGGTCAAAAAAAAAAAAAAAGGGGGGGGGGGGACCATGTTATTTCCTATGCCAGATGCAGCCCGTGATAAAACTCCAGTGGTTTAAATGGCACTAAGTTTATTTGGCCTGCACTGCAGGATTATTCTCTTCAGGATGTTGCCCGGTGTTATGTCCATTCTAGTTTTAAATGACTCCAGCAATTGGACTTTTACCACCCTCCTAGGAGATTATGTTGTGATCTAACCACATCTCAAATGGTTCTCACTGGGCCCAATCATAACCACTACATCAGAGGGCAGCGGGGACTTTTCATGCACCTATCTACCCCTGCCAGACACTTTTGGAGGTCCTGCAGTCCATTTGTGGCAGGCCAGAGGGGATTTCTGGTCTCAGTGCCTTTCTGCTTTTGAAACTGAGTGAAACATGGCTCTGCTGAATTCAATATAATATTTGCCATTGACATCAAATCTCCTATTCATTTCAGCATGGTCAGTGTTCCCCTCTGCTTGTTTATTTCCTGGATTTCTGGTAACTGGGAATATGTTACTCTAATTTATTATTTTGTCTTTATAGGCAGGGGTTTTCAATCAGAGGGCTACAAACAAGGGTTAAGGCATCAGGACCACCTTGTCCTTCCCACATTGCTAAGTGGGCAAGATCAGAGAAGAGAAGGAACATGTTCGGAGGCAGGATGAGGGAGAGGAATTGTCCCAGTTTAGTAAATGTTGAAAGCACTATCATACACTATGCAGCAAAGTAGTCAAACTGTTGTTTGCAAGTCATTTATTCCTGGGATGTAGCCCTGTCTTCCATTTGCAGGTGATGGTTTTTATGAATTTGTTTCTAACTGTTCTGTGAATATTAATATTAATACCTAGCTCTTACAGAGGGTATTGCAGGGTTGTGCTGCCTCCAGCAGAGCCTCCAGAGCAGTTCCAGTGTCCCCTACTCCTGCCTTCAGACCACTCTGGCTGTTGCTGTGTTCGTCCAAGAGCAAACGTATCTCCCTCTGCTGCTCTCTGCCGTGAGCCTTCTCCCACCGTCTCTGGCCCAAGAAAGTCAGCAAGCTAGCCACTCCATCCGCTGGCTTTCTGATAAATTCCTCCCTCTTTCCATGTAGACCCATAGACCTCATCATGTATCCTGACTCCCAGGCAGCTCTCACCTGCCCCTTCCTGACTGACTCACACTCTCTATGTCTGTCCTCAGGTGCTCCCCCTTTTATGGGGGAAGCAGCTGATGAGTCACAGATGCACCTGCCTTGTTCCCTCTCAAAGGGCCAATGTCTCTCTGTGACATAGGGCTTTTCATCTGTAGATCGTAATAGTTTTGACAACCATATTTGGGCCTATGGTTTGTGTGTGATCTGCGTCTTGAATATTTGATTCTTGGAATTCCCTACTGGAGCTGTGACACCTCAGAGAGGTGAAATAGTTTCTTGCTGCCCAACTGAAGCGCGAATTAAATGAAAACACTTAACTTTAAATCCCACTTAAGTAAATTAAAAAAACCCCAAAAAACAGGGAAATGCAATGCACCCGAGGGTGCTGAGGGAGTTGACTGATATGATTTCAGAACCATTGGCTATTATCTTTGAAAATTCGTGGCAATTGGGGGAGGTCCCTGATGACTGGAAAAAAGCAAATATAGTGCCCATCTTCAAGAAAGGGAGGAAAGAGGAACTGGGGAACTACAGATCGGTCAGCCTCACCTCAATCCCTAGAAAAATCATGGAGCAGGTCCACAAGGAATCCATTTTAAGGCACTTGGAAGAGAGGAAGGTGATCAGGAACAGTCAACACAAATTCGCCAAGTGAAAGTCATGCCTGACCAACCTGATTGCTTTCTATGAAGAGGTGACTGGCTCTGTGGATGTGGGGAAAGCAGTGGACGTGATATACCTTGACTTTAGCAAAGCTTTTGATACTGTCTCTCACAGTATTCTTATCAGCAAGTTAAGGAAGTATGGGTTGGATGAATGGACTATAAAATGGATAGAGAACTGGCTAGAGCATAGGGCTCAACGAGTAGTGATCAATGGCTCCATGTCTAACTGGCAGCCGGTCACAAGCGGAGTGCCCCAGGGGTCGGTCCTGGGGCCGGTTTTGTTCATCAGTGATCTGGAGGATGGGGTAGATTGCACCCTCAGCAAGTTTGTAGATGACACTAAGCTAGGGGGAGTGGTAGATACCCTGGAAGGTAGGGATAGGATACAGAAGGACCTAAACAAACTGGAGGATTGGGCCAAAAGAAATCTAATGAGGTTCAACAAGGACAAGTGCAGAGTCCTGCACCTAGGATGGAAGAATCCCATGCACAGCTATAGACTGGGGACCGACGAGCTAGGCAGCAGTTCTGCAGAAAAGGACCTGGGGGTTACAGTGGATAAGAAGCTGGATATGAGTCAGCAGTGTGCCCTGGTTGCCAAGAAGGCTAATAGCATATTGGGCTGCATTAGTAGGAGCATTGCCAGCAGATCACGGGAAGTGATCATTCCCCTCTATTCAGCATTGGTGAGGCCGCATTTGGAGTATTGTGTCCAGTTTTGGGCCCCCCACTACAACAAGGATGTGGAGAAGTTAGAGAGAGTCCAGCAGAGGGCAACAAAAATGATTAGGGGGCTGGAGCAAAAGATTTATGAGGAGAGGCTGAAGGAACTAGGCTTGTTCAATCTACAGAAGAGAAGAATGAGGGGGGATTTGATAGCAGCCTTTAACTACCTGAAAGGGGGTTCCGGGGAGGATGGAGCTAGGCTGTTCTCAGTGGTAGCAGATGACAGAACAAGGAGCAATGGTCTCAAGTTGCAGTGGGGGAGGTCTAGGTTGGACATTAGGAAAAAGTTTTTCACTAGGAGGGTGGTGAAGCACTGGAATGGGTTACCTAGGGAGGTGGTGGAATCTCCATCTTTAGATGTTTTTAAGCTGCGGCTTGACAAAACCCTCGGTGGGATTATTTAGCTGAGGTTAGTCCTGCTCTGAGCAGGGGATTGGACTAGATGACCTCCTGAGGTCCCTTCCAATTCTATGATTCTATGAAAAGCAAACGAACGAACAAAAGGTATCAACACAATTGGGTCGAATCCTGATTTTCAACATGCAAACATATCCATGAATAGTGCTTCCTGCCATGTCCCCATCTCCGTTTGTGTAAGGGACATGGCTTCCCCAGCAGTATAACAACCCAGGGCCAGAGCCTCAGTGTGGGCAAGTCTGCATAATGCCATTGACTTCAGTGGATCTATGCTGATTTACACCAACTGAGGGTTTGGCCTTCCAGAGAATAAGGCTCCCTGAAGATTGATAAAGAGAACTGCTAATTATGTTTCAATGGTGTTAGTGTGGAAAACCAATTAGCATAACGAATAAAAAGCTGTAATTGACTCAGAGGATCCTGGGTCACCTTAGATACATCTGATGAGATAAAATGACCAATGACACTTATTTTGTAGGATAATAATAATAATACCTCACTCTTATATAGCTCTTTTCATTAGTAGATCTCAAACTGCTTTACAAAGGAGGGTGGTATCATAATCCCTATTTTACAGACAGGGAAAGTGCTCAGAGGTGTGAAGAAGCTTTGCCTAAGGTCACCCAGCAAACCAGTGGCAGAATCAGTAATAGAATCTATGTCGATTGAGTCCCTATCTAGGGCTCTGTCTACTAGGCCTCATTGTCTCTCAGGGTTCACGGAACAAAAACTGTTGTACTTTTTCTGATGGAACATTGCTCTATATGATTCCATACTCCCTATGAAGGAAGGGAAATGTATAAGTAAAATGGAATGCATGAGCATGAACAGTTCTGTGTATAGATTTACTAATATGTGATTGAGAGACCAGATGAATGCTATTTCAAGGGTGTATTTGCTACAAAAAGACAATGATCTGAGGGATGGTTCTGATATGATACATTTTTAGTAAGTAATGCCTTTATTATACTTTTTAAAAATCTTCACACACTTTCTCAGCCAGGTAACTAAGCTCACAAGAATTTGTTTCAGCTCACTACTCCCACCATGTCTATTTATCAACGGCCTCATTTTCAGAAATGCTGAATATTCACAACTCCAGTTGAAATCAGCAGGAAGAGCATGTGTTCAGCATCAAGGACAGTCAGGCCCCAAATAAGAGCTGAGTGAATACTTGATTTTTTGTTTGGCAGCTAAACTGAAAAATTAAAACAAAACAAAACAAAACAAAAACAAAAAAACATCCTAAACTGAAATGTCACTTTTTTCTCTGTGAAATGAAAAACAAAACCCCCCAAAAATCACAAGGGTTGAATAAAACATTTCACTTTACCCATTTTTGTTTGTTTTGTTATGTTTTGAGGTGTATTTTTTTAACTCAAAAAAGTTTGAAACAAACTTTAGATACATTTCTACAAAATGTAATTTTCAAATGATAACTTGCTATGGTTTAAAAATGTCAATATTAACCAATTCACCCCAAAACTGCATTTGTTGGCAAATTTACTATTTGACAAAGACATTTCATCCAGCTCTAACCGCAAAGTCTCTTCAAGTGGGCAAAATTTTGGCTTGAGTATTCTACCATCTCCTTTTGGTTTCAATGCTTTAGAAGTAATTCAGTTTTTTTAGAAGGTTTAGAAGTAATTCAATTAATTCAATTGGGCATATCTTCAGTGGGACTATTTGAGCTAAAGTGCTTTGTTAGATGCTTTTAGGGCTAGTCAGAATTTCTGTGTAAACTGTTTTCCAATGAAAAATTGGGTTTTCATCTAAATTTTCTCTTTCTCTCTCTCTCTCTCTCTCTGCGTAAAGTGTATTTTTTTGACAAAAACCTGGATGCCTAAAAAATGAAAATCCAAAACCTGAAATATTTTGATTTTGAAATACCACCGTGATGCCTCATGCTCCAACTTTCCTTTATAGACAACGGCCCTTGGCTTGGCTTCATTTCTCATGATGCACACCACCTTCAGAAAGCAAGGAATGAGACTATGGGAGATAGTTCAACCAAGGAGACCAGTCTAAAGAATAGAATGGGAGCATGAGGCACTTGAATTACAACTCCCATGAGACACTGGCAGCATTGAAAAATATTTTGGTTTTCGGCTCAATTTAGTGCCAAGAACTTGAAATTTTCAATGGAAATTTTTGAGAAAAACATTTTTTTTTAAAATGTTCATTGACGTTTTATGCAGGAGAAAAAATATCAATCAGCTCCAGATGACAAATCATTCTGCTTGTTTGTACCATTTTTTTTCCTTAGTAGCCTTATTCTTTTCTTCAAAGAGTAGAGATTTCCTGAACAGCTCATTACTTTCAAACAACACATGGGGATGGAATTATCATGGCTATGCCTAGTGATATTGATGTGACAATCTTAGTTGAGCTGCTAGAAACAGGCTCTATAATTAGTCTCTTTAACCAATTTTCTTCTATTGCCAGTGGACTATTTTCTCTTCTCTTTTTTTGCACTGATTGTGCTTGAGGCTGATCTTTATTCCAGTTGAAAAGCTATGGCAGGAGACTGCAAAACTAAAACAATATACAAAAATCAAGTGTCATAAATTGCAATGACAAGGCTATGTTAGTATCCTCTGCTGCAGGGAAAATTAATTCCTGTCACAGACCATGCAGATTAGGCTGTGCTTGTATTGCAGACCCCCAAAGCTAAGGGGAAGGAAGGACCTTGTCAACAAACTGAGCCTTCATAAAATAACCCAAATTGGCTTCTTTTAAGATAGGCACCTAAAAGGCGCACACAAAATAGGCATTTGCAAAAACACATGATGATTAAACGCCTTAAGCAAACTGGGTATGCATGGTATTACATGAAAATGAAGGAATAATTACTCCTTTGAAGTTGCTTGAAAAAATACATATATATATATATATGAAGGACCAATATCTTTGTAAATTTAGTCCAGTATGACTCAGTGTCCAACTACTGTTTTGTTTTGTTTTTTTCAAGAGTGCTGTGATAAAGAATCTTGGTTTGAGCACATATCTATTTCTTAACATGTTACCAACCCATCTGAACCCAGGAAATAGGTTATCATTCAGCCAGCCAATTAAAACACAGGCAACATTCATAATGTTAGTCTTCACTGATAATTTAAACTGACTGGTGTCTCTAGATGCAATGACATGGCTAATTAAGGGGAAATTACTCTTGACCTTACAGACATAGTGAAAGAAACCATGTTTTAAATCAGTGATGTTATTCTCACAGAGCAAGGTTCAAAGGGCTGATGATATTGAGTACTGCTGAGGGATGTCCTGCATGTTTAGATATAAAGGGCAGGACTATATACAGACACAGTGGAGGGAAAAGTGGCTGAATCACATGGCAAGAACAGTTTTGCTCACTTCCTCACAAGAATGGTGGATCTTTCAGCTAGATAAAAATATTAGAAAACTGATACCTTCCCACCCTTTCCATGAATGCTGGTACGCCAGATGGTACTGACAGAAAAAGTTAGGAATTGCTTTCTCTTTTAGCTGCCAGTCTGCAGTTGCTCAAATAAACAATCCCAGTACACATTTTGGGATCTATTTATTAACCAAATTAATCTGCAACTCTCACTGGATCTATAGATTATCCCAAAATGCAAAGGACTGGATTTTGGCCTTTGGCCACAGCCCATAATAAGGAGTAAAACATTTCTCCCTCCTACTCCTCTTGCAGTGACTTGCCCATGGTTACACAGCAGACTAGTGGCAGGGCTGGAAATAGAACTAAGTCTCCTGAGTCCCAGTCCAGTGCTCTGTTCATTTGCACATCCTGCCTCCAATAAGAATTGCTTGTGACTTGAGAGGCAGAGAGAAAGTGTTTCAGAATCTTGATGGAAGACAGAACTTCACTGCATGTTACTGTGCATCTATGAAGGGCTAACTCTCACTCAGATTTTGCAATGATTTTCCATGTGTGTGTGTTGGGGAAGAAGGGGTCATAGAGGGTTGTGGAGAAAAGGTGTGTTTTGGAAAGTGAAGCTGACAGAGCAGGGCCTCCAAAAATATATGACCTCTGCAGCCTCACACTTTAGATTAGCCCATTGCAAAACATAGTGTGCTTTGGATTCACACCTTTGGGAATTTTGTGATCTGTGCATGAAGGGTTCATGAACAGGGAAAGGTGGTGAAATCCAATGAATAAATCATTCATTTACTATTCATTCAACTCTGCTGGAATCTCACAATCCTGGATATGTACTTGCACTGGGTTGTAGGTGCTGGATGACTATACTATGTATCAGCTTGACATTTGAGCAGGTGGTAGTAAATAAGATAAATGGTGACAATGATGAGCTCCCCAGTAGCATGCACATGGTTGCTATTAATGTATTTACATCTCATGAGAATCACTGAGGTGTAGAATGGATCAAACTTCACGACATTCATCAGCTGTGACCTTTGCAAGATTCCTGCTTTGGTAGAAAAAAAAAAAAGATGAAAATATTTCTAAGGCCACCTCGTTTATAGCCAGAAAACATTACTTGAAACTGTAGTTCTGGGAAGAAAAGATAGAGGGCAGAAGAGGTGATGAATCCCTTGAAAATTAAAAATGCTGATATACAGCTGTGTTAAGAAATTATTCAAAGCTGTTAGACCTGCCGAGGATGGCAGTTGGTGCCACAGGTGAGTCTTTAACCTGCAACCAGTGTTGAAAGACTAGTGATAATCATCAGAGCATGGAAAGACAGATGATCTTTCAGATATGTAGGCCTCGGGTCATTTAGAACTTAATCGGTCAGAATCAGCCCCTTAAATTTTACCTAGTGCTTAATAGCCAGCCCACCGCTGACCAAAAAGCACTGGTGCCATGTACTTCCAGAAAGTTGCACCCTGTAACAAATGAACTGCTGAGTTCTGGCCCATCTTAAATCTCTGGGGGGATAGGGAATTAAGATGTAGCCACAAGTAGAGTGTGCTGCAGTTGCCTAAACTGGAGGTGACAGAGGCGTGGAAAGCAGTTATAAGGTCTGCGTCTAAAGATATGGCAATGACCTCCTGACCATTTATAGATGGAAATAAAGTTGATCTGACCATTCTAATAGACACTGGGAATCTAACCAGACCACAAATGGTGAGCAAACCTCTTCAGTCAGAAAGGGTGACATTATCCACACCATCTCCCAGTTGCATCAACCAGCCATCATCATCTTTTTCTTCTGTGGACTCAGTTTCAGCCAGCTACCTCTCATTTGAGCCCCAAACACATCCAAACACAGGTTTTAGGCAATTGACTGATTTGACTGGGTGAGATGACATGAAAAACCTAGAGCTGGAGAGATTGTTACAACAACAAAACACCTATTTGAATCTGCCTCTTTTATCCTAAAGGACTCTCCAGCATTTTACAAACTACAATGAATTTTAGAACCCTCTGATCCAGTGATTGATTTGTAATGAAAGAGGCGATAGAACCCAGTAATTAGATGCCAGGAATCAAGCAATTTCTTTACTTTCATAACTCATGCGGCAAGCCTAAAGTGTCGGGGATATGAACTGCCAAGCTAAGAGGTGTCGGAACTCAGCTCTGGCAAGCCCTGGCATAAATTAAGCACTTCCCTGATCCACAAGTGAAATTCAGCCACCTCTGATGTGCAACAGGGAAACTGTCCTATAGCTGAGAGTGACACTATACAAGAGTATCAGTGTCTGCTATTAAACTAGATGTGAAGAATATGAGTTCTCTTGGAACTACAGGGGGAAATTATGCTATCTTCATTGATCTAAAAAAAGCTTTCTCCTCTGTGAACAGAAATGGCCTCTGGAAATTTTGAGAAAAGTTTGGCTATCTCAATAAATTTGTTAACATCATAAACCAATTCCACGATGATGCGACTGTACTCTCGGATGGTGGCCTTTCTAAATTATTTCCCATATCTCAGAAGGTGAAACAAGGTTGTGTGCTGGCACTGGATCTTTTTGATCTGTTCTTTGCTGCTGTTCTGAATTACACAACAGATAATCTTCAAAAGCCATCTACATACAAGTACAGAAATAATGGAACACTCTTCAATCTCCAAAGGCTTACTGCACAGACACAAATTCTTAAGAAATTCATGTGTGAAGTCCCTTTTTTGTGTGGATGATTGTGCTCTACTTAATTATAGTAACTCTATTCTGAAGGTTCACTGGCAAGACAAAGTCTCAAACACTAACATCCTTGAAAGAGCAAAAGCAACCAGCATATCAAGGCAATGATCATCAAAGCTCAGCTTAGAGGGACAGGTCATATTTTTGGAATGGACAATGAAAGGCTCCTGAAAAAAAAGTATCCGGTGGCAGCTGAAAGCGCAGAAAGGGTGGTCAATGAAAAAGTTACGAAGACACCCTGGAGCAGCATCTCACCTCAGACAGTATAAATATTGATAACTTTGAAAATATAGCCAAGAACAGCTCTGAATGGAGAGCACCTATTAATAAAGGTTATAAACCCTTTGAAGACAGATATGAAAAACTGATTGAAAAAAGGGCCCAACATCTTGACAAATCTTCAGTTCGAGCCTGAACATTCCTCTGTGATATCTGTTCACAATCTTGCTTCTCACGGATTGGACTATACAGCCATATGAGAACACAAGTGATGTCATGATGTCATCACTGGATTCGAGGAAAGCCATACAGGAGAAAGTAGGAAGGCGTAATGAAATTCCTTGAGTTATAATTTGAAAAGGTATTAGGGTAAGTAGCTGTACTGGTGCACAAAGTCTCATGGTATTTTTAATAACCATGAGTAGTTAGAACATTGATTTTACTTCCCATCTGAAATATTTTGTTTGCACTGGCCATCTCTGATTCTTAACTTCCCGTGGAATGAGAGACACGTAGTTAAGAATCAAAGATGTCCAGTGTAACATCTTTCAGTTGGGAAGTAAAACTGAGATTCTTATGACTCATGAGAGATTTTCCAACAGCTGAAACTATTTTATTCCAATACTAAAATAATGCAAATAGCTCTATGGGGAAAAAACTATTTTTGGGAACTTTTTGAATCAGAGTAGCAATATTTGCAGATGTTTTCCCATCAAAACTATTTGCAATCTGAGAGGTACTGAAGATGTTTGTGATTGATGTAAATTGCTAGTGGAGTATGTTGACATCTAAACAGTTTGTTCTTACTCAGAGTCAGCGATGAGAATGTATTGCAACAGGGATGAGACAGAAGCTTGTTTAATTGGGTTTTATTCTAATATTATTATTATTTTATTTATTCAAGATTCTGAGCACACTGAGTGCCTGTTATTTTGCAGGAGGCACTCAGCATCTTTTAGGATCAGGTGCTACCCAAATATGTGTGAGTGCATGTGTGTGTACACACATGGCTTCCTGTATTTATATCAAATTAACCCTTGATTCTCAAGAGTCAGTAATTACAGCTGCTCTTCAGGCATATGCTATTTCAGCCTCTTAAAGAATGGTGAGAAAGCTGTCTCATCCACCCACACTATTCTTATCTCTCTTTGTAACCCTTTATTCCTCCAGTTAGACTCTCTCCCTTTCCCTCTTCTTTTTTAATACATGCCCACCCCAAGAGTCCCACATCCTCCCCAGTAGCTCCCATTGGAGACTGGGGTTTTCTGAAATTCTCAAACTACTCTTGGGTTTAGGTAAGATTCCCAAAACCAGTTTGAGGCCATAAAGATGGTTTCAGTCTATAACATACATTCATGTTCTTTGCAAGGACAATTTCTAGCTAAACTGATGGGACAACATGTGGATTAGGATACTGTTAAGTGCAAGTAGAGATGACAGAATTTGACATCTTATATTTTACATGTAGCTGCAAAGAGATGGTCATCAAGTGCTGCAAACAGAGACAGCTAACACGAGAGTTTCAGAGGACTCAGATAGGAGGTAGCAGGACTTGGTGACAGTGTGTTTGGTTGGCCTGTGGGTTGTTGGTTTGACTGTTCTCTTTGTACAGGCTGAGTAGCTGGGCTATGGGACCCTGAAAAAGCAGCTGGGACAAGTCTGTTTGTTGGTGCTTTGATAAATCCACAGGCTCTGACACTCAAAGTTTTGATCAGCTCTGCTGTTTGAAGTCTGACTGAGTAATCATTCCCTGATGGTGAGGAGTGGAGTTGAGCTGAGCTAATCAGGGAGAATTGGTATAAAGAGTCACTTGCTAGGCAAATTCAAGAGCTTTAAACATAGCAGGTAGCAGGAGAGTTTTAGGACATTTGGAGGAGGAGTGTGTGAAGCTTTCCTACCAGGCTCAGCTCTATGTGATATTTCAAAGTGGCCAGTGATGTAACAGTGGTGGTCATCTCCAATGGATGTGCCATGTTTTCTTCCTTGCCTGAAACCAGAAGGGACTTCCTGTGCATGAAGTTGAAGGTGGTGGCTAGGCTGGAGGAAAAGATACTTGGATTGGAGGGGCAAGTAGAGATGCTACTGAGAATCAGAAAAGCTGAGGAATTCCTAGACAGCCAGGTTTAGGAAATATCAGTACCCCAGCTTCAAGGGAAAAAAAAGAGCCGGCTACCAAGGATTCAGAGAGACTGGAAGTCAGAGGAGAGGGCTGGCAATTCACAACCACAAGAAGCAAGAGATCACATCACCATTCTTGTCTATCTGAAGACAGAGAAGAAGGGCATACTATGGCCACCAAAGAGAAGAGGAAATTCCACACAGCTAGAAGTTTCCAATTGATATCAGGCCCTCACAGTGGGAACTGTGGAAGTTACCTCTCAAAATTCAGTTGGTCCAAGAGAACAGAGATGTTCAGGACACACTTATGTATGTCAGCTCAGCCCAACCTATAAGAAAGCAAGTTTGCCCACAAAGAGATCTTCATCCATCCAAGGAAGACAAGCAATTCTTGTTAGGGATTCAGTACTCAGAAGAATCGAAAGAACATCTAGAAGGGACAGGTGGAAAACAAGATGTTGTGCTGTCTTCCCGGAGCCAAGACATGAGCTGTCACACTAAGATTGGTTAGGCTTCTGAAACTGATGGACAAACTGATCTATTGGTGATAGTTCTTCTCTGCACTAATGACATTGCTTCAATGATATCTCACAGATAATATGTTTCATCAGGGAACTTGGAAGTATGCTGAAGAAGAATGTCCAAACAATCTTTTCTGAGATCCTTCCTGTCCCACAAGTGAAGAAAGACAGAAGATAGAAGATTCCAGAAGTGAACCATGGCTAGTGTGGAGGGTTCTGGTTTTGTAGAACATTGGTCTATGCAAAGAAGGGGTTGTATAGTTTGGATGCCCTGCACCTCAACAGAAGGGGAGCAAATCTCTTTGAGAACAGGCTGTTAAAGTAGTCAGGAGAGTGTTAAATTAATAACAAAAGGGGAGGGTAAAAAGAGGGAAGATATGAGCATTCCTTTAGCACAACATTGAGACACTGAGAACAAAATTAATCAAAGAACCAGAGGATATGAGGAGAAGAAATTATTCAATTGCCTATGCACTTATGCTTGGAACCTGTGTAGCATACAAGAAGAATTGGAATTACTCATATATGAGCATATGTTCCACCTGGTTGGTATTACTGAAACTTGGTGGAATGATTCACATAATTGGAATGTTAAAAGCAATAGTTATAATCCATTTAGGGAAGATCAAGCAGGCAAAAGGGTAGGGGAAGTGGCATGCGATGTAAAAAATGGTATTATCTGTTTCTGAGACACTGATAACTCAGAGGAAAATTATCTTGAATGCTTGTGGATCACTGTCCTAACAGATAAAGTAGAAGATGGGGTATTAGCTGGTGTTGGTTACAGACCACCAAATCATGGTAGGGAACAGGATGTCCTGCTCCTCATGCATGTATCTGTAATTCATAGGACAAAAAGCTGTGTGATTATGGGGGACTTCAATCTGAGTGACATATGCTGGAGGTCTCAGGTTGCCAATACTAAAACATCCTTGGAATTTCTAAACATTGTAAATGAAAATTTTCTAAGTAAAAAATGTTGTATTCAACACAGTGTAATTCTATATTAGACCTTGTTCTGAGAAATAATGATTAAGTGATCACAGAACTAAAAGTTAATGGTAACTTAGGTACGAGTGATCATGATTTGATCATATTTATCAAGTGAAAGCAGAATAAAGTCCAAACCAGTAATATATATCTAGTGCTATAACAGGGCCAGTTTCACAAAGCTGAAAACAATTATCAGCCAAATCAGCTGGGAGGAAGAATTTAATCAAAGAAATGTGAATGATAATTGGGATTTTTTTAAAGGAACGATTTACTAGCTGCTCAGTCCCACAATGTAGGAAGAAGGCCATATTTTTTTTTTAAAAAACTGACCTGGTTTAGAGGGGAAAGTGACAGCAATGATGAAAGATTTAAAAAATCAAATATATAACAAATGGAAGAAAGGGCAAGTTGATATTAATGAACATAAATCAAAAGCTAGGAATTGTAGAAGATTGATAAGGGAAGCAAAGGGAAACAAGAAGAAATCTTTCGCTAGCAGACTTAAAGACAATAAGAAGGAGTGTTTTAAAGTATATTAGGACCAAAAAAACCTGACAAAGGTATTGCTCTGTTACTCAATGGATATAGTAGAGTGACCAATAATTATGAAGAAAAGGGAAGAGTGTTCAATAAATGTTTCTGTTCTGCATTTGAGAAAAAAACAGATGTAGTCTCATCATATGATGAACAGAACTATTTTTCCATTTCTCTAGTATCTCAGGAGGATGTTAAACAGCAGCTACAAAAGTAAGTCATTTTTAAATCAGCAGATCGAGATAAAATTGCATCCAAGTATATTGAAAAAGCAGCCTGAAAAGCTTGCTTGACCATTGCTGTTGATTTTCAATATGTCTTGGAACACTGAGGAAATTCCAGAAGACTGGTAGAAAGCTGATGCTGTGCCAATATTTAAAAAGAGTAAATGGGATGACCCAGTTAGTTGTAGGTCTTTCAGTCTGACACTGATCACCAGCAAGATAATGGACCAGTTGATCTGGGATTAAATTAGTAAAGAATTAAAGAAGGGTAATATAATTAATGCCAATCAACATGGGTTTATGGAAAATAGATCCTGTCTAACTAATTAACTGTCTAACTAAAATAATCTGTCAAACTAATTTTTTTTGTGAGATTACAATTTCAGTTGATAAAGTCAATAGTGTTGATGTAATATATTTACATTTCTGAGAGATGTTTGACTTGGTACCACATGACATTTTGATTAAGATACTGGAACAATATAAAATTAACATGAGACACATTAAATGGATCAAAAAGAGGCTAATTGATAGGTCTCAAAATGTAACTATAAACTCCGAATCCTCATAAAGTGGGTGTGGTTGTAGTGGCATCCTGAAGGGATTGGTTCTTGGCCCTATGCTATTTCACATCTTTATCAATGAGCTGGAAGAAAACATAAAATCCTCACTATTAAAGTTTACAGATGACAAAAACTGAGGGAGCGGTAAATAGTTAAGAGGATAGGTCATTCATTAATTAATTAAGTAAGTAAGTAATTGATTGATTGATTGATTGATTAATTAATACAGAGCAATCTGAATCACTTGGTAAGATGGGCACAAGCAAAAAATAAGTGTTTTAATATGGCTAAATGTAAATGTATACACCTAGGAACAAAGGATGTAGACCATACGTAGAGGATGGTGGACTCCATCCTGGGAAGTAGTGACTCTGAAAAAGATTTGGGGGTCATGGTGGACATTAAGCTGAACATGAGCTCCAAGTGCGATACTGCATCCAAAAGGACTAATGTGTTCCTTGAATGCATAAAGAGGGGAATCTAAACTAGGAGTTGAGAGATTATTTTACCTCTGTATTTGATGCTGTATGAAACCATTGCTGGAATACTGTGTCCAGTTCAAGAAATGCTGAAAATTGGAGAGGGTTCACAAAACAGCCAAGTGTACAGCTAAAGGATTAGAAAACATGCCTTACAGTGATAGACTCAAGGAAATCAATCTATTTAGCTTAACAAAGAAAAGGTTGAGGGGTGACTTGATTCAGTCCATAAGTATCTACTTGGGGAATAAATATAAATATTTAATAATAGTCTCTTTAATCTAGCAGAGGAAGGTATAACATGATCCAATGGCTAGAAGTTGAAGCTAGACAAATTTAGACTGTAAATAGGATGTACATTATGAACAGTAAGAGTAATTAATGATTGGAACGATTTACCAAGGGTCCCGGTGGAGTCTCCATCACTGACAATTTTAAAATCAAGATTGGATGTTATTCTGAAAGATCTGCTCTAGGACTTATTTCAGGGTAATTCTATGGTCTGTCTTATACATGCCCTCAGACTAGATGATCCAATGCTCTCTTCTGGCCTTGGAATCTTTGAATCATCTCCAAAAGACAGCTCAGTTCTTAAGCAACACCTTTAAATTACCCACAAGAAGTCCAGTTTAATTTTGATTGACCTTTAGTAAAGAAGCATCCTTATTCAGGCAACCAGTTTTTGGTGGTCCCTCAGGTCATTGTTGAAGACAGGTTCAACTCTATATGAAATTGCTGATGTGAAAGATGTGAAAGATGTTCAGACAAGACTGATGTTTTTCATATCTTTTTTAAAAATCCGAACTTAGCATAAAAGGTCAACATTACTGAAGGTATTTGGTGCACTTATTATTATTTTACCATTTAGGGCTTTTTTTTTTTTTTTTTTCCATAAAGATTCTGAAGATTTATTATTTACCAGAGATGTATTTCAAACCTTAAGGGCTCCTTAGAGAAATAGAGTGACTTTATCATAGGAGCATTAAATGAGAACACCACTGGCATAGCTTAATCATAAAACAAATTTACAAATCAGCTTTTTAAAAAGGGCACATGCAGCTGGCATAATGAAAAAGGCCAAGCACTAATCCTCAAGAAATGTCTCAATGAACTGGTGAAAATGTAGATCAACTGGTTCAGTACTACTTTCATGCTATAGAAATACACACCAAATTGAGCATGGAGTTATAAAAATAGCACACTGCATCAAAGGCTAGTTACTAGTGTCAAGTAGGTAAGTGCACCATAAATCTGATTCCAAAAGATAATGAAAGGGCATGAGTGATCTATATCACTAAACTGCTTCAGCACTCAGAAAAGCATGAAAAAAATGACTAGAAGAGATGAAGGTTAGATAATATACTCAGCTGAACAATAACTAGAGTCACAGTGAGCTCTTTACAGTGGTGACATAGCGTGGATCAGTGGACAGAACACCGGACCCAAGAGACTCAGATTCTGTTCCCAGCTCTTCCATCAACTGTGGGCAAGTCACTTCCTCTCCCCTTCAGTTTCCCTTTTTGTAATATGGAGCTGATTGAAGAAACGTCGATGGAACCGTATTTCATGGGAATGCGGTTCCACTGAAAGTGAAATGCTTCAAGAAAATTGGGTTGATTTTGACATAATTTCATTCTGGAAAAAATATTCTCACAATGTCGAAATGTCCTGTTGCTATTTTTTGAATGAAACATTTCAATTTTTTGTTCTCAAGTGACTTTTCATTTTGAATTCGGAACATTTGGTATTATGGATTGAAATACAATAGAAATGTTTTAAATGACCCCACATTATTATTTTTTTTTCAGAATTTTCCTTTGGACGTTAGAAATTTTTGGTTTTCCCTCCCAATTCCTAAATCTCAAAATCCTTTGCCAAATGACACTTCCATCCTCTGCATAGCTCTATTCCCTTCCTCTGTAAAGCACTTGAAGAGCCCTAGCTGAAAAGAACTGTACAAGAGCCTAAGGACTATTATTACCAGAGGTTTACACTTTAATGGGAACTGACTCCTGCGATTCCCATCACCACCTTGCATTGAAAAGCAGCCAAACACACTGCCTTTAATTTATTGGGTACAAAATGAACAGCAAGCTTGCCATCTGGAAGTACTTCTATATCTTATTCAGCTTTTCCCTGTGGAATCAAGGAGGGTAAAGACTTTAGGCCTAATTCTTCACAGTGCTGAGCACCCTCAGCTCCCAATATGTTTCAGGAAGTACTCAGCACCTTGCCAGATCAGAGTCTTTGCTTACATAGAACTGTGCCAGTAGTAATCCCTTAATAGAGAATTAAACATCAGTTAGCTGTGTAATCTGAGACACAAATGGAGACTACCACTTTTCCATCTATCCTATGGGGAGATTATATCATGATTTTGACAGAATTTCAAACTTCAAATTTCAAAATTTGAGGAATTTTTTTTGGGGGGGGAAATTGTATTTTTTCTTTTTCAACCAGCTCTTCGTGAAAATTCAGTTTTTAGTCCTAAATTCCTGACAGCACTTTCAGTGCCCGTACAGTCTTATGCATTCAAACCTTAAACTTGCTGAAATCTTGTGCACAGGCTACATTTGAAGAATGTATTTTAGGAGTAAGCCATTTTCCCCTCACATTATTCTTCAAAAACTAAAGACCTTTCTTCAGCAGAGACTGAAGAATAAAGTTCAATAGAGAATTCCACAAAGAACTGTCCTCTTTTAAAATGACTACTGTCACACCTTGTTCTCAATGGGACTGAAATCGCAGACTGCCCGCAGGTGGCTATTGTTGAGAAGGGCATCTATCTCCCATTATTCTTAGTGGGACTGAGTGTACCTTTCTACCTCCTGACAAATGGTGCACTCCCTTGGCTTTACTCTCATTGCTAAAAAATGGGAGGTGGTGACTATTTTGAAAGAGAGCAATTTTGAGGCCAATCTGGCCATAAAGGTTTTTTTTTAAATGATTTAAAGTTGTTACTTCATATCTTTAAATCAGTGGAACTATCGCATGGTAGCATTCTTTCTGGGTTTCTTGTACATGTATGACATTTTTAGTTAACCCCCCCGAGGAAATTCCTAGACAAAAACTATATTAAAAGGGAATGAAGGTTGAGAATATATGAGTTATTTAGGGTAAATATATTACATGGAAGTTATAATTATCTCAAAACCAAATGTTTAGAAAACTAAGAGTTTCAGAGTTAAGGTTAAACGTAAAAGACATTCAAATATTTTATGGTATGGAAGGAAATGCACAGTTAGGGCACACAAACAACCTTAACTCTGCCCTATAGTGACATCATAAAAGAATGTGTGTGGGGGGGAGTATTTTAAAGTCAGTTTCACCTGATCTGGGACCATAAACATTAAAATGAACACTAATAAGTTCAATACTAAAATCACAATTTTATGGTTATTTCATGATGTCACTGCACATTGTGGGTGGAGCCTCTGTGTACTACTGTAGTACATATAATGAACCATAAGAAACGGTGAGCATTTACTCGCATGAGTAGTTCCTATGTTGAGTAAGATTTGCACAAATTAATCCATAGATTTATCCATATGAATTAGTAAAATATCATTTAGTTTGACAGGGAATTAATGAAGATAGCTTTCAGGATTAGCATTTGTGACATTGCACTGTGATTTAAGGAAACAACTTTTGTCTATTTTCTACTAAGAACAGTGAAACCTCTAATTAAAAATGGATTTATCAGTCACTGCTTCATTTCAACATGACAAATAATTAAAACAGATTAATTTAGAGGATTTGTATTTAAAAAGTCTAGAAATAAGATGAAATTATTAGACACACGTTACAACAGATCTTCCTTGAAGGTAATAGGAAAGGTACAGTACAGGGAACCTATGGACATTGAATTGTTTGGTATGCTAGACTCCCAGAGAATATATAGCACAGAAAAGTTATGTAACGCTGGAGTTATCTGTAAGATCAAGGGCCTGCTTTAATTATACACTAATGTTTGGGGAGTATTTCAAGCCAGAAATGCATAAAGCTGAACACTGACTGGGGTGAATATTTGGCTTTCATGAGAATTCATTGTAGAAACACTTTATCCCTCATTTTCTGATTTTTATTGGAACTGGGAAGATGGCTAGTGTTAGATTAATTGCATTATTATACTTCCACTGGAAAAAAAAAAAAGCTTTAAGACATAATCAAAGATAAGCCTTTTAAAATACTATTGAACGGACTGGAGTGTGTTCTTTCCTCATGGCAGAGTTACAACTCCCAGTGGTGTTAATGGGAGCTACACGCAAGTATTAAGACGACGAGGCAACTTGCCGTTCAATCTAAAAGTCTGCAAATGTGTGTTAGAACTGGAACTGTTGGTGGCTGTCATTGAAATGTATCTAATATTGAACTAAGCTCTCTGCTTGTCAGTCCATTAATCAATGAAGAACTAACAAGAACACAGATATGTGAATGCTTGAAGATAAATGGGGCAGAAAAAAAATGTTTAACAGGTGTGCTTTCATCTCAACACACAGGGGAATTTGGCCTAAATCTCTCAGAAGCCTAACTTTGAACTCTTACATGGCAAACTCGTCACATGCCTCAATTGTGTAGCGCATTGTGTGAGCAGGAGAAATGTGATTGCAGACCTATTAAGATATCTAGCCTTTCCCCTTGCCATTGCAGATTGTACTTTGCTTGGCATAGTCTCCAGGCCTTTATCCACTCTTACCCTGAATGATTTTTCAATCAGTTCTTTTTTGCCAATCCAGCCATCAGACCAAATATCAAACAGAGACTCTATAAGGGTCAAAAGGTGCCATGATCATGATAAAAATGGCTTAGTTTGACCCTCCAATACATCTCCACCTATCTTGTGGTTTTTGCCTTCTCCCCACATCTCTATGGCTTCAGATTTCATGAGACTAACCCTAAAACAATCATGAGACTTAAAAAAAAAAAAAAAAATCTCATGACTGTAAGCTAATCACATGGATTTTGGGTCTGGTTCTAAATTCTTCACAAAAAAACATCCTGGAATTCAACCTGAAACACTCAGACATACACACATGGCTTCCACACAAGTGGACTCCCACTGTACTTCCTGACACGGGCTGTTTCCCTTCTTTTAACCCAGAGGGTCATACATTCTCCCTCTCTCACCTCTTGTTCCCTTCTCTGCCAGGTTTTCCTCAGTAGCTTCCCCCAATTTTAACTCCCCTTCTCCCGCAGGCAGTGCAGCCCCTCCCCAATTCCTTCTTCCTAAAACTGATTCCAGTTTCTGACACTCTAGTCCTGATTATGCTACCCTCAGTGTGGCTCAAACACTGCACACCGAGGTGCCTCCATTTAGCTACCTATTCCTAGCTGGCTCCATCCCTCTGCCCCCTCATTGGTTTCAAAGCTGCTCACACCCTAGCTGCTCTCAGTCAGCACTGCCCCACTTTTCCCTGCAAGGATCCAGCAACCCTTCAATTTGCAGGGGAAGCTGCTGCTCTGTGAGCAGGGAGGGAACTGCTCTGCTGGGACTCCAGCTCTCCAGAGACTTGTCACTCGAGCTTTTGCCTTCCTGCGCGTAATGGAGGTCTGGGAGATGGGGGTGGGAAGATGGAATGTGAGACCAGTGCTGGAAAACACGGTGATGGGAAACTCTGGTGCACCTGCTCTGGGCCTGTGTGCACAAGTGCAGGTGTTACTGCAGCTAAGCGCCTGCTCTACCAGTGACCTCTGGCAGAGAAAGGAGGAACTGCAGTCAGCTCAAACAAAATCTGAGCAGCCGTTTGTGACTTCTGGAGACATTCATGATATTTGTGTGTGTGTTGGAACTCTGCTCACGCATTTCCCATCACTAGATCTCTCATTGACACAGGCAGACATGGAATTTAGGCCATATGGCCTGCAGCAGCCGCCCATTCCACCTTCAACACCTTTTTTTTTTTAAATTGACAAGTGCGCAATCTCAAGCAAAACCAGTTTTCCTCTGGCTCATTGAGATTCGAGACTTCTTTAAAAATTAGAGTGTGTTTTCCAGCAGGCTTACTCCAGAAACCCTTGAACCTGCCTTCTCTCAAGGTTTCCTGCCTTTCACCAAATCACTTGAACTTATATAATGGTGCATTTGAGAAGGGGGAGAATGTTATGAGTCGCATTCATTTTACAGTGTTATTGTGTAAATATTATTGTAAGTAATTAGCTGGATTGTGTCGGTTTCTGTAGAATTGTTATGTCTAGCCTGGGAAAGCACTGAATGCTAGAGCTCTCTGGTAATTTGATAGATGACTAGATCTGGCATGAGCTGTTCTACTTCAATAACCTAAAACTTCAGGGGCAAATATTTTACAGGTATAGACTGCCATCCTTCAATTCGATCTCTTTGGGTGGACCCTTGCACCTCTGCTGACCTGTGTAGCTTATGACTGTGATTTATCTCAGGTTTACATGTTTTAACAGAAAAAGATATACATATCTATATTTTCACTATTTCCAGGCTCCATAAACTGTGCCCCTAATCTTGTATAGACATACAAAGATTGTAAACTGTATTAGAGAGACTAAGATAAGGCTCTACCTTTTTCTTACACGTTCACACACATTCCCTGTCCACTTGTGTAAATGGGGAGATGTAGTACCATCATGAAGGCTACCCATTGTGGTGTTACCCATGGCAAGGGTAATCAGTGCAGTCAAGCAAGGGGAAGCTTACCCTTTCTTTCTTCTCTGTGTGGGTGTGCAGGATAGGCCATAATTTCCCCCCAAATGGCACATTTGAGTGCAATGGGAGGATTTGATCCAATGAAATCCACCCTGCCATGATACAGGAATTAGATAAAAAAACCTACACTAGTGAATAGCTAGATATAGAGAAGCCTTTTCCTATCCAGAGTGTCTGTGGCTAGAGCTGGTCAGGAATTTTTTCAGTTAAATATTTTTCATTGAAAAATACAGATTCATGAAAACTAAAACTTTCCCCGGAAAAGGGTCTGTTTTGGCAAATTTCTCAACTTTAAAACTATTTGAAAAAAAGTTTCAAAATTATCAAAACCACAGTGCCATGTTTTAAACATAAAATTCCAAATATATGGATTGAAATGACTGCTTTAAAACTTAAGCCAGAGTTTAAAAAATAAAAAAATAAAAAGTTGAAATGGAAAGAAAATGTTTCAATTAACATAAACCGATTTTTTGTTTCCGTTCATGTCCAACTTTGAGATTTGGGATGGGGAAAAAAATTCAAAATATTAAAAATGTTCACAGAATGAAACAAACATTTTTCACCCAGCTCTGTAATGTGTTGCATTCTGTCAAATAACCTAGTTTTCAAGTCTTGTTAGTGCCTTCTGAAAATAATTCCTTTCATTGACTATTTTTGGACACATAATATCGTTTTAAGTTACTGTAAAGTGCTGGTGTTGCTAACTAATTAGGGGATGTGAAGGTAAAGTAGATGCAGCTAATTAGGAATGAATACATTATTTACAGCTTCCTAACAAAATATTTGAGTGACCTGTAAGTTTACAAAGTTAGGGAATTCATTTTTAATTGGATATGATTTTGTTGCTCTGCATTTCAAATGAAAAGTTTCAAATAGGCGTTTCTCAGTTCAGAAATCCTAACTTTCTTCTGTCCAAAGGGGTAACATTGAGCAAAGTAATACTCAGCTGCTACAAGCTCTTAGTGCTGTAGGAATTTTTCTGAAGTTAAACGGAGTTCTGCATGTAGATGGCTTATAAGAGCAAGTTCCAAAGCCCCAGTTCAGAAAATCACATAAGTGTATGCTTAACAGAAAGTATGGGGCAGAATTTAACAGGTATTTAGGTTTACAAAACTGAGCTGCTTTCCTCTGACTTATAATAATTTAAAATCTTTCTGTACTTAATACATTTGTTTGTTTTATCTAAATCAGTGCATGTGGTTTAAGGTATGACGTAACAAGGCTGGTGCATAACAATTTCTTTGATAAATTGATCATGAGATTACATTGGTCAGTGGGCAGCACTGAACATTGGAAGATGGAACTTCCTAGGGTTGCATCTTGGACTGGGGCTGTTTGCTGGGGTCATTCTATTGCATAATCCCATGAGTGGATGGCTAGAGGAACTCACTCACTTAGTCGGAGGGAACCTTGCTCATTGGTGGCTGTGCGTGAGCTGCGAGGCAGAGCAAGACAGACTCCAGGAGAGAGGGATTTGGGTGACACATCTATACACAAGTCCAGATTGCAGAGGGGAACGTCACATGAGTGCACCCTTCCAATGGTCACTCCAGCCCTGCACTGGTGTGCCTCTTCTTGTGACTCAGCCCAGTCATGTTTTAATCCCACCCTGTTCAGAGTGACAAAAAGTCCAACCTATAACAGTTCAATGACTTTACAAAAGGTTTTCAGTGCCAACTCTGTGCCACATGGCACTCATACTCTTTTCTCAGGGCTCTTGGTCATTCTTATTCCCTCTTCAGAATCTTCATGCCACCTTTCACCAGTGACGGGAAGTGAAACCCATTCCCCCTATATACTGCGTTTCAGTCCAGGAACCATAGAACAGGCAATTAAGGTTCACTCTGCGAGATTCCTTATTGCCACCTCCCTGGATTCCTTCCTACCAAGCCAGTCAGCAAGCCTCTCCCACTGTCTCTCTAAGTCCACTCTTATTTCAGGGACAGGACTCATGGGACTTTACCCCTTAAGTCCGCCAATAAATCACAAACCAAAAGTATAGCGTAACCCAGTTTCTGACCTCTTCAGGCTTCACCTTTCCCTTGCACAATTACTCTGTTGACCATCTCCAAATACTCTCTCCCTGAAAGTCCAAATCCTGTCAGGGCTCATTACCAGAGCGTGCTCCACTCCAGTGTCTGTTTTGTGTGTCTCCTGGCCTCCTGCCAGACTTCTCTATTCAGTAGAGGATCCCAGGAGCCAGCTTTTCCCCTAGACTTCCTCCTTGGCCCTCCCAGACTCTCTAGCTTAGAAATTGACTGTTGTCTCTGCCTACAGCCCCTTTCTTCTTGGTGACTTTTTCTATTGTTTTATGGTCCAGCAGCCTCAGCATGTGAGACTGTGATCACCACCTATCACAGTTTATTTGACCCAACTTCCCATGTATAAACTCATAAATATTAGTTGTCATATTTGACAGTTCTTCTCTTCTCTTTGTTTGATTATATAATTCCAAATCTACAAGTGGAGAGCTATGATTTGATTTCTCATGATTAAAGATTTTAATTTCTTCTGGTCTTTCTTTTTCACTCAAGTCTTTTACCCCCTGTTGACCACATGAGTTGTGTCTTGTCTATTTAATTCCCAATTGTCCCCATATATTCTTTTAGCACTTTTACCTTCACTAAAAACAACAAGAGTCCTGTAGCACCTTAAAAGACTAACACATTTCTGCAGGCATAAGCTTCCGTGGGCTAAAACCCACTTTGTCAGATGCATGAAGTGGAAATCACAGATAAGAGGTATATATATACATCCAAGGATAAGAAACATAACAACGGGGAAGGCAAGTGCTAACAAAGTCAGTTCAGTTAGGTTAGATGAGTCCTATTCACAACCGTTGATTAGAAGGTGAGAATGTGTGAACAGTGACAATTACTTCTGGTAATGAGATAACCATTCCAAGTCCCTATTCAGGACCAGTATGATTGTGACAAGTTTGCATGAGTTCCAGCTCTGCAGTTTCTCGCTGAAGTCTGTTTTTGAAGTTTTTTTGTTGAAGAATGGCAACTTTCAAGTTAGCTACTGACTGTCTTGGGAGATTGCAGTGCTCTCCTATTGGCTTATGGAGGTTACCATTTTTTATGTCTGATTTGTGTCCATTTATTCTTTTGCGTAGTGATAGTCCGGTTTGGCCAATGTACTTGGCAGAGGGGCATTTCTGGCACATGATAGCATATATTACATTAGTAGATGTGCAGGTGAATGAGCTCCTTATGGCGTGGCTGATGTGGTTAGGACCTGTGATGGTGTCACTAGAGTCGATGTGTGGACAGAGTTGGCAACAGGATTTGTTGCAGCGATAGGTTCCTGGGTTAGTGTTCTTCTTGTATGGTGTACGGTTGCTGGTGAGTATTTGCTTCAGGTTGGGGGGGCTGTCTGTAAGCAAGGATAGGTCTGCCTCCCAAGGCTTGAGCGAGTGAGGAATCATCTGCTAGGATAGGTTGTAGATCCTTAATGATGTGTTGGAGAGATTTTAGCTGAGGGCTGTAGGTGATGGCCAGTGGTGTTCTGTTGTTTTCTTTGTTGGGTCTGTCCTGTAGTAGGTGAGTTCTGGGTACCCATCTGGCTCTTTCAATTTGTTTCTTCACCTCCCCTGGTGGGTACTGTAGTTTTAAGAATGTTTTATGGAGATCCTGTAGATGTTTGTCTCTTTCTGAGGGATCGGAGCAAATCCGTTTATATCTTAGGGCTTGGCTGTAGAAAATGGATCGTGTAATGTGTCCAGGGTGGAAGCTGGAGGCATGAAGGTATGTATTGTGTCAGTTGGTTTTTGGTATAGGGTATTAATGTGACCATCCTTTATTTGTATTGTAAAGTCTAGGAAGTGGATTTCTTGTGTGGACTGGTCCAGGCTGAGGTTGATGGTGGGGTGGAAATTATTGAAATCCTGGTGGAATTCTTTGAGGGACTCTTTTATGTGGGTCCAGATGATGAAAATGTCATCAATGTAGTGTAGGTAAAGAAGAGGTGCTTGGGGACAAGTTTTGAGGAAGCGATGTTCTAGGTCAGCCATAAAAATGTTGGCATACTGTGGGGCCATGCGGGTGCCCATAGCTGTGCCACTGACTTGAAGGTATAGATTGGCTCCCAATCTGAAGTAGTTGTGTGTCAGGACAAAATCACAAAATTCAGCTACCAGGTGTGCCATATCATCATCAGGGAAAATGTTCCTGATGGCTTGTAGTCTATCTTTGTGTGGAATGGTGGTATAGAGAGCTTCTACATCCATAGTAGCTAGGATGGTGTTTTCTGGGTTTCCATCTTGGGCTGGTGAGCCCAACCCCCTGGATCCCCACCAGACTTTGCCCCCCATGCATTCCCTTGTGCTGGTGCCCTCCTCCCCTGCTTTCAGCCTAACAGGGAGGAATGGTCCCCCTCCCCTTCCCACCCTCACCCCTCCCCTTTCCATCCTTCTCCACTCCCCCTCCCCCTCCTCCTCTGTCCCTTACCCCCCACACCCACTCCTACCCCCTCCCAGGATGGCAGGTATACCGGGGGCTGGGAATCCCTCCCTGGATGCCCTCGCCCTCCCACTTGCCCCAAAAATCTGCTTGCCTGGGTGGTCCGGGGGTGGCATCCCCGGGGCCCGAGCAGGAGGGAGGCCCAGGACCCCCGGGACCAAAGAGGGCGCCATCCAGGCCAGAGGCATACGCTCTGGGAGTGGCGCTGCCCCCAGAGCTGGTGGAAGGGACAGTGGGGGAGAGGAGAGGAGGAAGAGGACAGAGCCCCGCTGCAGGAGGCGTTGCCTTCCGGGAAGAGCTCTTGCTCTTCTTTTCCCCCCTCCCCCCCGGACCTTCTTCCCAGCCGAAGGTGTGCTCCTCGGAGCAGGAGGGCAGTAGCCATGACAGCGGCATAATCCCCAGAGTCCTTATGCACCGAGCCCCGGCTGCACAACCTGCAGCCGGTGCCCTTTCAAACCACACCGAGGGACCATTTCTACACGCTCGTGCTCCACACCCTTCACTTCTTCACCCTCATGTCCCGCCCTGACACCTAGTGGCGGGACCTGCTGCCACCTGTGGAGGGCGAGGACCCCCAGTGGGCCAGTCTTTACTCCACCTTGACCCCACAGCCCATCGGGAACATCAGTTGGTGGCTCCTTCATGGAGATGTAAATATGGGCATGTATTTGGCGTGGTTCATCCCTCGCCCCCGACACCTGCCCCTTTTGTGGCACACGTGTATGTGGAGTGCGCCAGGCTGCAGCCCCTGTTCCGGCTCCTCCAGAACCTCCTGCTGAGGTTCTGGCTACACATTCACCCACACTTGTTTTTATAAGCACACCCCATCCGTGGCCCCACAAAGTCACGGGACCTCCTCATCAACCTCCTCCTAGCCCTGGCCAAAATGGCTATCTACAAGAGCAGGGAGAGGAGGTTGGCTGGGGGGGGGGCACCCTGCGACTGTGGGGCCTACTTCCACTCCTCTGTCAACTCACGCATCCACGCAGAGTTCTTCTGGGCAGCATCCGCTGGCTCCCTAAACACCTTTTGGGAGCAGTGGGAGCTGTCTGGGGTTCTCTGCTTGGTGTCACCTTCCAGTTCCCTCCGTTTGACCCTTTGACCCTCATGCACCTTCCTGTTTTTTTCATTAGTTGTCCCACGTAATCAATTGTATCTCGGGCTCAGTGACTCCTCCCCTTAGGCTGGTGGAGGGGCCTTTAGGAGTGGGTGGGCTTGTGCCCACTCCCTGGATTACAAATAGACCACTCTCCTATTGCCCTCTGCCCTTGCTATACCACACACCTTAAAAAGTGCACACAGTCCATCTTTGTGTCTGTTTATTCAAAAAAAGATTTTTGTTTAAGCCACCAAAGCCAGTTAATAAGCTAAACAAAAGAACTTCATTAGCTCTGTCCAGGCCCTGAAGTACATCACAATCCTCAACTCTAAAAAAAAAAAAAAAAAAAAATCCTCTTGTTTCATAAATATAATTTTTTTGCCCTTCCTTTCTTAAATATTTCTGTACAAAGCTTCTGAATTCCTGTTTACTAGGATGTTTCTATGTTAATCCTTCCATTTCTTATAGCATTTTTAGTCCGCCCATTTTGTTCCGTTATCTCAGTATGCATGGGGATTCAAGCTAATGCTACATGTACCCCCTTGTGTACTAAATCTACTATTAGAAATACAATTTAATTGATTAAATCACTGCTACATATTGTGACACACTTTATTATCACCATAAGGCCTGAGATTGAATTTAAAAAAAATTGCTGCAGCTGCTGTGGCCCTTTCTATTTCAGACTTCCTGCCTTTATAGCAACCATCCAGCTCGTCCCCAGTTGGACTTCCGTTTTAATTGGGACTGGCCCACCTTCCAGGTGCAACCAGTTAACCTTTTTAGGGCCAGTGTGTCATATATACCCCATCACACCAAGATATTTTGAACTACCCCCAAATATTAGGAGAATGGTTGGACTAAAATAGACTCGAACATATTTCACCTTCCATATGTCCCCTGACTTGAAATCCTATTGCCAGGCCTTTTAAATCTGTATGTAGTAGTGCTGTATGTGAAAAGGAATGCAAGAACAGTGCAAGCTCTCAATAACACAAGTTCCTTGATTAAATCAATTCAGTATCTCTGGAAAAAAAAGATGTGTTAATGGCAAGTGTGATAGATATTGCAAACACATGTAATATCTTTGGAGAGCATATTAAGCTTATCAGTGGTTTATGTCTGATTGTGTTCTACTCTATAGCGGATGGATACCACAGCTCCTACAGGAAGTGAGGGAGAGAGAAAGAGAGAAAGGAGGGGGGGGGGGTAATTAAGGTGAGTCACTGAAACTAAAGAACTCCACAGAATTTAAACCCGTGGGGGTAGTTTGCAGATACCGGTTCAAGCTGGGCTTTCCAGAGGCTAAGGAACAAAGAAAGAGATTTTGGTACAAAAGAATGCTTTTGAACTGACTTGGGACCTTCTTTCTCATCCAGCAAATAGAAAAGACCTTCTGTCCAAGGGGGAGGCCCAACCCTTGCAGAAGGTTGAAAAGACTTTGGCCCAGTAGAGCTCCCTAAGACTGATGGGAGACTCCTGGTATGTTTAGTGTGCATTTAAATCTGTTTACTGTTCATAGGTTTTCTCTATAATGCTCTTACCTTAAGAATAAATGTGCTTGCTCAGAAAAAGCTGTGTGGTAACTTGTAACTGTTGGCAGAGCACTGTTTATAGCTCTCAGAAAAAAAGCAATGTACAGGCACTGGCTGTTTAAGTAGTTTGGCTTGCTGGAGAAATTATATTATAAGGAAGGGAGCTGTGCAGCCTTAAAACTCCCAGTCAGTAGGGAATGTGACAAGGGCCCCTGCCCAGAAATGGCTGGAGGCCTAAGACCCAACTGAGCACTCCTGGAGTGGAACATGGAGGTGGTGGGTTACAGGTTCAGTAACATTGAAACTGTGGCAGTAAGTACAGTATAAATATATTTCCTTTTCCTTTTAATTCACTTATTCCTCCCATCAATATTTTAGATACATCATGAATATTTTAGGATGTAAGTTTTTCCTTTAGTATGTACAGAATAGAATAAGGGTGATGCATAATTTAAGGAAAGAAAAACAACTATGCATATACAGATGTTTATTAAAATCAGATACTTTCAGCTAAGAAAATCTCCACATATATATTCTACAAATGTCTTTTTAGATTACATTTATACTTCTTGTGCTCCTTTACCTGAGTGGATCAAATAATTTAAAACTTATTTTTAAATATTTATTGGAGCGGGAAGAACTAACATCAAGAAAAGGCAGATAAGGGAAACTGATACAAATCACACTAGGGAACTGAATGCTTTGGGGGATTAGCACTGGAACAAGAAATCTTTCCTCTCTAGCTCATTGTTCTCATTGTAACCAGTCATGACAATGTAACCTGAACACTGACAGAACCTGCTTTCAGGAACAAGACTGCAATGGGACTAGGCCTATAGGCTATGGACAATTCTTATGAAACATTGTGAAGGGTTATTTCTTTGATGAGAATCATACTGTGGAAGCTAGTGTTCTGTGTGACCTTGCTTGGACTTGTTTTGAGAAGTACAACTTCTCTTGATAGGTACACAAGCTGTTTATAGATAAGGTGTGCCTGCACTATTCAAAACTTAAAAATTTTCCAGACAAGTCAAAGTCCTCATGTTTGTGAAGGTTTTGGATGAAGGACTCCTGGAACTCTTCATGGTTGGCTCCATGATGGCTGTTTCGTTAGAATTAAGTGATTCAGTAAGCAAGGAGTGTTGTAGGAAGAAGATTGTTGTTTAGTATATATAGAGTCCACTCTTATATGATGAGAGGCCTGGGCTTGTCTGCTAGCAATCTGGCCCAGCTTGAGTACCTGAACCCCTGGTGTCATTCTAAACAAGGTCATACCTGAAACTTGATCCTCTTTCTCCAGTTCCACTCATTATCCTATAACAAATTATGGCGGTCACTCACGAATGTGTAAGATTGTTTTCCAGGGATCTCAGTAGTGGGTCTGCAGGTGGCTCAATAGTCCAGTCCTAGACCCACATGTCTTGTCACAATAATGACAGGTGTTTCTAGGAGGGATAGGCACACTGTTGCTGCATTGAATGTTTTGATGGTCTTTCCTCCTGTTCCTCTTTTCCTCTTCTACCTCTCGACAAGCTGTTTCAAAATGTTGAGATCCCTCAGAAAGAGCCTTCCTCCATTTTGGATGGTCCTGAGTGAGGGTCTTTCAAGTATTGATGTCAATGTTGTACCTCTTCATGTTTGCCTTCAAGGTGTCTTTGAAGCGCTTTCTTTGCCCTCTGCGACTTCGCTGACCTTCTTTCATCTATGAGAAAAGGATTCTCTTAGGCATGTGAACAACATGACATATCCAGCAAAGTTGGCTTTAGATAACCATAGCCTCAATGCTGGTAGAATTAGTTTCAGCCAAGACGCTGATGTTTGTACGTCTATCCTCCCAGCTAATCCGAAGGATCTTGTGAAGGCACCATTGGTGGTACTTTTCCAAGCTCTTGAGATGTCTTCTGTATGTGGTCCAGGTTTCTGAGCTGTACAGTGGAGTTGGGATAACAGTGGCACAGTAGACCAGGAGCTTTGTTTCAGCAAGGATGGCATGATTTAAGAAGATTCTCTAACTCAAACGTCCAAAGGCTGCGCTCACACATTTCAGTGTTGTATTTCCACATCAATGTCTATCTTTCATGAAAGATAGCTTCCAAACTAGGCGAAATGATCCACATTCTCAAGTATTTCTCCACTGATTTGAATGAAGGGAGGATTTATTTCTCCATCTGGAACAGGTTGATAAAGAACTTGTGTTTTCCTGATGTTTAAAGTTAGGCCAATACTCTCATAGGCTTCTGAAAATGCATTAAGAATGGTTTGGAGATCCGTTTCAGATTGAGCAACAACTGGAGCTCCATTAGAGACGTTATTGTCCCCTTTGTTTTGGACTTGAGTCTGCTGAGATTAAAGAGTCTTCTGCCCACCCTATACACAATTTTAATTCCAGGAGGGAGCTTTCTGTAGAGGTACATTATGGTGAAGATAAAGATGGAAAACAGTGTTGGAGCGATGATGCAGTCTTGCTTCACTCCAGTTTTCACCTCAAATGGTTCTGTTTGCTTTTCATTGCTAACAACCATTGCAGACATGAAGAAGTTTCAGAACACAGATGAACTTGTTTCAGCAGCCAATTCTGGACAGGATTTTCCATAGGGCTTCACAGTTTACAGTGTTGAAGGCTTTGGAGAGGTCGATAAAGGCCATGTAAAGAGGTCAATTTTGTTCATGACACTTCTCCTGAATTTGACATGCTGTAAAGATCATGTCCGTGGTTCCTCAGGATGGTCTGAAACCGCTTTGAGATTCTGGAAGAATTTCTTCCACAAGTGGAAGGAAGCAGTTGGCGAGGATAAGGGCGATGACCTTCCCAGCAGTGGCCAACAAGGAGATGCCTCAGTAGTTTCTGCAATCAGCTTTGTCCCCCTTCTTAAAAAATATAAAAATCAAGGCATCCCTTGGGTCAGCTGGGATTTCTTCCTTGATCCAAATTTTAAGGATGAAGCTATGCAGCTGACATGTAAGTTGTTCTCCTCCTTCTTTGAAAATCTCTGCAGGTATTCCATCAGCACTGGCTGCCTTATTGTTCTTCATTTTCCTGATGGCACTCCTGACTTCTGCCAGTGTAGGCGGTAAACCAAGGTCTTCTTTGATTGCTTTTTGTGGGATATTATTTATCTTATCTTCATTTACAGTTGTGTCACGGTTCACAAGATCCTGGAAATGTTCTTTCCAGAGAACGTTGATGGATTATCTTCAGGAATATTCTTCCATCCTTTGATCTTAGAGGAGTGAGTTCTTGAGTGCTAGGGCCATAGACCATAGGCCATAGACAGCTTTGGTAGCACAGAAGAAGCCACGAGTGTCACGGATGTCAGCAAAATGTTGGATTTCCTTTGATTTCTGAATCCACCACTCATTCTTCAGTTCCCGCATTCTCCTCTGCACCTCTGACTTTGCTTTTCGATGTGCATTTTTCTTAATGACAGAGTTGATGTCATTCTGCCAGGCACAGAAGAAAGCTTTCCATTTTCTGTCAATGAGACCTTGATTTTCAGTGTCATTTTCATTAAACCAGTCTTGATGTTTCCTGGTCTCGTATCCTATGGTATCTTCACAGGATAAAAGAACATCTGTCTTGAGTTCCATCCAGTGCTCCTCGACTCCTTCTGGGTGCTCTGTTGGTAATGTCTCATTCTGGAGTTGCTGGAATCGTGTCTGCTTGAGTGGATCCTTCAAGCACTCGATGTTTATCTTGCACCTGATTTGCTTCCTTTGCATTCTACATTTAGGAGCAGTCCTGATGGACATGCATGAACAGATGAGGCGGTGGTCAGTGCAACAGTCATCAGCGCCTGTCATAACTCTTGTAATCAGGACATCCTAGCAATTGTGAATCCAAACAATCACGTAATCGATCAAATGCCAGTGTTTTGATCAAGGATGCTTCCAGTCTTGAACTTGTTCTTTTCATGGAACAGGATATTTGTGATGACAAATCCATGTTCTGTGCACTTTGTCAGGAGAAGGACCCCGTTAGTATTTAAATTTCCAATGCCTTCTTTTCCAATAGTGCCATTCCAAAGTAATGAGTCTATTCTCACATTGGCATTAAAATCTCCAAGAAGGATGATCTTATCTTTCCTTGGGATATTTGAGAGCACGATGTTAAGCTGCGAGTAGATGTTTTCCTTCATGATTTCGTCGGCATCGAGAGTCGGGGCATATGCACTCACAATTGTTGCCTGTTGGTTTTTGGTGAGTTTCAGACAGAGAGTCATAAGGCATTCATTGATGCCAATTGGGAGTTCTGAGAGTTGGTTCACAAGTTCATTTTTTATTGCAAAACCAAATCCATGTAGCCGTGGTTCTTCTTATGCTCTCCCTCTCCAAAAGAAAGTGTACCCTCCACTTTCTCCTTTCAGATGTCCTTTTCTAGACATCGAGTTTCAGATAGAGCAGCAATGTCAATATTGAATTTCCTCAGTTCACAAGAGACAATTGCTGTCCTTCATGCAGGGCAATCACTATTTACATTGTCTATTAAGGTTCATAAATTCCAAGTTCCAAAAATCATCTTTGTTCCTTTTGTTCCTTTGTGACCACATAGAGGTGATCCCACTGGAGTGGTTATCCAGTCAGGGGTTGATTGAGGCAGACTATTTTTAAGGCACCTTTTCTAACCCCCTCCTCATGTGTGGTGAGCAGAGTGGATCCTAAATAGGACTGCTCAGTTGTGGGTGCAGCTGCCGAACTGCTACTACTGCCTCTGTCCTCAAACAAGATGACTGAAAACAAACACCCATTCCCTATGTGTCAGTCCGTGATTAGGAACTTCCAGATCTCACAATCCTGTCCCTGTCACCACTCGCCAATTGCTGTAGGACTTTCCGGTTGTGCAGAGAAGATGTTAACTCCCATATGGAAGATGCCTGTGTGTGACTTCTTTTAGCGTGGTGATGTTGTCGCACACCAACAAACACATGATCCTTGACAGATGCGGGATCTGAGTCCAATCGCATGGAATCTAAGATGATTGGAGACCCTTAATCTGCTGCAGCCTTTGTCTGCCTTCACAGCCGTTGGAAAGGGGGTTCCACATTTCTTCCACCTGGTCCGCCATTAACGTCTTCTTGGATCACTCTTCGTTGGGAACCTCCCCCTTGTCCTGCCCACCATGGCTGACCCTACCAGGAGCATGAAGCTCCAGAAAACCTTGCTCTCCGGATCATTGGAACACGCAAGCTTCCCAACTACTGCAGATCCACCAGATAGCCAGTGATAAACTATGTGTGAGGGAAAGGCACTACAGATGGGGATAGCTTTCTGTCAACTTGTGTATTGATGTCTCTCTCTTTCCTTTGCTCTTCTTTTTTCTGCTCTAAAATGTGGGTCTAGCGGGTATCAACCCATGATGTGTCTTGGGCTTTGACAACATACCATAACCATCCCACATGTGGTTCATGCTGGTTCATTTGAAGTTGCCTCAGCTGATTGTGCTGTTAGGAGAGAGGGGAAACTTCACCTGTCAAAATGACTCTGCCTCCAGCTTCCCGACCTTCAGTTTGTATTAAACTTCCATGGACAAAGGTGTTTCTAGCTGCCTGAGAGAGGATGCCAGCTTTAGCCAGACAAAACCATTCTATAACCAAACCATGCACCTACATCTGACCAAAAGAGCATCTTTCCTCCTTTTCTCTTCATTTGCTATATTTTCTTTGCCTTTGTCTGCTTCTTGGTTAGTGTTTTTGTTTGGGGGAAATTGATTTAATGAAATCTCAGCTTTGTGAGGGAGCTGAAAATACTTTGGTTGCCACCTATTTAGCTTTGTCATCATGACCACATTGATATTGTCATCAGAACCTATCAATATCACCATAGTAACTTAAAAAATATTTAACAGCCAAAACTGATTTTGTAAGTTAAAAATGTCCTGGTGGCACATAGTTAATAAATTGGAAGGTGTACATCCTGTATGATCATTGAGAAGACAGGGCCTGAGATCCTGGCAAAGAAACTTAGAACATACCACTAGCCCTACAGTGCAAGAAACATCAGAATTAATGTTTTAATCATGACTGATCTGGGTTCAGGATGACCTTGCTTGGTCGTGACCAAAGGTGGTTATGTCTACCAACCGGACTATGTAAAATGGATGGGTGTTCCCAGTCCAAACTCTAGAATTAACTGTGCAAAGACCTCCATTGCAAATATAGCAGACACTCTTGTTGTTCATCCTATCAGTGAGGACAATTGTGTAATGTATCTGCTTGATAAACATTGACCGACTTAGCCTCATGACACTCCTGTGAGGTGGGGAAATATTAGCTCCATTTTACTGAGGCACAAAGAGACTAAATGACTTGTTCAAGACCATTGTCCGGAATAAGGCCCTGCGACTGCACCTACTCAGTGTCCTCACAGCATGATGAGCTTAGCGAGGCTCATCAGCTAGACTGCTTGATGGAACACACTACCTGATTGGCTGAGGAAGCTAGCATGTTTGGTTTTAAGTCCAGCAGCAGCTTCCTGGCTGCTCAAAGCATTTCCCCATGGTTGTGATAACCCCCTGCTTGTTCCCAGCCTTGTCCTACCCTCCTAACTCATTCCAGGTAACCCAGTTCTCCCTCTCAGTTCTGATTTCTGGCTTTGGCTCCGGCCTCTGGTTCTGGTATCTGACTCCTGGCTCTGTCCCTTTGCTCCAGCATCTGAGCTCCAACTCCTGGTTAGAGACACCAGCTGTGACCTGTGACTCTGGCCATTGAGCCACTGACTCTGGCTGGGACCATCAGGCATGACCGTCCATGTCCTGGTCCCTCACAATCACACAAGGTTACTGAGGCAGAACTGGGAGCTGAATCCCAATTTCCTGAGCTCCAGCCCATCCCACCCTAACAAATATTTATTAGAATTGCCCTGTATTACGCACCAGCCTCAGTGCTTTTTGTTGGGATACATGTACCCATTTTGTTTCAGGCAGAGTGGATTGAGATTGAAAATATAGGAAGTTGGGATTGGGTTAGAAAAAACTAAGCTAATAAACAAGAGAAGCATGATGTCCCTACCATTCTCACTAGCACTGGTCAGAAATTTCTCATCAAAATTATTTTTTTAATGGAATAAAAGCAGTTTCTACAATTATGAAACTGCCTATAGGAAAAATTTGACTTTGCCAAAATGTTTCTATTTTTGTTAGGGAAGTCAAAATGAAATGTTTTATTTTGAGTTGATCTGACACAAATGGAAATATTTGGTGTGTTGGACTGACCTGAAATTTTTGTTCCGTTCAACATTACAACTGTGATGCCACATAGGAGTTGTAATTAAGGCATCTCATGATCCTGGTAAATTTGTGCTGCTACAGTATGTATGCCAGCATCTCCAACAAGACAAAAATTTATAATTATGAGTGTGTGATTATATACTTAAGAAGTCAGTGTTATCCTGTGACTTGTAAATTCCATGTTTTTAGAACATCTGCCCTTGGATATAATTCAGCTTGCACCACAAATGTGATACAGCTGATATTTACAGGGTTTATTACACTCTGTCAATTCTCTTTTTACACCTTCCGCCCACTCACCCTCCAGTTTGTCATCAGCCTGCTGGAAATCACCAAGTACAGCATTTCCTTACTGTTGCCTTTCTCCTCATTTTGTCATCTAAATTAATCAGTTCTGATCATTTTAAATTAATCCAGTGATGCATAATCTTTAATACTTTGGGCTTGATTCTTCATAGTATTTTGTGCTGTCATTAACTTCAGTACTAAGTGAGTTTGAAGTGTTTCTAGATCAGTATGGCAGTGTTTTACAACTAGTTTTCACTGTGATAAATGGCTATAAGAAGCTGTAGAGTAACAAAGAATCAAGTTAATTCTTTTCCCCACATTTTTTAGATTTTTGTATTAACTATTAGAATTGGGTCCTTTTACTGAAGGTGTCATAGTTAGACCTAACAGTGAAGAAGATATAATCTTTGCCTGTGTCTGTATTTCTACCTGCTATGGTGACTTTATTGTTCTGGCAACAAACAGGAACAAACAAAATTGAGGCTCTGCACTGGGTGAGTACAGAGCATTCAAATATTTAAGGAGCAGATCATCAGATTCCTCCACCCAATTTTAAAATACATTTCTACATTTCCTTTCTTAGGTTCAGTCTTCATAGGTGTCTTCGTGGATGGATGGTTACACTGTATTGCTAGTTGCTGAACTGTGCAACAGGATACAGTAATGTGTCCTTTCTTCTGACACTTCCAGTAAATGGCTTGGCGTGCTCAGCAATGCTTTTCAGCATACGTAGGTTGTACAACACAGAAATTCTTTACATTCCTGTGGTCCTTTGCTTTGCTGACTCAAGAGGTGTACTTCTCAGTTCACAGTAAATTCCAGATAATCTTTCTCTGCAATTTCTTTGGCAATAGCGACCTTAACAGACTTCCCGAATGTAAGCACAGATACAGTCAGTAAATTATTTCAGATCTGGTCATTGTGTAATCAAGAGACAAATTGGTCACACAGGACATCACATAATGTTTGTCTGAACTGACAATGCTGTGACAGCTTCCTCAGAGCAGCAACAATCTGTGCTTCCCTGATGATGCCGATGGAACCAATATCATTCTGCTATCATTGGTGGGCTAGAAGAGAAATGTTCCTGCACTGTTGCAATAATTGCAGCTTATCTGGCATTTCTGGGCATAGTTGTAGACAACAGGTCACGCAGCAGTCCATATGCCTTTGGACCCAACACCGTCAGCAAGGTTGAAAATCATTGTCCATCTGAAATGGATTTGCAAGCTACAAATTACTGACAACATTTGAAGTACGCCATTAATGATATCACAGTTTAGGTCAAATTCACCAACGTTGCCCATAAAAGTTGCAGATTCTCTTCTCTCCTGTTGGACTCCTGGACATTTTCTCTTCTGCATGGAAGCTTTTTTTCCCTGTCTGCCTTGAACTCCGTCTGCTGGCTTACACTGCTGGCTGTAGACTCCCTCCTTTGGCTGGCGCTTGGGCCCTCAAATATTATATGGTGCATAAAATCTGCTCTTTGTGGATCAATCAATGCTTGACTTCTCCCCTCTTTTCTCTTATACTCTATGGGCTGAATTCCATTTTCAGGTACATTTGGATAAGTGGCGATTAACTCTAAGAGAGAGCAAACTATGGCCCAACATTGCATGCTTGGATCTAAGCAAATATGCCCTCCTACCTACTCTTCTTCCACCCAGTCACCCTGGTGCGAAAACGAATTCTTGCACAAAAATATGACTGTGTTGAGCAGCCATCTCCTTTGAAGCCTTGTGTGAAGAATTAACTAGCTCTCTTGGCTTTTATCAGATTCACTTTCTCAGGTGGGTCAGCAACATGATGTGTAACTATGTGAAAGCTGTGTTCTGCTTAAGCAGTGATAGCTATTCAGGCTCAGCAATGCAGAGAGTTAATACACTAGCTGGTCTTTTACCCCCTGGAGCCATGTTCCAATCCAGATAAGGTCAAACTGTGTGTGAGAGTTTCAGATTAAACCTTTGTGGATGTTTGACCCAATCACAGAAACAAAACAGTTTCATTCAATTGAGTGGAAAGGCAGGCGCCAGACTGAATTCCCAGGGGATAAGTGGAAGCGCTAGCCTGGGAAGAAGTGCAGTGACACTAGAGCTGGGTGAATAACTGATTTTTTGCTTCCCTGGCAGTTCCAAAATATAAAAAAAAATCCATTTGGGTTGAACTGGAATTCAAAGTAAGCTAAAGGCTAGTTTCACAAAGCCACCAGAGGAGGAGCTCCTGCTGCCCCCCTTATACCCAATAGGTATATCACCTAGGAGATAATAGAAACAGTTTTATATTCCCAGTGTTGATCTGAACCAGGTCTTTTGTCTCTGCCTAGATGCAGGCCCTAACCACTATGGTACTGGCTACGCCCAGTCTAGGGCCTCTCTCTCAATCTCTCTTTCTGAAGACATTTCACTTTGAATAAAATACTTGAATAGTCATTGATCCAGAGAATGACTGTGTAGGCCTGATTAAGGCACATACCTGGGTGTGGGGAGATGTGTTTCAAGTCCCTCCTCTAACAACTATTTAATTATTTATACAAAGCAGAACAAATTCAACAGGAGGACCCATCCTGAAACAGTCACTAATTTGATAATCAGAGCACTCATGTGGGAGGGGGAATATCTGTATTCAAGTCCCTGCTCCAGGGTGGGGATTTGAACCACTGTCTCCCACACCCTATCTGAGTTCCACTAGGATAGGCAGAATAATAGGAAAACTTGTCCTCTGCTTTGGTGACCAAATTCACCAATTGTTTTGGTCAGTCCCAAACGGCATTCTTTCGGCAAACAAACTATTCACCTGGAATTTCAGCCAAAAAAGTCCATCCAGCTTGAACTGACACGTCTATGTGGAAAGCTTGTAAGACATCTGCATCACAGCTAGCCTTTGATGTAAGGACGGCGCTCTCAGAGCCTAAATCCTTCCCAAAATAAACTGAAGAAGAAGAAAAAAAAGCAATAATGAAAGTAAGTCTCCAATGCCAGGGAAAACATAGTGCCTCCAGCAGCACAGTATGATGATAGTAGAGTGCAAACCTTGAAATACTTGAAGACTAGGTTTATGTTTAAAGCTTGACTCTTCTAAGTGCTCTAAAATCTATGCCATTATTTGGACTGCCATGAAATTCAGTGTGCAGATTTCTGTTGGAGATGCAAATTTGGTGTCATTTGACTAAGGGATTCCTTGAGATATAGCCCCTGAAAAAGTAGCTTTTCCTAAAGTTGAAATATCCTAGCTACCTTTTTTTGCTTACAGCTAGGAATCAAACCAGGGTGCGTGGCATGCACCAGCCTTTTTGGGGAAATCCAATTAAAAGGTTATTTTTTAAAGATTTTGCTTCTCCTGTTTAGTGGTGCATCACAAGTCTCACACACTAACTGACATGCTAAAGGAATTACACTAGGACTGTGCAGACAGATGAGTTTGCCTGTGTAAGTTTTAGTCCCACTTTGGACAAACATTTGGAAAAGGTTGGATGGAATATTGCTGAAGTCGGTCTGTCAGGTTTTTTTTTTTTTCTGCTTGTATTTATTTTTGGGGAGGAGGAGAATGTTGTAAAAAAATTACACACAAATGCTTGTTGCAGGGGAGGGGCATTTTAGAGGTGGAGAAGCGGGGGGAGTGAGGGGCTGCATCGAGAAAAGGGGGATAAATGGAAATAAGTGGTAGAGGAGGTGAGAGGAGTTGGTGGCTTTTGACAGGAAGAGGGAAGGACATATGATGGTAAGTGGCAGAGGGACTGGGGGAGAATAGGGGCCTGTTAGCCCCACATTCTTCTCTATATGTTTGTGCCATGACCTGGGGCATCCGAACCCCTTTCCCTATTCTCCCCCCAACCCCCATGAGCTGGTATCTGGGGGTCCTTGCCCCCTGTTGGTGTCTGAGCCAAACTTCCTGACCCCCTGTTTGTGTGTCAGGACCTAGGAATCCCTTGCCCCTATTAGAGGGGAGTCTGAACCTCTTCCCTGCTCTCCTCATGTAAGCAGGGAAGGGCGCACCCACTGACATGAATGAAACAGTTCTCTTCTCTCAGAGCCATTGCTTTAGGCTGCTTTATTCCTCTCCATGGGACATTCTGTTTCAGCTGAGGACATGTCATTGAGATAAATGGGCCATTTAACGACTCTCTGAGCCTGTGACTTCAAGGTTTGTAACCCACCCTGGGCAGAAATCGGAGAATGAACTGTAAACATCTGGGAAATATCTGTCTCTGTCAATTTCTTTTTTTAAAGAAATGTAATCTGAGTCCAGCAGACTAGTCAAATAGTGCTGAAATTGTGCATGAAAAGAAAATAAATTACACACATGAGTACGCCCTGCGAGGGGAGGGGTGATTAAGGGTATAAATGTAGGTGGTAATGGGGGGGTTGGATCTATAGCAAGAGATGGGGGGTATTACAGGGAGTAGGATAAATGGCAATGGTAGGAGAGGTAAGAGAGGTTTGAAATTCAGGTAAGAAAGAGGAGTAGGGATTGGGGAAGTGGAAGGCCAGAAGATGGAGGGGTTGGAGAATACAAGGAGTAGCAGAGGAAGCTGGGGGATTAGGTGTGTGCTGGGGGAACCCTACTCTTGTGCAGAGGTTTGAGCCCCTCTCTCTACCTGCTGTGTGTTCTGGGATCTGAGGGACACTGTTCTTCTGGGTGTCTGAGCAAAGATCTGGGCTTGGGGGAATGAAGGTAACACCAATGTAAACATCTGAAATTCAGAAAATGAACAGTTAAGATACACATCACCCTTGGAATAAACTGTCAAGGTTTGGGGAGATAGTCCATGAGTGAGATTTTTCTTACTGGCCCTGTTAGCAACTACAGCCTGCAAACTTTTCAAAGCATGACCATTATTCCTATTCCTATAACAAAATGTACAGAAAGGGGGAGGAGCAATGAGGAATCCCATATCAACTGCCACTGGCCTTCTCAGTGACCTTGGGCAAGTCACTCAGCCTCTCTGTGCCTCAGTTTCCCAATTGTAAAATTGAGACAATGTAAAGTTCTTTGAAAACTACTGATGAAAAGCACTATACAAAAGCTAAGTCCTGTTGACTATTATCATGCCATAGTAGCATATTAACTGCAAACATAGTTGAGAATTACAACTGTCTGACTACTAACTCCGACCAACAAACATTTCTCTGTGTGTGTGGTTTTTTTTTTTAAAGCTAGAAAATTAAATGACAAAAACCTTCATTAATGCAGAGTTAAGGTTGCTCAGTGATAACTTTCCCCCTTCCAGAACATCAAGTTCAGCAAAATCCCAACTTTTGAAAACCAAGTAATAGTGTGGTTAAAGTAAATACCCACACAACCGTACCTCTGTCCTCGCTCCCCACAGCTGGCAATGGCCACTGGGAATTATCTGCATGCATTCCAGGTGCATTCACAGTGTTAGGTGTAGCTATACTGAATGGCAGAGGAATGCTTTGGAGTGAGTTGGAAGAACTGTGATTGTGATCTGGGGCTGAGTCCCTCTATATGTGCTATCAAAGGAAAGAGGTGCATGTGAGGTTCCAGTCTGCATCATTTCAATACAGACTTGTGAAGGTTGTGTCAGCGGAGCAGTAGGGGTTTCTTGTCGTGGGGACTGTCAGCAGTGAGGTGGGCTGTGAGAGCAGTCTGGGGTTTTAATGATGAAAAAGTATAGGTTTCGGTGATATCCTGTGTGAGGGATGGAAAAAGGCCATGTAGTAGTTGTTTAATTTTGCAAGTGTGGCATTCTGTCAGGGGAGTAGGCTCAGTGTTTGAGCACCGGACAATGCAGGTAGCATCTGTCCATTACAGTGAGAAGGCAGAGTGGGAGTTTGTGTGTTATAAGTACATTGTGGCGTTGCTCAAAGAGGGCAAAGCAAAGGATGTGAGGGTTTTTTTTACCTTAACTCCATATTTCCTGCTTTTCACAAGTTTGAGTTTTGCTGAACTCAACATCCTTGGAGGGTACAAGCTGTCACTAGGCAACTTTAACTCTGCGATAAGGAAGCTATTTGCCATTTAATAAAAATCAGAGAGCTAGCATGTGCAAGCTATTGAATAAACTGTCACTGGGAGGAAAAGAAAGGAAGGGAGGCAAAACAAATACCAAAATCATGTAGACGCTAGATTTAACTAAAAGAAGCTGCAGGAAGTTTTACTCCTTCTGAAAGTAGAGCTAGGGTGTGGCCTAGCTGTCTTCAATTGACTGCTAATCTGCAGCAAAGCCTTCGGGGAATGGGAGAAGTCTGGGGTCCTATATAACACAGGCCTAGCTCACTTCAGGGGCAGTGGCAACATCAAAGAGCAGTATGCTGCTGAAGGAGTACTAGTATGAAACAGCTTTAGAGGAGAAACGGTCCCTTGGAGAACGAGGTGCTGACTTTGGGCGTAGCCTGGGGGTATGTCTCTCTATAAAGACTTTGGAATTCCCTGTGAGGAGAAAAAAGTGGGAAAATTAGACTAAAAGTACTGGGTGTAAATGCTGCAAAATACTTTAAAAAAAAAAAGGAAAAGAAAAGAGCTGTTACCTTTTTGGCTTTCTTCCCCTCTCCCTCCCTGGTACCTGGTGACTGGGCTGTGTGCATGGCATCCCTAGTAAATGGTAGGACATTTTCAACACCTCAGTAAGGCTCTGAATCTTAAAGGCAAAAAAAAGCTCTGGAGATCACAGTTGAGAGGGACACTAGTGATTTATTGCACCTGTTTAAAGGATGTAGCATAGGCCCTGTATCCACCTAGATTTGTCTATACCTAAACCAAACAATTCCTTACACACTGGTCCTTAGAGGGAACATCGGGGATCCAGCCCCTACTTACAGGAAAGTGGGGGGCTGGAAGGTTCATGGAGTCAATCTGCATCCCAAAACTTTTGAACTTTGCCAGTTTCTAAATTGATGACACAAGTAATAGCCGTGGTAGCACTGTCTAAATTACAACGACAGATGCCATGGATTGTATACCTCCATGTTGTATCCTGCCCTGCATTAAGCCATGACAAACCTCTCTTGAGCAACCAACTATATGCACCCACGTCCAAGCATTCTGTGCCTCTGCTCAAACATCCCAGCTGCCTGAGGCTGATCCAGAATTATGTGATGCTGTTTGCAGATGCAGAATTTATTCCATTGACCTTGGTGTGCTGCTACTAATGGTGCTGACTAGCTGGGTGAAATGCCATCTCAGTGGCTGGTGGTGGTGGATTACTTGAAGCGAGAAGAATACTTTGGTAGCAAATACAAAGCCCTGGAGGATTCCTGTGAGTCTGACTCCTGCTTCTTCGTAGCATTTAGAAGAGCAGAAGGAAGATTCAGCTGCGATTACTGTGCTTGCATTTGCTGTCCTTGGGCCTCCCCTCTCTTACACCAGCCATGACTGCCTTAGCCTCCTAGAAATATAATGAGATGGAAATGTCCTAGGGGATTAGTGGCTGGGATAGTTCTCTGCCTAGTTCTCCCCTTTCAGTCACAGTTGTCCTTATATTCACTCTGATGGTGCCTTAGTCCAAACTTTTCCACTTCATTTTGTTTCCCCCTCCACTGTAGACAAAACAATGATTTAGCAAGACAGACTTAAGCGAGGATTCATTGCTTATACCACTCTAGCCTCTAGTATTTCTCCCTGTGTTCTCAAGTCTTATGCGAGCTGCCTTCCTGTAGAAATGCTGAGAAAAGTTTATGTTCACTAGGAAGGATTTAGGGATAAGTAAACCAGTGCAGATAGAATAATCTACCTGCCTCTCTGAGCCCCTTTCTCGTCCAAAAAAAGAGCCAAAGTGTTCTTAATAGTTTGGTTACACTTTTCATTGTCCATTGTTTGGTTCTGCTCATCAGGGTTTCATCCAGAAATGAAGAATGGCACTGCACCCCTAACTACCTTAATCATAGACAACGAGAGTTCTGTGGCACTTTAAAGACTAACAAATTTAATATTTGTAGACATAAGCTTTCGAGAGACTTAGCTCTCTTCTTCAGATGCAGAAAATACCTATTTTCTGTAATACTGCATCTGAAGAAGAGAGCTAAGTCTCTCGAAAGCTTATGTCTACAAATATTAAATGTGTTAGTCTTTAAAGTGCCACAGAATTCTCGTTGTCTTTGCTGTATACAGACTAACACGGCTACCCTTCTGGAACTACCTTAATCATGCCAACTTCCACAAGTAAGGTGAGCAAGTCTTGGTCCAATCCTGTGAGAATATTTCATATCCAAAGCTTATTGGGATTTTTGAACGCTCCTGCTTGTAAAACTTCCAGTGCAGTTTTGCAGATTCAAGAGGCCACATTCTGCTTTGTTACACCAGTGTAAATCTGTAATAACCGAGTGAAGCTTCCTTTTCACACTTCATCTTTGCTTCATTTATGATAGAAACAAACTATGTCCTGTTTGCATAGCCAGCATTCTTGCCTCTTTCAAACCCCTCCTAAAGTATCTCTTTTGATATATCAATTACCCATAAATCAACTATGTATTTACTGGAGCAATCAAGATGCATGTGGGTTCAAAATGAACAACTGCACAATCTCATTATAACTGCAGTGCTTGGGTTTTGTTTTGCCATGACTATGCTTTTCTCAATGTTCCTTGGGAATGGGAATATACCTTCTTATTAATGTACTGTGACATACTTGCTAGAGCTGTTCAAAACTTACTGGTTTGAATGTTTTAAATATTTAGCATCTTTTTGAAAATAGACACTTATGTTTAGATTTTTTACTCCTATTTTCCAATGAAAACTTACCACTTTCAGAGAGTGTGTGTGTATGTCTTTCTTTCTCTCGCTCCCTCTCTCCCCCATTTCCTGTGTTAATCAGATTACTTAATCCCATGGTAGACTTTTCCAAGAAATGAAAATATTAAGAACACTTTTCATTTTGGAACTTAAAGTTGTAGGAAACTTCTTATATTAAAGAGGTACATGATAAATTTCTGCAGGGCCTCTTCTAAAATAAAATCAACATTTTTGAAGAGGTTTTAAAATGGATTGATTTTAAAACTTGACATTTTGTGGTAACAGTCACTTTTTAACCAGCATGCTATTCATTTTTTTCACAGCTCTTAAAAGTAACTGGTATTGCTTCAGACTTACCTCACTTAGCTGAGAATGGAATCTGGTTCCTAAATTTTCTTGCTGCTTACCTAAACCAAACTAACTAGGTCCCAGTTCTGCAAAGACTTGGACACATGCTTTGTTATAGGAGCTGAATGGTCCCATTAACTTCTCAGAGCATCCCCATTGTACATAAAGTCAAGGACATGTAGGTCTTTGCAGAATTAGGGCCTTGTCAAGTAGCATTTAGATTTTTACTTGTATTTTCCCTTTTAGGATGACTGATCCAATGCCAAAGGAAATATCCATCTGACTTCACTGTGTATTGGAACAAGCTTAGGATACAGACACTTTTTTTCCTCCAGCAGCAAAGCAGTTTGTTGGCTGTACTTGGTTTATGCATATAGTGAAACTGTTTTAATCTGTGCAGTTGTGTTCAGTCTATTGTGTTCTGCACAAAATCCATTGGAGACATGTGTAACAATAGATGGCTGGAAGCTGAAGCCAGACAAGTTCAAATTAGAAATTAGGCACAAATTATTAAATTACAGTTAAAGTAAAGATTGATTAACCATTATACCTGTGAAGGGAAATGGTGGATTCTCCATTTCTTGAGGTCTTCAGATCAAGATTACCTTTTTGGAAGATACAGTTTAACCCAACACTGGCTACAGAGAACTCATTGAGTGAACCTCCATGGCCTCTGCTAGGCAGAAAGTCAGACTAGATGATCTAATTATCCCATTTTGTCCTTAAATCTATCTAAAATAAATAGTATCCTTGGTATGTAGGCACTGCAAGACCTAATTACTCAATATAGAGAATATTTCAACAAGAAGTAATTTCTCAACACCATCTTAAAATGAATGTGTGAAAAATGTCAGTTTCACATGACTTGCACCCCTGTTAACAGAAACTCTTATTCCACTGTAACAGGGCATTGGCTCTGAGCTATTTTAAACTTGATTATAATTATCTTCCTTCTAACAACACCTTTGTATCACAGACCTATCTGATCTTATCAAGTGTAGTAGAAAAAGCAGTGGTACTTAGAAGTAAAAATAAAATTACTCTAATGCTTTTAATCATGGTAACTTGTTCTTTTTTATGATCTGAATAAAATAGCCTGTCTGAGATAATAAATTTGATTTATTTTGTGCTAGGCCTGTTTTATTATGCTGGCTATAAAAGTATCAAATAATTACAACAAACAATTTATACGGAACTTATTACCACAAATAACTTTTAAATTGTTAGCTCCAGCATTTTTTTTTTAAATAAAAATCCCATGATGTATTTCAGAGCTCAGTCTCTGCCTTCTGGAGAAGAATGGGGATTCATGTTTTCTGTATGCCTAATATCTAGCAAAATGAAGCAATCATTCTGAGTCACTAGTCCCAACAGCACCATTTTCAGAACATGTTGACATGTCCCCACCAGCTAATCAACTTTATAGATTAATAGCCTAAGGCCAGAAAGGTCTACTGCAATCATCTGGTCCAACTTCCTGCATAGCAGAGGCTGTAGAATCTTGCCCAGTAATCCATGCAGTCGAGGAAATCCTTCCCTAACTACATAAATCCTGATACAGCAAAGCACTTGGGTCCAGATTGACAAAAGTACTTGGGTGTTGAGACATTGAGGGTATATCTATACTTGAAAAGCTGCAGCCGTGCAGTGTAAACACTTACTACACCACCAAATTGGAATATTCACCTCTCAGAGGAGGTAGTGAGGTCAACAGAAGAATTCTTCCAATGACCTTCTGGTGTCTACACTGGGGGGCTTAGGTCTGCTTAACTATGTCTAAGTCAATGTAACTTCATAGTGCAGACCAGCCTTGAGAATCACAACGCCTAATGTTTAGGAGCCTAGAAAATCACTGGAATCTACAAAGCCCAAGTTAGGCAGTAATCAATGCCTGGGGAGAAATAGGCATCTGGGAATAGGATCCACAAAAGCCAGCAAACTAGATGTGGACTCAGCTAAACTAGCCATGGGAGAGGCTGATGAGCTTGTCCTAAGCCTTGCCTCTCTCTGGGATTTACAGCCTAAATCCAGGCTGCAGAGAATCACTTATTCTTCATTATGATCCTCAGCTAGGAACCCCTGCCCTGGAGATCAGTGTCTAACCATTGTTGCAAGTAATGGGGTAAGTGTCTGCCTAATTCCACACAAAATGGCTAGAGGGGAGAAGGAGGCATCCCCTGTAATTTTATTTCAGTCCCTTTTATTAACCTCTAGTGCTCTGCAACCCCAAAAGACCTATTGCACCATATTGATCCAGCTCTAGTGCATTTCTAATGAGAAAAATTCCCCAACACTTATAATTGCAGCCCTAATTTTGCCCTCAGACACATTTGTACAGGAACCAGTGAAGTCAAGGGAAGCCACAAATAAATATCTGATGGCAGAATTTAGCTCTAAATCTGTAATTAATGCAAACTGTCTGAGGAACTGCAGCCTGCAGCAGACTCAGCTACCGGGCAACCGAACTAGTACAAATGACCTATAGTTAGCTGTCTAACTGCCTACACGGCTTGACTGGTGGAAGCGTCAGCAGCCCAGCTCATAAGCCCAGTGGCGGCTCAAAGCATTTGCTGCAATAGTGCTGGTGTTTACTCCCGCCTTGCTCCCTGCTTTGCCTCACTCCATGTAATCCATTTCTGACCCTCAGCTCCAACTCCTGACTCTGGCTGTGACCCTTGGCTCTGACTCTAGGTGCCAACTGCTGGCTGCCAACTCTTCTGACCATGTGACTTGCCCATGTCCTGGTTACTGACAGACTTCAATACAAGAGACAGTTTCTGATTTTCAGTCCCATGGCATAAATCTGGAATGCCTCTGAGACAAAGAGTTCCAGATTTATACCAGTTTTTTCCTGAGAGACGAATCTGGCCATACAATTATCTAAAATTTAAGTTTATGGTGACACCTTCATTTCATTCAAATTATATATGCAAAAAGACTGACATAAAGGTTAAATCAGTTTTAAAGTGTCTGCCTTCTCTTCTGCAAACAATGTACAGTATTTTAAATGAACTTATTGGATGTTTGATAGTATAATGCTAGAATACTAAAGGAAATGACTGGTGAACTCTGAGCTGGATTTCTCTGGTATGTCTACAGTGCCACAAAACACCTACAGCTGGCCCAGATCAGCGGACTCTTGCTCACAGGGCAATAAAATTGACATATAAAGATTTGGGCTTGAGTTGGAGTCTGGCCTCTGGGACCCTCTCCCTTGCAGGGTCCCAGAGCCCGGGCTCCAGCCTGATCCTAAACCTCCACAATGCAATTTTATAGCCCCTCCAGCCAAAGTCAGTTGACCTGGGCCAGCTGCAGGTGTTTTATTGCACTGTAGACATTCTGTCACTGGATTTTGCTTAACTGAGGCAAGAGACAATTTCCAAGGTGAAACATCTGTATTAGAAGCATAGACCAATCTTTTCTTGAACCCAGGGCAAGTGCAACTGAATTTCACTTTTACACCAGAGTTAGCTTAGGGTTATCAGTGCTCCACATGCAATAGGGAGATTGCTTCTCCCCTCCTCTCTTATTCAGCTGCCTCAACTCAACACCTCTCTCCTTACATTGGAGAGTGTCTTCTACAGGAACTCACTTTATTCTTGAGCATTTAAATACAGCCCTGTTAGAGTAAGAGGAGAGAAGCTCATTACAAATAGCATATAGAATTAAAACTGCAGGACAGTTTACTCTGCACAATGATTAACAAATATTTTAGGGTCACGTTCTGCTTGAATAAGTACACAGATGACCAGAGTGGCTTTTTTTTTTTTAATGAACATGGTATGACATTTCTCTCTGGAATCTGGACGGGTGTATAGCTGTGTCACCCCAATCCCTCACTCTTGGAGCCCGCCTTGCATTTGCTGCACTGTGTGAACTCCCACTACTGGGTCATCCCACACATAGCCTACGGCAAGCAAGCTGCCCCTAACTCAGTGAGTGAGTGAGTGAGTGATTCTAGCCAGCCACTCATGGGATTATGCATTGGTATGATCCCAGCAAATACCCCAGTTTCAGATGCAACCCTAGGAACTGCCGTTTTACAGTATTCAGTACTGCCCACTGCAAGCTCATGATCAGTTTGTCAATTTATCAAAAAAATTGATATGCACCAGCCTTGTCATTTCAAATGGAGTCTCTACATAACTTAAACCTGCTTAAAATGCACTGCTTTAGATAAAACAAACACATTTATTAAATACAGAAAGATTTTAAGTGATTATTAGTCAGAAGAAAGCAGGTCAGATTTGATCAAAAGGAAATAAAAGGCAAATCACAGTCTAAATTAAGTTTAATGCTTTCAGCAACTTTACAGTCTTAGATGATTCTCACCACAGGCTGGTAGGTCTGCCTCCAGCCAGGCTCTCCCCTGAGTCAGCATTTCAGTTGCTTGGTGTTGTTTTTAGATGGAGGTGGAAGAGAGAGGGAGCACAGCAAAATGTCTCCCCTTTTTAACTTGTTCCTTCACACCCCCTGGGGCCTATCCCACCTCTTTCAGGGTCAGGTGACAAACGGTGTCCATGCATGGGTCCTTTGTTTATGCTCCAGCTAGCTCTTTTGTTCCTGGAGGAGCTAAGTATGTTTTACGCATGCCTTACCAATTTGTGAAGGCCCTTCAGCTCTGTAGAGTTTTCCCTAGACCATAAGGGTACATCATAAGGGTGTACATGGAGGTGAAGTGCGTCACACAGAGCAACAGTCCTCGAAGAGGAATTTAGCTTTTACAGTGTTGCAAAATCACCAAAGACAAAGCATGAAATAGACTTACTAATATATGTTGGATGTGAGGAAAGCAGTGGATGTGATATATTTTGACTTTAGCAAAGCTTTTGATACAGTCTCCCACAGTATTCTTATCACCAAGTTACACTAGTATGGGTTGGATAAATGGATTAAAAGGTGGATCGAAAGCTGGGTAGATCATTGGGCTCAACAGGTAGTGATCAGCGGCGAGTAGTGACCTAGTTGGTATCTGATATGAAGCCGAGTGCCTCAGGGGTTGGTGCTGGGGCTAATTTTGTTCAACATATTCATTAATGATCTGGAGGATGGGGTGGATTGCACACTCAGCAAGTTTGCAGATGACATGAAGGTGGGGGGAATGGTAGATACACTGAAAGGTAGGGATAGGATACAGAATGACCTAGACAAATTGGAGTATTGGTCCAAAGGAAATCTGAAGAGGTTCAACAAGGACAAGTGCAGCATCCTGCACATAGGACGGAAGAATCCCATACACTGCTACAGACTGGGGACCGAGGGGCTAGGCAGCAGTTCTACTGAAAAGGACCTGGGGGTTACAATAGACAAGAAACTGGATATGTCAAGAGTATGACCCTGTTGCCAAGAAGGCTAACTGCATATTGGGCTGCATTAAAAGGAGTATTACCAGCAGATCGAGGGAAGTGATTATTGCCTTCCATATAGCACTGGTGAGGCCACATTTGGAGTATTGTGTCCAGTTTTGCTCCCCCCCATCCCCCCGCCCGGCTCAGAAAGGATGCAAACAAATTGGAGAGAGTCCAGTGGAAGGCAACAAAAATGAGTAGGGGTCTGGGGCACATGACTTATGAAGAGAGGCTGAGGGAACTAGGCTTGTTTAGTCTGCAGAAGAGAAGAGTGAGGGGGGATTTGATAGCAACCTTCAACTACCTGAAGGGGGTTCCAGGAAGGATGAAGCTAGGCTGTTCTCAGTGGTGGCAGATGACAGAACAAGAAACATTTGTTTCAAGTTGCAGTGGGGTATGTCTAGGTTGGATATTAAGAAAAACATTTTCACTAGGAGGGTGGTGAAGCATTGGAATGGGCTACCTAGGGAGCTGGAGGAATCTCCATCCTTAGAGGTTTTTAAGACCCGGTTTGACAAATCCCTGTCTGGGATGATTTAGTTGGGGTGGGTCCTGCTTTCAGCAGGGGGTTGGACTTGATTACCTCCTGAGGCCCCTTTCTACCTTAATCTTTTATGATGCTACTATGATTCTATGTTCTAATTTTTCCAGAACTGAAGTCTCTACTTTGTCCACAATCCTTAGAAATGATTAATTGCTGCATAGTCTCACAGCTGACAATTATTCACCAGCACTTCAGTGTTGGAGTTAATAGAGAAAGGCATAACTGAGATTAGAATATGACCCCTCTTACAGACTTAATGCAAGTTACATTAGTATAAGTGGCAACACAGTGTAATTTACACTATCATTTGAGTCAGGAATGAATTTGGCTTTCACCAAGTTTGAATTTGATTCACAGAATCCTGGAGCAGTTAGGATCAAAATATGTGTGTCTAAACACAGATGTTTCTGTAATTGCCAGCTAGAGGCCCCAGTTGATGATATACTGGGGCTGTACAAACACAGAGTGAGAAACAATAATCACCCTGAAAAGTTTACAATCTAGACAATACCAATAAACTTGGAAAGGGAAGCAGTCAGAGAAGGGAAGTTACTCACCGAAGGCAAACAGTAGGTAAGCAGCAGACACAGGAACAGAACTAGTCTTGGGTTGCAGTTCAGTGCCCTATTCATTAGGTTCTCAACCAGTAGCCCTTGGCCTGCTTATGGCCTACTCAGCACACAACTGCAGCCCATGTGACATCCTCAGGATCATGCAGATAGTATTTATGTTTTGTGGATGTATAGACTAAGAGTAAATATTTCAGTTTTATTATTATTTAGGAGGCAACTGTGAATGTGATACGTTAGTTGTAACACCCTGCTTTTTTGGGGGAACATCTTGAGGCCTCTCTGTTACAGAACACAATTGCTTGCTTGATTCCTATCGAAGAACACTTACTATGAATGTACTTTGCTGTTTGATGTTAGTGGAATTCATATTGATAACTATTTCCACATTAGTATCCTTCCTTTCATTCGAGTTGTAATTTTCCCTTTTGATGTATATCAATTGATTGGAATGTAGTTTCAATTTGAAATTGTAATTTTGTTTTAAGTTGGTTTGTTTTTTAAGTAAAAAGCAGCTGAGTGATTGAGGAATGTGCGTGATAACAAAATGGAAAGGAAGCAACTCTAAATCTCCCCAGCAACGAGAGGGAGTGGAGAGACTTTGCTTGAACAACTTTTATAATCCAGATGGCCGAAGAACGTGGTCCAAGATAACCCTGAAGTACAGAGAAGTTTACCCCAAGTACAAGAACAAGACAAAGTGTGAAACAGAAACAGAGATAACGGAAAGCTGCCATGCTTGCAACGTTATGGGTGATTGATAATCACACCAGGATGCAGAGCAGCATGACACAGCAAGACTCATAGACCCAAATGGGAACTGATTACTATAAAAATGGGGTGAAAAGACAAGGGGAAAAGTTTGGGTTCGTTCTGCAAACATCCAGGAGCATCGGATTCGTGACTGACAGAGGCCCGGCTCCATCCTCGTACTCAGTCCACCTGGCCAGTGCATTGACTTGAGCAATTTTTAGGCTGGTAATTATATTCCACCTGCAGACCTTTGGGGGAGTGTGTGTGTGTAGGCAATTGTTATTTGAAATTTCTGTATTCACAATAAACTCGGCATATTGCATTATCCTCCTGAATGAGGTCCTGCTGTTTATTTCATTTATAAGTGTAACAGATGCAGCCCAAAGAACAAGGTAGAGAGCTGCATATGCAGCCCACAGTGGTAAATAGGTTGAGAATCACTGTTCTAGATTATGGTGGCTCTGATTCTTTTCTATAACCACATGCTTTTGGAGCAATGGAAGCTGTAGGCTGTGCTCCGCTGTTGTGATCTAATATTCTTCCTCAATAGCCATATCTTCAGGATCTGTACAAACCCTAAATAAACCTAGATTAGGATAAATTATCCTAAACTTTCCCTTCACCACCATACACTCTCTCTCTCTACTAGGAAATAATACAGTGCTGAAGTCCAAATCTTCCTCACTGTTCATGAGACAAGGTGGGTGAGGTATTATCTTTTATTGAACCAGTGTCTGTGGGTGAGAGAGACAAGTTTTCAAAGGAATTCAAGAAGCTCAAAAGCTTCTCTCGCTCACCCACAGAAGTTGGTCCAATAAAAGATATTACCTCAGTCACCTTTCTCCAATATCCTGGGACCGACAGTGCTACACCATCATTCTTCATGAATCAAATGTATTTGGGTCTTAAGTTACCCAGCATGTAGCTAAATTAGTCTTCAAAACTGTGCATTTTAAAATAACTTGTTTCCACAATTAAAATCTCAAGCTACTATTTTAGTGCCTTAGACAAGCCATTTATTAAACAGTTGAATGAGCTGTTATGATAATTTCCATCACTTAAAGGCTATCTTTAATTCGTTGGAAATTCAGATTTATTAGAACTAGGAAAATGTATCAGATGGGCTGAGAATATTAATAGCGGGTAAAAGAAAATCCACTGATGGTAAAATGTCTCTACTCCTCCCCTGCCTCCCATCAAAGAGTTCAGATTTTGGCTAAAACAGCCACAGTTTGGATGTGTGATAGAACTTCTTGAGCTCTGAGTTCTCATTTGTTTGCTCTTCCTGAGTTGTCTCCCTTATGTATGGGAAAATGCCCCATCAGGATCTATAAAGCACCAGCTTAGTCTCTCAAATACCTCCTTAAAATCTCCTGCAGCCTACATGTCAATGCCAGACAATAGTGACTAGTCTGGTAGCTATCTGTGACTGTCACAGGTTCAGGGCAGCTGCACTGGTATTTCCTCCCCTCTTGAAACTCAGCACAAGCACCCAGTCTCAGGCTGCGAGCTCCCAGCCATCATTTCTCTTGGGTGTCAATTGTGTGACTCTCTCCCTCCTGACCAGGGTTTCTCCAGACTGTGCTGTGCACTGCCTACACTGAGTTCCCCAGCAGTACAGACATCCTCAGCAGGCCTGCTTGTCTGTTTCTTAGAGGCTAAAAACAGCATAGTTACCCCCAGTTTTTAACCCACAGCTTTCTTAGCAAGCACATTTATTCTTAAGGCAAAAGCGTTACAGAGCTTTGTTAAAGAACCTACACTCATGCTAATATGCTTACCAGATATAACACCCATTCCATCAAGGGCTCTGTCCTGTGAACTGTCCTTCAAATCTCACCAAGTAATTTTTCTGTTATCTCAGGACAGAATTTGAGTCACTCTTATTTCCTTTGGGACTCTGATAACCACCTCATGTAACAGGTGATCAGCAGACAAAGGTTTTTTTTCCCTCAGAGTGCAACTTCAAAAGATTGTGTCTGGAGTTGAGAAGTTGCCTTCCCCTCCTTTCCAAGAATTTCCTAGGAATACCCTTTAACCTTTTTGTCTAGCACATTGTTTCAAAGAGTCCTTTGACACTCTCAACACTTCCATTATTTAGAGTAGCCATGTCTCCTCCATAATAATACATACATACTTGCATTTTAATACAATCAGTTCCTAAAATATTGAAACAATTCAATAAGGTTGGTCAAAAAAGTTGCAGGAAATTGCCATTTCTATTACAACTACTTTGATACTAATTTAGGCAAATACACCTTTGCCCCTGTCCAGCCCCACCTCACTTTATCTGTTTAGACAGATGGAGTGTAATAAGCGAGCATGTGTAGGTGTGGAAGTGTAGCAGCTTGGAGGGCTATATCATCTCAAATCAAAATATTGAAACAAAGTTTCAACATTGTGTAAGGCACTAGTGAGTTTGTTAATACCCCCTTGCCACAGAGGATATGGTTTGTTCTAGCACCATGGCAGAGAGTCTGACTCTTTAACTAAAAGCCCAAAGCTTTAAAATTTGTGTTAGAGTGAATCCCAGATGAGCCCCACTTTTGTGATGATTGCCATCTTGGCCAATGCATGTATCAAACTGAGGACCTCCAGAGCTTAAAAAGCACAAATCTTGACAGATTAAGCTAATCAGACTTTGTAGCAAGGGTTGCCAACGCTGCAGGATTGTCCTAGAGTCTCCAGGAATCAAATTTGAATCTTTAATTAAAATTGTCATAGGAGGAAACCTCCAGGAATACATCCAACTAAAACTGGCCACCCTATACAGCTGTAAGACTCTTCGCCTCTGGACCAGCTACTGGTGGACATGTAACTCACACTCATCAGTGGGATCAAATGAAGATCCTTGCTTGTTTCCAGTTGCCATCTGAGATTTCCTTTACTTTGTCAACAGGGCATAGTTTCTCTTGTCCTCAGAAGAACTGTATTGCTGAGCATCTGGACATTTAGTCCACAATTTACAGGAAGCTGGGCTACTGATAAAAACAAACTACATGTTGTGCAGTTTGATTTATTTATCAACAATTGCCACATTGGAAACAAAACAGCAACATGCTTTGAATAAAATGAATCTAAGGGGTTAATTTTTTTAATGAGTTAGCATTTTGTAAATGAAGCACCTGTGTGTTTTGATAGTCTCAGTAACGTATAGAATAAATACCATTTGTCAGGCTATATCTTGCTTCCATTGAAGGCAAGGTGAGTTTTGCATTTGACTTCAATGGCACCAGGATTTAATACTTATTCAGGAAACCAGTCCAATCGCAAGGTCTCCTTGGGGACCTGTCTAGCCCCAGTGACACTTAATATCAATGACTGTTTGTTGGGAACATAAATGATACTTAATTGAGACCCCTTCAGGTGACTTAGGCCTTGATTCAGCACAACACATACTTGCAGACATGATACTGAACTAGATGGACCACGGGTCCGATCCAAAATGGCAGTTGCTATATTCCTAATTATCTCTGGGCTACATCCTGGAATCCTTGCTCAGGGCTCTGTCATACTTTATAGCCATTCTTCTACATTGGCAATGCTGTGGAGATACTGTGACCCATGACTCTGGGAAGAATTCTACTCAGAAGTCCTTGACATGAAATGGAAAATTCCTCCTCCTCTTGTGTTCCAGGGGGTCTAGCCTATCCCCTGGAATAACCCCACCCCCACACTGCCCTTTCTTATCCTCTATGGTGCCTTGTGCTCCAGGAGACTGAGCAACTCACGCAGTCAGAGGCAGGGACTATAGCTGTGCCTAACTGCTGTATAGGATTGTCAAGCCAGGCAGCTTCTAGTGCACTTGCTGATCAAAAGGGTGTCATCTATACCACAGCTGTTACACAAGTCCCACTCAGGCACCATTTGCAGGCTTTTCAGTTCTCTTGCTCTTAAGGATTACGCATTTCCACCATTGTTGCAATCATTCACAGCAACCCCCCTCCCCCAGTCTCTTGATTAAAAATGAAAGACTATAGTCACTATAACTTTTGCACTCTTATTTTAACATAACATAAGGTTCAGACCAATGGTCCATCTAGTTCAGTATCCTGTCTTCCAAGAGTAGCTGGTGCCAGGGGCATCAGAGAAAATAATCAATACCACCAACCAGTCCCAGCTTCTGGCAGTCAGAAGCTTAGGGGCACCCAGAGTCTAGGGCTGCATCCCAGACCATCTTGGCTAGTAGCCATTGATGGACCTATCCTCCAAGAATTTAGCTAACTCTTTTTTAATCCAGTTATATTTTTTGGGCTTCAAAACATCCCCTGGCAACTAGTTTACTATGACTGTGCATTGTGTGAAGTACTTGTTTGTTTTAAACCTGCTTCCTATTTATTTGATTGGGTGTCCTCAGTTCCTGTGTTAAGTGAAGGGGTAAATAACACTTCCCTATTCACTTTCTCCACACCCATTTATGGTTTTATAGACCTTTCTTATATCTCCCTCCTTTTCTAAGCTGAATAGTACCAGTCTTTTTACTCTCTGTTCATACGAAGCTGTGCCATCCCCCCTTTTGTTGACCTTATCTGTACTTTTTCCAATTCTAATATATTTTTTGAGATGAGGTGACCAGAAATGCACACAGTATTCAAGGTGCGGGCCTACCATAGATTTATGTAGTGGCATTAGAATATTTTCCATCACTTTCCTAATGGTTCCTAAAGTGTTCGCTTTTTTGACTGCTGCTGCACATTGAGCAGACATTCAGAGAAACGTTGGTGTCGCTATTCTAAATAGAAGTGCTCAGACAACATGTAGTCAATGTAGTCAGACAACATTTTTTCGCCAAACAGGTTGACTGAAATATTGATGAATGTGTCAAATTTGCTGAACTGCTTTGGTTTGGAAAAAAACAAATCCCCCCCAAATTGACATTTTTCTAAAGACAACATTTTGAATCAGAAAACTGAAAAAAACAACAACTTTTCTTTCAAATTTTGCCTCACTTTTATTTTAGAACAAACTTTGATTCAGGTCAAACAAAACAAGTTTGTTAGTTTGACCTGAACCGTTTTTTTAATGTTTAGTTTTGGCCAGTGAACCAAAAAGCGTCACTTATTAGCACAGCTCTAGCTCAATGATCCCATAGCAGTTGTGTGCAATTGCACGCTGCACAATCAAATATCTTCTACTTACATGAAATAACCTGATGTAGCATGTTGACTTTGCATTTTTCCTACTGTAATGTGTTCACAATTTATCAGCTACCTGGTTTATCTTTGTTTTCACAATGATTTCGTCCTCTGCCTTTTGCATGGTTTTTTTGTGTGCCCCTATCACCTTTTGTTGCTTGTTGTTCATAGTATTATATCATGCAAACATTGTGTGACCCTAAAACCTGACCCTGGATTTATTGCCAATAATGGAATTTATGGAGTGCCAGCAATTCAATATAGCAACAGGCTAGAAATGTGTCATTTTATTGTAAGCTGTGATTATTCATGAGATTCTGCAGATAGTAGAAATGAAGTGGAAGTAGCTTAAATGAAAGATTTTTTTAAGACCCATGCTTTAAGAATATTCATAAAAGAAATCAGCTGCACTAGGTCCTGTAAATTCAAACTACTGCATGATTGAAAGGCTGCTGGAATATAAAACACCATCTAGGAGTATGCTGGCTAATTCACCATTGGCAAAGCTAAAGTTTTGTTCTTGCTGTGAGTCAGGCCAGGTCTACGCTGACAGAGTAGCTTGCGTAACTCCCCTTGACTTCGTAACTTCTCTTCAATGTGCCGTCTTCACTGCGCTGCGCCGACGGGAAATGCGTTCCTCTCAGCGCAGCCCTATGCCACTTGAGGGGGAGGTTTTATTGCGTTGACTTCTGGATCAATTGAGTGGGTCTTCACTGACCACTCAATTGATCTGGATAGATCAAATGGAGCGAATTTGCCACCTTCAGTGAAGACATACCCTCAGTGAAATCTGGCACAGACTGTTTCCTCAAAAAGATGAGATTAAGAATCATCCAGAACTGTCCCCTAGTATAGCTTCCTGCAGGACAAATGCCACAGTGAATATGGCAAGTCCTAAACAGCTGAAATATTTTTTCTTAAGTTATTTGCTGTGTTTGGCAGCCCTGAAGTCCTCTGTTTATTTGAAGAACTGGTACTGATGCAGCAAAGTCAGGAAATATTTTTTTTCCCCACGAATGGTTCTGAAGAAAATGGAAAATTTGTTTAAACATAACTTTTCCTGGAGCCTTGTGAATTTTTGCTGGGTTTTTTTGTTCCATGAAAACCAAACCAACGTTCTGACAAATAAAGCATTCTTCAAATCAAAGCTTTGATAACTTTCAACTTTAAAAGCAGCACTGAGAGCTTCCCAGATTGTCTTAGCGACACTGGCTCTCAGCACGTCTTGTTTTCATACTCCACTTAGTCCTTAACTGCCCTGCTGTGAATGTCAAGAAGGATGTGGTGGCTTTGTGTGTATTTGTCCCACAAAGTGAACTGAGATTGGTTTATTCGTATTGCGGTAAACCCCAGAAGCCCCAGTCAGCCTCACTCCCTATGCTTGCCCTCTGAATAAGAATGAATCCTCCTACAAGATCTTAAATTCCTCCTTTGACACATTTCAATAAGTAGAGACCTGATTCTGATCCCGTTTTTACCCTGATTTTACACTTGTGCAACTTCAGTGAGGAAAGTGGAACATGGCCCTAGGTGTACAGATGCTTCACACTTCAAGGCTCATTTCAAAGGCACCCTCAGCACAAACTAGCACCCTCATTAGATTGCAATTGCTGTAGTATGCCCTCCCTATGAGACCATTATCAGCGCTGCATTTAACAAATGAGCAACACCAATCAGGAATGCGGAGTTCGGGTGGCGGAGGGGTTGGCTCTGCTCAGATTATTGAAGGATATTAACATAAAGGAGAAATTAAACTTGATGTCATGCTCCTATATGCAGTTCAGAAGAACACATATCACTTCCTTGTGTGATCAGCATAGCTAATTTTTAATGCCTCTGACTTCTTGATGAGGACAAATTTATCATTTTATATACATAAAAACACTGCAAACAATAAAATGCTTTGGAATGGTTTGCTTGTATGTCATAAGACAACTGCTACACAGAAGGTGTCTTGCTTTTTTGCTCCCACACATTTTATCTAGTGTGCTGTCTCTCAAGTTAAATCAAACTATATTGTTGGGTTTTTAATGGCCTTGACTTTGTACCCTTTCTCTTAGTCTGTTATCGCTCACAGGAATAAGAAGTCTTTCATAAAGAAGTAGCTCCAGTGAGGTGTCTGGTTTATGCATCTGAGTGAAGGAGAAGCTCTGGGGTCAGATTCTACCACCACCTGCATGAACTCAACTGCCGTTGACTTCAAACATCATTCTCTTCCAGATCTAGAAGAAAACTTGAACATTCAGGGTGAAGTAAATGGGGTAGGCAATACTCTTAGTTTCCACCTTCAAAGTCAAGATGACTCCAGCAATGGAAAAGTTCCTAATTTTGTAGTGCAGATGTGGCCTAAGTGACTTGGCCAAGGTCACACAGGAACTCTGTGGCAAAGCTGAGACTTGAACCCACCCAGAGCAACTGAGCCCTTGGTTAATGGCTTAACCCCAGGACTATACTTGTTAAATTGACTCTTTACCATAGAAGAATAGCTCAAAGATTCTTTTCTACAAAAGTCTGCCCAAGTTAGTTTCTACTGCAATACTAACTTTTGGAAATTTGTTTTCGCTGTCTCTGATTTTTCACAATTTAATATTGTCACTCATGCTAGTTCTTATATTTAATAATATGCTTCAGTTTTCACAGTAATTATTCAGGTTGATGGGCAAATAAACAAAAGAATATGGATTGAATGCAAAGTATAATTATCCACGTATGGTTCCCTGAACTTTCTCAAACTATCTTAATAAACATGAAAAAACTAGCTGGGAGATTAAAATCCACAGCACACCAAGTTGTTAGGTGCAAATCTTTCACAGATGTCTCAAATAAGTCAATGCAAGTGTTAACTTGAAAAAAAATCTGCCAGTTTTGATTCTAGAAATAATAAAATTCCATCTCGTCACAAAATTGATTGTCTATATGTGCACTGCATACCTTGACATGTATACAGTAGACTCAGAGACTTGATAATTTGGATGGGGAGGGAATTTTGGGAATGGTGGAGATATAGAATTTCACCCTATTCCTGATCTGGTTTGCAGTGGTTGCTTTTATTATAATCTGAAATGTGTCTATGGGACAAATTCTGCCTTGACAAGTGTGACAGAGACCTACCCAGGCATACCCAGGTGGGTATATTATGCATGTATTCAATCACCTTAGGATTTCACCAACAGAGGTGGTGTGGGGGTCTCTGTGAAAAGCTAAGAATCAGCTGATAATATTGCAAGCTATCTATATGGGAAAGTAGTTTGATATGTGCAGAATATTAAGTTGCAAAACTGTTGAAGTGAGACTTGTCCACTGATGCAAAGTGGGGAGTTAGTTCTCAGGACTATCATTGAGAACACTGAACATCTGTTGAGTCAATACTTTGTTTTCTGTCTGAACCAGTGGAGGCTTGAGCGTTGTCAAGAGACAAACTTCTGGCGAGTTCCCTGAAAAGGGGGGCTGTAACAGGATAAAGAGCAGAAGAAAGGATTGGCTCAATGATATCTATTACTGAGAAGAGACTCTGCCCGCAAGGGTGTTTCCTGAATGCTGGATCCCAGCTCTCTGAAATAGACAAATGTTGTGAGAACTGCCACTAGCTAAGAGATAGCATATTAGAGAGGAAAGTTTGTTAATAGGTATAGGCTATAGACTTTTATTTTATTTGTAACTTTGTTTCTAAACCCTTATACTTCTTTATTTGAATCTCTATCTCAAGCTCTGTTAACCTTCAATTTCTTTTTACCAGAGACACGTCTAAGTGCCTTGTGCTCAGGAAAGTGTTGAACTGAGGTGAACTGCTTCCATGGAGGTAGCAGATCGGTATACAGTGCCAGTGTACAGAAGACTAGGGACAAGGCACTCATGTGTAACAAAGTGGCATGTGTAGACTGCTAGCCTGCAGGAGGAAGGAGAAGGGCTCAAAGAGCCCAGAGTGGATTGTCTGTTTTAGCAGCAACTGGCAGCTTGGGAGTGTTTCTCCTGATGGGTACAGACAGGGCTTCTTCCTGCTGTGATCAGGTGGTAGTGATTCACTCTCAACATAACCCCGAAAAGTGTCACAATATGCACAGCCATGTTGAGGCTCCTTGGAGGCTGTAGAGCAGGCCAGAACTTAATCTGGTGACCATTGCTGAGTTCTTAACAGATTGGGTGTCTAGTAGAACTTACTTTCCAACTTTTTGGAAAAATGTTGAAATTACTGAAGACTTCTGAGGGTTTTGTTGCTGCTCTTGTTTTTCTGAAGTTTTCCAGACGTTAACATCAGAATTAGTTTTCTTTTTGAAAATGGATTTTTCAAAATCTCGTCCCTGTGACTATGTTGGCCAGTCAAAACTAGGAATGGAAAAAAATCTGCAACTGAAAATGCTAAACTCAAATCACTAAATGAAAAGCAAAAATGGGAAAACCAACAAAACAAAGCATTTGCCAAAGAACGGAAAACTAAGAAAAGTGTTTTGTGCAAAGCTTTGAAGTTCGGCCAAATTTCATATTTAAAAAAAACCACACCCACTTTGGAATGAAATTCCAGTCAGCTATAATGTCCGTATCACAAAATATTGACATTAAATCTGATATTCTTAGCAGAGAAGCTAATGGACATGGGAAACCAGCTACTTTCTCACTGTTAAAGGTAATTTATCCAAATTATACTGGATTTATTAGTGAAACAATAGCTGAGTAACTTGAACTGCCTCTGCTCCTCATTTTATAGGTTGCTTAGGGGAGACATGTTCACTTGCTATCAGTGCAGTTTCATGAACATTGACAATGTTCTGTCCACGAAGAAGTACAGTCCCAGAAATATGAGGAAGATATAAAAGGATCTTCAAGAGCACTGAGTATTTGCAATAGATTAGATGAATCTGAATAAACAAAGGATGCCCTGGATATTTGTTTGGATTTTCCTTTTGCCTAGCTAATCATATATCTTTCTAGTTACAGCTGGACATTATTTTTGTAATCCCACACAAGTTACATTCCCACAGAACAATCCGGTTCTGATTAGTTTTGAGATTGACAATGGGAAATGGAATTGTTTTGACTCCCACATTAACAAAATAGTGTTCTATTCACTCTTTTCACTTATCTTTAAACTTATTTTAACATTGACGTTGTTTTGATGTTTCCAAGTAAAATGTATATTCAAGGAAACTAAGCAATTTTGACTTTGTTCCAGTGCACAGCAAACTTCAAAATGTCAGAAGTTCCCATGGAAACTGGTTTTCCAACCTGCTCTACTTTGAAGTCTTTACTCTTACATATAGAGCTGAACCAGGAAGCCAAGCATGAGCTACTGTTCCAAAGGGCAAATCTCAAGATTTTGGTTGGGTTCAAGTATCTACCAAGTTTATGCAACTTATCAGCAAATCAAGCTGGAAATCTTCAAGATCAAGGTCTCAGGTGAAGCCTCAGAACTGAGTGGGCTCTTGGTACCTTAACCAACACTCAAAGAAGTCAATGGGAGTCTGTTGGAGCAGACCTCTGGCTATGTTGATGTCCATCAGGAGTAAATTTAGAGGTGGTTGGAAAGAATCCAACTCCTTCACCCAGCCCCAATTAGTTAAAACCTATACATTTAGGGCAATTATTCAAGTGTGAAGATGTTTCCATGGAATCATGCCTGCCAGGCAGACTTCCACATGGACTGCTTCTGAGTCAGGGATGCCATAGCTTCCAGGGTCAGTGACTTCAGGATAGTCCACCAGATAGTCTGCCTTGAAGTGCTATATTCTTTCTTGAGATACCCCAAAATTCGAACAGTTGTCATTCCATCTCAGAAGGAAACTACCTTCTGACATATCAAAATCCTCCATGAAACAAAACTGCCTTTCTTCACCAAGCTCTGTTGATTGTTCTAATGGGTCATCATAACAGGCCCATAAATGAGACCAGAACGAGGTCCTTCTAGTGTCAGTAAATGTGGAAATATGCACTGTTCTTGAGCTATTTCCCCTTCTTGTAGTCAATGGCCCTGGAATGGTGGAAGTATGAATCATTTAAAGTTTTACGTAGTATGTGGGTTTTATTTTATTTAACAAAAAACCTTAGTGAGATTTCATTTGAGTTTTAGGAGTGAGTCATTTTGGCTTACTTTAACCCACTTTGACTCACCTTATGCCTAGGTTTTAAGCAATGGCATTTTCCGGTCTTTTTGCATACATACATTTACCTTCACCACAAAGGGGAACAAATCAAACTTAGAGTCATTGTTCCCCTTCAGCTATGTAATTAAAATATGATTGACAGTGTTATAGGTTGGGTGTGATGGCACATTTTGCCAGGATCTGTCATCCAACAGTAATTGTTACTTAAAAGGGTCTATGTAGGTGTATAAACTGAAATCAGTATTTAAGAGGAAAAAAAGATTTAACATTCTAATGACATTTAACTGTCTCAGAACAAAAAGCTGCAACCTCCTTCAGCAGTGAAAGAACATTGATTTTTTTTTCTTGGTGCAACAAATCACTTCCATAGAACATTAATTTACTATATCACTTAATACAATAGCACCTAGCTGCTTCAGCCAAGTCAGGGCCCCATTGTGGTTGGTATTCTACAAACAAATCCTAAAATCTAAATGGCACACCTTTTTCAAGGAGCTCACAGTTGAAATACATCCTCATACACTCATTACAATATGCCTTCAACCTCTGTGTACATGGAGATCTCATAATATGGATCAGCAGGATCCGTAAGGTCAGGGTTGGAGTTGATGAGGAATTTTTCAGTGAAGTGTTTTTTTCCACAAATACTTATTGAAACAAATATTTTGCAGAAGTGTGTGTTCTGATGAAACTATCAGTTGGAAGTCTTCAGGAAGAGCCTCTCCCCAGATAACCCGTAGCTTACGTCTTAGGGGAACTCACCTCCAATGATGAAGACCTAAGTTCAAGTTCTAAATCAGGCAGAACAGAGACTTGAATCTGGTCTCCCACTTTCTAGGTGAGTGCCCTAACCACTGGTCAATTGGCTATTCTAGGGTTTCATGTCTGTGTGTGAAATTTCATGGTGTAAATCTCTTTCTACTGCAGAACAAGAATCCCAAGAATTAAATTTCTCATTAATCAAAACTTTTGTTCTCAATAAAAACTTTTGCCAGCTCTTGTTAGGAGGCTTCACCCCTTCCACAGAAAGTTGTCCCTCCCCAAAACCTCTGTGATGAAGTGGACAAACCAACAGTCAGTCAGAATAGGCAGGAGCTCATGGTCTGTCCTGAAGACAGAGGATACAACACCTGCCTGCAACAGCAGACTTTGCTGGGAGGGCTCTCCTGCTAGAGGGAATAAAAGGAAGCTTCAGAGGTGGGCTGCTATGTAGATGTATAAATTGACAATCAGTCTTTAAGGGGGAAAAAGATGAACATTCACATTATATTTAACTCTCTCCCCAGACTGGGGTACTACACACCATTAAAGTCTGGAGAAACACAGCCTCTTTGTACTTTTCAGGGTGGGGAGGAGGAGAGGGGGCTTCTGGTTTTAGAAGAATATCTAATTCTAGTACCAAAAGGTTTTCCCAAAACCTGTTTACACAACTTGAGCTGATCACTGCCTGGTTTGTCTGGGGCTGATTTCTTCTTGCAAGGAGCTGCAAACATCAGGACAGTGTCCCGGCCAACACTTCATTCCTAGTGCTTGAAATTTAGAACCTAGACCTGTTCTGACTCTCTGCATCATATATTCTGCTATAAAATACAGAATTAAGGACACCTACCACTATGTTTTATCTGCTGCCCTTTCAAATACAGTAGATGATGTATCCATTTACTCTTTAATAATAGTTTAATCAGAATGGTTACTGAAACATATACTCCTCTTTGCTTCCCTCTTATAACTACAAACTAATCTCTAATCGTCTAGATCTGTCGGCAAGAAGATATTAATCTCTCATCACACTTTGAAGTCCTGAAGGCAATCTGGACATAAATATCATTATCTGCTATTAGGTCTGTCTGTTTCAAATTACTGCACCCGTCTTGAAACCAAATATTAACTATTATTTCCTGTTTTAATCACCATAAACAATAACCAGATTCATATCTGCAAACATTTATTGCTCTGTACAGCAAGGAGATTTTTAACTAGTTTGAAGGTTGTTCCCCCTTCTAGAAATAACTTTTCAGAGGAAGATGACAGCTACTTTTAAAGCAGATACTAATCCAGGAGCAATCTTCTGCTAAATAATACAGTAAAGGTAACTTCTGAGCATTTAAAAAATAAAGCCTGAAATTGACAATTAAAGCAAATAGTTGTTTAACCCCTCCTTCCTGTAAATTGTGATTTAAAAAAAAAAGTTTAACTCTGAAAGGGATGGACTGATGGGGAATTCTAACTGGATAATTTAGCCTGAAAGCAGTAGCATTTTGGGTAAATATCATGGAGAAGGAGCAATAAACTGAGATGCACTTAATGCAGTATAGGCCCATAAAAGAGATAGCTGGGTTGAGAATTTATAAACTGTCCAGCCTTTTTTGTACTATAAAGACCATGTAGACAAGCCCTTAGTGTAGTGTCTCAGTGAATTTGGGGAAGCTATGATTTGTCATCTGTGGTGTAAATCCAGGGAGGATGCTATGATTCTGTTTGTGTATTGTACTTTTCAGTGTAAGGAGTTATCCTTTATCTACTGGAAGCCGGTTCAAGACAGCTTTCCAGGGTGACTAATACAATGTGCTTTCTCTTATATTCATTCTTTCTTGTTGCTTTCCTTAAACTTAAATTAAAAAAAAATCAGAATGAAAGTACACATTTTACTCCCTGGGTTGGCAAATGAAACATGGTGTATTTAACTCTACGTTTGCTTCGCTTTTCTTAAAAAAGGAAGTCAATGTTTTGGTTTTGCCAAGGGAGAATATCAGATGCTGTCATTATCTGGAATGGCCTTTCGTTCCCCAAAACTCAATATTTGGAAGCAACCATCATGATAAGTATTAGCTTTTGAGGGAGAGTGGAAAAATATCCCACCACAGTCCCTGCATCGTTTGCACTTTTAGGATATTATATGGAAAGTTGCTTTATGTTTTCATAGAGGTGACATCATGGACTCATTTTTTAAATTTGCTTCCACTAGTGTTACTGTGTCTAGCAGATAGGCACAACTATAAAGACATCTAAGAAGAGACAGTCCTTGCTCTGAAGACTTTACAGTATAAATACGCAAGGCTGGGAGAAAGGAAGACATTCATTTTACAGATGGAGAATGAAGAGATTAAACCTAGTTCCTCAGTAGTATTTAGGTACCTAACTCCCATTGATTTCAGTGGATGTAATGGGAGTTAGGTGTCTGCCACAGCTCCAGATTGGCACTAGCGCTCCAGCTTTGGCACCATCTCTAGGAGGAACCCTTTCAGTGTGCCAGACCCTCAAGGGGGTCTCACACTTCCTCCAGGATCAGTCACATGGCTTCAGCACCTCCTTAGATTAGACCTCGGGGCCTGCAGCACTCCTGCTTCACACATGATGCCTATTCCATGACTCTAGCTGAGACAGTCCCTTGATGGACACTTACATTCTTCAGGGACTAGTGTGCCTTTCCAAGCATTCTCAGTGACACTTGCACTGCATTGTCAGAACAGGAGGATTTATTAATCATCTGGAACACAGCATAGGAAATCCATAGGTTAGTTCAGAGGAACGAGGGTTAAATCATAGTCCATTCCAGGTTGGCCAGCATCCAGCCAAGCTGTAGGGAACGCCATTGTTCAAGCTCTGTCTCTGACCGCTTTGGTCTGAATACCAGGTCAGAGCCTCAACTACCTCCAACAGCCAACACTGATCTCCCACCTCAGATCTCTCCACTCCTTTGTTTCCGAGCTGGGGAAATGCTGCTCAGCCTCCCTACTGAGAGGCAGGGGAAGTCCACATCCCTCTGGATCCTTGCTTCCTAGGCGTCAATGTCCAGGCAATTGGATCCGCCATTGTATTTCCAAGAACTCCACTGATATGGGGCTTAAGGCCCAAACAGCTAGGCAACACCCGTATCTATCTCTTCACCTGCACTGAGAGTAAACACCCACTAGTTAACAATGCAACACATAGTGGAAACTCAGGCACAGACAAGACTCAAAAATATGACAAAAATTTCTCACTTCATCACAGTGCCTGAAGACCTTTGAGGAGCTGGGCCTGCGTGTCTTGCCTGAGGTCTTGCTGGGAGGCTGTGGCAGAATTAGGTACTGAACCCAGATCTCCTCAGTCCCAATCTTGTTCCTTAACCAAAAGACTCCCCATCTACTCCATAATGTGATTAACGCAGGCCAAGAAATGACACCCCCCAAGACAGGGAGGATAAAAGTGGCTTAGAGCTACCTCTGCCCTTGTACCACATGCAGTTCTATCACATCACAGAATCTGGCCAAAGGTTTTGGCATGTCCCATCTCAACCTGTGAGTGACTGTGGCCGCCATTAATATCCTTCCAGCTGTGCAGATCTGACTACAGAATCAGGGCCTTAATTTGCATATCTGAACAGCATAATTAAGGATGATGTTATCTGGGGTGAAAGCTTGATGCTGCCAGGTTCAGTAATTACAGACAACACAACCTCCAGGCTGCTCCCTGTGGAGCATTTTGAAGAGATAGAGAGAGGGGAGAAAGCACTGGATTGATTGAAGGTCTTCCCAATAGGCAAACAAAACAAGAGGTAACAATTTATCCCAATGTTTTAGTTCACTGCTGATGAATTTCCTTAGCAGCTGCTTAAGTGTTTGATTAAATTACTCTACCAGCCCATCTGTTTCTGGCTGATAGGGAGCTGTGTGGGAGAAGGGGGAATTTTTAAAAGCTTGTACACCTCATTTAACAGAGAAGACATAAAATTAGTGCCCTGATCTGCTGAAGTTTCTGAGGGTAAGCCCACTCTGATAACAACATTAATCAGTTCATTAGCCTCATGTTTTGTCAGCTGAGGTTTTAGTGACACTGTTTTAGGATATATAATATGGTAGTGCCCATTACACCTACATAATATTCCCATATAGAAAACCTTACTCAACTGAACTTAATGCTGAGAATAAATATTCATAACCTAAGGGTAAGACAGCTTACTGGAATATGGTACTTAAACAAAAAAACATTAGAAACCTAGGAAACCCCACTACCTTGAGTTTTGTGTAGCTATTTCCACTTGTGCAAAGTGGATGTAAAATACTACCACATCAGGTTAGTCACTCTTTACACCCATTTCACAGTGGTGTAAATGGCCAAGCAAATACAAAGCAGTGGAGAATGGGAGCTTCCAAGTTAAAATGAAACGTAAAAGAAAATCAAGTATTTTCAACTAATGCAATACAGACTTAAGTATCCAAAGTCCCTTACCTATGCTCCTGTAGTGAAGCCCCAAAGAAGAACAAACAGCTTCATCCACCCTTGCCCCAATAAACAGTTCAATCTTATCTGTGATCACAAAACTGCAATGCTTTACCCTGAAAGTGGTTGTACATAATCCAGTCTTAGTACAGCCATACATCTTCCATAGAACAAGACAAATCCTAGTTCAAGGGAAGGCTGGGAGAATATCTCCATTTTCTCCCTATGGAATTCACCTCACGATTCCTCAGCTACTTTTCTTCAACTTCTCAGGTTCATCCCACCTTTGGGGAAAGTGTAAAACACTACTAAGTTTCATTAAGCATCCTAGATACATCTTTAATAGTGATCTTTCTTAGGCCCCAATCCTACAAAGATTTACACACATGCTTAATTTTACTACCAGGAATCTTTAAAACCCATGGCACTAGTATTTGTATTAGTAAACTTAAGGATAAGTGTAAACCTTTGCAGGATTAGGACATTAGTGCATAAATTTGTGTCAGAGAACCACGTCTTCCATGAATCCAGCACAAAGCCATGGGTAGGCCGGTGGTCCTAATAACCAGCTGGGGATAAATAGTCAGCCCACACCCAACTTACCATCAGTCCCTCCTTTCAGGGATCTGTTTATTATCTTTACAAATAACAAAGAAATGCACAAAAGTAACAACCATCTGATGAAGGGTTCAGATTGGAGTTCAGACTGCTAAGCAGGGCCTTCCTTAACTGGGGTTGGGGGAGAGCATGGGAGAGAAAACCACCTAACAGCAGCCTCCCACTTTGGTTACAAAAGAGAATACGCAGTACTTCCCCCCTTGGTTGGTGTTGTGACCATTCTTATTCCTTGAACTCATCTTTAATGGATGACATTTGCTGGAATAGAACCCATGATTATTTATATACACACACACTGCCCCCTTGAGAAGGAGAAACTCACATAACATGGCCTACAACCCCTGTCTTGAACTTAACTCAGGATGTCATGATATCCATCTTGTAAGCGAGGAGCTAACTCTCTGCAGCTGTGCTCACCTTGTTATTTGCAAAGTTTATCCCTATAGGGAAAACACCTTGTATACTTAGGATAAGGAACGTAGCATTGCTTTTTCTCAGTCTGTGTTCTAGGTTCACTCTCTTTCTGCAAGTTGCTTTGCATAGTTCAGACAATCTCTCCATTTTCCACTCGCTTATTCTAAGAGTGTTTGGTTGGGTTTTTTCCCCCTCATCATTTAAAAAGTGATGCACATGGATTTCTTGTTTGGCACTGCTGCCTTCTGTGAAATCATCTTACTTGTTTTTAAAATTCTCTGTGCTCAATGTATTGTTCTTTGCATTACCGTTGTGCTTAGGATCCATAGTCACGTGCCAGGAGCATCTTGTGCTTGGTACTATCCAAGCACAGAACGTGATTTAATGGTTGCAAATTCCAGTGATTTTACAGGAGCTGTATCTGCTTATGCCACTGGCTAATTTTGCCTGCATCTTTCACTGCTACCCTCCCTGTTACCTCTGCCCCTCCATGCTGCCAGATCATTATTGTTACAAGAGCATTCTAGGAAGCTCTCTCCGTTCTAGATCATACTCTCTCTTTTCCCCTCATCAGCTGTGTCTTTTCATTTCTCATCTTATTGTTTTCCTTCTTTGCCTATATCTCATAATTTCCCTCTCCTCCTAGTGTTATTGAGGACTGCAGTTTTTAGTATTTAATGCTGACAAATATTTTGGGGAGACAATTTGTATGAAAGATACTCTTGATAATTAGAAATGTATTATACAGAGGAAGGAGAGTCCCTTGGTAGTGGCAGGGACTCAGGATGCACATAAGTTCTATTCCTGGCTTTGTCATAGATGTCCTCTGTGACCTTTAGTGAGTCACTAAGCCCCCCTAAAGGCTTCCATGATAGTTAGGTGCCCAAATGCCTTTGAGGATCTAGGCCCAAATCTCTCTCTGTTCCCAAGTTATAAAATAGGGATAATAAGGCTACTACTTTTCTGTTTAAATTGTAAACTCTGCAAGGCAGGAACTGTCTCATAGTGTGTTTATACAGTACCTACCACAATGGGGCCACCGTTATGGCCTCTAGGCACTGCTGTGATTTGAATAGCAACTAACAATAATCTGTACTATGGATATATTACAATAGGTTCACTATTCCCAAATGGTTTATTGGAAAGGAAATACTACTTATTTATTCCCGCCTCCAAAAATATATTTAAAAATGGACCTGGCCTCTGTAATTTACTCCTTAGTGGTCCACCAATCTTTGTCCCACTATTGTACCTGCTGTGATGGACAATGCAGAAGAAACCAACAGCTTATACTGTGTATAGGTCTTTATTCTCAGGGAAATGACCAGGTGCTGAGGTGACAGGCTCTTCTTGTAGAGTATGAATTAAAGATTGGCCCAAGACACTAAGTCCTGATCCTGAACTGAAGGACATCAGGATTCGGGGGAGTTCAAGTGTGAGTCTTTGTTCCACGACCCTTCCATCAGTATGAATGAAGACAACACATCTGGACATTGGTCCCAATTTCTGTACTTCTATTGTTCAATTTATATCAAGGTTGCATTTTGCAAAGTGGACAGGCCCATGACAATGAATGGGAAACAGACAATTTGTCTTGATTTCCTACTCTGGTCTTCCAGTTATGGAACTGCTAACATATACATTTTAAAACCTCTCACTCACAGACATTTTCTGTGATAGCATATCATTTTGTGCACTCCCTGACTTACCTGATGTCTTTCATGCAGCCATTTGAAAGCAGTGTAAGTTTCTTTGTGCACACAGGTAGCATAGCTTGTTTCTCTGCTGGAGACTTTCCGAAGGTGAAAGTTACACAGGAAGAGTTATTACTTCTTTTCTGTTGACTCTCACAAATAGCATTTCTGTTCATAGCTTCTAAGGCCAGAAGGGATCATGGTGACCACCTCTTCTGACCTCCTGTATATCACAGGCCAGAGAACTTTCCCCAAATAATTCCTAGAGCAGATCTTTTAGAAAAACATCCACTCTTAATTTCAAAATTGTCAGTGATGGAGAAGCCACCACAAACCTTGGTAAATTGTTCCAATGATTAATTACTCTCACGGTCAAAAACGTAAGACTTATATCCAGTCTGAATTTGTCTAGCTTCAAATTCCAGCCATTGGATGGGGTTATACCTTTCTCTGCTAAATTGAAGAGCCCATTTTAAATATTTTTCCCCGTATAAGTACTTATAGACAGTAATCAAGTCACCCCTTATCCTTCTCTTTATTAAGATAAATAGATTGAGCTTCTTGAGTCTATCACTGTAAGGCATGTTTTCAAATCCTTTAATCGTTCTTGCGGCTCTTGCCTGAACCCTCTCCAATTTATCAACATCCTTCTTGATTTGTGGGCATCAGTACTGGACATAGTAGTCCCGCATCAGTGCCAAATAGAGATGTAAAATAACCTTTTTGCTCCTACACAAGATGCCCATGTTTATGCATCCCAGGACTGCATTAGCTCTTTTGGTCACAGTATTACACTGGGTGCTCTTGTTCAGCTGATTATCCACCTCAACCCACAAATCTTCTTCAGAGTCACTGCTTCCCAGGATAGAGTCTGCCATTCTGTAAGTATGGCCTACCTTCTTTGTTCCTAGATGTATACATTTGCATTTAGCCATATTGAAACATATACTGTTTGCTTGCACCCAGCTTAACAAGGGATCTAAATGGCTCTGAATCAGTGATCTGTCATCTGCATTATATACCACTCCCCCAATTTTTGTGCAAACCTTATCAGTGATTCTTTTGTTTTCTTCCAGATCATTGATAAAAATGTTAAATAGTGTAGGGCCAAAACCTACTTGATGACAAATCCCTATTTAGAGTTACATTTTGAGATCTATCAGTTAGCCAGTCTCTGATCCATTTAATGTGTGCCTTGTTAATTTTATATCATTCTAGTCATTATATCATTATAGTTATTTAATCAAAAATTCATATGGCACCAAGTTAAGTGGCTTGCGTAAGTGCTACTATACTACCTCAACACTATTACCTTTATCAACCAAACTCTTAGAGAAGCCAGGATTTAATGACCATAGTTGTAGCCTCTGTGTTTTTACAGAGGGGAAAGAGCAGTCAAATAACTACAAAACTTAAAGGAATAATTTCTGGCATACTGCCCCTGGAAAATTTGAAATACCATCACTGAACATGAACATAAGAATGGCCATACTGGTCAGACCAATGGTCCAACTAGCCCAGTACCTGTCTTCTGACAGTGGCCAATGCCAGGTGTAAGTACATCTTTACTAAATCCCAATCTTTAAAATTATAGGTGTAACACACACCCTGCAACTGATTTTTGGCTGATGCATAATTTTGTAATTTTAAAGCTGGGAGGCATCACTGTGATCATTTATTTTATCTTGCTGTATAACACAAGACACAGAATTTCACCCACTGACTGCTGCTGTGCAGGGAATTATGCTTGCATAGTCCATAAGTGAGTGCTATCAAGACCAATAACTTGTAGCTTGACTAAAGCCATTTGGCTGAGGATTTAGGGAACATAAGAAATATTCCCCTTTCCAGGACCGATCACTGCCAACCCTTGGGGGAATCCAGAAACCTCAAAATCTCCCTGGTTTCTCACTGAATACCAAGCCCAGTTCAAATATCTTCAGATCTCTCCATTGGAATGGCACAAATTCCTCAGGAAACTGCTTCACTTGTGTGAATATGGACTCCCATGAGAGCTATGTTCCACAGGAACAAGGGAACCATCCACCTAAAGAGCAACACTCATGCAAGTGGGACGTTGGTGATTGGGCAAGTCTGTAACCACGAGCCTCAGCACCTTCAGAACAAAAAAATCTAGAAGCTATATAGCAGGCTCGCACCAGCCCCCTTGCTGCTCAGGTCCTCTGTGCCACAAACCATGTGGGGATCACAGCTTTGTGCCCCCACTAGTGCTCTTTATTCACAGGGATTTCCCACCACCATTTACAAGAACAGCCCAGGCTCAGGGGCCACATAGTCTCAGCCCCTCACTCAGGGCAACTCCACTCCAACTGAGGCTTCTCCCCACTCCAGGCTGATCACTTCCTTCCTTCCTTCCTTCCTTCCTTACCGCCACCGCCACCACCACTGCTGTAAGTCTCTGGTGAGCCTCCCTTGAGCGCCTTCCTGTGAGCCTTTATAGGGCTGGTCTAATGAGTGTAACAGCTGTTCCCCGTTAGCTCAGTCCCCACAGACTCACTCAGCTGGCTCCACTCCCCCTTTGATTAGGGTTCCAGGGGCAGCAGGCTTAGCCTAAAGCAGGGACGTGATCTTTCTGCTGCATTCTTGGCCTAAGATATAAAGGAATTGTGCAGGGGACATCCAGGAGATTACATCATGGAGGGCTGAAAATCAATGTGCTGGGGTCATGGCCAATAGATTTGCACTGAGGAAGAGCCATATCCACAAGGACAAACCCTTATTATAGGGGAGTGGACATGTTAGCTAATCCATCCCACACCAAGCTGTTACTGGTCATGGGCCAGCTCAGTAGATTAGAAGGGCATTTTGTGGCCAATGATTGCTTCCCTGATCTTCACTGTGATTCAGCACAGATTCCTGGGAACAAAGCTCTATTCCAGTTCTTGAGTTTGGCTCCACTTGTCTCATTATTTGTATTATATGGAATGTAAGTGCATAGCTGTTCCTCCTCAATAACTAGACATTTGCTGGTGGCGTCACACTTTAGTGGTGGTCTTCAAAAAGTTGGCAGATAACATGGTTCTGGCTTTCCTTCTTGCTTCAGAGAGAGAGAGAAAGAGAGGAAAAAATGTGGGCATGAAGTGAGGAGCAAGAAGGCGACAGTGGCTGGGGTTTGCCAAGGGGCCTATGTGGGATAGATATGCAGTTCTTATTGAAAGTCATTGGGCACTGGGCACTTAAATCCCCTTAAATGCTTTTTGAAAAACCCAGTCACTGTAACTTGTTTTCAAAAAGGAAAAACATACACATTTATATCATCAGTTTGTGTAAAGCTATGCTGATTTACACCAATAGGAGATGTGTACCAATATTTAGCTGTTTTTATCTTTCCTCTGCCATATATCTGTCTCCTCAATATTTGTTTACAATTGTAAAACAACAAAGATTCATGCCACTCTTGAAGATGCAGGTGGAAACCACTGTGAGTATTCTTAAGATACAGCAAACTAGCATTGATTTGCCTTCCTGAATCACCAACAGTCATGGGGATCCTGAACTGTAAAAGCTATTTTAAGCATAGTGTAGTGTATTTTTCATGTTGTCACTGCGTGATTATAGTCACACTGCTTGGTATGAGAGACAGCTAAGAGTGCCAATCTCAGGACAGACTGCCATAAAACAGGACATGTACCCCAAACTGGTGGTCTACTCTATCCTAATACTTCACCAGCATAAATATGTGCTTCCAAAATACTATATGAGTTACTATTGTAAGCTGATTTTTAGTTGCTTGACCACAGTTACTCCATTTTAGCTAGCCCCTTTGTTTTTAGAGACAGGCAAGGCCGTTCCACTCTGTGCACAGATCATGGAAAGTTCTTAGGAATGCAGAAGGAAATAAGCCTCAGCTGGATTCAGCAAGCTATGCAACCTTGATAGATAATCTGTAGATAGCTGCAAAATATCTAAAAAACTATCTTATGAATAATGTATGCCAAATAATATAGACCAATAGTTATAAAGAAAATAGGTTTTTGCCCTTGTAAGGGGGATATGTATGCTTTTGTAATTTGTGTTTAAGTAGTAATAAGGTATAAAACTGTCTGTAACTCTGAATTCGGGGTCTTTTTCCACTGTCCACTTGTAAGCTTAAAAATTAACCTTCTGCAAAATAAACTCTTTTTTAAACTGTCCAGCCTAAAATCCTGTATAAGTCTCTTATCAGTGGAGGGTAACAAACCACACTTAAAATCTTTTTCCAGCACTATGAAGCCACAGACAATCCCTTTCAGGCCCTCTACCCCCTCATTCACTCTCCCAGACAAGCCACACTTCTGTGATAAATGATTATTTAAACCAAGAATCACATATATTAGGTTCCTCCAATTCCAAAGAATCTGACACACACCCCAAGTCAAAATATACTTCAGATCTTACCCAAAAACCATGCTGATAGCCAGTCCTTTAATAACTAAAAACTAAAGGCTTATTAATATATAAAAAGAGAGTTGAGGTTAAAATGAATCACACATTACAGTTGATTTCAGAATTTGTAGATCAGGATGATAGCAGGGACGTTAAATCTGCTGGCTTGCAATAAGTATCTCTGGATCACCCAAAAGGATTGGGGGCCATAAGTCCTTTGTTCAAAACCTCCCTTTGTTAGAAAACAAAATCCCGAGATGTGGACCAGGAATGAAGACAGAGAATGATGTCACAATCTGAAGTTTATACTGCTTAGTCCAGGTGCATGGAAAGTTACTGGCAGAAACATGGAGTCCTGGGTCATACGTGCTTTCCTGAGTTATGAGACATTCATTGCCTAAGTGCTGCCCAAAAAGACCTCAGGAGAGGTCCCTGGAAGACATGATTGTCCTTAATGGACCATGAAGCAGGCTGACTAGCCTTGATGTATATCTATCTTGGGGGTGTTATCCAGAAAGATAACAAGTTTGAGATTCAAACAATAGCAAAGTCTCCTAACTTCATATACAATGATACATGCATATAAACAGGATAATTATACTTAGCAGATTATAACTTTTCCAATGATATCTTACACGACATACTTCATACAAGATTTATCACAATTGTACAACAGTGATAATCAGAGATAATATATTAGATATTAGATACATCGATATATTAGATATATTAGATACATCAGTGATAATATATTAGTGTAAACATGGTCACCTTTCTTTCTATACAGCATCACAATTACATGTACTCTTTCTATGTTTGCATGTGTTTAGTTCAGCTGCCATTTTTATTGCTAGTTCCCAACATACGCAGTATATTTTCCCCCCATCATGAAAATCCTGAAGACAAAGGTGCAGATATGCCTATTCTTTCATTCCATCCGATATTGTTTGCTGCTCCGGCCTTTGGTTTGCAACCAGAACAAGGCTCTCAATTGCTGCTGGAAAAACAGGGTGTGGGAAACAGAGCTGTAATTTAGTCTGAACAGAAGGCTTTTTTTGAGTAGTGCTTTTTATATATCAATCCTGACATAATGGGAAGAACAAGCTAGATTTGTAAATGCCATTAGAGATAGAGAGAAGACACAAGAAATTGAGACAGAGATAACAAAACAACTGCTTCTTTCTCATGTCCTGTCCTGGTGAGTCACTCAGAACAAGTTCAAATGCAGGTGGAATGGACATATGTTCCCTAAAGCCATTCTGGATACTAAAGCAAAGGCAATTTCTTCCTTTAAATCTGATTCTTTGCTATGGGATATTTCATCATTAAAACACAGCAAAAGGAAAGAGCAAAGTTCGGTCCCATTGCCACAGAAGAAGCAGTCTGTGCAATATGGTGAGTATTCAAAATCAGCACTGTTTCTTAAAAAGGCCACAATGAAAGCATCATTAAAGCACTGGCATGCTACAGAGATATATATTTTTAAAAGGGTAAAGTGTCCATTATTTGTGAGCCTTAAGACAGTGAAATAGCAAAATTCGCAAATGATCCTGAATTGTTTAGGATACTTAAGACCGGAAAAGACTCAGGAACTTCAGATGTACGTAAAATGTGCAGATTCATAAATTTGAAGGCTAGAATGGATCATTGTGATTGTCTAGTTTGAGTACCTGCACAAGACAGGGCAGAGGATTTCACGCAGTAGTTCCTCCATCCAGCCCAATAACGTATGGTTGAATTAGAGTGCATCTCTTAGAAAGACAAAGCTAAATGAATAGGTATCATGATGGCAGACAAAATGTAATTGAGCAGTACATGGCAACGTACATTAGAAATGATAACTGGAACTACAAGCATTGCTGGGTTCTAAAATAATTGGAATTTCTCAGAAGGAGACTGTGACTGAACAATAGTGCAAGCCACTTCTGAGTGTGTACTTATAATAAAAAAAGCAAACACTATATTAGGTTGTAAAAAGAATGGGACAAAAAATAGCACTGGTATTGTAATAAAGACATTATATACGTTTGACAGTACACCCTCAAAAGTAGAGTGTTAATTTCCAGTCATCTTATCTTAAACTATAGATAGGAGAAATAAATATATCTAGAGAGGACGGAAGAAAATGGTAAGATGCTTAGAAAGAGTCTATTTATGGAAAGGGAATAAAAAGTACAGAGAATAGATGAATAAGACAGGATTTTATAGAGGCATGAAGAGTAATGAATGGTACAAAGAAAGTAAATTCGGTACTCCTGGTTTTCTGCTCTCACAGTCAAAGGACAAGGGGAGGTTGTGACATACCAGTGTACAACCCAAGCTAATGAGCAGCTGTGCCATCCTTCCCCTGCAGCTTTGGGTGTCTTACGGTGCCTTGCTGAAGGAGTTCCCATCTGGGCAGCTCACTGACAGCCTTCCAGCATGCAAGCCATACTCCGAGTGTCTGTTTGTAAATGCAGTCTGCCAGGCTCACTCGAGTTACACTCCGGCTCTCACCACCCGTGGTTATACTGCAGGATGACCTCTGCACAATCCCCATCTTAGATTTGCATCCTCAGAAATGTATGTCCTGGACTACCCAGCCTTCTCCTGGACACCACAAGTTTATATAAAGTCTGTTATTTCTTTAATAGAAGAACGTGGATTAGATAAAACAATAAAACAAGTTTGTTAACTACAAAAAGACATTTTAAGTGACTACAAGTAATGAGGCATAAAAGTCATAAATGGTTAACAAAAAAAATAAAGAGAAAAATGCAAGCGGGGCCTAACTTAAACTACGTTAAATTCAAAATAAAGTTTTCTCACCATGTGCTTTCCGCAGTCTTACTGACCAAACTTCTTAAGTCAAGACCCCTTCTCCCAGAATCCAACTAATGCTTCCTTTGTCTCTTCAGGTGCCATGAATGCAATATGGGGAAAGGTGCCTTGGGGTACTTGTCCCTCCTTTTTATAGTCCCAGTTCCCCTCTTGAAAATCTTTTCCTGTTGAGATTCAAGAGACATGGTGTCTATGTGGAAGGATGTCTCTGCTATTTTTTCCCACCAGTTTGAACCTCCTTTCTCCCCCCTTCCTGCTCGATGACTCTGTTTACTGTTTAAATGCAAATTAAGCAGAGCACCCATGCCATACATTTTATCAGGACAATACTGACCAACAAATTACACTTTTTCAAATGACACCATACAAGACATACTTTGTACAAAGATTATTACAATAATGTGTAGGGCATGGACGTGGCACATTCTGTTACAGAGGTATGATGAAATGTGAAAGGCAGTAAGTTTAAAATTGATAGAGGAAATAATTCTTTTATTTTGTTATTTACAGACTCTATAATTAACCTGCTGAACTCATTGCCATGATATTTAATTGAGACCAGGCGTTTAGTAGGATTGAGAAAAGGATTAGACCTGGATATGGCTAATAAGAACATCTGAAGTTACAGTTGACAGGATGCACTTTTTAAAAAATAGATATTTGCTGTACTCAGGATCCTAAATGCCTGTCACTTTTGAAAATGAAATTTAGGCTCCTAAATCAATTAGTGCCAGATTTGGAAAAGTATTTAGGTAACTCCCATGCACTTACGTGTCTCAGTGCTTTTGAAAAGCCCACTAGGCGCCTATTCACATCTTTAGGTACCTAAATAACTTTAAAAATGTGATCCTTTGGTGCATTTGAAAAATTTTCCCCTTAAAACCTATTTTTTTCAGGGCATAAGAGAAACAGTAAGGATACATCTACACTTTGAGCTGGGGGTGTGATTCCTAGCTTCCTGAACTAATGCTATTATGTTTCCTGAAACTAAGAATCACACCCCCAGTTCAAAGTGTAGATGTATCCTTACTTTTTCTCTTATGTCTGATTGAGCTAGTGCATTAAAATAGACGGTAGCCACGGCAGTGAAATTTGTGGGAGGGGCTAGTGTCTCTGAGTACATACCTGTCCAATACCCTAGGTTCATACTCAGGGTGTCTAGCCTGACTTGCTGCACACTACTCATTCTTTTTAAATGTACTAGCTCATTCAAAGCTAGCATGGGGATGTCTCCTTGAGCTGGGAATCACACCCCCAGCTCAAAGCATAGACATACCCTAACTGCTCTGGGTTAGTAAGAAACTTCATCTCTAGGTAGATTATTCCATAATTGTCAAACACGGTGTTTCTCAGAGCTTTCTTTGAGATCAATGAAGATGTTCATGCGTGTGGGAGCCTGCCTATGCTGTTCTATTTTGCAGGGCCAGAATCTATCTTAGCTTTCCTGAAGCCATAACAAAAACTGCTAAGAAGGCAGGAAGTAGGAAGTGTAGGGAAGGAAAATACCATAGCCCTGATTGTTCTGGGGAAGGAAGGAGAAAGTTACAAGTGGTCCATTTGGGTTGCAATCTCTCTGTAAGGTATTCAGAAACTATGGTTCTGGGTATGGTACAGAAGCCTAGATGAGATAGAGCTCCCATTGACTTCAAATTGAGGCCTGAAAGTCACAGATTCTTACTTTAAGGAAAACATCCCTTCCCAGACTACACATACAAGATTACCCCTGTCCACTTCAGATCTTGATATCAATCAAACTCTACTGTATATTGCTTTCATTGCCTTATATAGTAGTTTCCAAAGTAATATTGAAGATGTTTTCAGCCAGTAGTTTATTTTAAGAAAAAAGTATTTTACTGTTTAGAATTAAACTATAAACTCTTCAGATTATGTGACCATTAACTGGTGCAGTTATTCAGCAAAGAAGAGCTTATTAAACATTTAAAAATAAAAACTGCTAAGCCTTATACCAAAATCATTCTCTTTAAAGTTCTTGGTAATTGAACAAACACATCACTTTCAAAATGTTTTTTTCTGCCCATAAATCTACATATGTCAGCCCAAAGGCATTCTTTTGTAACATTGTTTCATGATTCAAAATGAAATATTTATTAGAATCTCACCAACATTTCTTAATGCATTTTTCAAAATTATTGCCGCCTCAATTCTGCCTCATGTGAGAGAAAGCAACCTAACTGTGCAGCATTGGTCTGCAATTTGTAAAATCATAGCAGGAAATTCTCCTTCATAAGCCTATGTCTCTTTTAAATATACTTGGCATTTATATTATTATCTGAACACATAATAGCAAGTATTACAGGCAGGGCTGGTATTACAGGCAGGGATGTATTATTACGATTGTCCCACATTTTGTATTATAAACAACTGAAAACAGGATCATATAACTTTGCCAAATTTTAAACATTTGTGCTGAAATTCTGCAGGCCAGGTGTCAGGCTGAATTCTATCAAAATATTTTAGTGAAAACGTTCAGCCATTTCCAGGAATTAAGTTAGGGAAGTATAGAATATTTTGCAATGTTAAAAAATTCTAGTGATCTTTTCTTTGAGAAGTTCTAGTGTCCTCACATCCAGATAATTGAAATTTGACTTGTGGTTGACCTTTCTGCCAGCGATGTACTTTTGCTGTTTTTGTGAAAATCGGCCAAGTTATAAGTCTCTGAAATATCGCAGTTTGCACATGCTCAGTAGAGACTTTTATTCTAAGTAGGTTTTTATACAGTACTCCTCACTGTAGAATCTGAGTACCTTCCAGTAGTGCATTACAAAACATGACTACACATCTGGCATGTTTTGGTTCTCTCATCCTCATCCCATAAGAGCATGTGAATGGCCATACTGGGTCAGAACAATGGTCCATCTAGCCCAGTATCCCGTCTTCCAAAGGTGCCTGCATACAGTTATGGTTTTAAGCTTGTCAGTGTAACCCTGAAGAAACCCTTCACGGAGTGCCTGTAAATTGGACTCTGGGCTGTTGCTTTCCGGAGAACTGTGTCTGGGAGCTGAGAAGGGACGGGACGGGGGAGCCCTAACAGAGCTCCATCCACTGTCTAGGACTGCCTCTGGAGAAGTTTCTGTCAATCCTGAACAGATGAGCTTTACTCTTATTTTTAAGAGTACCATTGTGCCATAGGAGTGAAGTTGTACACTTCCCTTTCTGACTTTGAACATCTCCCTCATATGTGTATGATTGTGCTCACAAGTCAGGTATTTGCCACAGATCACTAAGTGGCTGAAATAGTGGGCAAAACTTTCTTCACTGGAGAAATGCTGATTTACACCTGCTGAGGATTTGACCTTTTTTTTTTTATCTAAGTGAGGTATCTAGTAGATTATTTTTCAGGGGGTCTGTTAGGAGTTTTTTTTAATCAGATATGGTGTTTTCCTTCTCCCAGTTATTCCTCTTCATTTCTTTCATTCCCAGGCCTGTTCAGTTAAAGCTTTATGCTAGTCATCTTCATATCTGTGCCTCCATCTTGGAATGCTTCTATGGTCTCTGGCAAGTTTAGTTCAGTGCTCTGCCAGCTGAATTGGAATAGGAGGTCAGTCACTGTAGAAAAAAAACTTCTTGTTTTGCTTCATGTAGTTTTCTTAAAATGTTTTCTTTTCTAGTGTGTCAGGAGACAAGTTATCTCTCAATTCCCTCCATCTTTTCACTTAGCACAGAGACATCTTACAAGACATATGCTCTGGTCTATATTGCCAGCTTGATGTATGAGATTTATCAGGAGGTGTGTAACTCATCACATACGGAAATGAGAATATACACCTATGTTTAAGTGGTTCTTAGATCAATAGAGCGCCCCCAACTGATCCAAAACATGTTTATAATGGATACATCAAGATGAGTAGCAAAAACACATCATGGATGTAGATTGGAAATAATCATATGTGACATCCTCATTTTACCATTCCTGAAAGCTCTTTGGGGCAGGAATTGTCATTAACTGTATGTTATACAGCATCTAACACAACAGTGGCCCAGTCTGATTGGCCTCTAGGTGCTATGCAATATAAATGTTAAATAATAATAATAATTTATTAATAATTAATAATTAATTAATAAGAGGCATTTGCTCTAGCAATATATAGTAAATATATAGTAAATATATAGTAAATTCACCCCATGCCTGGAGAATGTCTATAATCTAATAATCTCAAATCCCACAATCAAAAATTAATGTTCCTGTCTTAAAAACATCAAGATATCCAAAATTGATCTCACACACACACAAAGTCACAAGTCAAAATACTAATCAGCAGTGAAACATTTTAATTAATCCAAATATTCTCAGGCATCAAATGCAACCAAGAAAATCTCAGCCTTACTGTCTCACCAAATTCTTCATAGGGAAAAACCTCCAGTATTTGTATGCTGCAATGAAATATTTTAACAACATATACAATGGTTTTCTTATTCATTGCACAAGTAGGGCTCTTAAAAATTCATCAGAGCACCACCAGCCTCAAAAATTCATCATAAAAAGTATTTAAAGTATAAAGCACAATTATCCCTCAAAGGCCTCATATCACCATATCCATAAAAAAATGGTCTAAAAAGTATGTAACACAGATACATAAACCTACTTTACTTAAAAAAAATCAAAAACAAAACAAAAATCTTCCTGAAAACTCTATGTATCACTTGACAGGAGTTGTATTTCCAGGCTCACAGTCTAGGCCTGTTTTAAAGCCCTATTTGAGAAACATAAAGTCCAGCTACATCCTAACCCTGAAGGAACTGAATTGTCTTTTTTCACCACTATTTCATGTGACTGTATAACAATTCTAATTCTTCTGCCCCAAAGCATTTCAGTCAAAGCCAAACTAGACTCATGAGGCTATGCTGTCAATAAAGCAGCAAATAATGGAGTACTTCACTTACATGGTCAAGATAAATCAGCAGATACTCTTTGAAGATGACAGACAATTTTACTTCTGTTTTAACCATTAGAGGTAACAACTATGGTACAAAAGAACCCCACAGAGATGTAATTCCATTCAACAGCAGTGATTTTAAATATAGGGCCAGATCCTCAGCTGGTTACAATATGATAGGTTCATTGAACTCTGTGTAATTAGGTTGCTATTCATGAACTGAGAAGCTAGTGCTATACTCTTCTATAAGGCCTAATTATGGGGTGAAATCCTGGCTTCATTTGATAGTTTTCCCATTGACTTCAGTCTTTAATCTGGCAAAGCTCCCACTGACTTCAGCCGTTGGTCTCTGATCCAGCAAAAGCACTTAAGTACTTAAACCCTTTTTTAAAATTGGTAATTGCTAACGTGCCTCGATGAATCAGGTTCATGATGAATTTGACACACATGATATGTAATCACAGTATCGTGTCTGCCCAACAGTTCCTTTCCATTGCAATTATTTTTCTTAGAATTTCTACACTTCCCCCATCTTTACATTGAATTTAAATTGAATACATTTGGATAAAGCCTAGAGGCTAGTATTCAAAACCTGGCTCTGCTACAGCCTTCCTGAGTGACCTGAGAGAAGTCACTTAAGCTTGATGTGTTCCTAAATCTTGGGTCAACCTAGCTATGTCACTCACAGGTGTGAAAAATCCACACACCCCTGAGAGACATAGTTATGCTGACTTAAATCCGGGTATAGACATCGCTAGGCTAACACAAGATTTCTTCTGTCAACCTTGCTATTGTCTCTTGAGGGGCTGGATTAACTACAGTAATGGAAAAAAAAATTCACTTCAGGAAGTGTCTATATTATAACTTTGCAGTGGTACAAGGGCAGCACCATAGCTATGTCACTATAGTCTGTAGTGTAAACAAGCCTTCAGGTTGAAGTATTCAAAGTTCCCTAAGTGTTTTGGGCAAATTAATTGGAATTGGGCAACCAGATTGTAGCTGCGTGAAATTTTTCAGCCAAATCCGTTTCTGACCAAAAATGCTGATTGAGGTTAACAGAAATATTTTCCGAATTTGTGTTGAATTCAACTAATTGTTCCAGTCAAGGAAATGAAATATCAGAAAAAGTGGAAATGTTTCATTTTGACATTTTGGAAATCAAACACTTTGACTTTTTGATTGGAAACAACTTTTCATTTAGACATTTCACTTCAATTTTACTTTAAAAAAGTTTAGGACAGCTCAAACGTAATGAAATGGTCATCCATTTTGGATCTGGTGTTGACCAACAGGGATGAATTAGTTGTGAATGAGAAGGTGGTTAGGAATGTGGGTGGAAGTGATCTCATAGAATTCAAGATCCTAAAAAAAGGAAGACATGGGAATAGCAAAACAAGGACTCTGGACTTCAAAAAGGCAGATTTCAACCACCTCAGAGAAGTAATATGCAAGGTCCCATGGAGAGTCCAATTCAGAAGAAAAGGAGTCGAAGGGAGTTGGCAGTCCCTGAAAGATGTAGGGGCTCAACATCAAGCTATTCTGATGCAGAGGAAAGATTAGAAGAGCCACAGGACATCAGAGTCGCTACACGAGGAGCTTTTTAGCTATGTAAAAACCCAAAGGGATACATAGAGGAAATGGAAGGAGGGGCATGTTACTAAGGAAATATACATGGGAATAGTGCAAATGTGTATGGACAAAATCAGGAAAGTCAAGGCAAGGAATGAGTTATATTTGGCAAGAAATATTAGAGACAACAAGAAGGGGTTCTATAGATAAGTCACAAAAGAAAGGAAGATCAGGGATGCTGTGGGTCCACTGCTCAATGGAGAAGATGATCTGTTAATGGGAGATGATAGGAAGGCGGAGCTGCTCAATGCCTACTTTGCTTCAGTCGTCTCACAAAAAAAAATGTGACTGGACAACTAGTGAAGTTACCATAGACAGTAAAGGGGAAGGGATGCAGATCAGGTTAAGTAAAGAACATGTCAGAGATGTTCTGACTAATTTGAATTAATTCAAATCAGTAGGTCCTGATGCTATTCACCCCAGGGTGCTGAAGGAATTCGCTGAAGAAATCTCACAGCCACTGGCAATAATATTTGCAAACTCATTGATGATAGGACAGGTCCCAGAAGAATGGAGAAGGGCTAACATAGGGCCCATCTTTAAAAAGGGAGAAAAGGAGGAGCCAGAGAACCATAAACATGTAACCTGATTTCAGTATCTGGGAAGCTACTAGAGCAATGTATAAAACATTCAATTTGTGGATACCTTGAGTATGAAGAAATGATTGGCTTTACTATGGATTTACATGCCAAACCAGCTTGATTCCCTTCTTTGACAAGGTAATTGGTTTGGTGGATAGGGGGAATGCAGTGGACATAATATAGCTGGACTTCAACAAGGTTTTTGGCACAGTCCCACTTGACATTCCGATAAATAAGCTGGAGAAATACAGGCTCAGTGGAACTACCATTAAGTGGATACGTAATTGGTTAAACAATCGCAAATAAAGAGTATCTATTAATGGAATGATGTCAGATTGTAAGGCAGTCTCAGGCGGGGTTCCACAGGGATCTGTTCTGGGTCTGGTGTTATTTAGTGTCTTTACTAATTACCTGTATGTAGGAGTAGAAATCATACTGATCAAATTTGCAGATGACACAAAGCTGGAGGGTTGCAAACACTTTGGAGGATAGAACTAAAATTCAAAGGGAACTTGATAAATTGGAGAACTGGGCTATAGCCAACAAAATGAAATCCCAAAAAGACAAATGTAAGGTGCTACACTTAGGGAAGAAAAACCAAATGCACAAATACAGAATGGGGTATAACTGATTTGGTAGCAGCACTGCTGAGATGAATCTGGGGAGTTTTGGTGGATCACAGCCTCAACATGGTTCAACAATGCGATGCTGTGGCCAAAAAAGCAAATGCAATTTTAGGTTCCAGTAACAGAGTCATAGCAGCAAGTCAGGGGAGGTGATAGTACCACTCTACTCGATGCTGGTTATGTCTCAGCTCGAGTACTGTGTCCAGTTTTGGTCACCGATGTATAGAAAGGATGTAGAGAAACAGGAAAGGATCCAGGGACGAGTGACAAAGATGATCAAAGGGATGGAGTGCAAGCCATATAAGGAAAGGCTGAAGGAACTGGGTATGAATTTAGTTTGGAAAAGAGGAGATTAAGGGGGGACATGATAGCAGTCTTCAAATATTTAAAAAGGTCGCCATAAAAAAGATGAAGAAAAGTTGTTCTCTTTTGCCATAGAGAGCAAGACAAGAGACAATGGCTTCAAACTACAGCATACCAGATTTAGATTAAATCTCAGGAAAAACTTCCTAATTATAAGAATAGTTGGACAAGGGAGGTCATGGAAGCTCCTTCATTGGAGATTTTCAGAAGGAGGCTTGATAGCCATCTGTCTTGAGTGGTTTAGATGCAACAAATCGTGCATCTTGGCAGTGGTTTGGACTAGATGACCCTTGTGGTCCCTTCTAACCCTATGATTATATGATTTTATGAATCATTTCATTCCACCTAATTGTTTTCCCCCTTACTTTCTGGGTCAATGAAAATTTCAAAAAAGTTTTGTTTTGTTCAGCCCAAAATAATTCCCCCCCTCCCCAAGTTTTCAGAACAGACAGCAAATTGAAAAATACGTTATTCACACGGCTCTAATCCAGATACTTCAGAAAACGTTGAAAATTTCATCTTAATCTCTCTTGTGTGGTTGTGTAGTCTTGCCTTGTGTGGTTATGTAGAGATGTACAAGTGGTCAGAAAGATTGTCCAGTGAGTAGAGAATTGTACTGAGGCTCATGTGACTGACAGTTCTCAGCTCTGCCACAGTTTCCCTGTGTGACCCAGGGCAAGTTACTTAGTCTCCTTGTGCCTCAGTTCCCCAATCTGTACAATGGGGATAACAGTACTCCCAGTCTCACAGAACTCTTGTAAAGATGAAATTCATTAATAATTGTGAGGTACTTGAAAGTGATGGTGATGGGGTCCATATAAATATCTAGATATATTCCACGTGGACTTGCACTTTCTCGTGATTCATTCCTTCTGAGCAGTGACCCCAAACCCTGCCTATCTCACCTTATAGGGGCTCAGTCTGTACACCGAGATGGTGGGAGCAGAGTTTGTCCCTGACGGTTTGAGATGGAATGATATGATTTTACCCATTGTTTTGACTGGGCATTGTAACCAAATATTAACCAGGAGCCTGATCTTGCTGCCTTTGGGGGGACAGGATCTGACCAATGATAAGTTTTAGTTGGTGCTTGCCTATTTTTCAAACAGTCTGTAAGTGAATATGCTTGTGTTCCTCCTATAGTAGGATTCATTGATTAAAGGTGTAGTATCTAAATGGAAAGCAACAAAGAAATAAGCATATTTACTGAGAAATAATAAAAAATTGCATGCTGTGGCTCAAGCTATATATTATCTGACTAATAATTAAAATATGCTCTAACATAACGAGCATACAGAAGAAAGGCCATGCTGGGTCAGACCAATGGTTCACCCAGCTCAGAATTGTCTCTTCTGACAGTGGCAAATGCCAGGTGCTTCACAGGGAATGAACAGAACAGGGCAATTATCAAGTGATCCATCTCCCGCCATGCAGTCCCAGATTCTGGCAGTCAGAGTTTTAGGGACATACAGAGCATGGGGTTTCATCCCTGACCATCTTGGCTAATAGCCATAGATGGACCTATCCTCCATTAATTTAGCTAATCCTTTTGTGAACCCAGTAATACTCTTGGCCTTCACAACATCCCCTGGCAATGGGTTCCACAGGTTGTCAGTGTGTTGTGTTGAAGAAGCACTTTCCTTTGTTACATTAAACCTGCTGCCTATTAATTTAGGTGGGTGACCCTTAGTTTTTGAGTTATGTGAAGAAGTAACTAACACTACCCTATTCATATTCTCTACACCATTCATGATTTTATAGACCTCAATCATATCCCCCCTTAGTCATCTCAGGGAAATGGTAACCTAATGTTTATTTTTTAAAAAAGGGATGTAAATATTTTTCTGGTGACCAAAAATCAAATCATAAATCCATTAGCCCCCCTCCTCCCTGAAATAACTTTTAATTTTATTCTATTGTTTTTCTGCTTTGTTGGTGGAAATTTGAGAGGCAAGTCTCCTGCTGTATGAATGCTCTGAGGAAATGAACTGTGGAGAAGCACTAAATAACCTGGAGGTACCTTATGGAAAAATCCAAGCAGTTAGCATGGGAATATGCCTCTGTCAAAAGCTTGAAGCCACTTCAGTTTCTAACATACAGCAAAAGTGCCCTAATCTCCCTAATACACAGAATGTTGTATTAATATAGTGCTGTTATTATAACAAAAAAAGAAGACAAATTAAAACTGCTTAGAGGATGGCACAATTTTACTGAAATGAAATAAAATTAAGATGTTGTTTTTAAAATAAAGTATTACATTAAGGTCAAATTAAAGTGGGTATAAAATAGGGGAGGTGAAGAATAGGATGGTTAATTCAGGGGCTGGGTCAGGGACATGAAACCTTTTCCCACTGGGTATGTGGTCTGAATGTGAATCATGTTAGTATTAAACTTGCAGCCATTGGAAGGGTAAAATAGATTAGTGGCTTCTAATTTCTAGTGGACATGTCTTTACATTCAGAGTACTCAACTTGGGGGAGGAGGGTCACAAACAGGCATTGGGGGCACAGCTTACATGGCCTTCCTGTGTGGAAGTGGCTAAAGCACTGGATTGGGACTAAAAAACAGATGGGCTTTATTCCTAGCTCTGCTACTGATCCCCTGGGTGACCTTGGGCAAGTCATTTAATTGCTGTGTCTCCTTTTTCCCCCATCTGTAAAATGGGGGCTTGGATACTGACCTCCTATGGAAAGTGCTTTGAGATCTATTGATGGAAAGTACTATATCAGAGCTAGGGAGGGGTCTTAGGATGGGTGTCAGAAGGGTGGGAAAGCTCACAGTACAGGGAAAAGGTTGAAAACCACCAGCCTCTGCAGCAAACGGAAGCATATTTGACATGCCTGCTGCACTCTTAGCAGAGTTTCATAAGCAAACTAGGGAAATATGGTCTAGATGAAATTACTATAAAATGGGTGCACAACTGGTTGAAAAGACATACTCCAAGTGCTTGTACACAGAGGCTACAAATCATCACAATCCCCAGCTGTGGTGCTTTAGTAGCTCATGCTTTTAGTCCCGAAGGTCCCCATTTCAATCCTAGCTGTGTCAGCCAGAAAAGCAGTCATCACACTAATACTGCTGCTCTGCCATAGCACAGTGCTGCCGGACTGAGGGCTTGTCCACAGGGTGCTGTAGTGCTGTTTGAAATGGAACTACATTAATATGCACTAGGGAACTTTTGGTGTGCACCAGCAGGATCCACAAAGACCTCTAGTGTACATTTCCATGACAGTGACAAGTATATAACTTGAAGATCTCTTATCACAGTCTTGCAATGTGATTTCTTGATTTTGCCAAAAAGAAAGAGATGAAATCTGATGTGCACTGATCTATTGATCTTCATAAGTGTTCAGTCCTGTTTCCCCCACTTCATTTCCTACACGAGAGTCCTGAAGGAGATGGATACAAAGATGTCCTTCTCCAGAAGATGGTACTGTAGATGACTCTTACTGTTCTAATCATACCATATCACATTGGATATCCTTTCATATCTGAAGCAAATTGGCAGATAGACTAAAAGGAAGAACATTTAGATTTTATTAGCAGGTTTTTTGTTTTGTAGAATCAAGACCAAGAACAGGGATGGCTCAGATCTGGTTTATTTTCTATCCAATTCCCAAATTTGGGGATTGGTTTGGTTAATGGGAAGTTACTGAATTTTGACCTTTCTTTACAAACTATTAGTCTCTCTTAGTGGAAAAGATGCTATTAACCCTATATTGCTTGAAAGCAATAGGATTTTATCGAGCAATTGTGATGCAGTTTTCTTAGAAATGAATTGATTTTGGCCTTCTACACTTAGATTTTCATTCTTGCAGTCAGTTATTTCGTTCCTCTCTATTATTCAGCCAACCTGCTAGTTGGTTATTCCTAAAGCATGATTCTCAGCAGGAAGTTGCAAAATGCCTTTCATAACTCTGTATTTTTGTTTTGTACCATATAATTAAGCTGATTAGAAGCATTCTTGTCCAACTCTGTCTCTCTAAGATGCAGCTTCTTGACTTGTAAATTTTCTCCTGCAAATTGTTTTTATACTGAGTGAATAATCTTGCAAAATTAGTTTTATTTTACATTATCTCCATAGAACGTTATGGTAAGTGCAAAAAAGAAAGGATACAAGTGTTTTGTATCCTTAAAGTAGAAAGTCAAACTTCAGTTAAACTTCTTTTCTTGTAGTAATAAACACTGAGATTAACAATGGAATAAAAATTTAACCATAATACTTTGGACACTTCTTAAAGGAAGCTCACAAAGAGATTTGCAGATATTAGTTAAGAACATAAAAATGGCCATACTGGGTCAGACCAATGGTCCAGATAGTGCAGGATTCTGTCTTCCAACAGTGGCCAATGCTAGGTGCTTCGGAGGGAATGAACAGAACAGGCCATCATTGATTGATCCATCTCCTGTCGTCCACTCCCTGCTTCTGGCAATCAGAGCATGGAGTTGCATCCCTGATCTTCTTGGCTAATAGCCATTGATGGACCTATCCTCCATGAATGTATCTAGTTCTTTTTAGAACCCCATTATAGTTTTGGCCTTCACAACATACCCTGACAGTGAGTTCCACAGGTTGACTGTGTGTTGTGTCAAGAAATACTTCCTTTGTTTGTTTAAAACCTTCTGCCTATTAATTCATTGTGTGACTTCTAGTGTTATGTGAAGGAATAAATACACTTCCTTATTCACTTTCTCCACACCAATCACAATTGTATCAACCTTTTATCATATCTCCCCTTAGTCGTCTCTTTTCCAATCTGAAAAGTCCCAGTCTTTTTAATCTCTCCTTATAAGGAAGATGTTAGACACCCCAATATTTTTGTTGCCCTTCTCTGTACCTTTTCCAGTTCTAATATATCTTTTTTTGAGATGGGGTGGCTAGAACTGCACAGAGTATTCAAGGTGTAGGTGTACCATGGATTTATCTTGTGGCATTATGACATTCTCTTAGCTTTTTTTGTCTGGTTTGCACGTTGAGCAGAGGTTTTCAGAAAACTATCCATGATGTCTTTCTTGAGTGGTAACAGTTAATTTAGACCCCATCATTTTGTATGTATAGTTGGGATTATGTTTTCCAGTTAAACCAGACAACACCCTTGGGAGCTCAGTAATGGATATGATAAGGGAAAGGAATTTCATCTTCTGCTGAAATGCACCCATATCTGGGATAGAACATCGTGGCTGTTTGACAGTGAACCACAACAGTTAGGACCTTCTGAAGTTCTTCTCAGTTACCTTGGATGCAACTAAGCAAAATGATTTTATGTCATCTGCATATTTTGCCCCCTTACTCTTAAAGGAAATGGTTCTCTGCAACACAAAAGGGAAGGACATAAAGATGCAAATGACATTTTAGGTATGGCTCATAAACACAAAGAGCTGAAGACTTCCTTCTAGACCTATGCCAAGAGGACCTACAGCTTTTCCAAAGTATTACGTTCTGCCTACCTAAATTCCTACTCTGGCTTCAACTCAATTTTTCAATTTCTGCCTTCAACTCTGGTGCATTGGTGCTGTGTGCTGTGAAATAGCTAGCACATATTACCGTAGAGTTGGCTGCATTTCATTGGTAGAGAAAGTGACCACCCCTCCCCTCCAGCCTGTGTAGTTTGTGCATCAAACTGAAATGCTTTGGGATCCTTTGAAATTAAATTCTATATAAATGTATGCTGGTATCATTTGTTAACCATCCATGTACTGTACTTCTAATTTTACATCTTAAAAAAAATATTTCTTATCTATGTTTAAATACCTGCCCCTCTCGGAAATGGACTGGTCTAGATCACTAAATACAAGTTAGCTGTTTTTAAGTGTGGACAGAGAACAATTTATTAAACTGAAGAGCTAACTCCATTATCCTACTACCATTTATCATGGGTATGTTTTAGGGTCTGTACCTGAAACCCCTATTCATTTGAGTAATTTCATTGATTTCAGTATGACTATTAGGCTGCAGGACTGTGATTTATGGGCCTGGTTCAAAGCACCTTGATTGAAGTAGGTGTCTTGCCATGGAATTCACTGGGCTTTGGACTATGGCCTTATTGATCTTACAATGATCTTCTACCGTGTTCTTTTTTTTAACGTGTTCTCTGAACATGAATCCATAAGCACTAGATAATAAAGAAGTGTAGTTAGCATGAGACCAAAAACCCACTTTCAGTAAGTCTCAAATCAAGACATTTGCCAGAAATTCTTTGATGAATCTTTTGTATGAATAAATTCCAGCCTATGGCTTGATGGCAAACTGGTCATAGGAAGTATTCGGTAGGTATGATTCAATAGTTAGGGTTAAAAATAATCAAATAGGTTGCCCCGGGGGTGGACTGAGGAGACGGAACCCTTTATTGCCTGCTTGTTTCACCTCGACTCCGCGAGTGAGCAACGAGGGGGTTACTTTACAGTTCTTTTATCCATAACAGTATGTAAATGTATACATTTTCAGCAGTTCCCCATAGACCCTTATTTGGTTACATTGACACCTATAAAATGAATATTAACTACATAATGAATATAATTATATCTGCCCCTGTTTGTTGTTTACAGGATTACCATACATAGGTCAGGCACATCACCTTAAAACCTATACATTTTACACTAACATTCTTTGAAGTAAAGGCATGCCAGGGGGAGAAGGAAGATAATACTTTTTTCCCACCAAAAAGGCCTTGCACAGAAATAGCAATAGGCTTATCCCCTGTGCAGATGGCCAGGAAGGGAGGAGAAGAAGAGAGATAACAGACGCTTAGTAAAATTCACACCAATTAATAGAAACACGGTTTGCCCGTGCCTTGACCCCGTTCCCTGTAATTTAGGCCTGGCCACTTGTCCAGCTTTTAACTCTTTACTCTCCTAAAGTTAGAATGTGTATTACGGGTTGCATGTCACATGACATTGTTTCTGTTCTCTGATTAGATGATATTTCTACCACAGACTCAGATAGATATTTCTGGTTGGTTGAACAATTCTTCTGAGAATGAAAACTCACCTGAATATACATTTGCACTCGTCTTTTCAAGAGTTTTCACAACACTTTGTTTTTCCTCAGTCATTAATGTTAATAAAAATTTGCTTGAAGAATGAATATTCTCAGAAAGCAAATAAGAAAGTTCATGAATACCATCCAAATGAAAGTTTTATTTAAAAGATTTTTTTTCTGTATTTGTCCAGCACATAGATGGCATATTACATACAATTGTTTACAAAAGTCAGCAAAAGCTGGAGACAAATAGACTGGTACAAACTGTTTAAGTTAAAAGGTCTGTGATAAAAGGTCCTCAAGGCTCATGGCAGAGTCACAGGTTGGAATAACAACAGGCTGAAAGGTTCTACTAATGAGAGGGAATATTTATCATTACAATCAGTGAAATGTGTTTTGATTGGTTAATAATAATGGGAAGCCACCCCTTCCTGGACATAGTTCACCTGGGAGTCACTAAATAGGGTTCAGGGGGATGCATGGACAGGAAGGAGCAAGTTTTACCATCAGGGTTGCCACCCCCACTGTCTGACACACTGACAAAATGGGCCTTTATTGTCCTGATCCCAAGAGACCATCTTACCAGACAGGGCCAGAATGAGTGAATCACATGACATTGTCACCTCAACAAGCTTCAGCTAAATCCTGATCAACACCTGAAATGTGAGACTTGGATTTCTGCTTCCACCCCCGCTCTCAGTGTCATTTTCCTTCCCTGCTTTATTTATCTTATTTTCTATCGCTCTCCTTTTTGTTTTCTGTCTAAAAGAAGAAGCCAACTCCATCTTCCGTAATACCTTTGTGAGACTGTGATCAGGAAGGCAGCTAAAAGCAACACCTTAACAGCCTGACACTGGTTCAAGGTTGCCAGGTCTGATAGGGTACATCTGCACAGTGGGCTTTTGCTGGCCATGTAGAGGTACCCGTAGCAGGTAATAAGATAATAAGATCGCGTACTAGGCCTATGTTTCTTGAGCAGTGAGGGTGCAAAGGAGGGTTAGCTGTAGAGACAGAGCTGTGTTTTCTGTCTTTGCAGTTCTTTTCCCTCCCTTTTGTGGATTTGTCTGAAAGAAAACAGGATTGAACTTCAACAACGGCAGTTTCAGATCATCTGAACTAACTTTTTCTCTTTTCCCCAGAAATGGACAGTTATTACAATATTTAATACCATCTGAAAGACTGTCAAACAGGGTTTCCCCTATAAAATATACTATGCAGCTAAAGAAGAAGGGATTAGGGGATATTGTTAAAATGTAAGCATGACTTCATTATTTTACATTTCAAATGATTTAATTGGTTTTCCCTTTTTTTCCTTTACCTTTAATAAGAGATTTAAAACACTTTTAATTGTGCTTGTTAGCCGGTGATAACTTCACATGAAACCTCAGACTACACTTAACGGTGTAACAGTGAACAATTGTTTCATTATCATCTTATCCCTTGCTCAACCTGAGACACCCCTTTATCAACACAGCAGGAGTGACATATGTTCACCCTAAATATGTGAAGATCGGTGTTGTAGAATGCACAGTCTGTAATTTGGAGAATTGGTTAAAGAGTAAGTTAAAACTGTGAAAATGTGTTTGTTTTTTAAATGAAAAGTTTAGCAAAATTTCAAAATTTGAGATTTTCAGAACACCTTTGAAAAAAGGGTCTATTTTTAATTCTTGAAGGCAGTGGGACAAATTCATGCAAGGTATATGCTTGAGTATCTTGCTGAGTCAAGGCCTAAGTGAGGAAGCCCTGAAGATTTTTGAAGTTCGTCAGGGATATGAAAGTTGCCTTGTGGGAGAGGGGGTGGGAATCTACAAATCTTTAGGAATATGAGTGATCCAGCAGTCAGGGGAAGCCACCCAAGAAAATAACACCTCATGAAAACATGTTTTTTAAATAGACAATTCCAGGGATTCAGATAGAGTTGGTTAAACAAACACACAAACAAACAAAATGATAAAAATATTTTAGACAAAAGATGGATTTTCAAACTAAATGATTTTTTGTCTATTTTTTGCCATTTTCAATAATGACAATGGAACAAAAACAGATTTCTTTTTTCTGAAAGTTTCCAGATTTTAATTTAAATGTTTTGTTGTTTCTCTTTTCAAAAAATGGATTTTAATTTTTGAATGTCAAAGTATTGAAACTATTTTACTAAAATAGTTTTGCAAAAAAATGAAAACTTACATAAACTTTTATTGACATTTTTTTTAAAATATGGAATTATATACATATATGACCAAAAGTAAAAAGTATTCTTATTATTACCATTTTACAAATAAAGAATTGATGTCAAGAGAGATTAAGTGAGTTACCAAAGGTCACACCAGGGAACTTTGGTAGAGCCAAGAACCAAACCCAGAACTCCTGAGTTGTTGTCCAGTAGCTAAACCACAAGACCACCCTCTCTTTTAATTTTTCCTTAGGTTCCAAGTGACAGGTATTGCTCTCACTACCCTCTTCCAAAACAGAAATATATCTGATAAAGATGCTCTATCAACAATTGATCCCTCAGAAAAAGAAACATATCTGATTGCTTTACAGTATAATAGAGTGACCTCTCCAACTCTCAAGATCAGACACACACAAAATCTTGAATAAATTGTTTTTGCTATTATCTTTTTCTAGAGTTTGGCAGGCTATGCTGACCTATATCAAAGTTAACATTTATCCAAAAACACCTTCAGTGAATTAAATGTCCTGCATAATAGCATCTGTTTGATAGAGAATAAACTTCAACTGAATTTATACACAAACAGTAGAACAATGGTTATTTGTTATGTTCTCCCAGCATTCTTTGATTTGCAGTTATGCAAAAAAGTATGAATCTAGTGCCATTCTACCTATAGGTGGCACCAGAGGTCTCAACAGATTGCAATATGATGTGTTAAATGTCAAACCAGAGAATATTGGTTTTGGGGATTTTTTATGATGTAGCTTCTTGTCTACAGTTTCAATTGGAAATTTCTCTCTGTCTTTAAGATAGAGATGCTTTTTCCTATGCTAAAATAAGGTGGCATGTAATTTGTTATTCTGCTAGGTAACCCAAGAGGCAGTGACTCCCTGTCATTTCAAATATATCTGAAACTAATCAACCACAAATAGGAATTGTAGTTAGCTACTGGCACTTCTGTTCTGCACATTTATACAGGAGTTTATGTTTTATCTGAAATATTGGTCCTGCCCAAATGATTTAACAGTAATTGCTATACTTATTCATGTGCATTTTCTACATTTAATTTATTATAACATTATAGTGTTTATATTAATTACAAGTTAGTGGCTAGTTTATTTGATTTATATGTACCATGCTCTTTGCCTTCCCTTGCTCATCAGCTGCAAAATAAATCCAATGCTACAGACAATATACTCCTGTCAGGGAAAGGGTTTAGATGTTCAGCACAAAATAGTTTATTCAGTATCATTATGATATTGTATGTGTAGTTTGGTGCTCAGCTGTGACGTTATTAAAGCCATTTAAAATTAGCCAGAATGCAAAGGAGTAGAGAAGACAAGGAAATAATGAACTTCTGCAGAGGCTGGGTGACTAAAGCAGCAGCACAAGAGCCAGCAAACAGAACTGAAAACAGGGGAGGTGGAGTGGAGTTTCTGTTCCTTAGGGACAGCTGGGGAGTTCTCGAGAGTGTTTGTTTATTTGCTTGCTGGTTTATTTTCTGTTTGCTTTCAGTTTGCAGAGTCTGGTAGGGGGTAAGGAGGCAATGTGTTGTGAGAAAAAGAGAGCCTTTGGTCACAGCTGAGCCTTGATTATGGGGTGAGGTTTCCCGAATTAGCAGGACAATAAAAGCAGCCAACCAGTGGCACGGGAGTCAACAAACAGAGCTGAAAACGGGAGTGTCTGAGTGGGAGTTTCAGAAAGTGTGTGTATGGTGTTCTGGTTTTGGTTTTTGTGTTTTCACAGGATCCTAGCAGGGAAGGCTATGACAGCTACAGAGGCTGCAGTGGCAGTGACCTGAAGAATGGAAGAAACAATGAGGTGACTGGCGGTGGAAGCTGCAGGATGTATGTTATTCTGGTGAGAGCAGCTGAAAGGTGCTTTGTGTGCTGCCTGACAGATCTGAAGGAAGAGATGATCCAAGGTTAGGAGATGCAGCTAGAAACTGTGGTTTCTACACACATGCTGAGGAACAGGTTTGCTGAGTTGAAGAATGAAGGTGAGAGGCAGCCAGTAATAGAAGACGAGAGTGCAAGGAAGAAAAGAAGACTGGCTACTCCTCCAAGAAGAAGGAAAGAGACAAAGAAGATAGTCAGAGTTCAGAACCCCAGGAGGAGAGAGGTTGACTTGCAGAAGATTGCAAATGAAAACAGAAAAAAAAAGTGTTGCAGCCAGAAAGAACAGAGGGGGGAAGGCAGAAGAACTGCACCGGTACTAGAAAGAGACGGGTCTACGTGGTTGGGGACTCCCTACTAAGAAGTACAGATGGGCCTGTCATCAGAACTGGTCTGAAGAACAGCAGGGTGTGCTGTCTGCTGGGGGCTAAGATATGGGATGTGGACCTGACACTAAAGAGGATCCTAGCGGGATTTGGCAGTGTAGCCTGATCTATAGATTATGTATTAATTATATTGATTATCTAAGAATTCCCAGTTATCACTTTGAAGGTTGATAAGTTCTTGTCCCAAGATCAGGCTGAGTATTATTAAAATCACTATATAGTGCACAGTTGAAACACTCATACTATAGGAACCCTTCTATATTTACAATATTTTATTAATACAGTTAGCAAAGTCACACATACTGTAACCCAGTAAGGTAGATAGAGATAAAACAGAATGTACACCTGAACATCCATAAGCTCACAACATCCCTTGCAGAACAGCCTGAAATGTTAGCCATTATCTTCCTCATCACCATCACCTTCCTCATCATCAGTGGCCATAACCCTGGCACCTTCCAAGGACTATATCTCCCTTTCCTACTGCCTGCAGGCTGGGATACAACTTTTAAAATATGTTATGCTGATGCCACTACGTCCAATGCATATTCAGTAAGGGTTTCTCCCCTCTTCCTTATTTGTATTTCCTCACCCTACTAATGTTGAGGTGCCCTGCTCCTATAGGTTACTATAGTAATGATCTCAATTTATTATCATATATGTCAATACATTGCCATGGAACTCTTTTGGTCAGACATCTGCGGATGTTCTATCCAAAAGCTCGTGTTAGCTCATATTCCTGTGATTGGCTAGTGTCCTTATGGACAAAATTCCCTTTACACACTCCATTTCTAGTTCCCCAAAACTTAGGGGTGGCTGTTAGGCCATATATCTGTGTCAATATTCATAGGACTCAAGTCTTATGCTAATTGCTGAAGCCAGTATCTTACAGGATACAGACCTGTGCTTTCCTTGCATTACTTCTGAATAAAAAAATACTAAAGCTAACTCTATGTGTTACAGAACGAATCCAGTGATGATCCTTCACATGAAAACAAATGATACTGTTAGATTCTTGCTGGAATGCATCAAGGTAGACCATGCCAGACTGGGGAAGATGCTTAAAGAAATGGAGACACAGGTGATGTTCAGTGGGATTCTACCTGTTCCTAGAGGAGGAGAGCGAAGGTCATCAATAGATGGCTCTGGCAATAGTGCTAAGGAGTGCTTTGGGATGTTTGACTGCTGGGAGGTATTCACAGACAGAGGACTGTTTTCATGAGATGGACTCCACCTGGGTCAGGAGGTTGGGACAATCATTAAAAGAGTTTTAAATTAGAATTGCAGTTGAGATGGTTGGGAGATGCTCATGTAATCTCCATGCCTGATTCTGAGTTGAAGGAAAATCAAGTAGGAGAGGATATAGTAATGGAGGAATGAAAAGCAGAGGGTGGGAGAATGGACAACAAAGGGAAAGGCAGTGCCAAGACCAATGACAGTAACAGTGAGGTAGACGATAGTGCAGTAAAATTAATGTACCAATCAAGTGAGGAATCTGGGTGAAGCTGAGCAGAAACAACTGAGATATCTGTATACCAATGTAAGGATCCCGGGTAAGAATAGATTAACTGAATTGGAATTACTGATGCAGGAAGTGAAACCAGATACTATAGGGATTATGGAAACATGGTAGAATAGCAGTCATGACTAGAATACATGTATTGAAAGGTATGCGTTGTTCAGGAAGGAGTGAAACAAAGGTGAAAGTGATGGAGTAGCATTGTATATTAATATGAGGTAGAGTGTAATGAAATTAGAAGTGATGGAATGGATAAAATGGAATCCGAGTCAAAACACTTTGGGGAAGAAAGGTAAAAGAGTCTCAGCTGGGATATTGTCTGGGATCTGCTAAAGAATCCAATGATCTGATAAGGATATGGATAGAGATCTCTAATATTTGTTATTAAATAAATACTAGTGGGAATTATGTGATTATGGGAAACTTTAATTTCCCAGATATAAATTGGAGGATAAATGCTTCTAATAATGGTAGAGCCCAGATGTTCCTGGATGTGATAGCTGACAGATTTCTTCACCAAATTGTCATGGAACCAACAACAGGTGGTGCCATTTTAGAGTTAGTATTGGTAAGTAGCCAGGACCTCACAGAAGAACTGGTTGTAGAGGACAACTTTGGTTTGAGTGATCATGAGTTAATTCTGTTTAAATTAAATGGAAGAATAAACTAAAATAGGTTTGCAACTAGGGTTTTTTATTTTAAAAGGGGAAACTTTTAAAAAATTAAAGGAATTAGTTAGGGAAGCAGACTGGATTTAAGAACTGAAATTGAGGAAGTTTGGAATTAATTTCTGCAACTTTGTCTTAAAATATCTGAAGCTGTATCCCAAGAAGGGGGAAAAATTGTAAGGAAAGGTTGCAGACCAAACTGAGTGAACAAGTATCTCAAACTGCTTATTAAGAGAAACCAGAAAGTCTTGAAGGGCTGGATCAGCAAGGAAAGTTGCCTCTTGGAGGTCAGAAAGTACAGGGAGAAAGTGAGAACTGCCAAAATCCAAGCAGAGCTTGATCTTGCAAAGGAAATTAAAACCAATAGTAAAGGATTCTATATATATATTGTGACGGGGCCAGCCCTGACGGCTATAGGAGGGTGCTGGAAGGCATATATATTAGCCCCAGGCTTAACAAATCCCTGTTCCCTGGGTGATCCAGCTGGGGCTACTCCAGGGCAATTAGGCCAGCTGGGGCCACTCCAGGGCAATTAGGCCAATCAGGCCAATCAGGCCAGCCGGGGCCAATCAAGGAGCTTGCCCCAGCAGCTAAAAGCCTCCCAGTCAGGCAGATGGGGGCAGCTGAGAGGGAGTTGAGTGGAGCAGAGCTGCTACAAGGTGTGGAATCAGTGGAGGAGCTAGTGTGGGTGTGGCGAGAGCACCCAGCCACGGGAGTTAAGAAGGAGCCTGTACAACCAAGACCAGAGGATGCCGGCCCCAAAGAGCCGGAAGGAGGACCACAAGCCAGGGGGACTACAGATGAGCGACCCAGGGAAGGTAGTAGCTCTTGGACTAAGTTGTTTGAGGCTACTCCTCGCAGGGTCCCTGGGTCGGGGCCCAGGGTAGAGGGTGGGACTGGGCCCCCCCCCCCACCCAGCCACACCACCAACATAGCCGTAAGGAGTGCAGACTCACGGGGCCAAACAGGCCCACCTTGCCTGTGTGTGTGTGTGTGTGTGTGTGTGTGTGTGTGTGTGTGTGTGTGTGTGTGTGTGTGTGTGTGTGTGTGTGTGTGTGTGTGTGTAAAGAAAACAAGGACAGAAGTGGGACTGCTAAATACTGAGGGTGGGGTGGAGATTAAAGATTATCTAGGCATGGTCCAACACCTAAATGAATACTTAGTCTCAGTTTTAAATAAAATAATATCATTATATAATAAATACCAGGGAGGAAAAAGAGTTATTTAAGTTAAGGTCCAGTGTTGGCACAAGAACAAATGGATATAAAGTGACCATAGAAAAGTTCAGTTTTGAAATTAGACTAAGATTTCTAACTGTCAGAGGAGAGAAATTCTGAACAGCCTTTTAAGGGAAATAGTGGGGGCAAAAAACTTAACTTGTTCCAAGATGCGGTTTGATCATATTGAGGAGGGGATGGTCTGATGAAATTGTCTACAGTGGTATATGACCTGTCTGTGGCTGCTATTAGCAAATATTGCCAATGGATGGAGATAGAACACTAGCTGTGGTGAGCCTCTGAGCTACTACAGAGAATACTTTCCCAGGTGTCTGGATGGTGGATCTTGCCCTATGCTATGCTGAGGCTCTAACTGATCCCCATATTTGGGGTCCGGAAGGAAATTTCTACCAGGTCAAATTAACAGAGACCCTGGCTTTTTTGCCTTCTGCTGCAGTGTGAGGCACAGAGCACTTGATAGTGTGAATTAGACTAAATGTTCAATTCTTTGTAACTTTAAATCTTTAAATCAAGATTTGAGGATTTCAGTAAGGCAGACAGAGGTTATGGGTCTATTACAGGAGTGGGTAGGTGATGTTTTATGGACTGTGACGTGAAGGAGATCAGACTAGATGATTATGATGGTACTTTCTGACCTTACAGTTAATGAGTCTATGAGATTGGATGGTTAAAGAGATAAGAAAATGCAAAGCAGCGACTTTAGCAAGGAAAGAAATCTGAGCCCTGGATATTACAGAAGAGCAAGCAAGCAAGTGCAGAGAGATCAAATGTGATGTTTATAATATTGTGGTCTGCTGTAGGAAGCAATGTGATGATCCCTGATTGGATTTCCTGCTATTGAAGGTGGCCTCATGTAACTAGAACTGGTGGAAACTTAGAATTTCTGTTCCATGGAAATATCAACATTTCCTTTTGTTCCAAATGAAAAGACAAAATCTGAATTTTAAAAATTTCTCACGAAACAGTATTTCCAAAAAACCTTTGTTCTGGAAATATTGAAAAGACCTTATCAGGATATCACTTATAATATGAGTCAAAACAAAATGCTTCAATTTTCTCAGAAATTAAATGCTTTCATCTAATTTTTCATCCAAAATGTTGACAAAGTCAATATGTTCCTGCTAAATATTTCAGTTAAGTTGAATTGATATTATCCAATGGAAAACTGTTCCATCAGGAAATTTTCAACCAGCTCTATTTGTAACCTTTTAATATTTTTCAAGGAAACCATGGCCTCTGTAATTCCTGTGACAGAGAAAATGCTCTACACACCACAGTCTCAGCAATACGTTTCAGGAGGTTAGTAATGAGTTAAAGGTGCAAAGACCTTCTAGGGAAACCAACTCTCCCTGACAGTGCAGGACCATCCCTCACTGTGGACTCTAGCACCTTGTAATCAGATCCCTGAATCTCAATCCTTGCATTCATGCTGAGCCTCACTGAAATTAATGGGACTTTGCTCACCTGCAAGGTTCCACACATGCAGATCGGATTGCACAATTTGACCTTATTTATTATTTATTTCTAGTCTGTTCTTGACCACTTCACCAGTAGCTTCACATTATCTACTGCTGGTTGCAGCACTAACCCAGTATACTTACTACATTCTGATTTGTATTTGCCATCTGGGTTTTTGTTGGTTTTGCCCCTTAGAATCTATCTTTTCAAGGTTATCTCCACAACCATAAGACCTCAAAACTGACAATTCTTACAGTTACAAAACTCTAGTCAGTAGGGCCTTGAGAGAAACACCAAATATCATGAGACTTGTGTTAATGTTGCGAACGTTGACAATAATGTAACTGAGAGCAGCATTTGGCGTGAAGTCTTTAATGTCTTTGATCAAGCATCATAGATTTTGAGATCTACTTTTATTCTCTACTGCCTCTAATTTTGCCAGCAAGGAGACATTCTCATTAATAAAGCAAGTAATTAGAACTGTAACTGACACTGTATCATTTAAAGCCCTTCCAAAGTGGCAGTTCCACCTGGATAGTTTTCTTGAGCATCAGTTACTGCTTCCATATTTGTTAATTATAGGACCATGGGTGCATTTTAACTTCTAGCCAAGTGAGTGCAGAGGAAATCATCTGCAAATACATTCTTCCCTCCGGTATGCCTGTGTGTACAGAATGTCCAATTAATCTCCAAAATTACCAGGGGGCAGACCACTCTGTTTATTTTTGCAGCCTCGTCTCCCAATACACCAGATTTGGGCATAAGAAAAAAAGAGTCTCAAGAGAGATTTGTCACTTTGGGAATTTCTTGATGACATCTTTAAATAATCTTCCACTAATTCATTGCCACTCAGAAAATGAGGAAATCTCCTCTCACCTTCTGTGTTCTGATCCAGCTCACCAAAGACCTCTAGGGTAAAGCCTCAAAAAACAAAAGGAGGTCATGTTAGAAGTGCCTGAAATAAAACCGTGAGGATCCAGCTTGCTGTGTCACCTGCTACCCCGCCTCTCCAACCCCACTCATCCCTCTGCCTCTCAAACGCTGGGGCTGCTATTCTTTTGGGCTTGCTATTCAGTTTGGAGAGGGAAAGCAGCAGCTCCAAAGGAAGAGAGGAGATAGAGGGAGCAATTTTCTTTTATATTGGCTGCAGTCTCTTCTAAAACGAAGTTCATATTTCCCACCAGAGGGCTCTGGGAAATGGCAGGTTCCCCCCTGTTTTCCTTCCCCCCCCCCTCCCCGACCTAATCCCACATCTTCCTTCCTACCTTCTGGTTTACATGCTGCTTAGTTTCCCCTTTCTGGCTTCCCACGCCTCAAGATTTCCCTCCCTCTCTTCCTTCTACCCCTGCTCTGCCTGTCCCCAGCGCAATTCTAATTTCCTCCATTCATCTGGCTTCCTCTGAACCAAATTCACGTTCTTCCTGTGTTCTGCACCTCCTATCTGTGCTATAGCACAAGCTAGAATTTGGCTCTCCATATTCTAGCAATTGCTATGAGTAGGAGCAGTGTAGGACACACACAACCCCTGCCCCTTTCAAAGTAGTGCAGCCTGATCTCCCCAACGTACCTGACCGGTTCTGGTACGGAGGTGGATGGGGCCATGGTTCCACCTCTTTCCCTCCTCATTGGAAGCAATTTGATTCTTGGAGGCGAGAGAAGGTATGTGCAGAAGAAGAAACTGTGATTGTCCCTGCCTTATGCCAAAGAGAAGCAATCTTCCTGGAACCATCGTGTACACACTCTGGGTGCAATAGAGCAATAGTGGGCCAATCAGAACCATCAGTTTTCTGACTGATGGGAGGAAATCTTGTAGACTATTCCATGGTGTCCCAATCTTTCATTCACAGATTCCCAGCCTGCCTTTTGACAATTTTATCTTCTTGATGCCAGGTCACTTTGCTCTCTGTCAACAGAACTTTTTAATGTGATTTCAGAGGTACCTCCATATGCTTCATGCAAAATAATTCAATTCTTAGATCTATTTTTGCATAAATCTGAATACAGCCCACATGAAAATCTGTTGAACCCTGGCACTTGCGGGCTTTTGAATAAATAAATAAGCAAGATGCAGAATTTCAGAAGTTATTTCCAAACACTCTATATAAAACTCTCCATTCTGGTGTGTGTTGCATGCTGAGTGTAGCAGTGGGAGCTTGCATTGGCTCTATCTCCTGTGTACTTTCACAGCAGGAATTGATAGATATAAAGTTTTTATATATATATAAAGTAGTAATTTTCAGCAGACACACACACACAGAAAGAGGACCCTGTCTGCTTCCCTTGACAGCAGGGATTTAGAAATTGAATGCAACATAAAGATTCTACCTGCATGTACCAAACATTCTATACTGACTTTTGTCATTTAAAGCAAAAAAAAACCCCAAAAAACCAGCACTGCACTTTCAGCAAGAACCAACGTGTGATTCACCCCCCCCCCCTCCAGAAACAAACCAAAAAAAAAAAAAAAAAAAATTCTGGGAGGAATGTCAAAGGAAACAGAAGAGCTTGCAAATCCCAAAGCTTCAATTTCTTCAGAAATTGGGCAACAAATGACTAAGAATAAAAATGTTTTTTCAAAGATTAATGCAACTCTGTATCTACTGTCCGGCAAAAAGAATGTATTCCTTAGTCTAACCTTTTAAAATTAGTTTAGGAGCATTGCTAGATTTTACCCATTGATTTTGCAGAGTAACTTGGAATTTGCCACAGCCTATGGCTCTGGTGGTCACAGAAATTAGTTGGGTTATCTCGTCTACACCCATAGTCCACACTGCATAGAACTTAGCCATTATTGTAGAAGAAACCGAGCCACCAGAAAGGTACCTCCTTCCACCATATGGCAGCCATATTATCTCTGGGTCAAATTGTGAGATTTCTGCTTGATCACCTTTCTTAGAGGTAGGGATAGTGTGAGCTTCCACATACAATCTCTCTCTCCTGACTGGCAATCTGTTGCTTTTGCAGCCAAGGCTTTGGTTCTAGCCCTCTTCAGAACACAAATCTCTGGTCATGCCAAATTCTTCTTTCCAGTGAATTAGCCTGAAGTCTCCTGATTAGTCCCAGTGCAGGTACAGTGGAAGCTGCATCAGTCTAAGATCTCTCAGTACTGCCTCAACCCAGAGTTGGAAATGCCACCTCTTGAGGGAAAGACGGGATACTTCACCTGTTTTGGGATTGCCAATGAAAGTTCCAGTGTGTCACCGGCTTTTGTGATGTGAACACACTGATACACTGGAAACTGTGGTGAGACAACCAAATAATTTCACATAGGCCACTGAACAGCTGTCAGATCATAAAAGCATCCAGTCACCGCATATGTATTCTGAATTTGTACCTGTTATCAACAGGTTAAAAGAGCCATTACTAATTTCTTAAACCGTGCAGTCTTTCTACATTTAGTTGATTTCAGTTTTTAACCTCGTTTTTGTGGACCAATATGAATTCAGCTGAGAGGTGATTAAATTTATTTCATTTCTGATCTATGCCAGATTTTGACCCAGGTATCCATCCATGAAGGACTAATCTTTTACTCCTAGTTCTCAGGACCATTCTTGTTAAATGAAGAATGAATTCTCGAAAGAGAAAATGTCCTTGTAAAGTTCAAAGGTCATTTACGTTTTTACTTGCCTGGTGTTATACATTTTAAATGGTTTATTAATTCCTGAAAGACTCAGCTGGGAGACAGCTCATATATATGTATATTTGCTGATGATTTATGAAAGGAACATGAGGAAAAATAACTTTGTTTCATTGCCACATAACCTCCTTAAGAGAGAACTCTCAATGACTTTATAGCAGTTAGTAAATGTGATTAATTATAGTTATTGGAAAGATCAATCTGACAGTTAAAATAATGTTTGTTCTCCATCTTGTTAATATTTCCACACTACATATTCATTCCAGATATTGGAACAATGCCATGTGTGGGTATTGTACAGTCCCCTGAATAAATGATTATCAGGTCCCATGGACTTCTGATGACTTTTAGTCCTTTAATCCTTAAGAAACCTCATGAAAGGTGACAATATCTTTTGGTTTTCCTTGAGATTTGCATATTTAACCTAAGAAGATTTAGAATTAATCTGACAATTTGGGATGGCTTTTTAAAGTTTTACTGTTTCCTTTGAAAATGAACCAGGAAGATTTTTTTTTTAAAAGGCAAGCAGTAGTGGGTTCATTTGCATTGTCAGTAGGAGAAGACTGTGCCCTGATGGGAACCTTTACAAAGTATGAGCATACAAACCCCTGCAGATCTGGAACTGTAGGAAATTACATGGCAACCAGTAATCTCCACCATCCCTGCATTGCTAATGCTGGGGTCACTTAGCAGAACATCTGGCAATGAACTGTTATTGGACTAGATCACTTCCCCTCGAAGCAAGAGATATGAGAGTGAGAAAAGGGAAAGGAAAATCATGGAATTTCCTTCCTGGATTTAATCCTAAATTGTTCCATCAGGAAAGTAGGTTTTGTCACTTCCCACCTACCATCACACATGAAATGAGCTTTAGGTCCAGACTCCAAACCCTGCGGTTTCCCCGGGATCCACAGGATATGTATGTCAGCTCTGGGACTCTGGCATCTCCCACTCCCTGGCAATGCTATGCCAATGGATATATAACGGTCTTCAAACATGAAAAGGATGGTGATCCTTATGAAGGTTAAAAGGACAGTTAAGGAGAGGACAGTGATCAATTGTTCTCCACATCCACTGAGTGTAGGAAAAGAAGTGATTGGGTGGTGGTCAGCAAAAGAGATTTAGGTTGTGTAGTAGGAAAAACTTTCCACAATAAGGATAGTTAAGCAGTGGGAGTAGCTGGGAGGGTTGTGGAATCCCTGTCACTGAAGGCTTTTGGCAACAGTTTAGACAAATACCTGTTAGGGATGGTCTAAATATACTTAATCCTGCCTCTGCAGAAGACTAGATGAACTCTTAATGTTCCTTCCAGCCCTACCATTCTATGATTATGACTTTATCATGGAATTTCAGAGCAGTGGAAGCTGGGCTGAGATGGAGATAGCTTTTGTCTGAACACATGCAGCCTGGCAACTACCAAAGGGCTCAGTTGTGAGGTTCTTTACACAACCATGCAAAGAAGAAAGAGGGTCTTTGGTGGACTCAAAGTGTCTACATGGGGAACAAATATTTAATTATGGGTTCTTCAGTCTAGCAGAGAAAAGTAAAACATGATCGAATGGCTGGAAGTTAAAGCTACACAAATCAGAGAGGAAATAAAGCATACATTTTTTACTATGAGGGTAATTAACCATCGGAACAACTTACCAAATGTCATGGTGCCTGCTCTGTTCTCGGGATAGCACGGCTATGTGATCGTCTATCTTACGGCTTGTGCTAAAGCCAACTACAATAAGAAAAAGAACACCATGAAAACCATGTAACATTTAAACAGATGCACGTTTAAATCGTCTACATTTCAAAGTTTTCTCCACTGTGCAAGTTTCTCTTTAAAATGAAGAATTTACCAGGTTCAAGTTACATTATCCAGAGAACATGCCTGTTGGAAGGTTACAGGTTAAACACATTATAATTGTAGATTATCTGATGGCAATCTAACCAGCAGGCAGACTAGGTAAAAGGATGAGGAATAAAGCAGCTGGCAGGAGATACACGTGGAAAGGATTTCTTTCTGTGATATTATTTCACAACCCGCCTTCATTTTCTTCTTTTGATTGAAAGTTTGAAAGAGCACCTCAGAATCTTAATTTGGTGCCCAGAAGGGAGGTCTGAACTCAATCAAATAAAGTAAGATATTACCCAAAACCCTTTATCCAGAACTCAGATGGAACCTAAAAATCTTTTAGTGATTAAAAAGGTTTAGTTAACTTCTTAAAGCAAATCCTGAACTTGCTAGTTTCAACCAAAAGTAGAAGTTTCCAGAATATTTCCACAATATTTCCAGCCCAGCTGAAGCCAGGACCTTGTGAAAAAAGCAGCTTTTCAAATAATCAGCCAGATGAAAACCACTGGGATAAATTTGCACAGTTGTAGGGAATTGATCTCTGCGGGGTGCTGCGTGCTCTACGCCTGATCCATCAAAGCGTAGCTTTATGTGCAAATGTGCTAAGCTTTAATGGGATAGCAAGCATGCTTGAGTTTTCCTGGATCAGGGCCAGAATGCTTAGCACCTTGCAGGATTGAGTCCTCAATTTGACTTTTTAAGATTCACCCATCACTTCCATTTATTTATTTCCCTGTTATGATAGTGTTCTTGAAGGGTGAAAGAAAAAATGGAGTTATTATTATGCTATTAGTGTGTTAATGTGGTGCATCTGAAAACACTTGTCTTTTAATTCATGAAAGGCAGCCTGGGCATTCTTAATGTTTTTTTCAGCTGCCTTCCCCCAACCACGTTTTCGTTCCATGAAACCATACCCACCTATTGTCTTCTTCCAGGAGCCACATCCCAGAATCCTTTGAGCCTCATCATTCCAGAATCCTCTGTGCTTTTATAGCAAACATCTACCTCCTAATGCGGCAATACACCATTTAAAAACCACTCATTTAGGCTATGTTCACACTGCAGTGCTAATTCGAATGAGCTTAAATCGACTTTCAGCAGCCAATTTAAAGAAATAGCAGAAGACTGTTCTCACTATGCTATCTGAGCTGGTCTCTTGCATTCACACATTGCAGCCTTAATTCGAATTAGAAAGCAGTGCAATCTGGGTAGCTATCCCACAGTGCAACTACCGACGGAGGCTGTGGCATCGTCCTAGGATGCATCACTGCTTCCCCCACCCTTTCCCCCTTCCAAACAAACAGGAAAAGGATCATCGCTGCTTCCCTCACCCTTTCCTCCTCCCAAACAAACAGGAAAAGGATTTTTTAGCCGGTTTTTTTGCTCCCTGATTTCGCCATTGCTTTTCACGGCTTAGCATGGGGTACTTGAGAAAAAGAGCAAGAAGGTGAAGCAGCCACGGGTGCCCTGCTTCAATACATCCAGCAGAACAATTCCCAATTGCTGCAGGAAATGAATGAGTGATGCATTAGTGATTTCTGTCCCTGTACATTGCTAGCCTTTTCTCATGCACCCCCCTCTGTATTTTGCTTGCCTTTTCTCACCCACCTAGCACCCCCCACCCCCTTTGTTGCTTGCTAGATCTGTGCCCGGCAAATCCCTCATGAACAAGATTTTCTTTAATAAAGAAACGTTTTGAAAATAAGCAAACCTTTATTTTTGAACAGTCATGTCTTGGGTGAAGGGGTGGGGGGAATGGTTCCTTCTCTCTCTCCAGGGGTAGGGTAGGGTGTTTAGTTTCTTCCTTTTCCTAATCTGAGACAGTCTGTGTGCGTGGTGTCTTCAGAATGAAAAAGAAATAACAAGATAGCCACAGCCAAATTAGTGAAGAACAATATCCATATGTAAGAGTTTGAACTAATGATGCTTGGATACAATGTAGACACAGTTTTTAAAGTTAGGAAGAATGTATCTATTGATCAATTTCAGCAATGATGGTGTGACACAATGTAGCCTCTAGTTTGCGTATTGAAAAGTAAGAAGAGACATATGTTTCAGTTGTCATAATTATGATTTTATACAATGTAGCAAGTGACTTTCTAAAGCAGACCACATGGAGGGCTGGGGAGTAATCTGCTGGCATCACAAACACTCAGAGACAGGATCGTGTTTTGTTTTGTTTTGTTTTTTTGGTTTGGGGGGGGGGGGGGGCTGGATTTCATTGCCTGCAGTCCAAAGAAAAACAGAGAGCTATTGGGAACTGATTAGGGAGGGGGGCGAGAGGGGGGGGGGGGGTGTTGATTTCTCAGCTTGCATTCCAAACACACATAGATAGGGAAAACGGAGGTTGTGGGGGAGTTGGATTTGTCTTCTTGCATTCAACACACACACAGACAGGATCGGGGGGGGGGGGAAGTGGGGAGGTTGCTTTCTCTGGTTGCTTTCCAAACCCTCACAAATAGAAAGACGGGGATTGTGAGGGTGTTGGATTTCTCTGCTTGCATTCAACACACACACAGAGACTGAAACTGAAGAAAGAGAACTCACCAGATGTCCCTTCCCCAGCATGCCTTTCCCCCTCCCAGACAAACAGGAAAATCAAATCTTCCCGGGGCTTGAGGGGAGGGGACTTTACCTGCTATTGTAACCACAGAGCACCTCAGATTGATTGGTTAGAGAGGTGAAAATGGAGCATAATGGGATACATTCCAGAGGTTAATTAATTCGAATTAAGCTCCATTATGTTCACACAGACGCTAATTAGAATTTACAAAGTCGATTTAGGCACTACGCCACTTGCAGAGGTGGTCTTATTAAATCGATTTTACTGGCACTTTAAGTCAACTTAACAGTGGTGACAGGGTGAACGTCGGAGTACTTAAATCGATATAGGGAACTTTAAATCGACATAAGTCCACAGTGTGAACCAACCCTTAGTCATCTAAACACAGAAGTGGAAGCCAAGATTCCTTGCTGGATCTACTGCTGATCTGCTTTTGTGATAGTTAGCTAATCACTTATCTTCTGTATGCCATCTCTAAGGTTGACATTATTTATTGTTTTGTAAAAATCCTCAGAGGTATCGAATGAAAGATATTATGTAAATACAAAACTCTGGGTTGTTGTTTGATCGTTTCTGTGAACGAGAAATACATGATCCTCTTTTTTCCCCCTCATGACAGAAATATTCCTTTATGCAACTGTACCTGAGTATGACATGAAATATAGGTTATGTTATAATATAAAGAAAAATGGTTGAGTCCATAAAAGTCACAGCTCAGTTAATGAAGGAACAAAGACCTGATAACATGTTCCAGAACCTAGGATAAACTACTCGTGACAGGACAAGTGAACCCCATGGTCATGGTTACTCATGTTTTAAATCAAAACGAGGTTATCAGCCAAAGTCAGCGTCATTCGGCAAATCCTTTAGGAGGAAACAAAGCTTCCCACACCCAAGCATTTAAAATAAGAACTCAGAAAGGGGCTTCCCTTTATTTATTCATAAACAGCAAAAGGATGGCTTTGTGCAGCTGAAGTTCAAGCAGTTCTCAAATAGTGTCAAATGCAGTCTAGACCACTCATGCATCAATTCACATGTATCAAAAACACTCCAAGCAGCAGGAGGAATTCAGTTCTTTTTCTTCAGCATTAAGTTTTATTTCTCCAACTCGTCATAAACCCAGCAGCCTCCCTGCAGGTCTCTTGCCCTTTTCTTTAAGGACCAGCTGGCCATCAGGCTATCACATAATCCCCAGTACCAAACCTGAGAGGCAGCTAAATAATCATAGGTGGGGGACTAAATCTTTTAAAGGGCTATCCCATTCTGTGACAGAAGCCTTTTCATGTCTGAACTTTCTACTTATAGGTTCATAAATTTTAAGGCCAGAAAGAGCTTGACAAACTACTTTGGCTTCCTTTTGCAGCATTAGCTGAGACCAGAGCTCCCAGAGCATACCCCCCTTATGGCGCCCATTTGTGCCATCCTAATTCACATTGAGTATTCATTTACCAAATGACTAGCCCAGATACGACCATGTTTTGGTTTTGCAAAGCCTTGTCCATGAGTTCAATTTTGCAAAACTAATACCAGAAGGAAGGGTCATTTCCAGATATCTTTGTATGTGAACAGCTGAAATCTGGGGTGCTTCTGATGAAAAGGAACTGACATTGTCCAGTTTCTGCCATGGAGAAATAGATTTAGTTTTTGTTTTGGCTCATCAATCTAATTTGTTTGAACATTAAAATTTAGGTTGTGAGGATGGGGAGAGAAGTTTCTGTCTTTGGCTTATCTTTATTGGGTGTTTTTGCTAAGAAAAAAATGAAATGAAGGAAGGTATGAATTAAAAATGAAAAAAAGACACAAATGTAGTAGAAGTTATGGGAAGCGAGTAGGGAGGAGGTGTTGGGAATATGCATGTCACATGACTTAATGGTAGCAAGTAAACTTGTGATCAATTCCCTATTAGTTCATGTTGCTTCTCACCAAATTTGTATGGCCACAATTCCTTTTCAAATCATCAATATCTCAAAGCTTAAAGAGATATTAATCCCTACTAGAAGGAAACAAACAATTAAATACTGCAGTTGATTAGATGTCCCATAACTAAGGGGCAAAATGCTCAGGAGGCTAAAGCCCAGGGTTAGGAAACAGAATATCTTATCTCTGTTTCCCACTCTGCCACAAGCTTCCTGTGTGACCTTGGTCAAATCTCTTGGACTAAAATTTTCACACTTGAGTTCCCAGAGTTAGATACTTAAATCCATATTTAGGAATCTAAATAAGTGGCCTCATTATCAAAGGAAGATCTGAGTGGGAGCTAAAAATTAGGTCACTGATAAATAAGACTAATTAATGAGGTGCCTAACTGTATGTCCCCATGTTTGAGTTTATCGGTCTTAGCCTCTTTCTACTATTTTTTCTCCATATGTACAAAGGTAAATATTGCTTTTCCCCGTCTCATAGGGGAGTTGTGAAGAAAGCTGGGATGAAAGCTCCTGTATAGGAGCAAAAGACAAATTAAATTAGTGGGGATTTCTCTGTTGATTTAACTGGTGGTAGGATCCATCCCTATGTGCCAGGTGTTCCTACTTTCAAAAGGTCAACAAAGATACATAACACAGGTGACATCAGCACTGAGCATATCAAAAGATATGTGGGTGCGCATTAGGAGTTGAACTTGAAAACTTTTAAAGAGAAGAGTACTTAGAGGAGGAAGAGTACAAAGGCTGATGTAAGGTATTTAAACAGAACTTTCTGGCAAATAATTTGTTAATTTGCAGTGATAAGGTGACTAGATCTTTCTCTTTTTTTTTTTTTTGCTGTAAGACAAAAACAGCACAATGATTCTTTTTAATAGGTTTTTCAAAACATCTGTTATGATGCCAGAACAGGTGCTTAATCTTAAATGACATAGTACTTTCCATTTAGAACGCAATCTGCAAAATGAATACTAATCTCTCGGTAAAGTATATTCTACCTTTACCTTATTTACTGCAGGCATATTGGCATTTATCTTATGAGTCATTCTGGATCACTGCAACATAATACAGGAGCTTGATTGTCGCATGGAGCAATCAAGGCATATACCTTTGGATTATTACAACACGTTGAAGTAAACAACAGCTCAAAAAACAATCTTTATGTCTTGATGGATCGGTGGGTACAGAAAACAATTGTTTTTATTTATTTGTACAGTAATGCTGTCATTTGTAAGGCTGATTTTGTTTGTTTGTTTTCCATCTCATATGTAAATCTTAAGTATTTCCTTAATAAACTGAACCGTGATCTTTGGATAATCTCTGGCTTCTGTGAGGCCATAAACCCAGCTTTTAGCCACATGCCTGACTTCCTGCTTCTGAGCTGCCACTCTCTAGTCATCTAGAAGTATTTGGATGGTTAGTTAATATATTCAGCCACTGTGGTTGTATCTTGGTTGTATTACCTTATTCTCTTGTTCTTATTGTCAGGTGGGGTAGGTTAATTTGCTTCTTGCACTGGGATTCCTTTGAAGTAAGGTTAGTTTATGCATATACAGGGACTAATTCTGTTCTTGCTCACACGCTCTGTTTTTGCACCAGTGTAATTAGGACTAAATGCAAACCCACACCAGTATAAATCCCCTAATTTCAGTCCTGCTACTCCTGGTTTTCAGGTGGGGAAAGACAGAGCAGAATAATGCCCAGTATCTTCAAAGGCAAATCCCCATCCACTTGCACCTTGCATAAACCCCAAAAAGAGCCTGAGGAACAGTGTGCAACATGGTGGTGCTACATCCCCTTCTAGAGTTTATTCCACATACAGGATAACCGATAAAAACAAAAATATTCCTCTTTAATTTTAATAAAGACGTTTCATGCCTTATTACTCTCTGTTCCATTCAATAGTAGCAGGATCCAATGTGTAACATATAGTAAGTGGCATATGATGTTATTCTACTTGCATCCAGAGCATCCAAGACAGTTTTCCACTTTAGCAGGCATACCGTTCTCTACACGGGAGCATTGCTAAATGTTTTATTGAGTGTTCAGATTTGCAGATAATTTCCCTCTCTGCAACCTTCAACAGTTTAAACCACTCAGATCATGACATTGTTATTGCAAATAGAACAACACCATGCACAGCGTATAACTAACTACTTATTCCAGAAGATTGGTACAAGATACTAGATTAACTCACTGCCAAAGATGGGGGAGCCACAGGATAATTCAAATTACTAGGAAATCTAAATTATTTTTACGTGAGCCTTGTATTACAGCTGTGCTCCCTCTCTAAGAAGAATGGAAAAGGAGACGAAATCAAAAGTGGCACCAGAACAAGTGAGCTATGGGCCATGAAGCATAATATGATTTCATTTAGGAGAGCTGTTGCAACAAGTGACAAAGATTTCCATAGAAGAGAGTGAAGAGGAGTCACCATCAGAGGAAAACCTAACATGCAGTTCAGTGCAATAAAGATTTCCATAAAAGAGAGTGAAGAGGAGTCACCATCAGAGGAAAACCTAACATGCAGTTCAGTGCAATAAACTGGACAGCCCCCCTTCTGCTGCTGGACTTCTGCCTGCATTCTTTGTACTCCTGACTCTTTTTTGTTTTGTTTTTGGCTTTTTCGCAGGGTTGTTTTTTGACCTAAGTTTAGAGAATGTTTGGTGTATCTGGCTCTCTCACTCCCTCTCTAAACTCCTTCACAAAACTCCCAATTGCAGCTCCTGTTCACTAGCTCCTCTGGTTGCTTAGGAGCTGGCTTTTTCAACTCTAGTTGTCCCTAAGTAGCCCCACCCACTAGTTAACGGTTAATAGATCCTAAAGTGGTTAGGTATCAAAGCCTCCTTAAGAAGCTCTCATCTTTTGCCTGGCAGGCTGCTAAGCTCAGCACACGCCCCCGCCCCCCAAACAGACCAGAATCCGTGGCCAATGATGGCTTCCTTGCCCAGGATCCTGAGCAGGTCTTGCTGCTAAGATTGCCACTGGTCTCTGAAGTTCCCGCTGTGCCTCCCCTTGCTGCTGTTGGTTCTCCAGGAGCTACAGGAAGCTGCTCCTGGGTCTTGTCTGGCAGCTCAGTCTCCTCCTCAAATTGTTCAGAAAGTCCGTTGACATCTGTCGCTCTGTATCCCAAACTAGGAAAGCAGCCCTTCTCCTACCAGAGAAAACCTCAGTATATTTTCCTTTTTCCCCCTCCCAAATACCCTTCAGACCACTTCCCCCACCTCACCTCCAATTCCAGATGCAATCATTGTACCCACATTCTCCACCATTTGTTACAAAATTCACTGTCCTGGAGTAGCCCCTTGTGACAAGACCCACAGTTGAAGCACTCTACCTCTGTTTCCCCACAATGATCTTCAGCCTTCTACCGCCATGGAGCTGACTTGCTGCCATGGATTTCTGGCTAAGTCATTAACAAAGGTTCACTCTTTCCAGGGCATCCAAAACCAAAACGAAAAACCTACCAAAGAAACAAACAAAAACAACAACAACAAAAGCCGAAAAAGTCTTTTCCACGGTCTCCAACTGGGCTTCACCCCTTCTTCCAATGGGGTCTGTCTTCTCTCCTTGGGCTTGGATTTCAGTTTTTATTAGCTCTTTGCAATGTACCCCCTAAGCCTCTCTTGTGCTCATTCAACAGTGTGCCCTTATTGCCAAAAAGGTTAACGGCATATTGTGTTGCATTAGTACGACCATTTCCACCAGATCGAGGGAAGTGATTATTACCCTCTATTCGGCACTGGTGAGGCCATATTTGGAGTATGGTGTCCAGTTTTGGGACCCCCACTTCAGAAAGGATGAGGACAAATTGGAGAGAGTCCAGAGGAGAACAACAAAAATTATTAGGAGGCCGGAGCACATGATTTATGAGGAGAGGCTGATGAAACTAGGCTTATTTAGTCTGCAGAAGAGAAAAATGAGGGTGGATTTGATAGCAGCCTTCAACTACCTGAAAGGGGGTTCCAAGGAGGATGGAGCTAGGCTGTTCTCAGTGGTGGCAGATGACAGAACAAGGAGCAGTGGGGGAGGTCTAGGTTGGATATTAGGAAAAACTTTTTCACTAGGAGGGTGGTGAAGCACTGGAAAGAGTTACCTAGGGAGATAAAGCAGATCTTTATCTTCAATAGGTCTCAGTTTATGCTGACTCCATTATTTTAAATGTATGTAGCATGAGCCATACATATAGTATCACGTATAGATTTGGGCATGTTTTGGAAAATTGTCAGGTGCTTCCAGGGCCTGGGGATATTTATAAAGGGTAGGAATCAGCCCAGCCAAGCAAATGACACAAAAAAATCTAAATTTTGTTTGTCCCAAAGCTTCAACGATTTTGTCATGTTACGCAGGGTTCTGCCAACCCAAAACTCCTGGTAACTTCATTTTGTGTGAGATGATGTCAGGAAATAAGACAAATGGAGACACGGCCGTCCTGTCGATATATGGACTGGTAGAAACAGTATAACACAAGAGTGCTCTTCCTTTAAAGCTATATTTTACTTTGGCTCAAGCACTTACACACGTCTGCAACAGGTTAGTAAATCATCCCAACCTCCAACCCTCAATAATTACCAAAGTTTGGGGCGTTTTTTTAGTAGAAACAGCAACGGCTTTCCAACTGCCTGGAGGATCCTGAAGCTGTGTCCAAGAAGAGATCTCAAAGAATCCCAAACCTCTCCCCTGCCCCCTCCCCTCCCCTTTTATCCTTGTTAGTAGACAATAACATGTAAAAAAAAAATTGTTGGGCTGACAGTTTCCAGTTAGACCTAAAGTTGCCAGAGTATTATTAACTAGAAGTTTTTCTTCAGAATATGCATATCTTAGGCCTGGACAAACATCTCCCAGAGGGCATGCATAAATAAGCCTCTTGGTCTTTTCCTGGAACACAGATCCCAGCATGTCCACCAGAGCATCAGAGAGATCAGGCAAAGGTCAAGCAAGGGGCCTTCCTGTTATCGCCCAAACCCTCTCCCCTCCTGGCTTAGTTATGCAAAAACTGCACACGCCTGCAGAAAGGCTACCAATTTTGGCTGCTATTAGCGACAAATACAATAATCAATATCACACTATCAAGTGGTTCCTGGCCCTTTCACTAGTCTATCAACCTCTCCCCATACAGTTAGAGCAGCACTTCTGAAGCAGAATGCCCTTAAGATATCCTACTCACTGTGAGATAGTCCCTTGAAACAGGATTTAACACCAGGCTTCCAAGGTGTACATTTCCTTCCACAAGTCTTGTTGCGGTGAATAATGCAAAGTAGATCACCACCTTCTATACATGTTTGAAGGTTTCTAGTCCCTCACACTTGATCTCAAGAGACAGCTGCTGCACCAAATCTCATTCCAGATGTCTTTCTGGGTTTTTTTGGATGAGACTACTTGGAGATTGCAAATCCAGAGCCTAGAGCTACTGGTAATTAGTATGCATTGCCCTTAAGAAAAAAAAAAAAAAACATGCTCTCTTGTTCATGGACACATCAAAGAACCTTCTTTGTCTAGTAATAATACCAAGCTCTTATACAGCACTTTTTATCAGTAGATCTTAATGTTTTTTCCAAAGGAGATCAGTATCATTATCCCCATTTTACAGACAGGGAAAATGGAGGCAAAGAGAAACAAGGTGATTTATCCAGCAAGCCAGCAGTAGAGTCAGGAATAGAACCCACATCTTCTGAGGGCCTGGCCAATCACTTGACTGTAAGGCTATGTTGTTTCCTATGGATAATGCTACATGAAGCCTAGTGCTGAAAACTATGGTGCTAAGCTCAGTTAATGCTCCCATTAGCTTCAGTACTCCTTTAAAAAGTAGCTAGTACCACTTTTAATATTGATAGGTGAGAAAAAGACATGAAACATACGTAAACTAAAAGGAAATGTTAGGAACATAATAGTTAAAATGTGAGAATGGTCCAAATGATAATTTGTCTGTCCACCTCCAGTGTTGTAAAACATTAGCAAACACTTTGCTTTTGCATGTATCCCTCGAGTGCTCTGTAACTACAATGCAAAATACTTTGCCCGTTGATCCAATTACCAGTGTGTCTTTCATTCTAAAATCAGCTTAATTGAAGTGGTTGTTATGGTTAGCTGTTTTCAATTATTGTATCAGAAGTTATTGGCTTGCCTTCTCATTAGGGACCTGGAGAATCAGGTGGCGAATTCTACCAATGAATCTATTTAGGAAACAGTTTGATATTATATTGTAGTATATATACTCAACCATGTTTTAATAATAATAATGGAATATCTTGGCCAAATTTCTTCTGGTGTAGTTACATTTTGCCTGCCTACATTCTGCAGTTTTATTCTGTGTTCTTTCCCACTTCACACCCTATGCTGTCATGTGGTATGACTTTGTGCACTGGGAAACCACTGCCTTCAGCCTCAGATGTGACTTCGTTCCTGTGTTGGATAATATCACTACTGTATATGTCTGCTTTGTAGAGAATTTGTTAATAAAGTCCAAGAGCCTCAAAGGTATTCAGACACCTAATTCCCATTGATTTCCATTGATTGGGTGTTGGGTACCTAAACAGGTGAAAATAATAATGCATTTGAATGTGGTCGAGAGTACATACAGTGACATAACATCAGATGCTTTCCTAATGAGATTCCTCAGTAAACTTTTTCACACAAATCTCTACCATAGTATAAATACTAACAAGACTGTCCCAAGACACTGACAAGACTCCCAATGGACTTTGCCTGCACAGTGCAGAGGGCTGGATTCAGCAAAGTGTGGCAAACTACCCAGTTCCATTGTGCTGGAGGAACAGGCTGTGCTGGGGGAATCTCCATCTCTTGTGTGTTCCGCAGCATCTCACACTGTGAAAGCAAGTAGAGGGGTTTGGTGTAAGGAAGATGGAGGCAGTAGCAGTGAGTGTATGTCTGAAATGCACAACATTAACCTGAATGAGTGGTGCCTCGGCCTGAATACCCAGGTTAGCCTAGTTTGGGTGAGTGACCCCCACACACCAAAGCCTATTTACATTACTGTGTCCTCACTTTTTCTGCACATGCCCATGAGTGTCTGGAGGGACATCCCATGGTTCTTTGTGCTGAGATTGTTCTAGAATTCTTTCCCGGTCAACTTTTTCACCTGCAGGAGAACTTGTGTGTCCTGCAGAGAGACTTATGGGAAGGATGTTGATGGAAGGTCTGCACTCAAGTGTATCTTCATTGCTAAGTGGGCAGGTTCCAGTACAAGTTAAACCAGAGACTAGGCTCTAGCCCACCCCAAAGCTGTGACATCAGACCATGGCTTTAAGCACCTCCAAACCCAGGTCAGAGGGTTTTTTCTGTGTGGATGGGAGTGGGAGTTAGGCTAAAACATAGATAAAGGTCCTGCTTAACTGTGCAGTGAAGACATATCTTGAGTGTGCAACTGTGCAGGTCTATATACTGACCATAAGCTCCAAATAGGGGATTGTGATGGGGTGTTTACCCCGCACAAGGTAAAGCAGGTATTATTAGGTTAATTAACCTGACAGGATGCCCTTGGGGGACAGCCAGGGATTGAAAGGCTGATAGATAATGGAGCCCAGCTGAGAAGGGTCAGTTGAGGCTGGTATAAAGCGAGGCAGTTGGCAGCAGAAAGGGGCTGCAGAAGTAGTCTGCAGTCACTCCCTGGGAGAAGGAAGGTGTGTTTGGAGCTAGGGAGTTAAGTAGTCTGCAGTTACTCCTTGGGAGGAGGAAGTTTGGACTGGTGAAGCCAGAGAGGAAGGAGCCAGAAGATGTAGGAAGGAGTCTAGGGAAAAAGCAATACAGTAGGAGAGAAGGCAGACCGCAGTTGCTAGATGTAGGATCCCTGGACTAGAACCTATAGTAAAGGGCAGGTCTGGGTTCCCCTACCAGCCAGTGGGAGAAGTGGCACAGACTGGGTAGTGGAGCAAAAGACTATGTAGGACAGTCATTCAATAGGACTTTGATACCCCAGAAGGGAAGGGCAATAGTTATCTGGCTGGAGAGCCAAGCCATAAAGAAAGAGAGCACCCGAAATCACAGAGAGAGGTGCTGAGACATGTGAATGAGTGGCAGAAGGGAGTGTTGGAACTGGACGGAGATAATTCCTAGAGCATCCAGGAGGAGGCACCCTTGTGATGAGTGAGCTCCATGATAGGGACAAAAGGTTAAAGAAGCAGCTAGTCAAGTCTTCCACACACCATTGAGGCCAGATTGGAGGAGGAGTTTGTTCCTTCCACAGGGAGCTGGCCTTTGCCCTCAGACAAAAGAAAAGTTGTGTGGGAAACAGGGTGTGAAATTGGAGTTACATGCTGTAGTCTTGCAAAATTAAAACTAAACTTGAGCAGATAAATATTGCTGTCTGGGCTTTTACAGATCTAAAATACATCACACCATTCCGACAGCTAATAGGCATGTTACTAATGAAAGACGCTCACAAGCTGACGTCAGCTTCCCTGTGCAACAATTTCCAATTGTAAAGCTACTGCCCGTGATGAAGAACAAAGATCATAGGAACCTACTTAATTTCTTCAGCTGAAAGCTCATTACACAAGAGGATGCCAAGGCAAAAAAAAAAAAAAAAGAAGAATAGGAGACTAGCTTCCCCTTGTTGCCATCTCCTGCCAGGTCCTCACTTTGATGTGCTGCCCTGATCATATGCCTATGCATAAAAGCCAGCTCTGTCTTTTAGACTAAATTCCTTTTTAGTGTGGACTCACTGTGTTCTATTCATCACTCATTCTATTTCTGCCTGGCTGTTGCTAGCCTCTTGTTGCTCAAGATCAGGCAGACATATAGATATCAGAAATCGTTTAAAAACCGAGGGATAACACCCTTACTCATCTCCATTATTTCAGAGTAGGAGGCTATAATATTCTGCTCATTTCTCCCAGAGTACTGTAGTGGAACCCACTTAGCATGGGGTTTAAGGTTATAATACGATCATTCCTCAATTAAACCCTAACTTGATAAACTGAAGCACAGGTTAGAGCATTGGATTTCCTGTTTTCAGTTATCTGTATGGTTATGTTGATTACATTGCACACAAATATGCAAGAAAGGAACAGCGGGACAAGGGACCTTTGCTGGACTCAGATTACTTTATGCCGTGCGCAATGAGAGGCCATAACCATGTCAACCTCTGTGTATTTTCTGGGGTGGAATATTCAGAAGCTGATCAACTACACACCATCAATTTTTAAAGAAGGAAACCATACGGTATGAAATCTTTAAAACTACGCAACAAGAAGTTCACTGAGAACAAATTTATCTGAGCAGTTGTCTCAGAAATCTATTATTCCCATTATTCTGTTAACACCATACAATTAATTCTAAAGTAACTGGTTATATTAATTTCCATTTTACTGCCTCGAGATTATCCTAAATTAGGCATATTTATAGCCTTGAATTCTCTCTCTCACATGAACATACACTATTTTTAATCCCATATATTTATAGTAACATACAGTACTTTAAAATATAATACTATAATATTTATAATTAATATGACCCACTGGAAATATTAGCAAAACCCATAGGAGGTAAATTTGCAGCTCCACATACATGTTGTTGTTAGGGGAATAGATAACAGGCTACAGAATCTCTCACTTCTAGTTTGCTGCTGGCATAAAACCAACCCAGATCAGTAGTAACCAAGAGTCACAACCAATACCTGTTTGGTAGCTTATATGATTTCAGTGTAAGTCTACACTGCAGAGTGAAGTTGATTTAATTTCAGTCAGCTTTCACCCAGCGAATTTATGATGTCAGAGGCGCGTGATCACACCACAGGCATTGTGTCAAGGGTTTGCATCTCCACCAGCCATGCTTGCATTAATAATCAAAGCAGTTCACCCTGGGTAGCTATCCCATGGTGCAACTACCTGCAGTGCCTTTTGGGAGGGTTGTCGTCCTCCCATGATGCAACGTGCTCCCTCCTCCCTCCCCTCTTGTCCAAAACAAACAGACGAATGTATTTTCATGCTGTTTTTTCAAACCCAGCTCTGCACACGCACACCATTGCTGGAGCATCACAAACACCTCTCGACTTATCCTGCAGTATTTTCAGGTGCGAGACAGGAGCCACAGCACTGAAAATTGCGATGTTACTGAAGCCGCCCTGCTACAAGCCATAGAGTGAAAAAATTCCTGTTTGCTGCATGCTGTCAGGCATCATCTTCAGTCGGTGGAGCACTATTTCTGGTTCCATGAAACAAACAGTGACTGGTGAGATCTCATCATTATGAAGGTGTGGGATGATGAGCAGTGCCGCAGAACTTTCGTATGTGAAAGGCCACTTTCATTGAACCTTGCACAGAGCTGTCCCCAGCCCTGAAGCGCATGAATACTTGTTTGAGACCTGCTGTGACAGTGGAGAAACAAGTGGCCATCATTCTGTGGAAGCTAGCAATCCCAGACTGCTACCCGTCAGTTGGGAATCAGTTTGGAGTGGGTAAATCTTCAGTGGGAGTTGCTGTGATGCAAGTGTGTAGGGCCATCAATAGATTTCTGCTAAGAAGGGTAGTGACTTTGGAAAACGTACAGGATGTAGTAGACAGGTTTGCCACAATGTGGTTCCCAAACTGTGGTGGGTCGAATGATGGGACACATATCCCTATCTTAGCACTAGACCACCTTGCCACAGAGTACATAAACCAAAAGAGATACTTCTTAATGGTGTTTCAGTCCCTTGTGGATCACAGGGAACGTTTCACTGACCTCTGTGTGGGATAGTCTGGAAAGGTGCATGAAGTGCACATCTTTAGGAACTCAGATCTGTTCAAAAAGATAGAGGCGGGCACTTTCTTCTGTGACCAAAAAATTAATATTGGCGACATTGAAATGCCAATAGTGATCCTGGGGGATCCTGCCTATCCCTTGCTCCCCTGGCTAATGAAGCCCTACACTGGGCACCTGGACAGCAAGAAGGAGCATTTCAATAATAGGCTCAGCAAGTGCAGAATGGTGGTGGAATGTGCATTTGGCCACTTAAAGGCAAGCTGGCGCAGTTTGCTCACTAGGTTAGACCTCACTGAACACAACATACCCACTGTTATCTCTGCCTGCTGTGTGCTCCGTAATGTGTGTGAAACAACGGGGGAAAAGTTGCCACAGGGTTGGGTTGTGGAGGCTGATAGTCTGGCCGCAAATCTTGAACAGCCAACTACCAGTGCTACGCTGAGAGAAAACCATGGAGAGCTGTGCCACAGGGAAGCATTGAAAACCCATTTTTGCAATGAACCTTAGTTATGTATGTCTCTGTCAGTTTTGTGCCTTCCCTTCCCAACCCCCACCCTCAAACCATCATTCCCCTCTCTTTCTTTCTCTGCCGACGGTCCCCAAGTTCTCAATGAATAAAGAGTAATGTTTTTTAAAGCAGAAAAGTTTTACTGGTGATCTTTTACAGGTGGTGATCCATTACAAGGATGATAATTTAACATTCTCATATGTCTGCTTGGACATCCAGAGCAAAGTGAGAGTATGCAAACAGTAAAGCATGCATATTCCCAGTTCTTAAAGGGGCCGTCGACTCTTTCGGCTCCACTCCACCAGTGTGGAGTGGAGCACATACTGCACCCTTTTCAACCTCCTCCTAGAGCATTTGGGGGTGGGAGCTGGGAAACAACTTGTTGGTTTAGTGTTTTGTAGGGACTGCAGAGGGAGTCTGTCCTGCCACTGCCCTTCCTGGAGCTCTACCAGACGCCTCAGAATGTCTGACTGATTCCCTCATAATATGCAACATCTCCTGTTGCGTTGCACGCTCCTGCTCCTGGGCTGATTTTCTGTTTTCCATGTCCATATTCAATTTTCCTGACAATGACATCCTCTAGGCTCTGGCCATGGAAGCATTCATTAGTTCGTTGAATATGTCATCCTGAGGGTTTTTGTTTTTTTTTCTCCTTCTAATCTAGGAAAGGTGCTCTCCAGAAGTAGAAGCAGGGGTGAAGGCCGAGGTGTCCACTGTAAGGAGAGCAAAGCACAAAGATTCCATTATTAGCAGGGCCCATGGACAAAAAGAAATGTTACAATAGAAAAAGAACTCCCCTTCTTATTCATAAGGCAAAGCCAGACCCGCATATCAATCTGTATCTGTTGCACGGGTCCGAGTTCCCCTTTACCATCCCAAAGACTGGTTTGGGAGGAGGTGGTCCAAAGGGATTGGAGGAGGGTGTGGGTGACATGTCTCTGGAGAAAAAATAGAGGTATCCATTCCCTGATGCCTAACATCCATTCCAACAATATCCTGGATAGGAATTGTCTGTGTTGGGTCCCAGGACACCATCCATAGCATGGGAATAACATGCAGTGACTATATTGTTCGGGTACTGTAAACTTACGCCATCTTCCCTAAGTGACGATGCGTGATATCTGTCTCCTGAGGGTAACAGAAGCAGAAAGGGAAGTTTTGCTGTAAACATCTGGGTACAGGCCTGGCCCTTATGCTGCTATGCTGTGTTCCACAGTGATGTCTACTCATTTAATAGCAGAGTGGCAGGGAAAAGTGTCCTACTGTGGCAGAAGAAATAAGGCTGCCCTCCCCAGAAACATTCTGCAAAGGTTTGCAGAGTACCTACATGAAAGTTTCCTGGAGATATCCATGGAGGATTCTTAGAGCATCCCTGTGCACATAAATAGTCTGCTTAAGTGGACCAACACACAGGAAGTCCATCTCCCAAAAAACACAAACTCCTTTTTTCCAAGAAATAAGAAGGTGGATTGGGGCTATACCCACAGAAATGCGATTTGCTATACACACTCAACAGATGTGCCTTCCCTGGCATCAGTCACACTGTCCTGTGTCCAGATGGGCTGCTCTGGGGTAACAAACAGGTCCTGGCTCTCAGGGAGAATGGATACCCCACTTGCCTGCCCCTGTTCTTCTTATCCTCCTCCTCCTCATCCACAGAGTTTTCCTCATTCATCCTGGACTGGGATTCTGCAGAGGTATCTACACTGCGTGGTAGTACAGTGGTGAGGGTCACCACCAAGAATTGCATGCAGCTCTTCATAAAAGTGGCATGTCTTTGGTGACGAGCCAGAACAATTGTTCGCCTCCCTAGTTTTCTGATATGCCTGCCTCAGCTCTTTGATCTTAACATGGCACTATTGCATGTCTTTGTTGTAGTCCTTCACCATACCATGAGATATCTTCTCGTAGAGATCTAAATTTCTTTTGCTGGCTCAGAGCTGAGCCAGAACAGACTCTTCACCCCACAGGCTGATGAGATCCAAGACCTCAGGTCAACTCCATGCTGGAGCGCATTTGGGGTGTGCAGGTGCCATGAGCAGTTCAGCTACAAAGCTCTTTCCACACTGACCAAACAGGAAATGGGAATTCAAACTTTCTTGGGGATTCAGGGGAGGGACTATTTCCTGTCCACATGGCTGTGGTGCAGCAGAGTGCGAATGTCCAGAGTAGTCACAACGAAGCATTATGGGATACCTCCTGGAGGCCAATGACATCGATTTACATTGCGATCTGCCTACACTGATGCTCATTCAACCCACACAATTCGACTTCAGCGCTTGTCACTTGTGAAGGTGGTTTTATTAGGTCAAATTTTACCATGATTTATGTTGGTGGATCTGATATGCCAATGGAGACACATACTTTATGTGGTTGACGTAGGCCGCATTCTGTTGACTTACATTGTCAGTGTAGACCAGGCCTCAGTCTAGCAGTTACAGCACAGGTGACTATATAACAAAAAACACATCATCATTTGGGCACCTTGTTGATAGGTCCAGCAGAGAGCTCAAGGATGGAATAGACATGGAAACTGAATTTCTGCTCTCTCCTCTAAAGGGGTTCTGTCCAGCTCAGTATTGAGAGATGTTTCTGGGGCAGTGGTAAGGTACTTGTGTTGCTTGTTTCAGAAATAAATATGTGATCTTAAACTCCAATGTTCTTATCACAGCACCTTTCATGAGCAATAAATTAATTTAGGGTTTAGATTCATAGAGTTTAAGGTCAGAAGGGACAATTAGATATTCTAGTCTCACCTTCTGTATCTCACTGGTACTTAAATTTCACAAAGTTACCTCTATACTGACAGCATAATTTGTTTTTGGCTAAAGCATTTCTTCCATAAACACATCCAGTCTTGATCTGAAGCCATCAAGAGGTAGTGATAATCCACCATATCCCTGGGTAGTTTCTTTCAATTTTTAATGAAGCATTAAGATATGGTTCTACTCTGAAAAAGTGACTATGTAAAAATTGTGCCTTCTTATTTTTATTCAACACCTTTACTCCTTGTATACACTCAGCATCATGCCATCCATCCTCAATTCAATTAGTAGGTCGGATTGATAATTTCTGAAAGCGAATTTAAGAAGAATAGAGAAGAAGATGCCAAAGCCGGTAGGCGCTAAGGCACAGCCTTTCTTCATGCCAGTATCGATACTAAACTCAGACAATGCTTTATTTTCATACTGGATAGCTGCCTTCATTCCCTCCTGGAACTCCTTAAATAGGGGAAGCACTTTTTGTGGACAGCCAGTTTTCAACAGGATCTGGTATATGCCATTCCTGTTAACTGTGTTGAAGACCTTTTGTAGGTCAATGAATACTACACAGAGAGTTGCTTGTTATTCATTACTTTTTTTTTCCAACAAGCGCATTGTAAAGGACATGTCAGTCATGCAGCACCCAGCACTGAACCTACACTGGTTCTGAGGATAAACTCTCACAGCAAGGATTTGGAGTCATTTCAGCAGAACACTTGCAAGCATGTTGCGGACCACTTTGAGCAGAGATATCCCTCAGTAGTTGATGCAGTATGCTCTATCCCCTTTATTTTTGTATAAAGTAATTATGTTTGCATCTTTCAGATCCTGAGGTATATGGCTTTCTTCCCTCTTATTATCTGGGTTTATTATTATCTGTTTATTTATGAGAAAACAGTTAATAATAATAATATTTTAAAAACCCAGATAATAAGAGGGTGACCAAATGCAAATGGGTCCTTTAAAGGTAGCAAAACATGTTATATGAATAAGATTGGAAAGTTTATGTATGTTAATAATGATTAAAAAAAAAGTGAAAAAATAGTTTCTACATTTGATCTGGAGTCATAAAGAAACAATAAATATGGAACCTCACAAGGCAATTTTACAAAGTCACATGTCAGAATAGAACTGCTTTTTACCAATGAGCATAATAATATTATTAAATTAACTCCCATTGTCTTCAGTGGACACAAGTTCAAGACATTAGCTACAACCTCTTCAAGGCAGTAGCAAGGTGCTGTGGCCTTCCTTGGAGCCTGGGCCCAAGGATGGGCCTCAATGCTCTTGCTGGACAGACCAGGAAACTGCAGGCCTCAGACCCCAGGAGCAAAGGGGCGGGGCCAAGACAGGAAGTGGAAGTAGAAAAGGCTGGACTAGCAGCTCAGTTGGGGGGAATCTGCTGCTGGAGAAAGATGTTCTTTTCCTGGGGCTCCGGCCCTGGCCCTGTGGCAGGGCGGTAAGAGCCCTCCTCTGGCCGGAGTCTCAAGGGCCTGCCAGAACTACTGGGTGCTAGCTATTGGGAAGGGCTACTGGGCCCTCATGACTGGGAAGAGCTACCAGAGGCTATTGAGTGGGAAGGAACCCCTGAGGCCAGCCCCAACCTAGAGGAGCTGCCCGCCACTTGGGACCTACCAGAGCTGCCTGAGCCTTGTGGGCCAAAGGACCCACCGGGGCCCTGTGATCTGGAGGAACTGCCATCTGCCAACGGCCCTGAGGAATCCCCAGAGCTGCCACTGGCTGATGGCGAGGGACTGGTGGGACTCCCAATAGCCATCTACCCCAGGGAATCTGAGGACAACCCCTGGCTCCAGGTACCCAGGTTCAGGGTGGGAGGAAGTAGCCCTGAGGCAGCTGACTTAAGTCTGGCTGAGCTTGCACTGACACCAGTGTCACTATCTTGCGGCTGGATCCCCGCTGACCCAGTGGCACAACCCTTTGCCACTGGTAGGGCCCTGGGCTGGGACGCAATGGAGTCGGGTGGGCCTGCGTCCCCCTCACCCCCTTTCCTAGCCTCCCCTAGGAGTGTTTGTCTCCTCTGGGCTTGCAGCCGCAGAGGATAAAAAGTGTTGGCTTGAACATCCTCAGGCTGGAGAGTACTGGACTAAGGGCCCAACAGACTCCTTGCCAGCTCCACCCTGCCTGGGGGATGGGAGCTAAAGACTCTTTCCAACCACCTAACTTTCCCCTGTAGCAAGGCGCTGTGGCCTTCCTTGGAGCCTAGGCCCGAGGAAGGGCCATGATGCCCCTGCTCGGCAGATTTGCCAGCTTACAAGGGCAATATACACTAGAGCTGGATGGGAAAGTTTTCCCATCCAACAAGAATTTTAAAGATTTTAAAATGTTTTCAAGTCCTGAATTGGGATAAAAAATCAAAATCTCAAGAATTTGCATGAATTGATCAGTTGGAAATATTTTGTATAGGTAATTTCAAAACATTTTTTCCAATTTTGATGTTTTAAAAACTTTTTTAAAAGTATAATTTAATTTATATTTCAAAACAAAAGTAATTTTGACCTGAAAAATAGAACTTTTTCATTCTGAAAATGTGAGACTGGGATTTTTTGACAATTATAAAACTTTTTTCAGGCATTTTTCAAAATGGGAAATTTGTTTCAACTGAACCTTTCCTATGAACAGCTTGGTTTTCAATGAATCAGCATTTTCCAACCAAAAAAAAAAAAGGCAAAGGATTCCCCATCAGCTTTCAAGTACATATTCTATATATATTTACAAAGTGCCTGTAAATTTACACCATCTCAGTGCCTTACTGTAGGACGGGCTCTTGCCCGGTCCAGTCCTGGCGGCCCTTCCGCGGGCCCAGGCTCAGAGGAAGGCCACTGCGCCTTCCTACACAACAGGGGATCGTTAGGCTTTTAGTCTTTCGCCCCGGCCCTCAGGCAGGGCAGGCGAGCAAGGAGTCTTTCGCCCCGGCCCTCAGGCAGGGCGGGCGAGCAAGGAGTCTTTCGCCCCGGCCCTCAGGCAGGGCGGGCGAGCAAGGAGTCTTTCGCCCCGGCCCTCAGGCAGGGCGGGCGAGCAAGGAGTCTTTCGCCCCGGCCCTCAGGCAGGGCGGGCGAGCAAGGAGTCTTTCGCCCCGGCCCTCAGGCAGGGCGGGCGAGCAAGGAGTCTTTCGCCCCGGCCCTCAGGCAGGGCGGGCGAGCAAGGAGTCTTTCGCCCCGGCCCTCAGGCAGGGCGGGCGAGCAAGGAGTCTTTCGCCCCGGCCCTCAGGCAGGGCGGGCGAGCAAGGAGTCTTTCGCCCCGGCCCTCAGGCAGGGCGGGCGAGCAAGGAGTCTTTCGCCCCGGCCCTCAGGCAGGGCGGGCGAGCAAGGAGTCTTTTCGCCCCGGCCCTCAGGCAGGGCGGGCGAGCGAGGAGTCTTTCGCCCCGGCCCTCAAGCAGGGCGGGCGAGCAAGGAGCAGTGGCTCGAGTTTAGCGGGCGGCAGAGGCTAATTCCCTTTTGGGGATTGGCAAGGATCAGGGGGGAGGGGAGGGGGATGCAGGCCCACCCAACTCCACTGCGTCCCAGCCCAGGGCCCTAGCAGTGGCACGGGGTTGCCACTCAGTCGGCGGGGCTCCTGCCGCAACACGCCGACTGGGCGTTACCCCTCATACAGCCACGCCTCTGGCTGTCCCTGGGCTCCTTCCTCCCCTGTTTCCCCGGTACCTATGTCCGTCGGGTCCTCTGTGTCGTCGGGGTACACCGCACGGGGTAGGCCAGTCAGTCCTTCGGCGTCCACGGGGGGTAGGTTTGGAAGCTCCTCAGCGAGGGGCAGCTCCTCCAGGTCGCTGGGCTGGGGGTACGGTCCAGCCTCCGGCAACTCCTCCAGGTCGGATCCTGTCTCCAGGGGTTGGGCGTCTGGCAGCTCTTCCAGGTCCGGACCAGCTTCTGGACGGAACTCCCAGCTCTCTGGTTCAGCTGGCTCGTCCCAGCCGCTGCGGGCCTGAGGCTGGGCCCTGCGCCTTGGGCCTGGAGACCTCGGCCAGTCCAGAGGGCCCGGAGGCCCAACCCAGGCCTTAGAGGCGGGTCGCCGGGGGCCGCAAGGCCGGGAGGGGGTTACCTGTGGCAGTAGCCTGGCGAGGTTCAGCCCCTTGCTGCAGCCGGCGAGGCAGCGCGTCTGTCTCCGCCGGCAGCCTTCTGCCCTCTGAGCTGCAGGGCCTCCTGTTTATAGCTGCCGCCCTCCCTAAGGCTCCGCCCCCCTGCTGCCGGGTTGGCCGCCCGGCAGGACCTATCGGGGCCCAGCTGTCTGGTTGCCGGGCAGACTGGGCTGCCGGCCAGTCTAGAGCCTGATTGGGTGTCTGTGGCCCTTCCGCAGGCCCAGTCTCAGAGGAAGGCCACTGCGCCTTCCTACACTTACAATAATTAACATATTGTCTTTATAGGAGAAATGTGAAACAAACAGGATACCATTAAAAAGTCAACTCAGAATGTTGGGACACATCTTCAACATAGCCAACAGAGCTACACTGATTTTATACCTAGGAATTGGCCGATTAAAATTAGTTACACAACAGGCTGAAGGGAGGAAGGACTCCCCACTGTACAATTGTACAACTGTACAATTGGCTGTACAATTGGCTGGATACACTGGGTGAAATCCTGGGCCTCAAAAGTCAATGGGAATTTTGCCATTAACTTAAATGAAGCCAAGATTTCACCCGTCATTATAGACCCCCACCAATCCCCAGTTTGAGGTAACAAATATTGGCCATTGCTGGAAGCCAGATAATAAGCTGAATGGATCGGTGTTCTATTTTGGTAAAGCAAATCATGGACATTTCAATGTTCCTAAATTGATTTAGTTATTAAACTCATGAAAATCGATGTTCAAATTGCCCTATTTCATCAGTATTTAAAAAGGTTCTTTTTAGATAAAGAAACAGGCCTATAATACACAATAATAATTATAGAACTTCTTTCAAATCTCCAGAGCTGTTTTTCATAACTTGTCAATTAATTTCCACATTATAAGGGAATTATAAGGGAATCTTATGTTTGGTTCTTTTATCATTATTGTTATAGTGTGTCTTATTCTTTTACCTGTACCGTCTTTCCATTTTATACAACATTTGTTAATATATAAATAAATAAATAAAAAATAAATTACATTATTTTGGCAACTCATTAGTTCTGTACAAACTTGCTTGATGAGACAAGACATTCTAAATGTTATTTGTGTGTCAGAGAAAGAAATGCTGAAATTCAACTGACTTCTTTTTAAAATATGCCAAAACAGTGTGAAAAAATTACCCACAGCAATGAAAGCTCATTTGTAGAGTGTATATCTTGTACAACGAATCAAAACTAGGGGTGGCTGACAATCTTAATGTAGTCTACACTATGCCAGACTACCCTTTCACTAGACTACAACTCCCATGATGCACCAGAAGTGCTCAGTAAGAGAGAACAGCTTGGTGCATCATGGGAGTATGGTAGAAAAGATGGAGCATGAGGTATCCAGATTGCAATTCCTATGACACACTGCTGCAGTATTTCCATCTTGACATTTTCAGTTTTCCTATTATTTTGTTTTTGTTTTTCAGCTGAATATTTTTGATTTTTCAATTAAAAGTCTAAATTGGAAACAATGGACAAACATGATTTTTTTTTGTTTTATTTTTTGTTAAAATTTTCCATAGTATGTTTTTTTCAGTCAGCTCTATTCAAAACTAGATAAATACATTTTTCACCTTATTGTCCAATCAGCTTTGAGAGTCTGATTTGTATGCGGTGGTATGTAACATGATTACACAGAATTGGCAGTTGAGCTTTCTCTACAACACTCCTTTCGTGTGTCTTAAAATTATGGATAGTTGGGCGTACTGTTCAGGTACAACATCGTAGGGTCAGATTCTATAACCTAATCCAGCACCTTTACACCACTCAGGAGACTGAAACTGACTGCAACTGGCTAGCACAGAATTTTGTTATCAGAAGGTTACTCTCTGTAGGTGAAAGTGTGCCAGCTCTGGGCTCTTTGACATCCACCTACCCCCACTTGATGTAGGGGTGTGGCTGGAGTAGAAGGGGAGGGGAGAGTGGTATGATGGAGCACCATGATGCTGAACCTATGTGCTACAGACATAGGATCTTTAATGGAGACTATGTCAGTGGTGCAAGTTAAGGCTTCTAGGACTCATGCATACATTGCCCATCTCTTTGGGCATATCTGCATCTTTAGAAACATACTGAATATAAAGGTCATAATCTATTGCTAATGTATGACATCAAACAGACAACCTTTAAAGAGAAAACACTCCGGAATTTCATCCACTACAAATATTACAGCTCACAGTGCAACTACTGCAGCATCATGGGCCATTACCATGTAGACTACGGTCTGGTTGTTTTGATTTTTTTAATATCTTAAGTCTTCCAATGTTGATCAATGACCATGCTTTTGTTCCTGTCCATTTCAAATGATAGCTAAATTCAGATGGAAACTCTTGGGGGTGAAGACCTTTAATATATTTATAAAACAGTTCACACTTGTGATATTTTGTTAATAACAACATTATTCATATAGAAAGTGGCATGGATTCTCTCCTAACTACTTATATTACCTGCAAGTGGAGGAAAGACAGTCCTTTTATATGTTTGATTTTAGGGAAACTGCTAATGCACCTTTACGTGGGCTTAAAAAACAGACCAGAAAAGTGTCTGGTGTTGGTGGGTTTTATAATTTTGCAAGATTAATATTGGCTGCCTCTGTTAGCCATCAGACCTGTACTTACCTTGATAAATTATATCTGGAGGTAAGCAGCTACCTTTTTGCTGCTGCAGCACAGCTAGGGCCATCACCATCACCTCTGTTCTGCCCTTTATGATTGCTAAGAGGTGGAGCTGGAGAAAATTGTTAAGCTCAGATTCTGTACCTAAAAGAGGTGGGTCTTTGAGAAATCATAAAGGGTACTTTGTCGGTCAGTTACATTGGTACTATAGGAGATTTCACGTGCAATAAATAGCAATCTCCCAGATGATGCCTCTTGTGTTTGGAGAACAAAGAATTATCCATACAAATAACCAGATAGGATCATGGAGTGGGTATCAAGAGACCTGGATTCTAGTCCATACTTGGCCTGTGATCTAGGGTAAGTCACTTCACCATTTTGCCCCAGATTCTCAAAGGTATTTAGGCCTAACTTCCACTGATTTCAATGGGAGTTAGGCGCCTAAATACCTTTATTGATTTGTGTCTCCGTTTCTTCTCTCATCCCTTGTCTGTCTTGTCCATTTCAACTGTAAGATTTTTGGAGCAGAATCTGAGCCTTCCTACACCTAACCCAGGAAGACCCTGAGCTGAGTGGCCCCACTATTGAACTATCAATAATTAATCATTAGAGCTGGTGAGATTATCGATCAAAATTTTATTCTACAAAATATGTGGTTTCACAAAATTGAAAGTTTCTTCAGGAAAATGTTGATTGTTGCCAAAACTGTTTCATTATCATTAGGAAAATCAAAATGAAACATATTGCTTTAGGTCAACATTAAACTCTGCCCACCATGGTGCCTCAGAAGAGTTGTAGTTCAGGGTCTTAATACCCCCCATTCTTCTCTATAGGATGCAGTCCCTGACTGGACTATTCTCCAACAACATACTATGGTTTCCCTCTGGCTGAGTTGCTATTGTGTATCATGGGAATCTGATTCAGGGCAAAAACAATTGATGAAATATCAGAATGTCCTATCATGGGACAAAAGTTTGGATTTTTGACTAGTTCTGTTAATAATAATATGATACTTCTTAGTGTTTCAGTGTTCTCCATGTGTATATGGCTTTAACTTCTTTACTTCTATTTGCCTGCACGAACAAATAATCCTCAGCTAAGAAACTGAGCTTCATCCTCTCTATACCCCCATCACCTGGAAGACCATGATAGTCCCATGAGGTTTGTCTCTTTGTCAGTTTCTTTAAATCTTGTACCTGGAAATCCCCAATCATCCATCCATGGACTCTGATGGACTCTTCCTCAGGGTACGTCTTCACTGATGGCGACAAATTTGCCACCGTCAAATCGATCTATCTGGATCGATTGAGCGGATCCTCACTTGACTTGTTAAAACCACCCCCTCAAGTGGTGCAGCACAGTGAAGATGCCGCGCACAATGGAAGTTAAGAAGTTGACGGGAGGTACGTAAGCTACTCTGTGTAGCTTGCATAACTCCCATTGACTGCCACCAAATTTGAAGGTAAATGTAGACTAGGCCTCAGTCTCACTTCTCTGCATCTGTTGCTGTCCAGCCTTCCTGATCCTTGAGTCAGGGTAAAAACATCCCCATCCCATTCCCTCAGTGCCTAGAATAAAGTCTTCAGATTTGAAGTGAGAAGACAAATGAGGAGCAATTTAAAAAGAGAGTTGAATTATAATGTTTTGGTTTCACTTATCTGAGCACCCAAGTAGATGCCTGATTAAACCAGAACCAGCATTTATACTGCGGCATTTACACTGTACAATCATTTGCCATATGTTAATGCATGGGTGGCTCCTATGTGTGTGCAGTGCACACTCTCTAGTGATGAAATGTACTAATCTACATTATAGGAAGAGGAGAATCCCACTCCCCATGTGTGTCAGTGTGTGTTCCAAACAACTTTCTCAAGCTTCTAAAAAGTGAAGCCTGAAACAGCTGAAAAATAAATACAGGTGAGAAAGATCAGAGTTTAGACTGAAGAAGTTCCTCCTACTGTACTTGGTATTTACAGATTTTTCTCAAATATAGGCTCCACCTGTATAATAATCCAGTTCGTAACCTTGTCATTCAGTAATATAATTATTAACCATGGAATAAATGGTGGATAAGTCAAACCCATTTATGAATATTTCATTCTGGTGTAAGCCTGTGGTTTGTATCTAAAAAGGAGTAACGGTTCTTGACATTTTTCATAAACCGTGTCTCTTTCTTAAGTAAATGTTTCATCATTTCCATACTAATGGTATTGATGGTATGGTCTCTACAGATGATTTTAGCCACATTATTTAAACTAAGAGAATTTTAAAATACTCTCTTTAGACAAAAGTAAAAAATAATCTAGAAGTCAATTTGCTCCAAAAAAGTAGTTTATATGCAATGTAATAAATATTAGATTTTTTCAGTTATTAATAAACAACTTATTTCCCAAATGAATGGCTGGTTCAATATTCTATATCATTAGGGACAGATTCATAGGTTCGTAGAATATAGAAAGAATAGTTAATGGGTTTGTGCTTTAAGATAGAATAGTAAAGTATATAGCTTGGGAAAAGGGCTGGAAGGACCTAATAAGGGCAGTCCGGACACTAGCTCAGCACAAATAGAGGGCAAAAATTAGAAAGGATGAGCTAACTGCAACTGAACTGACCAGCGACTGAGCTGACCACAGCCGGTTGGGTAAAAACAGGAAGTGCCAACCTGTTCACTGCGAACATGTCACATAACCGCAAAAGTGACACTGTTCACTGGTTGGTTACATATTGATCAAGCTGACCACAAAAGTGATACTGTTCACTGGTTGGTTACATACTGATCAGTTTGGTGACAAGCTGATCAGTTTGGTGATCAGCCTGTGGGTACTTAAATCCAGAGTGTCAGTCGCACTGTGGACTGCAACCCACTGGGATCCTCGGTAGCTGGACCGAGCCCTTCTATGAACCACCAGCATCTGAGGGATGGCTAACACTTATCAGAGTTAACTCGGCTCAAGGGGCTTAAGGAGAGAAGCGCTTTTGGCAATGTATGAAATTACACTTGCTTTAAGATAACAAGCGACCATCTGTCTGTTTATCTGTCTATATAAGAGTAACTAGAAGTTTACAAACGACCATCTGTCTGTAAACATACTTTACAAGTGACCATCTGTCTGTAAGCATAAGGAAATAAGTAATAGAATTGTGCACTATAAGAAATGAATACATGCATGGTAGAGTATTAGGCCTTTGTATCTTTTTCTGGTTTTGTGTTTTTATTAGTTATGTCTATGCACTTTGTTCTTTACTAATGAATAAATAAATGAGCAATATTTCTTCAGTTGAAACCTTCTTCACATTCTTGTTCGGTCATCCTCGTCCCTCGATCGAGGCAACTCCTCTGCTCTCGGAACCCCGTGACCCTAGAGTAAAAGCCCTACCAGCCGCTCTGGGTCCACAAGATTAATTCATAGATTCATAGATCCCAGGGCCAGAGGGCCCATTGTAGTTGCCTAGATTAACCTCCTGTATAACAGACCAGAAAACATTCCCCAGAAAAGTTCCTTTGTACTAGATCATCTCTTTAAAAAAATTAATTCCAGTCTTGATTTTAAAATTTCCAGTGATGGATAATCCATCACAAACTTTGGTGAATTGTTCCAGTGGTCACAGTTAAAATGTATGCCATATTCTTAGATTCTCATAACTCTCTTCTTGTTAGGTAGATCCTCATATCTCAAGTAGCCACAGTAAAATCAATGGGACCACATGTGGAGTAAGGTATCACGTATCATTACAGCTGGGCAAACTTTTGTCCAAACCTTTTTTTAGCAAAACATACTGATTCAGTGCCACTGAAATGTTCTGCAAATTTGTGAATTTCAACAAATTGTTTCGGTTGAAAAAATCATGAGTCCCTCCCCCTCAAAAATTAAATATTTCATTTTTACATTTTAATAACTAAATGTTTAGTTTTTTATTTATTTCAAAAGTTTCCATTAATTTTATTAAACAGGAATAAAAATGTTTTAAAATGATTGAAAGAAAAAAATAATCATTTCAACCCAAAATGGCTTTTTATTTCCGTTTTTTGGAACAGTCAATTAACTAAAAAATCCATTATTCAAACAGCTGTATTCAGCATGAGTATCAGCATTAGAATCTGGCCCATGCTGTTCTAATGACCCAAAGTCCATTAGTTAAAACCAGGTAACAGTTACCATCACAGCAGACAATACAGTGATGAAACTACTGATGTATCTATTTAAAAAAGTTCAAAATTCTGTTCATACAATGTATTTGAATTTCGTATACTCTAGAATGTATCCAAAAGATCTTGAGCATGATGAACTTTGTTGGCCCTAGTTTGCCTCTTGTGGATGTTCCACATAAGAGGATTAGAGCCTGCTACTGCTTTCAGCCAAAGACACTTTTAGCTCAATCGGTAGAGGATTGGTCTTCTAGCATTGAAGATCTCTGGTTCAAACCTCATGATCTGCCCAAGCAACATATTATACATGCACTATTTCACTAGAAATATTCCTAGAACAGGTTTTCTCATTCACTTTCCAGGACATCCTACTTCCAGTTGGACAGGAAATAAAATTGGAGCAGTTTCTCTGATGGTGATTTAGTGTCTTTCTTCTGGTCCCAGATAGAATCTTAAAGTGCAGATGCACAAAAAATGAGGAAGAATCGGGTGGAGGAAAGAAGTTATCCCAACTTTGCTGAACATTAAAAAAAAAAAACAGTCCAGTCGATGGAGTTCTATATAGGCTCAAGGATTTGCCTGCATGGAACCACTTGCAGGAAGGAGAGCTCTTGCTCTGGCACTGGAAGAGCACATTGAGGGACAAGGAGAAGGCTAGTGCTAAGGGAATGATCCATTGCCTGACTGGAAAGATTGCCATTGGCTTTTATGGGGTTTGGAGACAATATATGGAAAATGACAAAAGGCTGAGCACTGAACTGGTTAAATAAGGAAAATGAAGGGAGGAACGTGAGAATGGCAAAAGCAGAGATACTTCATGTGCTGTTAAAAAGATGCTAATTACAAATGCAAATTACTGTGGAATGGGCATGATGCATTCATTTTATTATTTTCTTTATTTAAAAAAAAGAGACAAATGGCAGGGACAGATAAGGAAATGTCAAAGCCGTTCCTGGAAGTAATGCAGAGCAGGCCAGCTGCTGCAGAATCAGCACCTCCTCCTCCTCCCACTAACTTCTAACCATATTTTATTTCTCAGGGAATCCACCATCAACTTGTCCCCTTGACGCTCTGCAGCATATGTGCCTGCAGTGAAAGCTGTCTTCACAACACCTAATGAGCCCATTATTATGTGCTTATCTCTTTGGGAGACTAAAGGATTGTACCACAGATTTCTTTTTTAGAGTCAGCCATTGCAGAGGCAGTGCCAGTGTATGAACAAGCAAAGGGGTGCTTGCATTAGGTGCGGCAGGGAGGCTGAGCACTGGAATGTGACGGTAATTGTGATTTCAGTGAGCGAACTGCATTTTGGAGGACAATTACAAAAGGAAGTGAAAAATGGATCATAGAATCCCAGGAACAGGAAAAAAAACACATCAGGTGTTCTAATTCAAGCAGCCAGTCACCATGAAATACAGGAAAGGGTCCCTAAACTATTTCCCTGGGTACTGGAAAGATACAAGAGAGAACATATCCCATGGTGGGGAAGTTTGGACAAAAGTGAAAAGTCTGCAGTTTGTTCCAGAAATGGAGACAATGAACATCCTTTTTATTAAGACCACACATCTGGAAAGTGGATAGATAAGACCTAGTTCTTTTACCCTCTGAATACATGTATTCAGCAGTTGAGAACTGTAGGACAAGTTTCCCATGGAAAGTCTATTAATCTAAAGTACTTATACAGCTCCCCTTACCATGGTATATGAACAGCTGAGGATCTTGCACGCATTCATCCTCATAACATCCTTGGAAGATAGGTAAGTACTAATATCCAGTTTTTTAGGTGGGGAACTGAGGCACAGAGAGAGAGACTAAGGGGCAGATTTTAAAGGTATTTAGGCATCTAATAAAGAGTGAAATCAAGTGAGTTGCCCAAGGCCATACTAGAAGTCAGTCAAAATAGCAAGGGCTCCCAGATTCTTGATGAGGACCTTAGACAACAGGACATCCTTCCTCTACAGTAAAGGTCTGGCTCATATGCTCATCATGAGCTTCATTCTTGAGGCCGACACTTCATTATTCCCAAGGAAACATAGCTATTGTGGCAGATCACAATCATACAGGTTGAACTGGGTCCGTCCGTCCCTCTGCCCCTGAATTATGGCATCACTTTGGACAAGTCACTTAGCTTCTCTGTGCCAGTTTAAAGTAGTTAAGAGATTGTCCTGGTTTAAAGGGATGTTGTGAGGTTTACTATTTCTCAAGCACCTAAAAAGCCTTGGATGGAAGTCATTATATAAATGCAAAGGTACTCATTTTTATTATGACCACATTATCACCACCACACCCTGGAACTTCAGCCTGCACTTGGTTTGTATCCTCTCTGAGATTTGCCTGCCACGGAAAGACAGTGACCAAAAGTAAAACAAACATGTTCTTCCTGCTGGAAATACGTGAAATTAACATGTTGCTCAACAAGCTTGAAAAGGACAGCTTGCAAGAGGCTGACTGTTTCATGATCAGTGGAACTGGAATGAGAGGGCTCCTAATGAAATACTGACTGTCAGAGTTTTTGAATGAATATGCCACCTCAGGTGAACAAGAGGTTAGACAAGAGAAAGTAAAAATGTTTTCCATTTTTTTCTCCCCTTCTCTTCTCTATTTTTCCCTTCAGTGATTTGAAAGAAGTACCAGAAAGAGAGTAAAAACATATATTTTCAAAGTTTTCTGTTCACACACAGTCTTTTATCTGTATGCGTGTAGGTGTTTGTGTGAAAACTGGTAAACGAATAGATAATCTAATGACTTGCTTGTTTCTAAAAGGCAGAAGATTTTAAAAAAAGCAACATCTTGCAAAATGTGTGAAATGTAAAGTGTCATAAGTGAAAGGTTACCACTTCACGTGAATAAGAGGTGTTGTACGTAAGGTGAGGAGCAATTTAGTTATTAGTTTTGCTGTAGAACAGAGTAAATCAGATCCAGTTTCATAATCCAGTTAGATTAATAATTTTCCATCAGAACAGTTTCTTGGTATTATATAGTACATAAAGAACAAATATTTAATAATAGGCTCTTCAGTCTAGCAGAGAATGATATAACACAATCCAGTGGCTGGACGTTGAAGATAGATAAATTCAGACTGCAAATAAGGCGTAATTTTTTAAACAATGAGAGTTATTAACCATTGGAACAAGTTACCAAGGGTCATGATGGATTCTCCATCACTGAGAATTTAAAATCAAGATTGGATATTTTTCTACAAGATCAGCTCTAGAAATTATTTTGTGGAAGTTCTATAGCCTGTGTTATACGGGAGATCAATCTAGATGATCACAACAGTCCCTTCTGACCTCAGAATCTATGAATCTTGAAGGACTTGAAAGGAAAATACAAATACCCACAGGAAGGATTATTGTGTGATTAAGGTTTTGGTCTGCAATTTATAAATTCTGGATTCAATTCTAAGCTTTATGCAGACTTCCTCTGCAACTTTGGATCAATTTGTGCTTCAGATCCCCTTCTGTAAAATAGCCCAAATAATACATTTTGTCTTATCTATATTGATGGTAATCTCTTCTTCATGGCATGAAAGACTTTTAGTCTCAGTTAGGGCTTCTTCGTACTTCTTGTGATACAGATCATAAAATGAAATATGTGTAAGGATCACTTCACTCATCCCTGAGATTAAAACCGGCCCTGCTGTAGTTATCTAACCCAAAAATTTAGGGTAGTTGGTGAACTGGAATATCATAGCCAATAGAAACCACAGTGGGAGTTTTAAAAGGCAGAATTTAGTTTTTCAAACTGCAGTTTGGTCTGGACAATGAGCAACACTGGTTGCAAGCTCAGTTTTATGTCTTATCCAGAAGACAGCACGTTGAGCTGAGCAGTACTGACAAACACTGTGCTGGAACATTAATATGCATGATAGTAAATCATTACTTCTTTTTCTATTCTGGTATCTGTGGGAGTATCTGGCTTAGCTTGCAAGATCTGATAGTATTAGCGAAAACTGCCAATGACTGATTTGTCAGTTCACTGCCAATTCAAAAAAAACTGTCAAACAAAAATTCATTTTGCATTGACCTGAAAACAAGTTTTCAATTTTTTTAGTGAATTCAAATTATATATATATATATATAATGTATGACCCAAAGAAAAAATGCTTTGTTTCAGTTTTGAGCTTTTAAAAATAATTTTCTATTTTTTTGTCATAAAATTTAAGTAAATTTCAAAACCAAACATAGTTTTAAATTAAAAAAACTCAAAATGCATCATTTAAAAGGTCAAACCTAAAGGTTTTGACTTCACAGATTTTTTGGGGCAGGGGAGGGTGCTGTGTAGGTTGACAAAGACAATTTAGCAAATTCAGCATGAATTTGCAAAATGTTTCAGTTGACACAAATTTACAAGTTTTATTGCAAAAGGTTTCAGTCAAAATTATGACCCAGCTCTAGAATCAGCAGAGCTTTGTTAGACATAACTTCCCTGGATTTGAGCCATAAACAGTCTCTTATCTCTTTGCTCTAACATTTCATGCCATGCCATGAGTTTATTCATTCATTCCATGTGCTACTGATATTGGTCAATATAAATAGCTATTGGATGGTCGGTTGCAATAAGACAATAAATATATTTGTGCATTTGTTCCCTGTCAGTCACAGCTGTTTCAAGTTTGGCATTTACAAATGGAAGCATTAATTTTGTAGCTAATTGTTCTGTTGAAATTCTTTGGGTAGTGACATTAGTGGGAATGAAAATAGAAGCATTTAGCAAGAGAGGTATTGTAATTGCAGCATGCATCAAAACACTCCATCCTGGAGGCAATGGCAACAGGCCCAAAGGCACACTGGTTATTTTGTTTTTTCCTGCACATTTTGTTCTTCAGTAAGTTAAATCAAAACCGAACCAAAAGAGAAGTATCTTTTTACATAGATAAAAGTTTAGTTTCCTACTTTCTGCTGCAGTTAGATGCAAATCAGCTACAGGAAGTTGTTTTAAAAGACATTAATGAGCTGGAAAAGGGAGTAAACAGTGAATTGGTAAAGTTTTCAGATGATACAAAATTATTAAAAAGCTAACTGTGAAGAGTTACAGAGGGAGCTCATAAAACTGGGTAAATGGGCAACAAAACAGCAGATGAAATTTAATATTGATAAGTGCAAAGTAATTCACATAGGAAAAAATAGTCTCAATTTCACATATACAATGTTGGGATCTAAATTAGCTATTACCATTCAAGAAAGAGATCTCGGAATCACCATGGATAAGTTCTCTGAAAACTTCAGCTCAATGTACAACAGTGGCCAAAAAGGCTAACACAATGTTAGGAATTATTAGGAAAGGAATAGAAAATAAAACAGAAAATATCATAATGCCACTATATAAATCCATGGTGTGCCCACACCTTGAATTCTGTGTCCAGTTCTGATTGCCCCATCTCAAAAAGAATACAGTGGAACTGGAAAAGCTTCTGAACTCGGCAATAAAAATGATCAAAGGATAGAATGGCTTCCCTATTAGGAGAGACTACAAAAATTATAGTTGTTTATCTTAAAGCAGAGATGACTAAGTGGGGGAGAGGTCTATCTGATAGAGATCTATACAATCATGAATGGTGTGGAAAAAGTGAATAGAGAAATGTTATTTACCCTTTCCTATAATAAGAAAGGGATCACTGATTAAATTAATAGGCACAGGTTTAATATATACAAGAGGAAGTATTTTTTCACATAATGCAGAATTAACCTGTGGAACTCGCTGCCATGGGATGTTGTAATAGACAAAAGTATAAGGAGGTTCCAAAAAGAATTAGTTAAATTCATGGTCCATCAATGGGTATTAGTAAAGATTGGCAGGAATGCAAGCTTATGCTTGGGGTGACCCTATACCTCTGACTGCCAAAAGCTGAGAGAAGATGACAGGGATGGATCACTCCAACTACCCTGTTATGTACACTCCCCCTGGAGCTCAGGCCACTGTCAGAGACAGGGTACTGGACTAGATAGGTCATTGGTCTGAGCCAGTATGGCCGTTCTTATGTTCTTAGGAAAAAAATTGTTTAATTTTGCATCCAGCGAACAGAAGAAAAACTCAGAGCCAAGGAGCAGAGTTGGGAAGAAATATCTTGTGGAAAAACTCATTTGATGAATACTTAAAATGCTGCATTATCATTGGGATAATGATTTGTTAGATAAAGAGCCAGGAGATGCCAGTGATGACTATGGAGCATAGCTCCTGGATTTTACAGGACCAATAAAGCTTGTGCACTGCAAATAACTTCCTTTTGTACAGCTCTATACATCATCTCTTACCCCTGGGTGGTGTTGAAACAGTGTTGAGCCATATTGTGCTACCATCCTCTTTGTCTCAATTCTCACAAAGGGCTGGATTGTCACAGCTCTAATGTGCTGTACAGGATCATAACCACATTCCCAGCCCCTTTACTCCTCAGGTTAGCTCTTGCTCAATGTGCTATTGGCCAAGCAAGTGGGTGGAGAGGGGTAGGTAGTGGGAGGAGCCTTTCGCCCTGGCCAGAGTAGCTAGCTGGATGCACTGGGGGGAGGAAAAGGCTACTCCAAGGAAAGGGGTGAAGTAACTTACTCTCTCTGCAGAACAAAGGGGGAGCAGAGGAAGACTTATGACTGACATAATTAGTCCTTTGATTTCATCCTATGTGCTACTCCTTGGTTGGGTCAGACTGTAAAGTGATGATCTAGTTCCTAGTAATTTACCTCTAAGAATTTTAAAATAATTCTGCTGGCTTGCTGTTAAGGGATGTTTGGGGGCATAAACACTGAAGAAAGATCAACAGAAGGCCTATTTTGAAGGTTATGGAACTGCAATTGTCTCATCCAGAAAAGGGATACAAAATTAGGCCTGGTTGAGTATCTATAAGGAATATAGCTGGTCGAATAACTATTAGTTATCTGCACTGTTAGATACTCTTAAGTAGAGCAGCTTAGTGCATTTTCAGCTAAAAGCGTCAATGAAAATGAAAGTATTCTGCTTCTGTTGACACGTGTTGTGGAATATTTCACACAAAAAACCCTGAACCGACTGATTTCCCTCCTCCCCCCATTTTTGAAAACTGAGATGTCCATTTTTTTTGGTTTTTGGCAAGCTTCCCATCCCAGTTTTCCAAGAAAACAGGTTTCTTGAGACAATTGCCATTTCACTGAAAAAATACTGTTTGTTTGCTACCTGTTAGAATATAGACATTCAAGCCTACCAGTAAAGGCCTATGATTTTTAAGTATATTCTTATCACTTAGCTAGTTACAGAGGTATAAAAACAAAGAATCAAAATCACAGGCTGCCTGTCTCTGGGCCTTCTCTCACTGTGACAGTCTGAGGCCTGGTACTTTGGCTAAGCAAAACCAAAATCAGCGGGGGTAGCCATAAATTGCGAAACATGTGGTCACATCCACGTATTCCAAAGAAAGTACATTAAAACAAAGTAATATTAGGCTGTTTAGAAGGTGATCCAGCTGAATGCCACTAGACAAAGAAAAGACCCTAGAATCTTTAAGGAAAACTTTATTTGATAGCATTCTGTCTGGTTTTTAAACACATGTCAACAGCTGTGGTTATAGAATCTACACTTTGTATTGTTTGGTCATTACGGTACCTACTGTTCGGATAATTTCTGTCTGATTCTTTGACTGTTTCTGTCTGTCCCATAACTAATAACTAATAACTGAGGGGAAGCCCCTAACACTACCCATTTTATTTATTTATTTATTTACTACTAGCTCTATTCATAAGTATTCACAAAAATAGTGGAGTCCTAAAGTGGAGTTACACATGGTAGCAGAAATGACTATTCTGTAGAAGTTTGTTCCAGACTGTTTTTCATTTTTTTGTCTCTGCTGCTCACTATGGGCCTTATTCATCAAGGTACTTAAGCTTAAAGTTACAAACAGGGTTATGTGTCATGCCATTAAAGCCAATGGGGCTACTCGTATCTTTAAAATTACACATGTGCTTTAGTACTCTGCTGAACCGAAGCTTATTCACCCGCTTAAAATGTTTCAGTCAGAGAGTCATGAAGCAGAAACAATTGTATGTAACTCATAACACCAGCCTCACAAACAAGTAAAGAATTGCCAAAGTAAACCATTCATGAACAGAAGAAACCATATATAACAGAACTTAACAGGAAAAAATACTCTTTTAAAATTGAGTGTGGAGAGGTCACTCCCTTGCCAGTGGACCTCCTCATGGCTGAGCATGGTGTAGCAACCTCTTCATCTCTGGTGCCCCTGTTGATGGTCACTCCAAGCCTGGGCTGGTTTGCCCCTTTTTTATGACTCAGCCCTCTAATGACCCTGAGTCAGGCCTTCAGACCCATGTTGGGCTCAACAATCCTTGTCTCCCTTTGCGCCAGGGATATTTTACTTCCTTTTCTGGGGAGAGTTGATAAGGGAACCCAGGTCCTTCCTCTCCTCTGGCTTCTGGCCCAGGTACTTGTATTAAACAGCTAAGATCTGCTAGTAGACTCACTGCTGCTTCCCTGTACCACCTCTTACCTTCAGCCTGATACATAGTCTCTGAGGCTGCTTGGCAGCATGCAGCCCCTCGCAGGCTGGGCTTCCCAGCTATAAGAGAGATTTCTCCCTGAGTTCCTTTTCGTAGAATCATAGAAGATTAGGTCGGAAGGGATCTCAGGAGGTCATCTAGTCCAATCCCCTGCTCAAGCAGGACCAACCCCAACTAAATCATCCCAGCCAGGGCTTTGTCAAGCCACACCTTAGAAACCTCTAAGGATGGAGATTCCACCACCTCCCTAGGTAACCCATTCCAGCGCTTCACCAACCTAAGTTTTTCCTAATAGCCAACCTAGACCTCCACCACTGCAACTTGAGACCATTGGTCCTTGTTCCGTCATCTTCCACCGCTGAGAACAGCCTAGCTCCATCCTCCCGGGAACCCCCCTTCAAGTAGTTAAAGGCTGCTATCAAATTCTCCCCTCACTCTTCCTTCCTGCAGACTAAACAAGACCAGTTCCCTCAGCCTCTCCTCGTAAGTCTTGTGCTTCAGCCCCCTAATCATTTTTGTTGCCCTCCACTGGATTCTCTCCAATTTGTCCACATCCTTCCTGTGGGGGGGGTCCCAAAACTGGCCACTATACTTCAAATGTGGCCTCACCAGTGCTGAATACAGAGAAATAATCACTTCCCTTGATCTGCTGCCAAAGCTTCTATTAATGCACCCCAATATGCCGTTAGCTTTCTGGCAACAAGGTCACATGGTTGACTCATATCCAACTTCTTGTCCACTGTAACTCCCAGGTCCTTTTCTCCTTTTCATGGGAGCTGAGTTCAGCTCCTCTTCTCTAGAGCCACAGTTGGGATATACCATGGAGATTAGAAGTGAAATCAGACACAATAGGACTACCATCGTTCCTACTCCAAATTGTTCTGGTAATAAATTAGCCCTTTTTGTGAAACAAAAGAGAGGAAAATAGAAACTCCGATATTCCACCATTCAGTAAGAATCAAACTGAGAATCAATTCTTGGATGTAGATGAGTTGGTGGAAGGAAATCGTACCAAATTAGAGTCCAAACCCTAAAATATCTGACCTGCTATGCAATTATAGTTCTCTGTAGGAATCAACTGCAAAATTCCCATTAAATTCAGTGAGAGGAGGATCAGGCCCAAAAATTTCGATTGGATATGCAACTGTTCAGCACTGTTTAGGGTTTAGCTCTGGGAAAACTAAAGGCTAGAGTAGGTGGTAAGAACCATAATTAATCATGGAACTGATTGGACTACAATTTTTTAAAGAAACAGCTATAATATTTCCAAGCAGACTAGAAAGCTAGAGAGCTGTGTTATCTAAATTAATGGGCAATATGGAATAACCAAAATTAGGTAAGACCTTTGTTGTTAGAAACCATAGTGGTTATGGTTGTTTATAGCTGACTGTAGGTGCCTTTAAGCCTTCATAAAATAGTCTGAAGCCAACATTTGATGGCCTGCACATTTAAATACTACAGCAGTAGAATTAGGATGAATCTGAGAAATATTTTGAAACATTCCTGGTGCAAGAGCCATACTCAAAAGACCAAAGACCACATAAAAAGAAGAAAGCTGCTTCAGTTTGCCAAAGAATTAACTGCATTCCTGAAATCCAAAATAAGAGACTGGGCATGATAGCTGATAGAGAACATGTTGGAGGTAAAAATGACTACATAATCCAAATGGTATTTAATTGTAGCGGTGTCACGTGGAAGAGAAAGACATTAGATGCTGTATTTTCTAAGAAATCAGTGTGCTTTAGTGTCTAAGAAGAAGAATAATTAGTCTGTATTGCTGGATATGCCTCTCTTGTCCATTTAAGAAGAGCATATTTGCACATTCCCACTATAGTGAAATCCAGAAGTGAAATCTACATTTAGAGCTGTTGATAGGTTTGTCTTTTTTACTTTTTTCTCCCCCAGTTGAGGATGATACCCTTTAGTTTAAATTGGGAGCTGGCAACTTTCCAAGGACTAACAGCTAGTTTGCTAGTTTGCTGATACAACTTTGTATGCATTTGGCTGCTTATCTAAATGATGTCCCAGTTTCCACTGAAAGGAAAGGAATCAAGAGCTAAACATGTTTAGCTTAGTGAAAATGCAGTTAAGAGGGTATTAAATTACTGTTTACAAGTAATTATGAGGGATACAAGGCACTGGGACAGGGTGTTTTTCTATTGCAGCAAAAGGACAGAATTCATGGGAAATGTACTTCTTCAGCCTACTTTTACTATTACTGCTACTCCACACACATTTAATAAACTCTCCTAATAGGTCATGGGGGAGGGAATGGTGGTCCAAGGGAAGCAAAGTTATACTCATATTAATGTTAGAATTTCTAAGGTGTTCATATACTATGGATATCGATATGATGATATAGCTTCCTAGGTAGATAGCACCATAAATTGAAGTTGAAGAAGGAGAAATTGGGAGAGATTCTTCTTTACTAAAGTCATCAGCACATGGAAATGAAATCAAATTAAATAAAGGTAGTACTAATAGAATAAATTCTGCACTGATTTATTTCCAATGAAAACTTACTGATGTCAAGATGAAGAGCAGAATTTGACACATTGAGTTGAATATATATTTTATTTTTAGTCCCTTTAAAAATCTGGCCAGAAGAGCCTGAGTCATTTTGAAAATGGAAATCAGGCTTCTAAGTAATTTTGACCCTTTTGAAAATTTTACCTATGAACTAGAAAATGAAGTGTTCATGGGTAATTTGCTGATCCAAATATGACCAGCAATATCTAGCTTGCCACCTGGGTTTTAAAGTCATTTTAGCTCTGCAATGCTACACTAAAACTTGCATCCAACTGACATATGGAGATGAGATGAAGCAGAATTCTATGTCAGCCAGTAGGTGCAGCTGAAGAAGCAGCCAAAGCAGGGACATTTGGACATTCAGAGAACTATCTACAGCTTTGACTAGACATTCTTTGCCCAATGCTGTTTGGCTCTTTGCGCCAACTCTCTCCCTGCCTCACAGTCTCTTAAGAATATAGAATCATAGAATCATAGAATATTAGAGTTGGAAGGGACCTCAGAGGTCATCTAGTCCAACCCCCTGCTCATAGCAGGGCTAACCTCAGCTATATCATCCCAGCCAGGGCTTTGTCAAGCCTCACCTTAAATACCTCTAAAGATGGAGATTCCACCACCTCCCTAGGTAACCCATTCCAGTGCTTCACCACCCTCCTAGTGAAAAACCTTTTCCTAAAACCTAGACCTCCCCAACTGCAACTTGAGACTGTTGCTCCTTGTTCTGTCATCTGCCACCACCGAAAACAGTCTAGCCCCATCCTCCTTGGAACCCCCTTTCAGGTAGTTAAAGGCTGCTATCAAATCCCCCCTCATTCTTCTCTTTTGCAGACTAAACAAGCTCAGTTCCCTTAGCCTCTCCTCATAAGTCCTGTGCTCCAGCCCCCTAATCGTTTTTGTTGCCCTCCGCTGGACTGTCTCCAACTTGTCTACATCCTTTTTGTAGTGGGGGGCCCAAAACTGGACATAATACTCTAAATGCGGCCTCACCAATGCCGAATAGAGGGGAATAATCACTTCCTGCGACCTGCTGGCAATGCTCCTCCTAATGCAGCCCAATATGCTATTAGCCTTCTTGACAACCAGGGCACACTGCTGACTCGTATCCAGCTTTCTATCCACTGTTACCCCCAGTCCTTTTCTGCAGAACTGCTGCCTAGCTCATCGGTCCCCAGTCTATAGCTGTGCATGGGATTCTTCCTTCCTAAGTGGAGGACTCTGCACTTTTCTTTGTTGAACCTCATTAGATTTCTTTTGGCCCAATCCTCCAGTTTGTTTAGGTCCTTCTGTATCCTATCCCTATCTTCCAGGGTATCTACCACTCCCCCCAGCTTAGTGTCATCTGCAAACTTGCTGAGGGTGCAATCTACCCCATCTTCCAGAACATAAGAACATAATGGGTCAGACCAATGGTTCATCTAGCCTGGTATCCTGTCTTCCATTAGAGGCCAGTGCCAGGTGCTTCAGAGGGAATGAATAGAACATGTAATCACCAAGTGATCCATCCCTTGTTGCCCATCCCCAGCTTCTGGCAAACAGAGACTAGGGACACTTCAGAGCATGGTTTTGCATCCCTGCCAATTCTGGCTAATAGCCATTGATGGACCCATCCTCCATGAACTTATCTAGTTCTTTTTTGAACCCAGGTATAATCTTGGCCTTCACAATATCCTCTGGCAAAGGGTTGCACAGGTTGACTGTGCATTGTGTAGACAGCGCTATGTCGGTGAGTGAACTTCTCCTGCCAACATAGCTACCGCTGCTCAAGGGGGCCGGAGTAATTAAGCTGACAGGAGAGAGCTCTCCTGTCAGCTTAGAGCGGCTACATCAGAAAGCTTATAGCAGCACAGTTGAATCAGTGCAGTTGCACTGCTGTAAATCCAGTAGTATAGGAGACAGTATACACCAGTCAGTTGGTTTAACTGAGGCTCCACCTTAATTCAACATAGCAGCTTGACTGTGGTTTATAGTAAAACTAAAATAAGCTTTTTAACCAAAACCAGAAATGTAAGTGATGCTCTGCAGAGATAAGAGAAATAGAAAATGGTTACAAACCAAACAAAGCATGCTTTCTAGTGACAAACAAGTTATAATCTTTGTCTAAGAAGCTTTTTTCACTTATACTAAGGTCCCAGCATCTCCCGCGCTTGGACGAGGATCCAATGTTCACAGAATCAGAGGGTATCATACTCTTATCTGTTGGCACAGAGGGGTGGCAGACACCTCTGAATGTAAAAACACTGCCACAGTGGCTGGTAGTGTATGAAAGGGGGAATTACAAAGGTATTAGGCAGAGGGCTGGTCTACACTGGCATTGATGTACTTACATTGATGTCCCATGGCATCTTCACGGCGCTGACACACTTCTGTCAACACTGTCTTCCGCCTTTCGGCGAGGTGGACTATTTGAGTCAAGAGGAGAACGCTCTCCCATCAACTGAAAGGGTCTACACAGACACGCTCAATTGATGCCATTGCATCCATGCCTGCCGCAGCGGCAGTGTAGACATGCCCAAAGATGTGCCTAGAGGGCTATATAAAAGCTCATAAGTGAGTTAAAGTTTCGAACTCCTATTGACTATGTGTCTAAAGATGCAATAGGTACACAATGCAGTTTTTAAATATTGTTCCCAGATGCCCATCTTTTATTAATTTCAGTGGGATTTTAGGCACCCAGGTGCTTTTGAAAATTGCAGTGGGGCCAGATTCACAGAAGTACTTAAGTGACTAACTTCCTCCTTCAGCATCAAAATCCAGCATTTAGACTGCACTGACATTCTCAAAACCACTGCTGAGCAGCCACCCAAACCCATGTTTTCACCAGTAGGCATCAAGTCCTGACGTCGCTCCACTGCTAACGAACTGCTTAGAACCCTAATGAACATAGCCCTGGCTGCCCTGAATCATGATTCTCAAACTATGTGTTCCCCTGCCTATCTCAACAACAGGGAGCAATCCCAGAGGCTTCTTCAGAGCATGCGGAGAGCCTCAGGCCCTGCACAAAGGAGAGCCAGGAGTAGGTGTCTCCAGAATGCCCTCTAGTCCAGAGGTTAGGACATCCACCTGTGATGTTGTACAAATGATTAAATATTTACCAGAGCAGGGACTTGAAGCTGAGTCTGCTGCATCTGAGCTGAGTGCCCTAAACACTTTCTGACCTAATGAATATTTAATTACATATTTAATATGTAAATCTAAGCTTTGCAGCCCCTAAGGCTCTTTGTGAAGCTAGCCCTAGGGATGTATCTGCATCTTCAGACACCTAAATAACTCTGCAGATCTAGCCGTGTCTCTATTTCGTATTGGACATATGCAAGAAATCTGCTGTATAATGCAGTATCACATCGGAGCTAAATGTTCACTGCACACAGTACTCATGGGAATCATATTTATTAGGGTTCTTCTTCCTTATCACTCCTAATCTAGATTAGCATTTTATTTACATACATTGAAAGACATGTGACTGTGCAGAGTTAATTTTTCAGTGGCTGAGCCTTTGATATTGATGTTAATCTATTGATAGATAGGCAGCTCACTTTTTTTTAAGCAAATGGTTTCTTCAGCTATAGAAAGCAGATTAGACCTTTCCTTGTTGGGAAGGTTCTCCCACCCCCAATTTTTTTGCCTTTAAAAATTGGTTTTAATTGTTCATTAATGCCATCAAGCACACAATGTAATCCTCCTAGAAGTTTCACACCTTTGTAACTCTAGGCCCTTATTTGAGGAGCTTCTAAACCCAATCAGGTATTCTGATTAGACAGATCTCTATGTAATATATGCTTGCTTTGATGGACTACAAATCCCATAATGCAATTGTGGGCACCCTCTGGAACTGGACTGAATTTTGAGAGTGAGAGGCTGCTGAAGGGGATGGCGATGGGCTACGTTTTCTTCTGGGTGCTGCAACTGAGAGCTGCTGCTCCCTTTGGGGTCTGAGCAAGGAAAAGCTGTGAAGTAGCCCTGTAGTTGAGTTGCTGGAGTTAAAGACAAGCAACCAGGGTAAAGATTACCCTGCAATTGGCAGCTTATTAGTGCTGAGTCCTAACTCATAGATCCCTTCTCCTTCTAGGCATTGAGAAGAAAGCTGGAGACTGGTGGTTGGGATCAGATTTGAATTTGGACCACAGTCGATTGAGGAAAGTGTGAGCTATCTCTCGGTTATGCTCTGTAGGTTGAGGACACAGTGTCAAGACTCGGCTTGGCTACGCTAAGTCTAAAAAGAAAAGAGGAGTGATTAATGGACAGAATCAGGGGCTATTGCTCTCTGATATAACAACTGGTCAACAAACAAAATAGCCTTTCTCCTTTTCTGCTTCATTAGACTGCCTTGGCCAGACTTACAGAGTGTTAGCCTGACTTCCTGCTCACCTAGCACGCCAATACAAGACAGGGCCCTGAACTATGAACTTCAGAGAGAGGTGCGCACTTAGGGATGGGGTGGATTTGTGTATACTGCTAGGAGAGTAGACTAGGTTTATGGTGTTGTTGAAAGCTCCAACCATTAGCTGAACTATTGCAGTGCCACCTACTGACCTGGTATATAAATTTAATCTATATTAATCTGTTGCATTTTCCATTTTATGTTGCTAGGATAATCTAAGTACATTGTGTTGTTTCTATTTGGGGTTTTGATAGCGTGTATAAGATCCAGCATTTATATTTTTGTTCCTGGAGACCACTGAAGTACACCCACAGGCGTATATTCCATCTGTCCAGGTGGAGGCATTGCCAAGTATAAATATTCATACAAGTAAAAGGACTACGGCAGAGAGAAAATGACTAGAGAATTCCCACTTATTTTCCCATCCTAGCTGTAACTCCCAAGAGCTACATTGATCTTGATGATACAAGGCTCCGAGGCAAAAAATGAGAGTTGCCTGCTGCCGAGTAATATGGGAGGAAAAAGAGAGTAACAATATTTTCCCATATTACAGTATGGAGAGTATGCTTATAAACGTTTTGGATGATACTGGGGTGGGAGGGGTTGCTAGCACTTTGGCGGGCAGGATTAGAATTCAAAAAGGCCTTGATAAACTGGAGAAGTGGTTTGAAATCAACAAGACTAAATTAAATAAAGACAAATGCAAAGTCCTATGCCTAGGAATGAAAAATCAAATCCATAATACAAAATGGGGAAATACTGGCTAGGCAGTAGTACTGCTATAAAGGAGCTGGGTGGTATAAAGGATTATAAATTGAATATGAATGAAAAATGTGATGCAGTTGAAAAAAGGGTAATATAACTGTGGTTTATTAACAAGTATGTCCCACTCTGCTTGACATGAGTGAGGCCTCCCTGGAATATTGTGTCCAGTTCTGGATGCCACCCTTTAGGAAAGGTTTGGACAAACTGGAGAGAGTCCAGAGAAGAGCAACAAAAATGATAAAAGGTTTAGAACACTGGACTTGATAACAGTTTTCAAATATGTTAATGTCTGTTGTAAAAAGGACTGTGATCAATTGTTCTCCATGTCCACTGAAGGTGGGACAAGAAGTAATGGGCTTAATCTACAGCAAAGGAGGTTTAGATTAGATATTCAGAAATTATTTTTAACTATAAGGGTAGCTAAGATCTGGAATAAGCTGCCAAGGGAGGTGGTAGATCTCAGTCACTGGAAGTTTTTAAGAACAGGGTAGAGAAATACCTATTGGGGTGTTCTAGGTAAACTTGACCCTGCCACATTGCAGGGAACTGAACTAAATAGCTTCCTGAAGTCCCTTCCAGCCCTACATTTCTAGGATTCTATTATTCTAATAACTCATTATGTGATGATTTGACCAAATATGGAAAGGCGCTAGTTTTTTCCTGCTACAGAATGTCTCATGGTTCAATGGGCCCAGGCTGATATTCTGAATCTCTGCATGCTTCTGACTGCTTAATGTTTCAAGCCTACAGCTCTGCCTTGCTGGCATTTTCATATAATCAGACATTTGTGTTTGTATAATATTGAAAACTGAAATATGAGTCATGACATGTCTGACCTCTCTGAGAAAATACCTAGCCAAAATGTGTACAGACATTCCGATATTCAGTATTATAATTGCATCTGTTAGTATTTTGCCCACTGCAGGCTCACTTTAATTTGGGTTGCGTGTGTTCCTAGATTGAGGTGACAGTGCCAGAAAGGCCTTCCCCTTCCTTGCATCTTAAATGATGGTGACAAGAGGAAAATAAAGAGAGACGAAAGTCCATGAAAATGCATGCATGCCTTTCAAAACTACTCCTGAGTGAGACTTTGAGGATGTTTATCAGCCACAAACAAGTTTGGAGGCAGAAGACGAAAAAGGGTCAGGTTGCTCTTATGATCATCTGGCTATAATGAATGCATACCACTACCTGTTCTTTAACTGTGTAGATTCTCCTTCAGCTCAAGTGATAGTACCTTGTTGGAGTAAAAGGACTGTTGTGTTACCACTGCTCTCCCTATGTTCCACATGCCCATCTTGTGGAGCTCAGTGACTTTGACAAGTATAAAGTTGCTAGATGTCCAGGAATTTTTTAGTGTCGTGTGATTCCTCTGGAGTGTATCCTAATGGGCAGGGTACTGGACTGGGACTCAGAAGGCTTGGTTGTTATTCCCAGTTCGGACACTGGCGAGCTGGATGACCTTTGGCAAGTCACGTCACCTCTCTGTGCCTCAGTTTCCACATCCGAAAAATAAAATGGAGATAATAATACTCACCTGCTTTATAAAGTGCTTTGAGATCTGCTAATGAAAAGTGCTCAATAAGAGATAAGTGTTATTATTACCAGTCGCAGTCCCCCACAGTCTTGTAGGGGCATATGCACTGTATCTTCTTTATTAAAGGTTAGCTTTTCATTAAGTTTTCTTTTTTATATTGAAATACACAGAGGGATTAAAACATTAATACACACTATTTAAATTCTGTTTTATTCGCTTCTTGTATTTCAATCAGAGATGGCAAGAAACAGTATCAAAGCAGATTGAGTGTGACAAAGACAAAGAGAACCATTTTCTCTTAAACATACATTAATCAGGAATGAAACAGAGCGCTTGCATTAATTTATGCAAAGTAGAAAATACATTTTAAAGCTTTTTTTTTTCCTTTAAAAAACAAATGGGTTTTTAACAAGAGAAAAAGGCAGGAGGGAGAGTGTGGAATCATGTTTTAAAAGAAAGCTTTGTTGAATATGAAAGGACAATTTGCCAAAAGAAATAAGCTCCTGGGATGAAGCAACATATGCTAAGTTTCAGCCCAAAGCAAAATATCTGTGGCTAAGGTAACCCTTCGGAGCAAGGAGATTTTAGAACATATAGCACTTGTGAAACAACTAATTAAGCCTCATGCCATTCTTGTATTAGCTGCAATTAAAATATGCCCTTTTTTGCACATGAGTAACACTAAGGTACATGGTGTTTGTAGTTGATATTACTCTAGTACAGTAGTGGCTTGGGATCCCAAGCAGGAATCAGGGCCATATTCCACGTGGCGCTGTACACACACAATGCAAAGTGAGACACTGCCCCAGATATCTCTCAATCTAGGATTTAGAGAATGAGCAACAAGTGAGTAAACAGACAATTGTGAGTGGAGGAGGACAAGGAAACATTTGAAACTAGTGTTTATGTGGATAAGTAAATTGTCATGGTGGTCTCAGTAGTCATAAATAGCATCTAGCATAAGGACCTGTTCGAAGGGCCATTGAAATCGACAGGCAGACATCTGACTGTCTCAGGAGGCTTATGTATGTGCATGAAATGTGGGCCACAGGAAAAGAAAACTATTTGAGAGCTGTGTGTGATTAATCACGGGGCTGATGTTCTCTCCAGTTCTTTTTAGGTTTATTACATAACACTCCTGACTAATCCCCCTGAAGGGTGGTAATTTCAACAAAATTAAAGTGAACAATATTATTTCAAAGGAAAACAATGCAGCATAAAAGAACACAAGCCAGTAAATACTCACAGGACAGATCCCATAGAATTAAATAGATAAAAATTGAATTTGATTAGGTAAATTATACTCTGAAGAATTCATCCCCACCCCTTTTAAAGATATTCTGGTTCAGTTCCCCATAGATATGGTTAGTAGTTACTGCAGATCCCTGTGGGTTATCAAGTATAATCTATCTATGGCCACCTGTACCTCAGGGCAATCAGATCATAAATGTAGCAACATCAAGGTGCTCAGCAGAGACACAACTCAGAACGCTCTAATTCAAAAGCACATGTTCTTACTGTTTGAATTAAAGAAGGATCTGTCACCTTGTTTAGTATTAGAGCGTGTAATTATTGTAGGCTGTTCACTAAAGGGCAACTTGGTCACAGGAATAGGGCTAGTTAGAAACATTTTTTTAATTGAAAAATCGGGTTTTTGACTAATTCTTTTTTCCATGGACGTGTCTTCTTTCTGTGGAAATCCCAGAGTCTGGCAAGAGGCCTCACTACATCCCAGGGTCTATCCACATAAAGTTAAGCTTTATTTTCTGATATTTTCTGGCTAGCTGGTTCTTTAGAATGAAATATGGTCTGTTAAACTTAGAGAGGGATTGGTTTCTTTGGGGCAACTTGTTGAAAATCAGATATAAAATGAGAAACTAGATTCAACCTGAGCTATGGAGTGCTATTCATTGTTATGTTATATTTCCAGAAGTATCTTCTTTTGATCAACAAATGAACATCATAGCTTTCTGGCCCTCTCTTACAGTAGCATTAGCATTCCTTCGAGAAGTCTGAGTAAGCCCCAGCTTCTTTGATCCCCCAGTTTAAGGACAGAACACTTTTATCTAAGGAATGGCTGCTTTCAGTTAAATCCTCCTCATCAGTGCTAGCCTGTCATTTCTGAAAGGTGAAATTGGATTTCCTAGCACCGTTATTTCTTTCTCAGTTGATAAGGATGTTTTACTGCATCCTTTCCAGATCTGATGGTGGAAAGAAAAGTAATGAGGTAAATTGAATGGTGGCTTGTGAGTGTGCTGAGTCTAGTTTAGTATAGAATACACACACATACACACACACACTGGGTTTAGTGCCCAAATCACCCCTCTTCACATCCACCTCTTTTATATCTAGGGTAGAGTTAGAGAGCTGCACTTCCTTCAATGAGTCAGCAAGAATCAATATTTCTATGCAGGGTTCCAGTACCTGTAATGTGTCAGGTCAATAGAAGATGTTTTATCACCTTGTCAAGAGGGCTTAGAATAATTGAATGCTACATTTGCTGCTGTAGGATATATCAGAGGAAAAGTTCCAAAAGACTGCACCTCACAACGAGCTGGGAGATCATGTGTTTATAATGTTTTCTTTATCTGGCAACATGATGGGGATAAGGAAGGTGGAGAATAAGGATCTAAAAGCCATTCTGTCTGTCATAGCTCTCTGCCATCTGCATTTCTCATTAAAATGGCAAGAACATTATTGTCTATAATTCTCAGATTCCGAACACACTCAAACACGGCTTTATTCTAATACAGGACATCTATTTGAAAATCAAATGTAATATGTCTGAAACTAAAAGTAATTTGCATTCCTGCTGTGTAAAAATTACAACACAGTCTGAGAGATATCCATGAGACACTTTTGACAGAAGCCTCCAACCCAACAGAACCTGGAGCTCCATTCACCCTCTATTACAGGTGCCTTTGACGAAAGCATATGAATAACTGGAGATGAAATAATGAGATTGCTGCAAAAAATAACTTATTTCTTCAACATTGAATGTAAATGCAGACTGTTTGCTTCCAAATTACAAAATGAGGAACAATTCATAAGGCCTGAGGCCTGGAAGCACTTGACCTGTTTTCCTAATTTAAAGTAGAGGGAAATGAGACAATTCAGAAATATTTTTTTTTTAGAATAATATCAAGTAACTGAAATAGAAAATGAGGAGGACAGGGATTCACCATCTCCCAGAGATTCCATAGTTGTTGGTTCTATACAATTATATGCAAAAAAAGATGGTTCCTATTTCAAAGATCATCCAGTTTATTTAAGACAAGTCTTAACAAGTGCATGTATAAATCAAAAATTTGGCAACAGGAGTAAAACCATGCATTAGCATAAGCCAGACATGTATATAGCTAAATGGTTTCCAGAGGGTGGTGGTTATTATTTTTTAAAGAAATTGTAAGATACAAACAATTCAATAAGATAAATACTAGACATGAGTACTAGCGGTTCCTAGCTGTTATCAGTGGGCATCCTCCTATGAGCACAACTAGAAAAGTAGTTCTTGAAGGAGGAGGAGGATTTTAAGGAATAGTATGGTTAATTAGTGAACACGAGTCAGTAATAGAGTTGGCTGAAAAAACTTTGATAGAGCCAAAATATGCATCAAATTTGAAATACTTTGCAATATCATGTCAATTTCACAGAAATGTTGTTTTGGAAGAAATTTTTAAAAATTCTGACAGTGTTGTAACATCCCATTTTGACATTTTCAGAACAAAATATTGCTCCCATTTTGAAATAATTCATTTATAAATTGTGTATTATAATATGATATAAACTAAAAAAATCAAAGTCAAAACAAAATCAATTTTTTTTAAATTTTCTGGACTTTTCCTTCCTAGAGAATTTCAAATTTGTTGAATTTTGTTCTGATTTGGAATGAGGCAAATTTTAAAAATCCCCAAATCCTTCCTGGAACAGAATTCCTGTCCTCTGCGCAGATTTTACAAGTAGGGAAGAAAGCGAGAGACTCCCATTGTCTTCTGTGGACTTCGCATTAGGCCACTAGAACACGAGAACAAGAGAATGATCCTGATTATAAACAAAAGTGAAATGACTTGCCCAGTTCCATTGCCTATAATGAGAGGAGTGAAAGAAGTAAACCAATGACATAAGTAATGAAATGCAAAGTCATTTAAAAAATATTCCAGTTATAATAGGCTTAGATGCTACTTGTAAAACAGGTAATAACAAAGATTTTCCAAATATGGTTGGTTATTATTAAGTATGAATATTAATTGCTATTAGTCATGTTGGGACCCCATGGTTCTAGACACTGCACAAATGTAAAGAAAACTCCAGAGAGACAGCTTCTGGTCTAGGTTCTAACCTGATATTTCCCTTTAAATTCAATTAAAGTGTCCCAGATAGTCAAATCACAGATAAAATAGTCTTAAATTCTGTCTACACAGAGACTAGACACCCATGGCTGGCCCATGCCAGATGACTTGGGCTCATGCAGTGTGGGCTGTGCATTTGTTTAGTTTCAGTGTAGACTTCTGGGGGCAGGCTGGAGTCAAGCTCTGGGACCCTCCCACTACGCAGGGTCCTCAAGCCCAGACACCAGGCTGAGCCCAGAAGTCTGCACAGCAAAGAAACAGTCCCACAGCCTGAGTCCCGTGAGTCCAAGTCAACTGGCATAGGCCAGCTGCGGGTGTCTAGTTGCTGTGTAGACATACCCTTATTGGCTCAAACAGATCCTAAGGCGCAGGTGAAAAGTGTCTGTGTAGCCTACAGGGGACTTTTCTACAGTTTGCAGACAGCACAGAAAATACAAAGTGATCCTCAGTCACACTGCTTTGTGCAGAACGCAGGCGCACACACACACATACTCGCCTTTCCCCATCAGTTGGGGAATCCAGTACATAGGCATTAAATTCATCAAGAAACATTTGTTTTTCTGTGCTCTCTTTCTGGATCTCCCTCAGCCTCTTCTCCTTCATATCCATCCTAACTTAATATTCTCTTTCTTTATTCTTTCCTTTATTCTCTTGTGATGATTCCAGTTGTAGAGAGGCCAGTCTGTGTACCGTAATCACATATGAGGGAACTCCAGTGAATTTAGCTATCTGAAAATTTTATAACAGCAAGTTTAAAGGTATGTTAAATTTGTAGGTGCTGAGCACTTCTGAATTAAATATAACCTGAATTTGCAGGATTTTTTGTTTTGTTTTAAGCATGTCGGTCCAAATTCAGCCCTGATGCAAACCCTGAAGTTACACCAGGGATGAATTTGGCCTATTTTGTAGGAAAATGCTGGGATTAGAGATCCCCATTGGTTTTCAGTGGAGTTTGGCTCCTAACACCTATAAACTCCTCAGACAAAAGGAATTAGAAAGATTTCTGTGCATGCAATGCAATATCCTCTCTTCTCTGTCTTAGAGAAACAATCACTTTGGACCAGATCCTAATCTCAGTTAAACTGATGTGAAACAAAAGTAACTGAATTTCAATCAATTGAGTTACACCAGTGTAAAACTGGAATAAGTAAGGCAAGATACTGGCCCTTTAATTCTTCTTTTCCACTAATTCTTTCCAATTGCAGATATGTGGAAGTGTTAGGGGTTTTTTCCACCCTGTCTCTCTATATATTTAGCATCTTTCCACTCCACTTTTCTGTCTCCTACTGATTGTTCATTAAAGTAATGCATTTAGCACACAGCCAATTAAAACCACTGTTATGTGCTATAATTCTCACTAGTCTATACAAATTGCATTTGAAGTTGTTAGAGAGTGGTACCTCATAAATCATTTGCAGCTTCAAAGTTTCTGAACACTTTCTGTAGCCACTTGAATATAAATCCTATACTTTTGTGATTAAAATTCCAGTTCTGCTCTTTCATTATTTTATTTATCTTATTCTCCTGAAATAAATGATTGTTGCAGCTACTATTTACCTTGACCCTTTCCTTTTTTAAATAAAAACAATTTCAACATATATTCATTGGAAATTATTCTATTGTTTACTCAGCTTTGCCATTGACTACAGCAAGTCCATGTTCATTTCAGGAACTCAGAAGAAGAAGGTTCCTATACCTTTGTCACAAGGCATAAAGGTGCTCCTTGAATCCCCGCATGGAAGGGTCACAAAGACAGCCCATATTCCCTGCCTGTCATATGAATGATTTGGGGTAGGACTATCAAAACTAAGGGACCGCAGTAGTGGCTCCCTAGGGACTCCTTTCTCCTCTAAGATGAGTGGTTATCAGGTATTCTGAGTTGCTCTGCTCTTGTTTTTGAATCTTCTTGGTGCAAATAAAGCCTTCCCCGAGGAAAAAGACTTGTATGAAATTATAGTTTATGGATTTATTTTGCCTCTTCTGATTAGTGAAGCTGCCAATAGCAAAGGGCTTGATGCTGCAATATGCTGGTACTAAGCACCCAAAGCACTGAGCACATGCTTGACTTTAAGCATGTGGAGTAGCTCATTGGAGTCAGTTTTTGCCTAGCTTGGAGTCATTTTACAATGCATGTGTTGGGGGGTGAAGGGTGTTGAAAACTGGTGGACAGCTACACTATTTATTTGGTGTATGCAATCCACTCAAGCCAAGCCACAGCGTTCTTACCAGCGGTGATCTGGAGTGCTTCATGCCTTGAATGTCGCTCATAAGAACGCTATGACCTGGTTTGACCGGTGCTTAGTACCAGCACATTGAAGCATCAAGCTTTTTGCTATTGGCAAATGTTTTGTGAGGAATTCTATTCTTTCCAACAATGAAGTCTTATCCTCACTGGCAATCGCTGAACCCAGTTTTTTTCCTCCACCCACTGGATGATTATATCTCTCTGTACCACACACACACACACACACCACATTAAAATGTTAAGGTTGCAAAGTCAAGCACTCAAAAGTTAGGAAGTGCTAGAGTTAAGGGTGACCTTACCTGGGCCTCCTTGTTCATATGCAGTCTTTAGTTGCATGCTCACAGCCTATTTATTCCACAGGACCCCAGTCTATCCCACCCCCTCTGCCATCCTGGGACCTGCCTCCCTCTTCTTCTCCTCCTATGCACCCCCTTAGACATTTCCCACTCTGTTCCCCTCATCGTCTGACTCCTGCTGCCCTTCTTTCCTCCTTTGCTCCTATCCTCCGCATAACATAATTGTGGAAAATTATTTATAATTCTAGTGTTCCTTAACTATTTAGTTACTAGTTGGCTCAAAGTCTGTGTTATGCTAATAGCCCTTATAGAGGCATCCATTCACAGTCAATTCCAGAGTTGATCAACTATTGATTAACAACAATTTGTCTGCTAAATTAAATCCTTTTTTTCCTGTTCATGGATTTTCTGCAAACAGCTAATGATTTTTACCAATTTGCTCATTATTCGGACTCGTTCAATAAGTGTTAATTTTTATGATGATTCTCTTTTAGATGCCTCAGTCCCATTGTGCTAGATAATGTACCAATATAGCAAAGAGATGGTCCAGGCCCTGAAGAAGTTTAAAGCATAAGTATAAGAGGAGACACAACAGGCAGACATAATAAACCGATGGGAGGGAGCACAAAAATGTTGATTCAGACTGACTTATGATCAAATTTTAATGTATATGTTGCACATGGACTGCAAGATTTCAGTTGAACGTTAGCTATTTACAATTCACTGTTAAAAGGTTGTGAATGTCCCAACAGTGACATGGTATTATGTCTGTTCTCTGATTGGATGACCAAAGCATTATAAATAGATTGGAATGATTGCCTTATTATTATCATTTGTTGGTAGGTGCTCTACAAACACATAGTAAGAGACAGGGTGTCTGTCCTAAAAATCTTAGTCTCATGTGATGAGAGACACAAATTACAAGGAAAACAGAAGTGCGGAGAGGGAAGGTTATTCAGCAGGCCAGAGGCTAAGTCAGAAATGGAACCCCAGTTTTCAGAGGCCTAATTTAGTGCTCTCACCACTGGGCTAAAAATACCTGAAGAGCTCTTTCAGGTGTTGAATCTCACAGTGTGAAGACAAAAAAATATTGTCTCATGTATGATTTTACAGTGCCCAATACGAGGAGTGCCGAGTTCCAATTTGGGTTTTGGGATGCTGCCCTGATATCAGCATGTACTATGGATAATAATATAACAGGGATTAAACAGGATTAGGAAATTTCAGGTCCTTTTCCTTTCCTCTTTGAAACATGAAGGAGACTTCTACTGGGCTACATATGAAAAACTACAATGTTAAAATACCTAGGTTCTTTCCCAGTAAAAGACACAGAAGGCATAGTTATTCTTGGTTGGTTAACAGACTTTACACTTGATTTATCTCTTGCCATCTTCACATAGATATATTGTGTCTGAGTGTGTAGGGGGAGCTCCATTTGAGATGGCCATGGTAACTTGTCTGTGATTAACAGCTCCCATGCGAGGACTCTAGTCAGAATGGATTGAGTATGCAATGTGTGTAGATCCCATACCATCTACACACATTGATTGAATGGATTCGTCTCCCATTTTTTGTTGTCGCCTAGCAATCATTCATCTCAGTCAGGTTAGTAACTGCAGGCACATATAGCACCCCAACTCTGAAATGAGGGATGGTGAGAGACCATACACCTTGAAATGAGGGACACCATGAGGGACATCCCATTTTTTACTGAACTCTCTGTTTTACCAAGTGTGTGTGTGTGTGTGCGTATGTACAAGCATTCAAACAGCCTGGAACTTATCATTATGAAACTAAACAATGCTTCTGTTAGGAAACAATATTCTGTGAGAACTTGAGTGCTCGCATTCAGGCCTCGTTGTTCACATTTATGCTAAAATAATGGTATGAAAATAGCAAAAATTAGGTAGATGGAGTAGAGCTCCAGCAGCGCCCCACCTAATCTCACAATTTGTATACAGCCTTTATACCTGTACTCCCAGTCATGGTACTCATAAAATTCTAAGGTTAAAATCATGCAAGCTCATGTCGCTTTAGAGACAGATACTCAGCTGCAGCTGTTTATCGTCATGTGATGGTTGGCCTTATTCCACTTATTTGCAGCATGGCGGTTACTGGTTGCAAGGGTGAGATGTGATGACACCATGCTCCACGAAGTGCAACTTGCAACCAGAAAAACTTGCCAAGCACCCAAACAGGGCCTTTGGAATGGCAGTGGGGGACCACTTCAAAAAATGAGACCACGTGGGGGATGTCCTGCACAATGTGGGACACTTGAGAGATGTGTCTGCCCTGTCATGTAGGGAGCAGCCACTCCCTCTACACTTGTTGGATTAATTATTTTAATGCCAGATCCTGGGCTTGGAGAATACTCTGCAGGCTGCTCCCTCCAGTTCAGGATGAATTTACTGTCAGTGAGCCAAAGCCAAAGTCAACTGAAGCCAATGAAAAGATGCCAGTTGTTTGCGGTGGGCTTGAGTTCAGCCCAGCTCCAGGAGGTACCCAGAGGTGAGTTACATCCCCCATCTGTGCCACACACTAGTCCAATACAGCTGCTGCAAGGACTTCACCACCACCTCTTTTAAGCTGTTGTTGCCCACCTCATGGCTCCTCCTCTTTTTCACCCTGACCAACGTTGCTGCTTGTTCACCCCCCGCTTCATTCCCTGAAAATGATGACAGAGCTGACAGGGCTGCTGGCAGGGAGTCAGCATGCTGGTACATGACCATCTGGCTGTAGGACTGTATTTATAGATTGCTGTGCCACGTGTAGAGATGAATCCACAGGACAGTTGTCAATGGGCAGTTCATCTCCTGGTACTGCTCCACATAAGTCAGAGCATCTGAATGTGGCCCTTAATGGATGTTTTCCTTCCATGGACTAAAATTTTATCCGTAAATAATTTCCCTCCCACCCATGTGACCCATCTTTTATGATCTGACTAACTCCTTACCATCCAGCTGGGAATTATCTATTATGCAGGAGAAAAGGGTTTCAAACAGCTGTATGAAACACATCTCATTTGGAAGAATTCCAAATGTGGATCATTCAATACCTGAACACTCTTGATCTTCTCAATATTCCAATCAATGAACAGCTGCAGGAATAATAAAATACTACTACTAAATACTACTGCAGCATCCTGTTGGATCATAAAAACTACCCGCAAAATTTTTAAAAACACAAGTATAAAAGATGATTTGCTCTCAAAGTTTCCTGGAACGAAAGCTGATTTTTACACTTTCTGTCTAATATGTTTCTCTTGATATATATGAGTTCTTGGTTTCTAAATGGCCCTTATGGTTTGCACAGTCCAGAATTTACTGCTACCTTGATAGCATTTTTAATTTACTGAAGCAACAGAGTAGTGCAATAGTGTCCCTACAGAAAAATCAGCACTATTATTTGTTTGTGTTAAATTTCTCTAATGAAATCAATTCCAATTTATGCTGCTTTTGTTAGAATAAATAACTCACTTTAAAGTGTAAACGTTCTAGCTGTCTTCTATAATGATATTCTAAGTTTCTGCATACAAACACTACCTTTACTAATAGTATTCATAACTGGTTGGAGCTGATCAGTGGAAACCTCTGGTGGGAAGGTCTTTCTGGGGGATGATAATGATTACTTTGAGAGTTGATAGAACAATAATAAAACTGACATTTAAAATAAATAAGCAGAAACCATGGTTTTATGGATGGTTATGAATTAAAGATGTTCTGGAGACTGTAAAATAATGCAGATAGTGTGTGCACCCTGGCATGTTCTGTTTACATACAGTCAAACCCACCATTCACTCTACTTGAACTACTGCATCTTTTTCAGATTGGAAGGCACCATTTAATTCAATAAGGAGCCCTTGATATAATATTTTCTGAAAAGAAGAGCAGCTTAAACAATGGGGCATGTTAGATCAGGTTACAAATTATATCATTTACAATATGCTGTAATATGATGTGCTAGAATATAACAAAATGTCTGGTCATTCTTATGTGGGTTTTTTCTTTATGACTTTCCTTCTTTGCCAGCTGAGGCCCTTGAAGTTATATTTACATGGGTGAACTCCTCTGTAAAGCCACCCTTGGATGAATTGTTTGTGTGGAACGAACACCAGTCCTCTGCATCTAAATGATGGGTTCCTCAGTTAAGAGGTAATAGTACACTCACTTAGCTCTACTGTGTTCTACCCTGTGGTCACTAGAGGAAGAAAAACAGATTCCTATTGTTTTAACCTGTGTTACAGAGGATCCAGTTCCATGTTTTGGTTCTCTCCACAGCAGTCCAGCCATGAGACCCTAAGGATCCATACCATTGTGGTGCACTGTGACGTTAAAATCTCTCCATCATTTCTATATTGTTGAGGATTTGGGGCCTCCTCCTTTTTTCCCCAGAAATATATCAATAGGTTCATATCAGCCTGCCCCAAAGGGCTATTCAATAGGGAGCCACTGATAGTCTTACATGCAGATCTACTGAAAGATACATTGCCAAAATGTCACTGTAGAGACAAGGTGGGTGAGGTGATATCTTTTCATGGACCAATTTGTGTTGGTGAAAGAGACAAACTATCAATCTACACAGAGCTATCATTATGGCATTCCATATTTATTGTCTCTCAGTGACTCCAAATCAAGGGCAACATTTTCAAAAATTCCTAAATGATATAAGAGCCTACGTCTCATTTTCACAATTTAGGTGTAAGAGCGTAAGTTTCAGTGAAAGCTGTTTGACTTAAACTCCTAACTGTCTGTCACTCTGAGGTGCCTGAATCCTATTTTAGAGTCATTGAGGTGCATACAAAAAGTTTACTCCTAATCTGCTCAATTTACAGGTAAAAAGATATTTTTGTTGCCTCTAAAGTCATCCTGGAATCTGAAAGTCATGCTGGCTCCTTTCTGGTTCACATAGGAAAATTGTGCTATTTCAACATTTGCTTTCATTCCAAAGTGGGAGATAAATATAAAAATATTTACATTTTTCACAAAATTAAAAATTCAAAAAAAAAATTGGATTAATAAATGTCAATGTTTCATCTTGTTGGAGCCAGGTTGTCTTAAGTTATTAGAGAGTCAAGGTAGGTGAGGTAATATTTTTTATTGGACCAACTTCTGTTGGTGAGAGAAACACGTTTTGATCAATTTTGTTTGTTGAACTGAATTGAAATAATGCATCTATAGCACCTCAGGTGCTATGGTGCCACATGAGAAATTTCATTGGGTGCCTCATAAACTGGATTCCCTGCAGGCCAGACTCCCTGGTCAGACAACTACTCCCAGAATGCATCACACAGTAGTCATATGACCCAGTAGTCATATGACTCCCACAATGCACCACACAACTTCATCAGAGGAGAGACTGTAGTGTACCATGGAAAATGTAGTCCAGTCAAGGAACTCAGCCCAGTGGATAGAATGGAGGCATGAAGTACCCAAACTACAACTACCATGAGGTTCCATAGCACTTCAGGAAGTTGCAGTTTAATGTCAAACTGACTTGAAACAAAAAAATTGGATCAGTACAATAAACAAGAATGTTTCACTTTAGTTGACGTGATCTTAAAATATTTCATTTAGATTTTCCCTATGTGGAGAAAAAAAAAAAGGAAAAACACTGAAAGTTTCCTGAGAAAAATTTCAAGTTTGCAGAAACTGCATTTTCAATTAAAAAAAAAAAAATGATGATAGAAAACTCCCAACCAGCCCTATGTTACATACCTATATTATTAACAACTGGGATTCAGCAGATGGAACTTGGGTGACACTTCTGTTTATAACGTACAGTCAAAAAGAGTATCCATAACTGTATTTACTCCATAAGGATAACAAGACAAAACACTTATTTTGGTCAGCAGATATGACAGAATACATATAGGAAGCACATCTAGTGAAAATCAAAGTGACATTTTAATATAATCATTTATCAATATAGAACCATGATTTAAGATTGCAATGCTCCATTATAAATAGAACTAATCTAAATTTTTCAAATGAGAAGTTTTTCATTGAACAGTGTTGTTTTTCAAAAAGGAAACAATTAATGAAAAGCTGACTTTCAAAATGTTTCACTTTTCAGAATTTTTTCATGATATTTTTAATGGAAATTTGTATCTAATGAGTTATGCAAGCCATTATTGAAGCAGTTATCAAAATATTTCATTTACCAAAAACCACAAGCTAACTCTCAAAAAACCTGATGCTTCCCTCTGTCATCAGCAGCACAGCAGCATGAGATTTTTCTGCTGATACCTTTTTCAGATTTATCAATCCCAAAACATGTCATAAATAATTTAGTTTCACTGAATTTTTGTGTTGAAAAAAAATTCCGAAAAATTGTGTTGTGTTCTGACATTTTTTAAATGAAACATTTCATTTTTCAGTTCCAAATAACTTTTCATTTGGAAATTTCCTTATTTTTATTAAAAGAATCAAAATGTTAAAAAATGTTTAAAATCCAAACAAACACTTCATTTGATCCCAACCAATTTTTTTCAACCTATCAGTTCACCAACAATCCTGATAAAAAGAAATGTTTTAATTTGATCCAAATTGATATATTTTTTAAAAAATTACCAGTGAACCAAAAAATCCATTATTCACTCAGTTCTAGCAAGGGGGCAAAGGGTATACTGTGAGAAGCAAGTAAATATAGACAGTGACCATCATTGCTGAGAACAGCCTGTGGCCTCATTTCCATTGAGAACAATAGGAGATGGCAGTCATTTTGAAAGTGGCCAATTCTTCAAAGAATCCTCCGAAATGCAACATTTTTTCTTCAGACTCGGATGAAGGAGAAACTTTAAATTATAAAAAAAATGCCAAAAATTACCTTTAATCCTAAAAACCCTGTGTCTTCAAATGTGGCTTATGCAAAATAGTTTAGTGAGTTTTAACTTTATGGAAAATTTGAAGAGTCTGTGTTCTTTCTATTATAACTATCATTATATATATTTTTAAGATGTCTAATAAAGGAGGGTGATTTCATAAAGGACCCAATTTAAAATAAATTTTAAACAATAAACTAATTACAGGATTTACTTGTAAATTCTCAGAAAATTCACTGCATTCTCAAAAAGTAAAGAACTGTAATTTTGTGTAGGATACAGTGTATTTTTCACACATAACAAAAAGGTTCAATCTCTGCTTTAATTTCAGATTTCAACCCAATTTAACAATGGGCCCAAGATCACAGCGCTATACAGGCACCAACAAGTGCCTTTGGCGAGTTGATTACACAAGATTGTCTGTCTCCGAGAGAACTGAGATGCTTGTACTTCAGATTTAACATGTTTATCATTTTGACAGTAACCAAGTAAATATTTTCATTCATCTAAATTTGACTGGCCCTCACGGAAGTTTCCCACATAATTTCCCTTTGTAAATTACAATTGCATATGTAACAAGATACAGCTCCTAACACGCCATGGTTCATTTTTCTGCATATTATCTGTCTATCTATCTATCTATCTATCTATCTACCTATATACATATAGTTAGGCTGAACCATGGAATGTTAGGAGCTGCATCTGATATATATATATATCAGCCCTGCACTACCCATGTAGTTTTAAATGTCATGTTAACTTCTATGCACCTATTTGACTGTTCATGTTCATTTCTCCAATTTTAGAAGTTCGTGTACCCTGGAAAGTTTTGAAAATTTAGCCAGGTGAGTGGATGAATGGGAATTTTGGTGGAGACCATTGAATCTTTTAACGTAGTATTGCCTGGTATAAATTGCCTCTTGCTGAGGATACTCACCAAAACATTTTTAATGTTTAGACATTTATTTGCTTTCCCAAGTCTCTAGCTGTGGAAAATAGAAGTCAGAGAAGCCTACTTTCTAAATTGGCTTTTAGAGAGCTTTTAGTTTATTGAAAATGTGCTCTAGAAACCTAGATAAGAAAACAATAAAATCAGAGAATGAATAAAGACCATTTAGAGTTCAGCAGTCATACTGGTTAATACGTAGCTTTTTCATAGAGTACATGTTTCTAATTTTATGGGTTAAACTGGTGTATTTCTCCAAAAAAAAAAAAAAATGCATCAACAAGGCTGTCCCAAACATTTATTGCTCTCAGAGTGAATAAGTGTTTCCTGATAGCTGTTGTTTAATTTGTCACTTCTTTAATTGGCATTTATCCTTTGCCTTGATGTTCTAGGGTACACTGACCTTTAGTAAACATTGTCTTCAAGACACACTGCTAATAATGTAAATGTACAGGATGATCTAAGTTCAGTTAGATACCTTCATATATCTTCTATTTCTGGTTACAAGTTGATAACGTGGCCTCATAATTCACTTCGTTCTCCAATATAGACTCTTCACTTTTCTTTACAAAGCACTATGTCTTTCTTTAGGGAGACTACAACTTACATAGACACGTTTAACATCTTGCCTAAGACAGTACAGAATGCACTACACTCTTTTAACATATCTTCTGAACGGTTCTAATCCAGCAAAGTATTTGTGTATGTGCTTGACTTTTAATGTTTAAAGTTAAGCACATGCATACATTCTTTGCTGAATTGGGGCCACAGTTTGCATTTCAGAGCTTCCTCCACATTTAGCCTATTGATGCTTCTAATCTACAGTCTGGAAGTATGAATTCAATCTCATCCAAACAATGGATTAGCCTGCTTTAAAAATGTAACTAATAAGAATTCAATTAATTTTTCAGAAATAAATTTTCAACTTCAGCTCACCATCTTTTCTTATATCACAATCAGGTTACATAAATGCAACACTCTCTATCTGTGAGTAAAACCAGACCAGTTTGTCCACAACGTAGCTGCCCACCTTCTTAAACAATGTCCTGCTTCTGGGGTTAGGGCAGGACCATTTGAAGCAAGCAGTGGAACAAATCAAAGATGAAAAAAGATGTAGATAGATATGATTATGCTACATACTATACCATAAGCATTATGCTCCTGTATACAGTAATGTACAGGACCTGCAATGCTTGCAAGGAAGCTGTGGCTAGCTGTGGTACATTGTGTCCACTCAAACAAGACAGCTAGGGAGGATATTTAATCCACTTAGTGTAGCATGCTGTGCCATGCCAGAGGTGGCTGGGCCACCTATAAAACTTGATGAATCTGACTGAGTATTTTCCATCTCAGGCAGTAGAGGCTCGTGCATTGAGATCTAGTTGTCATAAATTCAATCCTGACTGCTGGAGACCCATCCAGGAGCACAGCAGTACAAATACTCCACATTACTGCAGCTTGTACAAGTGCAATCCCAGTGGTTGAACTGGCGATGGCTCAGTTCTGTAGTGCACACGTATCTCAAAGCCGAGACTCTGAACCCCTTTCCCGCTGGTGACTTCCTTAAAATAACTTGTGCAAGTAGTTACTCACTTATAGGGGATATGTATACATGGCACATTCCTTATGGAGGTGTGTACATACATTGCAAGCACGCCCAGCATTACTAGAAATAGCAGTGTAAATGGTGAGGTGCTGCTTAGGTGAGTAAAGACACATACCCTTAAGGTATGTATCCTACATGATTCTTTACATGCCCAAGCAGTGTCTCCCCTGTCCACACTGCTATTTTTAGCAGTGTAGTGTCTGCTGCCTTCCTGCTGCCAAAGTCTTTCCCTGTCTTTCACTGACACATGCAGTTACACACTGCGGTGCGTGTGTAACTACACACACCCCACCAGCTTCCGTCAGTGGTGTTCAGTGTAGACAAAGCCTAGGAGTAAAGCATTTGTAATCTGTCCCACAAATAGCAGCTCATACATGTTATTGGTGTGGAATATTGATTTTTATTATTGTCGCTGCACCAATTCTGCCATGACCACCCCTTGCCCCCCCCTCCACCCATTCGGTGCTAACAGTCAACCCACGACCTGACCTTATTAGGGTATGCCTATGTGATCGGCTGTGCCTTCGGCTCCCACGTCATGTATGGGAAATGAAACTTAACTGACCATGGGAAATGAAACTTAACAGTAACCAGGAAATGAAACCTATTGCTAGTATCCCTCGGCCAATCTGGTGCTGGCACGAAGCCCATAAAAGGGGTCTCATCCAAGCCCCTGGCTGAGAGTCTTCCCGAACTACCAGCCTGATCACCTGGTCCAGACTCTCCCGCTCCCGTGTCCCCGCCCCCCCGAGCGCGAATCGTTTGTTAGCTGGCCGAGTTCGAATTTTTGTGTTCATTATGCTGTGTCCCGTTCTCATCTGGGTGGTAAGGAGTTAATTATCAGCCCGTGTCCTCCAGCTAGCTGACTGTAACATTCCTTCGTATCAGTCTGTGACTCGCAGTTAACTGTCTGTTGTCTCTTTAAAATTAGTCTGTGTCTTCCAGTTAACTGTCTCTTTAAAGTTAGTCTGTGCCTTGCAGCTAACTGTCTATTTGGCATTCCATCGTATTAGCTTGTGTATTGTAGTTAATTGTTTGTTTAAATGTGTATAAATAGTTAAAATTCTATATTATTTCTGTTGTCTTATAATAAATCAGATATCAGGAGAATAGTCAGACAGAGCCCCTTGAGATTCTGGGGAAGAAGTGCAGATTTCCGTTACTAACTTCCGGCATCTTTCTGACAGGAAAGTGTACTAGACCTTTCTCTATTGCCCTGACATCATCTGCCTCAAAAACTAATACTATTTCTGTGACATGTCCAGGTGGGAAGCTTGGCTGGTTGGATATAAAAGGCTGTTGGAGTAAGCTCACAATCAGAGTTAGTTCACCATTGCTGCCTCTGTCACCTTCCCTAGGAAAAGGGAGGCCCAAGAATAGGTGTGCATCAATGAGGACAGTAGTTTTCAAAGATGGATTCTTGAGGGCAGTTCCATTGCTACAGTTTGCCTCCTTCAGAGAATCAGCGATTATCCCTGTCGTTAGTGGGCTCATAGGTTTCTACTGCCATACCTGAAGGATCAGGGCCCAAATCTTCAAAGGCATTTAGGTGCCTAATTCCCATTGAAATCAGGCCATTTGAAGAGCTGGGCCTTGATCTCTTAGTTTGGAGGCTACAGGAGACTCAAATCTCTATATGTGGTCTAACCCACAAAAGGGACACTAAAAGCTGCATTGTTTTAGGCTAGCTTACACTTGGAATGGGGAATACTGAAATACAGAGGTAAATATAACTATTCTGAGCAGTAAATCTCAGAGTTTTATTGTTCCCATTGTATATTCACAATCACACAATTTATAACCCTTTATTTATTGTCAGCTCCTTTCAACCCATTTCTGTTTTCACTGTTAGTAAAAAGCAAATTGCTAAAACAAAAAGGATGAAAAAACCCACTGAATTAAAAAATGTCATATTCCCTATCGCGTCACCCTTCCCCATTTCATTTATTGGCTTTAGTTAATTAGTGTCTCATAAGCTGCACATCATCTAAATTGTTTATATATTCAAGGAGCTCATCCTGTCTGGCTCTGACTTCAACTAAGTTGTCTTGTAGTTTATGAATTAATTGCTTCTAGACTGCCACAGCCAACATTTCTAAATACCAGGTCTGTCTGTTTCTGCTGTCTCTCCACATTCCCATTAATAATCTCTTCACATTTGGTAAATTAATTTTAACCCATTTAAACAACCATGATGTTGTATTTTAAGCAGTTGAGATACAGGACGAGATTCTCAATACCTTTACAGAGGTGTATGTGGGTATAGCTCCATTGAAGTCATTGAAACTCAACCACACTGAAGTTAATGGAACTATGCTTGTTTATACAAGCTGAGGATACGGCCCAGAAAGGCAGAATGACTTATCCAGTGAAACGGTGTTTCAGAAACAAGCCAGGATTTGTTTCCATTGTTCATGCTTGGTCCTTTATGCATTATTAACTGTGTTTTCTAGTAATTTTATAATCCCACACATTATTGATCCCCAGTATATATAGTGTATGTGAAACTGTGCTGTTTGGATCCAGCTGTCCTCTTAGTTGCACCGGTATAGATGTGGAATAACTCCAGTGGTCTATATTAAGATGTGTTCTATATTAAATTGTATGTGTGCTTAAAGCAATTGATAAACATATTTTAATAAGTAAGAATGAAGAAAAATGTCAATAAATGTTTGGAGGATAAAACCCCAAATTTCTCTTTTCCAGCTATTTTAAAAGGAATACTTTATTTAAGAGCCTGATGCAGTTTCCATTGAAGTCAATGGCAACATTCCCTTTGACTTCAGTGGGTCAAGAACAAGCCCTAAAAATGAGTTAAAAGTAACTAAAACTCAGTTAGTCAACCTGAGTGAAAATTGGAATACCTGCACAATGGGAAATTCCAAAATTTCAAAGCTTTCTTTTTTGTCTTGACTAGCGATGAAAAGTTGAAATATGTAAACATTTTGAGGAACAAAAAGTTCTGAAAAATTTCAATTTGGAAATGTCAAAATATTTTGTTTTGAGTAAGTTTGACATTAAACTGTATCTGCCTAGAGATGCCATGGTGCCTCATGGGAGTGTAGTTTGAGTGCTGCATGCCCTCATTCTTCCCTGTGGATTAGCCTCCTTGGCTAGACCACATCTTCCATGATGCATCATGAAGTTTGGTCGGAGGAGATCCCATGGTGCATTGTAGGAGATGTCGTCTAGATAAGGAACCTGGCCAATAGGAGATAATGGGGGCTGGAAGCTGTAACTCTGATAAGTCACTGTAGCATTTGAGGCAGATGCTGTTTAATGTTGAACTGACTTGAAATGAAGAGTGTTGGTTCAGGTACCCAAAAGCAAATGTTTCAATTTCTGTCAAATTGATAAGAAACAAAATATTTTGTTTTGATTTACCAGACACAAAATTAAAATAAGGAAACTGCATTTTCCATCACAAAGTTATTTTGAAGGAAAGTTCCCAACCAGCTCTAACAATAAGTTTCTTCTGTCCTGGTGACAGACCTAGGTAAAAGATATCCATGCTTTCTAGCATGTTCTTTTATAAAAGAAATACTCAAAACCCTAAATGGACCGTTCTGAAATTTCAGAAACACTGACCACTGGGCCTTCGTGCATTTTCATTTTAAAATATAGTATGTTTTCAGGTCACTGACGTAATGATTTAGTTGTCGTTCGTCTCTTGGTTCAGAGCTGTTTCTCCTCACTCCTTTCTATATTTTTTCTGACATACTCCCAACTGCTCTCATTCCTATTTTTTCATTGTTTGGATGCTTTTATGACACATTCGACCTTTGGAATAAGTCATTTATTTTGAAGGTTGCATTATATATGTCATGATATGTATGAAGCATTTAACATTTAAGAGAAATGTTTACCTTTGATATCCTACAGCTTACTTGACAGACAAGAGAAACGCTGTTTATACTGGCACAATTATTTTATATTTTTGAATATTTAAAGTACATAGTCCATGGTGAGAATATCAGCACAGTTGGTCCAGTAATGCCTCCAAGATGCACTTGGCAGGAATTTTCAAACCTGTCTACATAGATGCCTATTTTCTAAGGTATACACCCAGTACTGGATTCCCACTCTGTTCATTTTTTTTCTTATTAAGAAATCCCAACTTTCTTCAGCATCTGGCCTAAAATTTCCAAAGGAAGCATAGTCTTGTGGTAAGGTGCTGGACTGGGACTCTCAAGAGATCTGGCTGCAATTTTTGGCAAAGCCACATACTTCTTTTGATGTTGAATAAGTCACTTAATAATCTTTCTGGGGTGGGGGGGGGGGGGATTTCAGAAGTGCTCAACTTTGACTTAACTCCTCTCCCTTTGAAGTCAATGAGAGTTTTCCCATGTACTTCAGCGGGAGCGGAGTTAGACCATACTACTGCTTTTGAAAATCACCACGTCTCAATTCCCTTCCCTTTCTTCCCTTCTGCCATGAAGATGCTACAAAGCTGCTATGTATATGTAAGAAGCTAATTTTAATGGCCTGGTATGCACAAGGGCAAAATGCTACCTTTTCTCCCTGAAATGTTGGATTCTTCAATGCTGTTGTCACAGTCCTTTGTCCCTTGAACTGAGTGTAATAGTAACGCACGAGGTTTACTTCTATGCTTGTTTTGGGAAGAGCAGTGGGATGGCACAAGTGGAAGATTCGGGGTCTGTGCATACGCAGCATTACTGTCTGCAGACAAACTGCCTCCAGGAACACTGTGAGGAGAATGCTGCATGTAGGGTGACTAGACAGCAAGTGTGAAAAATTGGGACAGGGAGTGGGGGATAATTGGCGCCTATATAAGACTTTTATCAGGACTGTCCCCTAGCTGCATGAAACTATACTACTCATTCTGAAACCAAAATTTGGCAGAGAGGAACAGGCAGGTTGTTTCTATTTAGCACAGTGGCTGTTTGAAAAGGCTGGCTATTCAAAAAGTTTGCTCATCTCACAGTGGGAAAGAAGAAGGAGATTACAGTCAAAATCAGCTCCTTTTTCAAAAAGACTGAATTCTTCTCCTCTCTATTTCTCTTTCATCACCTTTCCTGATCCCTGTCTATGAAAATCCCAGGCAACTAAATCAGCTAATGTGCCTCTAATTCCAGTTTCAAAGTACCTCTCGGTGCCTAAACCTTTGACTTTGCCCACTACATTGAAGAAATCAGGTGTGCCAATGCCTGGCCTCACAAAAGTCTGGCAGTTTCCTTCTGCCATCAATATGTCAATTAGGTGCTGGCTGAGGTGTCAACGTGGCCATTTAGGGACTACATTGTCTCAGGATATTTTAACTAAAGCAGGCCGAGAAATTTTCCACTGCAAAATGCAGTTTCATCAAAATCAAAACATTTTCATTCTGATGCAATTTTTTGACAGGAGAAAGTCGAAACGTTCGTTTCAACAGTGATAAAAGAAAACATTTTGACAATGCAATTTCAACTTTTATATTACATCATAAGAGTCAAATGAATGCTATTGAAATTATAATGTTTTGACACTTCAGAAACGAGACATTCTGGTGGTTCAGAATTGATGTTTTTTTTAATTTTCATTTTGTGGGAAATTTTGGCCTTTCAGCTTCTCCTTCTAAATAATTTGTTTTTAAATGTTACAGTTTCTCATGGAATGACAAGTTCTAAAGGTAGTAGAGGTAGGAGTAGAGTAGAGTAGAGGAACAGATCTTCCACCCATGTACCTTGCCCACTCCTATAACCTTTCAGGGGTGACCACTTGTGCTTCCATTTCTGGTTAGCCAACTCTGTGTAGTGCAAAGGGAAGGGCACACCCATGGTATCACTTCCCCTCTGTCCTCCTCTCATTCCTCCCCCCCCCCCCCAGCTTGTGCCAGCAGCCAGAAGGCATCCTTGCACCAAGGGGAGACATCCAGATGTGGCCAGCCACTTTCACAAGCTGCAGGGATATAGGTCTAGGGATCATTTCTATCCAAGACACTTATCTGATACCCATGGACATAATATCTAAGCACTTCAATCAATCATTCGTATATTTATCCTCACAACACCCCTCTGAGGTGTTATCTCACCTCAGCTTAGGGCTTGTCTACACAAACAATTCACAGCAAGCTGAGATGTAAATCTAGCCTGAACTTGGATAGATCAAAGTTCACTATGAAACTTTCAGTGCACAGCAGGCTAGTATGAGGTAGACTTACACTAATTGTTCATGTAGACAAGCCCTAAGTGACTTGTGACCCATCCGTGCCTAGGGCAGACCACCTGAAAATGCCAAGGTCGGGGCAGGCTGCAAAAGAAGAGCAAACTCTCCCGACACTGGTGGGTGACACTGAAGTCAGACTTCCCAACCAGCCACAAACAGTGCTTCTGATTCCCTACTCTGGTTATCAAAGAAGCTAAAACAAAATATACACAACCTCCTTTATTGCTTTTCAGCTTTAGGCTGCCCAACAGCCACTACTACCAGTAAAGAGATAAGTTATTTAAAACTCTATGCGCTTTACCAAAAATGGTCTCCTGACCCCAAAAGGGTCAGCCTCATTACCAGATCAATATAAGTTTGGATCTAACTCAAAATACCACACTTCCAGTCAATCCTTTAGTAACTAAAATTAAAGGTTTATTATAAAAGGAGAGAAACAAACAATAAGAGACATGTTAAATGATTAAAACAATCAGATACAAACAAATGATTTGAAAGTCCGTACATATGAGGTTTTCGTTAGAATTGTGGAGTTTTCAGGCTTGTATAGTCCCTCTGGTGTACATCCAGTACCTGGATGGGTCTCAGTCCTTTGTTTCACAGCTTCAGTTGTAGATGAGTTGATCCAGAGGTAGGTGAAGACTGAAGACAAAATGGATGTGGTGCAGCTGCCTTTCATGTCCCTTGGCCTTTGCCATGGTGCTTGTGGAAATTTACAGGAATAAGATGGAGTCCAGAGTCACATGAGTAAGTCCTAGTGACTCAGAAGGTGTAGTCCCTGGGTTCTTTCCCTAGGCTTATTGTACCTTTGAGTTCCCTTAATGGGCCATCAAGCAGCTAGTGCTGCAGCCATCCTGTCTGGGGTGCCGCCCAGGAACACAGCACAAGCTGAAATACAGATACATCAAACATATCCATAACTTCCAATACAAATATGATACATTAACATAAACAATACCATCACACTTAGCAAATTACAACCTTTCTAATGGTACCTGGCATGGCCTATCTCATTTGAATTATTGTAATTCTGACATATAAATATTAATAATATCATAAATGGTCCCCTAATCCAGCCAGCATCACATGTCTGCCTCAAGGACACACAGGAAGTCTGTGGCAGAGAAAGGAATTGCAAGCAGGTCTCTCAAATCCCAGACTAGCACTCTAACCACTTAACCATCTTTATTTAGAACTAACAAACACAGTTCCAAGGCAATGCAGGGGGACAGATTGTGGACCCCATTAAAGGTGCCTTCCAACTCAAATGACTGTATTACATCAATATTGCAGCCCATCTATTCTTCCTGTGATTAGCTACAAACATAGGTGATTCTGATCAACATAAAAATTTCCCAGAAAAATGGATGGCCCAGTTCTTCTCTGTAATAGGGAGCACTTGCCCTGTAGCACCCCCTGCTGAGTTAGTGTGGTGTTGCAGGTACTCTCTACTTCAGTTTCCCGTCTCAGGAAGCCAGTAACTGCATGTCAGGTCCACTTGACTCAATAGTACCCTCCTTGGGGCTGGTTTATTATAAAACCTCATATCAAAAGGTCCAGAACAAAAAGTCCCAGGTAAATAAAAGGTGCTTCTGGTTTTTAGGGTTCCTCTGAAGCCTGCCTTCTGAACTCTGTTCCCAGTCCCCTCAGAGTTATCTTCTCAATCTTTATGTCTTTCCGTATGGCTGGAGTGTCAGCCCTTCTCCTGGAGCTGGGTAATTCAAGCAATTATCATCCCTCTCTGTATCAGCAGTCCCCAGCTCGCCTCATGGAGCTAGGTTGCAGTTCAGCCCACTGTTTTGGATCTTAGCTGGATTCTCCCTCTGCTGGCCTCATGCTTAGACGGTTTGGCAGCCTTCTCTTGCTCATATCTGCCCTACTATGAGGAGCTGGCACATTTATGCTGGTCGCCCTCTCCCAGCTCTTCCCCATTTGGCTGGGTGAGAGGGGAGCATGTCCTGCCCTTTCTGTAAGAGCCACACCACAGCCTTAAATAAACAGTAACAGGATTTCCTTCTGAACACGTCTTACTCCCAGAACGGCTTCCTCTTTCCAATATCTCCAGGTCCTTGTATCTATAATTGGACCTTTCAACTCTTCAAGAGCCTATGCCAAGTAGCGGGGTGGACTGACCATTAGGCAGTACTGCACTTATGGGGCAGGCTACCCTGTCAAATTCTCCCATGGGAGATTTTTGACATCGAGGATAATGGAAACAGGACCGGCCACCGCAGCTACCTTACTCTCAAAGACTTTAAAATATTTAAAACCTATATTCTTGGTCCACAGCTGAATCATGAAATATATAAAAGATATAACGGGATTTATGGAGCCCTGAGATGTGAGTAAAATGGATGGCCACCATTCTCTATGAATAACTTATTTTTCACATTCAAGTCATAACATTTCACAACCTAAAAAGAATAGATGTACAGTTTTACATGTTTAATTTACATATGTAAAACTGAATTGTATACTACTCCATGTACAGAGAGTCAGTAGATTCATGACAACAGCATTAACTAAGGGAGAATCATGAATTATTGTGTGATATATTCTACTTCATAATTTTCTTCTTTGCCTCATCTATATGATTTTACTGACAGGCTGAAGACTTAAAGTATCTCTCAGTTTGCCCCGCTTTGGAACAGATAGTCATCATCACTTAGTATACTGGTCAAAGGAATGAAAGACTGACTTTGATCCATAATTTCCCAAAACCGCAATATTGGTCATATAATGTGATTACACTAGTTACACGTTCATTCATACTGGTTGATGAATAGACACGAGGGGTGAACCTCACAAAATATAGTGACGTGTTGTGGGTTCTCACTTCATCTTACTCTGTCTGTCAGCCAAATTGCAATCTAGATCATTTTAGGCACCTTAATGAAATTTGATTGAATTACAGAGCTGCTGAGCAGCTGCCAGTCCTACTGACTTCAAATAGCACGTGTGGGTGCTCCGCACCTTTGAAAAACCAGGTGCCTAAATATGTATCAAGGTGCCTAAACTTAGGCACCAGGTGTAAAAATGGGACCCTGGGACCACATGGGACTCTCCCCATGGGTGCTGTGCTGAACAAAAGGTGCACCTTGCATTTTATGTTCTCACCCCTGTGGCTTGGAAACTAGACTCCTTCCTGTCCCCTCCCTGCCACAAATCAGAACACTGTTACAGTTTATTCATAATCCGCTAGTTTTTCTAATCTCTTGTTTTTGACATGTGACACAGGTCTGTGCCCCTGCCCACCTCCCTTTTCTGATGCAGGTTATATCTCAGGGTGCGGGTATAACAGAGAAGAGCATCTCTTCCTCCGTTGTTCAATGGCAAAGGGTCTATGAAGGATCCCGCATCAATGATGGAGCATTTGGCTGACCAGTAGCTCTAAGGGGAATTGGGATTGGAGCTGCCTAGAAGATCAGTTGCTACAGAGAATTCTTTCCCAGGTGTCTGGCTGGTGAGTTTTGCCCACAAGCTTAGCGACTAGCTGATCGCCATATTTGGAGTGGGGAAGGAAATTTCCCCCAGGGCAAATAGGCAGGGTCCCGGGGGTGTTTCACCTTCCTCTGCAGCATGGGGCCCAGGACACTTGCTGGTGGATTCTCTGTACCTTGAAGTCTTTAAACCATGATTTGAGGACTTCAATAACTCAGTCATAGGATAGGGGTCTATTATAGGAGTGGGTGGGTGAGGTTCTGTGGTCTGCGTGGTGCAGGAGGTCAGACTAGATGATCATAATGGTCCCTTCTGACCTCAAAGTTTATGAGTCTATCAGGGAGCTGTAAGTGGCTCCTTGAAGCTCCTCTCAGCACCGAAGCTCTGGCAGAAGAGAGAATCTAAATCAGAACATTATAGACAGTCAAAAGCAAAGGAATAGAAGAGGGAGTGGATTACGAATACATTGTAACAGACTTGTAATTTGCAGTGGGGAGGGGATAAGAAGGAGTCTAGTTTTCAAGCCACAGGCTTGGAAACCTAGCATGTAAGTTGCACCTTTTGGTTCACCGACTCCTCCTGTACATTCGAGTAGTCACATGCTTAAGAGCCTGTGCCAGCTACCTCCATTACAGTAGCACTATAGGAGGTGATGCAGACTCCACAAAGACACTGTATCAATGCCCTGAGAAGATGGATGGGAAGGGGGCAAGGAGTAGGTGGGGAAAAGGCAGAGCCGTGGCTCTTCTCCCCCAGTGTACCCAGAGGACTCCTGCCTTGGGGATCGTATGCTGCACAGGGGATAGTACCAAAACAGCATATTCTTTCCCTGGTGCAGCAAGGGAATTAAGCCACCATGTACTGCTCAGGCTGCCCATAATGCAGGGAATGTGGCAAAGCCACCATCAAGCCCTAATTCTGTATTTTCAAAGATTATTTTCCTCGGATCCTTTGGAAACCCTTGCTCACCACCAAATCGTTCACAGGGAAATTTGCCACAATTAGAACTTAAGAACAGCCATACTGGGTCAGAAGAATGGTCCATTTAGCCCTCTAGACTGTCTTCCAACAGTGGCCAATTCCAGGTGCTTCATAAGGAATTAAAAGAACAGGTAATCATTTAGTGATCCATCCCCTGTCACCCATTTCCAGCTTCTAGCAAACTGAGGCTAGGAACACTTCAGAACATTATTTTGCATCCCTGCCTATCCTGGCTAATAGCCATTGTTGGATCTATCCTCCATAAACTTACCTAGTTCTTTTTTAAATCTAGGTATAATCTTGGCCTTCACAACATCCTCTGGCAAAGAGTTCCACAGGTTGACTATGCATTGTGTGAAGAAATACTTCCTTTTGTTTCTTTTAAACCTGCTGCCTATTAATTTCATTTGGTGACCCCTAGTTCTTGTGTTATGAGAAACAGTAAATAATACTTCCTTATTTACTTTCTCCACACTAGTCATGATTTTATAAACCTCTATAATATTCTCCCTTAGTCCTCTCTTTCCCAGGCAGAAAACTACCAGTCTTATTCATCTCTCCTCACATGGAAGTTTTTCCAAACTCTTAAACATTTTAGTTGCCCTTTTCTGTACCTTTTCCAATTCCAATATATCCTTTTTGAGACGGGAGGACCAGATCTACATGCAGTATTCAAGATGTAGGAGTATCATGGATTTAGAAAGAGGCAATACTATATTTTGTGCCTTATTATCTATCCCTTTCCTAATGATTCCCAACACTGTTAGCTTTTTTAATTGCCACGGCACATTGAGTGAATATTTTCAGAGAACTATCCACAATGACTCCGAGATCTCTTTTTTGAGTGGTAACAGCTAATTTAGACTCCATCGTTTTATATGTATAGTTGGGACTATGTTTTCCAATGTGCATTACTTTGCATTTATCAACATTGAATTTCATCTGCCATTTTGTTGTCCAGTCTCCAAGTTTTGTGAGATCCCTTTGTAACTCTTCACAGTCTGCTTTGAACTTAACTATCTTGAGATGTTTCATATCATCATCAAATTTTCCATCTAATTGTTTACCTCTTTTTCTAGATTATTTATCCATATGTTGACCAGTACTGGTCCCAATACAGACCCCTGGGGGATACACCACTATTTACCTCTTTCCATTCTCAAAACTGACCATTTATTCCTACCCTCTGTTTTCTATCTTTTAATCAGTTACTGATCCAGGAGAGGGCCTTCCCTCTTATGTCATGACCACTTACTTTGCTTAACAGCCTTTAGTGAAGGAGCTTGTCAAAGGCTTTCTGAAAATCCAAGTACACTATATCCACTAGATCACTGTTGTCCACATGCTTGTTGACCCTCTCAAGCATTCTAATAGATTGGTGCGATATGTTTTCCTTTTAAAAGAATCACGTTGACTCTTCCCCAACAAATCATATTCATCTATTTGTCTGATAATTCTGTTTGTTACTATACTTTCAACCAGTTTGCCTGGTACTGAAGATTTACTTGCCTGTAATTGCCAGGATCACCTCTGGAGCCTTTTCAAAAAATTGGCGTCACATTAGGTATGTCATCTGGTACAGAGGCTGATTTAAATGATAGGTTACATACCATAGTTAATAGTTCTGCAATTTCACATTTGTGTTCCTTCAGAACTCTTGGGTGGATACCTCCTCTAATGACACCTCAATCTGGGACAGTTCCACACATCTGTCACCAAAAAAGAATGGCTCAGGTTGGGGACTCTCCCTCACATCATCAGCTGTGAAGACCAATGGAAAGTATCTCCGCAATAGCTTTATCTTCCTTGAGTGCTCCCTTAGCATTTCAATTGTCGAGTGTCCCCACTGGTTGTTTAACAGGCTTCCTGTTTCTGATGTACTTAGTAATTTTTTTGGTGTTACTTTTTGAGTCTTTGTCTAGTTATTCTTCAAATTTTTTTTTTTGGCCTTCCTAATTATATTTTTATACTTCACTTGTCAGAGTTTATGCTCCTTTTTATTTTCCTCAGTAGGATTTATCTCCCACTATTTTAAGGATGCCTTTCTGCCTCCAACTGATTCTTTTACTTTGTTGTTTAGCCATGGTGGCATTTTTTTGGTCCTTTTACTATGTTTTTTAATTTTGAGGTATATATTAAAATTGAGCCTCTATTATGGAGTCTTAAAAAGTTTCCTTGCAGCTTGCAGGGATTTCACTTTTGGCACTGTATCTTTTAATTTCTGTTTAACTAACTTCCTCATTTTTTGTAGCTCCCCTTTCTGAAATTAAATGCCACCGTGGTGGGCTGCTTTGGTATTTTGGTGTGTAGCTCCCCCCCCCCCCCAACAGGGATGTTAAATTTTATTATGTTATGGACACTATTACCAAGCAGTTTGGCTATATTCACCTTTTGAATCAGATCCTGTGCTCTGCTTAGGACTAAATCAAGAATTGCTTCTCCTTTTGTGGTTTCCAGGACTATCTGATCCAAGAAGCAGATATATAAGATGTCAAGAAACTTTATCACTGCATCCAGTCCAGAGGTGATATGTTTGATTCATTTATTATATTTGACTCTGTGCTTTCTTTTACATACAGTGCCACTCCTCCACTAGCACAACCTATTCTGTCTTTTCTATATATTTTGTACCCTGGTATTACAGTATCCCATTGATTGTCATCATTCCACTAAGTTTCTGTGATGTCCATTATATCAATATCCTCTTTTAATACGAGGCACTGAAGTTCACCCATCTCAGTATTTAGACTTCTAGCATTTGTATATAAGCACTTTAAAAATTGTTTTTTTTAGCGATCTGCCATTATGTGATGTAATTGAATGGGTCTCAGCCACGCATTGAGACCCAGCCTGTCTAACTGGCCCTGCATGTTGAATTGGAAGCATTTCAGAGAATGCTACCATGGAGGTCCTGGATTCAATCTCTTACCTAGCCTAAATTTGGCCTGCAGGACTTCTCTCTTCTATCCTTCCCTATGTCATTATTGACTATATGTACCACAATCACCGCTCTTCCCCAGCACTACACTTTGTTAGAAATAAACAAACAGGTTGTCCCTGGGGCGGATTGGGGAGACGGAACCCTTTATTGCCTGCTCGTTCCACCTTGACATCGCGAGTGAGCAACGAGGGGGTTACTTTACAATTCTTTTATCCATAACAGTATGTAAATGTATACATTTCCAGAAACTCCCTGTAGACCTTTATTTAGTTAGATTGATGCCTATAAAATGAATATTAAGAACTACATGATGAATACAATCATACCTACCCCTCTTTGTTGTTTACATAATTACCATACAGAGGGCAGGCACATCACCTTAAAACATATTAAATTTACACTAACATTCTTTGAAGTAAAGGTATGCTGGGGTGGGGGAGGAAGATAATGCCTTCTTCCCACCAAGACCTTGAACAGGAGGGGGAATAGTTATTTTGTTAGCCTCATCCCCTGCGCAGATGGCCAGGAAGGGAGGAAAAGAAGAGAGATAACAGATTCTAACTAAAATTCATACCAGTTAGTAGAAACAAGGTTTGCCAGTGCCATGACCCCATTCACTGTAACTTAGGCCTGACCATTTGTCCAGCTTTTAACTCTTTACTCTCCTACACACTTATGTCTGTCTAGATGTCTCAAGAGATCTGCAACCTTCACACCCAGCAGGCAAGTCACCATGTGGTTCTCCCGGTCATCACAAACCCAGCTATCTATGTTTCTAAATGATCGAGTCCCCCATTACTATTACCTTTCTTTTCCTAATAACTGGGGTTCCCTCCCCCAGAGAGGTATCATCCATGCGAGAAGATACCATGAAATCATCTGGAAGTAGGGTCCCAACTATGCGATTGTTTCCCTCTGCTCCAGTTTGATGTTCTCCTTCCCTGAGACTTCCATCCTCTTCAACAGTACAGAGGCTGTCATCTGGGGAATGGGACCATTCTACTGTGTCCCGGAAAGTCTCATCTATGTACCTCTCTGTCTCCCTTAGCTCCTCTGGTCTCTGAGGGCCAGGAGCTCCTTGCACCAAATGCATACTTATGCCACCCGCTCATAGGGCAGGTAATCATACATGTTGTATTCCATGTAATAAACTGGACAGCCCCCATTCTGTTGCTGGACTTCTGCCTGCATTTTCTTTTTATTCCTGCAGCTCTTCTTTTATTGTTGTTTGTTTTGTTATTGGTTGTGGTGCGGGTTATTGTCTTTAGTTTACAGAATGTTAATTAAGTGTATTCCCCCCACTGCTCCCCCCCCAAAAAAAAACCACCCTCACAAAAATCCCAGTTGCTAGCTCCTCTAGTCACTTAGGAGTGGGCTTTTAAAACCCTGGTTCTCACTGAGTAGCCCCGCCACCTATTTTAAGGTTGATTGGTGCTAAAGGGCTTGGGGATCAAAGCCTCATTAAGAAGCTCTCAGCCTAAACAGGTCACACAATATACTTCAGTCAAGCAGCAAGCACACCACAAAAACAAACACACACACGACAGACAACAAACTCACCCCAAAGGTCATGTAGTTGCTCCTCCTTCACCTGGAGAATTCCCTCCCAAAACTCCCTTGTTAACTCCCCTGTTAGCTGCCCCTGTCAATTAGCAATCTCCAATCAAGAAATGACCAGGAGCCGTAAAATTCAAAGAAGAATTGGGCATTTGTTTGAAGAACAAGACTATTCAGATTTATAACACGTCACGCTATCACAATTTTGGGAGGGATTGAAAAACTCATGCATCAGGGTTTAAACCAGTGTCAGGGATTAGGATGAGTTGGTTTTTTCAAGGGCGGGGAGGAGATTATCAGACATCTGCCTATTGCAAGTGGTTCTTGTACCTTTTTCTGAAGCAGCTGGCACTGTCCATTGCTGGAGACAGGCTGGACAAGATGGGCTATGGGTTTGATCCAGGACAGCAACTTCTGTGTAGGATTAGAATACCAGGGTATTATTACTGGTAAGATTAGAGGTGTATTGGCAGAACTATGAATGATCCAGATGTTGTGATCTCGCCCACATTCTTTATGAATGGCCCTAGACAATTCTGTTAGGCCCTTTTTTTCAAGAGCACTAAATCCACACACAGAATTTCAAAACAAGAAAGGACAGTGATTGCAACACTACTTTAACACAAACTGATTGTTAGAAGCACACCTATTGAATTGTAAGAGAGTTACAAGATCTGTATCTGCTTGATCTGCTAATACCAAAAGAAACTTACATAAGCAATTAATTTTTAATGTTCTTTGTATTATCTTAAACAGAGCTTACTTGAAAGAGATGTTTAGACTTTAATTGAGATATTTCAAAGTAACTACAAATTACTGATCAACCCACTTATAAAATGTCAAATTAGCACAGATTAGCTAGCATTTTATTGATATTCAGATGGTTTCTGAAATGCCAGTAAGAGGCTTGAATGTTACTTGAAGTCTGATAGGTTAATAAGATTTTAACATATTGCTTTCCTTATGTTTCATTTTGAATTAGTGACATTACAACTAAGTTTGTTCCTAGCACAATATTTTAAATATCTGGCAACAATCATCTGGCTTTTAATTACTTTATAAAAAAGCCTGCCACATTGTCTAAAATCAGCCTCTTAACTAAGATAAGAAGTTGTAAGCATACAGAAGTTGTTGGAAATAGCATGGACGACATTGTGTGATGATTTCCTATTTATTTCCTTTAAGGAGTGTTACTATTATTCACTAAGGTACTGAGGGCCTGATCCTGCTCCCACTGAAGTTAATGGGAGTCTTGACACTGACATCGGTGGAAGTAGGATCAGGCTCTTATTGAATAACCTCAACATGCTAAATACTAAACAAACATGATCCTTGCCCAAGGGTCCAGGTTAAAGGTCACTGAGCACTGTCATGAAGTCTGTGCTTTGGTCCTCCCATTGATGCTTAGGGTCTTGTTCCTCATTTGCAAAATCATAAATGGATCATATCCCAGCTACATTTGAGACCAGAGGTGACATCCGGCTCTGAACTGCCAAATCCATTCAACTCCTCTGGGACAGAGCATATTGCAAAACCTAGAAGGAAGCATGTTAGAGCTATGGAATAAGCATTTTCAGTTGAGAGGATCCCAGAGAAAGTCAGATGAATTCAGATTCTGGTCACCTCTAAGAAACAGTGAAAAACTTGTATACTCTCCCTTCCTTTAATATATTTTTTTAAAATGTATCTTGAGCAGAGTTTTCTATAACCCCAAATGGGAGAAAAGCCAGAGACATCATGAACTTCATTAAGAATATTGTTATTGCCTGTTTGTTTTTCATGAAAGGTAGTCAGATACCGTGGTGATAGTTGCAGTAGAAAATCCTTGAGGCAGAGAGAGAGAGACTCAAAATCAGACATAGATATTGCAGTTCAGAAACATATTATACACTAGATGAAGAGCTAGAGGGAGATTTTCAAAGGCATATATGACATTTAGGCATCTAATTCCCATTGACTTTCAAAGGGAGTTAATGGAAATTAGATGCCTAAGTGTGACTTTGAAAATCTCCCCTTTAGTCTTAATGGAGCACCTCTGGAGGATCACCTTAGAATATTTGAAGATGAAGTGCATCTTAAATTGAGTAAGGAAGGGAAATCATTAAGTGTTTGGTACCTGAGGAGCGTTATGAAGAAAACTTGTAAAATCGGAACTTGAATGAGATGGTAATGAATGAAAAGAACAAGGAATTCAAAATCTTATTTAAATGTGTCAGAAGTTCTAACTAAGGAGAAATCCAAACCATTCCAGGCTTGATAGAGTAGATCTGTCTGCAGGGGTTGAACTAGAAAATGAAAAGATGGGAGTACTTCTCCGTACTCTGCCCACAAACTAGTTCTGCCCACTTCAAACCCCAGTATGATATCCTCCTCTCCATAGATTGTGCAAGATGTTCAAAACACGGTCACACTGGGCTCCACTGGGCTCTTTTGCAGGTGAGCACCCCTCACTAGCGTTCAAGTACACCCATAGCTTATCTAAAGACAATTTGAACATTCAGGGCCTGATCCAAAGTTTGCAGAGGCCAGTGAGAATGTTTCCATCAATGGACTTTAGATAAGGCTATTAGTGAATGTTTTATTTTAAAGCACTGGTAGTACATTGAGAGATTTTATAAGTAAGAGAGGTGATAACCCAACCTTGCTGAATTGGAATGCTGCTTAAACATGGTCAAAAAGTTCAGTTCAGTAATGTTCTGACTAGAATCCAGGGGAGGATTTGGCTTTGCAAAACCACTTTGGACAGGTTTAAAAACCCAAATGGATCTAAATGCTTTAGTATCAGAACCCCCTTAGTTGAGGTAATGGAGAGTGGGGGGCTAGGCTATATATAAATATATTATTCCTATCACACAATACTTCATCCATTCTGAATTTCCTGACCTTTTGAGGGCCTAATTTTGCAATCATATTAATTAATGTTCATTAATCGCATTAATGATCATTATGTAATCATATTCATTAATGCTGACAAACGCACACCCCACACACATTTAGTTATTTTATAAGTTAGGGATATTCACTCAACTGAGTGACCCAAGTATTGGATAATTAAATTAAGCAATAGGCCACACTAGGCTGTGTGTACACATCTGTGAAGATATGGATTATTATACTGTGGGTTTGCAAATCTATGAACATAACACAGTGGCTTTCAATAACTATCCTGGAATACACTTCCTGTCATGTTTTATGGCTTCATTGTGAAATGGCTTTAGAACACTGAATGCAATGCAACTTAATTTTTGATGGACCCCTCGTGAGGTCATAACGTTTTATACTGTTCCTTTAGGAAATGCAGGGCTATGTTATAATCTTCCAAGCAGCTTTGCATTTCTAGAGTAGTGTGCTTATATCTTTTAGGGTGTTTGAAGGTTTTGGGCTGACTATAGCTAACTACCCATTTCTCCCATCCTAAAATGCATAGTTATTAACTGTGCAGCAGTGATTAGCTTGCTGCTTAATTACAGTGAATCTTCAGAGAGGTTGATTTTCTCTTTCTTGTACTGGAGTATGCATACTTAACTAGTGCACTCCCACTTTAACGGGAATGGCTGTGTTACGGAAAGAAGCCTTCATTTCTCTCTCTCGAGGCACTTACATGACCCCCCTCCCTATACATTGTGGGCACCTCACAAACATCTGACTGTAGCCTTACGACACCCCTGTGAGGTAGGGAAGCCTTGGCACCTCTATTTTACAGATGGGAAGCTAAAGCACAGAGATAATCAGGCCTGGATTCACAAAGGGACTTAGCTCAGTGTTGTAACGACTAACTTGAGACACCTAGAAATAATGGGAACAACACTGCTATCCACACAGCCTAGGCTCCCTATAATACATGGGGAGAGATAGGTGCCTCAGACTGTGATCCACAAAAACCATCCAACTAAGCAGGGAGCTACCTAAGATAGCCAATGGGAGATACTAATAAGTGGGATGCATCCTAAGCCTCAGGCCCCTAGGTCTGGGCTGCAGGGAAGCATCTAGCTCTCTTTGTGATGCACAAATGGAACCCCTCGCCTGAAGCCCGCGGCTTAGACAACTACCTAACTCCACACAAAACTGCCCCTAGCACAGGTGTGGGTGGGGGCACTGCCGACCTTATCACTTTTAGTCCAGTGGTTAGACCACTTACCTGGGATGTGGGAGATCCAGGTTCAATTCCCCCCTCTGCCTAAGGAAGAGCTAGGGTTTGAATAGGGTTCTCCCACTTCTCAAGTGCCTGTGCTATCCACTGAGCAATGGGATGTGCTGATATGAGGCTCCCTCTCTCTCTCCTGTGGCAGTTGTATCCACAGTGGATAATTAAAGAGGGAGTGGACCAGAGAGAGAGAGACTAACAATGGTACACACCTGGGTCCAGTCCCCCAGCTCTAGTGACTATTTAATTATTTATCCACAGTGGAACAGCTCCAATAGGAGGGAGACTAGCCCAGCAGTGAGAATACTCTCCTGAGAAGTGAGAGAGCCCTGTTCCAATCCCTACTACTCCTTAGCCAGAGAGGGGAACTGAATTCAGTATCCTTCCCCCCAGCTGAGTATTCTAACCAGTGGAATCTAAGTTATAAAACCACCTTCTCCTCCAGACAGATTTTGAATGGGACCCGATCTGATAGCGTGCACTCAGAGCACACCTGCTAGATCAGTCCCTGTGGGATAGACAGGCACTCTGCTGCCTTTCTTTCCCCCAGTTTGTGGCTCGTTCTGGGGCTTAGGCATGAGATAGGAACGTGGACACTTAGAATGAGGCAGCAATGTGCAGGCTCAAAGGCAGAAAATGAGGCACCAAGTGAACTTTTACCCTGAAATCTTAGGGACCGAATGAGTTTAGGTGCCTAAAGGGTTAGATAGCAGCCCAGCAGTTGTGGGGATGGTAATGGTGCCTCTTTGTGGATCTGTGGGTCCCAGTGACTTGCCTAAAGTATTGCTCAGATCGGCTGGGTTCTAGTCTAGTGTTCACCCACAGACCATCCTTCCTCACAACAGGCTCCTATTCTCCATGTACATGTGTCAAAGGTCAGATTTAAGTGCTATGGATGAAAACCTTATTACCTACCCAAAGGTGAAGCTTAGCCCTGTGTTTCTGGACCCAAGCTCTGGGTAGCCTATAGAGGAGTGTCATGGGGGTCCTTGTCTCCAGCACAATAAGGACCCACTGCCACACCCAGAGACTCTTTATTTTATTTTCCAAGCATAGGCCAAAAGACACAAAAAAATGCTTCCTAAGCTTTCCCTGAGCTACGGCTTCCAGGGCACTTTTCCCTTTATCTCTCCCTCCCTCCTGCTTCAGGGACTACTGCAGCATGCTACCTTGGTCTTTTTGCTGAGCACCGCCTCTCAAGGCTTTCTCCCTGGAGACTCTTTCCTCCAGCAGGTTCCCACCACCTCACCTCACCTCCCCAAGGAGTCTGGTAACCTCCTAAAAGACAGTGACTTTAACTTCCTTTTTCTTTATGTAAGATCGGCACTTTATGTCTCTAGGAGATGCCACGCCTTCTTAATTGGCCAAACTGGGTGCACCTATTCTAGCACAGTGGGGCTGGACCTGCTTCATTTAAAGCAGTGGTGCTCAAATGTTTTTTTCCGTGGACCAATTGAAAATTTCTGAGGGCCTAGGCGGACCACTGAGGGTCTTGGCTGGGACTGGGGAGCGGCCACTGCGTGGCACTGCTTGGGGCCCATGTGGTGGAAAAGGGGTGGGGCTGGGGGGGGGGAGTGGCCACCTCTGCGAAGCTTGTTCCGTAACCTTTCCGCGGACCACCTGAATGGAGCTCGCGGACCACCACCACAGTTTGAAAACCTCTGATTTAAAGGGTACTAGTGTACCCCTCCACACATTGTACCTGATCCACAGAGGCTGTGACCCTGTTTTTTCAGCTCCCAGCCTTTAGCAGTGAGGCCTTTCACTTAAAATAAAGCATGGAGTTCCTTAGTTCAATCCACCCTTATAATCAAGATGTTACAGTTCAGCTGAAATTCCAGCTGCTCGGGGCCTCAGATGCTACTTTGTGTGAGCACGTAGTCCAAGTCCTAGCCCTTGTTAATCACAGACTTGCTTTTCTTAAGCCATTCCTCAGTTTTTAAATCAGCTGCTGAAGTAAGAGACTGGAAATAAACACTGTGTTACACAGTTTCTTGGACAATAAGCCCTTTCTGACACACATTTGAAACTTAAATCCATGGGCTTCTCTGTGGTGATGCATTATGACACTGGGTCGAAAATAAAGGGTTTTCATCTTATCCCTATTAAAATTTATTGCTCATTATATTGAATAAATGAATGAAGCATTAATTTTAGCAGGCTAATAAAAGAAAGAAAACTCTCCCAAGGTTATAAAAGTTTTAAGACTGTGACAAAATAAAACACTTCTTTTAATATGTTGACCGTTGCTTATCCATTATAAAAGTTCTTTCTAGCACTAACTAAGCTAACGGACATATTCTATTATTTTCTTGATTCCTGGATCCCTGCCCAGAATACATCATCAACTGCCTCCTGCACATAGTGATTAAGAGTGAATGTTGCTACAGAAAGGAAAACATTTGATCAGAGAAGACTAACAAAAAATTGCAATTCTCTTCAGGGGAAAGCTAATAAATAATAACCTAAAATAATATGAAACAAAAAAAGCAAAGAAAATTGCCTAGAACATTCAAAGACTTACATTTAAGGGGGGGAAATGAAAAATACTTAATTTTTTTATAAAACTAGTTTAAAAACTGACAGACTGATGAAAGATCACATATAATGACATTTAAAAAAAAACAACATAATAACCGCAGATATCACCCCTTTATGAACTGTCCTGAGGAAGGGGCAGAGCATAGTCATAAATTCATTTACCCCTTTTTTAATGAAACATTATATTCTCTCACTGCCCACATGGCCAGCTATTCTGCGTGGTGAGTAAGGGTGGCAGAGCTAAGGTTCCTTCTTCTCTCTGTCCATCTCTGCTCCCTTCCCCACCAATTTGCGTACAGAGTACTGAGCAAACAGCCCTGCTCTCCTCCCCCATCCCTTGCGACGAGAGTCTCAGTCAGCGGAGGGCCATGTAGGGGGACTGACAGAGGCCTTAGTCCCTCTTATTCCCTTGCATGGCTGAGCAGCTGAGTAAGGGTTGTAAGTGTGACAATCGAGCCCAAGGGAGTACAGGTGGCAGACTCAGGCCCAAAGTAGCTCCGTTGAATTCATTTGGGCTGCAAGCGGCATTTGACTCAGAATCCCCCCATTTTCCAAGCACAGTTATGGAGAGATAAAGCTATAGCCCCCATGTTTTATCTAAGAGCATAATGGAGCATCAATATAAGGCTCAAACTCGTGGCCCCAGCATACCTAGATCGGGACAGAGAACTGAACAGACTGCCTCCAGGCCAGCGCTCCGAGTGCTTTTACACCTGGCTTGCATTCTACAGCAGTAGGCAGTTTATAAATACTGTGCGAGGACTGACAGAGAAGGAGGTAGACAGAAACCTAAATAGATGTGGGGACAGATGGATGAGACCTCTACATGGTCAGTCCTGGGCTCTGGAAAATCCTTCAAGTTCTGTGCAGATTTCTGGTTATCTGCAGCTTTTAGAAGCCATAGTTTTGGTTTGTGACCCTGCAATTATAGATTAAATTGATTAAAAGCAAGTTAAGTGATAGGTCTCAACATGTAATTGTAACCAGGGAATCATCAGTGAGCAGGTGTTTTTCTAGTGGGGTCCCATCGAGATCTGTTCTTGACCCTAGGCTATTTAATATTTTTATAACTGACCTGGAAGAAAACTTAATACTTCCATCTAGCAGACAAATCTAGAATATGATCCAAGGGCTGGAAGTTGAAGCTAGACAAATTCAGACTTGAAATAAGGTGTAAAGTTTTAACAATGAAGATAATTAACCACTGGAACGATTTACCAAGGGTCTTAGTGGATTCTCCATCACTGACAATTTTTAAATCAAGATTGGAAGTTTTTCTCCTAAAAGCTCTGCTCTAGGAATTATTTTGGGGAAGTTTCATGGCCTGTGTTACACAGGAGGTTAAACTAGATGATCACAATGGTCCTTTCTGGCCTTGGATTCTAAGAGCTTATGAACAGGAAATTCCATGAAGGCAGACCCCTCCTCTATGCAGGACCTCAACATGCTTCTGTGTGAAGGCACCGATCCACCCATCATGGGATCCTGGCAGGATTGGCACCTCCTTAAATGCCAGCAGAAGGCAAACCCCTCCTCTTGATCGACTGATGCAGTGGAAGATCTGTAACTAGAACCTCGTGTTTTTTCATTCCTTGAGTGGGTTTCTCAATTGGGGAATATGGAGTGCATAATCTGGGCCATGATTTTTAATTCATTTTTAAAGCTACTAGTCCTGATTCTCCATTGCTCTGCACCTTGTACCGTCATTTATACCTGTGCAAATGGGGTGTAAAATACTGCCAGATCAGAGGTTCAACTAGGTTCAACACAACAGAAGTCAAATCCAATAATTGTTTAATCTCCCTTTTAACTGTTAGTAATTTGTATTTCATTCCAAATGACGATTCTGGAAAAAAAGATGGATTTTTCACCCTAAAGATTTATATACTATTTGCACTTAATCACAAAAATTACTTTTCAAATGAGAGTGTTATTTGACACTCATTCATCATTTTGACTTTTAATTACCTCTCAGCTTTTTAAATATATAATGTATTGTCCACTTATTCCAATTTTTCACCATTCACTGCCGTTAAAACGCTCTATTTGTCCTTGCCAAGATTCTCTTTTTTTTTTCCCTTTTAAAAAAATCTGTAGTACATTGGCTTCTAATCTCAATTTGACACTTAGATTTTACTGCAATCAAAACAGAGATTTTATCATCCTTATCTATACTTTAAATAATTTACTCTTTTCCCCCCCTTTTTTTACAGTAGTGTTTTGGACAATAGTCAACCTCAATTAGCTGTAAAAAAAAAAAAGTCTGCATTCCTTTGAATCTGCCTTCTTAAGAGTTTCATGTTTGTTTCTGCCATTTCCTTCTGAACATACACTCAAAAGTGTCTCCAGTCAGATATTATAACTCGTTTTAGTGGTTTTCTGTTTCCCAAATTATCATATTGTTTCTTGTATTGTGGTAAGAATACCCTTTGATTTCACTGGTTGCTTATGCTTTCATTTCTTGGAAACCTCCTACATTCAGGAGCATGGGATGTTTAGATTGTCTTTACATTCTATGTTAAACCCTGACAACTCCTGGTACAGAAAAACAGTCAAAGTTTCTTTTATTCAGGAAGTTTGTACTCAGACACATACAATACTAATATAATCCAAAAGTAAATTTTGTGGCAACTAAATATAACAATGATCCACAACAACTAATAAATCAGAAGAAAACATAATAAACCATGGAGGACAAGCTTTTCCATATAACAGGTGCCTAAAGTTAGGCTATTAAGTTCATAACATCACTTGGTTCAATCCTCCTTTTCCTATTAACAGTGTATAGGCATTTACACTTGTGCAAAGCTGATTCAGAATAGTAAAGTTGTACACCCACTTCTCTCTTGCTTTGCACTAGTGTAAATAATGGTTGACTGCAGAGCCCTTTTGAAAAGCTGATTATTTATTTACATAATTAAACATGGATATAGGCGGCAAACTTTAGGACCCCATCCTGTCCAAAAGTGATAAGAATGTTGATTATAGAGGACCCAGTTCTGAAAGTCTTATTCACCTGAATAATGCTATTCAAATTAATCACAGAAGTAGAACATCAGCTTCCACTGGGACTACTTGTGTGCACAAGGATTACTTGTGTAAGTAAGGCTTTTTGGACCCAATTTTTTTATTTGTTTTTCAATCCTGAAAATATTTCATTGAAATTTTGCTCATATTTTATCAGCTTATTCTTTCACTGCTCATGCCATCAATTCATAAATGTCACTTTTAAGCTCTTACAACTCACACAGCTGAAAGGAAGATACTATTATAGAACCATAGAAAAGTAGGACTGGAAGGGACCTCAGAAGGTCATCTAATCTCCTCCCCTGCACTGAGGCAGGACAAAGTATATTTAGACTATTCCCTGGCCAGGTGTTTGTCTAATCTGGTCGTAAAAACCTTCAGTGACCAGGATTCCACAATCTCCCTTGAAAGCCTGTTTCAGTGCTTAATTATACTTATAGTTAGAAAGTTTTTCCTAATATCTAACCCAAATCTCCCTTGCTACAGATTAAACACATCACTTCTCCTCCTGCCTTCAGTGGAGAACAATTGATCACTGTCCTCTTTATAAAAGACCTTAACATATTTGAAGACTGTTATCAGGTTCCCCCTCAGTCTACTCTTCCCAAGACTAAACATGCCCAGATTTTTTAAATCTTTCCTCATAGGTCAGGTTTTCTAAAACTTTTATCATAATAATGCATGTACGTAGATGCCTCAAACCAAGTTCAGGGTCTTATTGTGATGGAGGGTGTACAATCAGATAGTAAGAGACAGTCCTTGCCTTGAAAAGCTTACAAGGTAAAATTTTCAAAAGCACCCACACAATTCAGGAACCTATGCACAATGGGACAAGTCACAGGTAGGGAAGAGAAAAAAATAAATAATGCTATTGGGAACACTTTCCTCATCACAGTCCCAAGGTGGCCAGGAAAAGTAGATAGAGAGAGGCCTGAATAGTCTGCTCCATCAAAGACACCATTTCAGCTATTCACGTAGCTTGTAAGGGTCAACAGTAGATGCGGTCAGGAACTCTTAAACTAATTTTTGTTTTGGTCTGAAAATGCTGTCATGCTGAAACTGTTTGTGGACACATTCGTTTCTCAGCTCCAGGATGGAATGTCGGGTCAAAATCAGAGCAACACGTCCCACTTCACCTCCCTTAGCCAGGTGATTTGGGAGCTCACATGGGATACAGGAAACCCAGGTTCAAGTTCCTAGTGTTAATCAGCCAAGTGCATGCCCTAACCACCAAGCCACCGTTCATCTTTTCTCTCTGTAGTTTTTTTAATGTACATTTTCAAAAAGTCTTGGTTTCACTGTGCAACTGCACAAATGTCTAAACTGGAAGTATTTCACAAAATGGAATTGTTGTTTTCTGGCTAGCCGTAGTCAACTGTGGAAAGCTACAGCAGCATTGTATGTGACGTAAGATACCGCCCAATGTTGGAAGGAGGGCAGAATCTTGATGTAACAGAGGCAAAGGGCTTGTCTACATGGGGAAAATACCCAGAGTAACTAGTGCGGAGTAGGTAGTGCGCCGTAGCAAGTCTGCACTAATTCCCCATATAGAAACTCTTCCTCTTCACTAAGGCTATGTCTACATTAGCACTTTTGTCGGTCAAACTTTTGTCAGTGAGGGGTGTGAAAAAAATACACACCCTGACCGACATAAGTTTCACTGCCAAAAGCGCCGGTGTGAACAGCGCTATGTCAGTGGGAGATACTTTCTCCCATCGGCATACAATGGCTACCCAGGAGACCTTACGGCAGAGCAGCTGTAGTGGTACAGCTGTGCCGCTGTAAGATCTGTAGTGTAGACATAGCCTAAAATAAGATGAACCACAAAGGGCTTGCCGACATGGGGCGAGGAGGTGGGGAGGAAGAGTTAAACAAGATTAAGTTGAGTTAAACCAGTTTAAAAACACTTGCAGACATATGATGCAATTCATCCTAGAACACCAACTCCATATTTTTGGAGACTCTGGAGTCCTTTTTCAAAATGAATTCAGTTTGATGAGAAATTAGTTAGTTTGTCTGTTGTTTGGGTACACACACTGCTACTCTACAGTACTTTGGCAGTCCTCCAACTGGTATCCCATAGTGCTCTGTGGGCAACTGCTAGTAACCTATCTTTTTTCCTCTATACCCTCCACTGTTCTGGGGTCAAATTGACTAAAATAAGAACATATGTTGACTAAACACAAGGACAGCCATGCTGGTTCATAACAAAGGTCCATTTAGCCCAGTATCCTGTCTTCTGACAGTGACCAATGCCAGGTGCTAAGAATGCATGACTGAATAAAACAGGTAATCATCAACTGGTCCATCGCGTCGGCCATTCCCAGCCTCTGGCAAACAGCAATCCCTGAGACGATATAATATTTTCTGTTTTATTATCTATTCCTTTCCTAATGATTCCCAACATTGTTAGCTTTTTTGACTGCCACTGCACATTGAGTGGATATTTTCAGTAGAAAGGTGGAGGCTGTACTTGAGGATGGAGAGGGAAAAAGAGATGGGGCTTTAAAGAGAGATAATAGGAATGACAAAAGACAACATCACGGTGTCTGGGAACAGTGTTGCTGTGGCAAAAGATACAGTTGAAAAAGACAGGGAGATGCAGAGACAACTCCTGGAGGCAATATAGAGCCAAAATGTCACTATTACGGCAGCAGGCAATGCAATGACATAAATCAGGACTCAGCCAGACTCTGCAGCCCCTGGACAAAAGAGGGTATTGAGAATATCAGCAGCTCCTCTGCGCTGTACCCCTGCAGCTGTGCTCTCAGAGGCCATTCCTTTCACTGACCCAAGCTTAGGAGAGTGAGAACAGTTGCACCTGGGAACCCAGCTCTTTTGAGCCATCCAGCATCCCCAAGAAATTCAAGCCACACTGCTCAATTACAGTAGGCCCAAGAACAAGAAGAGGCAGAGGAAAGGCATACACACACCTGTGATCTGAATACCGCACCTGTTAAATTCATTAATACAGAGTTGTCAACGTGTTTCATACAGAAAATTAAAAGGCTTTTACAAAAATATCTAGGCACACACACAAGACAAAATAAGGATTACCACAATATTCCACTTCCAGAACCAATAAACAACATCACACTGCTCACAATTCATCCCACCCCACCATCCCCACACCCATGGGTTCTGAGCTACATGTACAGTTGCAAATTTTGAGGCGTGAGATTCTAAGTATGAGCAATAGACGTGCCTAACAAGTATTTCCTTGTCGTTTTCCATTTTGTATTGGACACCTTGCTAGCTACTGAAAAGACTCTGCATCTCAGCCTCCCACCCATTGTTAAGACTCTCTCTGGAGTAAGAGTGTCCACACCTGAATTAATGAGGAGTAACTAGCGCACTTTAAGTTCATGCCCCAGTATACTCCACACTAACTTCCTTGTGTGGAAAAGCACAAAGAGTATTGGGGTGTGACAGTTTGCAGTAGTTATATAAATCTACCTTACTGAATGTCCTTACCCATCAAAGAAAAACCCTACCATAAAACTGAAATGTACAGCACTGTCTTTCAATAAATCTCCGAGCATAAAGCAGAACGTATGGACTGCATCACTCACAGTTCAGATTTTAGATGATACACACAGACCATTTGAAGCCCATTAAAACACTAAGAAATGGCAATCTGAGTGTAAAAATTTAGCATCAGACCCTCAGCTGGTGTAAATTAGGTGGTGTTAATTGGCTTTACTGATTTCAGGGGACCTATGCCATTTTAAAGCAGCTGAAGATCTGGCCTTTAATGCTGGGCCACAGTGTGTTTGGTGAAGTGACTTCCTACCTTTTCAGCTCCTCTTCCTTCACCAATCTCGGTTCTTTTAAAAATGTTTTGATTTATATATTCCTCTAAAACACTTCTGAAGAGCGCTCTGAAGTTTTTCACATTACTTAGCAAATGTCATTTCTTCATTGTTCCCAGTGGAGTGTAAGTGGCTGAATGGTAGGACGCCTCTTTTATGTCTTCCCTTCTGAAAGTTCAGACAAATTAATTACATGCCACAAAGTAGGTCAAGTGCTCAAACAAACGAGAAAATAGTCTAATCACCTAGAAACCAATATCCTAACTGGGAGGAAGAGCAAAGACCACAAAGCCACAGTGATCAGGGAGAAAGTTATAGCCAAATCCTGACATTCAGAATTCAGGGTGGGGATTGTTCTCCCAGGATCCCCATGAGGAAATGACCATACAAGAGCAGATCACTGAACCTTTTCCCCCTCCACCACTCCCACTCTGTATATGTCTGGGGATGCACATCTGGAAGGGGGTTGGCCAGGGAGTGGGAGGTGGTGGGGATTGGGCAGACATATATTGCTGTTTCCCAAAACACTCTCCCCACTCCCCAGAAATGGAGAATCTGCCAGAATGTCAGAGGTTGTCACCTGTGTACCTTGGGAGCCTCTCCCTTTTTGTAAGGATTTATAATTCAGTGCTGGGATTCCAGGGACAGCAGCAGGAGACTGATGCGGGGGTCATGTCCAGGGACAGCTGCAAGAGCCATGAGCATAGGGCGTAAGAGGCCCTAGATCTGATGCTATGGTAGAGAGCCTCTGCATGGATGGTCCTGTGCCTATGCCTCTAGTGGAATTTATAGAGGTTTACGGCAGTTCAAATCCCCTGCGTGTTCCATGGTGGCCAAATCCCAGCCCTATGTAACAAGAAGGAAAAAATACAGTGAAGAAACCTCATAGGATTTTCCTCCAATCAGGGATGTTGCTGCAGGACTGTAACTCTTACTAATACAAATAAAGGGCCAGATCCATGGCTGGTATAAATGGGTGTCTCTGCATTGGCTTTAATGGTCCTATATTGACTTTCCCCTGATTTTTCATCCGATTTTTCCTCAGGCATAGATTGACAATCTCCTCCCACTGTTAAAAGTTAGAATTAATGATTCCTCTTGGAGTCTTTTGTTGTGTTAAAAGCAGGAACAATGCTCCTGTGTCAGCAGAGGCTTTTTTATGAACTGGGAGCTGAAATCACTGGAAGCTGAGCTCACTAGAGCTGGAGTTGCTACAAGAATTGGGAAACCTTGAGAGACTGATAGCCAGCAGAGGGGACTGGGCTCACCCTGTGTTTGGCGGGTGCCAGCAGAGGGGGCTGGTCATAGAATCATACAAGATGAGGGTTGGAAGGGACCTCAGGAGGTGATCTACTCCAACCCCCTGCTCAAAGCAGGACCAACCCCAACTAAATCATCCCAGCCAGGGCTTTGGCGAGCCGCACCTTAAAAACCACCTCCCTAGCTAATCCATTCCAGTGCTTCACCACCCTCCTAGGGAAAATGTTTTGCCTAATATCCAACCTAGACCTCCCCCACTGCAACTTGAGACCATTGCTCCTAGTTCTGTCATCTGCCACCACTGACAACAGACTGGTTCCATCCTCCCTGGAACCGCCTTTCAGGTAATTAAAAGTTGCCATCAAACCCTCCCCCCATCTTTTCTTCTGCAGGCTAAACAAGCCTCGTTCCCTCAGCCTCTCCTCATAAGTCATGTGCTCCAGCCGCTAATCATTTTTATTGCCTTCTGCTGGACATGCTCCAATTTGTCTACATCTTTTCTGTAGTGGGGGCCCAAAACTGGACACATTTCTCCAACTGTGGCTTCACCAGTGCCGAATAGAGGGGAATAAATACTTCCCTCGATCCAGCTAATGCAGCCCAATATGCTGGTAACCTTCTTGGCAATAACAGTGCACTGTTGACTCATATCTAGCTTCTTGTCCACTGTAACCCACAAATCCTTTTCTGCAGAGCTACTGCCTAGCCAGTCGGTCCCCAGTCTGCAGCAGTGCATCGGATTCTTCCATCCTAAGGGCAGGACTCTGCACTTGTCCTTGTTGAACCCCATCAGATTTATTTTGGCCCAATCTTCTAATTTGTCTAGGTCACTCTGTATTCTATCCTTGCCCTCCAGAATATCTATCACTCCCCCTAGCTTAGTGTCATCTGCAGACTTGCTGAGGGTGCAATGCACCCCATCCTCCAGATCATTAATGAAGATATTGAACAAAACCAGCCGCAACACCAAACCCTCTGGCACTCCTCTTGTTACTGACTGCCAACTAGACATCGAGCTGTTGATCACTGCCTGTTGAGCCCGATGATCTAGCCAGCTTTCTATCCACCTTATAGTCCATTCATCCAACCCATCATCAACCATTATGGTTGCACCCCACGTTCACCAGGAGCCAGCAGAGGGACTTGTCGTGGTCATGACCCATGGTTGGTGGGAGCCAACAGAGGGGGCTGGTCGCACCCTGCGAATGAGATGTGGACAGTGCAACTATGACGGTTGGTAGGGCAAGGGAAAATGAGATGGGAGACGCCAAGGACATGCCCCACATACCCTAGGGTAGGGTGGGTTCTGCTCATTGGGTTGATGAATTTGGTTTGCACTGTTTTCCCAAATCAGTGTTGTGTTACTTCCTTCTTTTTATTAAAATGGTTTACTTTCTACACTCAGACTCAGTGCTTGCGAGAGGGGAAGTATTGCCTTCTGCGGGCACACAGGGAATAGTGTGTGATTTCCCAGGTGACTGGGTGGGGGCTTGAGCCGGTTTGGTGTTGTATTATTGACAGGAACCCCTAGATATAGAACCCGGCCCTTGCTGTTGCCAAATCTCTCTGGCAGAAGAGTTACACACCTAAAGAAATGGACTGATTTTCAGAGATGCAGAGCATCTACCGCTCCTGTTCATTTCACTGGCAGATGAGGTACTTTGGAAAAAGCTCAGCAGCTCACAGGATACATATGTATATGCATCCCAAAATTGCAATGGGTTTTTGGCTGCCTTACTGTATTACAAATCTTTGTCCAATTTACTGAGCTAATATAATGTTAAATTGGATGTTGTAGTTATGTCTTGTTTAGAAATCTTACTTAAAAATAAACAAACAAAAATGATCTCTAAAAGTGTAATCTAAAACATAAGCCAAGAGCCTGAAAAAAAAAATTCAACGTAACTTTATTAAACATTCCTTCAATCAATAAAAGTCTCTGTTCTGCTTCTAATGTCTTAAGAATGACATTTAGAGCTTGAATGCAATGACCTGTATAAATGATATTTCTGCCTATACCCATTATTACTACCGAAAAAACAAAACAAAACATATTCACCCTTCTGACAGAAATTGCACAATATTGATTGTTTTCTTTCTTGTGTTAAGGAGAAAAATGCATCTGTAGCTGAATTATTAGGCAAATAAAGTAATAACTTGCATGAATTTTAGATGACAAACAATACAATAACCAGAGAAACGACTCATGATAAAAAAAAAGGAAATGATTTTGCAACATCTGTCCATATGAATCAATCTTACTCAGGTTGAGGTATCCCATCGAATTTATTGGAACTGTTCATGTAAGTGAAAGGAATACTACCAATGCTGGCTGAATATTTTTGGACAGAACTTTCTTTTTCCCCACAAAAAAAAAAGACAGATTCAGGTCAACTGACACATTTGCAATTTCACGTCAAATTCACCAAATGGCTTCAGTTGAAAAAAAAAAATCCAAAAATTCAAAACATTTTGTTCTGACATTTAAAAAAAAAACATTTTGATTTTTCTATTTGAACCAGCTGTCTTTTGAATTTTGCTGCAATTTTATTTATTTTTAAAGGGTTAAAAAAGTTGAAAATGAAACAAGTGGTGTTGGGTTTTTTTACTTTTCAGTTTGCTAAAGCATTTTTTGTTTTCTTTTTTAAATTCATTTTGGGTCGACATCAACTATTTTGTTGCTATAGCTGTTTTGTCAGCAAACCAAAAAAAAACCAAACACCCAAAAAAACAGTTATTCACACACCTCTCAATATGACCTGATCTAACGCTTTCCATTGAAGGATTCTTTCCATTGAATACTTGCGTGAATAAGGTTGATAGGATTGGGTCTATGTTTTCATATTGTATTGATTGCTATTGTATGTGAACGCCATCTACCATGTTGCACGTATCAGCTGATAAGATGTACCAGGGAAACCCATCTACCATGACATCTTGCAGTAAAATCTCATGATATTTCATAATAGTGCTGAACTCTACAGAGATTCTGGACTGCGGGGCAGCCTTAACACTGCATGTGGCGAATCCAGCTCTTGGTCTAACTGTGTTCTTGGTTTCAAGCTGATGCATGAAGATAACTATCTAAGATGGTAAATCCAGAATGTTCCTAATTAGGTCTGGCAGGGTCAGACTTTCTTTTCAAATGTGAGTCCACGTCTTTTTTTCCCCCCTCTTTTGAGACAGTAATTTGAAAATGTTATTACTTGATTTCATTTTTTTTAAAATAATTTTTCAAGAAGAGAAAAGGACAGCGATTAATTGAATTCCTAAAAGTGCTCTTACTGGTTAATTCCACAACAAAAGCCATCCATCTTATACAATCAAGTCTACTATTTCTCTTACAAAAAAACAAACAAACGTTAATACCAAGAGATATGCCAATCCTTAATTGGTGCATTAGAGGATAAATCAAGCCAATAGAATATTTAACTCACTCACTTCAGCAGTATCCTAGGATTAGACACCAAAAATCTCACTTCCAGAGTGAGAGTTTAAGAGCTTCTAGGGGATCAATTGCTAAATCTACCAGAGAAAAAAAATGCCCAAACGAATTGTTTTAATCTAACATCCCAAAGAAGATGCTATTTCCAAATCATATCTTATCTCCAAATCCCCTCTATATTTACCTTGATTCCTGAAATCTCTTTCTCTCTCCTGGGCTGCAGAGACACCAGTTGTTGCTGGTGGAATGGGAGTTGTTACAGCCCCTAAAAGGTTTCAGCTTACTCCCCCTACACATTCATCCAGCTTTGTTGCTCAGTGTTTGAAGGGTGTGAGGTCAGAACATTGGCTCCATCCACTCTTCACCCCTCTTTGGCCATTTGCCCAGCTGGAGAACAGCTCAGGTGTAGCCCTTACTCTTATAATGCCCAAAGAGGCAGGATGGTTCAGTGGTTAATGCCCTAGTTTACTTGGTGCTGGACTAGGGTTCAATTCCTACTCAGTTACAAACATCTTGTGTGACCCTAGCTTCTCCCTGCCTCAGTTCCCCATCTAAGAAATAGAGAATTTACCTCTCTCCCAGATTGTGAGATGCTCGGATACTGAACCATATAAGTACCTTAGATAGATACATACAGTAATAAAGTAGCTAATTAAGGACTTTGATAAAATCATATCCATGGATTGGTTACCCACTTGAACATGGGGAGCTGGCTGTAATAGCAAAGAAGTTTCTCTTTTTCTCCTCTACCACAGTTTTCTAAGAGGTCTCGGAGCCTTGGGCAGATGGATTTGGAGTCAGCTTTAGCATTCTAGTCTCCTATCCGTGCATTTCATTTGACAGGATGGCTTGATGTTCTTGTGAAAATTGGTCTATAACTTTTGCCTGCTTAGAAAATTACTCTTGAAAGTAGGTCAAGTTATTCTCAGCAAAAAATGTTATAAACAAGTGCAAAAGAACCAGACAGAGAAACTGGATGAGTCTAAACCAAAAAGGCCATGGATTTTGAGATGATACTTGTTAAAAACAGATGCTGTGGAGCTGGAATTTAATTAACCAAAATTGGTTGTTCGGATATTTGGCCTAATTGGTGAACAAAATAATGGGGTCTGGGCGATACAGCCCATTGCTCCCTTTGTGAAGCCTTAAAGAAAGAGACTTGAGGGTGAAAATAGAAAAGAAGAGACAGAGGCTACTGGAGCAAGATTCACCATCATGGCTGCCACCCTCGCCATCTCCTGGGACCACGGACATTCTTCATCCTAATCCTGAGAGATGACCTGACTGACCAGACCAGAAAGAGGGATCCAGATGACGGTGCTGCCTCTACCAGCTCCAGCTGAATCCCAAACACCACCAGTGATGAAACGGGATTAGACTTTAACAACAGCAGCACAACAGCAGCTCCAGCTCACCTCAATTAACTTCTTCTCTTTTACCCAAAAGGACAAATTACTACCACCTTTAATATCATCTAAAAGACTGTCAGAAAAGGGTTGTTGTTTTTTTCCCTTCTAAAACTCTCTCCAGCTAGAGAGGAAGGGAACAAGGGATGTTGTTAAAATGAAAGCATTATTAAATGCTCTACTTGTTTTTCCTTCCTTTCTATATCTTTAATAAAAGGTTAAAAAGATTTTAATGGTGGGTTTGCCATGGTACTAATCAGGCTGAAGTCTCTGTATACCATGCCATGGGCTTATTTAACCTGGTTTAATGCTGGACAGTGAACAAGTTATGTTAACATCTTTGGCCCAAATATTCCATCTAAACTAATACAACAGTGTAGTCTCATTGTTTCCGGTCATCAGCTGATTATGTGGTTCTACCATCTTATCAGCACCTTGGCCTTACAGTGGGTAGGTCTGCCTTGCTAGAGTCTGCTGCAAACTCAAAGATTTTAAAGGTTATCACAGCTCTACTGCAAATCTTGGACAGCATAAATTTTTCACCACCACACTAGTTTATCATGTTATTTTAGTTTGGAAAGCCATTGTGCAAACTGCAAATAGCTATATTGCATTATGTTTCCATCAAGGAAATATAACTGGGGTCTTATGCAGTAAAAAAGTCATACAAACACATTGACACTGACTCCATTAGCTTACAATCTAAGGGCAACCTATTCCATACAAGCAGATTGCTGTGCTGCTGGGGAGCACCTTGGAAGTTAATGTGTATATGGGAGGGTGTTCTCCATAAGTAGCATGTGGAGGGTTTGGGGAGAAAGATGTGAACAAGTATACACACCTGCATTTAGAAAGTAGTTAAAGTGTCAGTTGTCCCCATCTTTTGACCCTCAAACTAGCCATCACTGATTGGTGTGGAGACTGAATCGCATAGTGGCGTCTGCAGCACCACATGCACTGCCCCCCCCCCCCTTGGATAAAGAGGCAGCCTAGGGAGGGTTGACTCAGCAGCATGAGCCGCATGTACCTGTCTTCTTATAAGGAAATGAAGTGATCCCACCTGCTGGTGCGTGGTCAGCAATTGCCCAGGATAATTGTAATCACCTGGTTGGCTGGTCCATACCTGCCCAGGAAATCAGGAGCACCTGGTTGGTTAAACTCCAAGCCATGACCTTAGAAGGTCATGCAGCAAATAGCAACCAATGGGGCTTATCCTCTGCTGACCAGGGGAAACTATAAAAGTTCAAACCCAGGTAGCAGAGGGCAGAGAGGAATTGAATCTACCTGGCACCCCACGTATCTCTTGGTCATGTTGGCTCGGTGGGCTGACGCATCTTCCCCAGCCCGCTTCACTGTGAACTGATCACTCACAGTGGCTCTCTCCCATCTGCAGTATCTAAAGCAAACGGCAACTGAATTTGGCCAGCATGGTATACCTGTATATAATGTTTGTGAGCATGAATTACCAACTGTTTTCTGTTGTGTTTGTCTTGTAACTTCTTTGGGGAACTCCAAAACCAGGCACCCTAGTGTCACATGCTGGCAGCCATGCGTTGATCCAGGAGAGATCACAAAACGCTAAAGTCTTGGGTGGCACATTTTGTCCTTTCGTGCACGGAGTTCTCCTGCCCTTTGCTATCACTGTTTGCTGTGCAATTGCTTGCTGTGAAACTGTTTATTATAGAAATAGAACTGTTTTATTATAAGGATAGGATTGTTTATTGTAAAATAAAGGGTTTATTGATTAAGCAAACCCCAGAATCATCACTGTCTTGCTTAACCCCCGTATCCCAAACCGAACCTATCAGAGAGTTTTTCTCTCCGTTTCCACAATTGGCTCATTTCTGAAAGGCGCCACAGACATGGTGGGTCTGGAGGAGGGATTGACGGCTTTGCTGATCAGTTCCGGAAGGGTGTTCCATGACTAAAGACACATTGAACTGACTTTGTTTCACATAACATTGTGAAGAAAAAAATCGGCATATTATATATCAAAACATTTTAAATATATGACTGCAATATAGTAAAGTTAATCCTTACATATGGTTAATGCCTTTTCAGAGGCAGGAGAAAATAGCATAACCACCCTTGCCACCTCTCAGGGATGGTCTACATTGACTTGGCCCTGCTTCAGTGCAGGAGACTGGATCTCTTGAGGTTCCTTCCAGTCCTAGATTTTTAGGATTCTATATTTGAGCATTTAAAAATATGAATTATTTTGTACTTTTTGAATATTCCATAAAATATGAATCCTTTGTGACACATCATGGACAACTGCCCCCTTCATAGTTTAGTGATGGCAAAAAGGGGATCCACCTAACTACCCCATCAAAATTAGTGGCTTTCAAATCTCAAGATTCAATTACTATCCCAGCCCATTGGATTTCAAATGCCATACAAAAGGAGAAGAAGAAGAAATGGGAGTTCTCACATATTTCTATACCTTGCTGAATCATGGTCCAGAGGCAGAATTCTAGAAACTTAACTAATGGGCTGATACTGCCTTCATAGTCTGGTGTGGTTTCTATTGACTTCAAAGAGAGATGTATGCTCACAGATTGTAAACTCCTTCGGGCAGGGACCATTGGGAAGATCATCAGCCAGTGTAAATTGCCATCACTCCATTGAAGTCAATAGAGTGATAACATTTTTGACCAGCTGAGAATCTATCCCCACATCTCCCTGTCTGTTTGTAAAGCACATGGCACATTGAGGTCCCTGAACCTGACTGGAGGCTTCAGGACCCTACTGCAACACAAATAATGAGAATACACACACATTACAGAGAAAGATTTAGCATTTACTCAAATAGCCAAGATGAGCATCAGCTGAAATTGTACTAAATAGACTGGATAGGCAGAAAGCAGTCATCATTTAAGAATAAAAATAACTGGTCTCAAAAGAATTACAGTCATCAGAAGAATGAACAGAAAAGAAGGGGTGAGAATGGGGAAGAAACCTTTTATACAAACTGAGTCTTTTAGTTATAATCAAGACTTCAACACCAAAAAAGATGAAAGAAAGGATATTACTCACTCATAAGAAGCCTCTTCTCCTGCTGTTTCCTTAGATGTTATCTAAACCTAATGGAGATGAAACACACACACAGAGATTTTTAATTTCGTGACCACCTTTGTACCTAATCATTTTACTTGGGGTCAGATAAACCTTAATTTTATTTGAATATGGTGAACTTTGAAGTGAGATGTACAAAAACACTCTGCAGTGTATACATTCATTTTTTCCCACTAGCTTTCCTGCCATAACACTTTTGATATATAATTATTTTGCTCACAATCTCCATTTTCTGGTTACTTTTTCACACAGCCATTTCTGTTTAAAACCAGGCTGGAGGTCACAGTATTTTATTCTAGGTAAGCTATTTTGTGAAGTTCTTTTTACAGTACTGTATGTAAAATTATATTTAAAAAAAAAAACCTCTGGAAAGAGACCATTTATTGCTCAGTTGTAACTTTGCCACAAGCCCCTTAGTAAAGAGAAGCATGTAACTGCATTTCCCTAGCACTGAATTAGGTCGTGACTGAGACTCATTATCTGGTCACCAACTTGCTCTGGGGGATTGGTGCAAGAAGTAAATTGTATTTGTCCTATATCTGGCATAGATTACATCCCCCTCTGTGCTGCCCAACACACTGGGTGGGGGGTGTCACACGCAAGTCTCTGCCCACTCCCTGCTCACCTCCATAGGGAGTAACTAGCAGTGTCATGGTAGTTGGTGATTCCCGCATTTCTAAACACAATACAGGTAGCCAGAATGGACTAGGTGCTTCATACCCTCTACTTCCCTGTAAATGCATGTGACTCAATAACAATCTTGACACATGGCTGTAAACTCGAGAAATCGAGAGTCAGGAAATGCCATACTTAATTTGACACGTACAATCTTAACTCTTCCCCATGTACTTACACATTATAACACAACCTTTAATGACATGAGCACCTACCTGCGATATCTTAAATAATGTTCTATAACATCCTAATTTTATTGTACATCCTAAAGCCCTGACAGTGTCTGCTAGGCATTGTCCAGAGTAAGGGCTGTGCAGAGCCACAGCAGCCCAGGAATACTGGGATTGAACATTTACCAGAGATAATGGCTGCTACATCACCCCTTTACGGCATGCAGCCTGCTCTACCCTGGATGCTATGTGTGTGTCAAGTGTGGCCTCATAACCAGAGCTGTGTGGAAAATATGCAGGGGAAAGGGGTGAGGGAAGTGTTCAGAAAATGTCAGTGAAAACAAAACAAAACAATTCCACAGAAATGTTTGATTTTTTTGGAAAAAAAATGTGAATACCAAAATATTTTGATTTGGAAGTATTGCCGCAGTGCAACTCATGTGAGTTGTACTTCAAGAGTCTTGTGTATCCATTTTCTTCTATAGGCCGGGCTCCCTGGTTGGACTACATGTCCCAGGATGCTATACTTCCCTCCTTGGAGAAAGGAGTCAGTGTGTCATGGGAGTCCCTGGGCATGGTGCATCATGGAATATGTAGTTCAGCCAAGAAGCCTGGTCTATTGACCAGAAAGGGGTCACAAGACAACCTAATTACAACATCACTGAGACACTGGAGCTATATTTCCAAGGCAAAATAGTTCAAATTATGGGAATTTGGGGATTTTTTTGATGAAAAATTGAATATTTCCATGGAAAACATACTTCTCTCTCTCTCTCTCTCTCTATCTCACAGATGCAGGCACACACAGACAGAGTTGCACACACACGTAGAATTTAGTAAAAAACCTAATTTCCCATCAAAATCAAAAAAATGTGGATAGAAAATTTTCAACTTGCTCATAGCCTCCCCACTCCTCTGGGGTGCACCATGTGTCTCAGGAGGCCTAGGAGGGAGCGGGCCCTGCACCACACTGAGCACAGAGATTTGACTTTAGTCTAACTCTCACACAGGCCCATGCAAAAGGTAGTGATGAGTCTGTTCCCTCCGCCTCCCCCCCATCTTTTATGCAGTGACACTATTTTCATTGTTTGGATTGTGCAGCGTGTTTGCCCTAACTTATATATATATATATATATGTGTGTGTGTGTGTCATACGTCAATGAGACTTGCTGAGGGGCTCAGCAACTATGAAAAATCAGGTTACTTTAACATTTTGGGTCTAGCTTTAGGCAACATTTGCTCAACATGCATGTTAAATACCTATATAAGCTTCACCTAATTTGCAGAGACCCTGAGCAGCTGAGACCCACACTGAATACAATGAGCGAGGAGGCTGCTCAGCACCTCTGAAAAATCAGGACACTTTGAATTAGGCAGCTAAAAATAAAAACTGAGGTCCCTGATTTGAGGCACTTTTCTTTTCTTCGAAAATGCTGCTGTGTGTGTCTGAAAAAGGAACTGGATATTTTGAAACGTAAAGACACCTAGGGGTAGGTCTCCACTGAACACTCCTTACAGCAGCATGCAGAGTACATGGGTATAAATAGCAGTGTAAATGGTGAGGCTCTGCTTAGGTGAGTAGAGTAAAGACACACTTGAACGTTAGGGCATGTACCCTACGTGGCTCTCTATACTGCCTCCCCCACACAGCACCTCTCCTGTCTCCATTGCCTTTTTTAGCAGCAGAGTGTCCCACTGCCTTCCCACTGCTGGACTCCTTCATGCTTCAAGGAAAGGCTCAGGCTGAGCAGTGGGAAGACAGAAGGGAAATATTTTGACAGCTCCTCGCTGCTGGAGTTTTTCCCTGCCGCAAGGAGCTGCTGGAGCCTTTCCCTACCACACTGAAAGACTCCAGCAGCAGGGAAAGACTCTGGCAGGGGGAAGGCAGTGGGAGTCCGAGCCTTTCACTGATGCGTGCAGCTACACACACAGCATGGACGCAGCTTCCTTTTCACTTCTGTGCATAGCTACACATATTGTATATGCTGCTGCCTGTGGTGTTCCTGGTATATGTATTTTAGGATGAAATCCTGGCCCCACTGAAATCAGTGGGAATTTTGCTATTGACTTGAGGGGGGAGTTGAGATTTAACCCCTAATTCCAAACAAAATAAGCTCCCTCTGTAACTGCAGTTAAAGAATGCCAAAGTTACTCAGATCTGGGACAAAGGAATTTCAATGAGTTTTTTTACCAGTTATGATTTCAGACAATCCACTTCCCCGTGATGGAGGAGTTTGGACTTTTGAGTGTTCACTCCACTGATTAAATATTTCACAAGCTCTTTAACAGGTTTGTTCATGTCATTCTTACAAGCAAAGCTATTTATTTCTTAATCACACAAAGCACATGGGGAAAAGAATGAAGCTTCTGCGTGACAGAGAACAATGCCCATGTCATCTTGTTGCTGGCTTAAAATTATAATGTTCATCAACATTTATAGAATGGCACATTCCACATTCAGAGTGCTGTACAGACATCAGTTAAATTACAAGTCACTGAAGGCCTGATCCAAAGCCATTGACATCAAAGGAAAAACTCCTTACTATAAAAAACTCTATGGAGGTAGGTGTAATGATTATAATTAAACTCACTCATAGCTGAGAAGATGGACAGTCCAGTGGGTCACGTGTTACCTGACGTTTGAAGAACTGTGTTCAATGCCTTCCTCTATTACAATCTTTCTACATGACCTTGGACAAGTAATTTACAGCCAGATTTTTAAAAGTATTTAGTGGCCAAGAAGGATTTATAAAAGCATTCTGGTGCTTACCACCCATTAAAATTAATGATTTTAGGTGCCTAAATACCATTACAAATCTGTCCCTCTGTCTGTAAAATGGGGACAGTAGCATTTTCCTACCTCGCCCAGGTGTTGTAAAGATAGATACATTAAAAAGTGTGAGGTGCTCTGTTGTGGTGGGGGTCATACACTAAAGAAAGAAAGACACTAAGTGAGAGACATAAAATCATGAGCCTCAAGCCACCAACTATTCATCTGATTATTTATTTGCTTCTGGTACTGCCCCCAATGTGCTCAGTGCTCTCTGAACAGAAAAGATGACACAATCCCTGCCTTGAGGAACTCTGAGTCTGAAGACAGACTGACAGAGAGAGGCCAGGGGAATGGGGCAGAGCATTAAGAGAATGGTCAAGGTGATGCTTAGTCACATCACAGGTGTAGTAATGCTGATCCCAGCACTAGCCCCTGCCGCAGTTTTCAGTTATTGAGACGCTATTAGGGCCTGCAGCTGTGATACAGCAGCATGGAATGCTGTTCTGGGAAAGGCACCGCCAATGGGAGAATTGGTCAAGCCAGAGCAGGGGCTTGGATGATGTTGGAAGGGGAGGCAGTAGGAAAAAATCTGTTAGAGAATGAAGAGGGAAGGAGAAGACTCTAACTGCTGAGTTAGGGGATAAACCAGAGCTGGGACAGGAGGTGAGGTGTTAAAATAAAAGAAGAATGGGAGAATAAAAGTAGGTGACTGGGAAGTGAGAAAAATGCAAGAGAAGAAAAATGGGAAAGGTTTCAGGGCAGAAGAAGCAAAACAAAAAATAGAACTGGGCATATAGAGGACACTATTAGAAAAGAGAAAAAGAGGGAAATAAAATCTACTGATCATCAAATCTAAGGAGCCCCACAAGAAAAAGAGAAGCAAAGGACAGGACAGCCAGAATGGAACTGGACTTACAACCAAGAACAGGAAAAGTTGATTTTTCTCTCTGAAGTGAGACAGTATATTGTTCAGTAATTTCTTTCGTTCTTGTTAATAACGAGACATTTCACGTTACCTGCACAAAGTAAGGAAGAGTAGAGTGTACAAGCTGGCAAAGGTTAATGAGTTGGTAACATGGTTTGTTATTATAAGTGCTTAGTAATAGTCTATAGTATTTATGATCCTGCTACACTTTTGGATTTTCCCCTATAGAGTTCTAAAAATTTTAAATGATCTCTTTCGACTTGGTTTGCCTTTAACTCTCCTCACAGCGTAGCCTGGGTTACTGCAAATGCAAATGGATTACAGACTGATTAAGGGAGAGTTGCCAGTCTAAATCAGAAGAATTCTCTATAGGGAGTTAAGCAGAAGTGAGGCTGCAGGTGGGATTTCAATGCAGAGAGACCAGGTTTCTTGTGGATGAATTTGGGAAGCGAATTCCATGTAAAAGGGGGATAGGTGGGATAACAACACCAGGAGAGGAGCGCTGGTCTCGAGGTTAAGGCGCTAGGCTGGAATTCAGGAGATCAATTCCTGGCTTTCCTACTGGCATTCTGGGTGACCATGGACCAATCTCTTCATATATCTGTGCTCCACTATTTTATCTGTAAAATGGGGATGAGACTATTTAGTTTCCCCTACCCTTTGTTTTGTCTGTTTAGTTTAGTTTAAACTCTTTGGGGCAGTGACAGTCTATTGCAATCTGCTTGTATGGTGCCTGGTACAATGGTCACTGTTGTAATATAAATAATTAGCAACAAATGGCAGACTAGGATTAGAAGTTAGTAATCCCAGTCCTTTGACCATACCATTAGACCAGACTTCCCCTGCAAAAGTGATGTTGCTAATATTTACTGAAAGGAGATGAATGAAAAGTGGGTTGGAAACGCCTCCTCATATTGATAAAAGCAGATGCATTTCTCTCTTACAGGAAAATCACCATCTAACACTACTTTTTACGTTTATATATAATCACCCTACACACACACCATGATTTAGGTGTAAATGATCCATAGTGAATCAAGAACTGCTGTAAAAAAATATTATGCAAATGTTTGCCTTGTGGTAATGGAGAACAAGCCTTCTACTTAGCTAAGCTATTTAACGAAAGATGAACACCGTATTATCAGAATAGTTCAATTAACCAGATCATCCAATACATACGTGATACCCTCAATATTGCTATTCAGCCACTCAATAAATAAAGTAATCTCTTTTTTTTTAATACAATGCTGCATCACCATAGCAATAACCTTGAGGCCTGCTCCCAAAGATTCAGATATCTATTGTGAAAGTCTTTATCTAATATTGCTAAGTGTGGACGACACTAATCTTTCCTCCAGCAGCACAATCAAGAACAAAAATGTCAATTGTACAGTATTATGGAGGCTCAGGTTTACTCATAAAACCTAATAACAGTATTAACAGCAGAATCCTATAATTCATCAATTCCACTGGTTAAATTTTACCTCTGTGCAGATGCCCAGCAGAAATCCTGTGTACCATGTAAGTCCCTTTTATTCCCTACATGGCCTGTGGGAGGGGACAAAGCTAGTCCTGGAATTTATTTTTGCACCCCCTGTTTTAATTTTGTACATATGATTCCTGGAGTCTAATGCCTAAATAGAAATAAAAATAAACAAACAATTGAGGAAAGGATAGAAAAAGCCATGACTGATTTATTCCTGTATTTCATGAAGCACAGAGACCTTTTCTACAGCAGCTGCATCACCTCAATGCTATTTCAAAATGTGGTACTATGTTCCAAAGTCCAGCTCTGTACTGCAGCCCTAAATTGTTCCACTACTTCCCCCTCCTTCTCCGCCAACTCACAACTCTTGCAGTGTCACCTTTACCACATCTAATACGTAGTTCATACAATGCTCATCTTAACCTTTCAAAGCTGTCTGCAGGTATCAAGATCACACCATAATTGCTTCATCTTTTATACAATTAAGGACCACAGCAGAACAGCTCTTATCTGAAAAGAAGGATGTCAGAGTCATTGCTCTGTTCTAATGCCTCTCTCTGGTGCTCCCCACTTCACAACTTCCTCTGGGGTCTTATTTAAACCTGTAAGAGAAAGGCCTGGCATGCTCAGGTCAAAGCAATTTTAACCTCCTAATGGAAGGCAAGGATAGTAGACTCAGCTCCCTGGAGGTTCTGGCAAAAGGCGAGGTCTCCACTAGAAAGATTCGTTTTTCAGATGTTAAGTTCTTTGGTCATAAAGCTTATGCGAAGCTCCCTTTTGTTAGATGGGTGTATAGGGCACTTACTCTGTTTCCACCTAACTAATTACCACAACTGGCCTGCTTCTCATTTACACTGACTCCTTTATACCCGTCTGGCAGTGCAAAGGGGCCACAACATTGCAGCTAAATTATGCTCACTTAAAGGCCATTCTGTGCTACCAGAGGGGCATGAAGGGTCCAGAATACAAATGAGAATCAGGCCTAATGTGTTTTCTAATTTATGATACAACCCTTTGCGTCACTGCTGTGGAAGGTTACATATCACTTCTAATATAATAGATCTTGCAATGGCTACTACTCCTACAATGGTCTTAGTGGGAACTGGGTATTTGGAGAGGTTGCAGGTTTAGCCCAATATGTGACACATGTTTCTGTCCACAGCCATCAATATTTAATATTTCTGGTTGGGTACACAACAGTGCGATCTCTGGTAGGTTAAAAAGGAGAGCCAGTACAGAGGCTAAAGGCCTGAATGTGTATCTACTGAAGGTAAGTGGCTAAGTTCCCATTGATTTCTGTCATGCTGAATCAGGCATTAAAGTTATCTTACCAGCCAAGTCCCTGAGCATTGTCCAACAGCCATCACCTGTTTTTAAATAAACTGATCAGAGAAATGCTTCCTTTATTCCCCAGAATGTGGCATTTCTTCCTTAAATTATGCCAGTCTGAGAAGGTGGACAACATTCAGCCATGGCCCAGTGACAGGTGTGACAAATATTATCGACACAACAATATCTTTCTGACTATTGTATCAACTTTTTAAATGTTACCTGTATCTCTTTGAATCAGGGATTGTATGCTGGCCTCATGTGGGAGGATTATGAGCTTCCTCCAGGAGCCAAAAATCAGTGCAGACTCTGGGACCGATAAAGCATTCCAGCGAAGTACCACAGACTGGGGTGCATTGCATATACTGGTTCACACCAGGTTCCAGAGAGCCAAGAGTCAAATGCGGAGCTTGTGGTCTGAAGGACCAGTCTGAATTGGCAGAGTTCCTCATTTTGATCCAACAAACTGACATGAACTTTTAACCAAGAAGAACTTTCCAGGGGCACTCCATGTGGCCCGTGGGAAACCTTAGCAAGAGTGTAGACCTTTTGGTTTTTTTAAGATATGTTTACTCTGCATTGCTTTTGTCCTAAAAATAAACATACTTTGCTTTGTGAAGGCATACTGGTTTCAGTTAACCCTGTCACAGCCCCTGGGAGACATTAAAACTGCAAGTGCTGAGATAAGGTTGGGATAATCATTGTGATTTGCAGGGTGACTGCATGCCTAAATTCCCAGTCTGGAGAGAGAAGGGCATAGTGGGTGCCTGTCCCCAAAGAGAGGTGATAGCTGAAGGACCATGCTCCAAGGGGGGCATCTCTTCAATAGACCATAGAGGGGCCAGAGGTGCAGTTACTCTGAAAACTTAGACAACAGGTTTTGAAGTCAGATATCTCATGTCCCTCGTGGGTGAGCAATAAAGGGTGATATCCTAGTCCATTGAGATTAATGGCAAATCTCCCATTGACTTCAACAGGGAAGGATTTAATCAAAGAGCTTTATAAAAATAGTAAAGGGAGATTTCCACAGCACAGAATTTGCTTCTATTCCAAGATATCAGACTTTAAAACTATGATACTTTTAGGCATAGAAAAACAACCCACATCCTTATTCATTTGGCAGCTGGACAGGTGGACCAAGATTTTAAAATAAAATAAAATAAAATAAAATAAAATAAAGTAAAATAAAATAAAATAAAATAAAAGTAGGCTCCTAAATTCATATTTAGACACCTAAATAGGTAATGTGATTTTGAAAATGGCTGGACACAAGTCAAGTCTCCTTGAATCCATATAGCTATACAGCCACTCAGAACACTGGTGCCTCTTGCATATATTCACACGAAATATGCAAAATTCTTCTGCCGGAATGCCTACAGAAAACTACAGAGGCAATATCTCTCTAGAGCTTATGCAGAGCTCTTCTTCTATGTAGCTCAAAAGCTTGTCTCTTTCACCAACAGAAATTAGTCCAATAAAAGATGTTACCTCAGCCATCTTGTCTCTCTAATACCCTGGGACCAACATGGCGACAATAACACTACATACAAAAAACTAGCTAACAGTTAGGCGGTTGGTGTGCTGAGATAAATCAGGTGTGCAGCATTGTCTCATTGTTTCCTTGGGCTCCCTTCTGTCTGTATCCACTTGCTGTCTGACACTTAGATTGTAAACTCATTGATCACGGAACTTCTTTTTGTTGTGTTTGTATGGAGTCTATTTCAGTGGAGTTCTTCTCCATATCTGATGTTGCTGTGCATTATCACAGTACAAATTAAATGTGATTAATCATTGTTATTAATTAATTATTATTTATTGTAGAATATGTTGCAGGGTCGATTGAAGAGAGAGAGATTGAGCCGGGTGGAGTGATAAGGAGCGTTTATTCGGTTACAGCTTCTAATCCGCTCATTCCCCCTCCGCTACGCATCCAACGAAGTGAGCCCTGAGTTCACTACTTTACAACTTTTTATTTAAAATAATATGTAAATACACTCACTTCTACAATGACCCATAAAACCCCTATCTGGTGATATAAATAATTATAAAATAAATATTAATGGCTATAAAAGGCATATAATTATATCTACCCCCGTTTGTTATTTACCACTTAACCTGCGTGGCATATGCATTTTTGCTGTAAATTTGGCTATCTTAACAGCAAGAATAACCATAAATTCCCTTAATGAACTAAGTACAAGGGAAGAACCAGTGGGAAAGATCTCGAGCTTTCCCTAAAAGGCATGCTGTCTGGGAAAGAAGAGATAACTCCCTTCTTACCACATTCTTTGTCCAGGTGGTGAGGGGAGGAATAGGTGAGGGAACAAAGCCTGCCCGTATTATGACCCCATTACCATGGTACCTATCGTCAGGTCATTTTGCCCTGCTCCAGACTTTCCCCTGTCCCTAACTTCAAGGCCAGGAAGCTGCTGTAATCAGTGTATAATTATTGCTTGTGTAGTACATGGCCCTTTTAGCCCAAGCCAGGGGTCCTGCGAAGAACAATTTGTGCCCAAAGCCTAGGCCCAATCCCCAGCCCCCCAAGAATGTGGCCCAGCACTGACATCCTTTGTCTGCACGCCCACAGAATACATTATGGTGTGCTATAGTATAATGGCTTTATCAGATTTTCAGAAACGGGTGCCTCAAATTATGATTGTAAGGGGAAGGGTTTTCAAAGACACAAAGAACAGTTGGGTGCTTAACTCCCATTCACTTTCAATAGGAAACAACTTTCCCTTGTGCCTTTCAAAATCCAGCCCCAAGTCCATATTTAGGCACTTAAGCAAGCGACCTGACGTGCAAGATGCAAGAGTGCTGAGCAGAAATCTCAGCCATGGTAACATAGGCCCCTCCTTTCTGAAATTAAAAATAGTCTGGATGACTCCCTTATAGTTATTTGTCACTGTCATGCTCCCTTATGCTAAATGTGCCATCAGCTGAATTTGAGCACTTGACATTTTGATCAAAATCCTTTCTTTTTAATATATGGGGAAAAATGCAGATTCTGCTCAACTGAAAAACTTTGCAGATTCTGGTCAATTTTGACAAATTGTTTTGGTCAAAAAAAGGAGAAACATTTTCAGAAATAGCAGATTAGTTCATTTTGGCATTTCTAAAACAAAGTGTTTTGACTTTTCAGTTCAGAAAAATGTTTTGGTAAAGAATTTCCCTAAATTTTATTTTTTAAAAGGTTTTAAAATGTTTTTAAACCTAAGTCAAAAACAAAACATTTCATTCCACACAAAACTAACATTTCTCATATTTGCATTCGCTGAAGATTTCAAAACTCTTTTTTTCCTCCCGATTTGTCAGACCTGCATGTGAACAAAATATTCAGCTATTCAGGCAGCTTTACTTGAAATAGGTCCAGATTCCCAGGACTTCATCAAACATCAATTTATTGGTTTTGTAACAGCCCCCTTTTGCTTAAGATTTCACTTTGACATTGCCTTCCTAACAGCCTTACCTTTTTGAGTCTATGCATCAAAGACATCAGCAGGTGTATTGGGAGCCTTAAAAGACCCTACAAGACCGGAGGCTTTGATCATCAAAATGAATTGAACACAGGATGAATTTTAGATGTCCCTCTTATTGCGTGGAGCTTTCAGCTTGCCACTTTCCATTGTTTGATTTTTACAGTACACAAGTCACAACATGGTCATTAAATTCATCAAAGAGAACGCTAGCTATAGCAATTTTGCTACAAACAAAATTTACAAGCTCCCTATCAGGAAAAGTTTGATGTTTTATGCATATAGTTAAGGTTAGTCAACTTATTTTACAACTCTTAGAATATGTACCCAGCACTGGAAGTACTGTATTTGTTTAAATTAGTGGTTCTTAAACTTTTTTTTTCGGGGACCACTTGAAAATCGCTGAGGGTCTTGGTGGACCTTCACTGAATCACTGAGAGTCTTGGCTGGGATGGGGAAGCAGCCTCTGCGTGGCACTGCTTGGGGCCAGGAGAGGCTCCAGTCAGGGTGCTGCTGGTCCCACCGTGGTAGGAAAGGGACGTGGGGAAGGGGCGTTGTCGAGAGGGGGGAACAACTGTTCTGCAACCTTTCCATGGACCACCTGAATGGAGCTCATGGGCCTCTGGTGGTCTGCGGACCAAAGTTTGAGAACCTCCAGTTTAAATCAACAGGAAAAATGATCACGCATTCAACTGCCAATGCAAATTAATGCCATGATCTTGCCAGGTTCTAATAATGTACGGACAATTCTGCTAATCTGTAAAACATACACAGTCATTACACCTTGCAAATATTGATGGGCCACCATATCATCAATGCAAAGCAAGGTACTGGATTAGTAAGAAAATGGAAGGGAAGAGGAATCTTATGTACACAAATCACCATACATTATAACTCCATCAGCCACAGGCTGATTATATTATATTTACTGTTTATAGCACAGTGCCACCTGTTGTGCTAGGCACTGTGCAAACACACATTTAGCAATAAGCCCTGCCCTACAGTCTATACGAATCAGACATATAATGTGTCAGGGAAAAATGAAAAACAAAACAGCTTCTTCAAGGTCACACCACAGGTCAGTTGCAGAGACCGGAACAGAATGTAGGTCTTGTGACTGACCTATTCAATAAACGAAACTGCCTCTCAAAACATAATACCATTTACATTTCATTCCATATAGCATCGGACATCCCACATACCTCTTCAGTTGTCCTTCTTACTCTCCTTGTCAAAGACCTTCCAGCTGTTACAGTTGGGTGAAGACTGAGCCCTAGTCTACACTACATTACAAACTTATATTGGTATAACTACGTAGCTCAGACTCTTCACCCTGAGTAATGCAGTTATATCAACCAAACTCCCAGTGTAGACAATGCTATGTCAATGGGAGGGCTTCTCAGAGAGGTGGAGTACCCATATCGAGGAGAGAAGATCTCCTGTCGGCATAGGTAGCATCTTCACTAAGCGCTACAGCAGCACAGCTGCACTGGTGCAGCGAGCTGTGTAAGTGTAGACAAGCCCTGAGTGACTATTTGTGAGACTGCATATATTGAACGACTGTTCGGTGCAGCCATTTTCATATTCTTTTTTATCTGCTGTTCACAGACATTTCCAGTGAAGAATTTGATGTCCTGTATTCTTTTTGAAAGAAAAGACAAAAATATCCTACCTGCCTGAGAGACAATTCCTACAGACATCAATATATAAACTGAACCGAGGACCAAGAGACAGGTGCACAATGTCTGATCCTAGTTCTGTGGCTGACCGGGTGGTTGTCTACGTGGAGCAGTAGTGCACGTTGCTGGGGCATGATTTCTAAAGTGTGCTAACGTGTTACGCATGAATTGGTCCATGTGGGCCCTGCTAATGCACACTAAAGGTTCACTAGTGCACTTTAACATGGTGCTGTTAGTGCGCACCAGAAGGGTCCACACAGACTCATTAATGTGCAAAACATATGAGCTTTAGAAATCACATCCCCTTATTTTACATTACTCAGCCATGTAGACAAGACCCCAATGTCAGGCTTACCGGCAGCTTCTTTCTTTATACAAATACACTCAATTTTTCAAATTATACGTTGACATAAAAATATTATTGTTTAGACGAGGTGCAACACCTAGATCTGAAAGTCCTGGAATACTTTTGAACTTCATGGCTCAGAACCATCTCTGTTATTACTATATCAGTTTGCTGGTGCTGGGTGTGATCTCTATAAACAATAGAAGGATGAATCCAATTATTGTTGTTTCAGTTTGTTTTGTTGTTGCAAGGGCTGTTCTCTATAAAAAATAGAAAAATCAATGTTCTTAATAGAAAATAATAATTTGGAAAGGTTTGGAAAGAGCTGATTGGGAAGCTGATTTCCCATCCCTCTAAAATTTTTGAGATTTCAAAAAAGGTTGACATTTCACATTGTGGTGAAACCAAGATCTTTTGAATCTGAGTCTCCCACATCCCACATGCCCTAAGCACTGGACTACAAATTCCTGCAAAAGGTTTTGGTTTCAACCAATCATACATTTTCCAATAAGAAACTTTAATTGAAAAATTCCCAACTAGCTCTATTTGGGAGTATTATTGGTAGCAAAAATCACCAATGCAACAAAACCCCCAAAATCTCCTTCCCAAAAGTTTATTATATTTTTGGCTGCCCTCTTTAACATACAGTGTGTGAAAACCAGTGTGGCCAATCACCCATTATTCCGAGTAAATATAGTTTATTGAACCTATATTGGCAAAGGACTTCTGTGCTTTCCGCTGTTAGCAATCATTCCTCAACTTGCCTGCTTACCATGTACTCTCTCCCCACGAATGTTAAACAAATGTATCTTTCCTTACCCTAGAGCTGTACTGCCTCATATTATGAAATGTTATTAAGACACAAAACTAAATGCTTCACCCTTAGTAACATGGCTATTTTAATAGACATCACCATCCTGATTCCCCTTGGATTTACATCATATATCTCTATCGATTTATATGGAATCTTTTTGGATTTGCACCAGTGCACATGAGATCAGAATCAGGCCTCAAAACTTCACGTAGCTGAGCAATTCTGCTTGTAATAAAATGGATTAACTGCTGACAGGGAGGATTGTAGAGCCCTTTTGAGGGTAGGATGGGGATCATTGGACACTGGGTGAAGGCATGAGTGGGATATTAACACAGGAGAGGTGCTTGGAGTTGGGGCCTTGTTTGAAGGGATAAGGAAAAGGAATATGGTGGTGGTGGGTGTGATGACTTGACTGATGGCCTGTTTGAATCAGCAAGGGCAGTGATCATATCTGGCATTCCCAAATGTGTGGCCAGCACCATGCCCCAGAACTAACCCCAGAGGAGTCAAGGGAGATGATGGTAATGAAACATTTTCTTTGAAAATCCCCTGGGAGCCCCAGCAGTGAGATTTACAAGGGTGAGCATTGCAGCACATAACTTTTAGGCATCCTTCTGCGAAGTGGAATCAGCAACCTCAAGGTAGGCACCCAGACTCCCTAAACAATCCAGGTTTAGGGAGAGACTTAGGCACTTCAGAATGGAATTGACAAAGTCCAGCATGCTGAGCAGGGAACTGACTAAAACAGCCAGTAGGAAATGCTTAGGAGAGGGGAAGGGCTTAGGTGCCTAACTCCCTTTGAAGGGAATAGTGTAACTCTGGGCAGGAGGGGGGTTTCTCCCGCCACTCAGAATTCACAGCAGTGAACCCTCTCCTGGAATTAGGCATCTAAGGCAGATTAGCTGTTTTTCAAGAAAAACTGAAGAAAAGCCTCTCCTTATAACCTTTAGGCCAACGGAGAGCCCACTTTGCCAGATGGGGAGTAGGGATTTGAATTCATGTCTTCCAGGTCCTACAAAAGTGCCCTAACCACTGGACTATGGGATATTCTGGGGCAGAGTCTCGCAGTTTCTCATGTTGAAGATTTTTCACTTTGTATAACTAAATTAAATATTCACTGGAGTGGGGAACTGGAACATAGAGTTCCCACCTTCCAGGTGGTTGCCCTAACCACTAGGCTATGGAATCAGTCTCTGCCCCACAGAATATTTAAAATGACAACCTACCATTCTGTTCTAAAAATACTGTAGTTTTCAGATCTGATTTGTTTTAGGTTTATCTATATTGAAAAAACAAACAAACAGTATATTTCCTAAAGTTATTCTATTCTTGCTCCCAGGAATAAGTAGCAATTGTGTCAGCAGCAAACTTTGATGCCAACAAATTGAGCAGCTGTATTTTTAAATTTTGTTTAATAAAATTGCTTTTATGTAAAGGTCTGCTATTAAATATTTGATAGCTTCACACACACAGAAAAAAAAACAAATCTTTGGGATGAAAAGGCAATTATAATTTGAGGAATTATTCCTATAAACTTTAATGTTTTTCAGTTCTGCTCTATTGTAAGCCAAGGACTGCACTGTAACTGAGCCAAATTCAACATTTCTGCAAAAAAGGAACAGTGGAATAAATAATTGTTTTTTTTTTTTTTAAAAAACCTATTGTCTGTTTAATGGCTGGAGTAGAGAGAAGGGGGAAAATAAGCTCTCCTGACTCTTGTATGGTTAGCATAGTCATCAAGGATAAAATTTTCAAGAGTTCCTGAGGCCAGGATCCTCAAAGGTATTTAGGTATATTGCCATGGGAATCTTCTTCTTCTTCTTTCATATGGCGTGGGTAGGTAACAATTACTACAAATGTCAATCTAGGTTTGATAGCCAGCACATTGTCACAGCAGCGAGCTGGTGAAAGTCCTTCAGAACCCTGGCAAAAAAATGAAAGGGACACTCAGATCCGATGTGCTCTATCATTGGTGACTGGTGACCACAATTGCATACAGGCATTTGCCTCATTTTCCATTTAAAGAGGGCCTGTCCACATCTCCCATAAGATGTCCTGATGCGATTCAAGCTGCACCAGTTTTTCCAACATAAATCAAAATCCAGTGGTTCCTCATCAGCGTCAAGATCACTAGTTTGTTTTGAGCAGTCGAAATGCTCCATGTGGCTCTCCATTGAACTTCAGCATCGAAGTTGATTGTACGGGTCTTGATGCAGTTCCATAGAGGGTTGCGAGATTTAAATCTTGTCTTTGGTGGGTTCTGCAGGTCATTGTGCAAGGGGATCTTCAAGTTTGCATTGACATGGTTAGGAAAGCAAGCTGTGTGGGCAGCTCTTCTAATCTGTGGAGACTGGATGTGTGAGAGGTCCAGGAGCCAGTCAACTGGCATTGATTTGAGCATCCCTGACACTATGTATATGGCTTATTGAGTTGAGTATCAAGAAGTTTATTGCGACTGTTGTGGGACCATCCAGGCGCACACTATTCAGCAGCAGAGTGTATCAAGGCAATTGTTGCTGTTCATAGGGTCCATGAACTGGAGCCCCATGATGTTCCAGCCAGTTTCCTAATAAGCGCAACATGAGACATGACATTATCATGGATGTTCTTGAGATGTTGTCAGAAGGTCAAACTCTGGTCCAGGGTAACATTGAGATACTTTGGGTTAGCCACATAGCTGATACGCTCCAGGCAGAATTGCACATCGAGTTTGGTATTAGCCATTTTATTGTTTAGATGGAAAGCGGTCACTATGGGTTTTTTTGGGTTAGGCCTAAATTTTCAGCATCGGAAATAATCAGTCATTATATTAAGATCTCGGGTTATGGTGCAGTTGATGGTATGGAGGCTTGTGTGTTGAGCAGCTATGGCAATGTCATCTACATACACAAATTTCCTTGACTGTGTCCTTGATATATCTGCAGTGTATAAATTAACAAGCATCAGGGACAGGATGGAGCCCTGAGAGTTGACCGAGTTAAGAGTTTTTGGTCTGCTGATCTGGCCATTAAGATGTACCTTAAAGCGGTGGTCCCCGGTCATCGTCACCAAGAGACGGCTCATTCGCCAGCAGTGAATGATGCAGGGGACCTTGAGGAGGAGGCCCTGTCACTGGACAGTGTCCTATGCCAAAGGAAAATCAATAAGAGAGAGCCCTGTCTTCAACTTTACATTGGAATCCTGCCTCGATGTTGCCAGTGAGTAAAACTACTTGGTCACAGAAGTTCCTCTTTGGGCGAAATCCTGCCTGCTCCATAAGGAGGATATCTTTGATAATGTCAGACAGACAGAGGATCAGTGCCCATTCCATGAGCCTGCTAGTGTTTGAAAGCAGAGAGAGAGGGTAGTAGCTGGCTGCAACCTCTGGGAGTTTCCCATACTTTAGCAGGGCAACCACTGTTGCCTGTTCACAGCTTGTTGGCACTTCCCCAGTTCTACGCACGGCAGTAAAAAGCTCTGCCACCTATTCCTGTCCCTGTCTTCTCAGGTTCTTAAGAAACTCTGGAGGAATGTCATTAACCCCTGCAGCTTTCCGGATTTTAGTTTCCGACAGCACAACAAGGATCTCCTCGACAGAGAGAAGAGTGAAGATTCCTCCGGGCATTGGTGAAAGTTTCTGCAGAATTCCTGCTGGACCTCCTGGCATGTAATCTTGCCTGTCAGCATCTTGCTGTTAAGAAAGAAGAGGAGAGATGACAGCATTTTTGGTCATCTATCCTAAGCATCTCGTCACTGGCTGGGATCCTCCAAATTGCCACAAAAGAGCCCATGCCTTGCAACTCGAATTGGTGAAATCAAGGCTTTCAACAGTCTCTCTCCACCTTTCCAGGCACACTGAACTGAAGGACTCAAGCAGTGCAGTGGCTTTATCTGGGTTGGCGCTCCTTTCATTTTCCCTCAGGAGAGACTCTGATTCTTTTGTCCAGCAGGGGATGAAGCCCTTGCAGTGACTGCACAGGATGTACTTCTTAGCCGTCGATTTTAGAATGTTTGCAAAACGGCCAAAGTTTCTAGGTATTGGGTCGAGCCATGGGATCCTATATTCTGATTCTGAAATACCAGTCAGTCTTGCGGAAATTCCAACACAGCTTTGGTGCCAACTGCAACAGAAGAACTTCCAGGCCGATCTGAAGGATGATTGGGTGATATTAGCTATGCAGGAAGTGGCTCAGGATAGTTCTTGTTGTGGCCAGTGGGATACCGCGCTGTTATGGGTCACAAAACATAGGTCAGGGTGGTGATCCATTGTCCACATCGCAGACCAAAAATATGTGGATTGCTTCAGCTCGTAGAGCAGGTGAAGGTCTCTGAGGGAGGCCCATTCTGTGTCATTTGAGCTGTATGTCATTTGAGCTGTATCCCCAGTCTTCATGATGGCTGTTAAAGTCACCTATGTAAATGACCAGATGAGGAAGGGAAGGGAAGATGGGATCAGGATGTTAGGTGGTTTGTATATGTTTACTATAATGATGTCCCTGATTCTAACCATGCTGATCTCTCTTCTGGCAGTCAATGATTCTTCCAAAACTTCCATATACTCTAATCCATTCCACCTGTACACTGCTAGCCCGTGTTTTGATGGTTGACAGAAGCAATTTTGGTGTAGCCATAGATTTTATATCTGGCATCTTTGTCTTCTTTCACGTGTGTTTCTTGGAGGGCCGCAGTGTAAATGTGATCATCTTTCAGGGTCCTGGAGAGGTAATCCACTTTTTCTCTGGACATCCCTTCTACATTAAATTGGTAGATTCAGAGGACTGGCCCAGCTGTTCTTTTTTGGTCCTGAAAAGGGTGATTTGAGGGACTATAATTGTTGCAACTTTCACTGGGAGTTTAGTAATGAGACGTCCAGTGGCCAGTTGATGACATTGGTATGTTAGTGAATTTGTACAAAGCACGAAGCATGAGAAACACCAACAGGTAACAGGAGCACCACGTGAAGGTTGTTGTCTTGTCCCCCATGGGAATTAGACTCCTTAAGTACTTTTGGAAATGGAGCTTGCTACCATAGGCACACTCAGCAACTTCATGAAACTGCTACCATTTCTCAAAGAGAACAAGAGCATGAGCCAGTATATTGCTGAACCCAACTTTTGATATGGTTGGAAACCAAAGCATGGTGTGACATAATTACTGGCATGCTCTCACTGGTTTGCCCTAATCCACAGCTGTAAACTACTCTGACAGTAATCTCTTTTAGGCAGGAACACATTTTTTGTGATATATTTGTACAGAACCTTGCACAAGGGGGATAAGGCTTTTAGGTGCTAAGCGCCATAGTTAAAGGATGGAATGAGGAGGCACTAATCCCTCACTTTCACCATATGAACATTTGTTTCACCCCGCTCATAGAAATAAGATGTGTTCCAGGGTTTTTTCTGAGTTTCTTAGTATGGGTTTCCTCAAATAAATGATTGTAGGCCAAAGAGTAGTCATCACAATTCCAGTAGCCAGAAGGGGCTGGGAGATGTTTTATTGACTATCTTTCAGCTCAGTGAAGTGTGATGACAGCATTACATTGCTGCTATAATAAAAGATGTGTAACCCTGGTAAGAAAGTGTCTGCAGAGAGAGGGACTGCAGGGAGGTTTGCCAACTATACAAAGTAGCAAAGTGGGGACAGAGAGTTCTATGCTGGAGTTTCTATGATCAGATCCAGCCTACCTGTTTGGAGGGAAAAGAAGGGTGAAGAGCTGACACAGTTCCTGTCAGAGCACACGAGAGAGCATGGACGGGAGAACTAGAACTGTTCCTCTAGAGCCCAGAAGAAATGGACTGCCCAGGGACTGTGTCGTTAATGCAGACAGAATCAAGGAGAACTCCTAGGCTGACTGGCAACAGGGTTGTGAGTTCCATCTGACCGGACACTGTCGGTTGTTAAGGTCTGTTTCTATTTTGGAAAAATGCACTTTCTCAAGACAAAGGTTTGATCAAACATGAAAACGGCTTAGTCCACTTGAATGCAATGGCTGATTGGACTGCAGCAGGGAAAAGAGACCCTACAGGGAAATTTTTACTATTTCTACATTTCTGTGACAATAAGGGTCCAGATACCCCAATGGGAGAAGAGGGGCTTTGAACCCCAAATAATATGCAATTGAATTGACCAGTTGTATACAGTATTATCGTGTATAAATAAAGGTAAGTCAAGTAACATCTTTAATGAAAACTTGTAATGTTCTGAATCTGATAGTTATTACTAGATGTGTCTCCAACCTGTGGTTACGAATTTGTGTATTTATGGATATAAAACTGTGCTCATAATTTGTGCTGCAACATTCAGCATCACCTCCAGGAGTTGATGATGAAGAAATCAGGCAGGGAGAGGCCTCAACCAGATGTGATTAGCTCCAAGTTGCTCATGTTGTACAACCCAGGAAAAGAGAATAGTGGACCATTAAAGTTAATGGAAAAACATTGAAAATGAAAAGAAACCCTAGTCCTGGAAAACTAAGAAAGGAGGGAATTTTCCTCACCCTGAATAATCATGAGTCACCATGCCAAGAGGGGGGAAAAACAACAACAACAACAACAAAACAGGCTCTTCAGCACCTATAAACTTTAAATCCCTTATCTTGAGGAATGCTCCAAAACTTGATGTGGAAGATCCAACATACAACATATTTACTTATTTTATTATTTCAGTTTATTAATTTGCTCAAGAACATTACTGAATTATTAATCTAATTATGATATTTATTTTATCATAATTTCCTTTTTTAGGTGTCACAATTGCTGCCATGGTGTCATCCACACAAATTGAAAGAAACAGGTGCTATTTAAAAACCTTGGCAAAAATTATCCAGTTTGCTGTGATAAATGAGTTGCCTCTGAGAGGAGATCGAGATATCAGAAACGTCAAAGATTAGATCTTTTTCTGAACAATTCATCAGGAATTTTTATCAACCTACTTAAGTTTAGTGCAGGTCAAGATCCAAAATTCGAGCATGCTCAGAAAACCATTCCAGAAATGCAAAGTACATTTGTGCTGAAATTCATAATGAAATACTTTTTATTATGTAGAAGATGGTTTTGGAAGATATTGTTGAAGATTTTCAGAAAAGCAATCATGTCAGGTTCTTGTGCATGGAATATGACATTATAAGGGATGTTGTGAATGTAGAAAATTCACACTTCTCTATTGATGGGAAAGCCAAAGTCTCCAAAGAGAGACTTATTGGAATAACCCAATTGCCTAGCTTCACTGCTTAAGATATTACACAACAAATTTTGAAAGACATCCATAAACACCAATCTTGCTTTGATGGTGCCAGAGATATGTCAGGGTGAAAAGAAAGTGTATAAATGTTTTTACAACAGAAATTAAACAAGAATATACCTTACACACACTTTTTGAATCACCATTTAAATCTGTCGGCTACTTGTGTATGAGAAGAAGTCAGCAGTGGCAAATATGTTCTCAAATTGTAATTCTGTATAGAGATTTATTTTAGACACGAAGTGATTGTGCCTAAAGTGATTGTGATTGTACACAGGCCAAAATTCGCAAACACTCATAGAAACAAGATGATTAGTCACCTTGGAAATAATCCTCAGAAATTTGGAAGAGATTCAGACTATTCTGTCAAACTTCATGAATAGATATGGCGACCCATCCATTGAAAAGAGGGCTGTTGGAAGTTACAGAACCATCCAAATTCTTGTTCTTAGCTGAGGTTATGAGAATGTTTTTGAAGTGTTTTTGTGAACAATTACCTTCAAAAAGAACTAAGGCTCCTTGCTAAAATAGTTGAATTAGTTACTGTTGCCTTTGAAGAACTCCAGAGACATTTGAAGATTTTTTCCTCAGAGATTTCATCCAAGCAGCCTGTTTTGAAAGATGTATGTGATGATGCATCAACATTAAGATGTGCCACTAAAAGAGACAAGACATTGCCCCTCAAATTTCAAGATGCCATAGTCACTGATCACTTACCAAGATTCAAGAGTGTAAATGAGCATCAGTGGTTCGAGATTCATCGGGAATTGACTGAAGAAACCAGTGGTGAATTGCCAAGGAGATTTTCTGAGAACACCAAGTTGTACAAAGGCTTGTCCGCAATCTATTCCATTAGCTCTGTAGACTTCTTGAAATTGGAATCACTGCATGCTTTGATTGACTTGCTTGGATTAGATGTTGAGAAAGAGGAAGTTGAACTGGCTGAATTGAAACCACTGATAGATAAGAGAAATTGCAAAGAATCTGAAGAAGTTCTAAGTGCTGCAAAAGGATTTAAAGGAGGCTTTCCTATGTAGTTCTGAAATGTCTGTAGTGGTCTTGTTGTTTGGAGCATCAGCTGCAGCTTGTGAAAACTCCTCTTCTCATTTGAAAAGAATTTTATCACACCAAAGGATGAGCGTGTCTCATGAAAAAAAGAGAACCTAATTCTCCAGTAATATGGAAATGATTTGCTTTCAGAACTGGAACTGGATGACTTTGCTCAATTAACTTTCTCCTTTTTCTGCAAAGACTCCCTCATCCAGTCTCTCAGATCCTCATTGGAGAGCAGCTGCCTGGGGCCACGAAAGTGTTTCACCATCTATGGCTTTCAGAACAGCCACCCCAGCCCTTTGGCTGTACCTACCAGCCCAAAACACCCCATCCCAGGTGATGATACCTTAGTGGAGCACCAAACAGCAACTCTTGGTTCATGCCCAATCTCTCTTACTGCAAAGAGGGAGGCAGCCATTATATTTCTGCTTTTCCCAGCATCTGATGCTGTTTAAAACCATTTTCTAGGCTGAAACTCTCACCTGGATGTGCAGGCCGCAAAACCTGCCTTAGAGGCCAGTTTATCCTGTTACACTACAATGCTTTTCTTGTAAACCTTACTTGCCAACGTGCAAATAAATACTGGCTTGAGTTCAAGGTGAGCCGAAGAAGAGAGGGAGCTCAACCGTTGGCCCCAGGCTGCAACTGAATTCTGGGGACAACAAATGGAAACACAGGGACAGGAGTGAGGTCAAAGGTCGAAAAATCAAGGATTTGGAGGGGGACACTGAGCAGAGAACCCCCAACAGTGCACACTGCTCCTCAGAGGCATCTAAGGAGTCAGTAGTACTCTGCCCAGAGGTATAAGGGACCAGAAATAGGCCCCACAGTCTCAGGGCTCCCACTGGTTGCATGGGTGGAAGTGATGACGGAACAGAGCCCAGGGCTAGCTCTCTAACATCAATCATGTCTAATGTAGCAGCATGTTGGATTTAGCTATTCTAGGAGCTTTCATTTTCTAAATTCTATTTCTGCCAGAGAAGCAGAGAGAAGTCCTACGGGGATGTCTTTATTAGCATGTTCACTAACTCTCTGGGTTGCCTGATCCCACCATTGTATCACGAGGATACAAGGTAATAATAACAACACCACCAACCTCTAGCTTTTGCATAGGGCTTTTCATCCAGAGATTTCAAAGTGCTTTATCAAGGTCATCAGTATCATTTCACAGATGGGGAAACTGATGCACAGAGGGATGAAGTGACTTGTCCAAGGCCACTGAGAGCTGGAAATAGAACCCAGGTCTCCTGAGTCCCATTCCAGGGCTCTGTCCACTAGGAAACACTGCATCCATATTTGTTTTTTCTTTGTCCTTTGTGCCTCTAGGCAGGGGCCCTTTTTCTATTCAAACTTAATTGAGGTGAAAGAAATTTGTTTCCTGTTATGTATTACACCCTGCATAGATCAGCCTCATTGGAGCCAACATAGCTTTAAAACTATATGTTACGAACAGAAGTTATCACTTGAGAGCCCTTGAATAGACAGAATAAGCTTTACCTGAGTCTGTGCCCTCCCTTATTTACATGTGGCCAAACAAAATATACCATAAGTATTTGTGCACTATATCAGAACAGACCTGGTCCTGATTCTCCTCTCACTAATGCCAGAGCACATCTAATTGTATTAGACCAGTGCAAAACCAGTGTTAGAGGAGAATTAGGCATGGTATTTTACAGGATGGTGGAGTGCACAGCCAAAGGCAGGCTCCACCAACGAGCAAACAGAGTGTCGTTAGACAAGCCACACCATGGGAGCCTACACATCCAGTCTCATAAACCTGCGCATTTTCCTGAAATAACCTTTTTAGCCTGATTCTTGAAGCAGCTCCATCTTCAGAACGCCTGTTGACTTCAATGGTAGTTGCGCCCATAGAAGCCCTGATTCAAGAAAACATCATTAAGTACATAGGACTGGAAGGTCAGGTGCTGAGTGCTCCAAGTTAGCATTGGATTGCGAAGGCGTCTGAAAATTCTGCTATGATGTGAACCATTATTCGGACATGAATAAATGGACTTACTTACTGTGACACACTGCACCCCATGTACATCCTTATGGTGTGATTGTGTATCATTCATGTTCACCCTTATAGTATAACCGTGTATTGTTTAATGCAAAGTATGTCATGTAAGGTGTTTTTCGAATGCTCAGGACATACTGAACGTTATGGTTATAGTAGTATGTGTCTTGCAATGTCATATGTTTGGTTATGAGGCTCTGCTATGTAATGTTTCTAAATGTGTGTCTCACATTCCTTGAGGCAAATCCAGGAAAACACTAAAGGCAGGAAGGTAGATCACATCTCGCTAAGGCATGCATAAAACAATCAGGCTATTCCAGGAACAATGGACTAACCTAAGCATCTGATAAGGTGATGATCCTTGACTCTGGAGATGGAGAAGACCAGGAATACTGTTGGCCACCTGACCTTGAAGGGGGAGCGTGGAGCCCCAGAAGGGGGCACAGAGACATTTGAAATAAGGGGGACATTTTGCTCCAAGGAGCTCTCTCTTGCAACCCAGCTAAGAATGACATCAAGCAAGCAACTGAAACATTGGCCACAGGGGAGAGCCTGGTTGGAAGCCAACGAATCAGCTTATGGTGAGAACCATCTAAAGACTGTAAGACTATTGAAGTGTTAAGTGTAGTTTAGAATGTGATTTGCTTTTATTTCCTCCTGATCAAATCCGATTTCTATTCCTCTCGTTTATAATCACTTAAAATCTTTCTGTACGTAATAAACTTTTGCTTGTTTTATCTGAAACGGTGCATGTGGTTTGGGTATGTGTACAGACTTCATATAGAATGACAGAGCTGGTGCATATCAATTTCTTTGATAAATTGACAGACATATATGAGCTTGCAAAGTACGGTGGGCAGCACCGAACTCTGTAAAACGGCAGTTCCTAGGGTTGCATCTGGGACTGGGGATATTGGCTGGGGGTCAAACCATTGCATAATCCCAGGAGTGGCCGATTAGAGGCACTCACTCACTGAGTCAGGGCGGGGGGCAACTTGCTTGCTGGTGGCTGTGCATGAGCTGCTCAGGAGTGGGTGTTCACACAGCAAATCAGAGTGAGATGCACTCCAGGATCGGGGGGATTGGAATTACACAGTGATATACCAATCCAGATTGCAGAGGGGAACATCGCAGTAGTGCAGCAAGCACAGGGTGTGTGCACAGCCTGTTACTCTGAATGAAGTTCACATTTTGAGCACTGGGTATTTGTGATTTTAAGTGAGCCTTAAGTGCAGTGGCTAAGCACAGTCAGGAGGAGATCACAATTTTGTTATTTTCTGTTTGTTTATTTTGGGTGAGGGAAATAAGCACAGGGGAACATAAACAATGCCTACCAGAGATGCAGCTGCACAATTTGAGATTGCAAGACTGGAGGCAGAAGAGAGAGAAAAATCTCAGGAGTTTCAAAAGTGGCAGGCAGAAATGAAGCTCAAAGAAAACACTGCAGCCAGGGAAGCAAAAGAAAAAGCAGAAGAGCCCCCCCCCCACAGATATGCCTTAGAGTTAAAACAGCAAGAAGCAACTTTTACTGCAGCCAGAGAAGCCGCAGAGAGAGAGAGCCAAAGAAGCTGATGAGAAAGCCCACCAGTGAGCCTTGGAGGACAAAGAGCGGGAAAGAAGATACCACCTGGAGACGATGGACAAACATGGGAGCATCCCAGGTATTCCTACATCCCCAGTCTCTCCCTCCACAACTAAAACACTCAGCTTTGATAAGCCGTGTCCTGCTTACAAAGAGACAGACTGCATCACGGAGCACTTCACTCCTTTTGAAAAGCTCTGTGAGGTGCACAAGATCCCTGTGGAGCAGCAAGTCCCAGTCCTTATTGCAAAACTGTCTTGTAAAGTTTGGTCTGTATTTAATGAAATGCCAATTGAGGAGGTTTTAAGGTATGCTGCATTGAAGAGGGCTGTCTTGCAAAGGTTTCAGATTACTCCTGAAGTGTACAGAATTAGAAACCTTAAGAGGGATGCAAGCATGACTCATTGCGAATATGCTTATAAATTATGTGAATTGGTCAAGAAATGGATCAAGGAAAAGTGTATTGGGACATATGACCAGTTCTTTGACTTGATAGTACAAGAAAAATGTCTAAGCATGTGCACAGATGATGTGAGGAGTAGCCTGTGGGATAAGGGTGTGAAATCTGTAGTAGAAATGGCTTCAATGGCAGATGCCTTTGAGCAAGCACAGATGTCTAAGGGCCATAAATCTCAGAGAGAGGGGCATAAACCCAGTTCTAAAGGGAGATCCCATTTTACCCCCGTGAAGAAGGAGGGTGGACGGGAGGGTAGACAATCACTGCCCAGAAGCCCTGTCTCTCCTAGGAAACCCCTCTACAATGCACTTATGGAGGAGGAGGGTCCAAGAAGGTATAACAAATGCAACTCCACTAAGCATTTGAAAAATCAGTGCCTCGGGGCTGACGGGGGCTAATCCCCACCCCTAGCCCAAGTGAATGCAGTGATTGTACCTCCTGAGCCCCAGGAGGCACCCACCCTTTACCTGACGAGCTTTGTGGGTGTAGGCTCAGCGGGGAAGAAGGAGTTTCTCAGAGATGTCAAGATAAATGTCAAGGAGGATGCCAGATGGAAGGACACGGGCACACAGCTTTCTCTAGTCAGGCCAGGCTGGTTCCTAGAGAGCAACAAGTGACCTGACCAGAAGGCATTACTCCAAGTAGTGGGAGGTGGAAGGATTTGTGTACCTGTGGCTAGAGTGCAGGTACAATGTGAAGGCTTGGAAGGTAATCTGAGGATGGGGGTGCTCTACAAGATCCCCTCTGAAAAGCTAACTTGAAATGACTTTCCAGAGGTGACTAAGGCTATTCGGGGGGTGACATAGTTATACACCAGTCCAGATTGCAGACGGCAAAGTCACATTTACATATGATTTAAACATGAGCGTAAGTTCTGTCCTAAATAGGGATGGATTTAAGCATCTTCTTAAGTGTTTTCCTGAATCAGTCTGGAGCCCTTACATCCAGATCCTGTAACAATTGAAATTGATAGCAAAACTCCCCCTGAGTTCGATGTCACCAGAATTTGGCTTTTAGAGAACAGTGGAAGTTGTTCATTGATCCTTTGGGTCTCATTCTTCCAAAATGCACAACATGATTTCAGTGCAGAAAACCACATGAGACTGCAGTATAGAATGGAGTCAGAGGAAACCTAGCTCATGTTCAGTGAATAAAGGAAGTTTAGTTAGTTTCTAAATATATTTTCTCAGAGACTATTATCGGTTTCTTTTTGTTGAATACCTACAATTTTGCATTTTATCTTCTTAGAGATATTATAGCTGTAACAATGAAATAACCTGAGTTTCTTCAATCCATTTGAGTTTATTATAAATCTCTTACAATCTCCCATGACATTTTTAAACACATTTCACCATCATTCTTTATTGAAATCTGCAGTGGCATCATATGAGATGCTATTATTTTGGCTTAGGAACCAGTCCTGTGAGATATTAGAGTTTAGTATAGTGGAAGAAACTGGGTAGATGAATATGCTTAGTAATTTTAACTTTATTGTTCTTGGGCTGCAGTAATCCAGTTTACTTTTTTATGTAGAATACATTTGTCTTCCCAGTGGAATAATAATATCTTGTTATTTTGTATGCATTTAGCATTATATTTATGCTAAGGTTGCTATGGAGACAGCTTGTTTGGATAACACTGGCCATTGCGGAATTGTCATATTTCAACCCACTTAAAATGAGAATAAGAATGGTGACATAAATCAGGGTAAGTAGTTGAAAAGCAAGTTTCATATGGGAAGTTCTCTGAGGGAGACGAATTCCCTGACATATCCCTAAAAATTGCAATATTGAAAATTGAGTTATGTGCTGGGCATCCAGTCATTCATCAGTTGAAGGACACTGAGGGGAAGAATATGGGATAGCTTTTCGGTATTCATTATGGGACCTGTTTGAAGTAGTACAATTTCTTGTCCATAATGTTATTGAGAGAGGGCCTCATTTTCAGAGGTGCTGAGCATGTAGAATTCTAGTTGAAGGTAATCGGAGCTGTGGGTCCTCAGCAGCTTTAAATGCTGGGCCTAGTCGTGTATTTATATTACACACGCGCAGACACAAACACCCATACACACACGGTGGCCCTCTGTGGTAACTTTCTATTTGCCTTATGCATCACAATGCCCTGCTTGGACCATAAAGAGAACAGATTGAAACTGGATCTAAAACCATGAACCCCTATTGCCTGAGCTAAAAGGTCCAGTTCTGTTAACACAAAGGCTGTAGGCGATTCATAAGTATCGATGTGGTTCAGCCACTAGAGGGGGACAGAGAGCCACACTGTGTGAGTGTGTGTGGGGTTACACTACTCTCTGTTGTAGGGAAAGCCTTCTGCAGCCTGATACTACACAGGTTAGCTAGAGAAGAATGGACTGGACTGAGACTCAAGAGACCCCGTGTAGATCTGATATTCATGCTAAGGGCAATCTCCTGTCTTCATCAGCTCTATTGATTTCCAAAAGCCATTTAACAGCTGCACAGACACACACTGTGGAATATTCTTCAGTCCTATGGAATCCCAGATAAAGTCATCAGCATCCCCAGGATCATATACAGAGACATGAAGTGGCTCTGTATGGATGAATAGCCAGACAACAGAATGGTTCAGTGTGGACACTAGTGTGAAACAGGGCTGCAATTCATCTCCACTGTTTGACATTGCCACAGATTAGATAATAAACATATATATTAGGAACACAGAGACTGGTATAGTATGGGTAGATGGCCAGTCTCTAGAAGACCTAGGTTTTACTGATGGTATTGAGCTACTGAGTGACACGCCCAAAATGTTACAAACAACCTGGCAAACATATCAGATCAAGTGGCACTCAAAATTAGTCACGCTAAAACAAACATCCTTGAAACACAGACACTAAGCGGTACGATCACATAAGAAGGCAAAACATATAAAAAAAGTAGAACCGTTCACCTAGCTCGGCAGCACTATACGAGCTAGAAACCTCAAGAAGGAAGTGATATCAAGGAAAAGGAAAGCCATTCGCATCATTTCCTAAACTCAGCAATGTATGGAAATCAATGCAGCATCAGAACAAAATAGAGATTTTTCAATTGAAATGTAACGTCGTGCTAACATATGGCTGCAAGAGCTGGAGCGCTAAAAAAACATTACACAGAAATCTAAATGCCTTTAAAAATAAGTCCCTACAAAAGATCCTGGTCATGCATTGGAAAGACTTCATCACAAACAGATCTGAGAAATCACCAACCAGCAGCACGTTTCCATCTAAATCAGAAGGAAGGGCTGGGTGTATTTGGTATTCTGGAGGCCACAACAGACTCCCACATGAGGCTATCAAGTGGAAACCAACTAGTGTGAGGAAATGAGGGCACCGGGGAGAGATTTCAAGAAGATCCCTTAGGCAGGGAAGGCAGAATAATCAATCTCAACACCAGAGAGCAAATGGAAGCAGCAGCCAATGACAGAGAGGAATGGAAAGGACCGATTTCCTCCCAGTGTGCCAACGTTGGCAGGGGAAGGATGTCGACAAAATTTTATTGCATTAGGACCTAACAACCCCAGTCATAGACTAGGACCCCAGTGCATAAAAAAAGGATGGTCCCTGCCCCAAACAGCTTACAGTCTGTTACCTCAGTATTTACAGAACTGCCTATACTCACTATATGGAATAACTAGGGAATGAAGCAAATAGTGAGGAAATGTTATTTATTATCTAAGAAGACTGGAAGGTTTTTAAGGGTGATGGGTGCATGTGTGTGTGTGTGTGAGAGAGAGAAATTCATGTATACACACGTGTGGGAACAAGAGCCTGTTCTGCATCAAATATACTGTACTGTCAAAATAGTACTTAAATATATTCTGTCTTCAAAATTCACTCATTTTTATGCAACTCTCTGTACTTTTAATCTCAACTATACACAATTGGTATGTCAAGTAGTGGCATTCCATAGGGTTCAGTTAAATCACATAAATCCCAAATCAATAAAAATTGGCACAACATAATGTATTTGCTGTTTAGCAAGCAAAGTAGACATGGATGGCCTGACTGCAAGCTGTGATCAGCACTAACAAGACAAATTTTGTATTCAAAGGATGTGCTAATGAACAGCAAAATTAGACTTAAAATATATGTATACACTGGAAAGGTTCCCGACTGATTAAATACATTTACCCTAGTGTACAGTACAGCTGCTCAAAGGATATTTTTGTCTTTGTCATGCTTTAAAAATAAAGTTGGATCCATTTGTACTTGGAGATAAAACACTGTGTTTTGTTCAAGAGTTATTACATTCACTTTGCTGCTCTTTCTGTGTTAAAAATAATTCCCCTAAGAGGAAAACCAAGTTGGCTAGAACAAAGACTTTCAAACATTTATCTGTATTCACTGGCAAGGTTAACCCTATTTTGCAATGAAAAACATAGGGTGCCTTGGAAGACACTTCCAATTTATCTCTGAATTTGGAATGAAGAGGATTATGGTGATAAATATACATATAAACATCGTTAAGTAAACATGCCAGGTGTGGATACTAAAATGAAACCCAGGAAGGTTATTTGTGAATATCACACTTTTTATTATTAGAAATATGAAATTTAGAAGACCCCCCCCCCCCCCCCAAAAAAAAAAAAAAAAAAAAAAAAAGGAGAGGAATGAAAAAAGCCAATTGGATGATTATGTCTCCTTTTATTTGGGACTAAGCTAACAGTGATTACAGGATAAGCCCCACCTAAGAGGAATCGGGTGATTCCTGTGTAAAAGGAGTCACATTTAAGTGGTGAAAGGCTCCAGTTATACTGACTGAATTCCAGGAGTAGACCGTGCAATGTCGATGGGAGGACATCTCCCATTGATATAGCTACCGCTTTCTGGGAGATGGAGTGCCTACACCAATGGGAGAAGCTCTCCCATTAACGTAGTAGTGTTTTCACTAAAGTGCTCCAGCGGTGAAGCTGCAGCGGTGTATCTGCGCTGCCATGGCGTTGTACATGAAGACAAGACCTTAGTATCGCTCAGTTCTAATGCAAGACAAATAATCAAAAGTATTATCACAAATACAATGTCTACAGTTTTACTCGGGATCCGGGAAATTAAAAAAATGGATGTGCTTGCACTCTCAATATGTGCAAATACAGGCAACTCAAGCACACTGGAAGCTATAGCAGTATCAGTATTTGCAGCAATATTTTAGTTCAAATTTTAACAACTCAGCTGTTAATTGATGTCTGTACGTAATTTTCAAGTCATCTTTAGTGCTTATTGTCATGGCTGGACTAGTGATATTAAAAAGCGAAGACCTGAATAACCATAACAAGTGACTTAACTAAGTATACAGGTGAGATTTATTTGTGGCATTTAGATCCAAATCTGAAATTCCCCAAGGTCTGGAAGTGTACACATGCATTGCTCCTCTTTGGCTAATGTTAGGAACCACCACATAAGGCACATAGTTGGATCAAGGTCCAAATCTGAACTACCACACAGCTAAGAGGGGTACAAAAGTAGGTGTTCTGACTCAAATCCAGTTTTAATGAGGAGTTCCTAAATAAATGAGTTGCATGTGTAAGAGTGTTATATGACACCAGTTCTGCCTGGTCCCACAGAAATTTAGAAATCATTCTTACTACTATGGCATTGGAGTAACTTACCTATTATGAAAGCAAACACTTTTCTCTTGCCTTCAATTTCCCCTCCATTTTGTGTCTTTTGGGTTTTTCTTATTTTTTGGTTGTTGTTTAGTTAGTGTAGTAAGGGTAGCTCAAAGCAATGGGCCTTAAATTTCAGTCTAAAGTGTATTAGGGAGACAACATGGGTGAAGTAATATCTTTTATTGGAACAACTTCTATTGGTGAGAGAGACAAGCTTTCAGGCTTATACACAGCTCTTCTTCAGGTCTGGGAAATGGTCTCTGTTAAATACAAGGTTTGAACAGTTTGTTTTGCATAAGTAGTTAACATGTATTTCAAGAAACCATTCAGGGTGAAGTGGCCAGTCTAAAATGTGATGAGTTTCCAGGTCGTTCTAATATTCTTCAGGAGTGTGTTCCCCAGACATTTCACGCAACTTGCCCAAACTTAGTTTCAGCCAGCTGCTTTTGATTCAGATCTGCCTTTCGTTCAGATGTTTATGTCCTCCAGGCATTGAGAGAGATGGCAGATGATGGTGAGTTTAAGTGGAATTTAAGTGATGCTTCGGTTTGTAATAGAGGAGAATATTTCACCCAACCAGAAAGTAGAGATACATTCACTGAATACATTATTCACTATGGGTGACATTCATCTCTGTGCAAAGGGCTTTCACAAGGGTTAGGCATCACTAAAGTCCCTCTGAATAGGGTATAAGTGTGAGCTGAATGGATTTTATATGCTTCAAAGGCCTCTTGCTCACCCTTTGTAAAGGGTAAACTCTATGCATAAATCAGCCTTTGCTACTCTTGACAATTATTAGTCAAATTCATCTCTGGTGTAACTCCATTGCCTGACACGTGGGAGGAGGCTTGTCCAAATGGCAAATCATATTATTTTTCTAGAAAAGTAAAATTATATATATATATATATATATATAAAATCAAGCGGAGAAAATAAATGAAAAATGTGAATAAAACAAACTTGGAAAAAAAAGCAAAATCATTTTTGTTAAATTATGAATTATTGCTCTTCTGCTTGGCACAGTTCAAGGAGTGTTACAGTAATTACCTCTTTGTAACAATTGTTAAATGAGGGGGAAAGAAAACTGCTTAGTAATTACCTCTTTGTAACAATTGTTAAATGAGGGGGAAAGAAAACTGTTTAGCTACATCTCTCATTATTCATAATGCTAGATCTGTTTAAGGACAGAATCTATATAGCTTCATCTTGGGAAGAAAAAGCATTTGAACATGCTTGACACATATTGTGCAGAGATAACAGTAGTACACGAGGATATATACCATTATATAATAGGAATATGCAGAAGAAATTAAAATACACGAATATGGTGCCCTTTAATTTTTGATATAATAGAAGCGGGTGTTCAGCATTTATACTTGGGTTTCAATGTATGTCATTTCCAACATTCAGTAGTACTGTGACACAGCTTGTTAGCACCCAATCCTTTGACTTTCTTTGCACATCCAGAACCTTGGGCATTTGCTGCAAGGGTGGAATTTTTAACAGCTCGCTGCATGGGCTTGATCTTTCAAGGTGTTGAATATTAAAACACTTGGGCATAGGCTCAAGTATCTTTAATGGGACAGCTCACTTGCTTAAATTTAAACACATGCTAATGCTCCTGATTCTGAAAAACACATGCATAACTTCATACCCCGGTGTAGTCAAGTTAAATTTCAATTATTCACTTCACTCACTGTGAAAATTGGAAGTTGTGTAGTGAATGGAGCTGTGGGAACAACTGATTTGTTTTGGTTCCCCCTCCAAACTGGAAAAAAAAAAAAAAAAAAGATTTTAGGTCAACCTGAAATTATTAATTTTTAAAATATTTTTTTAAACAAAAAAGTAAAAATAAACTCAGGTTGAACAAAATACTTAGCTTGATCCAAAATGGAGCTTTCACTTAATTTTGTGTTTAATTAAAAAAAATTAAGGTAAAATTACAAACAAAAAAGCATTTGAAATAAAACAAAAATGTAATTTAAAAATATCAACGAAACATTTTGTATTTTTTGGATTTTTACATTTTTTTCTGTATATCACAGACTACCAACACCACCCCGCACTCACACAGTAAAGCAAAAAATTCATTTATTCATCAGTTTATTTCAAATTAAAAGTGAACACTGAAGGTAGAAATAAGATCTCTTATATTTTTTTTGTACACTAAATAAGAACATAAGAACAGCCACACTGGGTCAGACCAATGGTCCATCTAGCCCAGTATCCTGTCTTCTTACAATGGCCAATGCCAGGTGCTTCAGAGGGAATGAACAGACCAGGTAATCATCAAGTGATCCATCCCTTTGGTGATTCCCAGCCTCTGGCAAACAGCAATACCTGCATATTGTGGCTAATAGCCATTGATTGACCTATGCTCCATGAACTTATCTAGTTCTTTTTTTAACCTAGTTACAGTCTTCGCCTTCACAACATCCTCTGGAAAGGAGTTCCACAGGTTGACTGCATTCTGTGAAGAAATACTTCCTTTTGTTCATTTTAAACCTGCTGCCTATTAATTTCATTTGGTGACTCCTAGTTTCTGTGTTATGAGGAGTAAATAAGACACTTCCTTATTTACTCTTTTCACACCAGTCATGATTTTATAGACCTTTATCATATTCCGCCTCTCCCCCCCCCTTCGTCATCTCTTTTCCAAGATGAAAAGTCCCAGTCTTATTAATCTCCCCTCAGATGGAAGCTTTCCCATGCACCTAATCATTTTAGCTGACCTTTTGTGTACCCTTTCCAATTCCATTATATCTTTTTTGAGATGGGGCAACCAGATCTGCACAAAGTATTCAAGATATGGGCGTACCATGGATTTATAAAAAAGCAATACAGTATTTGCTGTCTTATTTTATTTATCCCTCTGCTAATGATTCCTAACTTTCTGTTAGATTTTTTAACTGCCACTACACATTGAGTGGATATTTTCAGAGAACTAACCACAGTGACTCCAATACACTAATGTAATGGTGTGTAGATACCACATAAATTAGAAATATGGTCGATAGGTCGAAAGAAAAATGGTGGGAGATTAAAGAGTAAGAAACACTACATCCAGATTCAATCATGTAGGTAGCTCAGCCAATACATGGAAAATTCAATTCAATGTAGGATAATAATTAGTTTGGGAGCAAAGAAACGTGCTTGGGAATATGTGTTGAATTGGCTAATCACATAGCATACTGATCAGGACAAGGATTTGGTAGTTATTGTGGGAAAATAATTAAAACCATTAGTCCCAGAGCACAATGGAGTAAAAAAGGAATGTGACAGTAGATTACAGTAGCAGAGGGATGGAATACCAAACAAAAGGGCTGATACTATTATTATAGAAGCTATTTTTGTTTCTTTCTGGAATCTTGAGTGCAGAACCAGTGATCTCATTTTGTATGTCTGTGTATATGATTCTACACACCTGGCAAATACAGTGCTTATCCTGATTGGCTACTTGAACACAAATATAAAATAACAAGAATAGTAATAGAATATTGCTGTGGGAAAACCTAGGATGAGGCCCATGTGTACAATCAAAGTTATGAGGAACGTTTAAGGCAGTTAAACTTTTTCCTCACAGTAGAGGATATGTTGAAGTGGCCTCCAAGAAGTTTTAGGAAAATAGAAGTTTACAGAAATTGTTTACACTGATAAAGGATACGACACAAATGAGACATAATCAAAAAGTTAAGAAAACCAAGGGGAAATATAGTACACATAGAGTACGTTACCAAAGAAACATGAGGTCCACATTTTTAGCTTCTAACATTGCACACCCATATCTGTGTGTTTGTAGCTGTTTGTATAGTCAAACAAAAAGGGAGAAGTATGTGTTCAACTACTACACTAATGGGTGGCAGCAGAAAACCCAGAAAGTGAGAGTGAATATTTCTTGAGTCTACCAATTGGGTAACTGTGTGTAATCACACAAAAGAGTGCACATACAAACTTTCTGTTTTCTCTTTTAGAAACTGATTTGAAAATTTGATCCTGAAAGTTTCAGGAGATGCCTAGATTATGTAACATAGACGGAGGTGATAAGCCATAATGGCAAACTAGACTGTCAAAGAACCTAATAACATACTGTAGGCAGAAGGATGGAACAGATGATCTAATAAATCATTTTCATTACTACTTCAAATCTTGAAGCAAAATAAAGAGCCAAAAAAATCAACCAAAAACCAAGAGTATTGGATAGGAAACTATCTTATGATACTGAGACCAGCTTTAATGTTGTATTCAGCATTCTTGTCCATATTTTCCATAAACTGAGCCCTTGCATGTAAATAGATATTTCCAATTCATGAAGACTATGGAACTGAGATTACAATTTTCAAGAACTACATAGAAATACATAGAAAGACAATTACTGGTTCTTCTTCTAGTGCCACCATAAATAGATGAATATAAGGAAGGGTAATGAAAATGCTGGGAGCTATCAATAGCTATTGTGAGGAAGCTTTTATGGTCCTCCAGAAATACAATATGCAGCATAATTCTAGTGCGAATAGCATTCCCCATCCTTTTTCTTTCCAGGGAACAATCTCCTAGGATCTCTGACTAAGAACACAGTCTGGTAGAGAAGATGGGTAAAAGGGAATTGACTTCAAAATGAATTTATCTAATATAGTATGTGTTGTTAGGCAAAAACAGGTTTCTCTTGGATGAAATTCAGTCTTGATATTTTTCATTGACAGAAATCAAATAGAATGAATTATAACAGAAGAGAAGTCCAAATATGCTGAATTAAAACAATCATCACCCTTAAAAACATGCCAACTGCTTAAGGGACCAGTCCCTGTAAATTCTACCATATGCCAATGGGACTATTCATCTGCTTAAAGTTATTGCTTATGTGTAAGTGAATGCAATACTGGGGACTTAGCTAAATAACTTTAGCTCAAGATATGCCATATTCCTTGGTTATACCACACAGTCAGCATAAGAAAGTATAGAGAACACTGAATATGTCAAGGCAACCATATCTATTTATTCCTAATCACACATAAAAACTAAATTAAAGTGAAGTTAAGGTTTCTAGAATGAGCAAGATGGGAAGGGGACATTGTGGAGAAACGCATGAATGTAGTGGGAGAAGGCAAGAGGGAAGTACCAGCATTTCTCTGCCTTCTTAGTGAACATTCTGTAGTTTGACAGAGGGTAGCAATTCTGCTGCAAACCACAGAGGATGTCAGATGGTCCTCAAGGAAGTTGTACGGACTGTATTATGCAGGAAGTTAGTTCAGATGATCACAGTGGCCCTTCTGACCTTAGAATCTGTGAAAGGGTGGAGGACTGGGTGACAACTGGGCTTGGGAGGAAAGAGATCATGGGGGAATTCCCCCACTTCCCGTGGATCTCTTGAGGTATGCAGTAGAGAAGAAACTCCAGCAAGCTTTGGGTGGCTTATTAGCTTTCTTCATTAGCATTAAGAAGCTAGGTGGACCACCCATCATCCCCATACAGAAATCTGCAAACCTTAGAAAGCTCAATGGCATGTCTCTCAACCCTTTGGCGGAAGACCCCTTCTTTCCATGGATGAACCTTCCTGGATGTTGGGTTACATTTTGAAATCTCTCTCAGAATGAGAAGACTTGCTTATTTTGTTTCAATGAAGGCTTTTGTCTCCAGCTATACTATACTAGGAATACTGAAATCAATGGTCCATAATGATGTTCCATAAGAATCAAATAACCTTTGAAATTAGAATCTGGTCTCCTAAAATTTGGTGCTGTTCAATGAATCCCAGTAAATTTAGGTGCATTTTGCTCTTGCTTTTGAGCTATTAAAAGTGCCAAAAATAAACAAAAAAAGTTAGTTTATTTTAACTCTGGTGAACCCCTTTATTTTTATGGCGTCATAATTGAGCACCCTTTTGTCCTTTTCACTTAAAATTTTGTAGAGATATTTTATTTCTTCTCCAATTTTAGGCCTTTGCTATATAAGAAGTGTTTTGTATAACCTAAGGTGTGAATTTAAAACAATATAATTATTTGGTCATAAACCCCTGCATGGGTACTTTTATTCTGATAGGAGAGTGATGGTGAGTTTTTTTATTCTGTTATGTCACTTATGCAGAGGGGTATATTGGTATAACTATATTGGTATAACTGACAGAACTTTTCCATGTAGACAAAGCCTTCATCTATCAGTCTTTAAGCTGGTATGAACTTTCATATGCATTTTAGAGGGAGGTTGGGGTTTCTAGGTTATTATGGAAACACAGTTACAACCTTAACTATGGAGATTTCTATCATTCCATAATCTAAGTTAAAAATTAGGAAGATTCCAAGGTGAACATGACACCTGCAGAAATTATACAGCTCTGTTGCTTTGTCTGGGAAAATATTCCAGTCCTACTTTTCTATTTAAACAGTAACAAAGTTTGCAAACAGAAGGAACAAAGCAACAAAGGTTGCAGGATCTCATCAACATGCAGTCTTCAGTGCACCAGAGAACTTAAGCTTTGACAAACCTTCACAATGGACAGTCTGAAAACAGTATTTTGCAAGATTTTTAATTGCAAACAAACTCCACAAAGAAACTGGAGATATAGGTATTGTCTTTAATTTAAGCTATGTGGAAGCGAACAGAACATAGGTTTAAATCCTTTGACTTTACTGAAGAGAGTCACAAAGATAACAATGAAAGGGTTCTGACTATGTTTGATGCATACTTTATACCTGTTACAACTGTGGTTTACGAAACAGCATATTTTCAATGAAGAATTCAAGAGCCAGAAGAAAATGCAGAACATTTTATAAGAGCTATGCATATATTAGCTGAAAACTATGATTTGGGGAATGCAAAACAAAAATATCAGAGACAGGCTGATTATTGGATTAACAGATAAAAACCTGTCACAACAGTTACAAGTGAAGAAAGGTTTAACGCTAGCCACAGCTATTCAAATAGCAAAGCGATTTGAGTTAGTGAAACATCAAAAGCTAGAGCAACTTGACAAACCTGAAAAACCTGAAACTAGTTTAGAAACTGTAAACAGACACTTTAGTGTTAAAAGTCATTTTCATAAAACCCCTGAGGCAAAGAGAAAGAACACCCAGGCTAAGAGGGACCAACACCAACCTATGTGCACAAGATGTGGAAAAAGTCATATCCCAAGAGATGATGTATGTTCAGCCAGAGGCACATGGTATAATAAATGCATGAAATATGGACATTTTGCAGCTGTTTGCCACACCAAAGCAGTAAGGGAGTTGACTCCTATTACCAACAATCAAGAGTTATTATTTCTGCTATCTATCACTTGTGACAACACAGAGCCTGCATAGAGACTGAAACTGAATATTCACGGCAAGATTATTGACTTTAAAATTGTCTCAGGGGCTGATGTCATGGTCATCTCAGAAGGGATTTACAATCACCTTCAACCCATCCCAGAGCTGAAGTCACCACTATCCTTTGAGGTATTCTAAACTGCAAAGGCTATTTCACCACAGAAACAGCTTACAGAGACAAGTTATACATTCAGAGTGCAGGTGACCAAAAGATCAAAGCTCAACAGCTTTCTAAGCTACAACGTGGCAGTCAAGATGGGCCTAATGAGAAAGGGGGAAGAACTGGATGGAGGATTTGATATATTTGACTTTTGAAAGGAGATCCAGTACAAATCAACTTAAGAGACAATGCTGAACCATACAATGTACAAATACCCCTACTAGAGAGACTCTAGAAGAGACCAGATGCAAATTTATGCAAATTCAGAGGACATCATTGCCTGATACTCACTGAATATTTTTCTAGGTATATAGAAATAATGTACTTGAAAGACAACATGTTACAGTGTTATTGGGAAATTGAAAGACACTTTTGCTTACTTTGATATTCCAGAACAACTAGTGACAGACAACGATCCACAGTTCACTGCAGCAGAATTACTTTAATTCCAAATGAAATATGATTTTGATCCTATTGCTAGCAGCCCACATTACCCAAAAGTGAATGGAGAAGCTGAGAGAACTGTATAGATTTTCTTGGTAGATCCATTACTTGTTCTTCTATGTTATAGATCAACACCAATAGCGACTACTGGATATAGTCCAGTACAACTCTGGTTAGGAAAACAACTCAGAATCATTGTTCTAACTTTGGAAAAAAATCTATCTCCAAAGTGGCCAGACATAAAAAGAGTAGCCAAATCGGATAAAAAGGCTAAAAGAGCTTATGTTCATAATTACTTTTGCAACAGACATCACTCAGTTATAGAACTGCCAGTCTAGAACCTGGTGAATATATGCGCGTCAAACTGGATTGAGAGAAGGGATGGACAACTTCAGCAGTCACAAAAAAAAGAATACAGTGCCCAGATCATATGTGATAGAGACCAACAGTGGAGAGCTCAACAAAAACCATGTGCGGTATAGAAACTGTTTGTCAGAAAGAACCATCAACAGAGCAAACTCTACCGATGGCAGATACAGAACAAGAAGATGACGCAAACTGGATTCCAAACTGCCCAGTCATTGCAACTAATGGAGAACCAGATGACCAAGCTGTTGCATGCTCAAGTTGTAATTAGAAAATCAGTATGATTCAGAGACACTTAACAGACTAATATGTACTGAAATTCAAAGACGGTGTGATAATGTAAATATTGTAACACGTAGGAATGTAGAACTTAAAAGGAAAGATGTTATGGAATGCTAAACTGTATTATACTGTTCAGTCCCTAGGTGGCATTGTGTGTAAAATACTTTATTTAAATGATCCTATGCCACAGCTTGCAAAGCATTAAAGGACCTTATGATGAACACATCTGGTGTATATAAGCAAGTTCTGTAGCCAGTCCATATCTAGTAGAGAAGAACATGACAACTATGTTGCTCAGGGGTGTGAAAAATTCACATCCTTGAGAGACATAATTAAGACAACCTAAGCCCCAGTATAGACTCCTCTAGGTCAATGGAAGAATTCTTGCATTGACTTAGCTACTGCCTTTCAAGGGGGTGGATTTACTACAGTGATGGGGGAAAAAAAACCTTCCATTGCTCTAGTAAGTGTCTATATTACAAGTGTTACAGCAGCATTGCTGTAGCTGTGCCACTGTACTTGAGAATCGGTTGGAAAATCTGAAATTTCAATGCAAACTCTTCACAGAAAAATTAGAAAATATATGAAAAATGCTCACCGTTTTTCAGCCAGCTCCATTCAGTCAAGAGCCAATGGCCCTGTTTGGAAATGCTGTGCTGGGAGGTGTCACTCTTGGATAAGACAGGAGTCAAGTATTAGACAGCTAAATACCACAGTGGTGAGTGTGTTGGAAATTCCTCAAGAGACCAATAGGTATTCAAATAAACAATATTCAACATGCTGAAAATAGACGTATTTTTAACCCACCCGCACAGATCCTTTATCAAGAGAGAAGAAGGACATTGTATTATCCACTAATTTAATCCTGCCTCAGTGTGTGTGGGGGAGGAGAGGGATGGACTAGATGACCTCGTAAGGTCCCTAATCACTGGGAACCTTGCCTTGACCATGGGCTATGCATGAGAAGGAAATACTGTACACATAACAAAGTCCTGGAGGCACAATCAAGACAGAGAAAGACGGAAAGCTTCCCAGAACTGTCTTTGAGGAGGGACTCAGAGTTATGGGAAAAGAATCAAAGCTATTTCATCTGACAGACACTATAGTGACTTTACCCCATTAGTGCTGACTCCCCGTGTAGACCACCGAACGCTGGAACTGGGATCCTTTGCATCTATGGGCAGCAGCTTAATCAGGCCCCCTCTAGTCAAGTCAAGATGCATTAAGTTGGTCTTAGCAGGACGTTGCTCCCTGGATCTATTTCAAATGCAATACCTCTGTTAATATTGGAATGAACTGGACTCTATATGTGCTCCCACTGGCTTATAATGGTTGGAATCAGAACTGCTCAGATCTGGGTCATAGGCTTTGTGTTACTGTTGCTGAAAGGGAGGTTAATAATGACAATTAGTGATACTTAGCGCTTATCGCTGCTGTCAGTGGCAGTTCTCAAAGGACTTTACACAAAAGGGTAAACAGTCATTCCCACATTTTACAAATGGGGAAACTGAGGCACAGAGTGGCAGGACCAAGCTTTGGCACGCAGTACAGTAAGCACTGAGAAATTCCTAAAAGACGGTGGCTTTGTTACAACTTTGTTGCAACAGAGAGACTTAATAGGGCACCCTAGTTTAAATGTCAGTTTCCTTTAACAAGGGTGGCTGAAAGACTTCACATGCCTAGATTGACACTTCAGATCCGAACCATTATTTCTGCCACTTTTGGCAAGGAAAAGAGATACTGTGATTTGACAGCAGCAGCGCTGGCTTTGCTTACAAAGCCATGCTCCCAGCAATGGAGCCAGACATTTTCATTAGGAAGCGACTATGTTGTTTACCAGCATTTATGAAAAAGAGTGAGCTGTCTGGAATCCTGAAAACAAAGGGGAAAGAAAATTCCACCCCCATACCACCAAACGGGCAAGTTATAGCTATCTAGGACTGCAGCAGTTCACTGTCCTGTGTGATATCAATTAACATATAATGTTGCAGGCCTTACTGATGCAGTTCATTATGCAAATTGCTAGAGTCCCAGTGAAGCCCAACTCTTTTATGCAGTTAAATTGTTTACATGCTTATTTGTATTTTAACAGTGTTTTTTTTTTTCCCCTGGCTTTTTTTGTTTCTCTTGGCACTAAGCATTTAAGTTGGGTATTTCCATCATGCACAAGACTCATGAATACTTGCAAGTTTTGTGCTATTGAAATGATTGTCTCATTTCTATGCAGGGATTCTTTTTTTGTATCCACATGAATTTTCAGCCCATGAACAGTTTCCTCTGTGTGTGTGTAATGTATTTTAAATAATAACTGCCCCAGGCAAAATCTCACTAGTTAATCTAGCCGGTGATATGCAGATCTCTAAAGGCTCTGAGGTAGAACTGTGTGAAAAACAGATTTTTTTTTCAGTTCACTGGCAGTTCCAAAAAATTGGGTGGGGGGAGGGGGGATAATTCATTTTCGATCAACCAGAAACTGAATTTTTTCTCAATTTGCAGCAAATCAGGAAGTGGGATGAAGCTTCATTTCAGGTTGAAGAAACTATCAAATAGTAATTTGAGCAGGGTCTGGAATTCAGGTACCCTGCACCCCAGTGAGTGACCAAACCACCAAAGTTAGTTATAGAAGGTATATTTATACAAAGTGGAACAGCTTCAACAGAAAAGACTCCCACCATAGAATACCCTACAAGCTGGTGGTTAAGGCTATCACCTGGGATGTGGGACACATGGCTTTGAGGCTGCGTTCTAGAGCAGGGATTTGAACTTACATCTCCCACAACCCGGGGACCTGCCATAACCAATGGGGGCACCTCCTCCACTTTAGTTTTGCAAATCAGTCCCCTTGTGAATCTAGCCTGATAAAAGCAAAATATTTCAATAATGTCAAACAATTCATTTAAACATTTCTGAATTATTTTTTTATTTGTTTAGAGGAAAATGATCCATCAAAATTGACAGACATTTCGTAGAATGTTTCGGTTAACCCAGGTCTGCATTTGTTTTGGTGGGGCGGGGGAGGGGAATTGGCCAAAAAATATCACTCACTCTAATCTGACATTTGGCTCAGTGCTCAGAAGTCTGATGCTTCCACAAATGATCCAAATAATTTAACAATGTAAAATAATAGAGAATGGCAGTGCAGAAAATCTTTGTAAAACTGAGATCTGTTCGCTTGTTCGAATAGCATCCCAAGGGAAGTGATGGAAGTTCCAACCTCTAACACATTTATAAACAGACTGGATAGAACAGTAGAAAAAATATATTAAAGATCAATCCTGTCTTGATGAGAACATAGATTACTTCACTACTAGATTTTTTCCCATCTCTAAATTATATGGCAGAGCTGGTCAAAAATAAAAGGAATAATTTCATGAACTTCTATTTAAAATTTGCTGACATTTTTAAAAATTTAAAAATTCAAAACATTCTGACCAGCTCTAGAACTGACCTGAATAGAGTGGAAACTATTCGCAAGAAAATCAGATTTTTTCCCCTGATTTTTTCTCTTTCTGAATTTCACCTTTTGAAAAATTTCAACTAACTGTGTCACAAAAGTTCTGTGTCCTGGGAGGATTGTAAAAACTGGTGAAACAAAACTTTTTCTGAAATTCCATAACTTCGAGGCTGTATCTATCAGATTTTTCTGTTCATATTTGGGTGGAGCTAAATGTTGAAATGGGCCATGTGTGGCTGCTGCCTTCGGTTCAGAACAAACATAAAGAGGGCTCTGTAATCAGGAGCCTGAAATAATGTTGCCAAGATAAACACAGGCACATGGAAAATCTGAGTAGACACAGAATCATGTAACCCAAGGGTGTAAAAAGCAGGGACTGAGGTTTTGAGTGGTGGTCATGCTTTGTGGGTTGGTGCTAGTGCCAGAGAGAGACAGGACAAGGTGGAGCAAGACAGACAGGGAGAGAGAGAAAATCAGCTTGAAGAAGCATGATGTACGACTCTGCAGAAGCTAGAGAGACGGCTTCTGGTTCTGATGCTGGCTAAAGAGGTTTGGGACTATAAGCAAAGAAACAATCCCCTAGTTTTTGGTTCCTCCTGCATTTGGAGAAACAGGACTTTGTACCTTCCTTGTAAATAAACAAGACTGCAGCAAAGAAAATACCAACCTCCATCATAGGGAGGAACAATCAACACCAAAGAGGTAACAATACTTTAAAATGATGAATGCACCATGAACCAGCCTTTGCTGAGAGCACTCCTGTCTTTCCTTCCTCTAACCATTTGTATTACTTTGTCACCTCTTCACTGTATCATGTTTGGTATCATATTGCAAACACTCTGGGGCAGGAACAAGGCCTTATTTTGTTGTATTGTAAGGCACCTAATGTATTTTCAGGAGCTGTAAACTTTAAAAATAACCATTAATTAATAGTTGAGCTATTCAACCAAGTATCGGGGCACAAGTTACATTAAAAATAATCGAGTTCTAATATTTGAGATTCTCTTAGTAAATTATGAAATTCTAGTAATAATGACCGAATGGCACATTTGTGTGCTTATATATTACTAGTATGGAGATCATTAATTCCTTGTGAAATTGGGGTTATAAGTTAAATCTGACACCTAATTGCAAATTTGCACTACTGAATTTTGTAAAAGCATTTAGTCTTTGGAAAGCCAATGCCCAGGGCCAAAGGGCTAATGGTGTCTAATTTCTTCATTAAAACCATTCCATTTTTCTGATTGTTCAACAGAGCCTGAATAAAAAAAGAGAGTTTTTAAAAAGTTGTACAACATTTTACTACACAAAGCAGTTGAACTGAGTGATAACATTAGATTCACACCACTCCTTCTTGCCAATTCAGATGCTTCTGTCCTTTAGACTGTCGCTTGGGACTGAAATTGTTTGAACAGATATTATGAATCTAACCTATAAGGAATGTCAAAAATGGTTTCTTCCCTGTTAAATTTGCTGTTATGCTACTCCTTGTGAAACAAGATATCAGCTTGTTTCACTCTACTCATGAAAGATTTCTTCTCTGTTCTTTGGCTTTGTTCCATTATACCACAGAGCTGCATCAGTTTCCACAGGTTGAGGTTCTAGCCAGATATTTGAAGCAGCAAACAGGGCTGAGTTCTATTCTCTAGGCATTCCGTCTAAGATGTAACTAACACCAGCTCAAGTCCCTTCCCAGGAACCCGGGGTGTTCCAATGGGGAATTCCTCACCACTCTCAAGCACTGAGTCCAGCGGGTTAAAACAAAACAAAAGAAAACTTTATTGGGAGGAAAGGGGGCAGAATGAACTTGGGAAAGCCAGCAATTAATAAATTCTATGAGGTAAGACTCCCTGCTGCCTCCAGCCCCACTGGGTGTCTTACCAGTAGTCCTGACCTCTGTCGTCCTGGCACTTGTGAAGGGTGGTGCCTTCTAGCCACTTCCCTCCTCACCAGCTCCTCACTCACAGTTTGCTCTCTGGGGTTGGTGGGTTCAAGGATTCTGGAGGTCCGTGATGCTTGAGCTGCTCCAGGGGCACTACCACCTCAGCCAGCAGGGGTGATTTCAGCTTTAATTGCTGGGGAAGGAGACTCACACCATGGTCCATTACATAGGCTGCTGATCAATCTGCTGCCTGAGCCTGAGCTATCATGGCTCTGCTCCAGCTACCACCGCATGGTGCTGCCCATCGCCTCAAAGCCACCCCTACTCTGGGCCATCTGTTGCTCAAGGCGACCTCTACTCAACTCTGCAGAGAAAGATCAGTGGCCTCTAGGACACTTCACAGAGTCCTTACCACAGAGAAACACTGTCAGCAGACAACAGGAGAGACTTTGATTTTCTTTTTTTGTTTCTCTCTGGCTCTCTCCCCCTTACCCAGCTGTGCCTGGCTGTAGTCATGGTCAGGATAACCCCAGGCACATTTGGTTTCAATCCCCAGACTCTACATTTTCCAAAAGGGTCAGTATCATCTTCTTGCTCCCAAACTCAAACTTAATTGTATTTTAACCAAAATACCCCAAACTGGCACAGAACTGAAATGCAAACAAGGCCTGGCCCATTCATAGATCCCATGGCTAGAAGGGATCACTGTGATATTCTAGTCTGATGTCTTATTTAACACAGGCCATAGAACTCCCCCAAAATAATTCCTAGAGCAGATCTTTTATAAAAAAACATCCAATCTTGATTTTAAAATGGTCAGTAATGGAGAATCCAGCTTGACTCTTGGTAAACTGTTCCAATGGTTAATTACCCTTTTTGTTAAAAAATCACATCTTATTTCCAGTATGAATTTGTCTAGCTTCAACTTCCAGCCATTATTAAATATTTGTTCCCTAGGCATGTACTTATTGACTATAATAAAGACAATTCTTAAAGGTTCTGAAGTTAAATAGATTGTGCTTCTTGAGTCTATCACCAGAAGGCAGGTTTTCTAATCCTTTAATCATTCTCGTGGATCTTCTCTGAACCCTCTCCATTTTTCCGACATCCTTCTTGAATTGTGGACACAAGAACTGTACACAGTATTCCAGCAGCAGTTGCACCAGTGCCAAATACAGAAGTAAAATAACTGCTCTCCTGATTGAGATTACCCTGTTTATGCAGTCAAGTATCGCTTTAGCCCTTTTGGCCACAGCATCACACTGGGAGCTCATTCAGCTGATCATCTACCAAATCTTTTTTAGAGCCACGGCTTCCCAGGATGGAGTCCCCATCGTAGAAATATGGCCCACATGCTTTGTTCCGAGATGTATACATTTACATTTAGCCATATTAAAATGCATATTGTTTGCTTGTGCTCATTTAGTCAATTTCTCATTACTCCCCAATGAGGGTGACCAGATAGTGTAAAAAATCGGGATGGGGACATGGGATAATAGGCGCCTATATAAAACAAAGCCCTGAATATTGGGACTGTCACTATAAAATCAGGACATCAGGTTACCCTATCTCCATCAGATGTTAATAGAGAGCTTCCCGACTGGAGCCCCTGCATATCTCAAGTAAATTTGGGGGGCTACGTTTCTACCATTTTACCAACAGGTGTCACTAGTGAGCTATATACTACCAAGAGCTTCAGGCCACCTGGCTTACATGTGTATTAAGTGTCAAATTAGTATGTTTTCATAATATTCTGGCTTCATTCCTAATATAACCTACTGATGATATTGCTAGAATCTATTGCAAAGAACTGCCTACTGTGTATATGAGTCTCTCTTCATGATGAATAGATATAGCTGGATCTACTAAGCTGGATAAGAAGGATAAATGGTGCTCTCATGCTTGTGAATTTCAATGTGATGTGTATATTAAATTCCATTAAATTCAACAGTAGTACACTATAAGGTAGCTTCATTTTGTGGATAAGGCACTGGAATGGGGCCTCATAAATGAGTTGTTACATATGACTTGTTGTCTGTCCTTGGGCTAACCACTCAAGCTCTTTCTTCCTTATCTATTTAGATTTTAACCTCTTCAAGGCAGGGACTGTTTCTTACCATGTGTTTGTACAGTGCCTAGCACAATGGGGCCCCAATCCTAGTCAATGGGCTGTCAGTACTATTGTAATACAAAAAGTATTAATAGCATCTGTGAGGAATTAATTGTGAGTGGTCTGTAACTCCCATATTTGATTCTCAAGCAAAACTACGCTAAGAATAAAGACATGACATATGTGCAGTTATTCTTCAATATAACTCTTTTTGAATTAGGTGTACAGTACACAAGTCAATACTTATGGATAAGACTGAAATGTTATGCATTTACTAATTTCCATTTAAATGGGCTTTTGAGAATTATTACTGAATTTAGCATCTGAACAAAGATTATAGCTGCCATGCAAAAATGCGGAAGTGGGCTAACCAATATTTTCCATTGCTATTTTTTTCCATGTTCTAGCCTACTCCGTGATGCCAAGCAGACAGAAGACTAAAATTACTGATGCAACCTCAACCTACCTCTCAGCCACACCTACAAACCTGTCAATAGATACTTTTATGCTGAGAAAAATGAGAAGAAATAAAGTAGGGAAGGATATCTCAGGGATTCTATTCTGATTTAGGTTCACCCATTTAATAATTTACTAATAAAAAAATAATAATAATAATAATACCTAGCTGGTCTGCAGTACTTTTCATCAATAGATCTCAAAGCACTTTACAAAGGAGGTCAGTATCATTATTCACATTTTAAATATGAGGAAACTGAGGCACAGTGAGCTGCTGTGACTTGCCCAAGGTCACCCAGCGGCCAGTTGTAGAACAAGGAATAGAACCCAAGTTTCATTAGTGTGCATCTAGTGCTCTCACAGCCGTCATGTTTTATTTATAATGTGAGTGACTGGACAGCAGTGTGGTCTAGTGGATAGTGTACCGGGGATTAGGTATTAATTAATTAATTATTATTATTATTATTAGACATTCTCATCTTTTTTGCACTCATCTTTGTACAGTATTTAAATATCTAATAGGAATTCTGTGTTACAGACTATTGCTGGAGTGCTGAAGGAGTTAAAACAAAGAGAAGAATTTCTTTCTGCCTCTTGTTTTACAATAATGTCACTTTCTTCTTTTAATTTTGGAAGCCAGATACCAAACTGGGATACATCAGTATAATGCCAGTGACTTCCAGCTGAGGCTATGATGCAGTGTCTTTCACACAAGGATATCTAGATACATTTCAGACAATTCATAACAAATGCATCTTACACATTACTGACTGACAGGTGTAGGGTAGCCAATATGAAATGAGAGAGTGGTTTCAGTCCAGTTTCTTATTTTTGTACAGCATACCGTCATAACTGCCAACAATTGGCACCTGGGTAGATAATTCTACTAGAGAGGCAGAGAGTTCAGTGAGCATAAACTGGCCTCTCACCTCTTGAGTTTGACCCTCCAGGTCAATGTTGAAGCACATTGTAGTGCGGAACCTTTTCCTGACGCTGCCTCTTCTGTGCATGAATAGTGGACCTACTTTGTGCATGAATAGTGGACTTTCAGTGTTGTCAATCTCACACTTTGCATGAACACTACAATTTAAAGAGGTTAGAAGAGCACCGGTGTCAAGAACATTACAAGCATCTTTGGTTGCAATGACAAGAAGTTAGCCTGATTGTTTCCCCCTCAAATGTACAAAAAAACTGCATGTTATCTCTCGCTACGTAAACAGCCACAGCGTTTGGTATAAGCGCATTTCTTTACAATGGTGTTACACTGGGAGCTTCAACTGTCATGAAAAAAAATGTTTCTACAAAGGGAATGGATTTTGTGGAAATAGCTAAATCCATTCTGAGGAGCTGTACCTTGTCACATACAATGACTTAGTCTGTCAAGGAAATAGTTTTGATGATGTATAGTTTGAGGCTTCTTTTGGCAAAGAAATTCATTTAGTCAAAACCCTTAATCCATCCTGGTGACAAAAAATCTCTCTTTAGTTTATTGCTCAGGCATGGGGTTTTCCAAGCCCAGCACATTTCTGCACAAGAGGAAGATTGTCCACCTTTTTTCAGATATCAGTGTGTGTAAGTGGCAATGTATGAATTCCTGTTGGGTCATCTTCTTTCTGTCTCCGAGAATGACATGGTGCTTTGCAAGCAGTGTAGTTGTAGATGAGTCAGCCCAAGAATACTAAAGAGACAAGGTAGGTGAGGTAAAATCTGTTATTAGACCAACTTCTGTTGGTGAGGCATTCTGACTTGGTGAGGAGTCTGAAAGCTCATAGACAGATGTTAAGGTCAGAAGGGGCCATCATGATCATCTAGTCTGAACTCCTGACACATTGCAGGCCACAGAACCTCACCCCCTACTCCTGTAATAGGCCCACAACCTCTGACTGAGTCATTGAAGCCCTCAAATCATGATTTAAAGACTTCAAGTTACAAAGAATCCACCATTTACACGAGTTTAAACCTGCAAATAACCTGTGCTGCAGATGGAGGTGAAAAAGCCCCAGGATCTCTTCCATTCTGACCCGGTGAAAAATTCCTTCCTGATCCCAAATTTGGCGGTTAGACCATCAGCATGTGGGCAAGACCTGCCAGCCAGACAACTGGGAAAGAATTCTCTGTGGTAACTTAGAGCCCTCCCCATTTTGTGTCCCATCACCAGCCACTAGAGATATTCGCTGCTAGCAAGCGAAGATCAGCTACATGCCATTGTAGACAGTCTCATCATACCATCCCCTCCATAAACTTATCTTGAAGTCTTGAAGCCACTTTGGTTTTTGGCACCCACTGTTCCTCTTGGAAGGCTATTCCAGAACTTCACTTCTCTGATATTTAGAAACCTTTGTCTAATTTCAAGCCTAAACTTATTCATGGCCAGTTTATATCCATTTGATCTTCTGTTCACATTGATGCTTAACTTATATAACTCTTCTACCACCCTGGTATTTATTCCTCTGATGTATTTATAGAGACCAATCATATATCCCCTCAGCATTCTTCCTCTAAAGAAGCCAAGCTCTTTGAGTCTCCCTTCATAAGGTAGGTTTTCTATTCCTCAGACCATCCTAGTAGCCCTTCTCTGAACCTCTTCCAGTTTGAATTAATCTTTCTTGAACATGGGACACCAGAATTTGAGGTTTCTAGAGGATGACAGTTCTGTTTGGCAGCACCTTTCAAGGTTTCAAAATCTGTTTTTATTCTGCATTGCAACAAACACAAAACATTTTTAATGTTTTTGTGAAATTGAAATGTGTCAAAACATCCATCCTGTTGTCAAAAAGTGCAGCCTTTTGATCTCTCTGTCTTTCTCTCTCTCTGACTCAAGAGTCCTAGACCTTAAAAAGCTTTCTGATGAAAACCTCTTAAATAAAGATACATCTCTGAGAAGAGTTTTGGTTTTGATGAAACATCACATTATGAAGAAATTGAATCTAGCCAAAAATGTTCCGACCAGCTCTACACTGAATTTACAGCGTCTATGTGTGGATTTTTCAAAGCTGTCTAAGAGAATGAGATACCTAATTACCCTTAAATTAACGGAAATTGTGATGTATTGAAACTGAGTTAAAACTACAATCTATCACTTTAATTCATAATAGGTTTCCTGGTCCTACTTGCAGGCTCGAGGGATCTGTTGGGAAGCCGGCAAATTGAACTGTACCCTCTCTGTTTTACAGATAAGCCTGCATTCTCTGCCTGTGTTGTTGGATTCTTGTTTGTTATCAATCCAAATTCTAAGAAACAAAAAAGTGTTACATTGCAGCCTCCCAGGAAAAGTATTTTCTTGCTTCTCTGTTTGTATGCCATGGATATAACAGGAATTGGGTGGTCAAAATCCCTAGGTGGCTTTCAAACTTCCACCCTGTTAAGGGTGGTAACTGCAAACAAGTCCTATTCAGTGAGGCTTTATGCGGGAGAAATGCACATGGAGTAGGGACATCACTGCAGAAGCTAAATCTAGCCCACCAATATAAGATCAGTATGCAAGCCCTAATGGCCAATACTCTAACTTAATGTCTGTAGACTCTCTTCCAAGGTAGGGGGTCTGATCTCACCCCCACTGACATCAAGAGCAATGCTTCCATTGACTTCAGTGGTCCAGGATCATACTGTGTTGGTGCGGCTAGACCTATAATAATGAGGATCCTATGGGTCCTACCATGTCTTCCTCCCTCCCTCGCCTCAGTGCAGACCTCCATACTGACCCAGTGCAAGGTCAGCACAGTGGCTCTGCAGTTTGTAGGAGTGTCTGGAGGCCCCTGTGCGTGACCACTGCTGATGGGACTCCCATTGAAAGTCTTAAGTTGCGTTGAAGTCATAATATTGGTCTCTGCACCACAGAATAATTTCACCTGCAGTGTTGCTATACAATGTGTTTGTGTTTTAAGTCCATGGTGGCTATGTTCTCTGTTTATAGGAAGAGCTAATCCTGTTATTTAAACCATAGCATTTTTTCTTACAATTCTCATACAGAACTGATACAGTCCAAATATGGTTAATTCTTGGAACTCACTATTGCAAGATATTGGCAAGGGAAATAGTAAGATTTTAAAAAGCATACACAGATATATGAATAAGAATATCTTATGAAATTCCATGAGCTAGCAAAATATATGAGGGCTATTAGTTTTATGCTTCAGAGTATAAATAGATTAGAGAGGAAATCAGGAGGAAACATCCCCTGTGAATTAACCTCATGCATTTAATGGGGTTATGCGCTTTACACCATCCTCTGAAGCATAGTGCTAGGTGCTGTACAAATTCAACATAAGAGACAGGAATTATTTTGGGGAAGTTCTGCTGCCTTTGTTATACAGGGGGTCAGCCTAGATGATCACAATGATCCTTACTGGCCTTGAAATCTATGACTCTATGAATAGTACCAGTCTTGCACAGCTTCCAGTTCAGAGTGACAGACAAAAGTAGGGAAAAGGAATTATTATTATTATGGGGTCCATTTTACGGAAGGAAAACTGAGGCATGGAGATATCAAATGACTCACCCAGGTTCACATAAGAAGTCTATGCAGAGCCAGGAACGAATCCATTTATCTTAAGTTCTAGTTCAGGGCTTTAACCATAGATTCTCCATTTTGAAGTTCAATATAGCACAGACATAGTCTGCTGGCATGCAAAGCCATTCAGAGCGGCTTATAGGAGGATGATTGTACTCACAGAAAATGATTTCATTTTTACACAGTGGCTCAGTGAGCAATGCAAATAAATTTCTTTAGGTTTCTCCTACTCATAATGTTTCCCTAGTCTCCCTGTTCAGGAGGAAATATATGGTGGCAACTGTTTTTGACAAAATCCATCTAAAATAGACTGCTGGTTTAGAAAGTATGTACAATTATTTCATAAAGAACATACTTTATTGTCTGCTGTTGAAGTGGCATTATAAGGAATATGCATGAAAAATTGAACATGAAACATTATCAACAAAAATATCTCAACAAGCAGAGATAAATTGTTTTGAGGCATAGTTTATGTTCAGCTGTTGACACATATATATTTATGTGCAATAGTCTTTAAAAAAGGTCCTATGAAAATAAATATTGGAAAAGTAATCACCTGAGATTTGACACTTTGAAACTAGTGGTTAGAATTAGTATTCTGAAGCATGAGGCTATATCGGGTGTGATTGAATAGCTGTTGTTATTGGAATAAACTGATTTATCACTTTCTGCAATGTGCACAAGTAAAATAAAAGGCTGTATAATAAAATCTTATATATCAAAAGTATAATTTTATTGGATTCTTTGTATACTGTAGCATTTCATAACCAAAAATGGAACATGAAAATTCATTTTGTGATTTAGATTTTAAATTATTTCATTCAGGTCAATCAAAAAAGCCAATCAGGACAACAGCCAAGTGTGGTAATACTATCAATGTATATGATGTTTTCTGAAGTGTTAAGCATGGCACATTTTGCATATATTGTTAATTATGATAGCCCCACATTTATATACCTCAGATTGGTTGTCAATTATGGAAGTTGCAGAGTATAAAACTATATATGGACTAAGGGCTTGTCTACATGGGGACATTCAGGAAAGTTAATCCAAATTAACTAAAGGTGTGCTTTTGAAGTGGATTAGGTAAACTACATTAAACACATTTGAACACCTTCATTCAGAATTAAAGTGGCCTTAACTCAGTTTAGTGTAATTCGCACTGGAAGTGAATTCAACTAAACTGAATTAAAATCACTTAAATTCTGAATAACTGAGTCCACACAGAGCTTTAATAGTTAAACTAATCCATTTCAAATTCATACCTTTACTTAATTCTGATTAACTTTTCTGAGTGTCCCTGTGTAGATAAGTCCTAAATGAGTCCTGAAAAATTCAGTGCTCAATCATCAGGGCTGGGATGAGATGTTTTGGCTACTTTTTCAAATGAACAGAGAAAAAAAATATTGGATTAAAATGAAAGGCTGAATGCTCCACTGGCAGGTGAAACTACATTAACGCTAGTGAAGTAACACCTGTTCATGCAACAGTGATTCAAGACAAAGAATGCCAGGCACAGAAAAGAATTAAAGCCAAACGGAGCCCAGATTCATCAAAACTTTGTTCTGAATGCCACAAAGACAGTAATTTCCTTTTACGTAATCTCTGTGCCTCCATGCCAACATACTCTCCCCCACAGCTCCCTAGTTGGATACTTGTGTATTTCCCACATTCATGTTTCCATAGTTTTCCTCACTGCTATGATGGGTAGGTAAGGTTTTCAAAAAATTAAATGAAATGTGAGGTTTTGGAGCATGGTTCTTCAATAAGGAATGGATAACAGATGGCTTCTGTGGCAAATTTCATGGTCATGGGGTACTCTGGGCCACGATTCTAAATTATATTCCTCTGAGGAGGACTGGCTGCATCAAAGGGATTGGTGCACAGAGGTTTTCACTATTAGAAAGATCCAGCCCAAACTGGAAGTTACTAAAAATAGTTCCCATTTGGTCGCTGTTGGGTAGCCCTTGTGTAATGCATTTGGAAGTCTCTTCAGTTTTGACTGGTTCTGGAGTCACATAAAGAATTGCAATCTGTCCTGCTTTGCAATCCCATAGTCTTCAGGTGGGTTTAAAAGATTGTAACTCTGGATCTGCTCTGCATCCAGAACGTCCAGTGAAATCAGTGGAAACTGCATAACAGGAACAAGTGCAGGTCACAGGAGAATATAGCCTGGGTATAACTGTGATTAATCTGTTAAGCAGGAAACCACCAGTCCTATCAACCTCCTCCCCATTGATCTATGATTCTCCAGGACAGACCTGCAGGCACATCTCTTTCCCCTGGCCAGTGGAGACAAAAGGTGATAACTCAGTGGAAAACCCTGACCTAGGAAATGACCTGACCTTTGGCAAAGGGGCAATTTCACGGCAAGCCAGGAGCAGCAGGAAAACTGAATACAGGGGAAACCGCCAGGCAACTGTGTGCAGACCAGGCTGCAGCAGGACCCAGTAGCTGTTTGTGAACAGAGTGTGACGGTTGGACACTGCAGCGCAGTTCAGATCTCTGCGGGGCTTGTGAGGAAGCAGCAGAGACTGGGTAGAGAGCCAGGGCAGAGGGGCCCCATGAGACTCGCCACTAAGCAGGTCTGGAAAACTACAAGCTCCCCTTTGTCTCTAGCAGAGACTGGACTAGAGAGAACACCCAGGCACTAGGTTGCAGTACACATAACCCGCCAATGGACTGCCCTCCCCAAGGGCCCAAGAAGGAACCATTATTGGTTTTACATTAAATTGAAACTCTTTAAGCCACTTTACAGAGGGTATTTGCAATCTTCTCCTTTCTGCTTGCCCTAGAAAAATACCCCTTCAGTTAGCAATGTGTCCAAGCTGTTACTGGGACCCACCAGGGCTATCACCTACAAGGTTTAGTTGCTGAAGCACCTTCAGCACTTTCCACTGTGCAATGATACCCCTGGCAAGCTACTAGCCTCCTAGAAGTTTTGGTGTGTTATGGCATCAGCAACAGTAACAATTGCATCTCCTTTCTTATTGGTAGGAGGCTATGTTAACGGTGCTGTGGGGTGGGGAAAAAAAAAGGCATGGTTCTCTCCACAGCTATGATCCCTTTGTGGCACAGAGGTGGGTGGAAAAGGAAGAATTTTTCTGCAAATGCCCAGCAGGGAATATCCTTCTTGGAACGGAGCTCCTTGCTCCTACGAATGTGCTGTTGCTGGGTCCTGCATTCAGCTGGGTGAATAATTTTGTTTTTCGGCTTGCTGGCAGTTAAAAAAAAAAAAGCATTCTGATCAGACTGAAAACAAAATATTTGGCAATTTGAAGAGTCAAAAATGTGTTTCAGGACAACTAAATCTTTTGTCCGACCCGAAATTAAATGTTTCATTTTGATTTTGAGCTGTTTTCTTACATTTTAAATGTAAAAAAATAAAAGGAAATTGCAAATCAGAAATTCCTTTTGAATCATAACACTGAAATGTTTCATTTTTTAAAAAGTCAAAACATTTTATTTTCTTCATAATCTGTGAAGTTTTTTTTTCAATTGAAACTATTCTGAAAAACTGACCCGAATTTGTGAAATATTTCGATGTTTACTTTACTCAATCAGACCTCCCGTTGGTTTGCCCGAGTAAGGATTGCAGAAGGCAACCAGAAAAGGGAGGAAAAGCCCCTGGATATGTATCCCCACTGCACTAGAGAGACCCTGTGTTGTGACTGTCTTCAACAAAATTTTCCTGTGTGTTCACGCAGGTTAGTCCTGTATCCTGTTTACCATGAAGGACATTACAATGGTGATAAGGAGACAAGTCCCAAACACAGAGACCGGAGCAAGTGACAGAAGGACAGAATCAGCCATATTTATTCACATTCTCACACCATATTTTACAAGAAGTTGAGTTCATTTCCTGCAGGACTAGTCAAGGAGGAATGTACTCCTCAATATGAGAATTTGGCCCTTAGAGAATAACCCAAAACCTTGCTCCTTCTCCTCAAGTGTTTTAGCTCTTTGCTTTCCTCTCTCTGCTCCAGACCTTCTGCTCCTCTGTGGCTGCTTTGCATTATTCCAGTGGCACAAAGCAGCCATGTGTGATAGGGCATTCACCCCACACTAACAGGCAAGGGGTTAAAAGCAGCATAAGGAGGCTGCACAGGAAGCAACCAATAGAAGAGAGGCTGTGAGAAGCAGCCAATCAGGACACAGCAGGCCCATATAAGAAGAGCTTCAGGGCAGAGTGGGGTCAATTATCTCTTGGAGTTCCAGGAGGGAGGATTGGGTGAGTTGTAGATGGAGGGAAGCTAGCACCCTGGACAGAGCAGGAGCTGAGCAGGAACAGGGGAGGGAGAAGCTCCTGACTGGCTGCTAGGACTGGCATGCTGAGGACCAGAGGTGAAGAAGAAGAAAGTGCTGGGCCCACTGGGGAAGTGGCTGGACAGTTGACTGCAGTCATCACTGGAGAAGTGGCTCGAGCTGAGATGTTTTCTCTCTGTTCCCTTCCCCACCTCCCGAAGGAGGAAAACACACAGAGTGACACAGCTGGAGGGCCGAGTACATGAAGTCACTGCAGTACTTGGACTAAGGCAGGTCTGCAGGTGGTAATGACGATGGGTGAGACACCACTAGAAGAGGGGGCACTGGCTAGCAGATCTAATCCCCATGACAGCCAGCAGGAGGCACCAACATGGTGCGTGAATCCCATCACACCATACCAGTAACTTACCCAGCTGTTAGAGAATTCCACTATCAAGGGGAAATCTAGGATGAGGTTGAACTTCCATATTCCCTGTCATTCCTCAGCACGGGAGCTTAACATGGAATGAGAACAAAATCAGGATTCCCTATAAACTGGATCTTCCATTATTAGAATGGACACTTGGGCCTGGAGGTAGCTAGATATAAATTAAATAAGCCTCACTGGGAATGAGCTTGCCCAATCCTTTGACTGTTCCAAAATAACCAACTCCAGCATAAAGTCACTTCACCCCTCAACCCAAAACATTGAGCTTCACTGAACACAGGTCTGACTTGGTACAAAATTAGCTCCTTCATTTAATGGGCTTTTTTCTCTACTTAAGATCCCATTTCCCTGCTGATATTATTTTAACTCTGATTTTGCAGCTCTTTCAGTTCACAGGAAGTCAAATAATCCTGGAAGCATTTAGCAATCTCATATGAAGCTAAGTTACCTTTTGGTTAAGGATGAAACAATGATGTTCTATCCTTTGGTAATATGCTTCCCTATCTGAACCATCATCTGCAGTATATAACCCAGTACTCACAGGATTGCAGGCAGGGAGACTTGCTGCTTTATGAAACCTCAGCACAACCAATAGAGTGGGAGTGCAAGGGAAGTTCCCATGACACACAGGAAATAGGGAGGATCTGAACATGGCTCCACCCACCAATATGCTGGGTAGAGCATACCCTGTTAATCCCATGATGGCTAGCAAATTCATTCCCATGCCATATGCCGAAAAGTGCTTTATGCAATAACTCCATAGCCACTTTCAAAGCAAACCGCCAAACAAACTGGATGAAAGGAGCTACACACACCACTCTATAAAACATGTCAATTTTAGTAATAATATAATGCTCCTTTGGTTCTAGCTTCTACAATATGTCAGGTTTCCTCTTGACACACCTTTATGTACAGTTGTATAAGATTCAGTCAAGTGTGTTGGATTACTAGGGTAATCACTATCTAGGATTGAGTGTTATTACTAGGGTTATCGCTATCTAGGATTCCACGGTCAAGATGCTATGGCTTCCATTTGGAGTCTTATTATGAACAGGGATCTTAGCAAATTAAATAGAACTTTATCTATATCCTGCACATCCTTTTGTATTCCTTCTCACTTTCTTCATCCCTCCTCTACAGGTCTGTAATGGATAGATCATAGAAATAGGAGACCTACAGGAATCAGCGATGGAACAGATATCTAAAAACATCTAGTCCAACCTCTGTCAGTGCAGGATTGTCCTCTATGGTACATTCTCAAGAGATTTGGCCCATATAATTTAAAGAACTCAGGCATTAAGGTTTCCACCAGTTCTCTTGGGAGATTATTCCACAGACTAATAGATCCTCACCATTATTTAATATTGCGTGGGTTTCAGCAAAAATTTTCCTTTTTTCCATTTCGTCCCATTATGCTTAGTTTTTCACATCTTGTGCTACCTTTAAGAGCTCCCCAGCTCCCTTTCCTTCCCACTTTAAATGAATTCTGTAGTTTATCTTTGTAGATAGAGCTTGTGACAGATGGGACTTAATTTTTCACAAAATAATGAATGGCATATTTCATTTCATATTTTGGTTGAAATTCAATATAAAAACAAATCAAATTTTGCAAAAATTCAATCAGTTGTAATTGCAAGTATTGTAGTATTGCTGTCCTGTTTCCTCTTTATAATCAAAAGTAGTTATCAATTGCAGTGCTACAGGATCCCTGTTTTATTTTTACAATGATAATGAGTAATTCTTGCATCATTCCTCTGAAATTAAGGTAGCAGCACTTTGATTTCCTCAAAACAGACATACAGATGTCAATTTCATGTATTTGTTTAAAATATATTCTAATAATCCATCTCCTTTTCAACCCACTGTACTTCATTCTCTGTTCCATGACTTTTATCCTCTTGCAGGTCTACTGGACTTATTAAACACATCCTGCTGGACCACAAAAATTTCCTTCTTCAAGAAAGTACTTTTCTTTACAGCTACAAACAATATATAGCGCACTTGCTACCTCTGAGACTCATACATACACACATCAATATATAATGGGAGCTTGCATGGCTTTTTCTTTTTTTTCCAGCAGGCTGTGTCTCAAAGGGACAGCTAACTTATGCAAATTGTGTTTTCCTTTCCCATTATAATTTTATTGCTTCTCTTGGAAAAGCAGCAAAATCCTGCCTATTACTTTCCTGAATAAAGCTGTGGGCTGACTCTGATGTGTGTGTGTGATCAGATCAGTCTGTCTCAATGCTTTCCTGATTCCCTCTTCATAAGTTTTATTCCAGTACAGCTACATGGACTTCAGTTGTGACTGTTCCTGAATGACAACTGTGCAAATGAGAGGAGAATCTGTTTTAAAATGGTTACTTCACAACCACCAAAATAACTAGTCTGAGCCATAACCTGGTCATAATTTTCTACAAATGATAAGTAGTAGCTTACATGTATACAGAGCCTTTCAAAGTAAAGATCTATCCAGACACAAATATAGGATTCTCTTCACGGGCAAAGTGCTGAAGTTCTACCTTCTAAACGAACTATGGCATCTGTTTAATACCACACACAAACACTACACACCACTTTAGGGCTAGAAGAAGACAATCTACAATTTAAGCTATTGGGGAAATTCAGATAGGCAGTGTATGACTTCCCAAACAGGGATTTGGCCATGAACCTGAGGTTAACATCCCTCCACTAATGAGGTATTGTATTGGTTCCAAGGACTCATGAACGCATTCTAAATTAACCTTCAGTGTAAACACTGTAACATTATACCAGAACATTTATTCAGAACTGGCTCAGGAAGAAGAATGGAACCCTTGTTTCCATGGTTTGTCATTGCTTGTCCTTGAATTCCTCTCTCTGTCTGTATCCATCTATTTTCTTATACTTAGACTGTAATTTCTTTAAGGCAGGGCTGTCTTTTTGTTCCATATTTGTACAGTGCCTAGCACACTGGGGTCCACAACTTCCTAAAGGATTTTTGGACTTGTTTTTCCGCAGAGTCTCCTATCAAGGTATTGGCCAGGCCCAGTTCTGATTCATTTGTGAATAGAGGTGGTTGCATTTTTTCAAATTTTAAATGAAATTTTACATTTTGGGGGAAAGAAAGAAAGAAAGAAAGAAAGAAAGAAAGAAAGAAAGGGCAATTCCCACTCTCCCTCACCCTCCCCAACCCCCCGGCCCCGCTTTTTTTTTTTTTTTACTAGCTCTGTTTGTGAGATCCTGTGAGTTCATAGCCTGAGATGGTACAAAATGCTTATCTGACCTATTTCTGGAATTTTCCTCTCAGTCATGTGCATCATTTTGTGTTTTTTCCCCAACTTTAACATGGAAAAACCACTGCCAAATATATTTTACTAGTTCACCTGCCTTTGTAATTATGCCCTTGTCACTTACTAGTGCAAATGGTTCCTTTTTCTTGATTTAATGCTAGATACGATACTTTCTGAAGTACTGTATCTAGCATTAAATCATGAAAAAAGTACCATTTGCAAGCTGCTATCATATAAATTACCTGATATTTTTATGAGTGTTTCATATAATATATTGTTAGTTATCATACCTTACACAATGAAATATTGAACATTGCTTTTCACAAGAAAGACGGGACCAAACAAGGTTGGTTTTAATTATGCTCTCATACTAGGTTTCCTGAGAAGATAGATATGATGCTAAAAATTTAATACAGTATGATAGGCAGAGAATGAGATAGAATGCTGAAGTATTGAAGCTCAACCAATAAAGGAGGGAAATAATCAGGCTTCTGCTTATGAAACAGGAAGGAGAGGTCAGATAAGGCCCAATGAAAAAAGAAGAACTAGCATTACACGGCCCATAAGAACTGAGGCAAAATGATATAAAAGGAAAGGCATTCTGGCCTGTGGTCCACCCGTACAACCTCACTGACCATGGTTCACCACAACATGACTCCAGTTTTAGGCTGATGTAATTCAGTTGGAATCAGTGGAGTCAAACTGTACTGAGGCAGTGGGATTTCACAAGAGGTACACCAGGGCAGGCATTGGGCTTAGAAGTCATTTGCTGTGCCAAGAAGAAAAGAAATTGATGAAGATGATAGAGAAGGAGAGGTAGAATTCTGCGAGACCTGGGTGATTCTGGGCCAAGCTCTTTGTTGGTATAAGTGGGCAGAGCTCCATTGATTTTTGCCCAGAGAATTTGCCCTGCAGTGTCCTCTCCCACTGCTTGTTTGATACAGGGTCTTGAATGGCAGTGAGCCGATTAAAACTCAGTCCTCACAAGATGGCTGTGATGTTGGGGGAAGTAAGGGAAGGGATAGCTCCTCTTCTCCTATTATTGAGAGCATTTATCCACCTTTTGTTCATGAAGTCTGCAGTTCAAGGATGCTGCTGGGCTGATAGCCACTCCTGATATCTAGAAAAAAAGCCACCTTTTTCATGGTTAAGGCAGCTACAAAGCCCTTCCTTTCAGCTCCAGGCCTCACCACCATAGTCCATGCCTTTGTGACTTCTCAACTGGATTACCACAATATGGCCCTACACCACAAACCATTCAAAAGTGCCTGTTCATGCAGACCGCCTTCTTGGTGACATTAGCCACAAGAACTTGAAGCATGTTACATCATGTTCTCCATGAACTACACTAGCTTCCTAGTTGCTGCCTGATGTAATCCAAAGTGTTCCTTTTGGCCTAAAAGTCCCTTGTTGTTTGGTTCCTGGCTACCTAAGACACTGCCTCTCCCCTGGAATAACAACAACTATGCCATTGGAGGATGATCTAAGAGCTCAATCTTACAGTCTCCAGATTAGATGACTGGAGGCTGTGGTTGGGAATTCTTACTGGCTTCTTTTGCTAGCCCAACAGAAGCCAAGTTTGTTGATCTTCAGGTCACAGTGTCCCATACTGAAGGAGGGCTGGGTGGGCATCTGAATAATTTCGTTTTAGGAGGGCTGCACTTTTATTTTTTTTTACTTACATTTAGAGTCATATGTTCAGAATGCTTCCTGCTCTACCCAGCCCCTATTTAATAAACACCGCCCATGTAGGCCCCTATCATTGTTCTTTTAGGATTATTTACTACTCATTTCCTCTTGTGACCCCTAATGTGCAAAGCTTTGTCCAATCAGAAAAGAAAGCATGGTTCAGGCCCAGAGTGCCACTGAAGTCAGAGTGACATTTTTGACATTTTAAATTGGAATATTGTCATGTAACTTTTTTGTCCCACAGGTGTGTATTTGTGTGTCTCCTCTTTTACATATTACTCAGAAGCTATCTGAGAGCATAGTGGGAAAGTATCTGTGCACTGAGATCACTAAATACGAAACGGTGCATGCATGCAGCCTTTGTTAATGTTTTATTATTCTTATTACTTATTTTGTAATGGATCCTAGAGGATCCTAATGCACTCAGCGTTCCATTGTGCTGAGTGCTGTACAAACAGCAAAAAACAGTCCTTGCCCCGAACAGCCTACAACATGTATAGACCGAAGGTGAGAGAAAAGAGGCATTACTTTACACATGGAGAACTAGGGCACAGAAAGGTTCAGTAACTTGCCCAAATTGACACAGAAAGTCTGTAGCAGCATTAGGACTTGAACCCAGAGCTTCTGAAACTAAATCCAGTGCCTGAATTATAAGACCATGGTTCAGCTTCCAGCATGGTTTCCTTTCTTCAAATTTTGTTTTATGGAGACCCGTTCTTCAGCTGAGACCAAATCTCTCAATAGTTGCAGTCCCCTTGAATTCAGAGAATAAGAACCAACACAGCTCCAAAACATTGCCTCCTTTCAACTTAAATAAAGGTAAATGCTTAAAAGAGAACTCCCAAAAACGACTGTGCTTGAATTAGAAAAACACTGCGCATTTCATAAAATGTTTTCCTTACATCAAAGACACTTGATTATTAGGGAGAATTGCATCTTCTGAAAGAGGTATGCAAATTGGTACTCAGTGGATTTGGCAGTAGGCACAAAGCCTTACAAGGTGGAATGCTAACAAAGAACCCTTCCGTTGAATCTATCTATCTATAAATAAAGCACAAAATGCCAAATTCTATGTAAAGGAAAATACAATTAATTTCTGTGCAATTTTTTAAAAGAAGAGGATCAAAATTATTTGAAGCTGCCGAGAGAGGACATATGCTGCATCATCTCTGTTTTGTTTGGCATTTCTTACCAGGCATCATGTCTCCAAATGGTGGTGATAGCAACTTACAGCTTCAAAACTTTGCTCCAATAGAAAATTCAGATTACCCAGGTCAAAGTATTGCTTTTCTTAGTTACTATATTTTCCTTCCCTGCTAGTTCTTTTTCTTGTGTGGACTCTTTGATGTTCCATTAGCTGCCCAGAAAACAAAGCAACTTTATTTGATGCAAAGCAAACACAGAAAAGATTTGATTATCTTTGAATGTATTGAGCTAAAAATATGAACGGGCACATTGTTGTTTCCAACATTGGTGTCTTAAAAGAGACCCAAACATTGTTTGCAGCAATATGACTTCGCTGTTTCATTATATATGCTTAATGAACTTTTCTAGTTTCCTGCTTTGGTGTTGGTGTGTGGAAGGGAATGCAGAGCCAGCTGATCCTTGCATGTCTTTCCTGTGTCTGTAAAAGCACGTGAGTCCAGGATATGTTAAGTAAAGAGGGCAAAGTTGATCTGAAACATGAGGATCAGCGGAGTTTTCATCGGTTATTTTATTCCCTCTCCTCACACAAACAGAAAAAAATAATTTTCAGGTCAGACCCTGAGATGATTTGCATTTTCTCTTTTCTAGTTTTTTGATTATTAAAATTTGAGATGGCTTAGAGTCAGTTTTTCTCCTCTTTGTGATTAGTTAAGCTGTCTAGTGGGTTGGGAGAGATACTCCCCTAGCAGCTGGATTAGTTGAGGATGCTCTACTGAGATTTCTGCAAACCACTTTGTAGGTGAGTTAGGAAAAAAAATCACATGAAAGGGAAAGGTGTAGGAGGAGAGAGAAAGTCGATGGCATGTCAGTAGGCCAGATGAACAAAAACGAACAATAAGCTAAATGCAATTATGCATGAATAATGATAGAGAGAAGGAAAAGGGACATTAGTACAAACAGATTCTTGTTATAAGACCACTAAATCAGTGGCCTATGAGAAGTTATTCTGGTGGGTTCAGCCCAGTTTTCAGTGAACAACTGTTCTATATCACAAAGGCCACCACCCTAGCCAGAGCTATTTGGTGCCCTTGTTGGCAGTAGAAAGGTCAAGGAATGAATGTGCATGGAAAGTTCACTCCTCTTTTGCCCCTAGAAGAGGTTTCTGGAGTAGCATTAAGACTGATGGGACAATGCAGGGAGGTTCGAACTGCAATTGCATAGGCTGAGTCTGCTCAGCAGATAAATAAAGGAATTCATTCATTCTGATCCCCTGGGTGAGCACAACATTCATACTAAATTAATGAAAGACTTAGAGACAGCATAGTCTGCATTTTAATACCCTGTTTTGTGTGTCTTTCCATATCTTTACATGTTTGCCAACATCTTAGATAGTCCCCAGGAGCACTATGCTTTCCTAGGCTTCCCCACATCCATAACTTCTTTTCCAGTATTTTTCTATTGAGAGAAACTAGAGATGGAATAGTTAGCCGAGGAGTTGAGTCCAGTTTGCCATGATTCACTGGGCCATATTACTCTTTATTTCTGAGTGTCCAGCCAGCTGCTTGATAAATGTAAAAACGTTCATGAATCCTGATAATTTCACTATGAATGTGCATTTACACTTTTATAAAAGACAGTGCATTTATGTATTGTTCATTACTTGCTGTTTGCTATTCATTATTCACCTACTTTAAATAGTTTGGTCGTCCAGTCAAACCACAGTAACAATGCTCTGAGACTTAGGTGACCAACTACACAAAATGCAGAAAGAATAGGAAATAAGGCTTGATTCTATGTCCACTGAAAAAAGATTCCCATTGACTTCAATGGGTGTTGGACTGCACCCATAATAGTCTAAGCAAACAGCTTGTAAATAACCCATTGTCTGGAAATTACACTTCTAGCCTCTATGGTAAATACCTAGGAATAATAAATATACCATAAGAGTAAAAAAACTGATTGTGAAAAATTGCTAACCATTCAAGGGGGAGGGGCGAATTTGCAATGAAGAATATTAATAATGAATAGTCTGAATACCTTTACCCATTAAAGCACCTCAACCAGCTCCCCTTTCGGAGGATTGTTCCTTAGAGCACATTTTCTAGTGGTTTGTCCTTTTGTCTAGTTTGCAATGTCCCAAGCAGTAGGGCTTCCACCTCTAACCTAGGCCATTGCCTAATAAAATCCACTGTTGGGAGCTAGCATCTTTTAATTGAAATAGTTTTACTACATTTTCCTCTGCTCTCTGTTTTCTCAAATATAATGCTATCAATTGTGCATAATTAATATTGTATGGTGAGGAGCACACAGGCCTACAAGGGAGGTCTAACCACTCAGTGTCTTACTGCTTAGTAAGAAATACTGCTACCCTCCTTTCATTCTCTTCTTGCCTCCAGAAAAAAAATTCATAATCTTCCAGTTTCCTTTTGTAGTGCTAGCTACATTTTGGTTGTTAGAACAAGAGATTCCTCTACATAACTGCTACATTTCATTCCTTATTAGTGCGCTCTAAATAAGGGTTAATTTGCAGCATTTCCTACATTTAAGAATTAGACCTGGATCTTGTCCTTGGAATAGCTACACAGAGTTATATCACCAGATAGCCCTGCTTTTGATAAAACACCTCCTGCACTTTACTCAGGCCTGATCCAAAGCCCAGTGAAATCAATAGAAAGATTCCTACTGACTTCAATATGCTTTGGATCCAGTCTAGATTCTGCAGCTGTCTGACATGGTCTTTTTTGCTGGGTGGTCTGGGAAGTTACAATAATTATAAGGCCTAGTAGGTCTTGGACCCAGGCCTGCAGAACTGCCAGGCAGGCATCATCATTACACTGCCACCTACCAACATCTGTAACCTCCACTACCCACGTCCTGCTGTGGACACAGGTGATGGGAAGTCCCACTTCAGGGAGTCTGATGGGTAGCAGCCTCATGGCTCCTGATAGGCTCCGCACCCTATATAAACCCTGGTCCATCCCGACCTGGCATGACCTTTTCTCCAATATCTCCAATGTGGGAATTGGGATCATACTCCCCCGAAGATGTGGTCCCTGATAAAACCTCCTCTCTTATACCTACTATTCATATAACCTCACTTCACTTAAAGATAATTAAGTAATTCTCAATAAGGAGCTTTTACCCATCAAAACAGCCTTCAAAGTGTGGCATCATTATCCAGAGGGTGCTCTGTACTCAGTACAGGTTTGTATGGATCAAAAAAAGCTTAGAGTACCTCCACCAAGCCAAGGTGCTGAAACAGAGGCAGCTTTGCAGGGGCCCTGTTCTTCATACACTTCAGTTTCATCATCATGTACCACTCAGGGGCCCAGAACAAGACCGCCAGTGCCTTGTCCTGAAAAGGGTACTATCGCGCCAACCAAGAGCTCCCCCAACTGAGTCCTCACACATTCTTAAGCCCTGAATTTCCTGAGTGCCATAATTCCCCAAGACCTCACGTCACTGATCTGCTCAGCAAAAGAGCTGAAACCAAGACATTTGAGGCAGCAAGCCAGGGGCACCACCAGGTTCAGGATGGCTTGCTGCATGTCAAGGGTCACTTGCATGTTTCACCTGGACCCCTTAAGCTACAGTTACTACATTAGCAAGTCATCAGGGACACCTCAAGAACCGACTTTTGGCCTCCCACTCTTACTGAGGGCCACAGACACACATAGTGATCCATTCTTATGTTGATTCCTGTGAGATGTGCCTGTAACAAAACTCTGTGCTTGAAACACCTCCTCGTCTCAATGACTTCCAAGATCCCATCCAGTACCCTAGACTTCATAGTCGAGTTCCCCTTCTCTAATGGGCACACTGGAGTCCTCATCATGGCTCTACAATTGACAAAATGGTCCCACTTTGTCGCCATTGGGCACCTGTCCTCCACAGAAGAAACGGCCCAGCTCCTGGTGACTCATATCATCCATCTCCATGGACTCCAAAAGTAAGTCACAACTGATCAGGGTCTGCAGTGTGTTTTGTGGTTTTGGCATGAAACTCTATGATTGCTCAGGTCCATGCATACACTTCCATTGCCTATCATCCACAAACCAACAGTCAGTCCAAGCAAGTAAACCACTGTGCAGAGTCTTTTCTGTGCTAACTGTGGCTTCTACTCTCATCTTCACATGGCTGTACTTGCAACCTCCACCAATCAAATTGTACGCCTTAAACATTAGTTTCCTAATTCGTTTATCTGATTACCGGATCTGTCACCGGGTGAATTGATTGAGACTGATACCCAGTAAGGTGCAACCAAACAGCTTTTATTTTGGGACGTGTCAGAAACACGATTCTCACTTAACACAGATATAACACTACTTGAATAAACACTGGTGTCGAGGCAGTATGGGGGAATGAACCCCAGGCCCAATACCTTAGAACACAACACCTTTGGTCCCCTCAGTCTTTACAGTTTCTTTTCTCTCCCTCCCAGGGAGTGCTGGCCATGATCTCCTTCACTGGATCCGGATCTCCACAGGTGAATCTGTTCCGTCTGCTTCTCATCCTAGACTCATCTGCTTCTCGTCCTCGATCTGTAGCCGCGCAAAACAACGGTACCTCACCACGCTACCGCTCACATGGGCAGCCCTTTGCTCTGGCCCTCACTGCCTTAAACAGCTTCCCAGGGGCTGATCTTAGCCAGTCCACTGCTGGGATTTTCCTGCCTTGCTCGGGCTTTGCACACGGCACCAATTCTTAGGTTTTCCCGCCTTTCGCTGTTACTGGGCAGACGTCACCTGCTGGCAGCGTGCCAAGTGTTAGCATCCTGCCTGTCTGAGGCCAATTCAAAATGGATTCTAAATCCAAGATGGAGTTTTCCCTTATTATTTATCCTATTTACAACCAAAAGAAGTGCACATAGACATAACTATTTTTTCCACCTAACACCAAGGCCACTGACTGGGTGTGCCAGATGTGAGCCAGATCCATAAGGCCCAGCAACTCAAGGCACATCTGGAAAAGGCTCAGGCAGATTATATGTGGTATACTGACCGCCAGTATTGGGAACGTGCAGCACTTACCTTTGGGCAAAAAATGTGGCTCCCAGCCCAACACTGCTGAACTGACCAGTCATGTCATAAACTGGATTACCAATACGTTGTGCCATATTTCATCAGGCAAGTAATCAACCCAGTGATTTTGAGGCTTCAGTTATCCAGATGTCTCAAAATACACCCAGTGTTCCACATATCCTTGCTAAAACCCTATGTCCACAACCTCTTCGCTTTCCAGGACCAATCACTGCCCCCTCTGGGACATGACTAGTACATGGTCTGAGATACTGGACTCGAAAAGTCAAACACCACTTCTTCTGATACTTTGTAGACGTGGAGGGCTACGGCCCAGAAGAGTGATCCTAGGAGCCAGTGTCCCAAGTCCATGCTGCTGACATTGTGGCAGCCTTCCACACAGGCCATCCAGATAAACCCAGGCTGATGTAGAGTGCCCTTAGACAGGAGGGCAATGTAAGGCCCAGCATGTCTCAAACGTAGAGCTGCTACCAATCATTCTGCTACCCATGGCCCACTGTGGACGCAGACCACAGGAAGTCCCACTTCAAGGGGTCTGATAGGCAGAAGCCTCATGGCTCTTGATATAGGGTAGGGAGCCAATAAAGCCAAGAGGCATTCTAGTAAGTGTCCAGGCAACAGCGCAGCTCTCCCGTAGCTGTCACAGCCATTCCTTTCTCTTGTTGTTGAACTCTTGGCTCCAACCTTGCCTCGATTAGGACCTCACCCCAGAACCCTGAAATCTGATTCTGACTCTGATTCTTGGTATCAACCCTGGCCTGGAACTTGACTATGAACTCTTCTGCTGCTATCAGCCTCAGGGTTGATCCTGCTCTGGCTCTTGGTCCTGACTGCCTTTGTCAGAATCCTGACAATTTTACTAGAGGTCCCAGGTAGAATCAGGCCCCATTGTGTTAGGAACTGTATGAACACATGGAGAGTTCCTGACCCAGACAGCTTATAGCCTAAAGGCTGGTTCCAAAACCCTATGATCTTTCCATTGACCTCAGTGGCTTTGGAGCAGGTACTAAAAAGACAGCAACATATGAATGGTGATGGGATGGGGAGGGAGATGTAATCAGTTGTATGTCGTTATCCTATACCCATTACATCTGTAGGTTTTTTAAGTATTAAATAAAGCTAGTATCAATTATCTTTACTTGTCACGCAACCTAACCATCATAAACTAGCAGGATGGCAACATTATCTTCAAAATGTCTTTGAAAAATGGCCTTCTTTGGAAAAAAAAAAGTGACAAATTGTTGACATTACCAACATGTTACATTTTTCCCAACATTTTTGCTAACTATTGTTATCTAATAGTTTAAATGATTTTTTAATCTTTTTTTTAATCCAGTCACTTTAGAAATCATGATCATAATTTGTTTACTGAAAATCCAGTTCCAGTAGGTTAAGTTTTTGATCAATGAAAAATGTCGATTTTGAAAAAAAAATGTTGATAAACTGTTGGGAAAAATATAGCAAATAAATTAAGAGAGGATAGAAAATAGGTCTGTTTCAAACTCTGTGAAATGGAAACGTTTTTGAAGTTTCAATACTTTACTAAAATCATTTTTATGTTTTTCACCTACCTTGACTAATTACCATGGAGTCATTCAGTGAAACAGGAGGACAACTAATTTAAAACTAAAGGCAGGAAATGTCATTTTACAAAATATAATCATTGAATGTTTGTTGCCACAAAACATAACTGGGGACAAGCGATTGGGAGGATTCAGAATAAGATTTAGACCCTCATATGAGTAAATACTTTGTTACATCAGATAGATTTTTTTTCTTATTTAGAGCAGATATAAACTCTCTTCTGTCTGGTGCTCTATCCACTAGGCCACGCTGCCTGGAGTTTGGAAGAAGCTTTTCCGTCAATCAGGTTTTCCTGCAATTGCCTACAATGGGATGCCTTGCATCTTCCTCTGAAAATAGTGGTCCTCAGCAGTGTCAGAGATAAATTCTGGACTAAATGGACCAGTGATCTGACCTGGAGACACAATTCACATGTCTCTGTGTAGATGAAATAATGTCCTTGGACACAGCATCTGTGGAATCTGAAGCTGGTATGTCTGGTTCTTTAAAACAGATATCTTTAGTGCTTGAGCTAAAGTTCCAATCCCTGAACTAAGACATAGCATCACACTCATAAACTGCTCTTTGTGGTCTCACCACTAGAGGGAGACAAAGAGCCACACCGTTACTCTAGATTAAATCCATGTAAAAACAGACAAATAAAAACAAATATATGAAACGTGTAAACAAATTCAAATTACTTACATACTGTAGAATGAGAAATGCTCATTAATTCTTTCCTATCTCATTATCTAAATATTCATATCATTTTACATTTTACTGTACCCAGACTTCAGCTGAAATACTTTTTAAAAGATCATTTTGTTGCTTTTGGGGTTTTTAATTTTCAAAGGGCTTTACTACATATTAACTGTATATTCACTAAAATCCTTTCTTATATTTTGTTGTATATGTTTACATTTTTTTCATTTTAATTTATAAGTTAAAAATTGTACTAAATGTCCTCATACGGTCACAAATATTGAAGTGAATAGAGCAGATTGTTATGAGCTGAATGATGCACTCTGGGCTATGTTATTAAACTAGCAACATGTACACTGTGGCAAGAGTACATTGAGATTACAATGTTGTGTATAATTACCAACAATTTTTCAATAAAACCTACATGAAAAAGGTGCAAATTAAGTGGTGACAATTAAAAAGAGTGTGAAAGACACAACCAAAGGCCCCAGTCCTCTTCCCATCTATATCAATGTTTGTCCTCGTTGTTGTATTCCTTGTGTGTAGGATTTGGCTAACTTGTGAAAGGCAGCATGATTCAGCAGCTCGTAAAACCTGGATGCTATAATGCCACTGACCTGTGTGAGCTCATGTAAACTACTTGACTTCTTTTCAACCCTTTGTCTGTCTTGTCTATTTAGCTATAAGTTCTTTGGGGACAAGGGCTACCTTTTACAATGAGTTTGTACAATGGGGCCCTGATGTTGAATGTGTCCTATGGTCTCCAGGCTCAACTGTAATATAAGCAATGTTGCCCTTTGTAACTATCCTTCAGTCCTCTATTTCTCATGTGGAAGCTCTACTGAAGTCTTATTCTTCACTGCTTTATAGACTATTGTGTCGGCTTAGCTCAGACAGTTTGTGAAGCGACTGGCTGGACATCGAACAACAACATTCTATCAGAGTGCATTTGTTTCTGCCCCACACAGTGGGTTAATTTTCATTTGGGGTTCCCTGTACTGTACCTTCCTTCAGCTTGTTAGAAACAATTATTTATGCATCCTCGGTTCACTCCATTCATCAGTCACAAACCTTTTTTACACATTTCTCCCTACATTGCTCCTGCTCAGCAGACGCTTAAACAAAAAGTCTGATGTGAAGATTTTTTGGAGACCAAAATGTATTATGCTCACTCTGGTGCTAAAGCTGCCGATATAAGAAATTATAGACAGACATGTCTATTTTGTAATGATCAAAGTCCAGGTCAGATGGTCACACGTAGGCCTAGATTCTGATGCCTTTAGTCACTTTGAATGGCATTTTAAGTGGTGATGGGGACATCTAATGGAATAAAGGACTATTAAACCAATGAAAGGGCATTGGGATCTGACCCCTAAAAAGAAAACATAGGATCAAGTTCTGCCACCCAATAAATGGTCCCCTGCTATACAAGTGTACTATTGATTTCAGTTAGACTACTTGTAGAGTACTTCTCAATGGGAATATGGCTGGCAAAATCAAACCCAAGTATTGCCTTTCAGTATTGATTTCTGGTATTTTGAATGTGTGCTACAGCTAGTTCTTTATGCTTCACATTGGGAAATGTTTAGTCTATATCATGGGCCAGATTCTTATCTTCATTGTACTAGTGTAAGGTCCTGATTCAGGAAGGCACTTAAGCACATGCTTAACTTCTCCCATTGGCTTCCCTGGTAGTAACTAAAATGAGAATTATGCCTCACATGAAGATCAGTAAGAGCTGCACGTACTCAAGTGATGGCAGAACTTGGCACAATGATTTTACTATTACAGAAATAAACCCTAATCCGCCAAAACGCTGAAACGTCACGCTTAACTTTAAGAAAATGAGTAGCCACCCTGATGTCAGGGAGAACATTCAGATGATTAAGAACTTTGATAGATTGGGACCAAAGAACTCAGTCTGTAGGACTGAGTCATAAATAACCCAGGTCAGGATCTTGCAAGCTGTCTGCATACACAGAACCCCCCTGAAGCCTGTGGGATTTTATTGTTCAGAGGATTTGGATAGATCAGATCCCAGGATGGTATGAGAACTGAAACTGTTCAAGTGCAGTGACTTTCTCTGAGGACAACCTTGTAGGATTTGATGTATTTTGTGCAACAAATAAGCATTAGTCTTCCATGTCATCTCAACAGCTATTTTAGTAGCCACTGGGGATAATAACAGAAGTTACATCTAATGCTTGTAGCAATGACAGAGCTCTGAAGTGTTCACCGCAAAGCATAATGTGCAGTCACCTTATGAGCCTTTGGTATTTCCTCAGTAAACAGAAGACATATGAAAATAGATGAGTGATTAGTGGGAGTGGATGAGCTTCGGCAAAAGAAAAAGTGAAGCACATTAAAGATTGACCTATTTGGCTGAAATAAAATACTTCTAATAAGGTCGCTGGAAATAACAGTATCAGTCTGATTCTCTTATTAAGGCTGCATTAGTGGGATAATACATTTGCTGAGAAGTAGCAGGATGTGCTCTCAGTCACTGACTGGACACATCTGGATTGTGAGCTTCAGGGTGACTATAGGCTGGAGGCATGGTCCAGCCAGCAGCGTCGCGACCCTTCCTTGGGCCCAGGCTCCGAGGAAGGCCACAGTGCATTTGTCGAGGGGAATAAGCTCCCTATCTATGAGTCTGTAGCCCCAGCCCCCTGGCAGGGTGGGCTTCCCCAGCAGTCTATAGCCTCCTGGCCCTCACGTAGGGCAGGGCTGGTAAAGGATCTGCATCTCCCCAGCTGTCCAACAGGTGGGGTGGGCCAGTAGTCTATTGCCCCCGACCCTCAGACAGGGCGGGGCAGGCAATGGAGTCTTTAGCCCCCGGCCCTCGAGCGGGCGGAGCACGTAAACAGGTTGCAGTCCCCGGCCTTCAAGCCGGGCAGGGCTGGTGCGGCTGTCGATAGCCCCCGGCCCTCAAGGGGGCGGGGCAGGTATAGTGATCTATAGCCCTCGGCCTTACAGTCAGACGGGGCTGACAAAGCTCAGGGTCCTCTGACCAGCAGCGTTGAGGATGCCAAGCACTCCTGGGGTGGTTAGGGAACTGACAAATTCTGGGAAAAATGTTTTGTGAGAATTTTTCCCACTATGTCCACTGTACACTCCTCATGTGTCTGGTACATGCTGTGGTATTTTAAAATAAATAGAGCAATAATAATCATGAAAAAGAGGGAAGAAAGCTGAAGGAAAAACAATTGAGCTGTTTCAATTATATTTGGCTGAATGAACAATCTGTCTTAATATAATTCTTGATACCTGTATTCAGTCTGAGTCAGACCTTAGCCCAAGAGTGGTATCAGTAGTCTAACAAACATCCCAGCTTTCACTCCAAATGCAAGGAACACTTTTCCAGCCTGCATACATTGCACACACAAGTTCTGCCCCCGGAGAGAGGCTGAGAGAAAGAACAAACTTCTCTTGACTAGTCACATCATTTATGTATTTCCTGGAAGGAGCTCACCTACTACAGTAAGAACCTACAAAGAAAAGGAATTCTCATAGAATAAGCTAAGATTCAACATGAATAAGGGGATCAGAATCTGGTCCTACATCAGTTCACTTTCTAACTTACCTCTGGCCTCTGTTATTCACTTTGGCTGGGATTTTCAAAGCAACCTATGGGAAGGCACCCAGGGTGGTATTTTCAAAAAGTGCCTAAGTGATTCAGGGGAAAAAGCCCCACTGAAAGCCAATGGAACTTGTGCTCCTATCTCCTTAGAAAATCCCACAATCAACTGTCACTGAATTTGAATTCTAACGGGAATTGGGCCAGCACCCAAGGCACCTTTGAGAATGACAGCCTTTTACTCCAAACACAACCATAATGTTTTAGGAAAGAGAGAACCAAGAGAGAACTGAATAATGATTTGCAAATATCTGAAATGAGCCAGTATTGAGGCATGGGTAAAATAATATAAGATGATGAAGAGGGGAATAGCTAAAGATAATAGGATCTAATACTGTAAAGGAAAATGTAAGCAACTATAACAAAATATTCTCTAAATGAAATCTGTATGTTACGGGACGGCCTTTCAGGAGTAGTTGTTTACACACTCCGTCGTTGGATGGGTTTGTTTCTTTAATAATAACTGATTGAAGAACTACAGCTTAACATGACAGATGTGTCTTTACCTCAGTCACTATTTTAAGATTAAAGTTATTTTCTACTAACCCCCAAACAAATAAAACATTTAAGTAGATGTTCTTCAAAAGGAAGGAACTAGTAACAAAACGTCATTCCAGCTGCTATACTGCACCAGACCTAAGGACCAACTAGCCTGTGTTTGACAGCAGGCAGCACTCCAGCCTGCAGAGGGAGTTGTTAAAATCCCAAAACAGTCAGGTATGGGATAATCTGACATTAGATCTCATCCTGATTTCTTATAGTTAGAGACTGGCTTAATATCCTTTCCAAAAACAAGGCTTAATATCCTTTCCAAAAACAAAGCATGTTTTCACTAACAACAACTCTGGATATTCTTGGTATCCATATCAATATCCAATCCTTTTTTGAAACTTGATAAGTTTTTGGCCTCATAAGCCTCCTGCAGCAATGAATTCCACAGTATAATCATTCACTGTGTGAAAATGTGTTTCTTTCTGTCCTTCCTGAATTTCCCATCTTTCAACTCCATTGACTTTTAAATCCATTCCCCTTGCATATTGAACTGTGACTATCTTACATCAGATCTCTTTTTAAGGGCTGTATTGTCATTCCTAGGTCTGTGATGTCTCTAAAATCCGTTTAAGGAAAAAAAGGAGTCCAGAGTTCCCTGTCAGCTGCCAGTATCATAGATTCCTCTGCAAGCCTCAGGCTAGGGCACTGGGACAGTACATGATGCTCTGGCATGTGGTTTCCTCATGTCCATGGAGAAGAGAAGTCCATTCATGATCATCCCAATGGACCTCTTCATGGCTTTTTAAACCACTGATCACTAAAGATGCCTGTTCTACCTCAAGAGACTTCAAGGTGAATGGAAAGCCTGTGAAATGGCTTAGGTCCATCACTCAGAACAAACCCAGACCATCATTATGGGCAACTTTTTCTCCACCTCCAGCATGAATTGCAGGACATCGGAGATCAAGATGCATGCATAGCGAGGCAAATTGAAATTATTCATCCCTAATAAAAACAGCTTTTATTCTCTTTATGGCTATGGCCATTGCTAAATTAGCCACAGACTCTTTTCAACAACCCAAGCTCTCCTTAACAACTAAGTCCAAAAGAGATGACAGCTCCTATAATATTATGGATCTCTTCAGACTGTGCGCTGTATTAGATCCTGCTCACTGTTTGTTTTTTTCCCCACCTGGCTTTTCATGCCCCAATTCTCTGCTTATGTGTGTGTGCAGGGTGATGGTCAGCAGAAAGCACCTGCACCACTTATGATCTATGCTTTAAGTGATTCACAGTTCTGGTATATGTCCTTGAAACAGGAGCAAATTTCACAATAAAGAAGAGTAAGGAGAATATGTCAAGATACACGAACTGTTTACTACTTGGTTGCAAGTTCTCTAGTGTTGCATATTAGACACCTAAAGCAGAGCGGGTGTATGGGGAAGAAACAAGGTTCTGTTCAGTAATGTCAATACAGACAGCTGAAAACTGATTTAGCAGCAGGCAAATTGATATGTGAGCTATGCAAATTCATATACACCAACAGCTGCTCTCACACTTGCACTCTTATTTCTCTTGCTGTTGTAGTCTTGTATTCAATTTATACCTCATCGCAATTATCTATATCCCTCTATGCTTGGATCTCATCTCATCAACCTGTAATGAACAAGAAGAGCAAAGCAGTTCTTATGCAAGGGGAGCATAATTCCTATCATATTTTTAAATAAATTCCTTCAAGAGAGAACCTTTTGATATTTTGTGTGTATATATATATTATGTATATATATATGTGTGTGTGTGTGTGTGTGTATTATATATATATAATCTCATCTGAAAATATTGAGGGATAGACTACAGAAGAAAGAAATTCTGCACAGACTCACTTTTAATAATACCAGGTCTTAGGTAGATTATTAACTATTGTCTGAGGATAGGGACCCTGTAATCAACTGAAGAATAAACTACCTGTCATAATTGTTATTGATCTTTTTAAAACGAGAGAGAAAGAACATTGAGAATATGATATCGGACAAACTGTGTGCTGAGTTATCATCTTCAGGATGTAATGAGACTTACTTAATAAAAAGAATAGTGAACATTCATTCTATGTGCCAGGTGAACAAAATTCTCTTTTCATTTACACTGACGTAAATATGGAGTAACTACAGTGATCTCACTGCAGTTATTCTGGCCTTATTGCAGTGGAAGTGGAACCAAAATTTAGCTCACTGTGGACATGACAGCCTCGAGTGGCTAAAAAATAGAGTATTAAAGTACTTCAAAGGAGAGGAAAGAACTATAATAGCAGAATAAAAACTAGAGATGTGATTTTCAAAGGCGATTAGAGGCATTTTGCACTGAACTCCCATTGAATTTCAACAGTATTTGGATATATAATTCTCTTAAATCCCTTTCAAAATCCCAGCCTAGGTACCATGACTATGTACTGTGGTATAAGGGCCACATTGGCTTCAATTACTCTGCTGTAAACCCAGAATAACATGAATGATCTCAGGGTAATCACCCCAGATTTATATTGTGCAGCTGAGATCAGAATTCTGTGATATACAGAAGGTTGCATGCTAAAGGGATATAAAGTACTATAATAGGGCAGTAACGACTAAGTATTGTATAATGGGCCAAACCCTGCCGTCAATTACCTTTGTGAAAATCCAGAATTAATGGATTGAAGTCCTCAGAGATATTTTACACTTGCACTGGCATAATGGAGGTCCAAATGCTATGCAACAGAGGAGAGAGCATGTAAAAGGAAGAACAGGTTATTAGAGCGTTTTAAGAAGACTATGCAAAAACTTTTAAACTAGAGCTAAACTGCATTCCATGTGTAAAACTTCTTTGACCTAAAACATCAGGGCACCATTCATCTCCCAGTCATGCCTACTGCCGCTCCTTGCTAATGCTGTGTAGAATGCTGATTGTGACACACACCTGTGTGAAACCAGCCTGATTTTGTGTTTCAGTGGAAATGTGCAATGCTCAGCTCAAGTGTGTTGAAAAGTTTGCGAGAGAATCTTTCATGAGAACCAGGCTAATCAGAGAGCGCTTGGATAGAGTCCTTGTTAGCCCCAAAGGCCATAGACTTGTCTGAGGGATCAGACCCATATTGGAAAACTGGGTTGTGTGTGACTCTTCTGGTCATCAAGATCAAGATAGTAAGTAGCCCTAGGGGACATAGTGCATATGAGAAACTGCTTTGAGTCATAACTCCTGTTGTAACATGTTCCAAATGTTCTTCTCCACATTGCAGATACTGCTGCACTTTCTTCTCCTAGTGCCCAGCACTTTTTCTGAATCAATATGTTCAAGTGTAAACCATGCGGCGTAGGAGGAGGGGATTCAGAATTAGATCTGCTGGGGTCAAATTCATCCCTGTCTTAGGAAGGGTACAGTTTCAGTGGAATTGCACCCATTTGCCCTAAAGATGAATTTGGCTCTGAGGTTTCAATCCTTGCTCTGTCTTGACTAGAGAAAGTGGTGGTGTTTAAGTCAGGCTTAGCTAACAAGAGATAACCAAGCCCAATTCGTTTCCTTGCTTCTGTTTTGTTCTGAGGCCACAACAATTTACTGCTAGCCAGTGAAGGGTAACAGAGAAGGTAGTTAAACACTGAAACAATTTACCATGGGACACAGGGGAAGCTCTGGAACACGATGCCTTTAAATCAAGGCTGGATGTGTTTCTAAAAAAAAACCTGCTCTAACCCAAGCAGCATTTTTTTGGCTGGATGCAGGAATGACTGGTGAGGTTCTATGGCCTGTATGCCAAGGGGGTACTACTCATAGAGTCTAAGGCCAAAAGGGACAATTGTGATCATCTAGTTGACCTTCTGTGTAATGCAAGACAGAACTTCCCTGAGTTAAATTCTGTTTGATTTAGAGAATATCTTTTAGATGAGGGGAAAAAAATGATATCTTGATTTAAAAGTTACCAGTAATGGAAAATCCACCACAACCCTTGGTGAGTTGTTCCAATGGTTAATTACCCTCACTGATAAAAATGTCCACCTTATTTCCAGTCTGAGTGTGACTAGCGTCAACAGGTCTGCCTAATCATTCTGTTCTTACATTCATTGAATCACTACTGCCCTGGCCAGTGAGTTTGGGATTGGCCCAATGATTTGCCCATCCTCACCCATCCCCAATCACCCTCTGCTACCTGCTCCCTGGTCTGTGGGATAGGAATATAAGTAAACCCTGTTTACTGCTATATACCTGGACCCAAGATCCAGGTAATCTCCACAGGAGGACAAGGCCTCTTCTTACTCCCTTGTGTGAGGGTGTATTCTGACTCACAGTCTAGTCCCTTAGTAGCCAGAAGACTTAATAAACCTCACTAGACTACTTCAGGTTTCCACAAATGGTGCTTTGAGCATCCAAGGGTATTTAAGCAAAATCTCCATTCTCCTTAGAGCCTTTTTAAGAAAAAAAAGATATTTGGATTCTCAGTAAAAATCTCTTTGCCACGCTGCTGGCTTGACCAACCATTGCTATAGAGGCCCAACGTGCTGAGGCCCATGTCTCTCAACAATACAGTCATTTGTTTAGATCTCCATTACTTGAGTGCTGCTGCATTATGCAACTACATGTATTTGAACTAATTTTGCTGCATGGCTAATGCAGTGTAGAAAGGAGAAAGACTGAGTGTAATTAACCCATTGGAACAAAATACCAAGGGTCCTGGGGGATTGTCCATCAATGGAAGTTTTAAAATCGAGATTGGGTGGTTTTCTAGGCGATATGCTCTAGTTCAAATGGGAATTAATTCAGGGAAGTCCTAAGGCCAGAGTTATGCCGTAGGCCAGACTAGCTGATCACAATGGTCCCTTCTGGCCTTGGAATCTATGAACAGAGTACCACACACACATTATTAAGAGAGCTCCATCTCTGATACCTTATCTGCACTCTGGGGGGCGGCGAAGAAGGGAACACTCATTTAACTCCATCATTGCCAAAGGATCTAGGAAAGACTCTTCAGCAGTTTGGGAACCCGGCTCTGATTTGATCTTGCTTTACATTCACTTTTATTTACCCTGCAACTGTATCCCTTGCTCTTTCTCAGTCATCACAAGTTAAAGACCGTTGGGCTAGATCTGTATTTCCAAGATCCTGTGTTTCCTAACCCACAAACATCCTTATCTTTCATCTTGTGCAGCCTGCAACCTCCATTCTGCGAATTATACCAGACTTATTCTCCCCGTTTGTGAAGTCCTTGCGATAGAAACTATGAGGGAAGTAAATAGAACTGGAAGTTCCCAGAACCTTTGAGAAATTAGGTCCTGTGGCCCAGATTGTCAAAGGTATTTAGGTGCCTAACTTCCATTGAAATCACCTTTGGGAATCTGGGTCAGCATCTTTATTTGTGCCTGTCAGGTGCTGTAGTACACAGGTGTGGTAACGCTGCATGCTTTAAACTTCAGAGGTCAGTGGAACTCATTGCCAAGAGACGTGATCTCTCTGTATGGAAGGGGTGAGGCCAGATGTGTGCAGCTGCTGTAAAGGGGTGTGGCCCAGTACACATCAGATTGGTACAGGAGCTGAAGAAGAAAGCTGTATCCAAATGGAATTGCAGCTAGACAAGCACTAGACAGAACACAATTGCCTGTGATGAAACGTGGCGGGACTGCCGAGCGAACACCCCTGCAATTACAGAAAGTCCCGTCAGGTATTTTGCAAACACAAACTGGCTGTTCATGTTTACATTTGATCTGATAGGCACTACTGAAGTGGGCCATAACTCCATATTGGGAAGTCAATGGAGCCACTCCAGTTTACAGCAGTTGAGGAAGAGGTCCAATGTGATGCAGGGGACTGCGCCCCAGGGCACGGCTACTTACTGACATGATGTATGATCTTTTGAACAATCCTTTTTTAAATTCAGTATCTAAAGGGAGGCACTTAAATGCATATGTGGATCCTTAAATATATGGTCTGATTTTTTGTTTCCATGGGAGCTGTAGGTGCTCAATGCCTCTGAACGTGAGGCTACTTATTTAAATTATTTAAATATGCACTTTATTGTTGATCTGCAGGCCCTTGCATGTGAAAATGTTGTCTTTACCCTTTCTTGTTTCAGTTTGCCTACCTATCAGATGGATATAATATTCATTCAGCGGCTTGTTATGAATCTGAACCACTTTGTGGTGAAATTGCAGTGAAGGGGACAGGTATTACTAATAAAATTGCTTGCGAGCAATATAATGTATTCTTAGGTGTGCTACATGCTTATTAGGAGTGACAAAGATATTGAATTTAGAGAGGAAGCTCTTCAAGTCAGCTTCACTTATCATCATCCAGAAAATATCAAAACTCACCCAGATGCATCTCTGTGAACAGATTACAGATCTTAAACACCTAGATGGAATGTGGTTACATTTTAGCAACTGTGGAGAAAAATAAATAAATAAAACAGACTGCAGCTGGAAAGTGATAGGTTTAAGAAAGAAAGAATCAACACAGCCATTTCTGCTGCAATCAAAGGAGTGAGGTGCAAGAGAAAAGGGGGAACCAAATGAGAAAAAATGGGGCATTCTAAGTGTGTCTGAGGGGACATGCTGAAAGTCTGCTCTTGAAAAGAAAGCGAAATTCAGGGTGGAAAGAAGTAAGTGAATCTGGATTCCTTCAGCCCTCTTCTGTCAATTAAATGAGAATGCTGCTTATATTTGCCTCTGGAGCATGGAATGATAAATGTGCAGTTCTGAAACATGGCAGAACAATTTCATTTTCTGAAATGTAATCCGAGTAAAGGGGTAAAAAGAGAGCTTTTCATTAAAAGATAAAGTGTAATAGTGAGTGTCAATAAACATTATACAAATATGTGTGTGTACAAAACTCAGCTAACCTTTAACTATTGAACTGCAACCTGCACCTCTGGAATATATTCCATAAAAGACAAAGGATGCTTTTCTGTGAAGGCACTGCACAGGGAACTGGCAGATCTGGGTTTAATTACTGGCTTTATCACATGCTTCCTGGGTCACCTTGGGAAAGACACTTTCTCAGCATCACAGCGCCAGAGCTGTAAAATGGGGATAGTAATGCTTTATATCTTCCACCCATTAGCTCTCTTGTCTGTTTAGATTGTAAACTCTCTCCACTGCTGAGACTATAACTTGCTCGGCATTGGTGCAATGCCCAGCACCATGACCCACTGATTTTGCTTGGGTCCTCCAGCAACACTGCTGGTGTGACAGCTGCCATCTTGACCAACACACCGGGAGATTGATCTCCAAAGATGACCAAAGATCTCCAGACCTAAAAGCACAAAGTGCTACAATTTTATCGCAAGAACCAAGACTAATTAATGCCAGCTGTAGCAGACTCATCTTCCTCTATTTTTCAGGCACAACAAGGGGCTGATAGCATTCACTGACTAAAGGGTTATGTGTGTCATAAAGAGGTGGGTTACACTGCCTCTAAAGACAATTGAAATAATGATCCATCAACTGGGCAAAACATCCTTTAGTTGTAAAAGTTAATCATGGCAGCTCTGGCTGTAAGAATTTGGAAGCCAAGCTGGGCTTCTTTGTATATTTATTTGTATGCCAATACCAAGATTACACCTCCAACTCCCAGCTGCTTCACAGCAGTGCCGGCGATTCAATTCTGGGAGCAGAACCAAATATTTGGACAGGTTTGTGTGTGAAAGGCACACCAAGTTCTTTTCTCTAGTTCAATGCAAAACTGTGAGAAACAAAAAATAACTAAAACAGACAATTAGAGCTACAAACAAGCTGTTTTATTAACCCTACGCGTCCTTTATTTTTATTTTTTTTTAATTCCTTTCTTTATAAACCAACGCCACTGCAACATTTGCAACACTTTGTTGTCATAGAATGGAGTGGAATTATTCCAGCGCTAAATTGTATTTAATAAAAGGGTGGTATGCAGAATAACATGTGCACTCAACTGAGAGTGTAAACACCATTGTCTACAAAGGTCTTTAAAATGTGAAAATAACATCTCAGAATCTGGGGGCTGTTCTTTGGGAAATGTAATTCAGTCTCCAAAGACTCACACTGAGAAGTATGTAACTTAACTTTTTAAAAGTAACAATCCACGTTGCTGTTTTTCTAATCTTTGCTTAGGTTTTTTTTTTTTTTTTTTTTTTAACTTTTCATTTGAATTTACATCAGCCTTGCAGAATGTGTTAAAATTACATTTAAAGTGCTGGATTCACCCAGTCTGATTCTCTACTGCCTTGAAACTTGTGTAGTAACCAAGTGGATAGGCCTGGCTGGGACTCAACAGATGTGGGTGTAATTCCTGGCTCTGCTGCAAACTTCCTTGGGTAAATCTTTTAATCTCTGCTGTGTCTCTGCAGCAAGGGGCACTGGTCACTTGCTGGTGGATTCTCTGTACCTTGAAGTCTTTAAATCATTATTTGAGGACTTCAATAACTCACTCTGAAGTTAGGGGTCTATTACAGGAGTGGGTGGGCCATTTTGTGTTGTCAGATGTTAATGTTTGAGTGTGAATCCTCGTGGCCTCTCTTTCAGAAATGTCCACAACCTAAGCTGATGTGAATTAGCATCATTCCAGGAGGTCAATGGACTTATGCCAATTTACACCAGCTGATGAGAATTTATTTGGCTTCTTTCTTTGTTGTTTTCCTGAATCTGAAATAAATTAACTAGACCAAAGATGTTTTCTTTTTTTTTTTTTTCCTACCTATCTAGTTAATTACTGTGTCGGAGGACTTTGCAGATATTACTGAAATTATCCTCACCATATCAAATGAGGCAGAGAAGTATTGCCATTTTACAGGTGCTGAACTGAGCACAGCAACTCTGAGGGTAGGATTTTTTCAAATGAAACTTAAAAATCCCCGCCTTTGTGACTTGCTCAAGGTCCCAAGGTCAGGATACTAATGGTGTATCCAGGAATTGAATATAGATCTCCTGAGTCCCAGGCTCATCTCAGAACCATAAAAGCATCCTTCCTTCTATATCTTTGCCCCTTTGGAAGGATCTTTATTTTCTTTATTACACAAGGAAGCCATTTTCAAAATTTTTAGGGACGGGCCAGAAACACTTCTTGTTTCCACATTTGCAGAGGGGAGATAAAGTGTTTGTAGATGATTTTGTCCCTTTCCCACAAATGCTTTGATAAAGGGAATGTTTTTTATTTCAGGCTACCAGTAAACATGGAACAAGAAAGAACAAAAGTAATGTTCCTACGAGGTAACCTGCTGTACAAAAATGGCAGCTGCATTGAACTGCAGAACTCAATCTGTGATTCAATCACAATATCAGTAGTACTAATCATGAACTAAATTCTACTCTTGTTCATTGATGTCAGTAGAGTTGCATAGGTGTAAATGAGAGCAGAATCCTGCCCCATATTTTTGCCCATAAAGTTAATATTTTCACAAACTGCACATACCATTCCACATAATCCAGTGGGATATTATTCCAGACTGAGTTTCATTTAATCCTGCCCAGTGTACCGTTTCAAACATTTATCTATCTCGTAGTAATTACAAACTGCCATCAATTCATTATAATGACCTGTAGCAGCTTGTAAAAGGGTTGGACATTAACAGAAGAAAGGAGCACAGCAGTGATAGGATTATCTTTGCTGAAGAAGGACTCTTGCAGAGATTTTCCAGGTTATGCATTGCTACTTCTGAATAATGCTTTTAAGAGTGTTTCATAACTGGACAAGACTCTCATGCTGAGACATAAACATTACATCTGCACCTCAAAATCATATTTATTTTTTTAAATCTTCTTAAAGACACACAGCTGTTTCTGTTAGCTGTCAGCAATTTATTTAGTTGTGCACTGTCACTTTGAGAGAGCTAGTGGTCATGGATAAAAAGTCATTTTAGTTTCCTATAGTCACGTACAGTATTTAGGCATCAGTCCATAAGGCTCAGTGAAACTCAAAGACTCTGCCACGAGGCAGCTCACAGCCTACTTCTGGTCATGCAGGGTGCTGACTGCTATCGGCTTGTACTCTGCTTTATTTTGTTTTATAGTAGAAAGGAAATTCAAAAGCTATATACAGTTCAACAGTATGCAAAATAAAGCTTGAACTTAGTGGGATTTTTTTTTTTCTGTGTTCCTTTTCAACCATAATGAAGAGAAAACAAGAAGCCTCCATCTGTTACCCATAGTCTGTGTGCAACAGACTTTTTAAAGTCTGCCTGCAACACCAGGTACATGAAAGTACATAAAGGAGCATGCAGGCTTGAGCTAAAGCCCACTGAACACAACAGGAGTCTTTCCATTGACTTCAATGGGCATTGGATAAGATTCTTTGCATTCACACAACCCCAACTTGTATGCCCACATAAAGGCATACATTGCAACCTACCCTTGGACAGATGCATTGAGGATGCATAAAATGTCCTCTGTATCCTTGCTGGGGGGGCTGTATAAGGGCCACTCAGAATAAATTTATATATGATTAGACCACTAAGATCTGCAATTCCGACCTCCTGTGCAACACACATCTTTGATCAGGGACTACTTGTTCTCTGTTCCTTTTGGGGAACAAAACTAGCCAGAAAAGAGCAGGAGGAGTAGGGCCGTGGTCCCACCCAACTCCTTACTGGACTACAGAGATAATCCACCAACGTGCAACATGATGCACAGCCCACTGCTTATGTCCACTGAGCAGCCATGGGCAAGATGGGAACTCCTGAGATATCATCTTCTGAAGGATGATGTGATTCTGTCCTGCCCCTCTACACGTGGCTTTTTGTCAATCACTGAATCTAGCTCTGATTGATTTCTGTGCATGATGTGTATCATTTTTTTTATGAATGTGCAGGTCATTTTAGCTTCCACTTTTGTTCTTGCCTAAGAATTTGGCCATCAAAATATTTAGAACATTAAAGACACAAAGAGGGTCCAATTTTAGGATGCAACCTCTAAAAGAGAGCCCTAAACTCATCACATCTAATTTTTTTTGCCCATGGCACTATACTTAAGTGGACAAATTGGGAAGCTGGGCCTAGACTTTCAAAGGTATTTAGGCTACCAGCTGCCAATGTAATCTTGGTTACTTTCCAGATTTGCATGCAGAAATAAAATTTGCATCCAGAAGTCTGAGGTTTTGCACACACAAGATCTGATTCTGATCTTACATACTTCAGTTTTAAACCACTGTAACTCCATTCACTGAGCAGAATCATTCCTGATTTACACTGGTATAAAGTAAGATAAGAATCAGGCCCCACAAATTCATGTGTTTGCACAACTGCAGGTGGAAAATTTGCCCAATCAATCTGGAAGCTCCTTTAAAAAGGCTGCACATTGTGGCTAATATAAAATCAGCTTATTAGATTCATCTTAGCTTTGCACTGCGTGTGACAGTGTTTTTAAGCACCTATCTGGTGTAATGTGACCTGATTGGTGACTCATGTTAGCACTAATGCAGGGGTCCAGGCTACTGGGATTCTCACAAGATGAGAAAGGCTTCAAAGGAACAGATAAAGTGACTTCCAAGTATAATGTACTACAAACAATGTGTCCTCAATATTCCTGTGCTTGTTTAAAACGTCACAAATCATCAGATTTAAGGGACTGTAGAAAAGATGGCACCTGGACAAACTGCCCCTCCTTGCAAGGGCCTGTCAGTGGAAAAGACTTAGTAAGTCCTAGTCCATAATTGGCTGATGAGCTAGAGACAACCCTGTGATCTGAAGCATAGTTGACATTTAGACTTAAGGGTTGAAAGGGAAAGTAGAATGAAATGTGCGTTGCTTGCTACAGCGCACATCATAGGGAAGTTCCCTCTTTCTGTAACGACACATACTTCAGGAAGAAGGGCATGATGATGATGATGATGATGATGGTTGTGGTGATATGTGTGTGTGTTATAGCAGAGTGTAACTTGGTGTCATGATTGGAAATTTTCCCATAGTATTCTCTGTATCCAGTGGGCCAAATCCTTGGCCTCATTCTGCCTGGTTTGCGTGACACCAGTAGTACAAAACAAATGGAAACCAGGCAGACCTGTGATTTTTCAGGAGGGACTTTGTTTTTCTGGGGCTGAGATCTAAATGGGGACAAAAAACTGATTTGATTGGCTGTTGGTAGGGTTAGTTGCTGGATTTAGTTTGATTAATTTTAATTTATATGCAGGGCACTTACAGTGTTCGATTTTCTTACATATTATCTATTGATTTTCTTTTATTTTTATCTTAAGTTTATTAAATCAAAGGAAATGGGGGGAGGGAGAAGATCTTCAAAGACAGAAAGAGTAATTAGATATCCAAATCCCAGTGATGTTCAAAACAAATAATATTGGGCACTTAATACCATATTTAAGCACCTAAATAAGTGATCTGATTTTCAGATCACAGTTTAAATTGAATTATATTTTCAGTATTATTTTCTATTTCTTTATTCTACTTCCAAATCTTGTGTTTGCTTTCTTAATCACCACTCTATGCTGAGCAGAGATTTGCACTGAGTTATCCTCAATAAACCTCAGAACATTTTCTCTGAATTTCATGGTCCTTAACTGCTCCTTGCAGAACTGGGACCTTTTTTACTAGAGTCTTCATTTTTTCACCAGTCCCCTATCTAAAATGTCAAGTTCCTGCGATAGTTTTGTACGATCTATCTTCCAAAGATTCACACCTTAATTATATTGTGGACACTATTACATTGTCTGGCTCAATTATAATTATTTCTTGAACCCAGCTCTTGCATTATTTAGTAAGGCTGTAAGAAATTCTTGTTGCTTTTGTGAAAATTTTTCATCAAAGATTTGTTCCAAAAGTTTTGGTTTATTATTGGAAAACTGAGAGCTATACAATCTCTCCCCACCACCATTTATTAGCAACCAAAAAAAAAAAAAAAGAGGAAAAGTTTAGTTCCGGACTAAAATTGTGCACCTGATGGTCTGTAAACTCAGTATAGCCTTTTTATTTTGCCTTGTCTAATACTTCTGTCATGTTAATGTACAGCCAGACTTGATTGTTATATGTAAAGTTTAGGATGTCAACCCAGGAAAGCACAAAAGCACATGTACAACTATAACCTCATGAATAGCTCCACTGGCTTTGAAGGTGTTGTGATTAAATACGTATTTCTTTGCACATGGAAATAATAATGGATGAGGTTCCAATTGTGCTCAATTGACATGATGTTGCTGAGAAGAGGAACGGGGAAAATAGCTTTAAGCTACCTTTCCACTTCCCCAGGCCTGGACAGGCTGGAGCCCGAAGTGACATTGGAGTAATTTGAGCATCATAAACTATAGCAGTGGAAAAGGTCCCTATGTGATTGCTGCACTAGCTGGTGATCCAGTGGAGTATCATATACTTTGCTTGCCCCAATTTGCCCCCTATTTAGACTATAAGTTCTTTAGGGCAGGGCCTATTTGTACAGTGCCTCTCACAGTGGGGTCCTGGTCCATGACTGGGGATCCTAGGCATTTCCACAAAATCATCATCATCCATGGAGTGGCATTACAGTAAAATGGCCACAGGTTGGGCCAAGAATCTGGCCTACTGGGTAGATATTTGTTATGTAGATGGTGTCCTGTATGATGTGCAATGTCCCTAAATAGTCACATCCTTACTTTTAAGTGCTTAGGTTTTGGAAATGACATGTCAGGTAGGGATATTGTCATCTCTTGGCAACATTAAGTGGTATTTGAGATGAAGTGATTTGTTTGTGTAGCATAGTGTTCAGGTAAGTAAATTCCCGATTCTGCAATGGACTTCCTGCAGGCAGATCGCCATGCGTGCACAGTGACTGATTTCAAGATGTCAGCCTAAATCTCTTACTCTGAAGTGTAATTTGATCACCTCTCGCGGCTTACAGAATTGCATAGTTGGGTGCACTGAATTCCCACCTGTACAAGAGAAGAAAAGCGTTTCCAAATATGTTCCATATACAAATGTCACAAAGAGAATTAGAATCCTGGGACCATCCTAATCCAATTACAAACAATGGGAGTTTGCCATTCACTTCATTTTGAGCTGGCCTAATTTACCTTTGGAAATAATGAGATCAAATAAAACTCTTTAATTCAGCCAACTGTGATGGATTACAGTAAATATTTATCCGTGTGCAAGTTTTTATGCACATTATTGGAACATAATTGTTCCTGACAGAACATAACACGTGCCTTAAGATTCATGAAAATTTAATGGGGTTTGATTTCAAAGGCATGGAGATAAAAATAGACGCTGGAAGAGTATCTTAATGTTGATTGTGCATTAAAATTTGCTGTGCATCAAAAAGATAATATCTGTCTCTATGAATTCCATCTCTGCCTCCCATTAGCTGAATCGTATATCATTAATTTTAATGAATTCTTCTTCTGTTTTGCTGACCTGATGTTGGTATATTCCCCCACCCCTTTGATTTTACTCTCTCTAGAACTAAATCATTGTGGATGTCATTGCTGGATCCACACCACCTAGGCCTATCATCTTGTCATACCTTTCAGGCTAAATATGGTGGGACCTCATTATTGGAGACCTCCAAGAAATCCCAGAATTGTATAGAGACAGGCTCTGATGATTCAGTAAATGAAGCTCTTCCCTCTGAGTCAGTAATGAACCAATGTCCCAGCCTGGTGTTTGGGGATAAATATTCACAGAGTTTGTTTTTAGAATGAGGCATAAACCAGAAGTCTTGATCATCTATGGTTAGTGAAAATGCCACGTCACATTTTGCATGAGCAATTTGGTCATATAAGATGTTCTGCCCAAACTGCTATTTGAGTAGTTACATTCTGTCCACCTAAACCGCCCCTTGTGCTTCAAATGGATATAGTATTCTTTCTGACCTCCTGTGATAGACTCTCATGTAGGGTTGCTAATAAGAAGTTGTCACGTTCCACTCATTCCACAAATGTGTTTCAATGGTAGATGAAATGTTCCTTCAACTGTAGGTGACAGGTCCTTTATAAAAGGTAAGATATCATTATTTTAAGGAAGAATTCTCTTTGACTCATATTTCTTTTTTTAGTGTTTAATCCTTGAAATATAAAAAAGTCCCATTAAAAGTTTGTTCCTTGGTCAAAAGGTAGGGATTTAATTTTGATTTACACTATGGCCCCTTGACACCATTTTAACAGTATAAAAGAGCCTTATAGGGAATGCAAAGCTGATTAATTCCCACTGTAAGACCTCTTTACATTGCCAGAGCACTTTGAGGGAGTGTTGGTGTTAAATGCAAAAACAGATCCTGTATCTTTTTTTTTTCCCATTTTCATGCTACATAGTATCAAAAATAACCAGACAGTAACCAGGGGGCAGCCATTTTAAACTTGATTCTGACTAATAAGGAGGAATGGGTAGCAAATCTGAAGGTGGAAAGAAACCTGAGTGAAAATAATCATGAAGTGATGGATTTCATGATTTTAAAGAAAGGAAGGAAAGAGTGAATAAAAACAATCAATTTTTAAAAAGGAGACTAACAAACTCAGAGAACTGGTAGATAGGGTCCCATTGAAAGAAAATCAAAGGAAAAAAGGAGTTCAGGAGAGTTGGCAGCTTCTCAAAGAGATAACATGAAAGGCAAACTACAATAAACAATAGTGAACTATCCCGCTGTAAAGACAGATAGGAAGAACAGTAGGAGGCCAAGATGGCTCCATTAAGAGCTCTTTAATGACCTGAAAATAATAATAAAAAATTTCTTTAAAAAGTGGAAACCTCGACAGATCCCAAGGGTAAGTACAAAAGAATTGCACAACGGTGTAGGGATAAAATCAGAAAGGCTAAGGGACAAAAACAATCACACCTCACAAAGGACATAAATGACAATGAGAAGAGGTTCTATAAATGCATTAGGAACAAGAAAAAGATGAAGAAAAGTCCAGTACTTAGTAGGGAAGGAGAACTAATAATGGATGACATCAAGAAGGCTGAAGTGTTAAATGCCTATTTTGCTTGAGTCTTCACAAAAAATTAAATTCTGACCAGATACTTAACACAAGTAATATTAACAATAGGGGAAAAGAAACACAAGCCAAAATAGGGAAAGAACAGGTTAAAGAATATTTAGCTAAGTTAGATGTATTCAAGTCAGCAGGGTCTGATAAAATTCATCCTTGAGTACTTAAGAAACTAGCTGAAGCAATTTCAGAACCATTAATGATTATCTGAGAATTCATGGAGGCCAGGTGACGTCCCAGAAGACTGGAGAAGGGCAAACATAGTACCAATCTTTAAAAAAGAGGAACAAAGAGTACCAAGGGATTTACATAACAGTCAGTTTAACTACAATACCTGGAAAAATAATGGAACAAATTATTACACAACCAGTTTGTAAGAACCTAGAGAATAATAGGATGATAAGCAATAGCCAGCATGGACTTGTCAAGAAAAAACTAACCTAATTTCCATCTTTGACAGGATTACTTGCCTAAGGGGTAGGAGGGAATCAGTAGACATGATATATCTTGTTTTCATTAAGACTTTTGACACAGTCCCACATGATGTTCTCATAAGCAAACTACCGAAATGTGGTATAGATGAAATGACTATAAGGTGTGTGCACAACTGATTGAAAGACCCTTCTCAAAGAGTAGTTACAATGGTTCACTGTTAAACTGGGGATAATCTTTCTAGTGGGGTCCTGCAGAGATCAGTTCTGGATATGATACTATTCAATATTTTCATTAATGAGTTGGATAATGGAGTGCAGAATATGATTATAAAATTTGTGGGTGACCCCCAAATTGGGTGGGATTGTAAGCATTTTGGAGGACAGGATTAGAATTTAAAATGACCTTGACAAATTAGAGAATTAGTCTGAAATAGATAAGAAGAAATTCAGTAACGACAAATGCAACATTCTCTACTTAAGAAGAAAAAAATCAAAATGTGCAAGTAAAAAATGGGGAATAGCTGGGGAGGCAGTAATACTGCATAAAAGGATCTGGGGATTATAAAGGACCTCAAAGTGAATCTGAGTCAACAATGTGATGTAGTTGCAAAAAAGCCTAATATTATTCTGTAGAATATTACCTGTAGTGTTATACGTAAAACGTGGGAAAGAATTCTTCCACTCTACTAGGCATTGGTGAGGTCTCATCTGAGTGTTGTGTCCAATTTTTGGATTTAAGAAAGATGTAGACAAAGTACCTGGGAAAAGTCCAGATAAGAGCAACAAAAAATGAGAAAAGGTTTAGAGAAACTGACCTATGATGAAATAATTTTTTTAAAAAGCCCTAGGTATGTTTCATCTTGAGAAAAGAAGACTGAGTGGCTGACCTGATAACAGCCTTCAAATATGTTAAGGATTGTTAGGAAGTGGACAATGACCAACTGTTCTCCATGCCCACTGAAAAGGACAAGAAATAATCAGCTCAATCGGCAGCAAGGGAGATTTAGGTTAGGTATTAGGAGAAAACTTCAAACTATACAGATAGTTAAGCACTGGAATAGGTTACCGAAGGAGGCTGTGGAATCCCTGTCATTGGAGGTTTTTAAGACCAGGTGAGATAAACCCTCAACAGGAAACGTTTGGGCAGACTTTATCCTGCCCCAGTGCAGGGGGATGGACTAGATGACCTCTTGAGGTCCTTTCGAGCACTACAATTCCATGAAAAATTATTGTGCCTGTCAACTTTTCTCGGTTTGCCCTCATATGTAACAATGCAAACTTGACAAGAAGATGCACGTTTTAGATATTTGTTTTATTACTGGGAAACCAACTATCTTAAAGACTTTCTTTGTCAACTGGTTATTTGTAGAATTTTCCTCTGTATATTACTAATAAAGCATGTGAAACACAGAGATACAGTGGGAAACATGAAAAAGCAAAGTGACAAGAAAAACCTTATGAGCTATTGTTTATTATTTGCCATGTACAGAAGAATCAATAGACACTCTAGTCAGTTAAATGGATGGCTTGTCATAAAATATTTTACTATATGTTGCCCTGAAAAGGTCTCCATATTTTCCTTAGATAACTAGATAATGTTATTTTAGAATTAAATAATGATATATACCTTTTAAAATTAATTCATTCACTCACAGATAAGTATCCAGTTATGATATTTTAGTAAACAATGAAAAAATAACTTGTCAGGTACTACTGAAATTACATTTTCTAGTTATCTCTGGCAGTTGACAAGATTTTAGGGATGACCATTGTAGATGGAAAGAGTATAAATATAAAGCTTTGCCATGCAGTATATGTTGATTATCTTGTACTGGGGATGCGCCTCTGGGGGAGGGGACCCCAGTTATCAGGAAGAGACAGGTAATGATAGTGGGTGATTTGATTGCCAGACATATAGATAGGTGGGTTTGTGATGACCAGGAGAACTGCAGGGGTGGATTGCCTGCTGGGTGCAAAGTTTGCCCTCCCCTCCAGATATCTAGATAGATTTATGTGCAATGCTGGGGAAAAGCCAGTGGTTGTGGTACATGTAGGTACTGATGTCATAAGAAAAGATAGGAGAGAAGTCCTAAAGGCCACGTTTAAGAGGTAAGATAGGAGATCAAAGTCCAGGATCTCCATGGTAGCATTCTCTGAAATACTTCCGGTTCCATATGCTGGGCCAATTAAAGATGAAGAACTGCAGAGTCTCAGTACATGGATGAGATGATGGTGTTGGGAGGAGGGATTTAGGTTTATTAGGAACTGGTGAACTGTTTGGGAAAGAAGGAGCCTATATAGGAAGGATGGACTCCATTTAAACAAAAATGGAACCAGATTCTGGCATGTAAAATTAAAATGGTTGTAGAGGAGTTTTTTAACCTAAGGACTGGTGGAAATCCAACAGGTGCAGAGAGTCAAATGCTTCAGACAGAGACATCCCTTAGTGGAGGATTTATTAAATGGGATACTCTATATCCTAATAAAGAGGAGAAGCTAGAAGCTGATAATGTACAGATAGGAACTGAAAAGAAACAGTCAAATGACAATTCAATTACATCTCATGAAGGCAGACAACAAAATATTCACAAATTTTGTAAGTGTGTGTATATAAATGCTAGAAGTCTATATACTGAGATAAGGTATGGCCAAGTGGCTATGAGAGAGTCACTGAAGGCAGATAGGTAAGCCTCAGATTGGTCAGAGCCCTGTTCCCGGCCAGCTGGGAACGGCTAATTAAGGGCCCGCCCAAGACCTATTAAAAGTTCTTGCTCCAGTCAGAGTGCTGTGGGAGTTTGGAGCCGTGAGAGTGAGGAGCTGAAGGAAGCAGAGCCACAACCAGAAGCAGGAGTGGACTAGGGGGACACAACCATGGAAGGGAGAAGCTGCCACTACCAGGAGGGTGGCTACTAAAGCCCGGGAAGGGCAGCCTGGGGAAGCAGCCCAGGGAAAAGACTGTAGCAGTTTAGGCAAGCCAGCAGTGGGAGGCTGCTGCCCTCAGGGTCCCTGGGCTGGTGTACAAAGTAGAGGGCAGGCTCGGACACCCCCCACCGTGTTACCAGATTTGCTTGTCATCTTAGAGCATGCTCATTTATTAGGGTTACTTTTCTGGAAGGGGGTGTGCGATTCTCTTAATGTACTGCTTGTGTTACTGGCATGTTCATATGGCTACAAGTCCCCACCCAATGGAGCTATCCTGCAGGACCTAAGGTTTTCAGGGTGGGGTTCCTCCAGCCCCAGATTCAAATAAACCCCCCACAGATACACACATACATTCCAGATTGACTGAGTGCGTCTGAGCAGACTGGACTATCAGCACTCTCAGCTGACCCCTTATATGTCCCTGAACACAGCAGGCTGGGTCCAAACAGCACTTTTCAGCGGCCATCCTTATATTCTCCTTTTCACCGCACCAGAATAGACCACACTTCTGAGCAGGCTGGGTCCAAACAGCACTTTTCAGCTGTCCCCCTTATTTGCCCCTGGTCTCAATAAGGCTGAGTCAAACAGCACTTTCAGCTGCCCCCCTTATATGCCCTAGACTCCATAGCCTAGGCAGAGCAGCACTTCTCAGCTGCCCTCCCCCTCTCTCTACAATTGTTCTAGTAGCAACCTCCTTGATGAGCAAACCCCACAGGATTTTGGAGCACTCCAGGGATCTTTGGCTTAGGTAAAAGAAGTTGCTGCAGAGCAAGACAGGGAAACCAAGAACACAAAGGAGTAAATGAAGTTTGGAGAGAGAGACTGGCAACCAACGTGACTATAAGAGTTATTTTATTGCCAGGTATATAGAACTTATGATACTAATAGTAATATCATACAAGGAGAGAAAAACAATCAAATTCTTACAATACTACACAATTTCAGTTGGGATATTGGAGAAAGCTAGCCCAGGTTTGATTACAAAAGTAGAAAGGTATGCCTGGACTGAAAGAGAGAGAGAGTGTGTTGGGGGAGGAGGATGGGTCTCACCACTCTATGCAGCTCAGAGGTTCCCTGGAGACAGACTTAGGGTCCGGAGTGCTTGAGTCAGGCAGAGCCCCCAACATGGTCAGTCAGGAAAAGGGGAAGTCTCAGTGGAGCTGATGCAGCATTTGGATCCAGGCATCAGAACCAGAAGTTTGAACTTGGGTCAGGGTTTTTGTAGGGAAGAAACAATGGTTCAAGGGAGAACACTAGGTTTGTTTATGGGTAGACTATGACTCAAGGGAGTATCCCAGAGTGGTTTTCCTTATGCTGGACAATAGGAGCTGATCGTTCCTGGCTCTGGGCAGTGTTCCTTCCAGGGAGCTCACAATGCAATCAGGCAGATTTAGTGTTTTGGAGATCAGTTACTACAATGGTCTGATAACTGCAGAGTGGGTGTGTGCAGGCATGGGTTCATTTACATCAGAAGCAGAGATCTCCCATCATGCAGTGTGCCCCTGCTTTGCCAATCCCAGAGTTCAGTGCAGTTCCTGCTTTTTGAGCGTGATTCTCAATTCAGTATGCTAATTCTTGTTCCATCTTCGATGTAGATGAGGCTTCTGTTCTCCACTCGATGTGCTAATCTAGATGCCTCCTTTTTACATCTTTGATGTAGATGAAGCTAGGGGAGTTGCCTTAATCCTATCACCCTTGTTTAGAGGGGTTTAGGTGTGTCTCCCACTGCCTTTTCATTGCTTTTGGTTTCTGGTTCAAGCAGAGGCTGTGGGGGGGGCGGGAGGGGAGGTGGATTCAGGTGAGCCAGAGAGAGTAGGGACTTTGTGCCCTGGTTCCCCAAGAAGACAGAGCTGACAGGTAACAACCGGCCACAGCTGGAGCAGCCACAGCTCTCCCAGAGAAGGGGTGAAGACCTCACGGGCCCCAGGCAGGGCTATAGGCTACGGTGAGGGCTGACCGTTGAGGAAAGTATTGGACCCAGGGGCACTGGGTGGACACCCCATCAAGCACCTCACCATAATACTAAAATGGCTGAACTTGAGTGCCTGGTATTAAATGAAGATATTGATATAATAGGTATCATAGAAACTTGGTGGAACAATGATAATTAATGGGACATGGTAATACCAGGATACAAAATATATAGGAATGACACAGTGGGTCATGCTGTTTGGTGAGGGGCACTATATGTAAAAGAAAGCGTAGAATCAAATATAGTAAAAATCTTAAATGGCTCAAACTTTACTATAGAATCTCTATGGATAGAAATTTCATGCTGAAATAATCAGAGTATAGCAGTTGGAATGACCACCTGACCAGGATGGTGATGGTGATTGTGAAATGCTCAGGGAGATTAGAGATACTACAAAAACAGAAAATGCAATAATAATGGGGGATTTCAACTATCCCCATACTGACTGGCTACATGTCACCTCAGAACAAGATGCAGAGTTAACATTTCTAGACACCATTAATGACTGCTTCTTGGAGCAGCTAGTCCTGGAAACCACAAGGGAGAGACAATTCTTGATTTAGTACAAGGATCTGATCTAAGAGGTAAATATAGTTGAACTGCTCAGTAACAGTGACTATAATGTAATTAAATTTAACAGACTTTTAGGGGACAAAATACCAAAGAAACCCACCTCAGTGGTGTTTAACTTCAAAAAGGGGAACTACACAATAATGAGGAAGCTAGTTAAATGGAAAAAGTCAACAAGGGTGAAATTGCTGCAAGCTGAACGGAAATTATTTAAAAACATAGAGGCTCAACTAAAATATATACCCTACATTAAAATAAAAAGACAGTAAGAGGATCAAAAACATACCATTAGAGATAAACAGCAGAATAAAAAAGGTGGTTAGAGGCAAAAAGGCATCATTTAAGAATTGGAAGGCAAATCCTAAATGTCAAAAATAGAAGAGCATAAACTCTGGCAAGTCAAGGGTAAAAGTATAATTAGGCCGGTCAAGAAAGAATTCAAAGAACAACTAGCAAACAACACAAAAACTAACCACATTTTCTTAAAGTACATGAGAAACAGGAAACTTGCTAAACAATCAGTGGGGCCACTGGATGATCAAGGTTCTAAAGAAGCACTCAAGGAAGACAAAGCCCTTGTAGGGAAGCTAAATGGATTCTGTGCATGAGTCTTTACTGCAGAGGATGTATAGGATATTCCTGCACCATAATGTAGAATAAATATGAAATTAAAGATTTAGAGTTATCTTAAATTGGTTAAGGAAATATATGAGTCATAAAGAAAGGCCTGACTAACAAGCAGAAGGAAGGCCTGGAAAATAATGAGACAGAAGGAATGGAGTAGGAAGGATGCCTGGTTCAAAAAAGTAACTCACAAGATAACGAGAAGTTTCTAAAAAAGAAAGCCCTTGACCCATAGGGGTGACTGCATACTGTTTTAAAGAAAACAGAGAATCTGTCCTAGAAGGAGCCAACATTGACCTCCTCACCCCGCATACCAGTATTATCTCAAATATTAAGGCCCAGCTGTCAGGTAAGAAGGAGGGGAGGAAAGGCCTTAAGGAGAAATGAGGTAGTAAATCTTTTCTAAAACTGGAAATAAGAGTGACTGGTCTCAAACTGGTTTTTATCTGAAGTCAGTAACTGACAGTGACATCACTTGTTTGTTAAAGTGTATAAAAAGTGACCTTTTAAAGGGCTAATTGTTAATACCTGCTGACCACGTTGTAGCCGACCAATATGGGGCTCAGCACCCCTGGATTTAGCCCATTTGTAAGTATCTTGATCAAAGGCTTATAGATATTTTGTTACTGTTTGGATGTAGTAAATTGTTTATTATTTCAGCTTTTTAGGCATATTTAGAGCAACTGTATAACTACCATTCTGTCTCTGGATTTACTAAAGGAATTTATGGTCAAATTAGTGTTGTGGAAATATCCTGCATAAATAATAATTCCAGCCCTTAGCCATTCTTTTTAAGTGACACATCTGTGGAACTGTCTTAGAATGAGATATCCGAGGAGGTTTTGGAACAAACTGATAAATTAAACAGTAATAAATCATCAGAGCCAGATGGCATTCACCCGAAGAGTTCCAAAGGAACTCAAATATGAAATTGCAGAACTACTAACAGTGGTATGAAACCTATTGCTTAAATCAGCCTTTGTACCAGATGACTGGAGGTCCCCCAAGAATCTGTACCGGGACTAGTGCTATTCAACATATTCATAAATGATCTGGAAAAGACGGTAAAAAGTGAGACGGCAAAGTTTGCAGACAATACAAAACTATGCAAGATAATTAAGTCTAAAACTGACTTCAAAGAGTTACAATATTGGGTGACTGGGCTCATGAAATTCAGTGTTGATAAATGCAAAGTAATGCACATTGTAAAACATAATCCCAACTATACATACAAAATGATGGGATCTAAATCAGTTGTTACCAATCAAGAAAAAGATCTTGGAGGTCTTATGGAAAGGTCTCTGAAAACATCTGCTCAAAGTGCAACATCAGTGCAAAAAGATAACTAAATGTTAGAAGCCATTAGGAAAGATAGATGATAAGACAGAAAATACCATAATGCCACTATATAAATCCATCATTCACCCATACCTTGAGTACTGCATGCAGTTCTAGTTACCCCATTTAAAAAAAGGTATATTGGAATTGGAAAAGGTACAGAAAAGAACAAAAAAATGGTAAGGGGGAATGGAACAGCATCCATATGAGGACAGACTAAAAAGACTAAGTGCAGGTTAGAAAAGAGATGACTAAAGGGGGAGATGATAAAGGGGTATAAAATCATGGATCATATGGAGAAAGTGAATGTGAAAGTATTACGTATCCCTTCACATAACACAAGAACTAGGGGTCACCTGATGAAATTAATAGGTCACAGGTTTAAAGCAAACATAAGTAATTACTTCTTTACACAACACCTAGTCAATCTGTGGAACTTGTTGTTGGGGGATGTTGTGAAGGACAAAAGTATAAATGTGTTCAAAAGGATTATATAATTGTATAGGGGATAGGTCCATCAATAGATATTAGCCAAGATGGTCAGGGATAAAACCCCATGCTCTGGATGTCCTAAACCTCTGACTGCCAGAAGCGGTGACTGGATGACTGGGGATGGATCGCTCGATAATTTCTGTGCTCTGTTCATTCCCTCTGAAGCATCTGGAACCAGCCACTATCAAAAGACAGTATAATGGGCTGAATTGACCACTGGAACCCAGCCAAATACTGGGTTGATCAGTTATGTTCTCCATAACTAGTACCTCCCATGTTTTGTTGTGCCAAAACATCAGATCAGATGGATCGTTCTTTATCTAGTCATCTGGAAACATACACGGGAATACTACAAAGAGATGGGAAATCAATGTTTAATTTTATCTCATGGCATGTCTACGCAGAAGGTGGGAGATGTAATTCCCAGTGTGAGCTCTGCTTGAGAAAGCTCTAAAAATAGCAGTGTGGCTGCAGGAGCACAGGCAGCAGGTCAGGCTAACCTCCCCATACGTACCCAACGAGTCGGGCAACATTGTACTCAGGAAGTTAGCCCATGCCACTGTGGCCACCTGCTATCTGTAGATGCTAGCTGAAGTTAGCATGTGTATGTCTACTCAAGCTGGGAGTTACATCTCTCAGCTGCTGTGCAGATGTACCATTAGTATACATGGGTAGTCTACAAGCAGCAGTAGTTTGCACCGTGAATTGGTTTGTGATTGACGCTCAATACTGCTTTTGATCAGAAAGCAGAACACTGCATAAATATTTTGAACCCACGCCCCTGGAGGCCTACTAATTTTAAACATTCTCGTTGCAACAGATTACCTCCAGCAGTTCTCTGCCTACTCATAGAACCTTTTATGCTACCCACGTGAAGTATTACTGAATCATTGTAGCTTAAAATGGTTTTCCTTTAGAAAGGCATTTTAATCTGCATCATCAAGTTTTTCCTACTTGCCTGTGTAGCAAGCATGTCTTTTCCTTTTCAGCTTTGAGAACTCCATCGCTAATGTCTCACATTTTATGGTTTTCCTGGTCATTTGGCAGGCACTCAAGTGTGGCTTCTAGGGGCAAACTTATATTTATATAGATGGATTCTATTTTGTGCCAGCAATTCTATGCCATTCAATCTTTGTAGGCGCAATTAAGTATGAGGGGAAATGATGGCAATATGGGGAGGGATTTCCATGGCTTAACTGGTTTAACTCTGCTCTATTGGAATTAATAGTGAATCTCCCTTTGATTCAATGGTGGTTGAGCTAGACAGAAAAGGAGCTGCTATAAATCCCTAGGGAACAAGGGGTTAAGATGAACTCAGCTTGCCCCTACTCTTTCACATGTATTCAGGGAAAGCAGTATAAATTAGCTGCTAGGTACAGTGGCAGATTAACGCCTGGGCCTATGGGGCCCTGGCTATTTTTGGGGCCCCCACAGGAGCACTGGAACCTTTGTAGAAGTGGGGGTGTTCTTTGTGCCCAGATCCAATAAATCTTAATCCTACTCTGGGTAGGCAAACAGAGAGAGAAACATTCATCCTGTATCTAATCCCCCATGTCTATAGCTACCTCATAGCACAGGCAAATCACTAGGTGGGGTGTCATGTATCTAATTTTGTGTCAGCAGCTTATTACCGTGGGCACAAAATGCAGGTGCAAATTTTGTGGGCGCAGAAATGAAGGTTGGGTTACAGTCCTGTGAGAAAGTACCTTGTAAAGATGAAGGTGTTGGTACCTAGCTAGGAAAAAATAAAAATAGAGAGCGAGAGAGGGCCCTTACCCAAGACCCTGGAAATGTAAACCCCCATACTTTTTAAAAGTTCAAATCTGAATCCAAAGTTTGCTATTTGAGCCAAATACTAATACACAAAGTGGAACAAATACAATCTAATAGAAATCTATTACATGGAATGTCTTTCATACAAGGCACACCCCAAAATGCTTGCCAGAGTTAAATGATTCAAGACACTGTAACTGTTCAATAACCACAACAGGATGTAAATGGAAGATGAAGGCAGTTTGGAGTGAACATGCGATCTCCACAATTGCTCATATCACTTTGGAAGAGAGTCAGCATTACATTGGCAGGAAGTTGAATGTGTTCTGGAGCAGTTCTCAAGTTGGTAGAGGTTATGAGATGTTATGAAAGCCATAGAACCTCACCATCATCAGATGTCAGTGGCTTGGCAGTTTGAAATCTCCAAAATGAATCCCTCATTCCTATTTAATGAAGTTCTGGACATTCAACGGTTATGCCAGCCTCTTAGACAGGGAGGGAAATAAGTTAATTATATTGGCTTCTGTACTGAAAGCCTAACATGTCATTTTGCCATGAGACAGTATCTGTGGGTGTATTAATGCTAGACTGGTTCAGAAAACTTCTTTGCTGATAAAAATGTTCACACACACATACACGTTCATGACTTTTTATTCTCCAGTCATTTTTAACCCCTTTTAAATTAATTTTAAATTAAAATAAACATTTTCATCCTGATGATAAAATACTTTTCCTTCTGACTCAGCACTGAAACATTTTGCCTACCGAGCTAATGTTGATATGCCACAGAGCTGCTGGAAAGTCCATGTTGTCAAAAAGGGCTTTGGTTTTAGAAGGTGGTCAGCTTTCATAGCTGACCAGGGATGTGCTCAGATGCTACAGTAATGGGCATGCTAGAAATATAGGGATAAAGCAAAGCTTTGTTACAATTTGGGAGACAGTACACTGTTGTGCTGAACTAGGAGCAGACTGGGAGGCACGTTATAACTCCTAGAGTCTCTCGATCACAATCTGCCTCCTGGATTCCCCCTTGCACTAGGGCTCATCGATAGACAATGCAGATTTTTATTCCCAGTGGTTGTCCTCAAGTGCTATTTTTTTCCACATTTAAAGATCGCATTGCAAAAGTGTGTGATTTTGCAAGCCTTGGATATGCAGAACTCATCCAATAGACTCAACGGGAGTTCTAAGGGAAAGGTCATGCAGAGATAGGTCCACAGGTGAAATCCTATATCTATATTTAATATCAAGAAGTGCCTTTCTAACTCCCATTATTGATTGGAGTGACCCTGCCTGAAGGGAAGCCTGACAATTATTTTCAAAACTCGTTTTGAAAGCATTAAAAACAATCTTCCGGCCTCATTGCTTTTGCCATTATTTTTGGACAATCACAAAGAAAATGCTAATCATATTAATGACAAATGTGAATCACTTAAATTTTAACTTCCATAAAATAACTCAGATCTGACAGACCATCTGTGCACTGTATAGACGTCTGCATTGGAAATGTTGTTTCCTTGCTTGAGAAAAAAATGCCTGTGGCCCACTTAAATCACATTTGTCAACCAAGATGGTCACTCAGAACCAGTCTATGCAATTTAGAATGGCATCTACGTAGGCAAAAAACAAAACACAACAGTTCAAACAGAGTACATGATATAATGATGCTTGTGAGAGCACAAATATAATGCATTCTGGAAGGACATGCAGTTGAAATCCTGACAACCTGTTACTACTCAGACATTTGTTGGTGAGACTTTCGGATTTTTGAAAGAGACAGAGACAAAATGTGTGCCATTTGCAGGTGAGTCTGTCCTGGGCCATTACACTAACTTGTGGAATTACTCTGGATTTACATCAGTGTAACTGAAAACACAATTTGATCCCTTCTTCCTTGAAAGAAAGAAATACAGAAATGTTCCATTTACCCCATGCTTTCCATTTGTTTTTTACATTCACTTGTTGTTGTTTCTCCTCTTAACCCAGAACCTCTTTGGAGTTGGAACTGTCTCTTATTATGTATTTGTACAGCTCCCAAGAAAATGGATTGGAGACTCTGGACACTGTTATAACAATAGCAGTGGTAATAGTAAATTAATCATCTCTACGGCTCCAAACTTATAAACACTTTGGGCACATGCATAGGCCCACTGAAGTCAACAGAACTACAGAAAGTTAAGCATGTACCTAAGTGTTTGCAGGGTCTCAGTTATCTCCCAGAGCAATCTTATGTCCCAGTCCTGCAATTAACTGTCCCTGATGATTTCACTGGATGACTCCAGCTGGGCTTTAGACCTTGGACCTTAGTTAGAAATCTTCAGAAAATGCGCTGCAACAAAACTTCTAGGAAACTCATTGTTAGTGCAGTATTATTCAGAGTGACAACCAAGGACTTTCTAAGCAGTTCAAAACTGCGAATTCCAGCCATTCAATAATCACAAGGCATGCCTCCCCAAAATCGAAAGATATTTTAAAAAATGAACGCAGAGTTCTTTTCATCAGTCATATGATTTTCGAGCCATTAGAGGTCACATTATCAAACTATTCTCCACAACCATGAGAGCTAGCAACTTGAGAATTTTTAAATAAAAAATGAGATTCTCCTGTAATCCCAGGAGTCCAAGAGCTGCAAAGAAAACACCAAAATCATGATAAAATTGCAAGAACTGGCAACATGGTAACTCATTCTGAATGCAGATGGGGAGTGAGGATTTTTCTTACTTATTTGTTAAGTTATATCTTATCTTTCATTTTAAAAATCAACCAATTACTTCCAATTGTTTGTTATACCCAGTTGTTGCATCTTGACTTACTTAGATTGTGTGTTTTCCAGTTGTCTTTACTCTTTCTACGTCCCGTTGCACAATGCGGCCTCAGTTCTCAATGCAGTCTCGCAGTGCTATTGTCATGTAAATAATCATGTACAATAAGAGGCCAAAATTAGACTAGAAATGGGATATCTAAAAAAGCAACCCCGTTCAGATGAATCACCCCTCCCCACTAAATGAGTTAACCACTGGACTTTAGAGACAATCACTAACTGCCACCCAATGACTATTTAATGTTTTACACAAAGTGCATCACCTTCAACAGGGAAGATGAACATCACATCCACACCAGAAGCACTTTACTGATCTCGATACATAGATACTGGGTTTTTACTGGTATGGCTTATTCCACTCCCTCCCCTCGGGTGAAAGAAGTTGTGACAATAAAAGCAGTTTTGCCAGTATAACTTCACTTTCATTGGGGGCTTTTGGCCGCACATTGCCCCTCTGTATGCCAGCAGAAGTCTGTAGTGTAGATTTGGTCTACCAGAGAGACGCTAACTAGCTAACCAGGTTGATGGGAAGGGGAAGACCTATGTTCAAATCTCTGCCTGATTCAAATTTGGGATGAAAAACTGTTTTGAGTCAGGCAGAACATGGACTTAAACCAGGCTCTCCTACATCCCAGGTGAGTGCCATAACTACTAGGCTCTTCTCTCACTTGTTTCCCTCCCTCCCAAAAATCAGAGGATCTCATTTTTGTGCCAATGAAGAACAAAAAAAATTGGTCAAAACCTCACCTGCTTTTTGCAAAATGGAATTGTTTTCCAGCTTATCAGGGTGTCCAACGTCATGGTAGGACCTAAGCTCTCTGATTGCATTTGATATTGTAGATGGCTGTATTACAGCTTTTCAAAACTATAGGGATGAGCATCATGGACTACAATGCAAACCTTGATCATCCTCATAGAGCTACTAGTGTCCTCATAGCCTTGATAGTGAACCTGGTTTTTAGTAACCCTGGGCAAAATTCACCCATATGTAGAGGGCCAGCAGACGACCTATGAACTACTTTATTCTTACTAAAAACATTTTGTGTTTGCCATCTGCCCAGAGGTTAATTTCACCTAACACGAATATGACTATGAATGTTGCCTATTAAAGGAAGGCCTATTAAAGGAAGAGAGGCTGTGAATGGGAGTACTCCCCACACAAGCCATGGGGGCCAGAAGGGGCCAGTTAACCTGATATGCTGCACTTGGAGGGAAGCCAGGATTTGGTAAACACCAGCTGCAGATGAAACCCAGCTGGGGGAGGAGCTGGGATGGCATATAAGTCAGGATGATGCTGTAGGGAGGAAGTCTATAGTCACTCCTTAGTGGGAAAGGGAGTTGGCTGATGACATGGAGAAAATCCAAGGAGAAAGTAAGCCCAGGAATGAACTGGGGAGTCCAGGAAGAGGCTGGGAAGGGTGAAGTAGACATGGAAAGCAGAGGAATCTCCAGTGGCATGCAAACCAGAGACGGGCAAGGAGGTAGAGAGGTGGGGTAAGGAGGAGACCAAGGTCACAGCAACAGGGTCTAAGACTGACTAAACCTGATTGTTAGTCATTAGGGTGCCTGGGCTGGAACCTAGAGTAGTGGGTGGGCCTGGGTTCCACTTTCAGCCACTGGGAAAGTAGCACAGGATGGTCCTAGAGACTTGGAATGGGAGATCGTCTGAGGCAGCTTCCAGACAGCTTGCCTGCTGGGAGTTTGTTACTTTGGAAGGAAGGAATATATAATGGCCTGTCCAGAGAGCTGAGTCACAAAGAGGGAGCACCCTAAGTCACAGAGAGAGAGGGACCACAGTGCGAACAACTGACAAGAAAAGTTGCCTGATGGGGCAAGAGCTAATTCCCAGACCCAGCCACAAGGGGCACACCTGCAGTCAGTGGTGTCCCTTTACAGAGGCAAGAGACTTAGGTTCTATTCTTGATTCTGATGCAACCTTGTCATGTGATCTAGTATAAGTCTCTATCTCAGTTTCCTCATCTGTAAAAAGAATGTGACCATTCCCACTTTTTGCAAAATGACTTTGGGTATGTCTACACTGCAATAAAACATCTGCCACTGGCCTGTATCAGCTGAGTTAGGTTCATGGGGGTAGGGCTCTGGGATCCAGCAAAAGGGGAGAGTCCCGGAGCCTGGGGTTCCAGCCCAAGCCTGGATGTCTACTCTGCAACTTTATAACCCTGAAGCGTGAGCCTGAGTCAGCTGATGCGGGACCGCTGCATGTGTTTAATTGCAGTGTAGACATAGCCTTGGAGATTGTTAGATGAAAGGCTGTGCCCAAGCAGAAACTATATTATTATTAAGTGACCAGGATTTTTATTTTATAATTAGGGTTTTTTAGATATTCTGTGTTTGTGACACAGAGATCTATGAGCAAAAGCCGAAGAAATATGACAGAGCACACATAAGAATGGATTATTCACTCTGCACTGTTGGAGGCCCAGTACAATTTGAGTTGCTTGACCTCTGTTCTACAGGCTTAGCAGAGCATTCAATTGCTTGCTTGGCTATTCTGACCCCGGTAGCATGACATCTTCCAGTTGGCAGACACTGAATAATAGTATAGATGTCTCAGTTTCTGCATAGCGGGGCACATAACAACACAAAATACAGATACTGTCTGCTTGCAGCTGCACATAGATAATGGTGATGGGAACAACAAGTTATCCTTGAACGTCTGGGGTACACTGTTTTATTGCCAAGGGGCATACTTTTACTCCACCCCTCCTATCACCAGATGTTGTTTTGACGACCCCAATTATTATGGTGAGAATGGAATGTAGTTAAGGGTGGAGACCCAATGTAAGTAATTAGCATATATGATAATGAGAGAGATAATTAGGTGAAGGTTGTTTATGGAAGGGTATAAGTAGTCACCACTTAGACAAAGGGGGGCGCTCCATCAACACCTGACTCCGTGGGAGGTGCTGACGGTTGGACCAGAGGAGCCACTGACGCCCTGGCGGGGCCCCTGAAGAAAGCCCTTCCTGTATACAGCCTCCTGAGTAACTGCTTAGCTCTCCAGGCTTAGTGAGTATGATATATTGTAGTTAATTTTAGGTTTTGTGTCTAACTAGTATATTTATAGAAAACCTTGCACATTAAACCTTATTGATCTTCAAATCGGGCGTACATGTTTCACTGGTATTCACACTGATCACTAAGTGTCCAGAACCAACATGCACAACTCTGGACTGCCACGCAGTCTGAGCCCCAGTAATGACTAGTATCAGTCACTTTCCTACATTTCTAACAAGAATCGCCACCACTTGGAACAGCAAAGAAGCGAAGCTGGTTAATCAGCTTTGGTTTTGTTGTAGATCTGTGTTTTTTGTTTTGTTTTGTCTTTTTTTTTTTTATACTCTGAAGTAGGTGATATATTGTATTTATGTCAGAACTATAGCCAAAGCCAGGAGTTTAGAAAATGGATGCCAGTCCACGTTTAGATTGCAAACTCTTTAGGGAAAGGACTGTCTACTTCTCTGATTGTACACTGCATGGCACAATAGTTGGTCCGTAGGCACTCCCATAATAAAAATAATTAATAACAGACACTTATTTCAATGGCCTGATTTTCAAGTGCTCAGCATCCAGTACCTCTCTTTGAGGACAATAGCCATGCACGTGATCAGCGCTTTAGAATATCAAAGAGGAAGAAGGTCCCTTTCGACATATATCGTGGGACTCAAAATAGTTAAGTCCAATGCAGACTGTGAAGAGTTACCAATGGTTCTCAGAAAACTGGGTGAGTGGACAACAAAATGGCAGATGAAATTCGATGTTGATAAATGCAAAGTAATGCACACTAGAAAACATAATCCCAGCTTTACATGTAAAATGATGGGGTCTAATTTAGCTGTTACCACTCAAGAAAGAGATCTTAGAGTCATTGTGGATAGTTCTCTGAAAACATCCACTCAATGTGCAGCAGCAATCTAAAAAGCTAACAGAATGTTGGGTTCATTAGGAAAGGGATAGTTAAGTCAAAAAATACCTTATTGCCTCTTTATAAATCCATGATGCACCCACATCTTGAATGAAAATCTGGTCACCCCATCTCAAAAAAGATATATTGGAATTGGAAAAGGTACACAAAATGGCAACCAAGGGGTATGGATAAGCTTCCATATCAGGAGAGATTAATAAGACAGGGACTTTTCAGCTTGAAAAAGAAGACTAAGGGGAAATATGATAGAGGTCTATAAAATCATGACTGGTGTGGAAAAAGTAAATAAGGAAGTGTTATTTACTCCATCTCATAACACAAGTTCTAGGGGTCATCAAATGAAATTAATAGGCAGCAAAAAAAAGGAAATATTTCTTCACACAACACACAGTCCACCTGTGGAACTCCTTGCCAGAGGATGTTGTGAAGGCCAAGACTATAATAGAGTTCAAAAAAGAACTAGATAAGTTCATGGAGGATAGATCCATTAATGACTATTAGCCAAGATAGGCAGGGATTGCTGTTTGCCAAAGGCTGGGAATGGCTGACGGGATGGATTATTTGATAATTACCTGTTCTATTCATTCCCTCTGAAGCACCTAGCATTGGCCACTGTCGGAAGACAGCATACTGGGCTAGATGGACCAGTGCTCTAACCCAGTATGGCTGTTCTTATGTTCAGAGTTCAAGATTGTTAATCGCCATTGACTTAAAATTATTTCTAGATATCAAGTGAAAGCCTAGTACATCTTATAGATTTCACAGCCAGAAAGAACCTGTGTGATCATTTGTCGACCTTCCGTATTACTCAGGATAAAAAATGTCACCCAATAATTCCTTTACTAAGCCTTATCCTGTGGTTGAACTAGAACCTCTTTTTCTTATGTATCTGTCACTTGCAGGGTTTTTATAATTCAGGGATGACCTCTCGAGGAGCACGCAACTTGAAGTGATCAGGTTGTCACCTTGATGGGATATATATGTATGCTATCTTTGGGTTAGATACTACAAAGATGTTACTCTGTCTGTGCTTTAAGCCATGTATGCACTGACTGGTCCAGATTCTCAGCTGGTGTTAATGATGCTACACCAGTCGACACCAGCTGTGAACCTGCCCTACGTATATTCTGGGGTAGCTAGGACCTCCTGAGCCCCTAGCATGAGGTTGCTCTAATGTACTGTCTGATTCTCACAGCTCTTTATATCCTGGGGAGAGTGACAATAATCACAACATGATGTGCTCTGGCCATGACTACACCCTGCTCCCACTATGCCAGGAGTTGGCTGCTGGGCTGATTCACAGCCCTTATACTTGCTCTACACCAGCCAGGAGTCAGTTCTACCCCTTAGAAGGACCTTTTAAACTCCCAGAGCAACACAAAGGGGCCATTGTGTAAATGGTCAGGTTCTTTCTTACTTACCAAGTGGCCAGAAAGTATTTTGATGAATTCACCAGCTTTTGTTTCATAGTTTGAAATTGACTGGTCTGTAGCGGCAGGTAGAAATTTCAGTTCATTTCAATGCTGCTCAAATTGAAGTATTGCCATCAAAGTGACACCACTCAACATATGAGACATAAAGCAGCCACAAAGGGATAACAGGCTGAGAGAACGCGGCTGCAACAATTCCACCAGCCTGTGATATTTTCACAAGCACCTGCCATTTGCAAGAAAAAAAATTGATGAAATCACATTACCCAATATAGCATTTTTGCAGCCTGCATTTTTTTTAGCATTTCAACTGGTTGTCACCTAATGTGATCAGATGTCCCGATTTTATAGGGACAATCCCGTAATTCAGGTTGGTTTTTTTTAATACGGGGGCCTTTTGCCCCCCATCCTCTGCTCTGATTTTTCAGACTTGCTGTCTGGTCACCCTACCTAATACAGAACTCCATGTCATGTCTTCTCCAGGTATGTGGGACCGCACAGGAAATGAGTGAGATGTTTCAGAAGGAAACAGCAGACATGAATCACCAAGTTGATCTGAGCAGAGATCTAGTTCTACTTTGCAGTGTAATAAACAGTTCCCTTCAGCTTAGCTCAGAGGAAGAAAACAACACCCTGTTGCTATAAGGTCAACAATACTTTAAAACCAGCTTTAGACTCAGTACTGTGGTGGTATCAGGGTTAAATTTAAAGATTGGTAATACAGTGTTTTATTTTTTTTCTCATAGTATTTGGAACTTTGCAAGTTACTATAAATTATTATTACTACAATAGAACCAGAAGCCCCAGTCAGATGGCATCTTCTTGAGCCAAGATTGTACAAACATAGAGATGTATATAGGAACACATACCCCACCCTCAAACACCGAAAGGGCAAAGACATTTCTTCTACTTGAAGATGTGACTGAATATTCCCTGAAATACATTGCACTATTCACTCAGGGTCCGATCCAAAGCTAGTTGAATTCAATGGGAGTCTTTCTATTGACTTCAATGGGCTTTGGATTACACCCTCCCTGAATATAGTCATGTGTCACATTTATTCTTCTGCATTAGAGAAAAGGTCATCATATTTCTTTCAAAGACTTCATCTGTTCAGATCCAGTCACTTTTGGGTGGTAGCCTGGAAGGGATACTAGTTTTGCTACTTGAGATTGTGGAAGTGGGTGGGAAACCTTCCAAGAGCATCTTTCAGATGAGGCCTACACAAGTTAAGCAATGACGCAGTGATCCGAAATTTTTTTGCAGTCATTGGAAGTGGAAAAGACGAGTCTGGGACAAAGAAAAATGGAACAATGCAAGCAACTTTGTGCTATGAAATTGGGTCGAGTTTGTGGGTGAAGGGCTCGCAGTGAAGCCATTTCAGCCCTTAATACAATCTTTGTAAAGAGCATGTGATTTGAAAATACGACCCTCTGGGATGGCTCAGTGAGGCAGCCATATCTGATCATGCAATATCAAAAATTTCAGTTCATTTCCAGTCTGGGTTTCTCTTATATCCACCTCTGCCCATCAGGGGAGAAGGGGACCCCTTTTATTAAACTAAAACATGGGCATTTAGGTCTTTATACGATGCCAAAGGTCACCCAGCACAAATTTTAGACCAATTTGAACCTTATCCTTCTTGCTGACTCGCTTGCTGACTGTGTAGTGGATTAAGAAAAACTAACAAAAGCCAGTCACCTCTAGGTTGATGGTTCAAATCTAACCGCAGTCAGTAGTGGTGGCAGTGTGGTAATTTAGGTTAAATCTACTGCAAGGGTATCAGTCCAGTTCCTAGTAGCCTGGTATGCTACACAAAAGTCATACCATCAATGGGTCATAGTTGGTCTCCGTGTTAGCAGTGTTTTCAGTGAGGCCAAGGACAGAATGGGCATTATAAACAGCACTCTCTGTCTCACCAAAATGACATTCCTCTAAGTCACAGCCAAAACACATTGGGGGAGGTAATGTTTGGAGAAGTTTGCATTTGCCAGTCCAATTCTGTACCCATTCCGTTAAGAGGCGTCAGTCTTCATAGCTGCCACCTTTCACAAGCATGTAATCCATATATATTAAGAAAAAAGCAATGCAATGCCCAGGCCTGTTTATTTTTACTTTTCTTTTGAAAAGTTAACCTGGGTCATTCATTCACCGAACAACTCATGAAACGTGAAGAGAACCAGTATGTGACTGATGAGGTCAGAGAGACACTGGAGGAGAACATATTTGAAGAGTCCAGCAAAACAGAAGGCAGCTGACTTACCCAAATCAAAGAAAGCCTGATGTGTGTTTGGATTCAGGGGGAAGAAAATAATTGATTAGTGTTAGTTAACCTTTGTGCCGTGTGAACCCACTAACTCCTCTTTTATCATCCAGGGGACCAGAGAGCAAAAGAAGCATAACCGTTGCCACGGGCTGTGTCCTGGCATTAGGAAACAAGTGTTGATGATTGAAAATATTGACCCTGGACCACAGGGTAAGTACTAGCCAAAAAGCTTCAGTCCCAATGTGGAAATACTGTCTGATCCCATATAGACTGTAATGATCTGACCTTAGTAAGGGGCAATGTGTAGCCCTTAAAATCACATGCCTTGGAAAAACCCTTGGAAAGTCTACGATATCGAACAATCCACTTCAGGGGAGAGCAGAGACCATGAATGGGTCATGTCTTTCCCTAATTAATTGATGGCAACTAGTAGTTGAAATGCAGGACTGATTATATCCTATTCCTTCTTGTACGTCAGGTTCCTACACTTCATTTGAAATGACAAGACAAATCCAATCTTTGTCCCCACTTCTATCCTCATTTTGTTTCGCACTGGGTATCTTATTCTGAACAGAAGCCTTTTTCCTCTCTACCAATGGATAGTACATGGGTGCATGCAGCAAAACAAAGTATCTGTGATTCAATTCAAACTGGCATATTCACTTTAGCCACCTTCTTTTATTTGCTTTTTGACAGCTGCTAGCGCTGGTCAGAAAATCCTGCAATCTGCAGAATGTTAGACTAGTTGATCATGATGGTCTCTCCTGGCCTTAAAGTCAGTCATATTTTTTCTGTGATTTCTTTTTGATGAAATTCATAATTTTTTTTTGTTTTGTAAAGAGCATCCCCCCTTTTAAAATGTTTGGTTGCAGGAAACAAACAAACATACATACATTTTGGGAGCTTTTAGTTTTTGTGAAGAAATTCTCTACCCCCATCCTCTCTCCCCCCAAAATAAATGAAAATGGATTTTTTTCCCACAAAAAGTCCATTGAGCCTTATTCTACTGGAAAAAAAAAACATTTTGATTGGAAATTTTTGACTTGCTCTAGTAAATATCATGTCTGATGCATAAATTAAAATAGTAATTAGTAAAAATGAATACCAATAGCTGAAGCAAAAATGACCAAGAGGAGAGCCATGGGCAGAACAAACTTCTTTTCAGTTGAGCTCTGAAGGCAGATGGTGACATAGAAAAGAGAAATGCTGAGGCTGCTCCAGGAATCTAGAGCTGTGGAGAAAGCTGTCATCCCACCAGCACGGGTGGTGAGGAAAGACAAAGTGTTATTATTTATAGTAGAAATGCCTCTTTTGTATTTTTTTTTTCAGATTTGGTATTTGAGGAAATTGACTGTAACATCTCCGTTCGTGATCTGCCTGCCTGCTGCTTGTATCCATGACTACCTCTTTCTATGGGCTAGCTTGCCATAGTCCTTACATAGCTTCAAAGTAAGCTCCACCCTTGCTTCCCTGCTCAGCCTTTCTCATGGGGTCAAATACATTAAAGATTGTGATGCACTTAGATACTATGGTGATGGGGGCCATAGAGTACCTTAGGCAGATATTCTTTGCAAACATGTGCAGAGGAGCATACTATTCTTAGAGGAAGTATCGTCCAGTGGTTAGGGAACTAGCCTAGGATTTGGAAGACCCTGCTCCTGGGATGTCCTGGGTGACCTTGGGTAATCAGATGGCCCCCATCACCATAATAGCTAAGTGCTCTATATCTTTAATGTATTTGTCTTACAACACCTCTCTGAGGTAGGGCAGTGCTATTGTCCCCATTTTACAGATGGGGAACTGAGGCCCAAGAAACCAAGTCATAGGCTTGTGCCTAACCACTTGCCCATGCTTCCTCTTTAAGAATATCGTGGTCCTCAGCACGTACAAGTGAAAAATATGTTGGTTCAGATAATGGCACAGCTCCTTAAAACTTCTTCTCAGACATTCAAGGAAACTCTTGGAAAACTTGGTCCATTTGCCATAAAGCGAGTACATATAATAAGTACAAAAGTTGTCAAAGCTGATGACCTGTGCTCTAGTCAGTTGCTTAGTCATTCTCCTTGATCAATTCAGGATAGTCTCTCCAAGGCCCAGTGCTTCACATCGGTCAATTTCTGTCACTTTTCAGCCTCATCTACAATTTTTGAATGATCTGCTGTTAAGACAGCAAGTCCGCTCTGCTCCCTCTGAACTTAATGGCTAAACTCTCATTGATTGCAACAAAGGCAAGATCGCTCCCATAGATTTTTTTTCTCTCCTTGCCTGACTGTTCTAACTCCATTATGTGAGTTAACACAGACTGTAGGCTTCATGTACAGTACTAGTTTAAAAATATATATATTTTTAATTATGACAGTGGAAAACATCCCGGGGCAATATATTCCATTGGTTCTGTGCAGGGGAGGGGGAGCAATTAATTGCAACCTGCGTGCAAAAGTGACAATGACTCCTGCCTGGGAAACAAATAACTTATGTGTTGCTCTGTCAGCAGCACTCAGAAACCCAGGCCAGCGGCACACAATGTCCATGAATGCCCTGCAGTGCATACCCTTGGGAACATGACTAAGTGCAAGCTGGTAGAAGCTGTCATCATAGACAGCTGCACTGTGATGGTACTTTTATATATATTGGAAAATACTATATGTAGAGTCTCCTAATCAATGCTGCTTGAAGCAGCATTAGCTTGTGATGAACTATGTATTGACCTCAGCAAATGATACGATGTGGTTGCACTGGCATTAAGCAAGCAACAACACCCACGGTTTTAATACACTAAAAATCAAAGTGCCTAAGGTCTTACCTACATATAAATTTGCAGTGATTTAACTAAAGGTGTGTTTGTAAGCCTCTTTAAGTAAGACCGGTACGTGTTTGTATGTAGACACTTATTTCGGTTTCACATTGGCTTATTTCTCAAGCTAAGCTGCTCTTAACTCTGTTTAAATCAGAGGTTTGGTAAACCATTTTTAATTAAATTGGTGAATTTTCTGTCTATAGACTAGGCCTGAGGTCGCTTTTGAAAATGGGACTTGAGCTTCTAAATAACTTAGGAGGTTTTGAACAAGAAGCCCTACATGGGAAGTTCGTGTGCAGCAAGCCAAGATGTGAATTTTCAGTGCACTTGCTACTCCACGCTAACTCTCCGTGTGGACACGCTTACTAGACACTAAAAGCGCCCTCGTGCAGTTTAGCTTAGTACACTTTAAAATACATTAAGCTAAAGCATACAAAGGTATTTTTAGTGTGCAATAGGATGTACTATTTTTACATGTAGCATGTACTAAGTGTGTCCACATAGAGAGTTTATGCAGAGTAGTAAGTAAGCTGTAAATTCACATCCTAACTTGTGGCTCACTAACTTCCCATGTAGACAAGCCCCCATTGCTCTCATCAGAAAGACCCTCTGATTTGGATTGTGTCAGCTTTGCCAAACCCAGGGTATAGGGTTTCATTCACGTGTGCCTTCTAAAATGGTGCAGAACACACTGGTGGTGGTTCTCAGGGCTTCACCTGAACTTCTCTTCTTGTTTTGCTTTTTTGGCTTCCGGAAAGTAAAATAAAAAAAATCTGACGGCCCATTTCCACTGCCCTGAAGTTGGAACTAAGAGGATGTGAATAGCATTGTGCATCAGAGTGTTGCGCTGTAACTTGTTGGATGCTACAGGCATGAATTTAAAGGTCCCAAGTTTGCACTAGTGTAGTCCTCAAAGAGGACCTTTAAGTTCATTCCCACAGCATACACACGGGAGTTACAACGCAGCACTCTGTGCACTGTTATCGACACTCCCTTAATGTGAACTGTGGGACACTTGAGACATGCCCTCAGACTTTCAAAGCTGCTTTAGGGTCTGAATTCCCAAAAACTCAGAGTCTGGGATTTGAAAAGGGCCCAAGGGAGTTAGATACCTGTGTCCTGTTGACTTTGAGCTGGGCGCCTAATTTCCTTAGGGAGCTTGAAAAGTGACTAGACTGAGCCCTACTCATAAATGATGTTACTATTGCCCAAGACTGTTTTATAGAATACAAGTTTAATTAAAATTGTATGATACAAGACGACAACAAATTGTAATACAGCAAGTGGATACTGATGACAGACTCCATTAAAGAAAAATATGCAGTTGAAATTATAAATATACTTTGAATCCTTATAGTTTCTGCTCCCAAGGCTGGAAGGCATCTTCCTTCTGAAGGGAATGAAATGATAAACTTTTATTAGCTGGATCAGTAATATTTTCATGCGGTGGGCAGTATCAGTTTATAAGAAGTACAGATTACTATCCGCTATAACAAGGAGCATTAACTATGATTAATGAGACTGACTTTGAAAGTCAGACCAACCACACAATGTAATCTTCTTTTCTCCTCCAAGCCAATTTTATAAAGATACTTTTAAATATTTAAATAGTAAAGCAGCCTACTGATTATGCTGCTATCAACGTATTTGGCAAATGCTCTTTAGACTAATTGCAAACATGGGTTTTCTTTTTCAGCTATATTATGTGAATAAGCACATTATATCACACAGCTGTATATGATTATAATTGCATATTGGGCAAAATTCAGCCCCTGTATAAACAGGCACAATTCTATTAGCTTCAACAGAGCTGTACCTACTTACATTAGGGATGATTTTGGCCCACTGTTTGTCTTGTATTGAGAGTGGAGAAAATAGTATTAACGTTGTGGTGCACTCACTTAACGTAGCATTATCTTAAAATAATCAAAGAAAGGATGATCTTGAGGCTAAGGTGCTGGCCCGGTGTGGTGGATAATCTACCCCTAAAAGGAGTACTGCCTATTGGTAAGTTCATCCCACCACCTGGCCTGGATCTTTTAAAATTGAAAGACCCCATTGTAGATACAATGACCTGGAAGATATTGGGAGAGAAGAAGCAGTCCTGGGAGTAAATAGGTTTTGGGAAGAAACCCTAGTACTGTTTAAGGGCCCAGGGCCAGGAGTCCTGCAGAGAGTTGGAAGATCAAGGCTCCCGTCTCACCCAGCCCCTTGGGGATAGGCTGAGAGAAGGAGAAGAGTATAAATGCTGCCCCCTCCCTCATACCAGGCAGATGCCTGCAGCCACTGAGGGGAGTAAAAGGGCTCTTGCAGGGCCCATCGTTAATAGTGATAGTCTAAGTATGGCTTATAACATAAGCTTCTTAAGAAGATCTTTGGAACGAAAGACAGTAAAGACTGGAGGTATCACCATTATCGTTTGCTGCTTAGTATGTCTCTTTTGTCAGCCCCTACCGAAACATCGGTGTTTCTGAACTCTTTTTCAGCCATTTTATTTTGCAGAGGGGAGTTCAACATAATGAAAGTCTATCAAGTCATCCTGACAACACACATTCATCAAAAGAACAGAAAAATGAAAGTGGCCACAACTGAAAGTGTGCACATTCCCACATTTTATTCCCTGGCTAAGTTTTAAATCGACCTTTTATGTAGTTTTTAAATGAAAACCAAGAAATGAGAGCAAAATGTGATCCACTATGTGATTTATGATGTTAATAAAAACCTATGGGATTTACTTTGCCATGCAGGGGCGGCTATTTACATGTTAAGAACTGATTTATGATATCAAATAAAAGTCTAAGGGATTTACTTTACTGTGTGGGGTAGGCCATTTATGATGTTAAAAGTCAGTTTACAATGTCAACAATTGTGTTAGCAGTAAAATGCAAGGCTTTGACTATTTTGTGTGTGAATTTTGGTATTCCTCCTTTCCTTGATCTCTGTCTCAACCACACAGCGTTTCTGCTTTAAACGAGGCAGATATGATATAAAATCATTTTTTATAAGTAAGCTCTATTTATTTATGCCAACATGTCCTATGCTTTTATCATATTGTATCTAAGCAGGAATACATGATTAAAATAAACAATCACACTGGCTGGATAATTTTCCTCCATCCCACCATCCACATCAATGTAATAATCCAAATCCAACAGCTGCCTTTTCAATTATGCTCTAAACATTTTTGCTTCCTTTCTCCCATCCCCCTGGAAAAATGACTTTGGGAAGTAAACTGCCTATTGCATTCAATTGTTTTGTATGAAACTAAACATAATTTCTTAGAGAAACATGAAGGGCTCTCAATCTACAATTTGATGAGGCACTAACACTTTTCTATTTTTGATCTTTTGAGCCTGATTCTGGTTATACTGGGCACACTTAAGACTACTACTTCCAGAGATATTCATTCTCTTTAGAATTGGGAATTGTCTCAGAACCAGTAGCATCTTTCAAAACTGTGGAACTGAAAGTGCATCCCCAGTAAACCAACTGTAAATCAAGTGTACCTCTATTTAAATCAGTAGGGTCAAATCCACAGCACTGCAAATCAGCAAACCTCCACTGAAGGCAAGGGAACAGCTAAGGATTTGCCCATTGAGGTCACATAGGCACTCAAATACTACAGTGACTGAGATCACATACGGATATTAATAAACAGATTGATAGCTAGGTAAGCTCCATAGATAAGCTCAAAATCAAACACGGGGTTTCTATTTTTTATTTTGTGTTATTAAAACAGATATATTTTGACATACAAAATACAACTATATTTGATTGGTTATAGAGCCATAGGAGCAGCCTAGAAAATTTTGGAAAAAAGCAAAATCAAACAAACAAACAAAAAACATTCCATTGAAGACATTTCTCCTGATACAGTTTGGTGCTTTTTCTATTTCTTTCTACATTTTAACTGGGGGGACGTTTCTATGAATACAAGATCTTTTCTCCTGAGCAGCTCATCTGCTCCAGCTGCTTCTCTCTCACCTGTAGTCAAAATCCTCTCTGCAGTAGCACCTTTAAGTGAGATGTCACAAACAAGAGTATGACTTCAGGTGAGAAAGAAACAGGAGGAATGGAAAAACTCTGGTGCAGCTAAGATCCCGTTTTCATGCTAATGCCCCTAATAATATAATATATGTGGGGGAGAGAGACTCAGAAAATATGACAACATAGGCCACAAAATTGTTTTTAAAAATGAATGTCCAGGAAGCATCCTTGGATCTTTAAACTGTATAAATCTTTAGCAAACAGATGTGCATGCTCAAAACTGTGAGAGGCATCAAAACAATCATATGATATCACTATGCACTTAATGTGTTTTTCTCTAAGGCTCTCAAAGCACTTTGGAAAGCTGGCCAAACGATATCACCCTCACATTCAATATCAGGAACTGGAGCACATGCTCCAAAGGAAGGCAATCAAAACTCTTAAGTATGTGTCTACTTATGTATACAGCCCCTGTCACCATAGCACTGGGGCTTCTCCAAAGCATTCACGGATTCATCCTCAAAACATGCTTGTAAAGTAGGGCAATATAATCATCCACTTCTGACAGGTGGAGAACTAAGGCACAGATTGATTAATAGACAACATTTTGGAGAACAAAACATACACACACACATACCTCCAAATTGGAACACAAAGCCAAAATTGCACATTACGCCCATTTATAGCTCCCCTCTTGCCATGAACTCCTTTTAGGGTTGTTTAGATTCTCTTTGATTCACATACACTTAATAATATCTGGTGTCACATTCTACCATTCTTGACACACTGGGTCCCTTTTCTCCCCTCAGATAGGGACTGCTCTGAAGTTCACTGACGCCAATGGGAGTCTACTGATTTCTCTTTACCATTGACTATCAGGAGCAACTCAACCAAAGTTAGAGATACTCCAGTATACCGGTGGTGTAAGTCAAAGGAAAATCAGACTCATATTGGCTGGACATGAACCACCAAAGTCACCGCCGTCAGATCGACCAATCAGAAGTCACTGCAGTAAAACCACCCCCTCAAGTCCAGTGAAGACACCACGCAGAAGGGAAGCTGTGTGTAGCTTGCGTAACTCCCATCGACTGCCACCAAATCGCCAGGTAAGTGTAGACCAGGCCTCTGAGTCTAATCCTATTTAATGTGGGGTTGATTTTGATCTCACATTGGCGAGAACTAGGACTAAATTCTATTGAGGTTTAAACAGTGTAAAACTGGTGTGAGTAAGATCTGAATCAAGCCTATTGTGTCTGAATGGGTGAGACTCACATTAAGGGGACAGAAGAAAGGAGGACAGCTACAAGGGCAACTAACAGCAGCATGTTACATTTTCTAACTTAAAGTAAACTGTCCCCATTCTTGAACGTCTGTTTTCTCTGACTCCTCAATTTGTAAGTTACAGAAGCTTATTCTTGGTCATCCACGCATCCATCGTAGCAGGCAAGGAACCTGAGTCTAAGGGAATATTGCACCGAACTTGCACATCATCCCTTACACTTGTTCCCACATCTTTATGTTGTGTGTAAAGCACCATGCACACTTATGGGCCTCTATAAGGCTAACATCTTCACTTCACCAATTTCCATGGATCTCCTTGGTGCTACACCAGTTGAAGAACTGGCCCAGTGCATTTGTCAAACTTAATGTTTGAAATTCTATGATTTAAATGGAAAATGGAAAAGCTAATCCTATTTCTTGCCTTCTACGAGTGCTTTTAAACCCATTCCTCTTCAAGTTCCTCTGAACAATACAAACATGTTTAAAAATGCAAGCATCCGAAAAGCTCCTTTTCCTCAAGGAACCTGAAGTACTTTAATAGCTTCCTTTTTCATACTACTCTTCAGCATGTATTCTCAGTGGGATTGCATGCATAGAGAACAGCAAGAACTTCACACATCCTGCTAGTGCCTGCAGCTCATTATTAATGCAGCATTTACCCTTTGAGATTTGCTGAACTAATCCAAAGTAATGTTAATAATTGGCAGACTGGGATAGCTTGTGGATCAAGAACACCACAGGCACATTGATGTTTACTTAGCTATAGTCTGCAGCAACAAGTGTATTTTTTTTCCCCTTTTGCATCTGTCTCTGTTTTCTAGACTCCTAGAGCATCAGAGCCATGTCCAATCTCCCATGTTTAAAACTATAGTGATTGCCATTAAGATATCAGCATTACACCATGATATCTACTGTGACCCTAGTCAGTGGTGAGAGCTGGAGAGAAAGGCAGAAACTCAGGATTAGATTCACAAAGGAACATAGGCATGGTGACACTGAGGTTATTTCTACACTGCAATGTAAGCCCAGGGTTAGTGGGACTCGACTCAGCTGACCCAGGTTAGGGAAACCGGGGCTTGGGCATCTACATTTTATTTTAACTCTATGTTAACCTTTTCTACCCTGTTCTCAAACCCAGGGCTCTGGCATCCACACTGCAGGTCACCCACACATGTAAAAGTAGCCATATCCCAGAGTCCCTAGCACTTTTCCCTTCCCTGAAATGCGGCCGCTGTAGCCCTAGGACTGTGGTGTACTGTGGGAAAACCTTACTGGTCACCCTGCACATTACCAGGAAGCAGATTACTTTGCAAAAGGCTTGATTAGTTTGCTCTCCATTGCAAACCCAGGAGGCTCTCTGATAGCGTCCTTGAAGATCAGTGATCAGAAGAGAATGGGTTAACTTTGACCTGAGCTGCTGCCATTTGCAAAGGCGGGGTGGGCTTCCATTTTCAACTGAGTGGATTGCAGATTGTTGGGATAGAGAGGACTGAGGAAGTTGTCCCATGGAATTGTGGGATACTTCCAGCTGCTTTGTGCGGCTCAAAAGCTTCTGTCTCTCTCCAACCGAAGTTGGTCCAATAAAAGATATTACGTCACCCACCTTGTCTCCCGGGACCTGAGTCCAGCAGGGATGCATCTCCACTGCAAAACAATAAGGCTCAGACCTTGGGTCCCTGCTGAACTTGAGCTTGGACCCTCACGCACTGCAGAGGAGCACCTATCCGGGGCTTAGTCATCCTAGCATTGGGCTGCAGTGCGCACGTGTAGAGACAGAAACATAAGTACCTAGGGAACTTTTACTGCAAAGATTTAGGTATCACCCGAGTTTAGGATCCTATGGTGTTTGGCTCGGACTGAACAGGGGCATTGTGAATACCAGTGGGGCCTTTTCTGGAATTTAGGTGCCTAAAGTAGCAGTTAGGCGCCTAACTCCTTTTAAGACACTAGCCCTCAGATGCTGCCAGATGGTGACTGCTGAGTTCTTAAAAGCAGCTACTGGATGTTATAGTTTTGACTGAAGCAGGCAAGCAGCCAGTATTGCATCTCTCAGCCTGTCTACCTCTACATAACCCACATTATCATCGTACCTGAACACCCACTGTCCTTATAATAAATATCTGCTTCCTCACAATACACTTTAATTGCAAGAGAATCTTTCCCAGGCATTTATTATTGCAGCTAAATACCATTTTTAAGGTGGTTAATATTATATGCAGTGGGCATGAGTCTCCAGGCCTTTGTGTCTTGTAAGGGAACAAAACTCTGGCATTCCTAAGTAGGGTGACCAGATAGAAGTGTGAAACGTCGGGACGAGAGTGAGGTGGGGTAATAGACGTCTATGTAAGACAAAGCCCCAAATACTGGGGCTGTCCCTATAAAAATTGGGACATCTGGTCACCCTATTCCTAAGAAAAGCATAAAATAACAGACTATAAAAAAGTAAAGACTCTGTGAAGGACTGATGTCCTCTTGGGATGCTTAACATGTAGCATTGTATGTAATGCTGATGTATGCTTCTCTTCATCAGCTAGTGTTTTCTCAGGGAGGCAGACTGGGACATGGATGACCTTGGTTTAATTCCTGGCTGTGCCACTGACCTGCGACATGACTTTAAACAAGTCACTTCCTTCCCTGTGCTCAGTTTCCCCATCTGTACAAGTGTGGATAATGATACTGATCGCCTTCGTAAAGTACTCAGAGATCAAGTGATTAAAAATGCCATGAAAGAACTAGATATTATTATTATTATTGTATTTCATAGATTCACCAGCAACTAAACTGAAATTGCAATGCAAGACTCAATTCACTGAAAACCTCAAGCTAGGGGGGTATATCTAGTCACAGATTATTTCAGTTCTCTCTCTGCCTGCCCTCTCCTGTGTAGTATTTTAACTGACAGAGCTTAAAAGGCGGATGGACTCTAAAAAGGCAGCAGCAAACTAAAGGACAGTCACATTTTGTCTCCAAGGAGAGCTTCACATACTGCAGGATGCAACAAAGACCATTACAAGGATTATGGTGAATGTCAATGAATCGTTTGCCCACCTCTCAACTTCCACAAAAACAAACAAACAAAACACCTGACATGATTTCTGCTGTGTTATTATTGGTCTTAAAGGCAAATTGATATACTGAATACATATTGAATATTTTAAAAACTTGTAAGTAACTATTTCTATAATACTTCTATAAATATGTAAATACTTCAGATACCTTTGACACACACTCCTACTCTGTTCTTTCTAGCACCCTGGGGAGCTGGCTGGCCTAGGAGCAAAGGAACGTGGAAGCCCTGGTAGCCCACCAGGACTACTGGGGAAGGGAGCAGTAAATGAGTTCATTCATTGGTAGGTGCCCCCTTGTAGCCAAGCGTGGTGTCCCAGCTCCAGCTCTAAGGCCGTTTTTCTGCCCTGGAACTCAGCCCTCCTGCCAGTTCACTGTCTTCAGTGCACCCCTTCCAGGTTACCAGTTGTCCCAGATTGAATCCAAAAATGTGTCTAAGAAAAACAGAAATCCTCCCGCCCTCCCTGCGGCTCTTCCTTAGCCAGTCTTCAGCTCAGCCTGCTATCCCCTTGCTGGGCTCGACAACCCTTATAATGGACTTGTACGGCCAATTCTTTGGGGCTGGTAGAGGTACCCAGTCCCACCCTCTACTCTGAGTTCTGCTCCAGGGTCCCTTACTGAACAGCTAGATCTGCTCCTTTACCCGACTATGGTTTTCCCTGAGCCACTTCCTACTTCTCTGCTCAAGTTCCCTTCTAGGCCTCCCAGTCACTTCCCCGGTTAGTCAGGTCCTTTCCAGGCCTCCGTGTCTGGAGAGTATTCTTTAACCTCTGTTCCTACTTGGCATGCCCCAACAGCTTCCCTTCCTGCTCTGAGCTTCTTACTCGGCTCTCCCTATCACCACTTTTTCCTGGATCTCATTCTCATTACTGCTACCACCTTCTGCTATTGATGGGGAATTTACCTGATTCCCCTCAGGTGGAGCTCCTTCTGTGATCAGGTTGGTTTAGACCCAGGCTCTCCAGTCCTCCTGGCAAGCCACCCGGTTACACGAGTGAGCTGGCAGTTTCTGACAGAAACTAATTGGAATTGATAAATTCCTGCAGAACTTTTTGATTTTATCTAAAGTGCATTTTCTGATGGGAAAAATATTCCATCAGAAAATTTCTAACCAGTTCTAATGGTGACATACAAGGCCAAATTCTGCTCCCAGATACAATAGTGTAAAAGTGGATTAACTCCATTGATATCAGTGGAGTTATTGTGGATTATGGGGGGAGGGAGGGGAGGGTGTAAATCACGGCAAGATCTGTTGCACAAGGCCTGATTCTCCTCTCACTCAGACTAGTTTAGCACTGGTATAATCCCATTTACTTCATGATAGTTTCTCTCTCTGAGTTAATCTGACTTGCACAACTCTTCTCTTTACACACAAACTGCTTTGGGGAAAAGGGATATCTTTTCAAATTTCCTCCATGACAGGCTGCATTTGCATCAGGCAGTGATGATTGATGCAGCGCTGTACAGTAAATAATGTTACAGAACTCTGCATCAGTTAATCTTATTTCTCACACAAAGTAACCCCACACGTGGATGCAGGGGATCAGAAATATGAAATGCATCGACTTGGGAGTCAGGACTGTGGTATCTCTCTTTTTTTAAATAGATAACTTAGGGCTAGCTTGTACTAACAGCACCATAGTTAAGAGGAGAGTAGAGATGTACTGACTAGAAGAATGGGAATACCTCCCAGTGTGGAGAGGAAGCATACCCCGCACCCATTACTGCATCCCTTTCAGAGGTGCAGTATGGCGCTGCTGACTGGTGCATGAAGGGGCGAGCCAAGGCTCTGTGCACTCTCTGTATCTCCATTCCCACACTGAATTTCCATTATTTGAAATCAACGGAGATTGCCGAATTTTAAGTTTGTTTGGAGAGGGACAGAAATGGTGCTATGGTACTCTGTGTCTGAGAACAACAACCCAGAAATTCTATATTCACCAATGTCATATGATTAGGATAGCTTCTGTACAAGGTACGCTTTGTTTGGTATCATTTTAAAAGTTTTGATCTGCTGAACATTAATATTCTGTTGGACTGTATGTGCTACCATCGTATGTGAAGTTATAAAATATTGTGGGAAATGCTACTAGAAAATGTTGTGAGGTGGCAACCACCTAACCCAGCTTCTCAGGTACTACAAGGAAGTGGCCAAACGTGCTAATGGCCCATCAAGGAAAGATTCCACTACCCTGGAGTACTTACAGTGCAGCTTCACTGTAGGACACACATTCACAATGGGGTTGCTTGACCTGTGGGAAGCCACCACCATGTCACATGCACGGACTGTTCTAGGGAGCTGCAACAGGCTATAAAAGGGGGGGTGTGACATCGTTTGGCTCCACTCCCATTTAACTGAACACTTGAAGGGTTGTCTGGAAGACAAAAGGACTTTGAAACGGGGGAGGGGAGTCCCAGGCAGGGAAGGTTGCCCAGTCTGTGTTTAAGAAACTGCTTGTACCAGCTAACAAGGGCGAGACACGGCTAATTCAAATATTAGTAGTGTGTAGAACGTAGACTGCTATCTTATGTTTATTTCATTTGATAATGTATTTTAATCTCTTTATATCTGCCACTTATAATCACTGAAAATCTACTTTTCCGTAGTTAATAAACTTGTTCAATGATTTATCTTAACCAGTGTGTCTTTGAGTGAAGTATTTAGACAAACTGCTCAGTAACAAAAGCTGGTGCATGTTCCTTCCACTTTGAGGGAAGGGCGGACTGGATGATAACCTCCACTGGTCAGGATTTTTGACCAGGGTAGATGGTGTGGTCCTGGGATTCTGGGCTGAGAAGCCAGCTGGAGTTTCTCTCTTGTTGGTTCGTGAGTGGCTGGAGAAAACATTCATTGAACTAAGTTGGATTTCTGGCACCACCTGCTGTTGGATTGGTATGGCAACAGGGTCTGGAAAGGCTGGTTGTAGCTCACCAGCCAGAGTGAGGTGCAGGGCTCACCCCAACCTAAATAGTTGATAAGGATACCTAGCGGTTCCAAAGATCCTAGGCTGCACCCTAGGGGTTCTGCATACCATCACAGGTGTATAGGTCTTGCACTGAGTTAAGGCTACTCATGGCTGCAGAGATCTGATAGGGGCTATTCACTGACTGAAGATCAGGCAGAGTACCATACACCACTCCTATTCCTGGGATGCCCCCAAAGTATCCCTGACATATCCCTGCTGTGGAGAGCAGGCAATGTAGGTGCACTTCTCTATTGTGAGAGGTGTGCTGAAAAGAAAAATGCATTGAGTCAAATCCAAAACCCATTGAAGTCAGTGGGAATCTTTCTACTGACTGCAATGGACTTTGGATCAGGCCCGTATTGCTAAGGGGATCAATAGGTTCTGTGGCATCTGGGATTTTTTTCCCCTCTCTAGAGCAATTGCGAAGGATAACCAGTGTGTTTTAAAACATATAAAGAGTTCTGGCAGACAGCTAGTCCACAACCAAATGTAGTTATCTCTGAAATGATATTTGGGATAGCAGTTGCCTCAGGATGATTGGATGGATGTCTTGTCTTTCAAGCATATGTCTTTGAAATGGTGGTTTGCCATGTGGCAGATGGGCTGAGCCACACAAATACTATTCAGTAGCGATACAGAAGAATGATGGTCAAAAACAGAGAGAGGTTTTGTTTTGGTTGCCCCTAGAAAGTCTCTGCACCACTCTTTTGGATCTCAAGGGTCTTTGTGCAATTCTAATCTGCAACAGTATTCAAGAGATACACAAAACAAACGCAGCCTCTAAAAGAACACCTCCATTAATTAGTTAAGTTGGCTTCACCAAGCCTAGCTATTGTAACGTTACTGGCAGTCACCAGCTAGTGCTATTGCAGATAGTCTTGGTATTGTAGCTCAGTTTATCTGATTGTATAGGGATTAGACCTCAGATAGATGAAAACAGAAAGCGTGATGTTTTCATTATTTCTGGATGCTGAGCATGGCACCAATAAAATCCATTTTGTCCAACTTTCCTTCTCTCTCTCTGACTGGCTCTTTTTCCTAAGGAGGATAACTGCTGCCTCCAAGTTGTACTCAAATAAGAAAAGAAAATATTGCACAGTGTCAAAAAGGTTCAACTTGAGTTGGCAGGCCTAAGCGGTTGCTACTGCAGCCACTTACCATAGTTGGAGAATATCCCATGAACAGAATTGTAAATAAGCTCTACAATGAGTCCCATTAAACATGAGTTTTCAAAAGAGATCACAGTGGAACTCAAGAAACGTATAGGCCTTGCACAGGTTCTCTGCCCATATTGAATTTTACCCCAGTCTGAGCAAGAGAGCCACAATCCAATCTTTTAATAGTACAGACCCTAAATGTAATACAGATAAGAAGGGTGGTCCAATGGTTTGGGTGCTAACACTGAAGACGTGGGTTCAATTCCCTGCTCTACTAATAACTTCTTCTGTTTCTCTGGGTAAGTAATTTAGGCCTAGACCCTAACTGGGACTTTGGAAGTGGGCCTCCATTCCCAATCCGTAAAACAAGGTTAATAGCACTTCTATACCTCACAGACTCTTGTCAGGATAAAGACATTAAAAGACACTCAGATACTATTGTGAATGGGGGCCATAAAAGTACCATAGACAGAAGTAAAAAAAGAGAAGGTCCCTGTCTCAGTGACCTTCAATTTATGGTAGTGGAACAAATTCTGAAGTTCTCTGAAATTTTTGATCCTGTCCTGGGAGTTTTGCTGCGTAAAGTCCAAGTGAAAACTAGGTAAAAAATAAAAATAATAATTTGGACTTGGACCTTTATACCTAAAAATAAAATAATAGCACATCATTTTATATTACCAAGAGGGGAGGGAATGTTGTTCAATTTTTGCTGCTATTTCTCTTGCACTTTCTGCAGGGATTGGGAAGTGGCACTACCTGCCAGAAGTGTTCTTTATTTTAATGTCTCTGTTAATTTTGATTTAAACTCTTCCATTACCTTGTTGCTGTGCTTTGTCAATAAAAAGAGAGTGTGTGAATGCTACAAGTAATTTGCCAAGCTTTTACAACTCTAATTAAAGGTTTGCAAGGTTTTTTTTATTTGTTTTACATAAAACCAGAAAACATGAAAGTTAATCACAAAACCCTGTTACTGGGCATAAGATACATGCCACTGAATTTCTAAATACTATAGATGACAATTTCCTATCTCAAAAAATGTTGCAATCAACATGGGAGGGGGGGAGGTTTCTGTATTAGATCTCATGTTGACAGATAAAGGGGAGCTGATCACAAAACCAAAAAATAATGGTAGTTTAAGTACAAGTGGTCATGACTTGATCACATTTATAACATGCAAGCAGAATAAAGTCCAGGCCAGTGATTCATACACTTGGTGCTTTAAAAGGGCCAATTTCAGAAAGCTGAAAAAAAATTATGAGCAATATCATCTGGGAGGAAGAATTTAATCAGAAAAATGTGAATGCTAATTGGGAATCATTTAAGAACACTTTACTAGAGTCCTAAAAGGCACAATCTCACAATCAAGGATGAACAGCACATTGGTTAAAAACCAACTTGGTTTTAGAGTGGAAGTGAAAGGAGCTATACAAATTTTAAAAGTAATACGTATGTCAAATGTAAGAAAGAGGAAGTTGATAGTAATGAATATAAATTAGGATCAAGGAAATTGTAGAAAATTGATAAGGGAATCAATGGGACAGTAGGAAAAAAACTATGGTCATCAGAGTTAAGGACAATACGGAGTTTTTAAAAAATATATTAGGAACAAAAAGATCTTGACAATGGTGTTGGTCCATTATTAGATGGAAATGGTAGCGTTTTCAGTAACAGTGCAGAAAAGACAGAAGTGGTCAGTGCATATTTCTGTTCTGTATGATGTAGTCATATCATATGACAACAATCCTTCCATTCCACTAGTGTTCTCTGGAGGATGTTAAACAGCAGCTGCTAAAGTTAGACATTTTCCATTCAGGAGCTCTGTATAACTTGTATCCAAGGGTTTTAAGTTTCTCCAGCACTGAGAATTTTAAAATCAAGGTTAGATTTTGTCCCCTATAAATTATGCACAAAGAAAACCAGCCCCAGCAACAACTCCTGGGGCACTCCGCTTGTTACCGGCTGCCAATTAGACATCAAGTCGTTGATCACTGCATGTTTAGCCCAATGATCTAGCCAGCTTTCTCTCTCTCTTATAGTCCATTCACAACCCATACTTCTTTAACTTGCTGGCAAGAATACTGTGGGAGACCATATCAAAAGCTTTACTAAAGTCAAGGTATATCACATCCACCGCTTTCCCCACATCCACAGAGCCAGTCATCTCATCATAGAAGGCAATCAGGTTTATTAGCCATGACTTGCCCTTGGTGAATCCATGCTGACTGTTCCTGATCACCTTCCTTTCTTCCAAGTGCCTCAGAATGGATTCCTTGAGTAACTGCTCCATGATTTTTCTGGGAACCTAGGTGAGGCTGTTCTGTCTGTAGTTCCCCGGATCCTCCTTCTTCCCTTTTTTTGAAAATGGGCACTGTATTTGCCTTATTCCAATCATCCAGGGCGTCCCCCAGTTGGCACGCATTTTCAAAGATAATGGCCAATGGCTCTGCAATCACATGCAGGAGGTCAGAATAAATTATCTATTCATCTATTCATCTTATCCTCAGACTCATCAGTTGCTGCAGAGCTGCCATCATCACGACACTGGCTGCTTCTCTTGTTTTTAAAGGCTGATTTCTCCTGAAAAACTTTTCGGTAAGTTTATACCCTGCTTGGGGAACGAGCTCCATTCAAGTAAACCCCTGCACACGCCTTTTTGCAAGATCAGGGAATTAGCCACTAAAGTTTTGCATCAAGTACTCAAATCTCATCTGCTGATATAACTAATTGAGTGGACCGTTTTTAAGACATCAGATTCCTTCCTGGAAGGCAGTGCTGCCCTTTAGCCAGTCTTGGGTCCTAAAAAAAAAATAATTGAGCTACAAGAACTGGATGGTGAGTAGCCCAATGTGTTTACTAAATTGTTGTTTTGCATATAAATTGGAAATTATTCCTTTCCTTCACCTGAGATTGCAACAACATTATTATTTTTATCCTTCCCGCTTCCCCGAGTCTCTCCCCTTAGAGGAAGCATTTCAGAATTATTGGAAAATTATAACATCTTGCTGACAGTGTACTTATAAGTGATCAATCAAAGATCCACAAGATGACAAAACAGTTTTAAGGATACTTTATTAGTCTGATAGCTTTCAAAGGTCAAGTTATTTCTCTTCTTCTATTCAAGGACGTATTGTGAAGTCGATCAATTTTAGTTAAGCAATCAGACCTTCCGCTTCTGTTTTCACCTCCTAGATTAACTAGCATAATTAAAGCTCTGTTGCTAAGCAAAATGCTGATTACCTTTTTTGATGGGCAAAATGCTCCATCTAGATGCTCTATCAATTTTCACTCATTTTGCAGTGACTGATTTATTTAGCTCTGGTTTTCACAGAAATATTTTACAGTTACATCGTTTGCACCAGTAGCAAGCTTGAGAATCTCAAGAGGGGAAAAATTCAGCTAAAAATGACACCCCCCCAAATAAACCCCCCAAACAAACGATCCACCTACATAAGTAACTAAAAACTCCCCGTTGTTTCAATGGGAGCAGAGTTGGGTCAATGCTGAAAGCTTTTCAAAATCCCACCCCAAAATTTTAATTGGCCTACATCCTTGAAGATTGTCATAAAATGGATTGGCCCCCAGAACTGGCCAAAAAAGAAAGAGTGAGATAAATCACTCGGAGGTGAGATTGAGTCAGATTGGTCAATGGTGATATATGATCTGATCCTAGTCCTATTGAAATCAGTGGGAGTTTTACTATTGTTTCCTTGGTAGACAACAGGCTCCTAACAATAAAAATTTTCAGCTGGTGTAAATCACATAGCTCCGTTACCTTCAGGTTAGTTGCTTCAGTGGGACTATAGCAATAGACACGGGCTGAGAAGCTGACTCGACTAATACATGAGTAAAATCAGTCCCCACGATCACATTTTGTCACAAAGAAAAAGCCTGATTTTGCATCCATTGAAGGAAATGAATATCTTGACAGTTAGAGCAGGATCAGGGCCCAAAATGAAATTTTATTGTGGGACATAAACAGAAATATCATTACTTTGGAGATGACTTTAGCTCAATGCATGTACATGGGGGGGGAGGTCCAATTTGTAATGGGGGGAGGGGAAGGAAGTATTCCCTTCTTTTTCCCTCCCCTCCCCCCCACTGCTTCTGACTGCACAGAAATGCTGAATGTCATGGACCAGGACCCCACTGCACTAGGTGCTGGGCAAACACAACAAAAAGACAGTCCTTGTCCCGCAGAGCTTACAGCGGCGGTTCCCAAACTATGGATTGTGACCAGAAATGGGATCAGACCATCAGCAGAGGGGGTTGCGGTGATGTCTAGTGTGCAAAGGACGCCATTTTGTTCTGCACAGCGTGACTTCGCACACACCAGACATACTAGGTCACACAGTGCGGAGGACTCCATTTTGTAGAGCAACATGGTGTCCTCCCTCTCCATGAGCTGGGACCTCTCACATGTCATGCCTGCAAGGTCATGCTGTGCAGAAGAGGCCATTTTGCTCTTCAATATGGGGTACTCCATGCTGTCTGGGGTCCCAGCCAGAAATACTTCATTAAAATGAAGCTGTGGTGACAAAATGTTTGGGAATCCCTTGCCTACAGTCTAGAACTCTGCCACTGCAAGGATTATGCAATGTTGAAAAACTGGGGGATTAAAGACTGATTTTGGATCCCTTGGATACAATACAATGAACATGCTCTAGGGATGCCCAGAGCTGTGAGCCACTGCATTACCTTTCTGCCTCAGGAAGAATGAGTTTTGCTGGTGAATAGACTTGTGTGTCAGCTCCCTGCCATATTAGTCTATCTTCTTCACCAGAAAACTCTTCAAGTCTCTCCCAGCCCACACCTCACCTCGCAGGTAACAATCAGTGAACTCCAGCCCCTGAAGTCCTCATTGTACAGCTCCTACCACTGTGCATTCACAGATGATACTACGTTTGCTGCTCTGTTAAAAGAGTCGGTACCTCACATCTTATTAATTTAGCTGGCACAGTTAAATCCATTCCTTTACCACAAACAACACGAGCCCTGTAGCACCTTAAAGACTAACACATTTCTGCGGGCATAAGCTTTCGTGGGCTGCAACCCACCTGACGAAAGCTTATGCCCGCAGAAATGTGTTAGTTTTTAAGATGCTACAGGACTCCCGTTGTTTTTGCTGTATACAGACTAATATGGCTACCCCTCTGGTCCTTTACCATGGTTACCTGTTCTCTGGAATATTGCTCCACCCAGTGTCTGCAGAGAGGAAAGCGTAGCAGAGTTCATGATTAAACTGTGTGTTATGCCACATCTACTGTTAATTAAAGACATTTAATCCACCACATAGTCATCTGCCCTCACAGGACCCATTGGGGATAAGTTTACCGGGTGAGGGACTTACAGTAGACAACTAGTGGCAAGATTCATGGTCTGCAGAGAAAGTGAGAAATAATTATCTTGTCTCAGACCCCACTCACCGTCAATCGGGGTTTGATTTACCACAAAGACAATGGAGCTTTCTGAACCAGTTTAGTTCAAGAAATTGAATTTGTGATGTGGCAGAATTTCGGAGGTGTTTTAGAGACAGTACATTATGTTTATGTGGTCAGCCACATCAAACCATGACACACATTGTTGAGGACTGCAAAATGACTCAGCTTCCTGGAGGGCTTCATGCCTTGAACCTCATGGATGAGAATGTTGAGGCTTGGCTTGACAGGGTTGCATATGCCAAATAAATTAATAAGTGGGGTAAATACATCTTTTCCTTCAAACACAGCACTGAACTGGTTTATAGTAAAAGAGCGTGGACTAAGTGATACCAAGTAAAAGAGATAAAGATAGAGATTGTTGCAAACAAATAAATGTGAAAACACACATCTAGAAGTTTAAAACTTAATCTAGCAAGATACAGTCTTTGTTCAAAATTGTTTCTTTCAACCCCCATCTTCTTTCCAGCTTTTTACTGGCCGGCCTGGCCACGATCCATGATAGAGATCAAATCATGTGGTTTCTTTTTCACCTGAGGTAAAAGATCATGATGGAGTCCTTGTTTCTTATATCCCCAAAGAGTATGTCTTTGTCTTACAAGTCACGAAGGCCTCCTAGGGATTCAGTCTCCTGTGTCTCCCTCAGGGGAAAGAGCCATGTTAATTCTCTGTCTCTCAAGTTCAGCATCAGGTAACTCTGGCTAGTTTAGCTCGATGGCTTTGTTTACCCACATTCCTTTGTCTAGGACAGACCTCTTTATCCCTTTTACCTAGGTGAGGCTGTCTGGTCTTAAACATGTTCTAGTAACTTCACATATACTATTTACACATGCATTTTACACTGTTAATAACCAGCACATTAGCTTTCATATGATATCTCACAAGGCATATTTTGTACCAATATTATCGCAGTAGTGTGTGAATTCGGGGTGCCTTACGTCACAGTGACACACAGCAATTAGACTACAAGAAAGGTTCTCCAATATCATTTTAATAAGGAATTCTTTGCTTTCTTTTTCTGAGTCTCTCTTATTAGTCTGTCTCCCAGCCTGCAGGCTAATGCAACATGATTTTGTTCATATGTGGAAGCAGCATCTGTATGGTACATCAGATATTTGATGTATGATCCATATGCTCATATGCACAGAGCACTCATGCCTTCCTGTCATACTAATAAAACTATATACGTAATGAGCTAATGTAATTAATATTCACAAGGGCTTTTTCTATGACACTGGCCCAACACAGCAATCTCAAAGTCCAGCAATCACACATGCTTCCTCCAACACGACTGCTGAAGACACTCACTGCTGCCTTTGTTTCCCTTATTTTCTGCTGTGAGTGGTTCTATAAAATGGTTTCTCCTTCCAGCCACAGGCTGCTAGTCTGACCGTGGGGCCTGATTTCCACCTCTTACGTTGGAGTAACTGTGCTGGCTTCACTGGAATTGTTCCCGATCCATACCAGAGTATGTAAGAGAATCCAGCCTCTGGAGGTTAATTTCCCCTGTCTCAAGCTGCTGGCAACCACTCTGTCTAAGGGAGCATGTAGCCTCTTCCTGGAGCATGGGGCAAAACTCTGAAGAGGGACACTTCCCATAAAGGTTCGGTAAAATCCTTCTTCAAATCCTCCTTCAAACTCCCCTTTGTTGAGAGATCTACAAAAAACTTGACAATGGTTAGGCTGCTGGTGTGCAGAGACAACTGCCGACCACATTGACTAATGTTTCCTTGTGCTCCCCCTTCTGTCTGTATCCCACCGTTATCTGAGACTGTAAGCTTTTTGTGCTATGTTTGTACTTCACCTAGCACAGTGGGGTATGGGTCCATGAGCAGGACTCTGATGATATTATAATAGCAGTCATCTCCTTTAAGTCCTGCATTATAAGCACAGACCCATCAAAGGTCAAGTTTGCAGGCACATAGTCTCAGATTCTTAAAGGAATTTAGAGATTTAACTTCCAGTAATTGTATTGAGGACCTGGGCCATGCTGTCTGCTGTTCATGGACGAAAAGGGAATTCTTCACAGGAATAAAGGGAATATTAAGTCTTAGTTTTCATTGTCTCAGCCATTCCTCCTAGCTTGTATTAATGCTAGCACTGTATTGTTTCTTTTCACTCGTAGTTTTTGCTTCCATGCTTATATTATTTAATCAGACATCTGAATGAGAAACAATTAGGAATGATGTATTCCAGTTGAGTCGTCCTCTGCTGTATCAAATTAGCACAGCTATACAATTAGTTTCTTACTTCCATTGCTCTGTTCGAATCATTTTGCAACTCACTGTATTGCAACAAAAGAAATGATGGAAGGTCCTCTCCTGGATCAGTAACTGGTTAAAAGATAGGAGAGGAAGGGTAGGAATAAATGATCAGTGTTTAGAATGGAGAGAGGTAAATAGTGGTATCCCCCGGGGTCTGTACTGGGACCAGTACTGTTCAACATATTCATAAATGATCTGGAAAAGGGGTAAACAGTAAGGTGGCAAAATTTGCAGATGATACAATATGAATCAGGATAGTTAAGTCCAAAGCAGACTGTGAAGAGTTACAAAAGGATCTCACAAAACTGGATGAGTGGGCAATCAAATGGCAGATGAAATTCAATGTTGAAAAATGCAAAGTAATGCACATTAGAAAACATAATCCCAACTATACATATAAAATGGTGGGATCTAAATTAGCTGTTACCACTCAAGGAAGAGATCTTGGAGTCATTGTGGATAGTTCTCTGAAAGCATCCACTCAATGTGCAACGTCAGTCAAAAAAGCTAACAGAATGTTGGGAATCATTAGGAAAGGGATAGACAATAAGACAGAAAAAATCATATTGCCTCTTTATAAATTCATAATGCGCCCACATCTTGAATACGGCATGCAGATCTGGTTACCTCATCTCAAAAAAAATATTGAAATTGGAAAAGGTAGAAAAAAGAGCAACAAAAATTATTAGGGATATGGAACAGCTTCCATATGAAGAGAGATTAATAAAACTGGGACTTTTCAACTTCGAAAGGGATGACTCAAAGGCGATTTGATAGAAGTCTATAAAATCATGACTGGCGTGGAGAAAGTAAATAAGGAAGTGTTGTTTATTCCTTCTAATAACACAAGAACTAGGGGTCATCAAATAAAATTAATAGGCAGCAGGTTTAAAATGAACAAAAGGAAGTATTTCTTCACACAATTCACAGTCGACCTGTGGAACTCTTTGCCAGAGGATGTTGTGAAGGCCAAGACTATAACAAGTTTTCAAAAAAGAACTAGGTAAGATCATGGAGGCTAGGTCCATCAATGCCTATTAGCAAAAGAATGCTCTGAAGTGTCCCTGGCCTCTGTTTGCCAGAAGCTGGGAATGGGTGACAGGGGATGGATCATTTGATGATTACCTGTTCTGTTCATTCCCTCTGAAGCACCTAGCATTGGCCACTGTCGGAAGACAGCATACTGGTTTAGATGGACCATTGGTTTGACCTAGTATGGCCATTCTTATATTCTGAAAAACAAAAAACACCAACCACCACCCAGCCTCCTTTCCTCCCAAATCCTCGATGTTATGTAAAATTATAAGGACTATTGTTTGAATCCAATCGCTGATTACATGTGAAAAGTAGATGTGTGATCAGACAGTCACTGAGCAGCAGGAACAAATTCTAGCTAATTACTCTTCCCAGAGAAAATGTTAAGACTGATTTAGTAGAAGTACATTCTCCTCATCTGTGGAAAGAAATTATATAAATAAAAATATAAATTAAATATTTTACATTAATTAATTATACTAAATATAAATAAAAAGATAAATATACATTCTTAGGAACACCTGTATGGAAAGATTTTCAAAGGCAAAAATGGGAATTAGGTGTTAAACTTCATAATGGCTTTTAATGGGAGTGGAGTGACTAATTGTCCAACGTGCCTTTGAAAATCTGTCCCTTGGCAATCTGCCAAGACTTAAAAGCATATTTCATGTACAACTGAGGAGTAACATGGGGCCGGATCATCAGCTTGTATAACTCAACATAGCTCTGATGGATTTCCACAGACTGAAGATCTGGATCTGTTCAAAAATATCTTCTCAGTGCTCCATGTTTAATATTCTCAGCTTGTTTTAGCTTTTGAACTTGGCCTTGTTTTTGTTTCATAGTCATAAATTGATTGCCAAAAGGAATTTTGTACTAATATAGGCCCTGATATTGCAATCACACTTTTGTCTAAAAATGTGCATTGCTTCATGAGATTGCTGAAATTGAAAAAGTCAAGAACACTAAACAAGAGCAACAAAAAGTGTTTTGGGTTTTTTGTTTTGTTTTGTTTTTTAGTGTGTTCAAACTATACATATTTGTTTGGGAGCTGGAAAATGTATTGCCTGCCAGCAAAGGAGGAAAACATGTATTGCTAACAGATCCTAATTGTGTCTATAATATTATATTACTCTAACTTATATTGAAGAAACCACATTTACCCTCATTATGAGGAAAATCTGTCCCTAGCCAGTAAATTGCTACATAAAGAAAGATGGCGTTATGACTAACACACTGACAAGATCTGGATTTAATTCCACCCTCTGTCACAGACTTCCTGTATAAACTTGGGTAAATCACTTAATCCGTCTGTGCCTCTGTTCTATACAATTGGGAAAATTAGTATTTACTGTGTATTTATATTTAAGTGTTTTGGAAGAGGGTCTTATGTATTTATGGCTCTTAGCACAATGGGACCCTGACCTCTGCTTTGCCCTCTAGGTGCTATCATAAAACAATTTATAAATTCCATTATACAGCGAGTCCAAGGAATCTCCCTTTGTCCCTAGAAGTAGAAAATAGTGCAAGGGAGGGAGTAAGGTGGGACCCTAGCACTATTTCCCCATCATCCCAGGCCACAGAGCCAATCAGGCACACTTGGAGGAGCAGGGTTGGTTCTTTCAAAAGCTTTCAGTGCAGTTATTTCCAGATGCCACAAGCTGCTTCAATACAATGGATTTATACTTCTGATTACAAGTATTGGTTTGAGGGGAAACTGCATAGTCTCTCCCTATCTTAAGGAGTGGTAGGTCTGTGCAGTTAAAAACACTACTTACATGCATTGCTTACACTGATCTATTTAAATCAAAATTGTATGCAAGGCGCTGATTATTTTCTTGCCTCTTGTTCCCTCCATTTTCCTCAGCCTTCATCAGGTAAGTGATTTATAAAGGGAGAGTATGGGAGGGAACTGTAATTCCTTTGGGCATAAACATTAAAGCTGTAGACACACATGATTGATGATATGGATATATAGATCTGTTTATTTACATCCGTGTGAGATTCAATTTAATATTGCCTGGATTTTCTAATCTTTATCTGAATTCACTTGCATACTGAAATAAATAATTTCAGCACTTGCATACATTCTTCTAAATCTGTTGAGAGAACACCAATAGCTTTCAATCTTTGCTATTTCCTGGGACGATTGTGCTGATTTTCTAACGGCCGTGTCTTCATTCCAAGGTTTCTTCATTTTTAATTGTCTTCAAGTGGCACAAAGTCTAATAAGTAAGCTCCGTTGGGGTGAAATTCACTGGTGTGCAGGGGCTGATCTTAGCTTGTTTGCCACTGAAATCTCACAGCAGAAGACTTTAGTGGCACATAATCCTTGTGCTTGGTTCCCCCTCTCTCCTCGGTTCATCTTGAAGAATCAGAAGCCCTTTTTTCATATTACTGTAGCACCTATAGACCCCAAGTTAGTGCCTTGTTACATGTACAAAACACAGAATTCAATAAAATAGTAAAACATTCCATTTTTAAATACTTGGAGGGGTAGACACATTGCCCAGGAAGTAGACAAAGGACTCTGGAGGGACAAGGGGATGGCTCTGGGTGCGGGGGTGGCTGGCTGGAAAAACCAGTTCCCCATAAGGAGGCTTGAGAGCATGGCCTGAGAATGGGCTCTGAGGCTCCCTAGTTGGTTGCTGCTGTAACTTCTAATTAATCTGTTATCAAAGTCTCTCTACGCTGTGGTCATGAGAGCTAATAAACCCTTCCGATCTCCATGCTGGCTGTGAATCACTTCTGACCGCAAGGTGGGGTGCATGTAGGAGCTCTCCAGAGTCCCGTCCAGGGGGACTCTCAGGGGATGTCAGGCGAAGCAGGGGTGCTGACTGCTCCAAGGCCAGATTCAGGAGCTGGCTGCACCGGTGTGTGGAGACCTGAGGGCAGACTCCAAGCACTAGAGTCCTGACTGGCTTCACCCCGAGTGGTTCCAGAGCACGGTCCCTGTGGGACTCCATCATGGTCTGATCCTGCAACTTCTCTGAAATTAATAGAAATACTCATAAATAAGAGATTTAGCTTAAAAAATAACAGTGTGAGAATGGAAGCTAAATGTACCACTGATGAAAGGAGGACAGCTAATGGAAATGAGGTGAAAGTGTACATGGAACAGATAATGAAAACTTCACCAGCTGTTCAATCAAAACTGGAACAGGTACAGCAAACAAAAAATAGGGCACATGACCTGTCAAAAGCCGAGCCCATTGAAAGCAACAGGATAGCCAAGTAATAGTGCATTCCTGAAGAGCTGTGATACTGAGAATACAGATCAGATATCCACATAATGCTCCTAAAGGACAGAGGCTGATTACACCTGGAAACCTAAGAGATTAAATGCTTCAAAAGATCACCCATCGACAATGGCACACTGAATGAGGCCATATCAAATTGAGTGCAGGAAGGGCTGTGAAAAGAGATTCAGGACTTGGCGGAAAGCTATGCAGTTTGTGCTACGAATGAATGCTACTGTTCTGAGCCATTGTTCATACCAAAACTGCTGGAAAAAGTTGGTTTTACTGGAATCATCTCGTTTACTCATAGTATCTCCATTTATTAGCAGTTTTGAAAGTCTCCACCATGATCATGCTTTCAAATGGTAAGCTGAATATGTCGGAATATCTCAGAAGTCTATCCTAGAATTCCCTTTACACGATAGCAGCTTCTTTAAAAGAGCAACCCTTGAAAATCATTTTCTTCCCAGCAACCAACTGCTACTAGTCTACAATTAGAAAATTTTCAGTTTCTCTGGAAGTCTGGAGATTGTTATTCAAAGATGCAAAAAAACCTGATTTTGCCATTTTCACTGGCAAAAATCAGAGGCTTCCCATTTGTTTCAGTGGACAGTTTTGCTGTCTTAAGCATTCTTCTTGGGTTCTCATAACATTTTCCTGTTAAGAGAAAAGAATGCTGGTTTCTGCAAGTTGTTTATAAGGACTACATTATCAGACCTGGCACTCAATTACTAAGTGAAACAGATGTGCTACCTGGGATGTCTCCTTAGAAGCAGCTACAAATTAAAAGAACTGCTTTGACTTTTAGCACTTACACATTCATCTGTTTTCCATTACAGCTTTTTCACACTTCTAGATCACTGTGTTGGCCATAGTATATTTGGAGCTAAAAAGCTTTTCAGTTAACCATAGACAACAAACCAAATGTATCACATCCCATCTGAAATGATGGATTGTGTATGGTTGGGCCTACATTTTCAAGAGTGATTAGTGATGTTGGATGCCTCTGTTTTTAAGTGCCCTATGTGAGGTACTTTAAGAAGGGACCTGATTTTCACTGAGAGCTGAGAAAACACTCTCTGAAAATAAAACCCCATTGAGGTGTCTCAAGTTGGGCCCTCAGAGTGAAGCACCTACAATTTCCAGTCATGTATGAAAGTTTTGGCCTAGGACATTACAGTGATAGGTACCCCCCCATCTGAAAAAAAACAAAAAACAAAAAAGCCCACTCCTATAGAGTCTCATGTAGGACACCCAAATGTTTAGGCATCCAAAATGTGAAGTCACTTCGGGCTTTGGTCACTTTTCACCATTTTACTAAACTACCTAATTCTACGAGTGCAATCTTCATTGGTGTTCCACTGTGGCACCTGAAATTGATATGATCTGGAAATGCTATCTGTCCCGTGGTATAATCTAGAGAGAAAGAGCAAGCTGTCATGTGAGTGTGCAAGGCCATTGTATGTCAAAATCTAACATCTCTATGGAGGACAGCATGCTGTTGGTCTGTGTCATGGGTAAATATTGCTTGAGCCGGAAGAATGTTTTCAGACCAAAAAAAAGTTTCCTGGTGAAAAATTCAGATTTGGTGACATCAAACCTTTTTGCAAGTTTGTGTCACTTTGTCAGGATCCTGACAAGGCCAGGCAGGAGCAAGAGTCAGAGCCGGGTCAAGCCTGAACCTGAGAGCTGTGGAGGAGATCAGAATCACGTTCTAGGCCAGGGTCCATAAGTCCAAGTCACGTTTCAGAGTCCAGGCCTGGAGGCAACACCCAAATCAAGCCATGGTCTACACCAGAGTTTGAGGGCAGAAGTAGTCTTCGCAGCTACAGAAGATCCACATAATAACTGGACACTTCCTGGAACACCCCTTGACTCCCTCCCTTATATAAACCCAACCAGGTGCCAAGAGTCTGCTAGCTGATAGACCCCTTGAGGCGGGAATTCTTGTGGGCAGTGTTTGCAGCAGGTCATGTGCAATGCAGTGCAAAACTAGTTAAAGCTGCTGCTAGGTAGCAATGTGACAATGCTGGTTTCCTGGAATCTCTGCAGGCCCATGTTTAAAACTTACACTTCCAGTAAATTCTTTGTATTGACCCACCCATGTTCAAAACCTCATTTCACCTTTAATTCAAAATAACTGTGTTTTGACATTTCCTTCAATTTTATTTAAGAAATAAAAAATGTAAAAAAGGGCTTGACCTTGAAACAATGTTTCATTTCCGATTGAGTGAAGCATTTTTTTTGTTTTAATTTTTCAGAATTCCCAACAAATCAAAAACCCTGTTATTCATACAGCTCTGGTCTTTGTTCAGGAAGCATTTCTCAGTGTTGGCAGTCTCACTAGTAATGGTTTAAAACGACTGTGCAATACATTTCTGTAAGTCTAGTAACTGCCCTGCCCTAGTCTTTCATTTATAAACAGCCTTTCTGAACGAGACTGTTTTTAACTGAGGTTTTTTGATTTTGTTGATTCCTTTCAGTCAAGCATTTGATCATGATACATTACAGAGGCTGTGCTACTTTCTGGGTTAATAGGATGGACACTTGATTGTCTGATGGAATAGACTTTGTTTCCATCAGCCATGAGATTTTATTGATAGACTTGCATAGTCTGGCTAGAGTGGACCGTCACTCATAAACAGGTACTGATTCTTTTTGGCCTGGAGCAGTGTTTGCTTAATTGCTCAACTGGCCCAAGTATCCTTCATACCACAACTTTCTGTTCTGACCCAAAGTGCTCCAGGTTTATATACAGCTGCTGAGTGGAGACAGTGGGAGAATTTGGACTGCTGTCTCATCAGTATTTGGACACCACACAGCTATATTTCATCAATATTATTTGTATTACAGTAGCACCAAGAGCAGCTACCTCAGATGGGTTCCCATTATGAGGCATTGTACACATACAGTAAGAGAGTCTTTGCCCTTAAGAATTTACAGTCTAACTAGACAGGAGCAGGGGGGAAAGAGATTCTTCTCCCATTTTATAGATAAGGAACTGAGATACAGAAAGTGACTTGCTAAGAGTCACAGAGGACATCTGGGGTAAAGCTAGGAGCTGAACCTTCATCGATCAAGTCCACACCATTATCTTGACCACAGAGCTACCTTCATCCCTCTTCCTAGACCTCAAATGGTGTGGTTATTTTGTTTTTCCAATGTATGGCCAAGAGTGGCAGTTGGAGAAGCGTGACACTTAATCTGGGTTTGATAAGAGTGGAGGGCTGGAGAAGGATCCTGAGGTCATGGCAGGAATAATTTCCCCTGTTACTGAGGGAGTCTGTGCAAGATTTTTCTTTAAAGTAGCTTTTGGATCTCACACTACCTCTTGAATCCTCAAATAGTATCAGTTGCCAAGAACACCTTTTTCTATTTCTTAGGTGATTGCAGCTGTTTCTTGACCTTGCCATAGATAACATAGCATTGTCTAGGGTGACCAGATGTCTCGATTTTATCAGGACAGTCCCAATATTTGGGGCTATTTCTTATACAGGCACCTATTACTCCTCATCCCCTGTCCTGATTTTTCACACTTGCTATCTAGTCACCCTAGCTTTGTCATCCTCCAACTGAACTACTGGAATACTCTCTGCAAGGTAGTACAGTACCTTTGAAGAGCACTTGGATGCATCACCTGGCATGACATGAATCTACTAACTGCTTGGAGATGTTAGCATCTAAAAGCATCTTACACCTGACCTTCATCAGTCATTTTGTCTTACTATTCACTTCTGGATGGAATACAAGATGTTGACTTTGACTTCTAAAGCCTTATATAACTTGGATCCTGGCTCAAGCAGCATATTTTTAAGCGATATAGCTTGAAAGTAGAACTCAAAGATTCCCCCTCCACTCCCCAATTAAATCATTTTCCCCATCAGAAAATTCATTTTTTCTGAAATCCAAATGTTCTGTGGGAAATAATTGTGCTGAGACACTAACAAATTTGAGTTTGCAACTACAGATTATAATTTGGAGGCAGCAAAAAACATAGCAAACATTCATCTGTAGATCTCAGTGGACAAGCATTCTCAGTGGACAAGTATTACATGTATTACTATCCTTTTCCTCCTATCCCTGCCCCTCCCACACAAATGGGGAAACGGAGATACAGAAAGATCAAGGTCAAGACTAGATGCCTAATGTTAGGCACGCAAATCCATACTTAAATACATAAATAATCATGGACTGATTTTCAGAGGAGCTGAGCAAATACCATAGGTAAGCACCTTTAGTCATGTGCCTAATATGGCTTTATTTGGCTCCTGGATTTGAAAAGTTTGACCTGGATTTTAGCAAGTCAGGGGAATAAAAAACTAGGCCATCTGTGCCCCATTCAAAATTTCCATATTGCTCCCTAGCCCTGATCTGTGCCCCTGAGTCTAGCCCTGAGAGCTATGCACTGGATCACAATGCCCACCCTGGCCAAATATACCACATTGACAATACTCAAAGGAAAATGACTTAAGCATATTCAGATAGGACCTCTGGTGTAAACTGAAGTAGATGCATAGGCGCCAGTTTGACAGTCCAGGAAATTAGCTCATCTGTTTGTTTATTTTTCACACAAGCACTTCAAAGACTTTGCTTTCTTGATCTTAACAAGCACCAAAGCCTCAACATCTCTGTGCTTATAATAGTTATATTTTCCCTCACCCCTTGGCTGGCTTGATTGGTTGACCTACTTTTCAACACTTTCCCTAAAGGTAACAAAAGCTTTCTGAATCTCTCATACCACTTTTTGATCTGTTTAATAAATAGGACCTCCTTCTGAAGACAGTGAATAACTATGCATAGTAGAAGAAATCCCAACAGCTCTTTGTCGTCCAAGGGATGATATTTGCATATTGGGTCAGGCAATAGTTTCCATCAACTCTCTGTTGGGAAGCTCATTACACCGTTTCTGCTAATTACACTTGAATTGGAATGGCCAGGTTGTTTTTTTTTTTAAATTAAAAGTTTTTAAAGATGAACCTGGCCGGTTTACTTGGCCAGACTGTTTTTGGGGGAGATGCTCAAAAAGCGCAAATGGGAATTAATTGCACCACTTAACTTACATCAACATTCAGTGGGAACAAAGCAACTAGATTTCTTAGACCCCTTTAAACATCTCTTCGACTAGCACCAAACCAGAAACACCTAGATGGATTTTGGGGATGCCAGTGGAGTCAAAGGAAGATCCAGTATAGCCGGAGATCCCATGCCCTGGTCCCAATCTGTGCCCCATTCAAAATTTCCATATTGCTCCTGAGTTCTGATCCACAGTGCAAGCCCAGAAATACAGACTCTCTGGCCTTTTCTTCACAACAGTTAGCTCCAGTTATCACACTTGAACTAACTGTACTTGAGCTGGACTAGCTCCACTGAGAGAAAGCGCGCACTTCAAAACACTCAAATGACAGGGAGTAATTGGATTAGCCATTGATGAGTTACTGTAATTTAGCTATTGCATCCCCATTGTATTACTAATCCAAGCATCAGCATCACTTGAGTTTCAGAAGCACTCCTACCCCACATTAGAGTACACAGTACACAGCAGCAAGCCTCCCAGCTCAAGTCAGACTTGGGCTTGTTCTAGGTGCTTTAAAAAATAGCTATGTAGACAGTGGGTTGAAGTTGCAGTTGAGGCTGGGATTCCGACCGTAAAACCAACCCCCCATACTAGGCTTCAGAGCACAAGCCACATCTTCAAAGCATGGTCTACACAACTAATGGGCCCCTCACTACAGAAAGGGTTTGGGCAAATTGAAGAGAGTCCAGCGAAGGGCAACACAAATTATTAGGGGGCTGGAACACTTGACTTATGAGGAAAGGCTGAGGAAACTAGGCTTGTTTAGTCTGCAGAAGAAAAGAATGAGGGGGGATTTGATAGCAGCCTTTAACTACCTGAAAGGATGTTCCAGGGAGGATGGAGCTAGGCTGTTCTCACTGGTGGCAGATGACAGAACTAGGAGCAATGGTCTCAAGTTGCAGTGTGGGAGGTCTAGGTTGGATATTAGGGAAAACTTTTTCAGTAGGAGGGTGGTGAAGCACTGGAATGAGTTACCTAGGGAGGTGGTGGAATCTCCATCCTGAGAGGTTTTTAAGGCCTGGCTTGACAAAGCCGTGGCTGGGATGATTAAATTTGGGTTGGTCCTGCTCTGAGCAGGGGTTTGGATTAGATGACCTCCTGACATCCCTTCCAATACTAATCTTCTATGTTTCTATGATTTTTAAAGCACTAGCGTAAACCCCAGAAGTCCATCTCTGCCGACGCAGACTGGGAGGCTCCCTGGTACAGGCTGTGTCAATATACCCTTATGGGTTAGCTAGCTTAAGCTTAAAACACCATTTAATTCAAGCTACAGACTTGACGGAGTGTGGATAAAGTTGAGTAGGGGTAGAGGGGTAACACTTAAATCATAATTTCAGCTAACTGTGCTGTGTAAATCTGTGTAGATCTGTACAAGTATGTGACATTCCAGAGAAGAACAGGTCAGAAAATGTAATAAAAAATGTATTATTTTTTAAAGTTTTCCATGTAACAGAAAATCCTTAAAAATGTTTAAGAAAAATATCTGAAAACCGAAAGTTGTTTTAATTGAGAATCTGAACATTGTTAAAATAAATTAAAATCCAGTGAAAACTGTTGTTTTGAGGACTAAATTTTCATTTTTCTTTTAAATGAATGAATGAATGAATTAAATGAATGAATTTAAATGAATGAATGAATTAAAAGAATGAATAAATAAAATGAATGAAAAATTCTTTTAAATGAATGAAAAATTATCTAGCTCTCCTGCATAGCACTTAGTGTTTAAGACTAGGATGAGACACGCAATATAAGTGCTCAAGAATCATGTCGGTCATGAAAACTCACTAAACTTTATTAAATTTCATCAGCACTCACTGTTTAACCAACTTCAAACAAAGCAAGAAATATTTAATGAAGGTTTTTTCTATCTTAGATTACCCTTTTTATAGTTCTCTCTGTGGGTCTGTATGATGGTAAGGACCAGAAGTGGAAGAACTGACATACTGAGAAACAAGCTGATCTCATAGTATGTCTGATTTGACCAAAAAGAAAGTTGGAACCTTCAATCCCATAACAAAACTGGTCTCTTTTATATTTTCCAGCCTAGCTTGCAGACTCAAGAGTCTTACATGGTTTTTAGGAGAATCCAGACTTTTGGGTCGATGGGAAGTTTGTAGTGGGAGCAGATTCTGATGAACTCCTGCTGTCATCTATAACAAGTACATGGTGCTATCACTAGCAGTGTAGCCCAGATTCTTAAACATAGATACTGAACTGTCATTGATTTAAATTTTTGTTTGCAGTGTTATTGTAGCCCGGCTGCTTTCAGAATATTAGAGAGAGAAGGTGGCTGAGGTAATGTCTTATATTGAGAGAAACCATCTTCTTATTTTATTTAAAGACACAAGCATTTGAGCTTATGCACAGTGTCTTTTTATTTCAATGGCAGTTAGGTGCCAAAATAATTCTGAGGATCTGGACCTGAGTGCTTTGGGCCTAAAGAAAGCATTGGTCCAGTGACAAGCTACAGAGCATATAGAGCTTGCATGTATCTTCTTGACCTGAGAGAGCAGGAATTTTCTTGCTGGGTAAATAGCCCAAACTTCCAGGAGTAGCACTAGGATTTGGTTACGTGGAAAGAAAGTAAATAATTGTGAAAGTTTGTTGTATTTGAAAATCAGCTGTTGCACCTACCCATTGATTTTCAAGTTTAATACATACATGGAAGATTTTGAGTATAAGGATATTTTCTTAATTTACATGGAGCTTTAGTACGTCAGAGTTCTTGCCAGCCAGCTCCCTGCAATGCACAGATTTGATTTACCGTACCCAACAAAATGAAATGGACCTCTTGAAATGCTTGAACTAATTGAAGGATGTATTTTGTTTATTACTTCTGAGGGAAACTTCAGTTGCTTTAATTAAATGGATGGATGGATGGATGTGTGATTGATGCTACAGCAGTCAAATGCAGCCAATTAGTTTTCCATTTCTTTTTAGCATATTGCTTTATTAAGATATTAGAGTCAGAAGTACAGTAATAATAAAAGTGACTGAAGCCATTCAGTTACACTGTTGGAGTGAAATTCACGTCTGTAAGTCTGCGTAGCACAAAGCCATTCAAGTCCTACTAAACCTTCAGCATCTATCCCCTGGACCAGATTTAAAAAATGCTCAGCTCCCAGTTTGTCAGCAGAGTAAGTCGCCAGATTCGAAAGAAGTGTGTGAAGGCTGACCATTAATGTAAAGGCTGAGCTCTTCTGAAAATCTGGCCACATTACCCTTCAAATCTGGGAAGACCTCCCTGTAAACAGACATAAAGCTACCTCATTCTCATCCCTCAAATCCCTACCTAAAACTCTTTTCCCACAAAAAACATAATCACCATTAGGCAGCAGGTGTGCTCAAACCAGAGTTTGTCATGATCACTGGTATTACTGCACTGATTCCTTGGGATCCCCCATCTGTTTCCACATGTTGTCTCCAGTTTTATAGATTGGAAACTCTTTGGGTCTAGGACTGTCTTTATGTTGGGTTTGTACAGCACCTGGTACAAATGGTCCTGGTCCATGACTGCAGTTCCTAGGCCCAAATTCTCAAAAGTATTTAGGCCTAGTTCCCAAGTGGATGTGAGGCCTAGTTACTACCTCAGGCCTTACACATAAAACAACAACACTGTTAGCAGCTGGATGCGTAGTACATCTGGGACTCTGGCCCTTATACAGGTGCCTAAATAGGAGCTGAGTTTTGAAAAAGAAATCACATCCTGATTATGGGTACTGAACATTTGAAAACCTAACCCTGAACTCCTGAAACTTTTAACCCTAAAGCTTTGATAGGTCTTATGCTGGCCTTCTGGACAGGGTTAAATGTCCCCTTAGAGAAAAGGCCTTCCCCTAATAAAAACTTCTCCAAACATGTCTCTTCCTTCAGCTACAACTGCTCTTCTGTAAGACCTTCAATGTACTGTCAATCTAATCCCTCCTAAATCTCTCTTCAGTTGATCTGAATGTTAACATGTGTTTTTCTTAAAAAGAAGTGTTTTCTACCCAGAACTAGTATTCTTCATTTAGATCATATTTTAGTCCTTTACATTTGCCAGATCACATACTGCAGTGGTTTTCGTGATCTGCTGCACAACAGTTTAAATATAGCTGCAGAAAGTGTGTGTGAATAGAGCTGCTTTGATATTTTTAAATTAACCAAACACTGGTTCGTTCAAGTTCTAAAAGAGATCTCCTGTGATATTTCCAAACCATGTCTCAGCTACATGGAATCAGATTGCTGACCTCAGGCCATGATTCTGCTCTAAATCAGGAGAAACTCCATTGACTTCAATTGACTTACATTGCTGTGAAACTGATGCAACAAAATTAGTCCCCAAGCAATTTATATTCAAGGCATGATGTTAGAAAATAGGTTGTAGGGAACCATCTTTTATAGGCAGAGGGATGGCGGTGATGATCAGTTAGTGGTATTTCTCCAACTGCTAAGATACAAGTCAAAATAAATAGTTTGACTATGTTTTGTGATTAAGTTAGCTGTCCCCCCCATGGCTCCTTTGTGACTGATCCTAATTATCTTCCAATATTCATTACTAACTTTATTACAAAATATCAGGTGCGGGTAGGGGGTAATATTGATGGACATACAGAAGTTTTTGTTTGTTTTTCAAACTGTTTGCTTTGTCTTTTTGCTGTTTGTTATTTTTCCTGTGTTATGTGACCTAAATCCCATGATTTTGTTTCTGTGCTGTCCCCCCCTTGAAATTGGATAATGGCAACTTTTTAAACAGGAGACTAACCAATGATAAAAATAATAGTCTTGGCGCATGAGTTTTTGAACAAGTGATCATTCATGCTAAAAGCATGTGAAACGGAATATACCTACTGGTTAACTCAATATTCTAACCACCAACATGACCATGCCAATCACAGTGAAGCACACTAGCACTTTGATTCACAAAAACAATCACTATTTACTAGTCAACAAGTTTTGCTGACTGACACAAAGTGTAGGGGAAGAGAGGCAATCTAAATTGCTTCTAATTCTTTCATTTAATGTTGGTACAATCTCACTTCTGGCAAAAATCTCCTTGAGTGTTTATGAAAAACATTGTGAGATTATTGTAGCATTCCAGCTAGTGCAGCTCTTTGACTTTCCTTGGGAAATAGGTTGAAAACCAGACAGCAAGGGAACCCTCTATCAAAGAAAGCTATCTCCAGTTCTGACAAAGGTAACATTAGTGTGTGAGAAGGCTGAAGTGGATATTGACTTGATCTATTATGGTTTGTTTACAAAAAAAAAATCCTTCCAGTGATCATGAAAGTAAGGCATCAGTTTTGACCTTGAAACGTGGATCCGAAATAGTTGATTTTTATCAGGAAATATGACAATAAAAAAGCCATGTGTTTGTATTAAGTCCTAATGGCGTTTCACTGACAGAAAAAAAAACCTTAATGCAGAATTCAGTGTTATGAGGTTAGTAGTTGCATTCCTTCCCCACTCATAAAAAAGTTAGGGTCAGATGAGGAATATTCAGCATTTCTACGGACTACAATATCAGATGGCACCTCTCAGATGACTTGCTTTCATCTACCTTCAGTCTTTCCTTTAACCCATCCCTTTCTGATAATTGTCCTAATTTTACAATCTTCAACCTCCCTTTTAGCTCCTTCCTTATTTATCATGGACAATGGGTCTGGAACCCTTGTACACTGGGCTGTTAAAAGCTAGTAGGTTCCAACCTGCTGCCAGTTGTTGGGATAGAAGCTGAACCCCCAAGAGAGGACTCCAGTCCAATAATCTGATTGGCAGAATGCTGCGTGTCCTGATTCATTCACGGATTCTATATAAACCCAGCATAGGCACAGGAAATTGTCCATGATCTACCTTGCTCTGGACTGTGCGCCTTGTGCTTTCTGCTCCTGCTCCTCTGGTTTGACTTTCTGGCATCCTGACCCTACCTGACTTTGGTTAGTGATTTGTGGTTCTGTTCTTAAATGTGTCTCCTGCTTCTGATTTCCTGGAAACCTGACCCTGCCTGCTGCCTGACAACTGATTTTTGGTTTGCCCTCCGTCCTGTCTCAGATTCTGACTTTTGGTATTTGACCCAGCCTGACCCCTGCCTTGACCACGAGGTCAGTCCACCCACGTTCCAGTCATGACATTCCCCTCGGCATAAAAACAAACTCAGTGTCTCCCATCTTGTCCTTGACCAACAACCATCTCTCTTCCCCCAATCACCAAAGCAACTTGATGATTATTCTTGTGTATCGCAGTGGCACCTAAGAGCTCCATCACAGATAAGGATGTTCACTGCCCCAAGAGTTTATAATCCAAGTATAGAAGGGCCATTTACAACTCTTGCCTTAAACACCACTCCTCTCATTCCCTCCTGAATCCCTTCCCCTTGGCTTCTGCTCACAAACACCAATCAATTGACAAGGAACTAGACAGATCCTCAATTCATTTCACACAGGCCCTAAAGACCCATATGCCTAGGCTGTGTTCTCAGATAACACTAACTTCTGCCCATTACTTATCACAGCCTAGATTTGATGACTGCCTCTATAACAGGGGACACACACCACCTGAACACTTCTTGCTGCTGCTGCTGCATGTGGCACTGCACTACAGGGCTTTTCCTGCTCCTAGCACCCCTTGCAGGTTGTAAGCTGTTGTTGGTGGATCTTCAGTGACTCAAAGCCTTCTGTGGACTAGTCCTGCAGCCAAATCACAAAGTTCAAAATGAACCCCTTGCAGGGTAGCAGAGAGTTCCTTTGCCCTCAGCAGCTTCAGGCCCTTTAAATTCAGTCTTTCACTCCAGTTTCCCAACAACCTAGGTCCCCTTTTTGGGGTTTACACGACTTCACTGATGAAGGAATCCAGGCCTACCCACTACTCCAGGTTCCAACCCATGAACCCCATAAACAGCAGCCTTACAACCTACCTTAATTCATTGCTGCTATTTCCCTGGGCCTCTTCCCAACTGACTTCTTTATCTTCACCACTTATCTTAGAGTTAAAGTTCCCAGGTTCTCTCTCTCCCAGCTTAAGCAAATGCATCGAGAACCAAACTCTAACTAGCTCTCAAATTTCTATAGTCAAACACCCTTTCTTACCCTCCATCTCTGCCAGAAACTAATCTACTACCTCTCCCCCTCCCCCGGCTCTTTTTATTTGAGCCTGCTGGGCTTTGATTGGCTGCTTCTGCAAGGGTTCTCTAGGCAGGTCTGGAAGACCCACCTTCGCTGCTCCTTTCCTGGGGTGGGATGTAGTAGGACTGTGGAGCTTCCATGAGGTGCCACAAAGGGCCAAGTATGCCATGTCATCAGCTCTACCAGCACCGTGGCCCACTATCTTTTATTTAGCTAGATTTTTTTTCTCATTTCTACAGCAAAATGGAAGCAGATATTTCTGCTGAAATAATCATCCAGTTATAGGAGCAGCTGTGTGAATATTCATAGACCTATAACACTGCACAGCAAGCTAGAGTCATAAACCCATGTACCTCTGATGCTGAAACCAGGTGCAATGCTAACAAGCTGCAGGTGTAGATATCAAGAAATTAATTGTGAGTCCCTTGATCTTTGTTCAGCATTCATTCAAAATACACTTGTGGATCTGTCATATATTTTGGTACTTTCCCTTTTAATTGGCTCACAGCTTTCAATGAGCAGCCATGCTTCTTACCTAGCCATAGAGAAGATCCTGTCTTTGCCTTTGACATAGAGCAGATGTATCCAAAAGGGAATATGGGCCTTAAACATAGGATAAGCCAGCAGTGTAGAAGCAAAATGCTGCATGAGGAAGCAGAGAAGCAAACAGAGATGCATTTCAGATTGAAGGAGCAGAACACCTGCCCCAGTCAGACAAAATCTGTGAGGCCAGGGTGAGGTTGCGGTGATATCACATTTGTATCAATGCTGAAGTTCCTATGATCCTGCAGGTGGATTCCATGTAGCCAAATCTGAGGAGTGGAGTTCAGGACTGATCTTCATGGCATCACTCCTCAATTTTCAGTTTAAAAATGGGAAATCCCTAATCAAGTTGAGATTAGAGGATATGAATGAGCAACTAGACATGACACTTGTTTCCATTACAAAAATGTCACCGTGGTTTCCCCCTTGTTAAAAAGACTCAAGTTTATCCAGATATTTAGACACTTGTCCAATAAGAAGTAGAAGGCCTTTACAGCTCTCTGTTTTCAGTCTATGCAGTCAACTTACTTAGAAGGCCAATATACTGGCATTGAGAAACTTATCTGCCTCTGTCCATGCAGCTCTGTGCAGGTGAAAGACCAACCCCATTAGTCATTATATTGTCATTTGTATTGCCACTAGAGGTCAAAATGGCTTCCTATGCTTTTGTCCTAGATGCCTTTTGCTATGACTTCTCAGATAATTGACTATAAGTTAAGAACTGGCAATGAACCTGTAGTCTGAGCGGATCCCCTGTTTGCATAATCAGCCACTAAAATAAGAAAAAGGCAAGCAGCATGGTGATTCTATATGGTTTAATGGTTTTATGGTCTTTTTTATTTGTTTATATATGTATTTTAATGTTTTAAAATTCTGGATTTAATTTTAAGTCTTGTTGTACTGTCTTTTGCTTTTGGTGCATTGGCCTATGGCTAAGTTTCTATTAGGAAACTTGACTTAGCATCGTTCCATGGGAAAGCTGAGGGAATTTCCAGTCTCAGTATTAGCTCCCACTCTATATCTGAGAGCATGTTTTGAGCTGGATGCATGCATGGTGGCATTGTTATTTTGCCTCCATTGGCATAGATAAAGGCAGTATTATCACTGCCAACTTCTTATTATCCTGCAACTGCAGAACTTATGTGTCCTCACTCCCACTCCTGCTCCCACCCAACTTTCCTGGGTGTGATTGCACTTCTACAGGGAAGTCTGATTGTCCTAGTGTCCTCAAGAACAGAAACCCAAGGAATACCACAGAAAGACTGTGCCTCAATGTGGAAATCCCAGCCTTCTACAACGTCCCAAAATCGGTTGGATTTCCAAACTGTCTGTCAATTCCACAAAAGGGCATTAGGGGTATAAGACAAGCGATGGGTCAAAATGCTCCTCTCCATTACTTCCTGAAATCAATGGGGTTTCACAAGTTCAAATGACAACAGAATTGACCAACAGTGTTTTATGGCATGTCACTCTTCTATAGATTTCTCTTTCTTGTCTGTTTATCCTATCAACTAGCTTTGGATATACTATGCACTCAGAAGCCTTTGATATAATTTAAGTGGACATTGGTAGGAAAATCACAGACACAACCCTGAATATAATGAACACTCTTTCTTTGATCAAGCATTCTTTCCCTGGATCAATATGCAGAAATCAGGAATGGTCACTTCCAGTGTAGCTGATCTACTTAAATTGCTGCATTGATATAAGGCAACCTGATGTGGTCCAAAGTAATTGCTGCTTGTTTTAGGTTCCCCAGTTGTTTGATGTCCTAGGATTTTATGTTGTGCATTATTTCTTCGTTGTAAATTATGAGCTTACACTTTGAGACTCAGGGCCAGTTCCTCAGCTGGTGAAAGTCACTGTAGGTCCACTTAAGGCAACAGAGCTTCGTTGATCTACACCAACAGAAAGGCAGGGCCTGAGAATTTGTAGTCTTAAACTGAAAAGGTCTATGAAAATCCCATGTGTGTGATTTTTCTGAAGCTGCCTTTAGCTTTTGTTTGCAATGAGCTATAAAAAAACCCACATGTGATCTGTGATCACATTTGTGGTTTTCTTCATGGACTCTTTCCACTGAGGAGTGTACTCAAAATACATTTAATCTGAGAAAAGACAACTTTCCATAAATAGGTTTGTGAGACGAGCGTTGAATACTGATAAACAAGACACAATAAAAAAACAGCTGACCACTGAAATTCATGTAAAGTCTTGGGGGGAAAGCATGGTACAACTTATTTTCAGATACATGTTTTTCCCCTGAAGTTAATATTAGATTCAGTTGAGCAAGTGATTGCACTTGTCTAAGGTGTCACCATAGAAACAGTTAATATAAATTGAAAGTATATTTATATAAAGCAAAGATTATCACATTTTTATTTCAAATTATGGTAACAAATACTTTGTGTTTCATCTTCCCAGGGATTTTATTATAAAATATAAAAGCCATTCTATTGACAGACATCTCTTTCAGCTGAAAATGTCTGTGCATGTGTATGCAGTGTTAGGTGTCTGATAGTGATTTAACTACATTATCCAAGGTTTGACAGTATAAAGCTATACCTATTATATCCCTGCTCCTTGAAAATCCCATCTCAAATGTAGCTCTTATTTTTTGGGGGGGTGGTTACCATAGCAAATTGATGTCACCTTATAATTTGAGAAGCTACTGCTAAAAAGACAAGAAATTATTTTTGGGTTTGAAAAAGAACCGAGGGGGAGCTTTTGAACACGCACACTAAATCGTATTTCAGCATCTTTGGTAACCCTGTCATTAAAAGCAGAGAGTGCACTCATATACTGCTAGATCAGTAACAGTCTCCAAAATATTTTTGCCATTTAGACATACTAGAAGTGTTTAACAGGCAGAACGCTGTAGGGCAAACATTAGAAATGGAGATTTTCCCAAAGTACTAATATTGATTTAGAGGGGTCAGTATTAAATAACATAGAGGACAGAGTCGATTGATTCCCCAGTGCCTAATATTGCAGGACACAGAAGAGGAGAGGTCTTGTGGTTAGAGTAGATAACTAGCATTCAGGGGAACTGGATTCTGTTTCCATCACTTAATATTAAATACTGTCAGGGCAAATCTGTCCCAGGAGAAAACATTCTCTTGCAGTGGCTCCTGTAAGCATCCCCTCAAACCTAGAGGCTTTGGGGTGGTGCAGAATTCACAAAGGGAGTGGTGTCTTGACCCCTTATTTACTAGGTGTCTCAGTCCCAGAGATCAGGGGAGGCAGGAGCCATTTGCATGCTTATCTACAGCTTCCCTATTGTTGCTTGGATCACCCCTTGCCCCTAGCTACACAGATCCAGTGGGTGTCACTCTCCCACTGGCTGAGTTTGTAGTTGCTCAAAAGCAGTGATGAAAGCAGTTAGTGAAGCTTTGAGATTTCTGGATTTCTGCACAAACATCCAGGAGCTGAGCAGGGATGGTGCGGCACTTGACCCTTCCCATCCTTTCTCAGCTAAGCCCCATGCTAAATCTCCTTCTATGCACAGCCCCAGTGGAGGACTTCTGAGCATTGCAGGGGGGATGGGGCAATGGAGACATTTCCCCCACCTCCACAGGATGGAGGCAGACATACATTGGGAAGAGACCCTCTATGAGCCTAAGAAGAGGATGTTCAGAGCTGTTTCTGGGAGCCATTTGCAGTGAACAACAATAACTTTATTGAACCTACACATTTATGAAAAAAGCAAATATAGTCTCCCTTCTTCAAGAAAGAGAGGAAAGAGGATCCAGGGAACTACAGACTGGTCAGCCTCACCTCAATTCCTGGAAAAATCATGGAGTAGGTCCTCAAGGAATCCATTTTAAGGCACTTGGAAGAGAGGAAGATGATCAGGAACAGTCAACATGGATTCACCAAGGGAAAGTCATGCCTGACCAACCTGATTGCTTTCTATGAAGAGGTGACTGACTCTGTGGATGTGGGGAAAGTGGTGGACGTGATATACCTTGACCTTAGCATAGCTTTTGATATGGTCTCTCACAGTATTATCAGCAAGTTAAAGAAGTATGGGTTGGATGAATGGACTATAAAATGGATAGAGAACTGGCTAGAGTATAGGGCTCAACGAGTAGTGATCAATCGCTCCATGTCTAGCTAACAGCCAGTCACAAGCAGAGTGCCCCAGGGGTCGGTCCTGGGGCCGGTTTTGTTCAACATCTTCATTAACGGTCTGGAGGATGGGGTAGATTGCACCCTCAGCAAGTTTGCAGATCACACTAAGCTGGGGGGAGTGGTAGATACCCTGGAATGTAGGGATAGGATACAGAAGGACCTAAACAAACTGGAGGATTGGGCCAAAAGAAATCTAATGAGGTTCAACAAGGACAAGTGCAGAGTCCTGCACTTAGGACGGAAGAATACCATACACAGCTATAGACTGGGGACCGATGAGCTAGCCAGCAGTTCTGCAGAAAAGGACCTAGGGGTAACAGTGGATAAGAAGCTGGATATGAGTCAGCAGTGTGCCCTGGTTGTCAAGAAGGCTAATAGCATATTGGGCTGCATTAGTAGGAACATTGCCAGCAGATAGCGGGAAGTGATTATTCCCCTCTATTCGGCATTGGTGAGGCCGCATTTGGAGTATTGTGTCCAGTTTTGGGCCCCCCACTACAAAAAGGATGTGGACAAGTTGGAGAGAGTCCAGCGGAGGGCAACAAAAATGATTAGGGGGCTGGAGCACAAGACTTATGAGGAGAGGCTGAGGGAACGAGGCTTGTTAATCTGCAGAAGAGAAGAATGAGGGGGATTTGATAGCAGCCTTTAACTACCTGAAAGGGGGTTCCAGGGAGGATGGAACTAGGCTGTTCTCACTGGTGGCAGATGACAGAACAAGGAGCAAAGGTCTCAAGTTGCAGTGGGGGAGACCTAGGAAAAAGTTTTTCACTAGGAGGGTGGTGAAGCACTGGAATGGGTTACCTAGGGAGGTGGTGGAATCTCCATCCTTAGAGGTTTTTAAGCTGCGGCTTGACAAAACCCTCGCTGGGATGATTTAGCTGAGGTTAGTCCTGTTTTGAGCAGGGGATTGGACTAGATGACCTCCTGAAGTCCCTTCCAACTCTATGATTCTATGGTATATTCCCATACACATAGCTATGTCTTTTATATATATCATAAAGTTATATATATAAACTCCTGTGACATAGAACACTCTGGATTGTTATGGATAGGCTTGGTAAAATTCAATATATATATAAATTAGATGGATAATATCAATGTTTATCTTTAAGTATTTTCCCCCTTTTTATTGATTGAAATTTCTGCAGTTGCAGGAAATTATGTGGGGGGTGCTCAGACAATAATTATCTAATTACACTAGATGTTAAGATTAAAAAAGTTAAAGCTAACTAAACAGTGCCTCTCCTTCATGACTGCTAAAACTAGCAATGCAACATGTTTTATTCATGTTAAGGTGGGACTCTAATAAGTTCTTAAGCAGCATTTTTCTTACTTCGCCTATCTGTATATTTCTATTATTGATGTAAATATCATTTCATCATTTTTGTGCTTATGGGGGAATTGACATTGCCCAACAAAAATCTAATCCTTCCAAGCCTAGTTATGGATAAATTACAGAATTGATTCTTATTCCACTGGGGTGATGCACTTTTGCCAAGAAGTTCAGATCAAATTGGTCATACCTCAGCACATATGTAAGTATTTGGGGCAGGGACAATCTTTTTGTTCCTTGTCTGTAGAGTGCCTAGTACAATATGGTCCTGGTCTGTGACAGTTATCACATCATAAATTATAATTAGAAACCAAGTAGCAGCTTATTCTAGCCAGATGTTCAAAATGTCACTCAGCAACGAAGGAGAAATTTATGTGAGTGCTCTCTCTCTCTCTGCTAAATGCTGACAAAGTCAGATTCACACAACAAATAACTGAAGAAACTTTGCCAAATGAATGACAGTCGTAATGGTTATTTACAACATTTTGCTTTAAAATTAAAATTAATCATTCTAGAGATAATTTCTGATTTTTTATATTCATTCTGAATTGCTATTTTAAATATTCACTTGTGTTCTGACCTACATATGTTCCAATTTCCTATAAATATTGAACTTGGGCAAGTATCTCTGGAATTCTTTGTTAGACTCAGAAAGTAGATAAATCATGCTTAGGAAGGCTATTTAAGCAACAACATTGTTTAAATATGGGAATTTAAATAACAACATCCACCCTGAATTATCGACTCTCATTAACCGAGCCAAGAATATCTACCCATATATTGGGCTAGATTGTGCCTTTAGACACAGTCCTAAGGAATGGGGTCTCTGCCCATTTGCGGTGACAGCATGAGATGTGCAGACTTTACTTTCACCCTTAGGCAAGCCTTACTGCCATGCCCATCACCACACGCCCCATTCATGCATGTTTGCTTTATAACCGGAGCACGATCTTGGCCTGAATAGCTGGTCAGCATGAAAGATGGGGGCGTGTCCATCTAGTCTGTTCCTCATCCTGCCCCTGGATAATAAGGGAGTTGATCCTGTAAGTGTACGGACTGCAATTCTACCCATCCAGTATGTGAATAAAAAAGTACATGCAAGGGTAAAGGGAAATTCAGTAGCCTCTCCCTCACCACTGCAAAATCTGTATAATGGTTCACCATGCTCTATCCCACAGTGAATAGAGTTCCTCATCCAAAGTCCATTCAAGTTAATGGGACTCCTTCCACTGTCTTCAGTGGACTTTGGATCAGGCCCAGACTGAGGCTACCAGACTCAATTTTCCCATGGCAGCTGAGCATCTAGATTTACCCAGTGTTGAGAGCATTTACCCTGGGCCGTATAGCATCCAGGGTAGCCAAAGGAATGATGTGAGACCACCACATTGTCACTAAAATCCAACCTACTTTAATGCAGACAGAGTCCTCACACAGGAGTGTCTGCCTCTCTTTGAGCTGGCAACAGACAGATCTGTCCACAGTGTTTTCTCTCATGCTACCCCACATACTTAGGAGAGACTCCCCATAAACATCTGCAAGGCCACTTTACTGTTCCCCTTCAAATTGCTCATTAAAACTCCCTTTTTCTTTGAAGCCTACCAAAAAAACCAAAACAAACAAAAAAAAAACCTAAAAAAACCCACAACCACCCTTCACAATGGTTAAGCTGCTGGTGTGCTGAGACCACTGCCTCTCGTGCCAACAAATATTGTCTCATTGCTTCCTCGTACTCCCCAGCTGTCTCTTTCCAGCTGTTATCTCTTGCCTTGTACTTAAACCATCAAGCTATTTAGGGTAAGGAATGTCTTTTTGTTATTTGTTTGTACAGCCTAGCATAATGGGCTCATGATCTGTCACTGAGGTGCGTAGGTGCTACTGACAGTACTACTAATAAATAATTATGATTTTGTTTCCGTACCTATTTCCCCAGTGTCTCTCCAAAACCACCTGCATTTTATGTGGCAAAGAAAGCCTGTTAAATAATTAACCCTTATCCTGGTCATTTCTGATTAGAGCTGGAAGTAATTTTTCCAAACTTGCATCTAAAGTAATTTCAGCTCCTATAATTTCTGTGCGGATCTCCTAATCAATTTTTCATCACAAAGGAAACTAATATAACTGCACAGCCATGGGCTATTTGCTTGTTCTTGGTAAACAAAAATGATATTGATCACATCAGCAGCTTTACTGGAGATGGCACGTGACTATTGCTGTGTTTAATAAATTGGTTAAAGTAATCCCTAGGTTTTTTTTTCTTTTCTTCAACTTATATCATCAAGGTCCAAAATCATTAATAATAAATTAGATTTTTAATTAAAGATTTTTTTATTATCTCATGAATGAATTCAAAATGTAAACCACTGATTAAAACAAGGAAAATGGAACTTGGCCAAGTAGATGAACAATTTTATCATTCAAGGGACAATTAATGACAGCTAGCCACATGTTGCATTGATTTAATATAATTTTAACAGGTAGTTAGCATGTTAAAAATGAACAGTATATTAACATAATCTGAATTATCATTATTAAAATGATACTCCAACTATAATTAGTATTTTATTAACATTATCATAGCTTCATCTCTTTCATGGGCAGATTGTATCTACTGTTCCTTCTCCCCAATCTACGTGAACTGCAAGTTTTCGGTCCATTAACGAAATGACACACTATATTCCCATCATAGATTCATGGATTTTGAGGGACCATCATAATAATCTACTCTGTCCTCCTTCATAACACAGGCCAAAGACACTCATCCATTAATTTCTGTGTCAGGCCCATAACTTTTGCTTGAGATATAGTTAAAAGCTATTTGGTCTTGGTTTAAAGCTGTAGATAAAAGATATCTGGTCTGGGTTTAAAGACTTGATGGAGAATCTGCCATGTCCAGAGGTAAATTCTTCCCATGGTTAATTACCCTCACTGAGCTCCTTATTTCTACTCTGAATTTTCTTAGTTTCAGCTTCCAGCCATTGGATCTCATTATGTTTTTTTTTTTATTCTGCTAGATTGAAGGGCCTTCTACTTTCAGAAATCTCTTCCCCATGGAGATACTTATAGATTGTGATCAAGTTACCTTTTAACCTTCACTTGATTAAAAAGCATATTGAGCTTTTTGAATTGCTCATTATAAGGCAGGTTTTCTAGACCTTGTATCATTCTTGGAGCTCTTTTTTTGAACCCTTTTTAATTTTTCAACGTCTTTTTTGAAGTATGAGCACCAGAAATAGGCATAGCACTCCAGTAGTGGTGTTGTTAATACTGTGTAACAAGGTAATTCCATCTCCCTCCTTGACCATATACATTGGTTATTTTAGATAAGACCTTACAATTTTTTCTCAAATGTTTTTTGAGTTCCCAAGAATTTGATGAAGGAACATAAGTATTTATTCCAATTTGATTACTTGTTTGTGACATACTATATTTAAGAACACATAACTGTTTCTCACAACCTCTAGTTTTCAATGACCAAGAACTTGAAACTTTCAACTTTTTAAAATTTTCTATGGCTGATCCTTACCTGAGTTATATTTTTTCTGGAATATTTGAGTAGACAAAATGATTCAACCCTCCTTGAGCAAGAGGAAATTGAAAGAAGTAAACTTTTCTCAGTATAAAAATAATCCTTGCAATTTGTTTTGAACAGCCCCATATGCAAAACAACTGTGGATTAAACTATGTAGTTTAGCATAGTTACCCTCATTGAAGTTCATAATATTTCCTTGTTCCAGGAAAAACAGAATTGTCTCAAGCAGTAGAGTTTATAAGTCTCTACAGTGCTGCATTTTCACTATCTTTAATCTATTTTAGTTTGTGTGTATATATTTTTATACTGACTTGAGATTTCTTTAAAAAAAAAAAAAAGGAAATTCCATATAAAAATAATGTTATTACATCATTTTGGTCAGGCAGCGAAACATTCAGAAGGCAGAAATTGGGAAACCTAAAAACTAAGGATTAATTTATTAATGTACCGTAGTACCTCAGAGTTATGAACACCTCAGGAATAGAGGTTGTTCGTAACTCTGAAATGTTCGTAACTCTGAGAAAAACGTTATGGTTGTTCTTTCAATGGTTTACAACTGAACATTAAACTTAATACAGCTTTGAAACATTACTATGCAGAAGAAAAATGCTGCTTTCCCTTTAGTAGTTTAACGTTTAACACAATACTCTACTGCGTCTGCTTTTTCTTTTTCTCTGTGGCTGCCTGATTGTGTTCTTCTGGTTGCAAATGAGGTGTGTGGTAGACTGGTCAGTTCGTATCTCTGGTGTTTGTAACTCTGAGGTTCAACTGTATGTACAGCACTTGGTGATCCTTGAAAGGGAAAACTTTCAAAGTACATAATAACGTAATACTGGAAACTGAAGCTGGTGAAGAATGCAAGATTTGATTTGTTAAGCAATGTATCTCCATGACAGCACCTGACAGAAAGACTTTGGAATCTGTATTAGCTGCCTATTGGTTCCTGGGTGGAGTTTAAAGTGTCAGTTCCAAAGTCAAGATAGCTTTGGACCTGCCTGCTTGACAGATAGCCTCTCTCCCCATGTCTTAGAACTATAGCGTCATTGGGGGCTCTGGAGCTGAAGCCTTCTCAGAGAAAAGAGAAAGCACTGCCAGGGATATTTTCCATGAGGAATCCTCAGCTTTACAGCCTGCTCTGCCCACTTCCTTCTTGGTGCAATGTAACCCAAAATTTGCTGATATTTGGGACCTTGTGTAAGGCCTATCTCTTTGAGTAGATATAAGGGAAAGAACTGGCTGATATTTGTGGTAAGAGGGGAGTACTGTTTAGGCTTTCAGGTCTTAGGTTAATTTTTCATAATGTTTTGCTGGGAAGACTGGCTCCTGGTCTATTTTTTAAGTGATATATTTTTAATTTATTGTAAGGACTCCTTGAACTCAGAGCAGGGATTTTCTTATATGTTTTATAAATCCAAATAAAATTTACATAAATATCATATATCCCAGACAAACAAGAAATTTATTTCTATAAAAAGTGCACAGTAAACTGTACTTAGGAAACATACTATGCAGATGAAGTGTAACAAAGACTGATAGTAAAAATATTCTTACACAGGAGTTTATAATTAGATTCCAGCATTGGCTCTGTCAGTACCTCAACAATTCTTTCAGTGGTAGTTCATTAGTACATCTTACGCCAATGCTCTATTACTACGTACTACATATAGTTCAATCTTCACCATCTGGAAAGACACACATGGGCCTGATTCAACCCTGTGTTACTTTGGTTTTACATCAGTTGAACACCCTTAAATATCAATTGAGTTCACTGGCCTCAAAAACTGGAGCATTGGAATGGTGACTCAGTCCCATATATTTTAATCTCGTATTATGGAAAACTCTAATCTGCTTGTAATTGTCTACTTAGAAATAAATTACTGATTTTAAACCAGTATCATGCAAGACTCACACTGCTAACATGATGGCCACCATCTTGGCCAGCACACCAGAGCTGTGTTAATGCTTTTTGATCTAGCTCTGTTTAAACAGATCAAAAACCATTCATGAACTTTTAATGCATTTCAGCATTATGGACCTTGTGGACAGTTAGATTGCAGCAGACTGGCATAGGGTTGATTCACACCCAGCTTGCTGTGAACTAAATGTTTGCGTAGACAAGTCCTAAATATCAATTCTGTATCAGATCAAATTCTCATTCATTAGAGAAGTACACACTATGTTGAATAAAGCACACCAGAACTTATTATAAAGCTTGAAATATTGATATTAACTACTAGGCTCATCCCTACAGCCAAATTGCTTTTTCAGATCTTCATTATGTTCCACCATGTCTACTGCAACCTCTTTCTTTTTGGCCACCCAAACTTACACACATTGCCCTTCTCTATTTCACATAAATGCAACATCCAAAGTCATATTCTTGGTTTGTCCATTGGATCACAGGGCTGCCCTCTTTGAATCCCTTCACTTGGTCTCCATCTTGTCTCCCTAATTTAAACTTCAGTTTGCTTTCTTTAAGGCTCTGTATAATTTTGCTCTTCTCTATATTTTCTCCCTTGTCAAGTTTCATATCACTCCTAGCTTGCCTCTGTTCCACCAATATTCAGGTATTGCCCACCAGCTAATCATTAATAATTAATAAGTGATCACGGTCCTCTATGCATGGTATAGCGTCCCTGAACTCATCTGAAAGACCACTATTACCCTGATCACTTTTAATTCCCTCTTAAGAACACACTTCTGCCATGAGCCTTTTAATTTGTACCGAAAATCCCCTTGTTTCACTTCCCTGACTTCTTTCTACTTGTCTCTCCATCTGTCAATTGGCTATGAGCTCCTCCGGGCAGGACTGTCCCTTCCTGAATGTCTGAAAAGTGTCATAGCATATTGTGGGCACTTCTGCAAAACAAACAATAAAGAATAATATGCAGTACTATATCTGGGGGAATCTGGTGCTTATTGTTAACATTTACCTCATAAAGAGCATGGCAAAGAGTCACATAAGAACCATGCAATTTAAAAGGCATAATAAATAGGACCTGCAGGTGTGATCTAATTTTTCAATTAAAAAAAAATCTGTTATGCACGAATAAACTGTTACAAGGAAGAAGCAAACAAATTGTATTTGATCCAAAAATGGCTTAGCCTTTGATTATTTCACCTTCTGCACCTCTTGATTGTGTGTGACAGAGGGAAGCATACCTGGAAACTTAGCAAAGGGAGGTTAATGAGGATGAAAGCATCTGGAGTATATGAATGCAGCCTGATATATCTGAGATAGAATGGCCTGTGACCTTCCTCCTTGACACCCAAGTAACTGTAGGTGTGGAAAGACAGAACCTGGAAAAGTACACAAAGAATTTTGCTAGCTTTTCAAATGTATCCCAATCCACAAATGAAACTTTAGCTCATCACATTGCCCAACTGCTGGGAAATCAGGGCAAGCCCAAGTCATTAAACTGCAGAGAAAACCCTTAATAACTTGCCTTTAGCTTTTCCCTAGACTTGTCTATTTGGAGCCACTATATAGGAACTTTATGTGTAGTGCTATTTCCAACCTTAATAAATTAATCAGAGAGGAAGCTCTTGATACTGCAGTTGTTATATTTCAAGCCAGAGGACTTCTCTACCTCGTGTAATCAATCCACAGACTCCCCTGGCCAGACAAGTTAAATTGAATGTACTAATGCTAGGCTGCCTAACTTATTAAAAAGACTAAGATGTCCCATTTGCATCCTAGGTTTTTTATTCTTCTATAAAAAAATGTACTAGTGCATCTGTTCATCTTTTTAATATACTCTCTGGGCAATGAAACAGAGAGAGTACCTGAATTAAATACATCAGGCTAGGAAGAACATTTGCTTTTATTACAAATATCCTACCTCTGAGGGATAGAGGTGGTTGCTATTTTTCTAAACATCATTTAAGTTATTTTTTTTCTCATAATCAGTATCATTTCAAATAATTCTCAAAGTGGTGATAATGGTAAGGATGGAAGGGTGAGGATATTTGAGTTAGATGAAGACGGGTAGGTAAATCATTTTTGTGAACCATTCACATAGAAACTCCATATCAGTATGCTTCTATGGCTAATAGATGAAGAAGAAAAAACACTGATACATTTTTGATTGACTTGGACTCTTGGACTGTGATTTGTCATACATTCTACCTCGTCTATAGAAAACTGCCAGCATAGAACTTGGGGTTCTGCAGAGTTTCACCGACTTCATTGGGAGTCTACACAAGTGCAGAAGTCTGCGCTAGCACATGCATTATTAAGTGATCAATATTGACCGGATTAGTTAAATACAGTTGATGGCCATTCACAGAAAGGCCACACTCTTATAGCTTTATCTTCTTTACTTAAGGGGAGAAAAATTAATCAACTGAACCACCGACAGGTGCATGTGTCTAGTATATGTAGTCATATAGCTGTATTGATACAAAGAAGACTGTGTGGTCTAGTGGTTAGGATGTTGGCTTTGTTGTTGGGAGATCTGGGACAATTGGAATCTAGGCATATAAATGTGAATGTAACCTGATTAACTAAAACCTGACATTTATAACAGACAGTGTGATAAATAAAGGGTCATGCAATAAATAAGATTAAATTAAGACAATACTATACAGAAAAGAGAATGTTCAAAGGGAGATTTCACTATGTTAATTTTCAAGAGAAAATATGTGTATTAGGAGATTGATTAAGTATGTCTGTATAAGGGGAATATATTTTGCAACCAATCACAGAGTCATAGGGCTTGAAGGGACCTCACAAGATCTTATGCTGAGGAAGGACCAAGTAAATTTAGGCTATCCCTGACAGATATTTTTCTAACCTATTCTTAAAAATCTACAGCGGTGGGGATTCCACAGCCCCTCTTTGTAACATGTGCAGGAGGGAAAGCAGTAACAATAATTGTTTCACGGGAATCGGAGCTGCACATTATTTTAAGCTGATGCAGTTTTATATTTCTAGCCCATGTAAAAAGCTTACAAATTTGTCCACTTATGTGACACTTACTGAACCTAACAAACAAGGCTCCTTCAAAATTTATCAGTTTCCAAAGGCTGTTTCACCAGGGATTTGTAACTGGAGTTATAGTACTTTCCCATCATGCATAATTTCTCTGTCCTCATCTTTAGAACAGAGCAGCTGGATACATTCAAAAACAAAATAATAGTACCAATAATAAGTTTCTTAGTGATCCAAATTCTAATTTCTAAGGTGATCGTGTCATATGCTTTCTTGCTCTCTCCGCAGTGGAGAGGTAAGGTTGCTGTGGAAGCTAGCATTTTTATTGTGAAGCTATTTTCATTAAAGAGATCATCCTGCATGAAACAACAGCCACCGACTGATTTTTTTCCCCTTCTTGACTAGTAATATATTAGTATTATCCCTGCAACCAAAACACTTGGGATACTTACGAGAACTGATCAGCTGAGGTAAAGGTGATGAGCACCTCCTGCCTTGACTCACTGGCAACTTGCCTCGCACCCCATTTTGCAGCCACATCAGAGGAGTTCACGAAAACATGCATTGACTAATGGGAGGGTTGTCCACAGTGGACTCTATCGGTGCCTTCAACCCATCCCAACCCTTGGGGGAGGACAGTTCAGGAGCAGGTATCAAGGCCTGACACCAGTAGCATCCTACAGTATTCAACCGGAGCAGCTGTGGCTGGTGAGATGAATTCTACAGCTCTGCCCTTCTGTGTGAAGGGTCACTTCCAGGTCTCATCAGCACTGTTTGCGCCATTTGGCCTGTCGTACAGAAGCACCAAAAAGCACTCCAGCAGAGACACACTTTCATCATCAATAGATTGCGGTGCAGCAAGCAAATCCATGAGAGCAGGGCACGTTTCCGCAAATACCTTTGAAGTCTCCCGTGTGGACTTCTCTCCTCTTCCGGCAAAGGCAGACAATGTACCACAATCAGGATAGTCATGAACCGCTGATGAAGCCTTTGCTTTGCTTTGGCCAAGTGAATAAGCTATGTCACGAGCAGGTATATATCTTAAGTGTGGAGTGGTATCAAATCCAATCCATAGTGCAGGAATCTGAAGCTTTTGTATATATGTAACAGCAAGGATTGCCACATCTGTGTCAACTAGATACATAAAAACTTCCGTACATCCTTGACTGAATGCATCAGCAGCATACAGCCTCATGATTGCATGGGGAAAGGCTGGTTTTATGTGCAGGGCTGCAGTGTACGGTCAGTGGAGATTACCTTTTTGCCTTCTACTGACAATTTTGCATGAGCTGGCAACGGCCCCATATCTGAACATCTTTACTGGGTCATGTCCTAAGATTGTGGCAGATTTCATGCTTTTGTCATAAAACCCACAATTCCACCTTTTTTTCCAATCTGATTGGCGAGAAGTGTGGCAGCGGGCGGCAGGAGACATGGAACTTTGGCTGAAGCCCCCTGGATTTTGCAGACTCAAACCCAGCACAGTGATGGACCCAGTGGAAAGAGGAGTTTGAGCTGTACACAGACTTGGTCACGCTGGAAGATGACAACATCAGGAAAGTAAAACTATTATTTTATCTTATTAGGGAGCAGGACAGAGAGATCTGCCCCAGTCTCAAGCTCACCAGTGCCTCAAGCCTAAGAGCTGTCCTAGGATCCCTGGGGCCCTATTGCTTCTCAAAGCAGAACAAAACTGTGGATCAACACAGCTTTTTCACTAGAGACCAATCTGCAGGGGAGGGAATTTACTCCTATGTTACTGCCTTATGCACAGTGGCTGTAATATTGGGGAGTTGACAGGCTCCCTAATTTGGGACAGAATAGTCTGCGGCCCTTGGAATCACCACCTGTGGAAGCGGCTGCTCCAGGAAAGTGATGTCACACTAGACAGATGCTTAGACATGAGGTGTGCAGCCGAAGCCTCAAGAGAAAGGATGAAAGCCCTTGTAGTCACAACACCCTCTGAAGTACATGCAGTGAGACAACAGCAAAGGAAAGCAGGTGTCCAGGGTTCCATGCGCATAGTGAGATTCATGTACAGTGGTACACACAGTGAGTGCACGAGCAGAGGAAAGTCTCAGAAAGATTCAGTCAGACTTGTACAAGAGAGGGATGGCACATTAGATGGTGGTGATGACATCATGACTCTCTCCTTGAATCTGAGGGCATATCAAATTCAGGATGACAGGACAGGAAAGCGACAAGGGGCAATACCAACTTCTCTGCATGCAACAATATGAATAGGGAAACACCCTGTGTGATTTCAGCTGACTAGTGTGGCCTCCTGTAGTGACTCCTCAGGGTAAATTGAACCCGAACGCCCTTGTTATACACAGCAGGCACAATTTATTAATGTAGAATGACAGCATACTGCAGCCCTTAGGAGAATGTGACTTCATAGTAACTAACCCAAAAAACAACAGACAGTACCAACTGAAGTTTGTGTTGTTGGATGGTAGGGAAGAAATGGGGGAGTCCCATAGACAATGGAGACAATTTTAAATGCACACGGGGATGTTTTCAAAGGTAATGTGTGCCTTGAAGGAAACTGTAACTGGAAGTAGACCCCTGTGATACCCTTCTCAGGTCTATCAGAACCATGAACCACTGTAAAAAGTTCCAGAGGGGTAGCCGTGTTAGTCTGTACACAGAAAAAACAACGAGAGTCCTGTAGCACCTCAAAGACTAACAAATTTCTGTGGGCATAAGTTTTCGTGGGCTGCAACCCCCTTCATCAGATGCATGAAGTGGAAATCACAGATAAGAAGTATATATATACATCCAAGGGTAAAAAACATAACAATGGGGAGGGCAAGTGCTAATAAAGTCAGTTCAGTTAGAGTAGATGAGGCCTATTCACAACCGTTGATTAAAAGGTGAGAATGTGTGAACAGTGACAATTACTTCTTGTAATGAGATAACCATTCCAAGTTCCTATTCAGACCTGATTGTTTATTCAGTCCCTGATTCAGTCTGATTGTGTCAAGTTTGTATACGAGTTAAAACTCTGCCGTTTCTCGTTGAAGTCTGTTTTTGAAGTTTTTTTGTTGAAGAATGGCAACTTTCAAGTCAGCTACTGACTGTCCTGGGAGATTGAAGTACTGGCTTATGGAGGTTACCACTTTTTATGTCTGATTTGTGTCCATTTATTCTTTTGCGTAGTGACAGTCCAGTTTGGCCAATGTACATGGCAGAGGGGCATTGCTGGCACATGATGGCATATATTACATTAGTAGATGTGCAGGTGAATGAGCTCTTTATGGTGTGGCTGATGTGGTTAGGACCTGTGATGGTGTCACTAGAGTTGATGTGTGGGCAGAGTTGGCAATGGGGTTTGTTGCAGGGATAGGTTCCTGGGTTAGTGTTCTTGTTGTATTGTGTACAGTTGCTGGTGAGTATTTACTTCAGGTTGGGGGTCTGTCTGTAAGCAAGGATATGCCTGCCTCCCACTGCTTGAGTGAGTGAGGGATCATCTTCTAGGATAGGTTGTAGATCCTTAATGATGTGTTGGAGAAATTTTAGCTGGGGGCTGTAGGTGATGGCCAGTGGTGTTCTGTTGTTTTCTTTGTTGGGTCTGTCCTGTAGCAGGTGAGTTCTGGGTACCCATCTGGTTCTGTTAATTTGTTTCTTCATCTCCCCAGTACAGGTGGGTACTGTAGTTTTAAAAATGTTTTATGGAGATCCTGTAGGTGTTTGTCTCTGTCTGAGGGATTGGAGCAAATATGGTTGTATGTTAGGGCTTGGCTGTAGACAATGGATCGTGTAATGTATCCAGGGTGGAAGCTGGAGGCATGAAGGTATGTATTGCAGTCAGTTGGTTTTCGGTATAGGGTAGTATTAATGTGACCTTCCCTTATTTGTATTGTAGTGTCCAGGAAGTGGATTTCTTGTGTGGACTGGTCCAGGCTGAAGTTGATGGTGGGGTGGAAATTATTGAAATCCCAGTAGAATTCTTCAAGGGACTTTTTCCTGTGGTTCCAGATGATGAAAATGTCATCAATGTAGCGTAGGTAAAGAAGAGGTGCTTGGGGATGAGTTTTGAGGAAGCGATGTTCTAGGTCAGCCATAAAAATGTTGGCATACTGTGGGGCCATGCGTGTGCCCATAACTGTGCCGCTGACTTGAAGGTATAGATTGTCTCCAAATCTGAAGCAGTTGTGGGTCAGGACAAAGTCACAAAGTTCAGCTACCAGGTGTGCCATATCATCATCAGGGAAAATGTTCCTGATGGCTTGTAGCCCATCTTTGTGTGGAATGTTGGTGTAGTGAGCTTCTACATCAATAGTTGCTAGGATGGTGTTTTCTGGGAGATCACCGATGGATTGTAATTTTCTCAGGAAGTCAGTGGTATCACGAAGATAGCTAAGCATAGGTGGCATAGGGCCTGAGGAGAGAGTCCATATAGCCTGACAGTCCTGCTGTGAGAGTGCCAATGCCTGAGATGATGGGGCGTCCAGGATTCCTGGTTTGTGGATCTTGGGTAGTAGATAGAATAACCCTGGTCAGGGCTCAGAGGGTATGTCTGTGTATATTTGTTCCTGTGTTTGTTTAGGGAGTTTCTTAAGTAGATGTTGTAGTTTCTGTTGGTATTCCTCAGTGGGATCGGACGGTAGTGGCTTGTAGAATGTGGTGTTGGAGAGTTGTCTGGCAGCCTCCTGTTCGTAATCAAACCTATACATGATGACTACAGCACCTCCTTTGTCAGCCTCTTTGATTATAATGTCAGACTTGTTATTGAGGATATGGATGGTGGTGTGTTCTGCACGGCTGAGGTTATGGGGCAAGCGATGTTGCTTGTCTACAATCTCAGCTTGTGCACGTCGGAGGAAACACTCTATGTAAAAGTCTAGTCTGTTGTTTCGACCGTCAGGAGGGTGTCCATGCAGAATTCTTGTTGCAGTGTTGGTAGGAAGGCATCTGTGGGTTAGTGTGTTGTTCAGCGGTGTGGTGGAAATATTCCTTGAGTCAGAGATGGCGAAAGTAGGATTCCAGGTCACTGCAGAACTGTATCATGTGTGTGAGGGTGGTGAGGCAGAAAGAGAGTCCTCGAGACAAGACAGACTCTTCTGCTGGGTTAAGTGTATAGCTGGATAGATTTACAATATTGCTGGATGAGTCAAGGGTATCACAGTTGTGGTCCTTTGTGGCACTTAGGAGCTTAGATAGTTTAGAGTCCTTTTTCCTCTGTAGAGATGCAAAGTGAGTGTTGTAAATGGCCCATCTTGTTTTTTTTAAAGATCAGCCATGTGGATGTTTCTGTGGAAGTTTGGCTTTTCATGAGATTTTCCAGCACTGAGAGTTCTTTCTTGATCTTCTCCTGTTTGCTGTACAGAATGCTGATCAGGTGGTTCTGTAACTTTTTTGAGAGTGTGTAACACAGTCTCTCACCGTAGTCTATGTAATATATCGACCGTAATGGATTTTTCACTTTCAGTCCATTTGGTATGATGTCCATTTGTGTGCACTTGGAGAGGAAGTTGATGTCTGTCTGTATCTGTATCTGTTACTGCTCTGCTGCAACAGGAGTGAGCTTTGCTGCTGCTAAACTATGAGTCAGCTCCCTGACATACCAGCTTGTCTGCCTTGCTAGCAAACTCCGCAGGACTCTGCCAGTCCAAACCTTGCCTTACAGATAACAATCAGTGAACCCCAAGTCCTGAGTCCCCCAAAGACGTCTTTCTGTAGTGTCCAGTCCCTCTCCCTGGACCCTTAGAGAAATTGTCAAGTTTGCTGCTTGCAAGGAGGCAGCAGAAACATAAAGCTGTTGGTTTGGCTGAGGATTTTACCCTTCATTTTAATACACAGCACTAAGGCGGTTTGGTAATAAAACAAGATTGTTTATTAACAAAGAACAGATATTTAAGTGATAATAAGTAAAAACAGAAGACACCGTTATGGTTACAAGTAAAACAAAACAAAACAAAACACACCTTCCAGAGACTCCAACTTAATTTCATCAAGTTGCGATCCTGATCTAAGCAGGTTTCTCACATCTAGTCAGTTCTCAAAGACCTCAACCCCTTTGCTTCAAGGATCCAACTTTCTCGATTAAAAGGGCTCTGATCCTTTGTGTCCATTAAGTGATGGATTACAAAACGGCTTTTTGGTTCTACTGCTATCTTCCCAAAGTTCATTGATCCTGTTTTAAGAGGCAGGAAGTCTTCCTGGGGGTGCAGCCTAATCCCCCATCGAGATTATTAACTGGTCATCTTCCCTCACTTCTCACTTGATGGCTTTGTTTACTTTACAAGTAAGTTTTCTTTTCACTGTCTCTGGTCTCACCTTACTTAATTTACATTTTTGACACAGTCAAGCTTGTGAAATAACATTCCTTTGACTAGGATAAGGTGGGGTTAGGCACTGTCTGCCAAACACATTTGAGGAACATATTTCCAGCACACATCTCTATGTAATTATTGATACCCTGCCTGTACATGTAATTATTGATACCCTGCCTGTACATACATCACACAATGCTATTAATTACCAGCATGTTATCAGTTTGCATGTGATACCTTACGTGACACCTTTTAGATACAGAGGATGACAACAGCAAGCTGGGGTGGTGAATGGATAAGGCCGGATGAGAGTTCTGCTATGATGTGCCCTCTGACGATTGGCACTAAGGGGCTTCCCCAGACACAGCCCCAAAGCGGAGCATGTGTGCTTGCCACATAGTCCAGCCTGGATAAGCAGCACGGTGGCGGTAAAGAAGCAATCAGGAAAATTATGCAGCTGAACAGACCCAAAGCCACTAAACCAAGCATTGAAAAGATGCTGCTATCCATTGCCCACAATTCAGGACCTTGTGCCAGAACTTCTGAAAGCCAGAATCTTTACAGTGTTGTGTGAGAGGAATGGGTTTTGGCATGTACGCCCGGATAAAGAGTCCAGCATATTGACAACCTATGCAATGTCATTTGGTCACTACAGATGGCAGTACATGCTGTTGGGCATAAACCTTGGCCAAGAGGTGTTCCAGAGAGAACTCACCAAGCTCTGGAAGGACTGCCTGGGATGAAAATAACTGCAGATGATACCCTCATTGGAGGTGAATGGAGCAATAATACAAAAGCTGAAGAGGACCCACGGCAGCGACGGAGGGACAAGAACATAAAACTGAACCCAGGAAAAAAAGTGACTCAGACAAAGTGAGGTGACATACATTGAACATCTGCTCACAGCAGAGGGACTGAAAGCTGATCTGAACAAGATCAGGGCAGTAAGAGACATGGCAGCTCCAGTTGATGTGAAAGGGGTACAGTGCTTCATAGGAAGGACAACTTTTCTATCTGTGTTCTGTCCATCCCTGGCTGCAGCAGCAGAACCCAGACATCAGCTCATGAGGTAGGATATTGAGTGGGACTAGGCAGGTCCCCAACCACAAGCATTTGACATGCTGAAACAAATAATGGATGCCCCTGTCCTGAAGTATTACAAGCCAAGAGAGCCACTAATACTCCAGCATGATGCATTTGGAGGAAAGATAGGGTGTTGCAGGAGTAACCAGTTTCTTATGCCAGCAGAGCTGTGTCAGAGAAGTAACAGGGGCATGTCCAATAGGAAAAAAAAAACTTCTGGCTGTGAAATTTGAAGTGGAGCAATTTGATCAGCAGATCCAGGGCCACCCAGTGAGTGTGCAATTAGACAATAAGCCACTAGTGACAATCATGACAAAACCCCTTCTTAGAGATCTAAAGAGATTGCAGTGCATGTTGATGTGCCTCCATTGTGCTACCACGTAGGGCTCAGATATTTTCCAGGATGATTACTGGCATTAGCCGACACCCTGAGCAGAGCAAATATACCCAGGATCAGTGACCTGGGGGAAGAGGATCAGGGCATTGAATCCGTTAACATGCTGCACCATGTCTCAGTTTGATTTCCATCACTGTTGAAAATCAAAGAGGTAATGGAAAAGGACATCCAACTGTATGCAATCAAGAGAGTGATGCTAGCAGGATGACTAGAAGACAAAAAGCACTAGTAGGAACAGAACCATATTTTCAAATTAAAAATGAGCTCAGTGTGTAAAAGGGAGGGGGAGAGCAGCGAGCTGTTGTCCCTATCTCATTACTTAAGGATGTCATGGAAAAGAACACATGCCTTAGTCCTGGGCATGGACAGCTATCTTAGATGGGCTCCCAGGAATGAATACACAACTCTGCTCCTTGACAGAAGGTGTGACACCTTCTGGTCAAGTGATAACTGCAGAAAGTTGTCCTCCCAACCATGGGAAAAGGTGGGAACAGACGTATCTACCTTCAGTGAAAAGCAGTACTTGATTTCTGTGGACTGTTAGTCAACTTTTTGGGAGGTTGATTCTCTGCATGATACAAAAAACTAGTCAGTGATTGGCAAACCGAAGAGCATTCTGGACTCTGTATTCACCATCAATTGACTCCAATTTGCCTTGAAAGAATTCAAGGAATTTGCACATAAATGGGATTTTGATCACCATATCTCCTCCCCAGCACACCCACAGAGTAATGGGAAGGCTAACGCAGCGGTGCAAACCACTGAGACTGTTACATACAGCTGTTTCTTCTGGGTCAGACCTCTTGTCAGCATTTTTGGCACACAGGAATATCTTAACACCAGAATACCAAAACAGTCCAGTGCAGACACTGATGGGACAAAAGATCAAAAACCTGCTACCAATAAGGGGAGATCTGTTGCAGCCAGAAGGATGGAGACATGACTGGTGTGGAGAAAGTAAATAAGGAAGTGTTATTTACTCTTTCTCAGAACCCAGGAACTAGGGATCACCAAATGAAATTAATAGGCTGTAAGGTCTGAGGCCTTTTTTTTGGCTAAGCTTAGGTCTTGTTCTTGGGCTAAGCAGTAGCAGACATATTAGGAGAGAAAGCAGCCATAAGCTAAGTAGTATGTAGTCACATCTTCACATTCCTGAAATTACATCGACAATGTAATATCGAGCTGTTAAGAAGGTGATACTGTCCTAATAGTACCTACCACCACCAGATAAAGAAACAGATCTTAAGATGTGCCAAGAAAACTTTGTTTGATAGCATTCTGTCTGGAAAGGAATCACTTATCAACAGTTGTGGTTTTAAAATCTACTCTTCCTATTATTTTGTCTTTATGGTACCCAATTCTCTATTGTCTATCTGAATGATTTCTGTCTATTTTTTTATCGCTTCTGTCTATTGCTTAACTAAGATAACTAAGTGTGATCAATTAAGGTAGTCAGGTATGATTGGTTAAAGAATTATTTTGCAATATGTTAGGATTGGTCAAAGAATTATTTGGTAATGTGATTGGTTAAGATATAGCTAAGCAGGACTCAAGTTTCACTAAAAAAACTGGGGTCCAAGTGGGAGACCAGCTAGCTGGAAGAAGAAAAGGGGAACAAGAAGAATAAGGAGGAAAGAACTGAAGGAAGAAGAAGAAGAATCCACCTTCAAGACACCAACCAAGATCAGAGTTGCTAGAATCCCCTGCATGACCGAATGCAGATGAGATTGACCTTGCTCAGCCAACAGGGAAAGTCCTCCTGCCTGATCAGGATTGGTGAGCATAGCATTGTATGCTTATCATGTGTACTATGTTTGGCAATTGTTAATAAATAGAGGTTAAGGTTATTACTGTGTAAGACTCTATCACTAGTATAAGATCCTACAAACCCACAGTAGTATACACCTGGAGCAGTCCGAATTTGGGAAAGGGTGTGGGTACTTATATTAACCAGTTTAATTTCACCCCAAACCTTACGAATTCAGTATGGGTGACCCTGAGGCCTAGAGTGTGAATTGGCTAAGGGTAGGTGCCTTTCCCTCAGAGTCCTATGGACAAGCAAAAGGTGGAGGTGCCTAAATTAATCGGGTTACACCTGGAGCCCTACAGACTGGGAAAAAGTGGGGTGCCCTAGTGTATGGGTAACAAGGCAGCAGGTTTAAAATGAACAAAAGGAAGTATTTCTTCATACAACACACAGTCAATATGTGGAACTCTTTGCCAGAGGATGTCGTGAAGACCAAGACTATAACAAGTTCATGGAGGATAGGTCTATCAATGGCTACTAGCCAGGATGGGCATGGATGCAAAAACATGCTCTGAAATGCCCCTAGTCTCAGTTTGCCAGAAGTTGGGAATGGACAACAGGGGATGGATCACTCAATGATTACCTATTCTGTTCATTCCCTTTAAAGCACCTGGCATTGACCACTGTCAGAAGACAGAATACTGGGTTTAATGGACCATTGTTCTGACCCAATATGGTAATTCTTATGACACCACTGAGAGGTAATAGCCAACAATCTGAGAAACCAGGCACTAGAGTATGTGAGGTCCATCAAGTACCTAATGACCCTTTACACAGGCACTCCTTTGAGGATCCAGCCAGTAGAGAGACAGTAGTGATCTAAAGGAGTCATGATGGATGTACTGGCACCCAGGTCATACAAGGTGACTATGCAAGGGGGACAAATGTTCTGAAGGAACAGGAGGCATTTATGAGCCAGCCAGCACAACACCCAGAGATAGCCTACAAAGATACTGAGATCACCACAGAATGGAGAGATGAAGAACCATCTGAAGGCCACCCACACAGAGGAGGAGACTCCGTAGAAAGATACTTTGCTATATTTGCAGATAGAGATAAATCACTTTTGGTGTGGTCACCTGTTGGGGAAACCAAACTATCACAAAGATTATGTAACCAGCTGAGTCTGTGGTAAAGATGAGACTCCAACTCAACTATGTGCTAGCAACCTCTGGCTAAAGGGCTACAGGGTGTGGATCTGGGCATCACATATTTTTAATGTTTATATTTAAAAGGTTTGTAAAATAGGAAAGATGTATCATGATCAATGGAACTGGAGTCAGAAAGCTCATGTTCCCTGGAGGGACTATTATTGATGGGACACTGGAGAAACAAGGAATGCTGGGAAGTTAGGCTGAAAGCAAGTCAGCCACATGAACAGAGCAGTGCAATGCACAGGGTTTAATAAAGTTCCACTTCTTCAACTTAATCTGAATTCAGCATCTCCCTTTGCAAATGAAAAAGGTCCTTAGTTCCCATTGACACTTGGAAGTTGCTCGGTATCTTCCTAAATCAGGCCTAGATAGGTCATATTCATTCATGGTGTAATGCCACTGTAGCTCTTGAAATTCATGCAATTTCATTGACTTCACTGGAGTTGTATGAGGGGTAAATTTGGCTCACTGGTGTCCATGACTACGGACATGACTACGGCCTTTTCTACACTTGAAAATTAATTCAGATTGAGATAGTATATGAATTTAAAGTGCAACAGCTATTTCAGACCAACTCCATGTGTGGACACCCTTATTCTAGAATAAGAGTGCCCATACATGAGGTTATTCAGGAGTAGTTATTCCTGTATGGCTATTCTAGAATACCTCTATGCAGAGACAAGTCCTAAATGTCTAGCGAGCAGCTCCAGGGACTTTAGACTTGGCTTGTGTTATGAGTCTAATGATTTCCTCCTCCAGGACAGCCAGATTAAACATCCAGTTGGCCACTCATCTGAAAAAATGGAAGGGCATGTGCTCTGCTGATATACTCTCTCGCTGACATTTTATTTTTCAGCAGCATAATCATCCTTCTCCAATAGCTAGTAATAGAAGAAGGCAAACAATTTGCTAGTATCTATTCACTTAGCAGTCCTATCACGTTCTAGTGTCTCTTTTGCCAGAATGGAGACAGTCCTCTTTGGAGGCCTCAGTAACCTGGACAACAGATGCGCTGTTTTATTGTAGTTTGCATTTAATGTAAGGTAAAAAGGCTGCTTTTTTGTTGTTATAATTTTTTTTTTTTAAAGAAGAAAAGCAGTTAGCTTTGTTCTAGCAGAGGCCAATTTGTCAAGAGTCATGGGAAGGGGAAAGAGAAAGGATGACCTTGGGCTAGATACTTTTCAAGGGCTTTGATTCTTTTCTTTAGCCTCATTGAACATAACCCATGATTTCACTTCGTAAACACAAAACCATAGGAACTGCTGTACCGGAACAGAGCAATGGTCCATTCAATCCAGTATCAGGCCTCTGATAGCAGCCAATGATGGATGCTTCCAAAAGGTGTAAAAAAAAACCCCATTATGTGTCTAATTGGGCAATAGAGCACCATGGGGGGAAATCTGCAGCTGACTCCAGCTGGTGATCAGTATATTATCTGAAGAATGAGAAGTGATAACCCTTGTAAATTTTTATCCCAGCTACTGTAATGGCAGCTGCTCTTCTTATTCATGAAAATATCTGTACAATTGTCTTCAGCATGAAAGAACATGTTTCCACATATGCATTAATAGTTTAAAATGGCCAAAAAATGTCATTGTATGTGTCTATCTAGTTTCCTGTGTTTTCCTATGTTCTTGTAGTCTCTCACCACCTGAAATGCAGGGTCAGTGATTGCTCAAACAATAGTCCAACTTGTCAGAGTGCCCATCCTCATTTAGAATCTTCCTGGATAGCGGAAAAGCACTGAAAGTTTCAACCAAAGACAAAAAACCAAATGGAAAAAAGAAGAAAGTTGCTACCATTAGAGCAGTGAGGCTGTGGATCAACCTCCAATTAGGAAAAGTTGTGGCGGAGGGAGGAAAACAACCTAACTTGTTTTAAGATAAATCTTAATAATTTTATGAATGCAGTTGTATTTTGGCTTCCCTGAGTTAGCAGGTGACTGGACTAAATGACCCAGGAGGTCCCATCAGATCCTGTGTCGTATGAAACCTGCCACACTCAAACAGCACCAGGAAAACATAAAACCAAACCATTTTATTGGGTTGGCCCAACATTTCCTCTTTGGCAAGTCAACAACATATAGAATTATAGCCCCTTTTGAGTTTGAAAGGATATTTAGTGTGTCATCTGTCCCATTCCCTTCGCCAAGTTAGAATTGATTTCACTTTTTGTAAACATCCTGATAGATGGTGTCTAATCTAGCTTTGTTGTTTCTGCTTAATAAAATTCCACACTTCCCCTTGGCAGCTTCTTCAACTGCCCTAACTTTTCTTAAACTGCAGTTACAAAGCTTTTACTAGGTTTCTTTCTCCTGCATGTCAAACCCATGAGTTCTTTTGGGCAACAAAATGGCAGATGAAATGCAATGTTGATAAATGCAAAGTAATGCACATTGGAAAACATAATCCCAACTAGACATAGAAAATGATGGGGTCTAAATTAGCTGTTACCACTCACAAAAGAGATGTTGGAGTCATTGTGGATAGTTCTCTGAAAACATCCACTCAATGTGCAGCAGCAGTTAAAAAAGCTAACAGAATGTTGGGAATCATTAGGAAAGGGATAGACAATAAGACAAAAATATTGTATTGACTCTTTATAAATCCACAGTACACCGACATCTTGAATACTGCGTGCAAATCTGGTTGCTCCATCTCAAAAAAGATGTATTGGAACTGGAAAAGGTACAAAAAAGGGCAACTAAAATGATTAGTGGTATGGAAAAGCTTCCATATGAGGAGAGACTAATAAGACTGGGACTTCTCAGCTTGGAAAAGAGATGACTAAGGGAGGATATGATAGAGGTCTATAAAATCATGATGGTGTGGAGAAAGTAATTAAAATGTTATTTACTCCTTCTCATAATACAAAAACTAGGAGTCACCAAATTACATTAATAGGCAGCAGGTTTAAAATGAAAAAAAGGAAGTATTTCTTCACACCACACCATTCCACAGTCAACCTGTGGAAATCCCTGCCAGATGATGTTGTGAAGGCCAAGACGATAACGGCATTCAAAAAAGAGCTAGATATGTTTATGGAGGATAGGTCCATCAATGGCTATTAGCCACGATAGGCAGGGATTGCTGTTTGCCAAGGGCTGGGAATGGCTGAAGGGATGGATCACTTGATAATTACTTGTTCTATTCATTTCCTCTGAAGCACCTGGCATTGGCCACTGTTGGAAGAGAGGATACTGGGCTACTGACCCAGTATGGCCATTCTTATGTTCTTCTGTCATTGACTAAAATAAACTGATGATGTTCTCAGAACATGAGCCTGACCCAAACCCCATTAAAGTCTACAGGAGTCCTTCTATGGAATCCAATAGGATTTTTGATGAAAGCACCCTAAGTAATTCTTGCAAATCCACATGTACACAACATATATGGGACAATATTCACTTTGGTGCAGACAGAATTATGCAATGTCCTCAAAAAGTCCTGGGGATTTATGAAGGAGTCATGAATTGCACATATTGTGAATACTTCAAAATAGAGATGGGCAAATTCTTTTCCAGTTTGACAAACAAAGAAACAAAAAAAAAATCACATTACATATTTGGTTAGTTTCCAGAAATATTTGAAATTTGTTAGCAAATCAGAAGATCCCAGTCAGCTTCAGAAAACTATGCGTCCATCCCCCTTATAATCTTTAGCTGGGTGGTTTGGGCATTTGCCTGAGAGATAGGAGAGCAGGAGTTGAATGCACTCTCTAGAGCAGGGACTTGGATTGCCTTTCCTCCTATAGGAGTGCCCAAACTGCCAGATTATAAACCAGGCTATTCTGTGCTGAATATGTTCCACTCTGTGTAAATACTTAACTATTAATTGGGCCAGAGAGAGAGAAAGTGTGTGTGTGCACACAAATGACTCTTTATCCTGGTTTTAGAGAAACAAGGTGGGTCAGGTAATATCTCTTACTGGACCAACTTTTATTGGTGAGAAACGCTTTCAAGCTACACAGAAGTCTTCTTCAGTTTTGGGAAAGGTACTCCCAGCATCACAGCTAAAAACAAGATGGAACAGATTGTTCAGCATAAACAGTCTGTTGACGCAGGCCAGCTGCAGATGTTTAATAGTTACAATAGTTAACACTGACTGAAAGAGACCATTCAAGGTGAAGTGGCCCTCCTCTGTGTCAGGCAGCATGACTTGAATCCTACACCTCCTAGATGAATGCCTGAATCATCAGACTAACGAGTTGTTCTTGCTTCTGATTATATTTGAGCCTCACTTAGTACCCGGAAAAATCATGGAGCAAGTCCTCAAAGAATCGATTTTGAAGCTTGTAGTGTAGAGGAAAGTGATCAGGAACAGTCAGCATGGATTCACCAAAGGGAAGTTATGCCTCACCAACCTAATTGCCTTCTATGATGAGATGACTGGCTCTGTGGATGTGGGGAAAGCAGTGGATGTGATATATCTTGACTTTAGCAAAGCTTTTGATACAGTATTCCTGCCATCAAGTTAAAGGAGTATGGGTTGGATGAATGGACTATAAGATTCTTAGAAAATTGGCTAAATCATTGGGCCCATTGGTTAGTGATCAACAGCTTGCTGTCTAATTGGCAGCTAGTATCAAGTGGAATGCCTCAGGAGTCGATCCTGGGGCTGGTTTGTTTAACATCTTCATTAATGATCTGGAGGATGGGGTGGATTGTACCCAAAACCAAGTCTGCAGATGACACTAAACTGGGGAGAGTGATAGATACGCTGGAGAGTAAGGATAGAGTACGGAGTTACCTAGACAAATTGGAGGATTGGGCCAATAGAAATCTGGTGAGGTTCAACAAATCAAGTGCAGAGTCCTGCATTTAGGATGGAAGAATTCCATGCATTGCTACAGACTGGGCACTGACTGATTAAGCAGCAGTTTTGCAGAAAAAGACCTGTGTGTTACAGTGGACAAGAAACTGGATATGAGTCAACAGCGTTCCCTTGTCCCAAGACGGCTAATAGCATATTGGGCTGCATTAGTAGGAGCATTGCCAGCAGATCGAGGGAAGTGATTATTCCCCTCTATTTGGCATTGGTGAGGCAGCATTTGGAGTATTGTGTCAAGTTTTGGGCCCCCTACTACAAAAAGGATGTGGACAAATTGGAGAGTCCAGTGAAGGGCAACAAAAATGATTAGGGGGCTGGAGCACAAGACTTATGAGGAGAGGATGAGGGAACTAGGCTTTTGTTTAGTCTGCAAAAGAGAAGAATGAAGGGGGATTTGATAGCAGCCTTTAACTACCTGGAAAGGGGTTCCAGGGATGATGGAGCTAGGCTGTTCTCAATGGTAGTAGATGACAGAACAAGGAGAAATGGTCTCAAGTTGCAGTGGGGGAAGTCTAGATTGGATATTAGAAAAAGTTTTTCACTAGGAGGGTGGCAAAGCACTGGAACGGGTTGCCTAACTGGGATGTTTTAGCTGAGGTTAGTCCTGCTTTGAGCAGGGGGTTAAACTAGATGAACTCCTGAAATCCCTTCCAACTCTAATATTCTATGATTTTATGATTCTATGTGTTTATAAAGTGAAACAGCTTTAATGGGAGAACTTGAGTGTAGACTACCCAGTAGCCTGGGGGTTAGGGCATGGAATCCTTGCAGGTATTACTCCGGGTGAATAAGGATAGTTCAGGTGGTAGCAAGTTCAATTCCTTGCTCTGCTCCAGGTTTCCTGGGAGAGTGAGACCTTTGGCAATCTCCTTAGGGTAAGTCTACATTGCAATTAAACAACCAGTGATGGCCTATGTCAGCTGAGTTGGTCTCCCAAGGCTTAGGCTATGGGGCTGTTTAATTGCCTTGTACATGTTCAAGCTCGGGTGGGAGCGTGGGCTCTGAGAGACCCTTGAGCAGTCTCCGAACTGTTTCTTGACTCTCCAAATCTCTTTGACGAATAACGACAAACTGAATATTTTGTCTAAAGAACAGGTCTTTTGGGCAAGGTTTCCAATACTTTCTGATTGGTTCTGACTGGCGCAGAAGTACCATGAGGAGAGTTTCTCTCATGACATTTTGGTTATTCTGCTTCCAGTCTTGACCAGGACCAATGAGTGCACAAGAATTAATATAAATTAGGGCCCGGCTCCAGCAAGGAGCTTTGTCTGGACTCACACTGAAATCCAGGTGCATAGAAGTGAATGTTTGTCTGTCTCCAGAAGGAACAGTGAAGTTATGGGGAGTCCAGGTGGGAACAGGTGGCCACCCATGTGGTGTTCCTTGGAGAATCCAGACCTCAGTCATCTGGCACCCATTCTTCAATTCCATCTTTCCTTGCCCCTGCTCATCTCTCTCATAAACCAAGCATGCACTCCAGGCCGGCTTTAGGGTGAGCCAGGTAGATTACTGCCCCTGGTGCCCTGGTGAGGGGGGGGTGCCATGTGAGAGCGCAGAGGTGCACGCTGCCGGCTGGTGGAGGAGAGCCGCAAACTCATAGAGGCGACACATGGGGGGGGGCACATTTTTCCTTGCTTCCTCCCAGTGGAGGAATGTGGGGGGGTGGGGGAAAGGTGAGCAGTGACGCACAGGTAATGCTCTCCCCGCCCACCCAACATTCCTCTACATCCCCCTAGAGGGTTGTGGAGGTGAGGGGAGAGCAAGGAGCAACGCCAGGGCTCCCTGCATCCAGGTCACTTTCCCCACCTGGGCTACACTGTGAGGCGAACATCAGGAGCTGCTGCCCTACTGCCCTCCCTTTGCACATCCCAGGTGGGGAAAGTGACCTGGATGCATGGGTTGCTCCTCACTCCCCCGCCCAGAGCTCCGTAGTGGGGCACAGAGGAGGCAGAATTCGAGGGGGGAGCAAGCAGTAATGCCAGCCGCTCACTGCATCCAGGTCACTTTCCCCACGTGAGTGCAGGAGTAGAGTGCAAGAGTTAGGGGAGAAGCGGGCACAGTGCAGGGGTTAGAGGTGAAGAGGGCACAGAAGGGCGTTAGGGAGAAGGAGGCATTAAAAGAGAAGGGGTTATTCATTATTATGATTATTGAGTATTTTACAAATAATTTCAGACATATGTCTCAGATTAGATGCCTGAAATCATGCTCAGTTTGATCTGTAACGACCATCTCTCAGCTTCTCTGCTGTAGAACAAGATGGGTCCATCTCCCTCTTTGTCTGCCTGGGTTTTCTCCTTCTCTTACTTTATTCTTGAGAGCATTCAGAAACCTATCAGAGGGGGGCCATAGATTTGATCTGGAAACCTTTACTCTGCAGAGAGCCCTTAGTCATGCACCTAATCCCATTGAACTCATGAAGGTTGTAGGCTCTGTCCGTAGCTCAGCAGTTCAGAGTATTGGAGCAGCATTATGTGTTGTCTGCAAACATTTTAGTGTTTTGCTGCTGCCATGAAAAATAAGGAATGATTCTATGTTCTACCATACAGTCTTTGTATCCTGAAGTAAAATCACATATGCCAGACTCCTGTTGGCTATATACATAGCATGTGCTGTAAGAGATAAAGCATGTTTTCTTGACGATTCTGAGACAGACATTGCAGATGTGTAATGTTGTTAAAGGTAGAATGTATGGATTCACATAGGAGGGATTTCCCTACAAATTAATTCCTAATAAAGTGAATTTCTTAAGAATAAACACTGGAATCAATGTTTGCAATATAGCAGACAATGTATGTCCAAGTCCAAAAATGTATGTCCCTTATGCCCTGGTTTTTGCACTTGTTTATATATATTTTATTATTGCTTGTTATTTTTTAGCTAACATAGGAGTTGGAAGTGGTTGCTAAATTATACAATTAGAACAGCAGAACTCTGGAGAAGCAAATGCTGTGTATTTTGTATTCTGTTTGACTAGTTATTATGAATAAGTTTTTTAAGCCTTAATCTCTTGAGACTCAATTCCTGTTGTAGATGATGCAGTGTCCATCATATTTTACTGAAATGTGTGAAAGAGTGCACTTTGGTTTTCGATTGCTTACCTTCTACTTTTTTTTCAATAAGAAATACAAAAATAAAATGGGTAAAATTAATCTTTACCCTGTTTGTTTGTTTTAAAAAATGTTAGCTCTGCAATAACAAACCAACAAGAAGGAAAGCCAGTCTATAACCATGGCATTGTGTTAAAACCAGCTGGATAGGACAGATATAAGAGACAAGTTCTAAGTGGCATCTTTTACGATGTACAGAAAGAGCTGTTGTTGTGTGTAGCATTTTGAAGCTGAATTTCCTCCAAATCACATGATGTAGAATCATAGAATCATAGAATATTAGAGTTGGAAGGGACCTCAGGAGGACATCTAGTCCAACCCCCTGCTCAAAGCAGGACTAACCTCAGCTGTATCATCCCAGCCAGGGCTTTGTCAAGCCTCAATTTAAAAACCTCTAAAGATGGAGATTCCACCACCTCTCTAGGTAACCCATCCCAGTGCTTCACCACCCTCCTAGTGAAAAACCTTTTCCTAATGTCCAATCTAGACCTCCCCCCCTGTAACTTGAGACCGTTGCTCCTTGTTCTGTCATCTGCCACCACCAAGAACAGCCTAGCCTCATCCTCCCTGGAACCCCCTTTCAGGTAGTTAAAGGCCGCTATCAAATCCCCCCCCCTCATTCTTCTCTTTTGCAGACTAAACAAGCCCAGTTCGCTCAGCCTCTCCTCATAAGTCCTGTGCTCCAGCCCCCTAATCATTTTTGTTGCCCTCCGCTGGACTCTCTCCAACTTGTCCACATCCTTTTTGCAGTGGGGGGCCCAAAACTGGACACAATATTCTAAATGCGGTCTCACCAATGCCGAATAGAGGGGAATAATCACTTCCCGTGACCTGCTGGCAATGCACCTGCTAATGCAGCCCAATATGCTATTAGTCTTCTTGACAACCAGGGCACACTGCTGACTCATACCCAGCTTTTTATCCACTGTTACCCCCAGGTCCTTTTCTGCAGAGCTGCTGCCTATCTCGTCGGTCCCCAATCTATAGCTGTGCATGGGATTCTTCCTTCCTAAGTGGAGGACTCTGCACTTTTCTTTGTTGAACCTCATTAGATTACTTTTGGCCCAATCCTCCAGTTTGTTTAGGTCACTCTGTATCCTATTCCTACCTTCCAGGGTATCTACCACTCCCCTAGCTTCGTGTCATCCACAAACTTGCTGAGGGTGCAATCTACCCCATCCTCCAGATCATTAATGAAGATGTTGAACAAAACCAGCCCCAGGACCGATCCCTGGGGCACTCTGCTTGTGACCGGTGGCCAGCTAGACATGGAGCCATTGATCACTACTTGTTGAGCCCTATGCTCTAGCCAGTTCTCTATCCATTTTATAGTCCATTCATCCAACCCATACTTCTTTAACTTGCTGATAAGAATACTGTGAGAGACAGTATCAAAAGCTTTGCTAAAGTCAAGGTATATCACATCCACTGCCTTCCCTATATCCACAGAGCCAGTCACCTCATCATAGAAAGCAATCAGGTTGGTCAGGCATGACTTTCCCTTGGTGAATCCGTGTTGACTGTTCCTGATCACCTTCCTCTCTTCCAAGTGCCTTAAAATGGATTCCTTAAGGACCTGCTCCATGATTTTTCCAGGGATTGAAGTGAGGCTGACTGGTCTGTAGTTCCCTGGATCCTCTTTCCTCCCTTTTTTGAAGATGGGCACTATATTTGCTTTTTTCCAGTCCTCAGGGACCTCCCCCTGTTGCCACCAGCTTTCAAAGATAATAGCCAATGACTCTGCAATCACCTCAGCCAACTCCCTCAGCACCCTCGGGTGCATTGCATCCGACCCCATGGACTTGTGTATGTCTAATCCTTCTAAATAGTCTTGGACCTGTTCCTTCAGCACTGCGGGATGTTTGCCTCCTTCCCATTCTGTGCCATCCAGTACAGTAGTCTGGGAGCTGATCTTGTCTGTGAAGACAGAGGCAAAAAAGGCATTGAGTACCTCAGCTTTCTCCACATCCTCCATCACTAGGTCACCTCCCTCATTCTCTAAGGGGCCCACACTTTCCCTAATCTTCCTCTTGTTGGCAACATACCTGTAGAAACCCTTCTTGTTCCCCTTCACGTCCCTTGTCACACATAGTGTGATAAATTTCTTAAAACTTAGTGGTTCTCTGTTTTTTTGTCTTTGGAGCTGGGTGGCCAGATAGCAATGGCTGCTGACCAAGCACCCAGCTCTGAAGGTAGCGCCATCACCAGCAGGAGGACAGAGTAAGAATGGCAATACACCGTATATCATGCCACCCTTACTTCTCTGCTGCTGCTGGCAACTATAGAACATATTAATAAAGAGAAAAGGTAGTTTCTGTTTTGTGTAGGTGTCATCCTACTCGATGTCCCTGATTTTACAAATTATTCAGAGCTGGGAACCCAGCCAGCAGCCACTGCTCACTGGCTCTCCAGCCAGGGTTTAATTTGTGCTGAGGATGGCCCCCGCACCTCTTTCCATACAAATTAAGCACTGGGAGGGAGGCAGCGGGACCTATGGGGGGGGGATGCAGAGCCTGGGGACCCTGCGGGGGATGGGACAATGAGGGGGACACTGGGACCATGGGCAATAAGGGGGTGCAGCACCCGTGGGGGGTCAGGAGCATCAAAATATAAGTTTTCCCAGGGAACCATTTTCCCTACGGCTGACCCTGCATACACTTGTATAATGATAACAATTAGTTTTTATATAACACCTTTCATCAGCATATCTCACAGAACTTTGCAAAAGAGGTCAGTATCTCATTACCCCCATTTTACAGATGAGAAAAAAACAAAACACAAGGAGAGGAAGTGACTCAGCTAAAGTCATCCAACAGACCAGTTGTACAACTGGGATTTCAACCCAGAATTGCTATGTTCTACAGCAGCTCTCTAGCCACTAGACCATATTGCTCCTCTGCTTAGACTTGCCTTCAAGGCACTTTACAAACATTAACTAAGCCTCACACCACCCCTATTGTATATATAGCTAAAGTGAAGCACAGGGAGGCTGAGCAAATTTCCCAGAGTCATACGGCAAGACAGTAACAGCTGTGGACAGAAGTGCAATCCTTAGTCTCAGTTCCCTTCTCCAATCACTAGATCTCAGCCAATTTGTCACACTCCTTCTGAAAGTCCTTCAAAGTTCCAATAATATTTTTATTTAAATATGGATGGTGCCACAGCTTGTAACAATATCGGGTCTGTGACCTCTTTCAAGGTCCTAAAAACTAAAAATGTGAAGTACTAAAATAAATGTCACGGACTAACTGAATTATTAAAAAGAATTCCACTTGTATTTAAAAGGAAAGAAGAAGATTCAGAGTGTAATTTAAAACTTTGCAATTCTTTATCAGACTTCACCAAAATGCCATGAGATCATAACGTAACCCCTACACTCGAGTTCCAAGCTCAAAAATCTAATGTACCAAAATGAACTAGAATTCTATAGATCATATCTGATTAGGCTAAACAAGGGAATGGCAGCCTGAGGACGACATCTAATCGTATGCTTCAGAGCTGCTCTTTATGCAGCTCCATGTTCAAGAATGGCAAAGCACTTGTATCCAGCTTGCTCAATAACTTCTCTTGGAATGTGACCTCCATCGGGCTTGTCAGTTAGCAGGGCTTGTTTTCCAGGTTTAATTAAATGAATTAATTTCTGCATAACCTTCTCCAGGAAGAGTTGGGATGCCTCTTCTGAAATCGATTCAGCCCTGGAAAAACTGGTGGTTGCTTAGAATTCTTAACTTCCCTGCTCTTTTTTACCTAGCTTCTCAGGGACAGTTGCTTCCCTGAGGTTAAAATTATTTGCACAACGTTCGCTCTGGAAAGTCCACCAATTTTTATTACAACAACTGACTTTCCATTGTGTTTTGCTATATATAACAGAACAGATTAACACAGAGGAAAGCAAGTTGCTATTTAGTGCAGGTGTCTTCCTACTCATATAGTCCCTGATTTTACAAGTACTTATCCACATGCTAAACTTTCTTCTCACTGAAATGTCTATGAACTACTACTATCAGTTCTCTTAAAGGCACAGTTCACTAATTCTTCTTTCCCTAATCCCATCAGCTGGGGTTCGGTCATCAGGTAAGCTTTCACCATCTTCGTCAGTCCAAGGCAGTGCTAAATTCCACCTGTTTTCCATATTTTTGATGCATTTATCATTTCCTTGGCTTTCCTCAGGGTCCTTTTCCTCCCACACTTTCTTGCCATTCTATCTTCATGCTACACTTCATTCATCATCCGCATATATCCGAACCATCAACATCACACTTCCTGGATTTTGTCAGCCACATCAGACTTTGACTGCCATCCTAATACTTCAGTCAAGAAATTTGTCTCTTTGTGTAACTATTCTTATGGAATGAACACATCTCATCTCAAACATTTGTAGGTGTTGGACCTGTGACTTCTTTATTGCTTGCGCTTGTGCACCATACAGCATTGGAGGGCTCATCATTGTTCTATACAGTTGGGCTTTTAGTCTCACTGGCATATGCTTTTCATACACAACCCCTGAGATGTTATTCTACACTCTTCCAGCACTCCACAATTTGGACTGTATCTCAGGTTCAAGCTCACTGTGGTCAGTACATTGAGTATCTACCTTACTGAGTTAGAGAGATTGTGACTGTGCTAAATGTACTAATAAATTATTTGGAAATATAGAGGAGTGTGAGTGTGGAAATTGTGCACATTGGTGTTCCCAACTATATAGTAATTTTAATAATACTGGGCCTGATCTTGGGACAAGCACCTGTCAACCCTCAAAGTGATAACTGGGAATTCCTAGGTAATCAATATAATCAATACATGATCTATAGATCAGGCTACAATAGGCTGTAGAGCTTCACCCCATGATTCCTGCATCAATCCCAGAACTTCTGGATGAGGTAGAGCAGATCTTGTAGACAGAAAATCATTTCTTTACAAAGGGGCTGATCCAAGCCCATTTAAAGCAATGGGAACCTCTCTCCAGTGATTTCAGTTGGATTTCCATCAGGCCCAACCTTGCTTAGTTCCTCCTGAAATTGGTTAAAGAGTTTTTTTCATCCTTTACCATGAAATATAACAAAACAATTCCTGTATAATAGTATTTCTGTACCATCTCCCAAGTGGTTATGGGAACCATGGGGGTTCGCCCAGTCCAGCTCTCTGTAGTATCCTCTAGTTAATGTAGTTTTTAAATAAAGTAGCTCTACTTGAATTAATGAGCCATACCCGAGCTAATAGCTCAGAATATTGTATAACATGCCACTGCTCCTTAGAGAATTTTCTGTTGCGAGAAAGATTGCTATCTCAGCGGGAATAGTTGGGCAAATAAAGAAATTGATTAGTTTTTCTGAAATACCATTTTACACTATTTTCCCCATTTCTTACTTAGTAATATAAATAGTAATGATAATAACATCATTTACATTTTCAACTTGGAAGACTGGTTAAGGACAGCTGAAAAATTTTGTAAGAAGATGGTCTAGAGGCTGAGTCAAACTCATTGCCAATTCTATAATAAAATAACAATAAAAAATGAATTAGTTCTCACATCATATTTTTCAAAAAAAGTCATTCTCTCTGTCTCTGGCCCAATGACTGTTCCACTGTGGATAAATACTTAAACATGCATTGGCCCAGTGGGGGGAGGAAGAGAGAGATTATGTTGCCCAATGGGAGGGCACCCACCTAGGACATGGGAGACCCCCAGTCCAATCTCTGCCTTCTCCAGTCACTGACATTATTAAACCACAGTGTTGCAACTGTGCACATTAGGGTTCCCAACTATGTAGTAATTTTAACAATATTGGGCAGTTGAAACAGAATTAGAGACTTCTTTATCCATTAAGGTTTTATACTAGATGCCTCACTGTGGTAGGTGGGTAACTTCAATCTAAACCTGGACACACTGAGCCAAATTGATTTCAGAGGAAGTTAGGAGCCTAAATGTGAGTATCTGGACCTTTGTGATTACCCAAAGACATGCAGGTAGCTTGCAGCAGAACCAGGAACAAAACCCAGGTTTCCTGCATCCCATTAGAGAGCTGTGAGGTGGCTACTGTATATCTCCATCCTCTGATGTCCAAGGAATTGCTCAGATCCATTTTCATTTTGTGTACAGGCTGTATTTTATTCTAAAGCCACCCACCAACGCCAGTACATCACAGTTTCAACCTCTACTTCTTTCAGCCCTTCTTTTCTACAACCTTAGGAGAAAAGATGGCCTCTGCTCCCTAGGGAAGCACCATCATTCCAGGTCCAGCTAGCCCTGTCCTCTTCCCTCCCCTGTGGCACTGCCTGGCTTTTATCAGGTTGTTCAGCTGAGGACTAATTACTTCCTCATCTCCCTAGCCTCTCTTTCTGATTAGATAATTATTCAATCAGTCATTAGCAGGGGAGGGGGAATAATTGAGGCTCCAGTGATCAGTGTGATGACTCACCCGTCAGATCTCAGCACTCTGTCAAAGGTCCTTAAGTACAAGATTACTCTGTCCCCCATTGTATCATTAGGGATCTTCTTGCAGACTAAAGTACTACTCAGCATAAGAAAGGATGTCAGACCCTTACTTGTGTGTCTGTGTATGTATATGGCTGTAAAGGCAGCTTACAAATGCAGTTATTAAAATACACTGACAGTACTTTGCACTTCTACAGTGCACTTCATCTGAGGCCCTCTAAGCACCTCAGACACATCACCTCTTTGAGACAGGGAAATTGAGCCCACTCCAGTTCGTATTGACCTCAGTGGAACACACAGGCAAGTAAAGAGCTGTCCTGGGTGAGCAAGCAAAGCCATAATTTGGCCCTATTTGTATTTCTGTAGTTCATAGAGGCAACAATCAACATATGTCTCTGGAGAGCACCTAGCTCCTTGTTGGCAACATATAGTTAAGTATATTAAAAAAACTGCACAGAACATTAAGGTTGCAAAGTCAAACACTCAAATGTTAGGAAGTGCCAGCATTAAGGTTGCTGTGAAACTATAAACAACTGAAAAGAGGGTTTTATAGTGAGAATTGTCAGGCAAACAATTACAGGCTGTGCAACCAGCTCTACCTATAATAGTCTGACTCCTATTTTACCATTAATAATTACAGCTGCTGCATGACCATGAGATTCTCAGTCCCTTTTAGAATGCAGCAATAATTTTGGGTTCTTCAATCTAGCAGAGAAAGGTACAACACAATCCAATGGCTGGAAGTTGAAGCTAGATGAATTCAGATTGGAAATAAGTCATATATTTACAATGGTGAGAGTAATTAACCATGGGAACAATTTACCAAGAGGATGGTGGATTCTCCATCACTGAAAATGTTTAAACTAAGATTGGATATTCCCCCCCCGCCCAAAAAAAAAAAAAAAAAAAGTAAAGAAAAGAAAAGATCTGATCCAGGAATTATTTTGGGGAAAATTTTGTGGCCTGTGTTATATAGAAGGTCGTATTAGATGATCACAATGATATCATCTGGCCTTGAAATCTGACCTCCACCAGTAGAAAATACCAGTGTGCTCATTTCTAGTGTGACCTGTCTTCCTTTAATTTATTCTCAGTTATGTTAATTAAGTCATTCATTAATTTAACCAAGTGACACCTTGTTCTTGTGTAACAGCCCATCAACACTACAGCTTCAACAATGTCAGAAGGGACCAGTCACAACATAACTTTCCCTATTACATGGTTCAAATGCAGTTCCACAACTGGAGTGAGGACAAGGCATTAAATATGCAACACATCTGAATCATTTTAAATCTTCTGTGTGCAGTTCTGTGTATCTCGTGAAGTCACTTAAACAAGCATCTTGGGCTTACTTTACCCTGGTGCACTTGACTGCTGGGCAATAGTGAAATGTTCCCTAGGGGAGTCTGAGGACAGGGTTAAAACACAGTCAGGTTCCCATCTATGCTACATCCTGGAACCAGGTTGTACCTTGTTATGGGGGCAATGCTCCCAAAATGGTTGAAGTGATAATTTAGGAAGATACAAGTGAGGAAGTGAGAGGTAGAATCAGTTTTCGCTGTCCCTCTTACAAGCCATATCTGTGCTTCCTTTTTCAAATTGTTTTCTTTGCATATGTGAAAAAGACAAACATCAAAATGGCAGATTTGGGAAGAGTGGAAGAAATTGACATGTGGCATATACATGAGAATTGCTGTGGGACCTTTATTTACATATAACTGGAACAAATTCTTTATAACCTGAGGTAAAGAGAATAAAAGTGGCATCTAAAAGGACCGTGTCCATGGGCAGATTCCCAGCCACCTGCAGAACTTGTGCTGCAGCCAGGAGAGAGATCAGCTACTGTTATTTTCAGATGACACTGATGGAAAAAATCTGTTTCAGAGGTGGGATTGACTTTCAGATAACAACTTTTCCAGATGAATGGTCATAATCTGCAGTTCCAGGTCACTAGGAGAGAGAATTCCATTATTTAGGAATGACATTTCTAAATTCCACATGAAATTTGATTTCATTCTTTGATCAACTCTAGAAACAATGTTATTTATCAGATGGCTTTTTAATTTATCATACGAACCACACCCTGATGTACATTTGTGAATAAATATTTTCAGACACACTCAAGCAATCCTTTGCTGTTGCCCGGGAAACTATCAGCCAATTCACTGAAGGAGCAAATTGATTAGTGATATGTTCTGCTGGGGTATGCTTTCAAAAGCTGACATGGTCACTGCAGTTTAAATAACTCTCAAAGGAGTATTGTTAAACTACTTCCAGTAAACAGCAAACTGAAAAGTGTAATAATAATTGAACATTAGGGAGACATAACAGCAATTGTGATATTTCACCATCTCAGGCATAGGCATGGTAAGGACATTTAAAAAAAAACACACTCTTTCATCAAAGAGGAAATGATTTTTTGGAGACTTATTGATTTCTATTAAGTTTTTGTCATGGGGCTGGAGGGAAAAAGAGAAAGCACCAGATGTTCTCTCATGTGCGTAGCCTAGCAGTTAGGGGACTACGTAGAATCTAGCAGACCTAAATTCAAGTCACTAATCTACCTAGTTCAGAGCAATCTAATAAAAATCCTTGAGTTAAGCAGAGCAGAGATTCAAAGGTGGGTCTCCTACATCCCTGACCATTCCTCTAAGCACCAGGCTACACATACCTCATTCTTCTTCCCAGACTAAAGAACTCCGGTTTCAGTCCTGGACTGGATATTTTGACAATTCGGTTTTCAAAACAAACATTTGAGAGGTTCTGTTTTCACCTCAACAGTGAGCAAAAAAGAAATCTGAAAAACCTCCGAGATTGCTGCACAACAGAATTGCCATCCTCTTGTCACCTGTCCTCAGGAGAGCTTCAATGGCCAGGGTAACATTTTATGGCTATTTCTCTCTCAAAGCACCTGTGTTATGTTTACTGCTTCTGGCCCATACAGCTCAGGCTACCAGATTCCACAATGTATAGCCAAGTTTAGCATTTTTAGATGCATTTGTGAACCACTTCTGCCACATTCCAACCATAAAGGACACCTATCCCCGCTGATTACTCTACCGAAGATGGCCCAGAATACTTAGCAGAAGGTTCATGAGATTATTCTTTTGGACATATCCCAAGATTAACTAGCCCTTCATTACTTATTCTGACCGGTCTCTGACACCAGGTACTTATTAATGAGCTAGGAAGACCTACCAGTCACAGATGGAGTGAAGAGCAGAAAAATAGGTAGAGCAGGTCTTAAAGACAATACATAGATATTTATTTCACTAGCAATTGCACGCAGTCCTCCTTTCGCCTAAGCTTTTAGTGGATCCCAAGTGTACCTAAAGTCTTCTCCATTCTGAAGAACCTACAGCCTCTTTACACAGACAAATGTGTCTAAAGTCCCAAACTGAGTACATTCTTTCTGAGGTGCCGCCGCTCCTCACTCAGCCATTACGTACTATAACGTAGTACTACCTGCCAGAGCACTCCTTCAACATCTCACCTCCCCCTAATGCTACCTCTCCTTATACCCAGTGAATTGTAAAAGCCAGTGTTTCATAGGGTCCCAGGCACCTCCCACTCCCAGAATGCTCTACTAAGGGATACTAATAGGCAGGGCACCCTTTCCCTCCTTTATTAGTGAGTAAGACCAGCTGAGTTATACCTTAGTCTGTGGGAAGGATAAACTGCCTAAAGCCTACTTCTTTTTTAGGATGTTTTGTTCAATTATTATTACACTTTTCAGTTTGCTGTTTACTGGAAGTAAAAGTTTAACATACTTCTTTTTTAGGATTTATCAAAATATTTTATTAAACTGCGTGTCCATCAGCCCATGCATGAAAGTTGACATTGCAGTGGCAAAATACATTATCCAACCATAACATCTCAATCAGAATGAACAAAATATCTCTAAACTGAGCCCTATGGGACTCCAAGAGTTTGATTCTGCATAAGTGATGTGAAACTATTTATGTGAACACACTGTTTATGCCTTGGTAGATAAATGTGGGACCAATTCAAGTGCAATGGAAGTAATTCCATCCCATGGCTCAAGCTGTAGAGTGAAATTTCATGTAATGCAGTATGAAATGCTGCAGTGAGGTCTAAGGAAATGGGAATAAAGAGGAGGGGGGGGACCTTATCACAGTTTTCGAGCAAACTGTTTGTTAATTCTCATGCTAGGAGAAGGCCAGACATCCTCACTGAATATATGCATAAAGCAAGTTATGCTGCAGGTGACCAATGATCACAGACACTGGGAAGATTAGGGAAGAATGGGCAGTTCAAAATGGCTAAGACAATATCTCCCAGTTTTTTCAGAGCAGGCTTTTTGGAAAGATCTTTAAAATCATCAGAAAATAATGTCAGTTATGCCTCCCGTAAACATAACTCAACCAGAGGGCTAGATTCTAGCTCCCTGACTTAATACCTTTCCCAGACCTGAAGAAGAGCTATTTGTGAAACTCAAAGGCTTGTCCCTGTCATCAACAGAAGTTGGTCCTATAAAAGATATTACCTCACGCACCTTGTTTGTTTAATATTTTTAAGACTATTAAAATCTGTTAAATATGGCACATTGTACGTTTGAAAAGAAAGCAACACCTGCGGTAGCTGTCCGTATTTTTATCTTGATGCCATTTTTGGGCACAATACTGAGTGAATTGAAGTACTGCAAAAACCTAGCATGACCAATTTCATTTGACACAGCCTTTAGTGATGAAATCACAAGAAGGCGATCTGGGGAGCAAATCAGTTTGACGCTCTTAGAAACCGTGCAAAAGAAAAGAGAACAATTCAGCAAGGAATGAATCCTTCTTTCTGGAAGAAAGAAAAGGTGTCCTCTTTACTACGCTGATTAGCTCAAACATTCTAGAAAGTGTTAGAAGAAGTGCCAGTCTTCTAGGGAATTTCTTAGCTTGCTAGCTGCATTGATACAGTAAGTAGCTTTGAGATTGAATTAAAGAAAATCACATTAGTATAATACTGGGAAACCACTTAAGCAAAATGATTTTAGAACTTCCTAATGTCTTTTAGTTGTTTTGACATGCAGGATCAGACTCCTTTTATGAAATAGGTTTCATGAAAATGTTTTTAGCTATGCAGCAAAAATAACGAGAGTCCCGTAGCACCTTAAAAACTAACAAATTCCTGCGGGCATAAGTTTTCGTGGGCTGCAACCCACTTCATCAGATGCATGAAATGGAAATCACAGATAGGAGGTATATATATACATCCAAGGGTAAGAAACAACAATGGGGAGGGCAAGTGCTAACAAAGTCAATTCAGTTAGAGTAGATGAGGCCTATTCACAACCGTTAATTAGAAGGTGAGAAAGTGTGAACAGTGACAATTACTTCTTGTGATGAGATAACCATTCCAAGTCCCTGTTCAGACCCAATCTTTGTTCAGACTTTGTTAGCACTTGCCCTTCCTGTTGTTATGTTTCTTACCCTTGGATGTGTATATATATATATACCTCCTATCTGTGATTTCCATTTCATGCATCTGAGGAAGTGGGTTGCAGCCCACAAAAGCTTATGCCTGCAGAAATGTGTTAGTCTTTAAGGTGCTACAGGACTCGTTGTTTTTGCTGTATACAGACTAACACAGCTACCCCTCTGGAACTTTTTAACTATGGTACTTTGTGCATGTCTGATGGATTTTTCTCCCTGAAATTCTTAAACACATCACCAACAATTTTCATTGGGAAACCTAAAATTTTATCTCACATTTTCCCATGAGCATAATCGTTTTGATAGAAAATTTTCAAATAGCTCTAACTTGCGCTTTAGATTTCAATTTGGATATTTTAGCGTCAGACTTATACCACAAACAATAAATCAAAGTAAGGAAGCCTCTAGGAACCCCATTCACTGCCCAGAATGCTGTTGTGATAGGTGGAGTACAAATGTGGAACAAAAAGGTGATCCCTGCCCCAAAGAGTTTCCAATCTAAGTGATTAATCCATCAAGTTCCCAATGAAGTTGAGCTGTTTAATTGTAAAACTGCAGAAGATCCTGAATTGCAAACTTCACATCTGAACCAGAACTTTCTCAGTTTACGGTTTTTCAGAGCCTTGATTTGGTTCAGACCTATCTATAGTTGAAAGTTATGGTCATTCGTTCATATTTTTGGAGACTTTGGGAACTATTATCAGGATCAGAGCCTCATTTTGCAAAGTGCTGTACTGACAGATAAAACACAAGGTGCAATTGCTGGGTCTGTACTGCGCCTTTTAAATGAACAGCACAGAACTGGGGTGGGTGGATGAGACTATCATCTTGTTAAGCCACCCTTTTGCCTTCTTGATTCCGGACTGCTCCAGGGGCTCAAGCCATCCTTGACATAAATTAGACAGCCCTTAAATGTGCTTTTAAGCTACAGCAGCTTCCCCCAGGTGGCCTTTGGGAAGCAATGTTGTCCAGACCACTATAGCACTATCAACTGTGGCCACATGCCCCTTCCACCTCCGCAGCATTCTATCCTGGTTGTATCTGGGACTCTTAGAATCCCTTTGTTCTGCTCCAGCCCAGCGTAAGCAGGTGAGATGTTTCTGCCGTCTTTTCCCTAAAGAGATTAAACATTGATTTTAAGGTAAGACATGAACAACATGACTGTGTTAAACAAGAGGCAGAACAAGGATAGCAGCCATAAATTCACAAAATTACATAAATTAGCCAGGTGTGCAACCTGTTGGTTGCAGATCATTTTAAAAGGATTGCTGTTTTTCACCCATCCTAGCCCGTCCTTGGCTGCCTGATGTGCCATTTCATGTGGAATTGATGTGAAGCCAAGTGAAAATCACAGGTTTCAAATTAAGATTTGTTTGGAATTTTGTGTTAGTTTTGAACCTGATGCTTTTAGGAAAACTCTGCCAAATCTAAAATAAATGGTTCTATCCCACCTCCTGTGAAGGAAAAATGCAGAGTTCCCGATGGTTGTACTTCACACAGTTTGGTCAATAATGGATAGAGATCACAGGAATTCAAGTGATAATATATGCACAGCCTGCAGGGATCATGCATCCTGTCAACATAACACAGAGAAAACAGGTCTCCAAAAATCTCTCATTTCAGAAGCAGCCTTCAAAGAAAGGACAGGCATTGTACCAACCTCATGGCACACTGTTTACTGCTATTGCTTACAGATAACAAGATTTGCTCTCCCTACCAGTTCTCCATGCTCAAAATCTATGTTTAAAAAAAAAATCTGCTACAATAGTAAATGCATAGGATTTAGCAGGGCTACAGTCGCGCAGACAAGGGACCTTTAAGTCCACACCCGCAACATTCACACAGGGAAGTTACAGCACTGCACTTTGGTGCACACTGCTATTCACACCCCTGTCGTCTGAACGGCAGGGCAGCATAGACAAGCCTTGAGTGCATGTCTACACTACAATAAAAAACCCACAGCACGAAGTCTGAGCCCAAGTCAATTAACTCAGGCTCTTGGGGCTCAGACTACAGGGCTAAAAACTGCAAAGTAGAAGGGCTTGGGCTGGAGCGTGGGGTCTAAAACCCTACAAGGGGGGTGGTCTCTGTGCCCGGGCTTCTGCCCAAGCCAAAATGTCCACACTGCAATTTTTAGCCTCACAAGTCTGAGTCAGCTGACCTGGATCAGCCACAGCTATGCCATGGTTCTTTTACTGACGTGTAGACATAAGTTTAGCATCTGTGGGAATGCATGGAACTTGGTCCTCTTCCATTGTTACTTTAGGCCAAGGAAACTCACATTAGTTGCATAGTTAACTTCTATGCTAAATCATGCAAGAATAGCAAGTCATTAGAAGACTGAAATCACTACAGTAGGCAACATTGAGGAGGACTGGGAATTTCAATGTACGTACCTTGACATATAGTCAACTAACTCTTAATGTTGACAAATGTAAAGTGTTGAATGTTGGGCTCCAAAGCAATAACACAAGCAGCAAATAAACAGAACTGTACTTAAATCAGAAAGGTGCACAAAGAACCTTAGCGTTCTAACGAGGTTGTCCGATCAGAGTTCACATCCGCTATAGCTGGCCAATTTTGTGACGGATAAGCGCAAGTTTAGTTCATGGGATTGGTTGGAGATTTGGGGAGTGCTATGGACAAGAGCCTAAAAATTAGAGAAAGTGCTGAAGGGTGCCCTTCTTTTGTCAAAGTGGCCAGTGAAAGAGAACTGAGGAGGCAAGGTGGGATGAGTAATCAGAACAGCTGAAATGGGGAGGTTGGGGAAGTCCAGTGCATTTGTAGAAAGATCATTGAGGCACGAAGACTTGTTTTTTAAAGTCTCTAAATAAGGTTCAAGAAAAGCATACTTCAAAACATAGTTCACTTTGATCGGAGCAGACGCCACTTCACATGTTGTATCTCTCCAGCATCCCCAGCCACTGTAATTCTCATTGTGTCTTCCCCTTAGCCTCGCTGATCATCTGTATGTTCACCTTTAGCTCCACTTTAAGGCTCTTCTCTTGCCATGTACAGCATGCAAAAGAGCATGCTTCCCCCTGTGCAAAGCTCCACTGAGATCATGGTGCTTCAATCGGCACAAGAATCTGCTCATGCATGGTACATTGCAGGAACAGGGACTAGCCAAGGAAGTGTGATGCTGACTGCGAACTTGCTTCTGTGATGTCCTGATCAGCAACCAGGAAGAGAACAGTAGGGCTGTGTGTGAGTCTTGACACTGATAATCAGGGCTATTATCCTTTAAACATATACACATCATGATTTTTAAAATGGTATGTTACTTTAAAATGATAGAGGATAATAATATAACTTAGGTAGGGCTAAGTTTTCCATCAACACTTTCATGAAAACCCAATTTTCCATTTGACAGAGAGTTTTCAATTAAATGAAAATTTTCACAGAAAGTTTTTGCTTTCCTCCAACTTGCAATATTTTTTGTATTGTAACTACATGTTCAGTTTTTATCGTTTTGTTTCTTTAAGAAAAGTCAATTTTTTGCAAGGGTTGGGAGACATTTGAAGGGATCCAGAGGGGAACACAGGAACACTGTGGAGGGCTAATGTTAAATTTACTCTCAGGCTACATCTGAGCTCTTCTTTTGCTCTCATGTAGAGTAGGTATTCAGCTAGCCACCTAGCATGGGTTTAAGTAGTGGTGTAGATGGAGAGGCATGGCTTAGGCGAGCAGACTACAGACACATCTGAAGAGCATGAGTACCCTTTGGTACCTTTTTGGTACTTCGGTACTTTTCTTAAATGTGCTTGTGTGAGTGTTTTGTACCTACTTTTTCTTTAGGAATGTGTGAATTAGCTCTGTTCTTGCCAGTTACTGTGCTTGTGTGGATGTTTTGTACCTAGAAGGTTTTTTTTTTTTTTTTAGAAATATGTGTATTCACTCTTGTTTTACAAGTTACTGTGAGCTTGCTAGCACTCACAGCATGACTTTTGCTAACTTTACTTTATAACAGACTTGACCATGACTTCGGCTCCCACCTTAGGCCTTATATCCGGCCTGTTATACTGAGCCTCATGTCTTGGGTTCTCGCTTTCTACTACGCTGATCGTGTCTGGAATTACACATTGCCACAATCCCAGCTGTGATCAACATCCCCTTTGGTAGCAGATATGAGAGACAATGTATGTATTTGCTACATGTTGCAAGCATAAACCCAAATTGATGCTTGACAACCAGTAGGGAGATGGTCTTGGGGTTCTGATTCAGCCCAGCATGTTTTGATCAGCCTGTTCTCATCTGCAAAGGTCTCTGTTTGGAGTAAGGAAGTATAAGGTGCTCCATTGCTCTCTTGCACTGGCTACCCAGATTGCAAACAGGAATAGGAAGAGGACAGCAGTCTCCAGAATGCTCTTATGTTCCCCATAAAATTTCCACAAAGTCTCCCAAGTGAGTCCTGCTTACACATTCATCAAAACACCTGCAATATTGCTGTCTGGAGAAGGTTATTCATTCAGGTATTAGCTGCTCATAAACAACATTGCATCTCATATCTTAACATAGGAATGGCCATACTGGGTCAGACCAATGGTTCATCTAGCCCAATATTTTGTCTTCTGACAATGGCCTGCCAAATGCTTCAAAGGGAATGAACAGAACAGGGCAATTTCAAGTGATTCGTCCCGTCATGCAGTTCCAGCTTCTGGCAGTCAGAGGCTAGGGACACCCAGAGCATGGGGTTGCATCCCTGACTATCTCTGTTAATAGCTATTGATGGTCCTATCCTCCATGAACTTTTCTAATTCTTTTCTGACACTCATCATACCTTTGGCCTTCACAACATCCCCAGGTAATGAGTTCCAGAGGGAACAGTGCATTGTATGATGAAATACTTCCTTTCGTTTTAAACCTGCTTCCAATTAATTTCATTGGGTGACTCCTGGTTCTTGTGTTATATGAACGGGTAAAGAATACTTCCCTATTCACTTTCTCAACACCTTTCATGATTTTATAGACCACTATCATATTTCTTCCCCATTAGTTATCTCTTATCTAAGCTGAAAAGTCTCATTTTTTTAATCTCTCTTCATATGGAAGTTGTTCCATAACCTTAATCATTCTTGTTGCCTTTGCCTGCATATTTTCCATTTCTAATATATTATTTCTGAGATGGAGCAGAATTGCATTAAGTATTCAGGGTGTGGGCGTATTATAGATTTATATAGTGACATTATGATATTTTCCCTAATAGTTCCTAACATTCTGTTGGCTTTTTTGACCGCTGTGGCTCTTTGAGCAGATATTTCCAGAGAACTATTGACAACGACTCCAAGATCTCTTCCTTGGGTAGTCAAAGCTAATTTAGATCCCATGGTTTTGTATGTGTAGCTGGGCTTATGTTTTCCAGTGTGCACTATTTTGCATTTTTCAACATTGAACGTCATCTGCTATTTATACTGTGGCTCTGATCCTCAGCATTGTCAACTCCAGCGATTTGTAAGTCTTGTGACATCTGCTGTTTTTCCAAAAGCCCCAGTACCTGTATTAATGAGATCAAAGGGGAATCTCTGTTTCCTTTTGGAAATCAAAGTAAGTTTCTAGCCCTCGTCGTTGCAGATAAAGGCTTGAAAATGTGACCTGAACGAAAGCTACTGGCTAAGAAGAAAATTAAAATAAAATCCCCCAAATTCTTCATTGCTGTTTGTATTTTGGAGGGGTGGCAGGCTTAGTCATGATTTTCAAACATTGGGGTTGACAATACTGGAAGCTGTTCCTAGTGAAATCATTGGACCACATGAGGACTTGCACACATGTAAAAGACACATACGCATACATTCAGCCCTGATGCTGGAAACACTAATGCACTTGCTTAACTGTAAGCATGTCTATAGTTCCATTGACTTCACTGGAGAGATTTTTGTAGCAGGGCTGGAGGTGAGTGCTGGTTAAGGATGAAATAAAACTCACTCTTCCCCTCCATTTTTCATAATATTCTTGAACAATTCCTTTCAGCTGAAACATTAATTACTGGCTCTGCAAAATATTTTCCTCCTACTGCAAAGTTTTTTTGCATCTTGCAAAATTCACAAATTATGGCACTGGTGTATTTTTTCTATCCGAAATCATGTAAAAACAAACTGAACAGTGACACCGACATTGTTCAAACTTAATTTTCTTATTAAAAATATCAATGAGATAAGGAGCAATCCAGGTTTAAAGGACACTGAATCAGTAATGATGCAGTCATGAGCACTGAGTTTATTTCATAAATGCAAATTTGGATTTCCTGTTCAAAACAAGATCTAAACCTTAAAGGAAACACCTGGTCAGTAGATTGTGCTGAGTTTTCTATCAAGTCAAAATGGCTTTGCACTTCAGAGGCATTGTGAAATCCTTAATTATAATCTAAACTCCCCATAGACTGAGAAACACCAACTGAATGAAGAATCAGACCCTGCCAGAACAGATGCAAAGCCTGCAGACATATGATGCAATGATCAATACCCCCCCTAAACACCTTTCAAGATCCATGGTCCGACCATGCCTATCACAACATGTGATATACCTCAGTCAGTGTATCAAATGCCCCAACAACAGCAATGTCGGTTAAACCAGACAATCCCTGTGCTCTCAAAGGAACTCTCACAGAAAAATAAGACAAACACCATATCACCCATGGGTGAACACTTTCACAAAGTGATCTCTCCACAGCTGACTTCAGTCCTTATCCTGATAGGAAACCTGCATAAAACCTTCAAGAGATGAATCTGGGAACTGAAATTCATAACACTGCTAGATGCTTAAAAAACATGGCCTTAAAAGAAAAACTAGTTTTGGCTACATGCTAACCCTCAGTTGCCCTCTTCAATTGAAGCGGCCTCCTGTATTTAGTTCAGCCACTCTGGTTACATTCTCCAGACCTGAAGAAGAGCTCTGTGAAACTTAAAGCTTGTCCTTTCGCCAACAGTAGTTGAGCCAATAAAATATACTACCTCAGCTACCTTGTCAATCACATTTAAAATAGGCATTCTATGACTATTATCTAGTGTCTGCTTAAATGTTGGTGTTTCTCTCTTCTTAGCATATATGCAATGTGCCTCAGATGGCATGTGACTAGGATTCATCACCGAATTTGGTCTGCTGGTTGGATCATTAGCTTGCCCAGGCCAGGTACAGACGGGGAGTGTGACATGAAGCTAATCCATCCCCCCCCCCCCTGCTGTTTCTATGAGCATTCAGCAAGTAAACTCAGTCCCTAGACTATCTGCAGAAAGCAAACAAAATAGAGGTGTGAATGTATCACATTGATGCAGTGCCTGGAAGACCCGAGGGGGACTGGGACTCCATCGTTCTAGGTGCTGTACAAACCCATGAGAGACAGCCATCCTCTCAAAGAGGTTAAAATTTGAATAGACAGAGAGTGGGAGAGGAAACAGTGAGTAAATAACTTGCCCAGGGGGACATCCCAGTCAGTACCAAGGTTGAGAATAGAATCATCTTCTTCTTTTTCCCTCCATCATAAGAACACCACCTTCTAACCAAAATTCCCTGGCCAGTGCCCCCAAAAACAGAATTAAAAGAAAATTAATAAAATCTAACAAAATATAAAAATATGACCCCATGCAGAATGTTTACCACAAAGAGGGAGAAGTACCAACAACGGCATGTTGGTTATCACTATTGATTTTTACATGGCAGGTGTTCAGATACTCTGGTAATAGGTATCAGGATAAAATCCTAGATAGTCCTTAAACTCCTAGTCTAGTGATCTGTCCAGTAGTCTACTTTGCCTCTTCAAACTATGGAAACATTCACCTTTTTTTTGCACTGGAGTGAGCTTTCATAGCGAGTCCATACAGACTCAAATATGTCTAAATTTAAAAGCTTGTTATATTGTTTATGTGATTATTTGGCACTGTGGAACTTAGAGGATGAATTTTCAGCCCTGAATATGCAATTCTGATATTCTTATAGTTGGAAGTTCTACAGTAGTTGCATTATGAAATAGATAGTCAAATCTATGGATGCTTTCATTGAACTGAGTGAAATGCCTGTGCCTGTAGGTCAGTTGAATTCTTGATGTTATAATCCTATTATCTTTCTTTAGTGATTGGCTTTGCATCATAACAAGAGCTATCTGTTATTTTCAAGGAACGAAATATAATATATGAGGGAGAACAGAGTCTCCGCAACACCCTTAAAAATATTCCAAATGCTTCAAAGAGACAGAAGCAAAAATGCTCTCTCCTCCTTTCCAAAAACACAGCCCAACCCTTTCTTTGCTTGTATTTCCATTTTAATGCTTAAAATAGGTAAAATTGGGAAATAAGACTTTTGGTGGGTTTAATCTTAAAATGTTTGATTCCAAACTGTATTGGAATGTCTTTAAAGGGTTAGATAGGAACTAGCTTAAGGGTGCTGTAATTTAAGCCTCTCTTTACAAATGTAAACAAAACATCCTATAACAGATTACTAAAGCTCATTTTAATAGGCCACACATTCGGCTTCTCAACGAAATGATGAGGTCACAAACATAAAACTTTTTCTAAAAGGAAATGGATATTCAAATTTATTTTGGGGGAAACTTCCTTATCTGTAAATATCTAGACATCCCAGTACCATTCCTGAATTCTAGACAATCATTTAGAGAAATGCAAATTTACTATCTAGCAAATACGTCTTCCTCTGAAGACTCCCAGATTTTAGGATTTACAACCCAAAAAGGAAGGGAAATTGTAGCCAGAAACTTTTGCTTTAGTTGTCTAAATGGCCAAAAAGAATGTTAAAGTCGAGGTTTGCAGGAAAAACTCATTAGGGGTTTAAAAATTCTGAGATTGATGGATTGAATACTCCGGTAATTAAAAAGAGTTGTATCAGTATCAGGACATATGGTAACATTTAGAATAGTGATTAGTTTTAAGAATAGGATTTTTAGATAAGGTTTAGTAACAAGAAAAATCCAGCAAGTAACAGTTAAGAATGGCAGTTGGAATGGGGATTCCCACCTCACTCCTAGCCTCTCCCCTATCCATTTTGACGTTCTCACTCCTAACGTAACCCTCCCTTCACTGGCCCATAACTCCCTGCCCCACCCTTTTCATTAACATAGAAGGCAAGTATAATTAGCATAAAAGGTGAGGCTCATCGTATTAAGTAATTGGCTTAGAGAATTTTTACATCAGAACCTAATTAACATGGCAAGCATGGGCTAATTAGCATATTAGGTGACCTTTAAGCTGATTGGCTGAGTTTTGGTGACAAAACTGTATATAAAGCCCACAGTCAGCAGGTAAGCTTTGTAGAGAGCTGACCACCTAAAGAAGAAGAGCTGAAACCATTTGGAAGAAAAGAGCTGGAAAGAACCTGCAGCAAAGAAAGGAGCTCCGTGACAAGACCTTTGCGATGTCCTGAAAACATCTGAACATCAGTGAGCATCATTGAAGCAAAGGTGCGCCTTAGGCTTTAGACAACCGGGCTAACTGAGTCCCCACTCTGTGTCTGAGCCTGAGGTAACTCTCTTAGCAGTCTTTGGACAGAACAGAAGGACCTTCCCTGATGAACAAAGGAATGTTTTAAAGGTTGTGTAAGTAAAGGTCACCTGAGTCTGAATGTCAATAAAGTTGGATGCTTGTGGTCTGAGTGAGATCCTTCCTCTCTATCCATCCAGCAACTGTCTAGCTAATGCTTGCTGGATGATAAATGTTTATGGCTTATATAGAGTGTTAAGTATATTATTGTTAGATTAATGGTGTCAAGTATTATAGTGTTAAGAATATAGATGTATTTTTACAGTATTGATTTCTCTCTCTTTTAATGTAACCATTCACTTCTAAATAAATATTATATCTGTTTTTCAAAGTATCACATCTTGTGTATCCTATCTTGATCGGAGGGCTGTATCCATGTCCTTTCAAGGGAAAGCAGGTTGTTTCCCTGGAAATTCCAATAGGGTGGACCACTACATCACACCAGCAGTTTTTAGGGTTAACACCATACTCTAAATTCTCCTGGTGCATCCTTTGGAAAGTTGCTCCATCGTGTCTTTATATAGAGATCTGTGGATGGAAACTAAAATCCAGGCCTACATTGAAGTAATCATCCCTACTCTTCTTTATGGGTGTGAGACATGGGTGACATATTGAAGCCGTCTTAAGCATCTTGAGTGATACCAACAGCGCGGCTTTAAGTAGATTCTCCGTATCAGATGGGAAGACCATCGCACAATGCCAGCATTCTCTCTGCAGCTACCATCACCAGTGTTGAAGTGAAGATTATAAAACATTATCTTCACTAGGCTGGTCATTGTGTGCGGATGGCTAATACTCGTCTTCTGAAGCAAGTCCTCTTTTCTCAACTTAGTCATGGTAAGAGGACCTGCAGGGGACAAAGGAAATGCTACAAGGACACCTTGAAAGTATATCTTGCGAAAGGAGGCATTGACCCTACAAATTGGGAAGAGTTGGTTGGCAATAGATTGCAATGGTGGCACTTCATACATCAAGCTTCAGTCCATTTTTGAAGAGAATCTCCATGCTCGAGAGTCTGAAAGACCGCAGAGGAGGAAGGAAAGTGTACAGCATCTTGGCCAGTAGTTGTGCTTTCTTCAAGCAACCACCTGTCACATAGGTGAAAAAATATGTAGAGAATGAATTGGACTCCTCAGTCATCTGAAGTCTCATCAATGACTTTCCCCCTGGCAGTCATCATCCTCATATCCGATGACAAATGGCTCCAGAAAGATACCAGCCCCTGGGATAGTTGCATATACTGCTCCAAAGTGGATTTTCCAAACATCAAGAGACAAAGAACAAACTTGGGACATATATAAAAGCTGAATTTAAACAGACTCAAGGTCTTCCTCTTGATTCAGCAAATAGATGGGATCTTTGCTCCAAAGAGGACCACAACTCTTGCTGAAGGGTTGGAGGGGACAGTGGCCTATCAGGCTTCCCAGGAAAATCCCATCCCAGGAAATCCCATCCCAGGAAAATAGGTGATTTCTCACGTTTCATAAGCATGCACAATTTCTCTTTTTACCTGTGTTGCTTTTACCTTAAGAATAAATGTACTTTGCTAAGAGAGAGCTGTGTGATCACTGGTAAAAACACTGTCCTAGGAGAGAAAGCAAAGCTCAGGTGCTGCCCTTTGCAGACTGGCTTGCTGGGGATATTGCAGGGTGTGTCAGGGGTTTGTATGACCTCACTACCCCATGAACAGAAAGGGGTGGTACGCTGGTTCCTGCCCAGAGATAGCAGGAGACCTGAGACCTGACTGGGCACTCCTGGAGTGAATCATGGAAGGTAATACTGATGCAGTTACCCTGGAACTAAGGTAAACTTTAAAGGATAAACAAAAACTGATAAACTTAATTTTGCTAGATATTACTGAGATCCTGATTTCAAGTGGAAAAAACTGCACTAGGAACAAGCGAAAAGAGATGCATTGCAAGCATATTAAGACATGCAAATATTTTTCCTAGGGACAATAACTGGACTAGATTATAAAACTTAAATTGGACAGATTTAAGGATAAATTGCTTTGGTGTCTTGTTTAATTGCCTATTTACAAATAGAGAACACAATAATTTTAAGAAGATATTTTCATTTTTCCTATATTAGGGCTGATTTAACCATCACACAACTTACTAGGGTTATCTTCTTTACGGCTTAAAGGAGAAGTAACACTAAGCTTATAACAGTGTTGTTGATTAACAAGAATCTTTCAACTGTGCTTATTTGTGTCATCGTACCTTTTGTGCGAGTTCTTTGTTAACTCTTGTTCTATTGTCCTGCTAAAGCTAATCCCTAGATTTAAATACTACTGAGAATTTATTAGCATTACAAAATGTCACTGTCTTGCTCTCAGTCTACTGAAATCACACTAACCTCTTTCAGCAGGTAGGTTGTGTGTGCCTATGTGAGGATAGAAATTTCAGGTCTCTTCTCCTCACAACAGATACACAGTGGAGTTGTGAGTGACAAGAGAGAATACCTCAACACAAAACCTTCCTTCAGTCTTTACATGTGTAGGCTGCAAACACCAAAATATGCTTCTATGCTGATGGATTATTCTGTATATCAGCTTTGTCAGTGCTTACTCTGTATAGCTAGAGACAAAACACATACAATCTTTTCAGAGACCCTCTCTCCTCTGTGCAAATTCACTTGGCTGACATAACCCCACTGCCTCCAAGTCGAGCTTTTCTGTATTCTGCTAATTTTACTCCCCCCTTATGCATTGCTTGACTGAATTGCTCTATTTTTCATAATTGTGAAGACACTTAATGCCACACAAAGTAGAGTTATCCTATTCACTCGTTGTAAATTTGATTTTATGTGATTGTTGACAGTTTGTTAAAATAATATGAAAGAAATCCTCACCTAGGCATATGTACACTATATGAACTTGAACTGTATTTGTCACATGTCCTTGGAATTCTTTTAATCTCATACTTATTTCTCAAGTTTTCTTGAAGGAATTACCAAGTTTGCTTTTCTAGTATTTATTTAGTTCGGGTTTTGCCCCCACTGCTCCCGTTGGAAGACTGTTCCAGAATTTTACTCCTCTGATGATTAGAAACCTTCATTTCACTTCAGGCCTAAATTTATTGATGACCAGTTTATACCCATTTGTTCTTGTACTAACATTGGCCCTTATCATAAATTCCTGTTTGCTCCGCTGTGTTTGTTCCACTGATTGTATTTATAGAAAACATCATAACTCCCCTCATCTTTCATTTTGTTAAGGAGCTTGATTGTTTAGCCTATGTCTCCTCTTGTAAGGTAGGTTCTCAATTCCTCTGATCCTAGCAGCCCTTCTCTGCACTTATACCAGTTTGAATGAATCTGTTAAAAATTCAGAAACCAGAATTGCACACAGCATTCCAGATGAGGTCTCACCAGTGCACTGTATAAATGCAGTAACATTTTCTTTTCTCTACTGGAAATACCTTGCCTGATGCATCCTAGTATTACTTTAGCCTTTTTAGTGGCCGCATTACATTTGTGGTCAGTCATCTTGTGATTCACCAACACACCCAGGTCTTTACCTGGCAATACCTACCAATTTTGTGTCATCCACAAATTTTATTAGCATGCTCCCACTTTGTGCCAAGGTCACTAATGAAAATCTTAAGTAAGATTGGTCCTAGGACTGATCCTTGAGGAATTCCACTAGTAACCTCCCTACAGCCTGACAATTCACCTTTTCGCACAACTCACTGTTGTCTTCCCTTTCAACTAGTTCCTTACCCACCTACTGACTCTCATATTAATCCCCACCTTCTCCAATTTGATTTATAAATCTCATGTGAAACTGTACCAGTTCCCTCAGCCTCTTCTCATAAGTCATGTGCCCTAGACCCCTAATCATTTGTGTTGCCCTCCGATGAACTGTCTTCAGTTTGTCTACATCCTTCCTGTAGTGTGGGGCCCAAAACTGGACACAATACTCCAAATGTGGCTTCACCATATCCAAATCATGGAGATCTAGCATACACCACACACTATCCCAGTGGAGCCTCTGTTTGGGGAAGAAGGCGAAGTGATTTTTGACCCAAACAAATTCTGTTCTATCAATTCCACCCCTTCTATTCCATCATTACTGCACCGTATACATACAGTGTATACAGTTTCTTCTTGTAAGGATTTTTAATTCTCTTCACCAGAGTTCAAGATCATTGGAGAAGTCTGTGTGCATGCACGTGGCTGTGAGGGAGAGCAGTCAAAGTCTTTTGTCTTCTGGTGTTCCACAATGACTTCTTTCACTGGGCAGAATCTAATGCCTCCTGCAGCAAACTAGTATTTCACACTTGGTAATGCTTCTCTGACTGTTGGCTTACAATTAAAGAGCAAACACTAACCTTTTCATATGTGACACAGATATAATTGAGATTAATGCATGCAGCACCATACAAGTATTTTATAAAGTCTAAGCATTTTTGTAACTCAATACCTATTTTACCCATGCTAACACACAGGCGAGCCAGACTGGTTTCTATCTATACATTTGTCAGTGTTTAGTTGAGGCCTAGGGACCTTGGCATAAGCCTCATCTGCCAGCGACACAGTTGCTCTTTAAGCATTACTAAACTATCACTCATTTACTCTTTTATACTGTAACTGATTTGCATATTCTGTATTGGCTGGTTTGATTAATTTCCTTTTGTCTTCCACCACTTATTAAACAGCTTCTTTATTTCAAAGAGTTTCTCTTAATTTGGGTTGGTTTTTCCATCTGCCTGAGAAGAGCTCATAGCAATTCAATGTGATATCACCCTCAGAATTAGTCCCCTAAATAACAATTATTAATAATCCCATCTTCTTTGTCCTGATCATATTGGAAACAATTGGCTAATAATGACATCTAATAGCTGGTGCTCACAGTTTGATTTTGAAAGTCCATATATATCAGGTTTTCATTAGAATTGTGGAGTTTGCAGGCTTGTATGGTCCCTCTGGTGTACATCCAGTTCCTGGATGAGTCTCAGTCCTTTGTTTCACAGCTTCAGTTGTAGATGAGTTGATCCAGAGGTAGGTGAAGGTTGAAAGCTGACGACTAAAGGCGCTATGAATGTGGTGCCGCTGCTTTTTATGTCCCTCTGCCATGCTGCTTGTAAACGTCTTGTAAATTTCCACAAAAAATAATATATGGAGTCCAGGGTCACATGAGTAAGTCCTGTTGACTCATAAGATATATCCCCATGGCTCTTTCCCTGAGCTTATTGTACCTTTTGAGTACCCTTACAGGGCCATTGTGTCTGGGGTGTTGCCCAGAAACACAGCACAAGTTGAAATATAGATACATCAAAAATATCCATAACTTCTAATACAACTATGACACATATGCATAAACAATATCATCAAACTTAGCAAATTATAACCTCTCTAATGGTACCTGACATGGCATATCTCATATGATTTTTTGAAATATTGATATTAAATCAATTATTAAATTTATACATGGTCCCCCTAATCCAGCCAGCGTCACACCTCCCAACACATGTTTCATCAAAACCTATTATTTCCACTAAAAGTTTGTTGTTTGGGTTTTTTTTTGACAAGTTGACACTTTCCATTTGAAAAAAATCCTGACTAGCTCTATTCATTAGGCACAGGATCAAACATTTGTAATAGTTATTTACCTCTAAAGAACATCCCAATTCTTCCTCCATCACCCAAAGCAAAGGTCTATTAAAATAATTCCAGTAGATGGCATCACCTCATCTCTTGTATTCCAGGATGCATTCTTCTGGATGTGAGGGCCTTCACTGTTTTGCAAAGTAACAATCAAGTGTGTTTTGTGGATGAAATGGTTTGGTTTTTCCTTTGGTTCGATTTTCTATTTTCTGGGCCATAAAGTGATCTTCTGCATAAGTTCTAAATATCTTTGATATATGTCTTGCTGAAACATTCAGTCACCAGATGACTGGGCAGTTAGTCTCATGTAAGCATGGTATCTGATGGTCTCAAGTATCATCACAGTTCCATACATCACAGCCTTTATATTCTATCTTTCTTTTCTTTGTTGAGCACTCATGCCAGAAATGTCTCAAGCAACCTTAAAGCAAAACAAATCATGATCTGAAAAAAGCAAGAGAGAGACAGATAAACAGGCTTCAGAAAGAAACTTGAAGGAAAGGAAAAGAAGGGAGTAAGACTCTGAAATCCAACAGCACTATGACTGGGCCACGTGCATTATGCTGCTATATTAAAACCCTTCATCTCTTTCATTGCCTTGGTAGTTGGCCATTTTTCATAACTGCAAATGCTGTTTAAATCAAGGACACCAAGAATCAGCCAGGTTCAGGCTTGAGTTGTGTTCTAGCAACAGTGTGTGTTTTGTATCTTTAAGATACCACCCTTGTTGCTTTCAAGGACATCCACTAAAGAAAGATCCTTGTTTTGTTTTATAAACACGCCTCTCCGTAGCAGAAGGCAGACTGTGATTCTAGATATCAGGCTGAATCTTGGGCCAGATTCTTGATGCCAGTTATAGTTGCAACAGTGCAAGGAAGCCTTAGAGCCAATGTAATCTGTCAATTTCAGATTCACATGGTATAGGATAATCCAATGGTTACACAGGGCCAGTGTAGCTGACTTTACATCAGCCTCATACCTTTGGGTGTGGCCCATGGGAAAAAGGTGTGGCCAAGAAGCCTTTGTGTTTGTGAGACTTCCAGCTTCTGGATTAGCCCCTGGAGGCTATTGACAGCTGATATAATTTTGAGAAATGTTGAAGTTGCTTTATATTCTTTCATAGGGCAGGGGCCAGCAGCTAGAGTACAGTCTGTGTTCTTAAAAGTGTCTTATGGACACCTTAGACCACTTATTCATCTCCTAGCTATACCAGGTGCCAAAGGGGTGATCTGGAGTGCCTGACCTGGTGTCCGTTTCACAAATAACCAGATATCTGGATGCTTGCTGTCTCTGAGGGTTGGTAATAGAATATAGTGCTCTCCAGATCAAGGTTGCTGGTTCAAATTCAATATATATTTTGGTAGTGATTGAAACTTGCTACAGTTTGATAGCTGTACTATAATATTATGTAAATTTGGGGTTGATTTCAGCCTAGCTGCCAGTACACAGGGGTCAAGAGAGCACCAACCAAGTAGCAAATAGAAGCAGTACGGGCAGACAGATGAAGACTTGAATAAGGATGAGAGATTATCCTCTTAGATCAGTGTTGAGACAAACACAGAGCAGTGCTGGAGAAATCACTTCCATGGACCTGTTGCTGATATGTAGTGTGAATTTGTGGGAAAAGTACCAGATGAGTTCTCAAGGGACCTGTGTTCTATTTTCAGGTCTGCTCCTGGGGGACCTTGGGCAAGTCACTTCACTCTACCTCCATTTCCCATTTGACAAATGGGGATAAGTATCCTGCCCTTCTTCACTCTGAGATTTACTGATGGAAAACCACAGTATAAGCTAGGTGGCATTATTATTAACAGAGCAGATCTTTATTGCCTTGAGTGCTTATGACTTTCAAAACTATACACTCTGCAGAGTGACTGGTTTTTGGGTAGCACATTGACCTAGTTCATGTGATCATGTCTCCCTCCAAAGGCTCAGCTCTGCTTCTACGATACTTTGGACACTGACTGAGCTGTGAAAGTTACTTGGACGGTCCCTTTGTTTGTTGTCTGTACAGACAGTGCTTAGCAAAATGGGGTCCTGATCCATGACTGGGACTTCTAGACACTACGGTAACACTAAATAAATAAACAACTTTTAGCTCACGAGGACCGGAGATATACTTTCGGTCTTGAAGTTCCCAAGTTTGATTCCTGCTCTTGTCTGTGGGTGGCATCTGTATGTTGTTCTGGTTCATTTGAGGTGAGTCTTGAAAGACTGAAGGACTTACTATGGATAAATACCAGTTTGTGATTGGATATATTTCCCATCTACATCTGTGAGCTGCTGACTGAACATCAAATGTCTGTGGTTCTGAGCTAACATTGGTTCCAGCTCCCAGAAATGTGCTTCCATCCTCTCGCTCCCCCTGTATCCATAATAACAATACTCCACATTTATAATTTTTCAGGTTCAAAATGCTGTATGGATACAAACCAATTAATCTTCTGCATACTATTATCCCCAATTTACAGAGAGGAAACAGACAGAAAAGTGAAGAGATAGCGAAGGTGCATTCTTATAGTAATGCTTTATCCACAGTGATTACCTGAACCGCAGTACTGGGTATACGTCAGTGCTTTCAATGGATAAAACACATTTCCCCTTTTGCTGCTGTTCTTATTTGAAGCAGCCCGTGCGCGATGTTGGCTTCCAGGTACATTAGCTTAGTACAGTTCTCTCTCATATACACAGATAAAACAATAAATTAGTATGGTGCGCTGTAAAGGCTTCACTGGCCTGGCTTTGCAAATCTGTCTGACTATGCCTGGGCAATCTCCGATTTCCATGCCCTCCTTCTGTTGTGGGAAGGGAGAGGTGCAGTTCACGCTTCACTCTGTTGTGACATCACTTGCCTACAGCCACCCAGCCAGTCAATGGCAGAGCCAGGCTGAGTATTCAGGCTCACGTTGCCTCCTAGTTTTGTGCTTCTTCTGGCACCCCAATGCTCCTAACAGCCTTGATCATGGAAAGAGATACAGCTGTTACATTCTACTCCGGTGCATAGTCCATGAAGCTGCTGTTTTTCAGGTTTCCTTAACAGTGAGTGAAGCTTTCTAATTCATTTCCTGTCTCTCAGCTGAAAAGCCCCTAGACAAAGGGGCCTTTTGAAAGATATTAAACCGATGGGACAATCTGATAGTTCCTTTTATGTTCCTTGAGACAATTAATGGTTTCCATATTCACCGAAATATTGAATAGTTTGCCTCTGCAGGCCTTTCTAAGTGGCACATCTGATGATAGGCTGCACCGATATTATTATTCATAAGTATCCAATTAGCTGAAAAAACAATATAAACTTACAAAAACACTATAGTGCAAGAGCACTTGGATTTAGTGAGTGAAGTGGCAGGGGTGACAGGTGAACTGATTAAACAAATAAAAGAATTACAACAAGTTTTAGGACATAGGGGGATCTTTATAATGCTAATGTTTCAATGGTGGGGCAAAAACTGGGTCAACTGTAGGCACTGAACTTGTTTTCCAAACATAGATCTTTATCACTTGAGAAAGAGGACTAGCTCTTAAGTGTGAAAACAAGAGGTAGCTTTCCTCATGATCAGCCACAGGATGGGACATTGGCTAAATATGTCAGTGTTTTAACTGCACCGTCTGTGTGCTCATGCATATCAGGAATGTTATGTGCACATGACTAGTTAGTTGCACATGCAAATAAAATAAATTGCAAGTATGGTTCTCTGTCCCCCTCTAGTGGCTGGAGTTCATAAAGAGACTTGGAAGTCAGCCAATGCCCTGAGCTAACTGCTTTTAGCTCAAGGTTTTTTGTTTTTTGTTTTAACCAGGAGCTCTCGATCCATCTCTAGCACACAGGGGCATCATTACACATGGGGTATTTATGTGTATGAGTCAGGTGAACACAATTATTATTTCAGTTTATAAAACAACCTATCCAGATCTCTGGCCCCTGCAGAAAGTATTCAGCATGTCCATTCCAAAACACCTCCCCAACTACCAAAACCAACAGCTCCCCTTCCATATACCCCAAAACTCAGGACCACCTCCACATCCCTGCTCAAAGCCCGAGAAATAAATTCATCTTGTAGAGTGATTAGCATTTCATGTGCACTCTGATGGCCCTCCAATCTGGCCTCTGGCACAGCAAGAAGGGGCGAGTGAGATCCAAAAGTGAAGTTCTCTCACCAAAAATGACTTGTCTATGGACTCTCCTGTTTTAAGAAGGGGGCTGTAATTCAAGCTCCCCAGCTAAATTGAATTGCTTGTTCATTGTTAAGTTCATTGTTAAGTGCATGTCTCCATTACTCTTTTTTTTTTTTACTGTAGCTTCACATCACAGCTACCACCAGTGCAGCTCCACCCTTGGGAGTCCTAGTGTACACAAACTACTGATGGTAACTGATGCTTTCATCCCCATGACTTCTAGACTTGATCCAAGCAGAGTTAGACAATAGTAGTAATTAAGATAGCGTTGACTGATTTCCACTAGTGCCCCTACGGGCTACCACTGAAACTGTAACAGTCGGGAAAGGCTCTGTAGTGTACACAGGTTAAGGTAGCCAAGCCCCAAACCACTAAATCTCTCAGGTCTTTGCAGGTCTTGATGACCTGATTATACTGTATTATTTGTATTACAGTCGCACCCAGAGACAACAGCTAAGATCAGGGCCTTCTGTTTTGTGGAAGAACCCAAACTCAGGGGTCCTTACTAACATGTCCGTTGCCTAGCGGATGGTCCAGAATAAGCCAAACAACAGATTAGCAAAGTCAGAGTTTATTCTTTATATAAAGAAGGTAGTCCCTTCAGATGTAAGGAGCGACAACTTAACACTAAATTCTAACAGCTTTATAGCTTCGCACAAACCAGTCTTTATACGTCACAGTTTCCATGGTCATACATACTAAAAAAACTATTTATCTAGGAATTTTCTTAGCTCAGTATTTGCAACTTTCCTTATCCAAGTTACAAGGTCTTTCTCTGCATTCCATCCCTGCTGGCGTCTAGGCCTGTTAACTATTTTGTTAACCCTTAACATTCTAAGATTTAAACTTCTGCCAGAAAGGCACTTTCCATCTCAGGCTTTTACAGCCATTACTAAAAATCAGTTCTCAGCAGAAACAGAGACCCCATCTTCTTTTCCCTTCACAGTTGCTAGCCATTGTACAAACATGCAGTGAGAGATGATCTCTGCAACTTACAATTTAATAGGCACAGGGGGCAAAATGACTTGCCTAAGGTCACACAGCACATCCATGGCAGAGCTAGGACCGGACCCTATATTACTTGACTTCCAGGCCAGTCCCCTATCTACTAGCTCTTGTTGCTGTATCTGTAGACATTGGATATTTCAACCTTGCCTTTTTTTCCCTGCAAATCGTGGTTATGCACAGCCCTTGATAATTGAATTATTGTGATTTTGATTTATAAACTTTTATGACTGAAAATTTATTGAATTGCTGTTAAACTACATCCTTTGCATTGGCCTTGAAGTTAAGAAATCTGAGAGTTACATTATTTTGTAATTCCAATGTCTGTTTCCTATATCTGTGCATTTAATTGGTATGTACATTTGGGGGTAAAATTAATTTTACCATAACATTTTACACTCTTTCTACAATGAGATTAAAATTATAGAATTATTGATATATTCATTTTGCATATATATACAGTTATGCAAGATCAGTCCTCCCTATTTACAGTTTAATTCATATGCCATTACTCTTTCTTACTAGATAATCTTTGAAATTAATAGTTTATTCATGGTCAAATGCACCAGAAGTCTGTGCATTTCTTTGAGATGGTTAGGATAGTTTGTTTACTGTAGTTCATACAGCAATAAGAAACATTTACAGGAACTTATTTTTATGGGGGTGAGGGGAAGGCTGATGATGATGCTAATATGAGTTGAGGTAAATGTCTTTGAAACTGGAGGGATGTAACCACCATCTTACATTTAAAATTAAGCTCCTTTATGTAAGCAGCGAACTGAAACAATAATGGCCCCATCTTAAACACAGGCACACGTGGCCAGATGAATTTCACTGACATTTGATTTGTGAAGGTTTGTGAATCTGTGAAAAGAAAACAAAAAGACCAAAGAGACAAAGAAGCACCAGTCAAGACACAGCGACAGAAGCGTGGCCCTGAGTAAAATCCTAGAGGAAGCTTTTTGGGCCCAGTGCTGGCTGAAACAGGCTTGGAGCTGTTTGATTCCTCCTGTGTTCAGGGAAATAGGACTTTGACCATTACCTGTAAACAAACAGTAAGAGAGATCCATGTCCTGGAGGGATACCAGACTCCATCATTAATTTCTCTTCTGAATGGAAATAGCCAGCAGGGCCCTGAACTTTGGCTAACTGCTCAGGTCGAAAAGGTGTAACGATATTAGTCAGCAATAATCCAAACACAGCGAATGATAACAGTGATATTGCAGCATTTGTGTGTCTGTGTGGAGGGGAGGAAGGGAGCTGCAGAACTCAGAAGAGATTTCCATTTTATACAGTGGGAGTCCAAGCTTTGCAGGTGAACACTACACATAACAAAGATGCATCTGGACAGCTCTGAGAGAAGAACAGTTACGTCCATCAATTACTAACAATGAGACAATGAAGCCTAGTTGTTAAAGCGATGGACTACCAGTAAAGACATGGGACTGGGCACTGAGTGGTTGGTCCATCTTTCCATTCCAAATATGTTTTCACCCTGTAGGCTGGTGGGCTTTCACCAGCCATGGAAGAGTAGCGGATACCACATCTACATCTTTGTAAAGCCTTATCCATAGGGCACGTTTATAACAAAGTACACAAACAACCCAAAATAAAATACCGGCCACAACCCCCAGCAGCTTTTTGCTGCTTCCACCAGCTAGGAAGGTGTGTTTTCCTTTGCCATCTGTTTCCTCTTTCTTATCTATACCTTCTCCAGCTTGTTACTTATACTACTTACTTATACTTACGGCTCTTTTAGACCATTCCAGGCTGCAGCTTTACCTGTCAGAGCCCTTTCCTTCTGTTTTCTGTACTCCTGCTCCCAAGTTGCAGAAGACTGGGAAGGAGATCCAGGAACTATGCAGAATACCTGCCCTAACACTCCTCTTTCAACTTGCCACATCTCCCTAGCCAAACACTTCTGTCTGATTCCTGTACCTACCCCCCATGTTGGTTTCTCACCACATTGAACTCTTTACTCAAATGCTCTCCATGGTTCCCTCTCCACCTAGATGTTTTGCCCTGGCTACATCTCTTCTCTAGTTTCTCCCTACTTTCCCTCTTATTGTTTGTTCTCTGCTATCTCCACTCCTCTGCCACCTTGCTTTGTCTCCTTCTCCCACTCAGACACTACACCACTCCTTATGCCAATACAAAGCTTCCCTTTTCCTGTGCATCAAGCAGCATCCTTCAGGTCCCTTCTCAAAACTTATTACTTGCACTGAAATTTGGACTACTTGCTCGTATGTTCCTGTGTGATGAAAAAGGTGAATCGTAACATTAAAAATGCAGGAATTTAGTCAGTTTAAGGCAGCTGACTTAAAGGTAATTGGCTCCATTGTTCAGGTGTTAGTGCACTGGTCTTATATGTAAACAACAGGTTGCCAGCTCAAATTTCGGTGAGTTCTTTAACCTAAACATGTTAATTTCTCAGGAGGTCAGATTGGATGATCAGTGGCCCCTTTTGACTTTATAGTCTATGAATCTGCACACAAAACCCTCGTAAGAATTTTATTCTCTTTCTTCATGCTTTATCTCAGTCCTTCCCTTCCCCACATGCTGTGACTGAAATGCTTTAGGTTTGTGTCTGTGGTATAATTGGTATGTAACAGCTACAAATAAGAAAAAGATCTGCAGTTAAAAATTCAGACAGGACAGACTTATGGGGGATATGCACGACATCTAAAACAAGCTGTATCACAGGTTACAAACAGTCCTCCAAGATCTAACTCTAAGATATCTAGACAAATTCATAGAATATTAGAGTTGGAAGGGACCTCAGGAGGTCATCTAGTCCAACCCCCTGCTCAAAGCAGGACTAACCTCAGCTAAAAAATTCAGTTGTGTTTGTCTGACTCCCAGTATGGTTACACTGGCCCTGGTGTGTGTGTATGATTTTTGTTTGTGTTTTTGTTTTACTTGTGCTTTTTTAATAATCCCACATAAGCTTTTCAATGTAGGCACATAGGGCATGACCTCTAGTACTTTGCACTTGTGTATTCACTTGCACCTGTGCAAAGTGCGTGCAAAATACTACCAAATCAGAATTGTCTTCTGTGTCTGTACGGTCCAAAGAACAACTAAAAGCTTTATGATTCAACAGGCCGGCAAGAAGGGTATGTGTGTGTTGCTTTTAACTCGAACACCACTATTGGATCCTACCTATGCCTCTGCCACAGAGTTTCTGTGTGTTGCCCGACCAGTCGCTTAAATCAAACTGGCCACTGCTTGTGTGTTCTTCAGTTTCTCGGTATCTGACTTTTGCTCCCGGGACTTATTTGCAGAAGAGATGAGCACTCATAAATGTAACTGAAGTCCATGGAAGCTGTGCTTTGAATATGTAAATTGCTATATAATGATAAATATTCTGAAAAACCAGCTTCTAGTCATATCAAATTGGGCACCCAAAGTTTATGGATACTTTTGATCTTAATCTCTGTGTCTGAGCTCCCCACCTGTAAAATCGGGATGATAATACTCCCTCATTTCACAGAGTGTTTGTGAAAATAAATGCTTTAATATTTAAAAAGTACTAAGGTGCTGTAGTCATGAGCACCATAGAAAGGCCCATGAGGAAGTTAATAATTCTGTCTCCAGAGCAGGTTTGAATAGTGTGCAGTAAATAATGCCTGGGGCCACATTTTGAACACTGAAAAGAAAACAAAATATAAAATGGCTGCTCATTCAGTGATCGCTGTCCATCCTTTGTACTGAATGAGGCAGAGGGAACTATGGGGGGAGGGGGGGGGAATTACTATCAGAATGCATATGCAGAGGAGGGGGAGGTACCCAGACAACCTAAATACTGGCATTTTCCTACTTTTGAGTCCTTGACTTTGCAACCTTACTGTTTTAATGTCATTTTGTGTAACTTCATATCTATGGAAAAAAGGCCGGGTCTCTGAGTTTTCCACTGTAAAATATTTCTGTAACAGTTTGGAAATGTTTCAGTAACTATCCAGAATTTTGGAATTGATCTAAAACTGAACAGGCAAATCCTGTGAGGATTGCACATCACTTGTCTGTTGCAATAACAATCATATTAACATGGCACTTCTGTTGTGTAGTAAATATTCTCAACTTCCTTTAGTGTTTTATTAGCTAGATTGCATATCTGTTACATTTTACATAAATAGTTATAGCTGTTTTCAGTCATATAAGTTATAGGATATACTCATCTTAGAAGATAACATCTGCCACATTTTATGGCCATGTTTAATCGTCCTTCTGTTATCTTGGTCTTTGTTTTTCTTAAACATGGTGGGAGTGGTGGGATGGGGAGAAGGCACCCAGTTCCTTTAACTTAATTACGGATTGCTTATCTGTGATACAGCCTAAAGACCAAAATAAGTCCAGGGCATAAATTGATACAACTCTCATTTGCTTTGGCAGGAAATTTGTCTGCTTAAATCTGGTCCACAAATTCTAAATTCTGGTCCAACCTCCAAGCACGACTACTAAGAATTTACCATCTATGCAAGAGTTGGCCTGATTCCCCAGTGCCTTGCACTTCTAGGTGTAGCATTGCAAAGAGAGTGCGAAGTGGATGCAAAAGCTGATTTGGTAGCATATTTTAGAGACTTGTCATAATAATCATCATACACCTGCTTTGGGCTCCCTTTGCCCTTGTGGACATGACTCCACATAGTACAAGGCAATGGAACATAAAGACCTGAGTTAACTTTCTAAAGCAAATTGAGCTGTGAGAACCAGGTTTCTTGGTTTCTTCAGTGAGTTTTGTAGCTTGGTAGTAAACAGTCCAGTACATGCATACTGCAATCTTCACCCAAACAGCATCCAAAATTTGAGAGGATCTCTAGAATATTAGTGCCAGCAATAAGCGCCAGATCCTGAAAGCAATAATTGCTTGCCTGAATCAGAGATGAGTACAGATTTCAGGATTTGCCTGCAACCCAGAGCCTGACAGTCTCTCTCGACTACATCTATTTTCTCTCATTTCTTTTACCTCCTCCATCCATTAACTTGTGTTCTAAGCTTGTAGGAGATCTCTGTGCATGAGCTAAATTTGGGCCCGTGGCCAGGGGCACACACTTTACTGAATCAGGAACTAAACAGACAAATAGGAGAAAGGAAATATGATTATCCTGACTTTACACATGGAGAGCTGAGATACAGAGAGATTGTGACTCAAGGTCCCCACAATATCTGTGACAGAGCTGGAATTTGAACCTACATCTCCTGAGACCCAGTTTAGAATATTAACCCACAAGAACATCCTCCTCCTCCTCTTCACTGAAAGAAAGCGGGGAGGAGGGGAGGGAATGGTGTGAGGCTACTTTAGCCAATCAAGCAATTTGACTAGCTCAACTTTTGTACATAGTTTATAATCAAGATTAATAGATTTTAAAGTCAGAGGATGATCTTAGAACACATCAGGATCTAGTCTTGATCTAGTCTGACCTACCGTACAATACGGTCCACAGTATTTCATCTAGTTACTCTTGTATTGAGTCTAATAATTTGTGTTCGTCTAAGGACTACTAAAGACCCAAGATGCTAGTTAAAATTTGGGGCCTTGTAGGTTGGTCCAGTTGTGAACTGACATTGATGGAGACTATTTTCTTCAGTGCAATCTTATTTATTTACAAAGAATGTACAAAGTCTGGCTTCTGCAAATGCAGGATGAACCCAAACCAAAAGGGGTAATTTTGTAGTTTACAGACCCAAGCTTCTTTCAGCCAGAACCCTTGACACCCACCATCTTTCTTTAAATTTCTCCTGGAGCCACAGTGCCTCTAGGCTTCTGCCTGGCTTTCTTCCTCTGCCTTTGAGTCTCTCTTTCTTGTCTGTCTATCAAGCTAGTCTTTTGCACACCTCTACCTAGTCACAATACCCAGTGGAACCCTTCACCCACATGGTGCATGCTTAGGCCTGGTTTTAGGTGAGGAACCTTAACTGTCCCTTACAGCAACGTTAAATGGAGGATGCTTTCACACCCAGCAGTTTTAATGATGTTTAACTCAACCCATAACAAAGTTTAACACAGCATATAACAATACCTTCTAGAAAGGCAGCCATACTTCAAGTCACCAAGAAATGGGGAATGAATTACTTCCTTGGGCAGTCCAATGGTTAGTCACCCTCACAATTAAAAAATATGGCATATTTTTATTTGACTTCATCTGGCTTTAACTTCCGGCCATTGGTTCTTGCTATGCCTTTCTCCATTATGTTAGAAAGCCATATAGTACCTGATATTTTATCCTCTTGAAGGTACTTCTAGATTGTAATCAAGTAACCTCTGGTCCTCTTTTTGATAAGCTAAACAAATTGAGCTCTGTAAGTCATTCACTGTGAAATATTTTTTCCAACCCTTGAATAACTTTGGGGGCTCTTTTCTGCATCCCCTCCAATTTTTCAACATCTTTATTAAAAAATTGGGTACACCAGAACTGGATGCAGTATTCTAGTGTCTGTGTCAGTAATGCCATATACAGAGGCAAAATTGCTTCCTTACAGATACTGGTTTATTATCCCGATAATACATTAAGCTCCCCAACCTTAAGAAGAAAATTGAGAATAAGTTTAAAAAAAAAATCACACTAAGTAGAGCATAAACATTGTTGGAGTTGTACTATTGAAAACTATGTTAAGAGGCTTTTACTAACAAAATGGTGTGTGCCCAGGGGTCTGTGTCTGATTACAGTTTGTTAATTTAGAAGTAAATAATGGATGCCCGCTGCTTCTCTCTCTGTAAGTGAATTGTGTATATATCTCAATTATTAAGGGGGAATACATTAACATACATATATATATAATGCCAAGAGCCAGAGATGTACCCGTTTGAGTAAGCTAAACTTTTGGGATTGTCTTTATTTTTAAACATACTGTTAAAAGTCTGACTTGGCGCAGAGTCAGATGTGCTGGCAGTATGACACTGCCTTTTCTTATGGTCAGCAAAGTTTTGTTTCTCCAAAGAGGACAAAAGCCATAAATGGTATTTGTATCAGAGTTTAGGATAGGTTTTTCAAAAGCACTCTGTGCTGGTCTAATATTGCTCCTAGTGAAGTTAATGGGAGTTTTGCTGTTGACTTCAATGGCAGAACAATTAGGCCAATGTTGAGTGCTTTGGGAACCCCTATCCACCTTATCTTTCCAGCAGATAAAGGAGCACAGCCTACCAGTGATGGATAAGGACTAAATGTGGAGTGATCCAGTCTAGCAAAGGGGTTCCCAGCAATGAAAGTGCTTTCAGAACAATTAAAGCCCTTCTCCCATTGCACTGTGTGTGGCTCTCCTGGCTTCCTGCCAATGTTCTCACCTGCTCTCCAGTCATCATTTCAGACCCTAGCACTCTTGGCTGGTGGCTCCACCCTCATGGGTCCCCAGAACAAAATTTTGTGGTGAGGGGCCCAATTGCAGCACAAGGTTTGGATATCTTGTTCCATGAATCCAGGCTTATTCCGCCCAGTAGCCTGCAATGTTGATATAGGGATTTAATATGAACTGCTATCACAACAGATGTCTTCAGTCGCGCAAGCCACTCACTGGCATCCATTGTCAATCCCAGGTGAAAGGAAATGTTGTCTGAGTGAGGACTGCAGGATGGGGAGCTACATTTTCCCTGACTCTTAGAGTACTCTATCTATGGTAGGAACACTAGGAGGCCAGATGTTAGGACCCCGCCCCCAGTCCTTTCAGTTCTTAGTTTGCTGACAGACGCAGACATCCAGAGTCCAGCAGCAGGCAATACGACAGGTTTATTGGGATCTTCTCAAGCAAGCATCCATTAGGACTCCCCAGTCCTTTACACCAATAAATTTTCCCCCTTACTTCCTGTTTTACCTCCGTTTTTATAATGTATCTTAACCAATCATTTCTTTAACACTATTACAAGATGATTCTTTAACCAATCCTAACATATTGTAACAGAATTCTTTAACCAGTCATGTCCCACCACCTTAACTGATCACACTTAGTTATGCAACAGACTGATACAATCAAAAAACCAGACAGAAATCATTCAAATAGATAATAGAGAATTGGATACCATAAAGACAAAATAATGAGTGTAGATTTTACAACCCGAACTATTGATAAGTAATTGTTTTGCCAGACAGAATGCTATCAAACCAAATTTCCTCTAAACATTCTAGGATCTTTTCTTTATCTAGAGGTGTTAGACTGGATCACTGTGTTGGAATGTGCGTAGGTGACTGCACGCTTCCCAGATTGTTGCTGCCACTTCTGCATCTGAGCCAAAGTAGAAGGCCTCAGACTGTCATAGTGAGAGAAGGCCTGTGGTTTTGATTCTTTGTTTTATACCCCTATAACCAGCTAAATGATAAAAATATACTTACAGAATATGAGCCTTTACAGGCAGGCCTGAATATTTATATTCTATATACTAACACCAGCAATGTCAACACACTGATATTTTTAATGTAGTCCTTTTGTATTTGACCATAGAGTTCATTTTCTTGTAAACTTCTTTGGCAATCATAGTTAATGATTTTCAGTCACTTAGCTGGATTTCAGCCCAGTCCATGAAGGTGAAAAAGCTACTATATGAAACCTTGAACTAAACAGTATGTCTCTAAGTGATTTAATCTACCTAGACAAGGTCCCACATGGAATTATCAAAGAAGATGCAAGAGTAATAGTAGTAGCTAAAAATCAGCATCCCCAGAAGCTAGAAGTAGTCAAAAGTTACCCTGGTTGCCTTTTGGATAAACCATTTGACAATTTTATGCATTATTAGCTTCCCAAAGGACAGGCCCTTTTCTCATGGCCTGATGCAGCACTGGCTTGCAGGACCTCATTGAACATGTCGTCCTTAAGGCCTCTTTTTTCTCCTGCTTATCTGGGTCGGGTGTGGAGGACGAATCCCTCAAGGCCACAATGGCAGCAGATGCAGATAAAACAGAGGTAGTATTGTCATTATAGTCAGAATGGAAAGTGAAAGCTAAGATTCAAAATCCCTTCCTTTGCCCTGTCCCCACCCCAAAGTTTTAAACAAAACATGCTTATTGAAACTTCTGCTTCAGAACACTTGTACACGGCACCGCTCTCAGTGCCAGCCATGGTGAGTATGGCCCACCAGGAATGAGGAAAATGAGAAGGGTATTGGTTGCTTGCCTGAAACCTGACAAAAGGAAGAAAGAGCAGCAAAATACAGAACCTGGACTTCAGAAAAGCAGACTTTGACTCTCTCAGGGAACAGAGGAGCAGGATCCCCTGCAAGGCTATTATGAGGGGGAAAGGAATCCAAGAGAACTGGCTGTATTTTAAAGAAACCTTATTGAGGGCACAAGAACAAACCATCCTGATGTGCAGAAAGAATAGCAAATATGGCAGGTGACCAGCTTGGCTTAACAGAGAAATCTTCAATGAGTTTAAACCCAAAAAAGAAGATTAAAAGAAGTGGAAGCTTTGCCAGATGACTAGGCAAGAGTATAAAATAATGCTTGAGAATGCAGGATTGAAATCAGGAAGTACAAAGCACAATTGGAGTTGCAGCTAGCAAGGGATGTGAAGGGTAATAAGAATGGTTTCTACAGGTACATTAGCAACAAAAAGAAGGTCAGGGAAAGTGTGGACCCCTTGCTGAATGTGGAAGGTAATGTAGTATTTATTTTTTTACTCTGTGTTTACAGACAAGGTCAGTTCCCAGATTACTGCACTGGGCAGCACAGAATGGGAAAGAGGTGAGCAGCCCTTATTGGTGAAAGAACATGCTCAGGACTATTTAGAAAAGATGGGCATGCAAAAGTCCATATGACTGGAAGGTAGGGATAGGATACAGAAGGACCTAAACAAACTGGAGGATTGAGCCAAAAGAAATCTGATGAGGTTCAGCAAGGACAAGTACAGAATCCTGCACTTAGGACGGAAGAATCCGATGCACTGCTACAGACTGGGGACCGACGAGCTACGCAGCAGTTCTGCAGAAAAGGACCTGGAGGTTACAGTGGATTAAAAAGCTGGATATGAGCCAGCAGTGTGCCCTGGTTGTCAAGAAGGCTAATGGCATGTTGGGCTGCATTAGTAGGAACGTTGCCAGCAGATCACGGGAAGTGATTATTCCCCTCTACTCGGCATTGGTGAGGCCACATTTGGAGTATTGTGTCCAGTTTTGGGCCCCCCACTACATAAAGGATGTGGAGAAGTTGGAGAGAATCCAGCGGAGGGAAACAAAAATGGTTAGGGGTCTAGAGCACAAGACGTATGAGGAGAGGCTGAGGGAACTAGGCTTGTTTAGCCTGCAGAAGAGAGGAATGAGGGGGGGATTTGATAGCAACCTTTAACTACCTGAAAGGAGGTTCCAGGGGGGATGGAGCTAGGCTGTTCTCAGTGGTGGCAGATGACAGAACAAGGAGCAATGGTCTCAAGTTGCAGTGGGGGAGGTCTAGGTTGGACATTAGGAAAAAGGTTTTCATAAGGAGGGTGGTGAAGCACTGGAATGGGTTACCTAGGGAGGTGGTGGAATCTCCATCTTTAGAGGTTTTTAAGCTGCGGCTTGACAAAACCCTTGCTGGGATTATTTAACTGAGGTTAGTCCTACTTTGAGCAGGGGGTTGGACTAGATGACCTCCTGAGGTCCCTTCCAACTCTATGATCCTATGATTCCATGACTGGATGCAATGTATCTGAGGATGCTGAAGTAGTTGGCTGATGTGATTGCAGAGCCATTGGACATATCTTTGAAAACTTGTGGCAATCGGGAGAAGTCCTGGATGATTTCAAACAGTCAAATATAGTGCTTAACTTTAAAAAGGGGAAGGAGAAGGAGCTCGGAACTACAGACCAGTTAACCTCATCTCAGTCCCTGGAAAAATCATGGAGCAGCTCCTCAAGGAATCCATTTTGAAGCACTTAGGGGAGAGGAAGGTGATCAGGAAAAGTCAGCATAATTCACCAAAGGCAAGTCATGCCTGACCAATCTGATTGCCTTCTATGATGAGATGAATGGATCTGTGGATGTGGCAAAAGTCGTCAACGAGATATATCTTGATTTTAGCTAAGCTTTTGATACAGTATCCCGCAGTATTGTTATCACCAAGTTACAGAAATATGGGTTGGATGAATGGACTATAAGGTGAATAGAAAGCTGGATAGATTGCAGGTTCAATGGGTAGTGATTAATGGCTCGATGTATAGTTGGTAGCCAGTATCAGGCAGAGTGCCTCAGGGGTCTGTCCTGGGGCTGGTTTTGTTCACCATCTTCATTAATGATCTGGAGTATGGACTGGATTGCACCCTCAGCAAGTTTGCAGATGACCTTAAACTGGGGAGAGTGCTAGATACGCTGGAGAGTAGGGATAGGATACAGAGTAACCTAGACAAATTGGAGGATTGGGCCAAAAGAGATCTGATGAGGTTCAACAAGGACAAGTGCAGAATACTGCACTTAGGACGGAAGAATCCCATGCACTGCTACAGACTGTGGTCCCACGGGCTAGGCAGTGGTTCTGCAGATAGGAACATGGGGGTTACAGTAGACAAGAAGCTGGATAGGAGTCAACAGTGCATCCTTCTTCCAAGGAGACTAGCAGCATATTGGGCTGCATTAGAAGGAGCATTGCCAGCAGATCAAGGGAAGTGATTATTCCCCTCTATTCGGCATTGATGAGGCCACATCTGGAGTACTATTTCTGGGCCCTTCATTACAGGAAGGATGTGGACAAATTGGAGAGTCTAGCGGAGGGCAATGAAAATGATTAGGAGGCTGGGACATGCGATTTATGAGGAGAGGCTGAAGAAAATGGGCTTGTTTAGTCTGCAGAAGAAATGAATGAGGGGTGATTTGATAGCAGCCTTCAGCTACCTAAAGGGAGGCTCCAGGGAGCATGGAGGTTGGCTGTTCTCACTGGTAGGAGATGACAGGACAAGGAGTAATGGTCTGAAGTTGAAGTGGGGGAGGTCTAGGTTGGATATTAGGAAAAACTGTTTCACTAGGAGGGTGGTGAAGCACTGGAATTGGCTGCCTAGGGAGGTGGTGGAATCTCCATCCTTAGAGGTTTTCAAGGCCCAGCTTGACAAAGCCCTGGCTGGGATTACTTAGTTGGGGATGGTCCTGCTTTGAGCAGGGGGTTGGACTAGATACTTCCTGAAGTCCATTCCAATCCTCATCTTCTACGATTTTATGTGTAGAGGGCAATGGCATTGGATATTGGCCCCTTTTTCCACAGGTGATGGTGATTTCAGCTGATATCTCACTTCTGATGGTTAAAAAAGGCTCAGAAAACACAGCTGCTGCTGGTGTCTCAACCCACCCAGGCCTCTATGCTGCTAGCCTATGTACTGATGATGCCTGCTGAAGTTATTGCTGATTGATGTGGGCAAGTGACATACTGCAGAGGAAGAAATAAGACTGCCATCCCTAGAAACCTTCGAGAGTAATTGTAGAGTGCCTCCATGAACATTTCATCGAGATCTCTCAGGGGGATTCAAGGGACATCCCTGTGTATATAAATTGCTCCACATTTCCCCTTGCCTAATTCCACAGGGGAATGAAAAGCAAATAACAATCTACCTCTTTTTGTTATATTGCTACCTCTTCTTGTATGACTAAATTAATGAAAAGTCAATAGCTGTGTCCTGCTAAGTTAGTGTGCTTGTGAAAAATGTATGTGTGTTTAAAGGGGAGGGGACCTTCTGGTCTCTGTGACCCCTGGACAGTGGAGTTTATGATTGTGAGCACAGCAATCAGTGTCGGGCATTGCGGGACAGCTGCTGGAGAAGTGTTAAGGTTGACATAAGTAATGCAGTATCTTCCTTTGCACTGTGTTGACCTCTGTACGTTGACTATGGCTCCATGCCACTCAGGTAGGTGATGTTACTTCGTCACTGTAACATGCCACTTACATCAGTGAGAGACACATTTTAAGCGTCGACATGTGCATCACAAGGAAGGTTATGTCCACCTAACTTTGTAGTATTAGTATAGACCAAGCCTTAATGAGTTTCATATGTACTGAATCTCAAGTTGTTGCATGATTCCCTTATGAAATTTAAGCAGACATTGTTTTATACAGTTCATGTAATCACCTTCTCATTTAAGTTTATGTATATATTATTGGTCCACTTTAAAGTGATACCATGTCTTTAAATTATCCATTGCTAGTATAGAATAGAAACAATTAAATGGGAAAAGGGAGACTATTAAGACAACACTTAATACTGACACACTGATAAAGTACCTCACATGCTAATTATTAGAACTACTGTTAGACTAATTGGCCTTATCAGTGTTACTAATGTTTGCATATTTGCTCATTTTAAATGTGACCGTCCACGTCTCTTTACTATTAACTAGAGGCAAGTGCCATAAATTAGCAGAAAAGTGTATAAAGAAAGCAAGCAAAGTCATCACAAATAGCACTGGATTCAAACAAAAATAGGTTGGGAGAGGACAAATAATTGAAGATGGTGTCATAAAGTAAATAATCAGTGAATGTCCAATATATCTTGATAGCTCACATAGTTTCGTGGTCAGTGTGACATAGTCTTCCATTGAGCGGAGGAAATAGTAACACAATAGGATTTAACACAAAGTCCATTGAAGCTAATGGAAACATTCCTATTGACTTCAATGGGCTTTGAATTAGACCTATAGTTAAGGTTTTTGTTTTGCATTTGTACACAAGCCATTTGCACAATGTGAATGGATGGATCTTCATTGTTAACTAAATCTTTATTGAGATGTATACAAATGGCACACAATGAATTATTGATTTTCTTTTTGTCTTTTAGATGAAAAGATATCCTAGGATAGATAAATGGTATAGATATAGATGTTTCCCTTTTGATAAAAGGAAAAAAATCTTCTCTGACTAGCTGAAGTCCAGTATTTGGATAACGATCCATCTTGAGTAAGACTTTCAAAAGCTTATGAGTGACTTAAGAGCCCAAGTTCCAACAAAAATCCTACCATCACTGTAGCATCTTCAAAGCACTGTCACCTATGCCTAGTGTTTGTTGAGTGCCGCAGTTCTTGAGGACCCAATCTGAGACCTCTTCAAGTGACATGATTTACAGAAGGTGGGTTCTCAGAACTTTCTGAAAATTGGTCCCCTTTAAGGTTTCTCAAATTGGGCACCCAAAAATTGGAGGCACCCAAAATTGCTAGTCACTTTTAGAAATCTTTAGTGCCTAACAAGTTCTCTTTTTTATTTTAATTTGATTACAGGGTATCAAAATCAGTCTTTGCCCTCTGCAAGAGTTGTTTATTTTGGTCTAATTTTGGTTGTTGGGTTTAGGGTGTGGGTGCTGGTGCTGTTGGTGGCCTGTGATATACAAGAGGTCAGACTAGATGATTTGCTGGTCCCTTGTGGCCTTAAATTCTATGACATGAAGACATGAATAAAGGTCCTGTCCATGCTTAAAGAACCTTATAAACTAACAACTATGCTAGCTGATGGTACTATAGTACTCTCCCTGCCTGAGGGCAGAGAGGACATACTGGTTGAAAGTGAACCATCAGATGCAGAAATTTCACACTCTTATAAAAAAAATTAAGAGATAACATGATGCTCTTTGTTCAAGAGCTGACAATAACAGGCATGGAGGTCCACTGACAATGACAGCCATAAAGTAAAATATTTTAAAATGTATAGCTAGAAGCATGAGTTTTCTTATGTCCTCCTTCAGCTCCTTATTCTCCATCATCCTCCATTTTCCTTTGTTTTCTTTTTCTGCTTTATCGTAATTATATGTTCTACATCACTTGAATTCTTTATAAAGATGTTGAATTGGTTTTAATGACCTTCTTTAGCTCAAACCACAAGTTATGGGCAGGATGCAGGAATCACTGGATGAGGTTCAGATCGAGGGAAGTGATTATTCCCCTCTATTTGGCACTGGTGAGGCCACGTTTGGAGCATTGTGTCCAGTTTTGGGCCCCCCACTGCAGGAAGGATGTGAACAAATTGGAGGGAGTCCAGTGGAGGTCAACAAAAAGGATTAGGTAGCTGGGGCACATGAGGAGAGGCTGAGGGAAGTAGGCTAGTTTAGTCTGCAGAAGAGAAAAGTGAGGAGAGATTTGATAGCGGCCTGAAGGAATGTTCCAGGAAGGATGGAGGTAGGCGGTTCTCAGATGACAGATCAAGGAGCAATGGTCTCAATTTGCAGTGGGGGAGGTCTAGGTTAGATATTAGGAAAACCTTTTTCACTAGGAGGGTGGGGAAGCACTGGAAGTAGTTATCTAGGGAGGTGGTGAAATCTCCATCATTAGAGGTTTTTAAGATGTGGCTTGGCAAAACTCTGACTGGGATTATTTAGTTGTGGTCCTGCAGGGGTCCTGTGGATTGAGCAGGGGGTTGGACTAGATGACCTCCTGTGGTCCCTTCCAACCATAATATTCTATTATTCTATTTCCCACACTGGGGACTTCCTCCTGTGTGAGGGAATCCACAGCTGTCACTGAGCCAACATAGATAGCTCCTGTGTTTGTACAGTGCCTAGGACAATGGGGTCCTGTTCAACTATTAGGGCTCCTAAGTGCACAGTAATGCAAATAATAATGCAGCTTATTCCTACAAGCCTCTCTCTGAGCAGTAGTGTCAGGACAGGAGGAAGTGTAACTCGATTATTACTACATTTCGACTACTCTCTGTTGACACGGGGACTTCTGTGGTGCCATAGACGCCAGCATATTTTCAAACAAGCTCTATGTCCTCTGTAAAATGTGTTGGGACCATACAGGAAGCAGGAACCATTTCCTTGGCATATTCTCCATGCCCTCAGGCCACAGCTGCAGCTGAGAATCTAGGCCAATAAGAGTGCAGTGAGAATAATTTAAACACAAAACTGTTGATCCTACCAGATTGTTCCAACTAAATTCAAACTGGGCTACTATTCCTGAGTACCAAATTCAGTAGAAGAGTTTGTATTTTCTAGCTGAGAAGACTTTTTAAAAATTAAAATGGAGAAGCTTCTGAAATTTTACCTATTAGAGGGGAAGAATAATAAACACCTGACTCATCCCTTGTGCAAATGCAAATTGCAATTATATATTTTAGAAACGGGCCTGTGATCTGTTTGAGTCACTTAGAACTTGTTATAAGGAAAAAATATTAACTGGAGACTGAGCAAACACAGTTCAATATTTTAGTACTGAGATCTTGAATGTAGGGCTAGAATTAGGTTACTGTTCTCAGCGTGCCTGCACTGTGTTCTAAATTTGAAGACAAGCTTAGCGGAAAAAATGAAATGCCTCCTGAACTGTGGTAATGGAAAGAAATATCAGAAGAGACTTTAGTCGGCTACTGTTTGAGCTTATGGGCTCAGCAGTTGGAGGAAAGAATGGACTCCCTAGGGAGCCAAGGAAATGTCACTTCCAACCATGTGAGGTGGAAGAATGAAGACCTGAAACACTGACTCTTAATATGAAATGTTCTTTCAGTTCCCCTACTCAGACTGAAATGTATTAGATCACTCATTCAGCCCCTACAGTCCTGAAACTTATGAGTTTGTAACAAGGAGGAAGTATAATTAGTTTTACAACTTTTCCTTCTTCCCTAAAGTTGCTAAAAATGCATAATTTATGCAGAGAAAGTTATAAAACTGACCATGTTTTAAGAGGTTGATGTCTGCATGTGTAGCCCGTTAGTTTGCGTGTGCTATGGGTACTTTTTGTTTGTCCAATCCAAAGAGATTATGAGTCGGTAACAGTCCCACACAGAGAAATTTGACTCTTTCATTCAAGTAATAGCAGTTCACGCTTTTTGCTCTGGAGATCTCTGATTCAATCCCTGGTTTGTTGGCTAAAATGGTGGCTATCTCACCTGCCATAGCCAAGTGTTTACATTAAGGGCTGAGGTTTTCAAAGCTAGCTAAGGGATTTGTATGTCTAATTCCCATTAAATCTTCTAGGCAGCTTTGAAAATCTAAACCTAAATTATCTCTATGGATGTCACACACAATTTTAGACCTATTCAGTAGAACCAGAACTGGTTCATGAATTCTGTCTTGCTTTTGTGAAGAATTCAGGGCACCTGATAACCAACTAGGAACTTCTATTTTCTTGCTAGACTTATATTTATCTATGTAATGCATGTTGAAAGCCTTATGCTCTGTGGAGGATCTTCTAATTCAGGGTAACCTGATAATGGAGAAGACAATGTTTCTACAGATCTGGCTCAGTTAAACTACTAATACAATTATCATATAAAAGAACCTTACCAAATTGCTTTTGTCCCTTCAAACCTGAAAAACAACTCAATGCTTTCAGTTCCCACTGTAGATCTATCCGTGTAGTCACCTCTGTTTGAATATTTTATATTGCATTCATCACCATGTTATCCAAATGTTTTAGAGATTCTAGTCGTAACAATATATATCTGTACCTCACTCCATCCTGAGCTCATCCCTGGGTGGGAAAAGGTGAATTTTCCCATTTATTCAGATGAAGCGGATGATATTCATGGTCATGCTGATCTTTTGCAGACATAAATCCCCTGCTGAATGTAACAAACTGTGGTCATAGCACACCACCTGCTTGGCCATTGTCAAGAAATTTGTAGACACCACAGAAGAGCTAATTTTTAAGGGGAGACTGGAAAGAAGGTAATGTAGTGGCCTTGCAGATTGTTATAGTGAGCTTCTGCCATGTACAAGGGATGGCATGAAAGAAAGTGCAAAGATATTTGACAAGTGAGTAAGAAAGGCTGGAATCATTGGTGGAGACAAGGCAGCAGTCAATGTCTTGATAGCATCTAAGAGATGACAGACACAATGGGGATAGGACATGAAGAACCTTAAGAGTGAAATAGTTTATGAATGACATCATGAAAAATGGGGAGTCAAGGGCAGGATACTATGGAGGGGAGTGGTGGGGTCAAAGCAATGAACCAGAGAAATAATTCTTTATCATCATGAATGGATTTGAGGGACACACGATGGCAAAATGAATTTTTAAAGTCAATTCCAATTTTTGGGATATCACCTGTATCCAATTTCATACCTCCCATGACTTTATCATGAGCCTCATGACATTTAAACTTTTTTTCTGAAAGCCTCAGCTCCTGGAGTCATGTTATTTTGTGACACTCTCATCTTTAAATGTTTTAAAGTAAGTTTTTAGCCCTCATGATTGCAGGGTAAAGCTTGTAGTAATTAAACCTCAAAAAAACAGAAGGCCACTAAAAGGATCCCAACATTTATTAATCTCATGATTTTGTGGCCGGGCTCATGATTTTTGAATGCTTTGGGTTGGCAATACTGAGCTTCAGCAATATTCCTATACTTAAGGTAGGGAATATCTCTAGAGCTGCTAATATCCCTAGAAACAGAATGAACTTTTAACATGCATCTGCTGTACTATGTTACCTCCACTATTACAAGCACTCCTATGATTAAAATACTAACAGGCCCTCCCAACCACTTTCTTTCACTTCTTCACCCCCTTAGACATATATCCTGTAATGTCTAATAAGCACCCAGGAGTCTGAGCTTGCTCAGGGTTCTGGATGTATCCATATCATAATGAGCATGCTCAGCATTAGCATGAGGGTTAAAGAGCTGGTGACATTGCAACAACAATAATAATAATTAATAACACTTTTATATAACACTCTTCAGCAGTAGATCTCTAAGACCTCAACAAGCAGGTCAGTATCATTGCCTCTGTTTTATAGATGGGGAAACAGAGGCACAAAGAAGTGAGGCAACTTGCCCAATGTCACTGGCAGAGCTGGCAACAGAACCCTGGGTAGCTTTAATCCCAGCCCAAGGCTCCAGCTACTAGCCCAAATTGGTTCCCAATGTGTTGTGTTAATTTGGGCGAGGAACCTTAAACAGCTTTACAAAAGTTAACTTTCTCTCTCGCTTATGCTGACTTTATTTTTGTCATTATTTTCTATTTTCCTCACTCTAGTGAAATTTATCTAGACTGGGGGAAAAAATCATGCTGTATCCTACAAAAAATCAATTGCTGAAATGCCCACTCCACAACACAAAAGGGGTCTACAGAGATCGAGAGGGATCACAAATAATTCTTCAGCAAAATTTACTGCCAGATCTAACTATGTATAGTAATCCTCAAGGCAATAGCCAGGAAATAGTATTGGTTGGCAGTGGAAAAATAGATAAACAACTGAATATTTAAAATATCAGTTCATACATTTTAAAATATGATACAGCTAAGCTGGTTGCACTGTAAGTAGATACATCTTATGGCAGTCTAGGTGCATGACTTGTGCATTAAGTTCTCAAACTCCATGTTATCCAAAGCAGGATCAGATCCCCTCACGTCTGTTAAATTCATTGAAACTGAATTAAAGGTAAATTTACATTTCATTTGCAAAAATGCAATTTAAATTTCATTAAACACTTTCTCGATTATCCACCATCCACCAACAATGTTAGGAAAATTGAAGCTATACTGTATGTGCCAATACAATGGGAAATGATAGGATGGCTCATTTTATGTCTCACATAGTTATGCTAAAACAACCTAGTATTTTTTTAACCTATCAGCCCCTACTTCTCCCAGCCCTCTTGTTTGTTTCATCCACTTGTTGTTCTCTTTTGAACTACTCTTTTGAACTAGTACCTACTGCCTAGATTGACAGAAGCATTCTTCCTTTGACCTAGCTGCATATTCATCAGGGGTTAGGTCGGCATAGGGTGCGGATTTCTCATATCCCTGAAAGCGACAGATATGTCAATCTAAGTTTTAAATGTTAACCAGACCTTAAATTGATATTAAAATCTACATTGGGACTCTCAGATTTTACATGAGCAACCAAATGTGGTGGTGGTTTGAAGTCCCATTCAGTAGACCATATCAGAAATTGTACTCAGGGTATGCGATCTGGCAGCAAAAAGGAGGAGAGAATATTTTGAAAGGAACCATTTCTAGAGACTGAAGGGCCGGAGCCCCCTTTGGTTAGCTATATCTATAGTGAAAGACCATGACCGTCCCACATCAGCTACATTCCTAAAGAGTAACGAAACTGTCCAGCACAAGGCTGAGGATTAGAAGTATGGGAGCAGATACAATTTTCTACTGTTTTTTCCCATCTCGGCCATACTTTACATATGCTTTGGGGCAGGAACTGTGTTTTCATTATAGCTGTGTACAGCAGCAGGTACATGGAGCCCTGATGGGGGCCTCCACCATGAGAGAAATAAGAAATAAGTGCACTCACTGTACCAAATAAAGAAGCAAATTCAAATGGAGACTATACAATGTGAAAATTAGCACACGACCCAGAATAGTATTGTGGGAGTGTGATGGCTGACATCTTGGTCAACATGCCAGGGGTTAAATATGAACCTTCAACATTAAAGCAGGAGCTTCTCTGGCTTGAGTTAAAAGAAACAGACTGTGTACTCCAGGATTGTCACAGACTCAAGATTTCTGTGGATTAGATACAGAGGGAGACACGTGATACACACTGACCAATGGCTTACAACCATATGCTTTATGCTGCTATAATTTAGCTTCTTTGACTCCATCATATACAAACCCTGGTTTTTTTGGCTTTGGGTTTTTTTTTTTTTTCAAAATTACCTAATAATTTAATAACTTATTAATGGTTCAGTGATTTAAGAGTGTGCATTTATTCATTCATTTAAAAAAATATTTTAAACTTAAATCAGCAGTTCAACTAGATTGAGAATTATATTTTACATAGTGTGAGGAGGAAGCCTAACTTTTCAACATATAAATATAATGCTTTTGCCCTCATACAGCTCCTTTCTTTCAAGGTTTTCAAAGCACTTTATAAAAATACACTGAGTAACAACATGCCTCTGAGTTACGTAGGTACAGATCACTTTAGCAGAGGGGTAAATAGAAGAATATAGAAGTTATCCTGTGACAGGTCAGTGGGTAGAGATAAGAATGGAATCCAGGAGGCCTGAACTATCTCATTCTCTAACCATTAAACAGCACTTCCATTTTGTGAAGAACACTGTTTTCATGCAGCTTGGGTTCATTCATATTTACTGGTAACAGATGAAAGCATATGATTAAGAATTGCCCTATACAGTATCTGTTTTGTGTCACTAGTTCTTGATTCATTTAACCAGTTCATTATGGGGACGCACTGTATAACTATAGCAGATTGTATATGCAATGGCTAGCAATCTTAGCCCATGTGTGGTAATGAATTAAGATATTATACATACCTTGCATACAGGGAATAAAACTTGCACTAGCAGAGGGGTGGACTGGTTAATCTCAGATCTTTTGTACTCTGGTTGGCATGATTCTACCTCCAAAATGGAAAATACTAATGTCTTTCCTCCATAGAGCTCAGATCATTTTCAAAGAGAGTTAAGTATCATCATGGTCATTTTGCAGTTGGAGAAATTGAGGCACAGAGCAGTGAAATGACTTGCCCGAGGTCATGGAGCAGGTCAGTAGTAGAGCTAGAAATAGAACATATTGTGAAACCCAGACCAGTGCTTAATCCACTGGAGCACATTGCCTGCCCTTGAAAATAAAGTGAATCAGAGTTGTGTTTTATGTTGTCTGTGAGCCATCCCATTTTAGCTACAGTATATCCTAGGATAGATTCCACTTGGGTTCAAAGATTGGAACTTTTTTCTTGTAATTTAGGCTGTCACAGATAAAAATGTCATTGTTACTGTTAGTAGTCACATTTCCTTCATCCCCAGATAGGTTTCAATAAAATAAGAAATACTGAATATCTCCCATTGGGAAATTTGTCCTCAAACATTCAGGCAAAATTATTTTAAGTGACTTAGAGCTGCACAAAAGCCACTCTGGCTGGATAACCATTTGCACAAACAGCCTATACTTAAAAAAAAAAAAAAAAAAAAAAAAAAGGACGCATTTTCTAAGCATGCTCATTGGAGACCCAAAACCATTCAAATGAAATCTGATGTTTTTCAAAGTGGGTGCATTCAGCCCATTTTCTGCAATTAATATAATTTAGAAATAAAGACGGGAATGGGAAACCTTTTTGTATTGAAGATATTACATTGAACAATGTGCATAGTTGCTTGGTTTTAGATTTTTGTTAAAAAAGAAACTGAACTACTCAAGACAACTATTCCAAAACTTACCAATTTATCTGGTCTGTTAGCAGGGAGGGAAAAGCCTGCTTCGTTCCTGACTATTTTTTAATGTTTTGATGTCTAGAAATATGAAACAAGAGGTTCATGGTGCTTTGCTTGCTGGAAATGTAGTTCCTCCTATTTTTAATTTATTGCATTTTGTGAAAATATTACAGTAACGCCTCTCTGGGGGTAGGGGAGGGGGAATAAATAGCAATGTATTCCTTCAGTCTCAATTAATACTTATTTAATCCAGCCACAGAACAGTAGTTTGCATCCCTGATGAGAGTAGATTGCATTCACCTTACTTAATTTCACATTTTTTAAATGAGAAAAGTAGCACTTTGTTACTACCGAGTTATTGAGTTATTTTTGTTTCTTTGGTTTTTCCCTCAATATGTTCGGCTTTTAGTGCAGGTATGTGCTTAGCTTACTTCAACAAACATATGAATAATAGAACTGACTGAGATCACGTGGTGCTGCAGACTTTTCTATTTTAGCTTCAGTATGTGCAAAGTTGGAAGGGAATGGGACATGGGCATGTTCAGCAATTTCAATTCTAGTGCCCCCATTTTGTGCCCCCACCGCAGGGCCCTGGGACTCAGAGGAGTTGTCAGTCCCTGCCAGGGCCCCGGTTCAGCTTATGACCTCTCCATCAGGACCCAGGGGGCCAGAGGAGCTCTGTGCCTCCCTGCCGATGGGCGGGGGGAGGGATGACAGTGCCCTGCTTGTACCCCCTTGATCATCCCCATGGAATGGGAGTTGCCAAAAATTGCCTCCATTAGCAAATTACATTATTTTACTACGTCATCTTGAGTGACCATGGTAATAAATATGTTGTCAAACTGGATTTAGCCCATATTTTTAAAGGTATTTCAGGGCCTAGTACAATTTTCAAAAGCACCTCAGTAATTTAAGGGCCTAACTCCCATTAAAGTGGATGGGGCTTAGATGCGTAACATACTTAGGTGATTTTAAAAGTCCCACTAGGCAAATATCTGCATCTTTAGACACCTACGTACTTTTGAAAATCTGTTCCTCAGTGTCAACAAGGACTGTTGTGTTTAACACCGTCAGCTGGTCATTGATAACCCTAGGGTTCCCGTCCCAAGCTTGTGAGAGAAGTCTCAAAAGTGGGCTGTGCAGACTGAGAAAGGTGTAGCCGGAGGAAGGTCTAATTAATTATTTTCCTGGCGCTGCACACACAAACTGCAAAACCTGCCACTAAAGGGTGTTGGTGCAATTTCTGCCTATCTCCCCTGCTTTCCCCTCCACCACCGCCACAAGAAAACACACTAGAGTGTAGCTGTCACACAAGTGTTCGGTGAAACTGGCACATTTCTGCAAGTCCAAAATGTTATACGTATAGTTCTAAATGTGCTACATTTGACCCAGTGGCCACGGAATTGGAAGATTGCCATTGATTTCAGTAGGTGTCGGAAGAGGACCGTCAAGAAAACATTACACCACTTGGTTCTCTCATTTTCAATTGTAACAGATTTTGTATGTGATCTCATATTACCCCTGGATAGTAAATACATATATTTGTTTGTACAATGCAGGAACTTGCTTACGATGAATTCGAGCAGCAAGTTCACCATCCCTGGATCACTGTTACTTAGCATTTCACCCCGCAGCAAGCAGGTGAATTCACTTCCGTGCAGCAGTCTGTGTTTGACCTTTGGGACAAAACATCAGCAAGCATTTCGTGATCTATGGCAAGTGCTTAGCAATGAAAACTTCTCTCCTGACATCGTATGAGCAAGTCAGCAATAGCCCAAGGACCTTCAGATTGCAGGCTCTATGCCTTGTCCCACAGGGTGACATGATAGATGAGAAGGACTGGCATAGCATATGCAGGCAGATCCTTCGGCTATTGCAAGCAGTCATGCAGAATATCAGGAAGCCCATTTTTTTAATGCAACCATTAAATTAAATGCCCCAATTTAGGCCTGGTCATATTTGCTGAAATATGAATAATCTCCACTAACAGGAAACCTATGCATAATGGAAAGAAAACTATAATTCAAAAATGAACCCTCCATAAAATATGCATGCAATTAAAGAGTGAAATATTGAACTGTGTACACTTATATGGAGCAACACAATAATCTCACAGCCGGTAACTTGTTCTCAGAGTATTTATCTTTTCTAATAAAGCCCATGACCATGTATAAAATATTAAAAACTGCTTTAACTTCTCTCATCTGGGTTCTTTTAAAAACATTTTTCCATCTGTTTTATTATACATATAGGTCTATTAACATAACTTAACAGCAGGCATTTACACCATCAAAGCCATTTCCCCCCCTTCCCCCAAAATGTCTTAAATTTACCATTCAGCTCTCATTTTCAGTGGATTAGAGCCTGAACTGCTGTTTTTACTTCACTTTACTCACTTATCAAGTTGTCGACAACGTACCAGTGTTCTTCCACTGTCAGCTTTGATTCTTCACTTTACCCTCAAACACCTCTGAGCTTTCTGTCATGCTGCCATCCCACTCCATCCCCAGGGAAATCTCCCCATAAAAATTTGTAAAGCAGCCAGTTTTATAACCTCCTGAAAACCTATCTCCACCATGATGTTACTCACAAATTGCTCCCATCTGGCATTGAGCTTACTTTGTATTGCACATAGCATAATAGTGTCCTGGTTCTTGACAGGGGTTCTGAGGTGCTACAGTGATGTAAATAATAAGAGGTTGGAGATTGCTTAGTCGAGACACCTGCTTTCCTGCTTAACTGTTTCTTTGATTACTGGCCCCCCCATTTTTGTATACCTATTGTATCATAGACTGTGAGCTGTTTATGGCACGGACTGTCTTTGTTACTTGTAGAATTGGTTAAAGTTTTACAGCTAAAACACAGTTCTGCCCAAAAATTTTATGAAAAAGGTCAAACATTTCTACAGAAAATGTCCATTTTTTATTCAATTTTCCAGATTTTTGTCAAAACCCCACAAAACTGACTTTTTTTTTTTTTTGGCAACTATCACAAAGCTTCACAAAGATAAATTTAAGGAGGTGTCTCTGATTAGTCTTTGGTTATGGAACAAATATTTGATAATGGGTTCTTCAATGTAGTAGAAAAAGGTATAAAATGATGGTTGGAAGTTAACAAAATAAATTAATACCAATACCAAGAAAAGACAGGTCTGTGTGATCAGGGTCTCAAGACTCTGAAGAATTGAGAGGCCTGTCACCAAACCAGATCCAGAGAGCAGAAGAGTGTTCTGTCTGTCAGGAGAAAGGATACAACATGTGGGCGTAAGGCTGAAGAGGATCCTGCTGGGAGCAGGGAAAAATCCACTGATTGTGCTTCATGTCAGGATGAATGACACTGCTAGATTCTCCTTGGAATGGATGAAGGATGACTATGCTCAGCTAGGTAAGACACTTAAAGAAATAGAAGCTCAGGTGACTTTCAGCAGAATGCTTCCAGGCCCTAGAGAAGGAGGGCAAAGGAATGACAAGATAATGAAGATCAACCGATGCTTGGTGCTCTGAGGAAGGTTTGGGGATGACTGAGCATTGGGAGGCATTTATGGAAGCAAGACTGCTCAACTGATGGATCTCACTTGAGTACCCGGGGTATTAACCTTCTGGAATACAGGCTGGCACAACAGATCAGAAGGGCTTTAAATTAGAAGATGAGGGGGAAAAGGTTGGGGGAGCCTCATGAAATCTCCACGCCTGGCTTCAATACACAGCAGGAGGAAAATCAGCTAAATGAAGATACGGTAATGGATAATGGAACACCACCGGCTAGAAAATTAGGTGAGGTCTGTTTGAACATGAATGCAAAGAATCTGGGCAATAAAATAGAGGAACTGGAACTATTGATGAGGAAGCCAAACCTTATATTATGGAGATTACACAAACATGGCGGAATAGCACTCATGACTGGAGGTACTGAAGGGTATTGTGTTCTTTAGGACAGAAAGGAATAAAGGTAAAGGTGGAGTGATAGCACTGTAAATCTGCAAAGAAGCAATCTGTAAAATACTAAGTGATGAAGTATGTTCCAGAATAGAATCTGTTTGGCTCAAAATCATTTTGGGAAAGGATTGTAAAAAGGCTCTTTTGGAGATAGTGTTAGGGATCTGCTCTTGGCACCCCACGTCAGACTCGAAAAAGGATGGTGACCTCTTAAATATTATTAGAGCGAGAAATACTTTTGAGAATTGTCATAATTGGAGACTTCCTTGATATAGACTGGAGAATAAATGCTACCAATACTAGTAGGGCCAACTATTCTTGGATGTGATAGAGGACAGTTTTCTTCATCCAGTAAGTAGTGAGGACATCCTAGAAGAGCTGGTCATAGGAAATAACCTTGGCCTGAGTGATCACTTGGTTCAGCTTAAATTAAATGGAAGGATCATCAAAAGCAGATCATCAACTATTTATTTTATTTAAAAAGGGCAGATTTGGGGAAATCAAGGGACTTAGTTAAAGATGTCAGCTGAAAATCCCAAGGATTTAAATGCAGAGAAAGCTTTGAATTTCTTTAAATCAACTTTACTGAAAAAACTATCTGAAATGCAGGAATAAAGTGAGAATTTCTAGAAGTCAAGCAGAATTAGCTCTTCCAAGGAAATTAAAATAAATAATAAGAGGGTTTTTGTTTATATAAATAAAGAAAAATAAGGAAGGATGAATCTGGTCTGCTAAGCAATGTGCATGAAAGGTAAGAATGAACCAAAAACTAAAAATACTTTGCCTCAGTTTTCAATAATGATGATGATAATAATAATATGGATGATGGAAATGAGTGTCTAGAAATGGAAATTATCACACATGAGAAGGAAGAAAAACTTGAAAAGCTTAATGTGCTCAAATTGGAGGACTAGATAATTTCTATCCCAGAATACTGAAAGAACTGCCACATGAGATTGCTAGTCCAGTATCAAAGATTTTTAATAATCTGTCTATTTGGCAGTATTTACCTATGACTGGAAATAAGTCATATATTTTAACAGAGAAGGATGATTACCCATTGGAACAATTTACTAAAAAGCATGGTGGATTCTCCATCTCAGACAATTTTTAAATCAAGATTGGATTATTTTTCAAAAACGATATGTTCTACGAATTATTTTAGAGACGTTTTTGGCTTCTGTTATACTGGAGGTCAGACTAAATGATCACAGCGCTCCCTTCTGGCCTTGGAATCTCTTACAGTTAATTTTTGTTTTTTGTTTTGGTTGACAAAAATAAGCAATTGTTGTTTTCAGTGTTATTGCAGTGTGTTGATCCAAAGATATTAAAGCGACAAAGTAAGTGAAGTAATATATTTGGTTGTCCACATTCTGTTGGTAAAAGATTCAAGCTTTCAAGGTTACAAAGAGCTCCTCTGCAGATCTGGGCAATGTGCTCTGAATGTCGTAGCTAAAGGCAAAGTGGATCAGATCGTTTAGCATAAATAGTTAACACATATTTCAAAGACCCATTCAAGGTGAACTGGCCTGTTAACACATCTCCAGTCATAGGTGGGAAAAGAGGGGGGAAAAACCTGTGTGTGGGATGGGTTAGTGGGTTATAGTTTGTTGTAATAAACCATAAATCCAGCATGTCTGTTCAGTTGACAATTTTTAGTGTCTAGCAAAGTTATGAATTTAATCCCAGACTCCCCTTTTGAAGGTGTGGTGCATATTTTCTTTGAGGATGAGGACTGCGAGGTCAGATGCAGAGCGTTCACTTTGTGAAAAGTGTTCATGGAATCATAGAATCATAGAGTTGGAAAGGACCTCAGGAGGTCATCCAGTCCAACCCCCTGCTCAGAGCAAGATTAACCTCAGCTAAATAATCTCAGCGAGGGTTTTGTCAAGCTGCAGCTTAAAAACCTCTAAAGATGGAGATTCCACTACCTCCCTAGGTAACCCATTCCAGTGCTTCACCACCCTCCTAGGGAAAAACTTTTTCATAATATCCAACCTAGACCTCCCCACCTGCAACTTGAGACTGTTGCTCCTAGTTCTGTCATCTGCCACCACTGAGAACAGCCTAGCTCCATCCTCCCTGGAACCCCCTTTCAGATAGTTAAAGGTTGCTATCAAATCCCCCCTCATTCTTCTCTTCTGTAGACTAAACAAGACTAGTTCCCTCAGCCTCTCCTCATAAGTCTTGTGCTCCAGCCCCTAATCATTTTTGTTGCCCTCCGCTGGACTCTCTCCAACTTTTCCACATCCTTTTTGCAGTGGGGGACCCAAAACTGGACACAATACTCCAAATGTGGCCTCACCAATGCCGAATAGAGAGGAATGATCACTTCCCTCGAACTGCTGGCAATGCTCCTAGTAATGCAGCCCAATATGCTATTAGCCTTCTTGGCAACCAGGGCACACTGCTGACTCATATCCAGCTTCTTATCCACTGTTACCCCCAGGTCCTTTTCTGCAGAACTGCTGCCTAGCTCTTAGGTCCCCAATCTGTAGCTGTGCATGGGATTCTTCCATCCTAGATGCAGGACTCTGCACTTGTTCTTGTTGAACCTCATCAGATTTCTTTTGGCCCAATCCTCCAGTTTGTTTAGGTCCTTCTGTATCCTATCCCTACCTTCCAGGGTATCTACCACTCCCCCTAGCTTAGTGTCTTCTGCAAACTTGCTGAGGGTGCAATCTACCCCATTCTCCAGATCATTGATGAAGACGTTGAACAAAACCGGCCCCAGGACCAACCCCTCGGGCACTCCACTTGTGACCGGCTGCCAGCTAGACATGGAGCCATTGATCACTATTCGTTGAGCCCTATGCTTTAGCAAGTTCTCTATCCAATTTATAATCCATTCATCCAACCCATACTTCTTTAACTTGCTGGCAAGAATACTGTGAGAGACCGTATCAAAAGCTTTGCTAAAGTCAAGGTATATCACGTCCACCGCTTTCCCCACATCCACAGAGGACGTCACCTCTTCATAGAAAGCAGTAAGGTTGGTCAGGCATGACTTTCCATTGGTGAATCCGTGTTGACTGTTCCTGATCACCTTCCTCTCTTCCAAGTGCCTTAAAATGGATTCCTTGAGGACCTGCTTCATGATTTTTCCAGGAATTGAGGTGAGGCTGACCGGTCTGTAGTTCCCCGGTTTCTCTTTCCTCCCTTTCTTGAAGATGTGCACTATATTTGCTTTTTTCCAGTCATCAGGGACCTCCCCCAATTGCCACGAGCTTTCAGAGATAAAGGCCAATGGCTCTGAAATCACATCAGCCAACTCCCTCATCACCCTCGGGTGCATTGCATCCGGCCCCATGGACTTGTGTATGTCCAATCTTTCTAAATAGTCTTGGACCTGTTCCTTTAGCACAGGTGATATGGTGTTTTTGCCTTTTAACCTTTTTTCTGTGTGAGCTCATTCGAGAGCCTAGTGATTGTCTCATTTCACCCCCACCTCTTCGTTGCTGGGGCATTAAGCACACTGGATGACGTACAACACTTGTGATTAGCATGTGTAGGACCCCTGCTTCTTGAAATGTGTGTTTTGGGGGTGCTGATCATTGTAGTAGTGGAGATATAGCTACAGCTTTTGCATCTGTTTCTCTGGCTGTGTCTGGCACCAGTTTCAGTTGGTGTGTGCTGGTCTATAGGGAGCTTGCTTCTGGGGAGGGCCATGGAGTGGTAGGAGGGTTGTTTAAAGGCCAGAAGAGGGGGGTCAGGAAAGATTTCTTTCAGGATGTGGCCTCAATAACAACCCCAACAAGGATGCGGAACTTCCATTTGCATGTATAAGAAGCATGTTTGAATGAGGAATGGTAAAGGAATTCTATATATTTTGCATAACTCATTAATGAATTAAGTGCTCTAGGTTTTAAGTGGTTGACAGGGTATTTTTAAATAATGTTTATTCTGCACCTATTTTATATAGCTACTATTATTTTCAAAGTGCCCATATTTTACCTGCATTTCTGCTCTAATTTCTCAACCAGCATTTTTAAACATCTGTTACTTCCTCTTTGAATTACTCTTGTTTTATAATTGCTACTAATGAGCTGACAAGACTCCCACTGCATTCCCCTGAGCTATAATAAACACAGAGGCAGAGTTTTCAAACGTAATTTCATTTAGACTTTTATTTAAACCATCAAACTTGAAAAGGTGCAGCTATCTCCCGGATCAAAAAAAGCAATTTGCTGCTTCTCCCTGATTAAAACAAAGCCCCAACCATTCCTAAACTTTGACTAGCAAACATAAAGTAGGCAGTGCATCCATAAGCATGCTCAAGTTTCTTCCATTGTGCCCAGAGCTAAGGCATCGGTTAGGTTATAAAATAGGTCTGAGATATAGAAAAACCTTTTGCATATTGACAAGTATATTGTCATCATCATCATCATTTATGTGCAATTTGTCAGCAGTGCTTTTGGTGCTGTGCAAAATTCAAAGGGTCCTACTATGCTTCCTTTGTTCATGCTGAGAAGTATCTTACTTTGCAAATAGGCCCTTGGAAATCTATAGCAATCCTTGCAGATTAAGTTATTATCGATGTAAGTAAGGGTTGCGGAATCAGGACCACAAAAAGATGCTCTGTGCACCAATAGGCTTAAAATCTAAAGACCAGTTTCTAACACATTTACACTCATTGAGTAGCATGATACTCCAGAAATGGTTCCAGTGATTTCACTGGAGTAAGCTACTACACAGCATGCGAAAGGAGTACCAAAATCTGGCCCTAAACAGCAACTGGAGATGACAGGATGCTTTGGAGAGGAGAGAATAACACTAAAGTTTAGGTTGTGCTTTTATATTAGCATTGGCTCATCTCTTGTGTGCATGACAGAGGGAGTTTTAATAAGAGACTTGAATAAATATACAAAGACCTTCATCTGTACTGAACCTAGTTATAAGTGTGGTGGAAGAACCTCAAAGTTTTTGGGTTCACTTTGGTTCAGATAAGCATCCAAGAGTTCAGAGGCTTATCCAAATTATTCAAGCCTCTTTACTCTGCAAAACAGGTTATTAGCAATTTCTGTCAGTTCTGTATTTAACGGCAGATATGAATAATGCAAGATCAGCCTTTTTGTTGTAATTGAGTTACTCCTGATTTATACCAGTGGAAGTGATCTGGAACTGTGGACAGTGTGAATGTATATCAGTGGCAGGAGGAGAGAGAGAGTTGGAGATATCCCCTTTGTGATATCCCCAGGCTCTCAGCATAGGTAGATGGAGTCCATCAGCTTCAGGTACTGTGTGTCTGCAAATCCTCCTATCCCCAGGGTCCCAACATGAGGGGAGGAAGTGTACACTTTACTGGGGTCCGGAGACCCAGGAGGGCCCAGCCCAGTCTGCAACCCCCATTACCCACATTACGGGATGGGGCCCCGTTAAAAGTTTGTACTGGGCCCAAAAAAATTAAGCTTGGGCCCCGCCTATCCCCACTACATGCCATCATTAGATGGACAAGCAGAACCTACCTTCAGTCATGAAGGTATGGGAAAGGCATTAAAAGTGAAACACAACCTGATGTAAACCCCAGAGCCAAAAGACGTGGAAGGCTGCAGCTCTCTGCTCCCTCTATAGGGAAGAAAGGGAAAAGCCAGCTTGGGTTGTTTGTCTGTTATTTTTCACATGAACAATAAAACTGTTTACCCACAATCCCACCTATGTTGTTGGGTTGTTTTTTTTGTTTCGTTTTTTTTTTTTTTTTTGGATGGAATATGTTTGTTTTGATTTCATAAAAGATAATAGATAATTATGGTACCTGTATTTTTCTCTGTATTGAGTGGCTCCCCATGACTATAGGGGTAGTATGTTTTTGATTTCAGAATGAAATTCATTTTCTCAAACCAGATATAGGACTATGGCTCTGGGTTTTGCCTTGCACCATAGTTTTATGTATGGTTTAGTATTTATTTATATAGCTAGCACATTAAAAGTAGTAGTGTGGGCATTCAGGTTTGGGACAGCCACTTGTACTCTCCAGCCCACCTGGCCCCCGGGGTTTGAGGTTAGGCGGCTAGCCTGAATCTCCATCAGAGTCACAATGTCCACCCTGCTATTTTTAGTGTGCTGGCTCGAGCCCTGGTAGCACAAGTCTGTCTACCTGGCTGGGAGGCTCACTCCTGCAGTGTAGACAAATCGATTGAGATCATTAAGGCTTATGGGTCCCCCACATGGATCCTATTGTGGGATTGTTATAAACTAATTCGCCTGTGATGGACTAAGTACCACCCAGCTGGGCTTGATGAGGGACACCTGCTGCTAATAAAAAGGAAGGAGAGGAATCTGCATGGGAGAGAGAGAGATGGGAAATTGTTCTTCAGACCCTTTCTGGGAGTGAAGAGGCTCAGGGAAAAGCCCAGGATGAATTGGGGAAGTAAAATGCAGGAAGACCTGTAGACTCCTGGAGGGATGGCCCCTGGATCAAGGGGAGTGTCTTGACATAAAAAGCTCTGAGGTGAGGACTAAGAGAAGCAACCCATAGATTGAGGGTTGATTATAGCATGGGCCTTGAATGAGGGGAAATCTTTGGGATGAAGAACAGGTAAAGCAGCTGAACTTGCTTTGTTTTGCCATTGGACAATAAAAGAGCAGCCTGAGAAAAACGTATCCAGCAGGACTTGAGGTGTGATTCTGTCCTTATAGGTCTGAGAGGTGGGAGGGGGCGGTGACCAGAGGAGAAAGTGAGGTACAGTGAACTTGCTGTGTCATGACCAGCCAGGAGGGATCACTTAGTGACTGCAAACCTGTTCCAGTCATCATTTATATGTTATATTTAAAACGTGTGATTTTGTTTCCTGACTGCATTGGTGGACAACCTATGCTTATTTTTTCCCCAAGCACTCTTTTCCAGCAGAAGACTTGTAGGATGGGACAGAGGCAGCATGGAAATTTGCCAGTGTCGAAACAACTTATCCCCAGTAGTCTGAACTACCTCTGACAAAAGGTCATCATCAGTAGTGTCTTTCTCCACAGTCATATTCCTCTGGTCTTGTTACTAGTGACACTTGACTGTCTACTGACTACAAAAAAACAATCAGGGCTATACTGATTTAGTTTGGGGCGGGGAGAAAGGAAAAGGGGGAAAATCCTTCTTTAACACAAGTCTCACAGTCAAAACTCTGAACTTTACAAGTCTTGCTTTATCTCAATATTAAGAACGCTCAAACAAAAGATTGCACAGTATCACCATAACCTATGAGGACATGGGGCTGAAAAATAAAATGCTACAAGAAGCAGTCTGTGAAACAGCTGGAAATCTATACTAATAGCTCAAGACATTGACTGGTTCTTGAAAACAACACTATTGTATTTGCTTTGATTCCATAGCTCTCTTTAGAATAGTCAGAGTGCTAATAACAAAATAGAATACATTAAATAATATGGTAATAAATACAACAACAGATTATTAGAACAGGCATATTTTTTCCAGGATTTATTTTGTAACAAACCATTGCTCATCTCATCTATATTTGTTAATGTGCTACACGCCAGAGTAGTTTGGGACTTGAAATCAGCAGATGTAGAGAAACTCTCATTATTCTTACACAGGCTTGGCAAAAGAAGAATCTCTATTTTCTGTTAGCAGTTTAGCACCTATGACACACAGTGAAGCATTCTGCTCCTTGCAGCTGGGAATGTGTGTGGTTTGCATACACATGTATGTTTCAGTTCATCAAGACACATGTGCACATTTTAATTATAAGAATGCAAGTAGGCCCAGTCTCAATGATGCCAACTCAAGCACTTCATTCAAGAGAGAGACTTTTTGAAAGCTATTTTACACAGTTCCTCTTTTTAGAAAGAGAATAGAATGTGTTTCTTCCTTCTTATCTTAAGCGTCTGATTCTTTTCTCCAGCCAGGTGTAATGGGGTGTTCAGCTCACACAGGTGCACAAAGGATTAACAGGAGTTTGAGAACTCCGTTAACACACTCTGCTGCACCTGCAGGATGTGTCAGACATGATTTGTTATTAGACACAGCTGGGGGAGTAGCTGGGCCTTCATAAATGAAGGAAGTGAAAGCTACCAGGGAAATTCAGGAGAGGGACCCAAGATAGAGAGACTGAGGAGAGAGGCAGGAGGAAGTTCCTTTTCTCTACAAAGGGTCTGGGGAAGGCAGATTTAAAAAGGCCGCAGGGATGGAATGAATCCCTGTGGTGGGCCCTAGATAGGGGATATGGTGCAGGAAGGCAGCCCGGATGGAGAAGTGTTCCATCACAGAGAGAAGGCAATGGGAGGACCTAGGGAGAAGCCAGAAGCCTGGGAAGCAAAGAGAGGCTGTGTTAAGCACAGGCTGCAGGGAAGCACCACAAAAGGAAATGTCAGGAAGATAGCAGCATGTCTGTATTGAACAGCCAGGTCTCCTTCTTAAGGGTGTCTCTACATCTGTCATTGGCAAAGGTAGAAGTCATAAACTAGTTTTCCTCTCAGTAGCAACACCATTATCTCCTGTGAATAAAGAATCCATAAAGTGTTAGAATTTTCTTCACTTTGGGCTATTCTTTCCATATGTCCTTTCCCTGAAGTTTGTGGAGACAGCAGAACTGGCTTCAATATATAATTCGTGGGAGCATGCAAGGAACAAAATTATTTCATAGCTGCATCGGTGATGGTGTGTCCATTGCAGCAAGTTGCCTACACATTCAGCATTTACAATGTTGGTGGTGCATCTGATTCTTCACAACTTTCTACAGACGAATATTCATTTCCCATAGCAGAGAATACATTAAGAAACCCAGAGCTGTCAGTGAATGCATATTTGATCTTCTACCTTTTATGGGAAAGGTACTAAGAAATGGAATATTCTGAACATATGGCAAGCTAGCACTGTGTCCAAAACAAGAGAGCTGATATGAGGTGGACCAAGGGATATCTACTTACAGATGAGTATGTTTTAGGGGGTGCCTATGGACACACAGATGGGTGGGTTATTCATTATCACTTCATTGATATTAAAAAGGCATTTTATTAATGTGGAGAACATCAGAAAGGATTCTACAAATACAAACTACAGCATACCAGTTTTGGATTAAATCTGAGGAAAAACTTCCTAACTCTAAGTACAGTAGGAAAATGGACCAGACTATGTAGAAGCTCCTTCACTAGAGGTTTTCAGAAAGAGGCTGGATAACTATCTGTCTTGGATGGTTTAGACACAACAAATCCTACACAGGGGGCAGGGGGTTGACTAGATGACCTTTGCAGTCCCTAATAGCCTGTGGTTCTATGATTCTATACCCATCAGTCTGTAAATACTGTAGGGCCAGTATAAATATCCACCCAGAAACTTACCCACAGTAAATTTCATCCTCTTTGAGTTTTTTTCCTAAACCCAGCTGTAGCATCATGTCTTATGTTATGAAGCATAGCAAATTATACATGACAAAGTGTCGATTTCTTTAAGAATACATTTTTAAAGGGTATACCCATTAGGACTTCTAATTTCAATGCCTTCATCAAACTGAGAAGGCTTTGGCCAATTTTCAAATGTTGAATAAATCCATATTCAGGAACCTAAACAAAGTGGCCTGGCTTTTCAGTGGTGCTGAGTATCCCAACTCCCATTGAAATAGTTACACAGGCACTTACTCTTGAAAACATTGATCTTTATGTTCCATTAAAGTGACCCAGTACTCAACAACATCAAATTATGTGCTATGTCTAATTTGCATTTTAAAGCCCTTTTCCCCTCCCTGCCAGGTCCATTTAAGCTGAAAACATCCACTAATGGACATGTATTGGGAGATTGCCAGAATTTCTCATATAGCGATTTGTAATCTACCCAAGGGTATCTTTTCCCCATAGCACATTGTCCCTAGGAGAATTAACTTTGGTAAGCATTGCCACATGCTCTTCTTGGAGGCAGGTGTGACACTGGCATACCATGTCATGCTAAAGTGTATTCAGGTCAATTCACTTGTGTATTAATATAGATCAAAGTAATGGTTAAATGTATAAGAGTGTATTGGATGTTTAAACTTCATGAAAACTAATGGGATATTATTTGCATTGATTTCAATTATCTGTTCTTGTTATAATGTGATAGCAAACATTTATGTTGTGTGTATCCCTTTAACTAAATAACTGATCAAAGAAATCTTGAGAAATGCTAATGAAGGCTCTAAGGACTTTAACAGAAAATGCTAATTTCAAAGCAAGTGGCCTTTATGTATAATGGTCAGAAGTCAAAAGACTAAGTGCATACCTCACTCATCCCGTCATATAAGGAAAAGCCCAGGTGGGCAAAGATACTGTCAGCTTGTCTTCTGTCAGAAGAAAATATAAGAATGGATTCAATGAAATATCCTTCATCTCTGAACTGTTTGGATTCCTACAGGGAAATGTACCAGATGCAAAGCAAAGATCCTCAGAGACAACCTGGGTACCCTGAAAAGACTTTTGGGAAACTGGCAGTTTATTACATCACTGCCACCATTTGGGATTACAAACTGTGACTCACCTGTGCATATATTTTACCTGCTTTAACCTCTCAATAACTCTCATTCTTTTCTTTTCTTTTCTTTTCTTTTCTTTTCTTTTGTAGCTAATAAAACTGTAGTTAATTTACTATGGAATTGGCTGCCAACATTGTCCCTTGTGTAAGATCTTGAGTACCAACAGACTTGGGGTAAGTGACTGACTGTTCTCTTGGGACTTGGAACAACCTGATGGGGTGGGCTTTTTGGTTTAAGTGACCGTTTATCACAAAGTTATATTTGTCTGTGTCGCTGGATAGGCTGGAGAGTCTAATGGGTGAGCGACTCCATAGTAAGACTGGTATAGTAATCCAGGAGTTCACATTTGTTATTGGCTTGGTGAAATCTAATTATAGACCACATCGCCAGGTTGGGGTGTCTGCCTTGTTTCTTATAGTCTGCCTTTGGTAGGCACTCACTCCAGACTGGGTGACAGAGGTAACCTCAGACATCTCAAGGAAGAATCAACTCCGTTCTTCCCTATCATGCATTTTTTTCTCCTCAGTTTGCATTGTTCAACAGCATCCACAATTATTTAAAGTATCACTGTAATTTCCACTGCAGAATGGAGAGAAATGATCCAAAACCCCTGCAGAACAGCTCTGTGATTTGTAATCGTTGGGTTATAGAATAGTCAGATTTTTTTTGTAAGGATGTTCAGTTGACAAGGATTGTCTAGATTTCCTATAGTTTACAAGGATGCAAATGCTAGGCTCCTATTGGACCTGTTCCATCTTCTGCCATTCACTTTCACAGAGTGCCAGTCAACATAGTATCTAGTCATTGAATGACACTTGACATTTGTGGTAGATTCATGAATACATATTGCAGGATTAGATCCAATCTTGGTGTTGTTGGTTATATATGTCTGATTATCACATATGTACACTCACATAAGCCTCCTAAAATCATCACCTTGTTCAGTACTGCTGGTTTCTTACAACATGGGTTTAGGCTATATATATATATTCCAAAAAAATATTCTATGAGGCACAGCAGAGTATATTGACAGTTACTGTTATGTTATATTCCCCGTAGACATTTTGACCTCCAGCAGACGGACAACTGCAGTATGAATGCACCTTTTGGACGACTGGAGGAGAATGTTTTCTAATAGCCAAAAAATCTGTGGGCCACATTTTTTTCTCTTTTAAACAAGTGTAAATTCAGAGTAACTCCATTACATGTGAAACAAAAAGCAGATGTGGACTTAATTTTATAAATCCTTATATAGTAATGATCTAGATCCCAAATATCTGAACCCCTAAAACTCGGTTACATTAAATTGTTTTAGTTTTCTCCCATATTTGATCAGTGCTTTCAAACCACAATAACAAATTGCACTTTAATTTCAAGACTGCGTTTGCATTCTGGACTTATTCAATTAATTTTCTGCTTTAAGGTACTCTAAATGTCTTTTAAAATTAGACAAGAGACAATGAATATGAACCCCAAATGCCTCATTTAAAAACAATTTGAGCTTGCATAATGAGTGTAAATCATTCTAATAGAGCAATCTTGCATCAATTATGACACCATTATTTTTGAGCTCATTACCGTTTTTCTAAATAAAACAGTAACCTTTCGTTTCCAGACCATGTGGCGTGTCTGCTCTGGCTTGTGTCATGACATGAAATCGATGTGAACTTACGTTCTCATTGCAAAATTATTCCTTGCATTATTTAAGCTGCTTGGCAGCCTCTTTTCTGGTGTGATGCAGAATAACACGAGGTAAACGATGAATTGTCTCTCAAAGCTTAGGAGGAGATTTTTTTCCATCTCTTTCAGTTAGATCAACTTTGCAATGGTTGATAACAGGCTTATATTGAAATCTTACTAATCTCTGTGTGTGTGTGTGAATGAACCCATATTGCAAATTTCCTGTACAGATTCCTGATTCCCCACAGTGTCCAAGGCTAGGTCTGCCCTATTATATAATACTATATGACACCCTGTCACTGACAGGGCCCTGGGCTGGGACGCAGTGGAGACGGGTTTGCCTGCGTCCCCTTCCCCCTTTTTCTACTCCGACCTGGGGTGAATGCCCATTGAGCGCTAGAGACTGCTGTCCCTCTGCCCTGCTAAGAGCTCGAGCCTGTGCTAGCTGGCCTGCCCTCCAGAGGGGCTAGGTAATAGACTGCTGACTCGCCCTGCCCAGGGCTCTAAATTGTTTGCTGGCCTGCCCTCCAGAAAGGTTAGGCTGTAGACTGCTTCTTCACCCTGCCAAGGATTGAAGGCTGTTTCCCGCTGCCGGCCCATCCCTGGCTGAGGGCTGGACCATAGACTGCTGGCACGCCCCATGGGGGCAAGAGACTATTTCCCCAAAGGAGCGGCCTGAACCAAGGCTCGCCCTACTAAGGGCCGGAGGCAGCCCCTTAATTCGGACTCCCCGAAGGGTGTAGGTGCCAGGAGGTGTGGCCTCCCTCTGATATTGACGCAGAGGGAGAGCCACCGGCATCGTCCCCTACAGGGGATCTTCTACAGGTCCCTTGTTCCCCTGTGCCAGCTACCCAGACCATAGATAACTATGTAGGGTAAGGATAGCAGCTTTCATAGGGTTTCTATATCCCCTACCCTTGCATAATGGCAGGGAAATGGTGGAGGCTTGGCTCAGCGCCCCCCATGCCCCACCCATGTTCCATTCAACACCATATACCGTAGTTCCCTGGGCTCCTCCCAGGGAAGCCCAATAATGTGCTGCCACTTGCTCAAGGATTGTGGCAAAGCCACCATTGAGCCTATGTTTAGCAAATGATAAAATAAACCATGGAAAAGTGGAGGGGAATCATATATGCCTTAGCTGGGAGATTGTTGTAGATAAGAACGATGGAATAAATAGTGTTGGAGGGATATCAGATTATGCTAGAGAAGAAGGATGATCCACTGGTTAGAAGGAGAGTCTGAGATCCAGGAGACCTATGTTTAATTCCATGCCCTACCACTGATTTCTTGATCTAGGACAAGTCATGTAGTGTCTCTGTCTGAGATCCTCACAGGTGCCTAACTCGCATTGATTCAGCGTGAGTCTGGTGCCTAAATAGCTTTGAGAATTTTGTCCTCTGTCTATAAAATAGTACTTCCCTGCCCTACAGGAGTGTTGTACAGGATAAATACATTAAAGATTGTGACGTGCTCAGATATTACAGTAATATAGGCCATATAAGTACCTAAAATCTCTCGATAGAGAGGGGTATCCTTGATTTCCCTCCAGAAATAAATCACTGTTTGATTATGATAGATCTTTACTGAAACACTCCTTAAATTATTTAGTGGCCCGTTAGGATAGTCTTTTCTTATTTCTGGGACTAGATTAGTTTTCCAATGATTTTCTACTTTATAGATTAGATGAAGCTATTTTAGAATGGCTACACAAATGACTTAAAATAATAAAAAATGGGAGTAATTATTAATGTTTCAGAGCTGAGCTAAGAGGAGGTGTCAAAATGAGGTCTCACAGGGGCCTTTTCTAATACGGGAGCTGAAAGTATTAGATATTTTCATTAAACTTTGGGAAGATGGATTGGAGTGTGGTGATAATAAAATGTGGGTTTAATATGAAGCTGGGAGGGCTGGAAAATACCAAGGAGGATAGAATCAAACGACTGTGCTATCTTGATAAATTAGAAAAATGGATTGAAATCAGTCAAATCTGAGGCAATAAAGACAAATACACAGAAGTTGCATAAGAAAGGCTAATCAAATGCACACACGTGGAAAGTGGGAAATGCTGTCTAAGCATTGATACAACACAGAAGGAGCTGGAGGTCATAGATGATGATCTGAATAGGAGTCAACAATGTGACTCTCTTACACTGTGGTCAGTTCTGCATTGCGCTGTATAATAGGATAATGGCATGTAAATCAACTGAGAGAGTTAGTTATTTCTATTTATTAGCATTGTCTAGGCGACATCAGAGTATAGTTTTGGACATCACACTATTGAAAAGATGTGGGGAAATTGGAATGAAGTCAAAGGAAAGTTCCTTTGCCTTTTCTTTATTTGACTTGGTGCTCGAAATCCTGGGTTGAGTCGGTATTGAGGACTATTTTGTTACAAAATGCTACCCCAAATGGGACTTGAAATCCAACAGACCTAGGATGCGCACAACAGTTTTTGTCAGTAACATAGCAGTCCAGTGCATGGCATCTGCCTAGTGGCAAGTCCTACCAACTCCTACTTTTTTACTGATAAAGGAGTTTTCTTTCTCTTATGTGTTGGAGGCTGGTTCAGGAAGTAAAAGTTTTGTGACCTGCTGAAGGTGATTGTGTCTGTATTACAGAAGGATGCCATCATTTTTTTCTATATATAATTGAATCTAGCTTTTTTTTCCTTAATGGAGATGTAAACGTTAATAACCTTGGGTGTTCCGTCTCCCCTGGTAGACTTTCCATTGCATGAAGTTTTCATAGTCACAGAAGAAATATGATATATGGGGTAAGAGAGTGAGAGTGCATATACAAATACAGGCTGTTTGGAGGATGGCCACTACCAAGATATCAGTCTAGACCCCTCAGCTTCTGTATCCGTGTAGCTCTACTAACTTCAGTGGCATTAGGATCTGGCCCATATAGTATTCCTTCCTCATTTCAAGGACAATGCTGAAGAGAACAATCTGCGACCGAGACTGCCTAACACATGGGCTCCTTACTCAAGATGACGTTAGGGCGTTTGTTATAATGGCTGCATACAGAGTGTCCTAACCTTTCTCACAATACTAGCCAAGTCATCTGTGGTTTGACAGCATGTCTAAAAGAAGCAGCTGAAAGGACTGAATGCGGCCAGGACTGGGAGGCAATATATGAAATTGAGAGGATTTTTTTTTGAAACTCTCATCCACGACTCCTTACCAGGTTTCTAAGAGCCAAAGCCCTTTAAAGTCCTATATATCTTCCCCCCTCTCCTTGCCTCCTCCTCCTTTCATGAAGATAGCAGGGTCTGACTCTGAGGTACAATGTCAAGTGATGTTTAGTGCTTTGTCCCCAAAGGTAAGAGAAGGAGGCTTTTCCTCAGCCCTCTGCTCTGCTTTAAAGCTGCTTTAATTCTGTCTCATTTCTTTTTAAACACTTTTAATACTCAGACAGATAAGTATCTGAGGCAAGCTTGAAATGTCATGTTTTAATAGCTACAGTGAACCTGAATGAAAGACCAATTTCAGTAGGCAATTGCCTCTCTTGAGGTCCATTGAAGTCGGTGGGAGTCTTGGCACATTCAGTGGCTATTGGCTCACGGTCTTAGCAACTGCATTATTGTAACCCTATGAAGCGTTTCTAATTCCATTTTTTTTCACCGTTCGCAAGAGACCATTTTCACTAGGCTGCTTCTAAACTTTGGTGGTCACACACTGGTGCTTACTTAAGACAGGTTTCCCTTTACCAAGGATAGGGGTGGAACCAGAGCATCTACTGCTATCTGGATTTTCTCCATCAGCTCGCCACTCCATCAGCAGAGGTTTTGGGTTAGAGCCACCAAGTAGCTCACAATTATTCCACTCTCTGAGGTTAGTGGCATATTCCTTCCAGTCCCGGCCATCTCAAGCAGTTGCCCAGAAACCATTTTCCATTAAAAAAATACAAATAAAAATTGGCTTAAAAATATCCAGCCAGCTCTACTTGATACCATGAAGCAGCATCAAAAAAGTTAAGGCAAGCACAGATCTGCTGCTGCCTTTAATAGTTTGGAAATAGTATGTCTGTTATAAGCTGATGAGGTTAAGGTATACTGACCAGTTATGGATGACAGCTGGTAGGGAACTTTTCTACAAAACTTATATTTTTGGTCAGAAAATGGCAGATTTATCAAAATTGAAACTCTTTCTGGACACATTGGTTTAGACAAAATTTTCTTTGGGGACATTTCTCAGGTCTGGGATGAAATTTCTGGTCAAAATGAGAGAGGCCACGGAAGAGCCAATAGCCCAGTGGCTAGGATACTCATTGGGGATCTAGCCACTTCTCCAAATAAGGCAGATTACAGACTTGAACCTGGGTTTGCCACATCCTCGATGAGTACACTGACCATCAGGCTATTGACTATTCTGAGCACATGTGTACTTACTCTTGTTGCTCTCTTACTCCTCACCTTTCTTTCTTTCTTTCTTTGTTTCTCATTTCATGAACATTTTCAAAAGTTCTAGGGTTAATTTCAATGTGGAACAAAAGCAGTTTTTGAACTCTCAAATTGTTCACTAAATTCTTGTTTTCAGACTGGACCTGCTTAGGACCTAATTATCCCCGTGCTCGTACAGAGCAGGAAAGGACAGGGCAATCACAATGTTGTATGCAGTAGAAACACTAACTTTTCTTTGCCCCCACATGGGGGTGGGGAGGAAGTGGTACATAGTCTATCTGCCCTCCCCTCCCAATGCTTCAATGCCCTTGCATGAATGTTGAGGCCATGGGGAAGGATTGTACTACCCCACCTCCAGTGTGGGTCAGTGACTAAGTACCGTGGACTGACTCCTAGTGTTCTAATTGCACAGTGTAATTTAATGTGAGTTCCACATTTTCTAGCCTGACCGATAGAAGGTGATTATTTATACAGGGCAGTAGGTGAGATGGTGTTTTACAAACACACGCTTAAACATCTATAGTCCAACCACAGCAAGAGTGAGAAGCAATTCCGACAAAGTTTCCAATTTAAAAAGTCAAAAAGTAAATGGGGGTGGGGGAATGGATGAAATATCCATGCTGGCCTTAATTTTCAGAATTTCAAAATTTCAGGAAGGGTGCAGGACTTGTATAGTTTTGAAACAAAGTTCATAGCTCCAGTCCCCACCTGACTCTTGTCCCCTCTCATCCAGTTTTAGTAAATGGACATCCTTTACCAACAGTTCTCATGTATGGGGAGATTTTGATAGACCAGTAAAAGGACCAGAGACCACTTGATAGTGTAATATTGATTATCATTCTTGTTGGTAACAGCAGCCAAAATCAGTAGGACTTTCTGCAGGCCTGTGCAGGCTTGGCATGACTAAGCCAGGAGGGGAGAAAGCCTTTTTCTCAGCCCTATGTGACTCTGCAGTCCCGTTCCCCCCTCCATTGAAGTCTCTAGTGGACGTGCTGGGTTCTGTCTTTTAGGAGCAAAACAAGAAGCTTGTCTATGCCTGCTTTCTAGGAGATGTTTGTCAAGGACTCAAGACGTGCAGATTCTGCAGGAACGCATTTAGTTAATTAATACTCTGAGGCAACCTCTTGATTAGCTTTTGAAACTCCATGCCCAACAAGTTTCTTTCTTGACGTGTTATTGTCTACTAACAAAGAAATAGGGGGGAGAGGTTTGGACTCTTTGGGATTTCTTCTTGGACACAGATTTTGGGGTCCCCTGACAACAGCTGGAAGGCTGGCTAATCAGAAAGCCGCTGTGGTACAGCTCAAAAGCGACCCCAAACTTCGGTAATTATTGAGGGTTGGAGGTGTTTTATTAACCTGTTGTGGACGTGTGTAAGTGCTTGACACTAAGTAAAAGTGCTCTCACTTAAAAGCTTCACTTTGTGTTATACTGTTTCTACCAGTCCATCTATCGGCTGGACAGCCGTGGCTCCATTTGATTTATTTCCTCGCACAGAGTAAAGTTATCAAGAGCTTTGTGTTGGCAGAACTCTAGATAACATTCACACTGTGGTACCTGAGATTTTGTAGTTATTGTCTGTAGCTATGCCACTCATTATACAAAAGGTTAAAAAAAAGTCCTAATGTAAAGGTGAGGAATTAGCATTTGACGTGAAAGACAACAGGAAGCCAGTGAAATGATTAAGGTAGCGAAGGGACTGACGTGACATTGAAACAAAACGATAATCTATTTTATTATAGCATTCTACAATCACTGTGTGGGTCAAATCTATGATGTATCATCGGACTATCACAAATTTGTATTACAGTAGCCCCTACAGGTCCCAACAGAGATTGGGGCCCCATTGTGCTAGGTGCTGTACAAACACAGAATAAGAGAGAGTTCTGATGCTGAACAGATTACAGCAGACCAGTGGGAGGACCAGGAAGATACTCCAGGTTTCCTGAGTCACAGGTTAATGCACCTCTTCGCTAGACCACATTGCCACTCCACATAGAGAAGAAGTCACTACAGGCTCTTAAAAAAATCTATTTCACTGTCCCATCAAATAAAGCCAATTATTCATCAGCTTCATTTTAGCCGTCCTCTTGCATTTATTCTCAATTCATCCCTGTACAGTACAATTCCTTTCCCCTTACTGCCTCTTCTGAAGCTCTCTCATAATCTTTATATCCATCAAGTGCTCCAAAGCCTCAATACAAGGGGACGAGCTTTTGAGAATAAATGTGAATTGCTTCGCTTAACAATTGTCCTAACTAATGTACTTTGTCAACACAGCAGCTTCATGGGCAGCAGCGTTTTAAAGCCATTTGTTAACAAGATTTATCCTGGGCTTTATCCCTCACTGCTTACTAGGAGAAAAAACTCCATCACACCAAACACTTTCTGTATATTGATTTCTATGTGCCATGACCCATTAAAGCAAATGCATTAATGTAATCTATTCCTCACACTTTTTTATCCCTCTCTAATAAAGGTTCATCGCTTTCTAATAATGCCCACTCCCACAGACATATGCTTTGCATTTTTCTTTTTCTTTTGCTATATAAAACTGAACGTGCCAGAATCAATTAGGGGGGGAATTATAAAAGTTGTTGCCTGGAAAAAAAAAAAAGTGGTTGGCCTACTTCATTTAATTGACTTACATACTACTATAAATCATGTACAATGATGTAAAACACTGATTGGATAGTAGTGAGATAAAACTGTCACTCAGATAGTAACCTACGATCTTTGATTAGATCTTAAAGCAGCCTAGTAAGAGGACTTTGGAAGTATTTCTTCAGTTGCACATGGCAACAGTTTTATATGTTCTCTGATTCCAAGTAATATCTGGAAAATAAAACCAGGGGAGTGAAGGAAGTTGTAACCACCCAAATGGCGAAATAGAAGCAAAGTGTGCTGCATTGCAGACTATTTGAGCTAGCACTGGTAAGAACATTTTCCTTTCTGTGCATTGCGCTGGTGAACTCTGAATGTACTTTGCCTTTCAAATTCCTTTTATGTTGCATAGTATATGTGATTTTAACTGCATTGGTAAATCTTAAATCCATGGAAACGGTACTGGCTTAGATAGACAAAAACAAGCTTTATTTTTGACAAAGAAAAAGTAAACATCATAACTGAAGGGCTAGATCCTCATAGGGTGTAAATCAGTATTGCTCCAATTGATTTGACGGTGCTATGTTGGCTGACACCATTGAGATTCTGGCCTGAAAAGTCCAGTTTTCCCTATCTGATAATGTTTTAATAAGTGCGGTTATCCAGCGTTCATTCACATGGCAGATATATGAAGGTCAACAGCAAAGGTTTCACTAAAAAAGAATGTTAGAATGGAAATGAGTGGGGGAAAAGTATCTGGATGTTGTTTAAAAATATATTTAACCCTGTGTTATACTAGTTACCTTCCAAGATCTTGACAAATCTGAGCTGTAAACCTCCTGATTATTTTTATTAGTGCTAGTCACAAGTCTCATAAACAAAGGGATTGACAAATGAGGTGTCAAACTGAATGATTTTTTCAAACTTTGAAGTTGTAATTGTCTCAAACGTTGCTAAAATTTAAATTATACAGATATATTTTAACAATGGCTTGATATTTTTCTGGTTAGTTTATATTTTAGAATTTATAGTTAGAATTTCTGGGTTTAGAAAAAAAAATCTTTGTAGTGTCTGCTATTGTTCATGCTATGTTTATTTATCAATATTATGGTAGCACCTAGAAATCAAAAACATTGCTTGTGTCTTCTTTGTGCTAGGTGCTGTACAAAAAAAAAATACAAAGCCAGTCATTGCTCCAGAGCACTCAGAGTCGCCAGTGACACCTAGAGGCCCCAGTCAGGACTGGGGGCTAGGTAATGTACTTAAGCAGAGTACGTGGTCAAAATCTGTCCCAAAAGGCTTAGGTCCAGATCCTCAAAGGTATTTAGGAACCTAACATCCAAGGCCTTCCAGTCTGATGAAAGACAAGGCACAGCAGTGGGTATATAGCACAGTAGGAAGGAGCAGGGTAGCTGGATGAGGGAAACGGTGGTAAGAGTGTGAGTTAACATAGGCCAGTTATGTGCACAGCTAAATTGATTTGCGCCTTTTTTTTCCTTTAATAGAATTATAAACAATAAACAGATAAAGTGTCTCCTAAAGCAGGGATGTGGCGCAGTATGAAATGAATGCTTATTGTACGCATCTCTGGATAATCCTTTGGCTTTTGTTGTGACAAACCCCTGTGTGTTGGTGTGACAGATAGCCTCAGTCTGTCAGCAATTCATGAATAAAATAAAGTCCAGAGGAGGTGATAAGGAAATACGTGTCCCATCCCTTTATAGACAAATGAAGCTAATTTCAGGGTGACAATTAACCTGCTAAAGCATGTGCATGAAGCTGGAACAAAGAGCAGACAGTTCTGTAAGCTTCTTGTCGGTACCTTAAATGCTTGCCATACCCTCCCATCTTGTCTCTCCTTGTGGCCTTGTCCAGCTTTGTATTGCCTCATTCCCATTTGCTCGACCCATTTGCCAGCTTCTCACACAACCACATCTGTATTTTCAATGTGGCCCCCTTATGCATAGCCTGGCCTCACTGAGCTCATTTGCAAGCCCCTCCATCCCGCCCACATTTATGTCCCTCTTAAAGGCCCATTTCTGCCATGCTGCTTCCTGCAAATTAAACTGGCTTGTATACAATTTGCCTTTTATTGTTTCCCATTCCCTTTTCCCCACCCTCTATCTACATGTTCATCCTGAAATCGGGGGCTCCTCAAAGCAGGGACTATTCTTCCTGAGTGTTTGGAAAGACCTACCACACAGTGATCACTGCCGTAAAGGTATAATTAATAATAATTATAATTTGGGAATGAGATGCTAAAGAAGTGCAGTAACGCAGGAACTAACCTGTATAGCCAAAGTAGCGACTGCAGTAATGAATGACTTGGATGAAAAAATAAATATTGGTGACAGATTTGTACCCCTCTTCTCCAAAGATACCAGGGTAAGCCACTTCAGGGGTGCATAGTATGATTGTAAATAGAGCAGGTTGGGAATATTTTTTTGGCATAAAATTTTTCCATTGGAAAATGCTGATTCATTAAAAACAATATTTTCATGGACATGTATTGGTTTTGATGAAACTTTTGCTGGGAATGCTTCTCAGGTCCAGGATGGAATTTCTGCTCAAAACACAAAAGAGCAGTTCCATAATAACCCAATAGCCCATGAGTTAGAACACACACATGGTTATGTTCTCAGGTAGGTGTCTCTATTTTTTTTTTTTTTTTTTTGAGAAAAACGCATAGTTTTTATTCCTTATCAGAATGGAACCAAATGTTGAATCTTGAATTTTTTTTTAGCAAAACAGGATTTTTGTTTTCAAGTCAGCCCTAGTAACAAGCCAGGCATATCAAAGTATGAAAATGAAAAGCATGACAGTCAGATAGGTTGAGCGGATGGCATGAGACACCTGATACCAGCGGCTGAGGGTTAGATCCTTATGTGGTGTAAACCAGCATAGCTCCACTGAAGACAACTGAATTAGAAAAGTTTACAGCTATTTAGGATCTGGTCCTCTCTCTCTGAGATGCAGTCTCTGCAAAGGTGTCAGATAGAAAAAGGGTAAGGTAGAGAGAATTGAAGCACCCTCTAGAAATGTAAGGGTTTGCTTCTTCACTGCAACAAACAATAAGAGAGCATGTTCCTAGACCAGCTTCTGCAGCGTTTCAGGCTAGATACCCTGATTAAGATATTCAAAGTACCAAAAGCTTAAATTCAATGAGATTTGGGCAGCTAACTCCCTTCAGTGCCTTTGTTTTGTTTTAATCTGATTTTTTTCCTCATGCTTTTTAATGCAGCTTGCTTTTAATGAGGCCATTTGAGTCATGGATTGTTTTTTGAGATAAAGTCATCTGTAATTCATTCCTGATAGTGAAACAGCTTTCTGACCTCTCGTAAGAAGTAGCCCGGTAGAAGGTAGGATTGGTACCTATCCAGGAGCATTGGCTTGGTGCAAGCCCCTAAGAAGGGCCACCCAGTCACTGTTGCTTTCAGTAGGAAGATGGGGGAAAGATTGCTGTTCATTAAGAACATCAGGAACTTGGGTTAGAGTGCACAGTTCAATGCCAACGTTGCATAGAAGGCTGAAGATCAGACAGATTTTGTTGTTAGAATTTATTGAAGCTAAAGTACATAGAACTCTGTCTTGTGTCTTCCTGGTTTCTCTTTTCCAAGCTTCAGTATTTTGCTAAAATTGAAATGCAAGGGTGGGGGAAGGCTTTATTATACTACATTACATGGGACAGAGTCCCTGTTATACAATGGCCTTTTATCTCATATGGATGATTAAGGCCCTACCAAATTCACAGCCATGAAAAACGTGTCCTGAACCGTGAAATCTAGCTATTAGAGGGGTGAGGGAGGGGCAGGGCTTGGGACGCCCCAGCCTGAGGCTCCTACTATTCCCTAGGATCCAGCTGCTAGTCTAGACCAGGCTGGGAAGAAAGGGGGCTTGCTCTTCCCCAGCACGCCTGCTCTTGGAGGGAGATCAGACCCACTTTTGGGCACCTCCGCCAGGTGCAGGAAGCTCTGCGGATGCTGCAGTACAGAATTGAGGGTGTACCACTTCTGTGTACTCCCCTCAAGCCTCATCCCTGAAAACGGCCATGCACGGGAAGAGAAATCCCTCTCCCTCCCGAACCCAGCAGGGACTAGCAGCAAGGAGCCCTAGTAACACGGGGGAGATCAGACCCACCTCCAGGAAACTCCTCCGGCTGCAGGAAGCTCTGGGCCTGCAGCCTTCAAAGCCCAACTCTGAAGGTAGAGCAGAAGTGAGGGTGGCTTTTTGACACCCCCTCCCACGGGTGGGGTCCCCCAAGGTTACAAGATTGTGAAATATCAATATTAAACATCTGAAAATGTAATGAGAGTCCCGTAGCACCTTAAAGACTAACAAATTTCTGCGGGCATAAACTTTCATGGGCTGCAACCCACTTCGTCAGATGCATGCATCTACAGGACTCTAGCTGTTTTTGCTGTATACAGACTAACACGGCTACTCCCCCTGGAACTTTTCATCTGAAAATGTGAAATTGACTAATTTTCAAATTCTATGACCATTAAATTGACCAGAATGGACCATAAATTTGGTAGGGCCCTACGGATGATGTAACAGGAACACAAAGGGGACTCAGAGACCATCTGTGCGAGGGGGGTCTCCCTGACCTAATGGATCTGTACTAGAATCCTTCTCAGGCTATGGATTAGAGAGGTGTGCTGGCATCAGGGAGGGAGGAAGAGTGGTGAAACAGGAGTGCAGAGGGTTTATGGCCAGAGTTCACTGTGTTATGGCTGTTCCCTACTTCATAGAGCCCATAAGGCATACTGGAAAGTGGAGGGTAAATTAGAGAAGCCCTGAGTTTGCTCTAACTTACACTGTGAGCTGGACAGGTTTCTGAATATGCGGTGCACAAAAGTGCTTTAAATCTACCCTTCCTGGGGTCTGTGAAAGAATGGAGCAATTGATTATACCATATAACTAAAGGGCCAAAGCTGTGGTCCTTATTCAGGAGAGGCTGTGTATTGAAATCAGCTGGGTGTTTTGCCTCTGCAGGGGCTGGAAAATCAAACACAGAGGCAGAGAGAGAAAGATTAAATGGCCTATCTAGTCCACTTCCATGCCCTCCAATATGCAGTATTGTCCCTATCATGGAGCACCTTTCTTATTCTGTGTTGAATATCTTTGGTGGTAGGATTTGTACTGATCAGCCCAGCCTAACATCACATTCTAAGACACAGAGAGAGAGAGAGAAGCACTGCAAGAAGCATCATTGAAAAAAGTTGCAGCACAAGGCCACCTTCCAATTTGAAGCTATCTATCTCTATCTATTTAAGTACCCAGAGGCACGTTCAAACACAGAGATTTATAGAAAAAGAGTCAGTGAAGCTCACTTATCTCATTCGCAGAGTGAGTTTCTCCACAACAGCAGCTCAGTGCAAAGTGATCTTGATAGATTCAGAAAGGTACTAAATTCCACAAAAAAATCTTTCTGCCTTTCTTCTGGTCTTCTCTGCATTCTATGTTTAAGGACATCACCTGGGGATCCTTTCACATATGCTTCAATGGCATACTAGGGTGATTAATAACACGGAGACACTTTTTGCTGATGAATTGAAATTGGGTTCTCTCTCTCTCTTTCCCTCTCCGTCTCCCTCTCACATGTACACACACACACACATAAATCCCATTTTCTAAGTTTTCTAATGAAAATCCTATCTCAAAGATATATTTTGATGACGGCACTTAATTATTTTAGGTGGCAGATGTCTGATGCAACCTGCTGCCACATGGGATTCTCACAGAGCATTTGGATAGACTTGGAAGATTCATGTACGAAGAAGGCCTGATTCACTACCGCTTTACTCTGTTTTACTCCCAATTAACTCTATTGACTTCAATAGAGGATGGTGGGCACCTTCCACTAGAGCTGGTAAGAAAACAGGAAAATGTTTTCCATAATTTTTTTTAAAATTAAATATGCTCATCCCCACCCCCGGGACATTTTCCAGTTTCTTGGATGAAAACAAAGAAAAAAAAATTCAGGTTTTGAAAAGAAACACAGAAGATTAATGGCAAATTGAAAATTTGTGTTTTGAGTTCCCATTGGAAAAAAAAGGGAAAAAAATAAAGAAAGCAAAAAAATGTCCATGGAAACTTTTGTTTAGAGGAAGAAAAAAACTTTTAAAAAAAAAAAAAAGTTTGATGACAAACTTTCAGTCAGCTTGTGACAGGGTATGTATACATCTGTACTGGTTTGGAAGGGGTTAATTTGCAGCCAGCGGCTCATCTAGCCCCTCCCCTGGTGCACTTATATTGGCGGTTAAGGAAAGGAGGAAGCCCAAGAGTTGGGAGGACAGACAAAGTGATGTTTGGTTTCTCCAGGGGTGAGCTGGAAGCCTGAGGGTTGAAAACGCAAATCTATGCCTGAATACCAACAAGAAGATCAGTGCTTAGAAATTTTCAGGAAAAGTAGATTTGGGAGTGAAGAGGATGCATTGCACTGCAAGTACTGCATCATTGATGTCAGTGCTGGTGCCAACAGAATAAAGGAGCATGTCGAAAGCAAGCAACACAAGAGGCTTTAAGGAGAAAGTGAGCTTCGGGATACAGTCAATATCAGGAGCTTTCACCAGGGCTGTAGTGAAAGAGAGGACACAGCACCATTGGATCAAGGAATTTGTGCATACTCTAGGTTTCACTGAACAACTGCTGTTAATTGCAGAGGGGCCTACTGGTGAATTTCTGAGACAATACTGTCCAGCAGTAAAAACCCTTTCTAAAGAAGACAACCCACTTGTAAGTATCTGAAAGAACATGATGATGCTTTAGTATCTAACCTGATGGAACAAATTGATGGAAATGAGGTATCTAAGTCTGAATTTTGACAAGCTGCCTGATACTTTGGACTGTCCAGTTCTTGGCCTTTTCTTTTTGTTTTATGAACTCAAAGTAATAAATGCACATTGTTTTTTGCTGATATTATACTCAACCCCTCTGCCGACAATCGTTTTGTCAACACAGCAATAACTGGCATGTTTCAGATATACTAATTTGGGAAAATGTGGCCACAACTGACACAGATTCTGCTTCCTACATGGCTAAGTTTGCATGGGAGATTAAACTCAATCAGAAACAAGAGCTACTACATATTATGTTTCCTGCTCATCTGATAAACATTTTGCTGTCAGCAGCTACTGCTACAGAAAAAAAGAAAAACATGAAATCTTCCATCATTGGATTTCAGGCCATTTTCAAGCATACAAACAAGTTGAAGATTTGTTTCTCATAATGTGAGATAAGTGCACATACCCTTTTAGTGGATGAGCTTGTACTTCATTGCCTATTATGTAAATAATGCATCCACTGTGCTAATTCATCTCCTAGATCATCCTGAGGTAGCTGATTCTAAAGTAGAAAGTCTAAAGAGACTGGCAAATAAAATGACCACCAGATTCTGCTCACCAAGGCAATGTTCGTTGCTGAAAACGTGGAATCACTGTGTGACACAAAGAAAACTCTGGTGTTTTCTCTAACTATTGCCAATACATTTAGAATAATAGAAGATTAGGGTTAGAAGGGACCTGAGGAGGTCATCTAGTCCAACCCTCTGATCAAACCAGGACCAACCCCAACTAAACCATTCCAGCTAGGCCTTTGTCAAGCCAAAACTTAAAAACCCCTAAGGATGGAGATTCCACTACTTCCATAGGTAACCCATTCCAATGCTTCACCACCCTCCTAATGAGAAAGCTTTTCCTAATATCCAGCCTAGACCTCCCCCACTGCATTTTAAGACCTTTTCTCCTAGTTCTGTCATCTAGTACCACTGAGAACAGCCTAGCTCCATCCTCCCTGGAATCCCCTTTCAGGTAGTTAAGGCTGCTATCAAATCCCCCCTCATTCTTCTCTTCTGCAGACTAAATGAACCAAATTCCCTCAGCCTCTCCTCATAAGTCATGTGCTCCAGTCTCCTAATCATTTTTGTTGCCCTCTGCTGGACTCTCTCCAACTTGTCCACATCCTTTCTGTAGTGGGGGCCCCAAAACTGGACACAATATGCCAAATGTGGCCTCACCAGTGCCGAATAGAGGGGAATAATCACTTCCCTTGATCTGCTGTCAATGCTCCTACTAATGCAGCCAAATATTCTGTTAGCCTTCTTGGCAATGAAGGCACACTGTTGACTCATATCCAGCTTCTTATCCATTGTAACCTCCAGGTTCTTTTCAGCAGAACTGCTGCCTAGCCAATCGGTCCCCAGTCTGTAGCAGAGCATGGGATTTTTCCATCCTAAGTGGAGGACTCTGCACTTGTCCTTGTTGAACCTCATCAGATTTCCTTTGGCCCAATCCTCCAATTTGTCTAGGTCACTTTGTATCCTATCCCTACCCTCCAGCATATCTTCCTCTCCCCCTAGCTTAGTGTCATCTGCAAACTTGCTGAGGATGCAATTCACCCCATCGTCCAGATCATTCATGAAGATGTTGAACAAAACCGACCCCAGCACCGGCCACTGGGGCACTCCACTTGTTACCGGCTGCCAACTAGACATCAAGCTGTTGATCACTACCTGTTGAGGCCAATGATCTAGCTAGCTTTATATTCATCTTATAGTCCATTCATCCTCCTCCTTCCCTTTTTTGGAGATGGGCACTATATTTGCCTTTTGCCCTTTTGTGCGGGACCTCCCATAATTGCCATGAGTTTTCAATGGGCTCTCAAGGGCTTGTGCATATCCAGCCTTTCCAAATAGTCCTGAACCTGTTCTTTCAGCAATGAGGGCTGCTCACCTCCTCCCCATTCTGTGCTGCCCGATGCAGTAGTTTAGGAGCTGACCTTATGTGTAAAGACAGAGGCAAAAAAAGCATTGGGTACATCAGCTTTTTCTACATCAGCTTTCACTAGATTGCCTCCCCCATTCTGTAAGGGGCCTACACTCTCCCTGGCCTTCTTCTTATTGCTAAAATCCCTGTAGAAACTCTTCTAGTAAGGGATGTGAAGTGTAACAAGCTGCAACTCCAGTTATGCTTTGGCCTTCCTGATTTCACTCATGTATGCTCGAGCAGTATTTTTATGCTCCTCCCTAGTCATTTGTCTGACTTTCCACTTCTTGTAAGCTTCCTTTTTGTTTAAGCTTACTGAAGACTTCTTTGTTAAACCAAGCTGGTCGCCTGCCATATTTGCTATTCTTTCTGCACATCGGGGTGGTTTGTTCCTGCACTCTCAATAAGGTTTCTTTAAAATACAGCCAGTTCTCTTGGACTCCTTTCTTCCTCATATTATTTTCCAATACAAATCCATTTACCAGATCCTGACAACCAAAACTTCAGCTGAACTGAGCACAAAAGCTGCAGGAAAGACACACAGCATGAAAACCCAGCTGTTTCTGGTAATCCTTCCAATCCCAGTACACAAGAGAACCAAAAAACTTTCAACACAATGCTTCAGCAAGAAATGGGAGACAACCATGGGGCATAATCTGAACCTCGAAGTATTTATTGCCAAAGATTCATTTTGAAACGTCATTCAGGTATTGCACCCCTTCCTCAAGGTGAATTTTGCAGCAGACTAAGACCGTTATGCCAGAATGTTTCAATCATTTGCCACTAAAGAAGAAATTTCAAATCTGAATTTACTACTTTGATGAACTTGCCTAACCCTGGCAATGTGAAACGGGATGTGCTGGCTTTTTGGAACAATGATCAAGACACACTTCCTAACTTTAGCAAAGTGGCATGTCAAGCTTTGAGTGTACCCCCTGGATCTACTGAGGCAGAGCACAAATTTTCAAAGTTGGATTATGTCCAAGACAGCAGGAAACTCAACATGAGTGAGGATACTTTGAAGAAAATTATGCAAGCACATGCAAACCAGGATTTCTGGAAAAACTACTAGCTCTGAAGAAGACAGAAAGCACCTGTGTACATAATCAATTATTCAGTACTGTAGTAAAATGTGTATATTATTAAAAAAAATGTTTTTTTTTTCCCCCAATGTTTCTTGATTTTTTTAACATCATTTCATCTTGGTTTTAATGTTTGGGAATTTTTCTGTGTTTATTTTCCAGATTTTTTTTTTACAAATAAAAACTTAAAACGCAGAACACTACATATATGATGATCAGGTAAGATAATGATATTCTAACCTTTAGAAGAAGGCCAACTTAATATCAGTAGGTTGAAGAAATACAAATAAGGAAGACGGATGAAGCCTCTACTGAATATGCATTAGACACAGTGGCATCAGCATAACATATTATAAAAGTTGTATTCCATCCTGTGGGCAGTAGGAGAGAGATATGTAGCCCTTGAGAGGTGCCAGAATCATTCTCTATATTATTTCAACAGAGTCTAAATGACTGTCTTAAAGACACAGTTCATAAACACCTCGAGAAGAGTGATGGTATTTCTTTGTTTTAGGCCTGGTTTAGGCGTGTGACCAAGCTTTGTGTGTGTATTGACCTTGCACTTTGCTTGGGTTAGAAGGGTGTTTTGTTTTTTTTTAGCCTTCTCATTATCCCTTGTAACTGTGATGAACTGAACACAATAATGACAGTTTAAAAAAATCTACTGATAGTCTGAGTGGTTTTTTTTTAAGTGCCTCTGTTTGACCTTTCATAAAAACTATTCAGAGCAGTTGTCTAGAAACCATGGATCTGAATGTTTTTCTTTCAAATACCGATGTCCACTTAAACTAAAGTGAAATGAGAGTTTATAGTTGTGTAAAATATAGTTTGGAAACTAGAGTATTCTGATCTTCCAAACACCAGGGGTATATTCATATTCTGATCACCTCAAAGGCTAAAATTCCTAAGCACCGCATAATGCCATTTCAAAAATACAATTTAGATCTTGACATGTCGATTTGATTCCTACATAAAGCCTGGCTTCCTGTAGACAAATGTCTCATTTAAAGTTTCTCCAATGGAAAAATGCAGTTGCTGTTGGTTTAGTCCTGGCATCCAGCATAGCCAAACTGAAAATCTTCCAGAACATCTAAAGAAATTACTCTGGTTTTTTTGTTCTTAGGCATTTCTGTGGCTATTTTTTAACTGTGCAGGTCTTTGTTGAATGTTGATGAGAAAAAGCATTTGATTTTTAGGGAAACAAAAAAGGGACAAGTCTTACTTGGCTCATTCTTGCTAGTAGTCCTGTTGACTTTATGCACTTCAAGAGGACTACTTGAATAAGGAGATCAAAGGGGATTCTGGTTGATAGTCTGCAAATGAATATAGCAAAAGCCACTGAAATCTGAGGGTTTTGTTCACCACTGTGTTACTCTATTTTTATACCAGCATAATTCAATTCTAATGGTGGGAAAACTGGAGGGTTATGTTGGTGAACAAAGATCAGTATGTTCATGGATTAAGGGAGAATTCCTTCCATGATTCAAAATGAAGGCAGCTCAATTTTACAAAAATGGATCATGTGTCAGCATACCAAAAAATATGAAGAGATAATGTATTGCAGATTAAAATGGATTTCTGGAATAGTGATTGCATACATTTTATATATAATATTACATCCAAAACAACTACAATAAGGGTGTTCAGTTGCAAAATCAAGTAGTCAAAAGTTAAGAAATACTGAAATTAAAGTTCCCATGAAGGCTTAATTCTCACCCCATTTGTATATAACTTAGAATCCAGTCTCTAATTACATGCTCATAACGTTCCCTGAAAATGTTCTTGTTTGGGTTTCCACTGAAAACTCAAAAACATTTTTAGCTTTAGGGTTTTGGTTTTAGCATAATGGAAGTCCAGCATTGGGTCTCTTAGCTCTCAAAGTTAGCTGAGTATCTCCCAACAAGATATGGTCTCCAGTGACCCAAAAAAGTGTATATTGTAATAAACACAGATAAAGCAGAAGCAGTGTTTGTTACATAACCCAAAATTCCAGACAGAATGTTATGCATCAAGGGGCAAATCCTGTCCCACTTGGTATGTACAGTTGATCCTAAAACACACATGAACTGTTGTCCTTGTGTAGCCCAAATCTCTGTGTGAATTATCCATTAGAATGGGAAAAAGGGTTAAAGTTAATTGTATGTCCCACTCTAATGGATAATTCATATACAGAGGTTAATGAGTTTTCTACTGTCTCCAGGCTAATTGAGATTGAGCAATAAAGGCCCATGATTTAGATCCCAGGTTTCATCCCTACAGACATGCTGGTCAGGGGTGTTGTTACATTTGCATTTTGTGATGGCTTTAAGTCACATGAGGATTATCTCACTGCCTAATTAGGACAGTTTCAAACTTCCTTTCCACTGTCAGAGTGGCATAAACGGACTTACGGGCTGAGGCTCTAACCCTGTGAGTTGTTTGTTTATACTTATAATATTGGCTGTTGATAAAGCACGGAGTGCTATTAGAGGCCTCTGTTGCAGGGCATTCTTTGTGATCAATGTGAGGTTACTAGTGAGACACGGTACACCCGATCTGCAGATCAATAAGGTTCAGTGTGCAAGGATTTCTTTAGGTAAGTTAGTTCAATACAAAGCATATAATTAACACCAACATATAATACTCACTAGACCCAGGGAGTTATTTGTTCACTCAACAGGCTGTATACAGGAACAGCTTCCTTCAGGAGCCCTGCTAGGGAATCAAGCCAACAGCATCTCCTTGCGGAATCAGGCAGTGACGAAGCGCATACCCCCCTTGCCTGGGTGGTGGCTTTTTATATTTTTTTTATGCATTGGGTTTTTTATCCACTTATTTTGGGTGACACTCTTGTGTCCTTCACTTTTCTTATACTTTATTGTTACTATTTATGTTTTTACCATAATGGGAGCAAAACAACATCTGGTAGTGGGAGAGGCGGTGGAGAAGAACTCACCATAATGTAAAATGTATATACCCTTGTTCATCTTTGTCTATAGGCAACTCTAAACTAACACACAATTTGCTGTGTGGTACAACACCCACGCTATTTACTAACTGCTGTGGTGCGCGGAAACTGAGATACCACAAGGTTACTCGGCACTCTACTGGTCTCTGCCCAATGTAAAAAGCAGTCAGGCTGCTGAGGCTAGGCCTCAAACAGTGGCCAGGCAACTCAGTCAAGCAACTCAGGGCAAGCAAGGCCTCCAACGGCCCCAGACCAATGTCCTCTCACATCAATGGAAGCTTTCTCATTGGCTTCCATGCACATTACGTTCAGGCCCATAATAAGAAATGGGTGATGCGCTAGAGAATGTTGCACTGCATCATGGGATGCCTCCAGGCCCAGTCTCAAATTAGTGCTTAAACTGGCATTTCGTCTTTATGTGCTGAGTCACAAGTTGCAATACAAATAAAAGTAATGTTTATACTTCTGTGTAAAGACAAGAATAGTCCTGGTATTAAGATCTGGGACAGATTCTATTTTCAGCCTTGTGATTTAAGATATATTTTTGGCCTGAATGGGGATTTTTTGTTTTGAAAGGCTGTAAAGGGGGAAAAAATCAAATTAAACGGGGCATGGAGGGTTTTCCAAATACTTAAGCTACTCATCCTTTATTGTGGACTGAGCTATGTCAAAGATCATAGCTACCAAAAAATAAATAAATCAAGTTTAGAGAAAAAATGTGACGTGATTTAGTGTAACAATTGGTAAGTAACAGTGTGGAGGATTTCACAGGGGTCATTGATATTGGTAGTTAATTGCTCACTTGTAATTATTATATGGGTCCCATTGGATATAATCCATGCAAATAACAAACTCTTGGGCAAATCTTCTCTGCCCCTCCCCCCTGCTCACACCTGCCAGGCCCAGGTATTCATGTTTGACATATGATTGTCTCGGGATGAGGGGTTTTGGAGGCATACCTATCTTTTGTCTCCTTCCATCAGGCTGTGATCATTCTTGTGGTATCAAGAGATATAAATTATAAATAAATACATTGAGTGAAATCCCAGTTCTACTGACATCAATAGTAATTTTGTCAGATACAAAAGCAGGTAAACATTATCCCTCCTTTAAAGAAAATTGGGACACAGATGATAAAGCTGGTCAGAAAATATCAATTGTTTCATGTGAATTTAAAAAAACCAACAATTTTCTTAATTGTCCCACAAAATGTTTTGGTCAAAAAATTGAATTCTCAATATATAGTTGTTGATTTCCCCTTCTTTCTTTTCCAGGTTTCCATCCAATTTTTTCTTTTTGCTTTTCCAGTTGCAAAATGGGGGGAAATGATTTAAAAAGTGTATTAAATCATGTTTTTTCTTGACAAGTCAAAAATGTCCTTCAGCCCCAGGAGTGGGGTATTTTGCTCTTTCCCAGTAAGAAAACAAGGCTCAAATGTTAGACGTAGTTTCTCTTCAGTCAGTTGACAAGTGAATTGTGGTTCTGAACAGCTGGAACAACAAATAAAATCAGGCTGGTTTAAGAAGGAAGACTATAAAGCTTGATGGGCAGTCAGCTGTGCTCTGCAAATTCACAGCTGGCAGTGTGTGTGTGGACTCTGTCTTCAGCACTAATCAGCCACGCTCCTACTGTGCCAACACATTGATAAATAACACCAACATTTGGAAAACCTAGGAAGCAGGAGGCCTAAAAATAATAATCAGAACTGAAAGTCTTGGCTACTTGTATGAAAACATCTGGATTTTGTGTTTGCAATTTTCTTTATTAATATATGGTTAAAAATTCTAACCGGATCTTCTTTGAGCTCTTATTAAAGTAGTTTGAATGAATGAAGATTACAGTAAGAGATGGAGAAACTTTTTCATAAAACTCCTTACAGTGTAATTGGTGCAAGGGATCTGATTTTCCTTTTCTTCTCCAAGGGCTAGTTTGTGCTATGGGTTTGCTGCTCACATTAACAAGTAGTGGTAGAGGTACACCATCCCAGACGAAGCAAGAGGTGTTGTTGAGAGCAGGGAGACTAGCTCTCTGCTGTATTCTCAGTGTTCTCTGTTGGACTTAGGCATTGTGGGAAACACCCCTAGATTCCAAGGTGAGAAGGGACCATTGTGATCACCTGATGTGACTTCCTGTATAACACAGGCCAGAGAACTTCCTCAAAATAATTCCTAGAGCCTATTTTGTAGAAAAATATCCAGTCTTGATTTAAAAATGGCCAGTGATGGAGAATACATGATGTGATCCTTGGTGAATTATTCCAATGGTTAAATACCACGTTAAAAATCTGCCAGGGTTGAAACCTTTGGACCCATCACACAGACCTCTGTCACTTGAGATAACAGAGTAACTGATAGCAATAGTATGCTGTCATCCTTAATGTGGACATCTGACGAAGTGGGTTGCAGCCCACGAAAGCTTATACCCACTGAAATTTGTTAGTCTTTAAGGTGCTACAGGACTCTCATGGTTTTTAATGTAGACAAGCACTGTAGGGGAATGGGACACTTTGCCAATGGATTTCACAAATATCTGCTGGAAGCAGAGGAATGGTGAGACTCAGAAACTTAGGTTTCTTTCCAGGCTCTGGAAGAGAGAATGGTCTAGTTTCTGCCTGTTCCCTCCAGTTCTTAAACTTTACCTCTTCTGCCTCATCTCATCCAACCTGTCCCTGTCCTGTTTCTTCCCCACCACTCACTCCTCAACCCAGCTTTGTTCTTCTCATTCAGCCAGCCACAGTCTCCTGTCTTTGCAATTCTCATCCCAGTGTCCTGTCAAGTTCTGTCTCCAAAGTATGGGGCCTCTACTGCCTTTGGAAGAAAAAATCATCAGAATTTTTTAACATGAGCAAAACAATGTATTTTTCCCTGACTTCAATCTTGGAAATGACTGAAACATGTTGGCTGGAAAGTTCCAGAGAGGTAACCGTGTTAGTCTGTATACAGCAAAAACAACGAGACTCCTGCAGCACTTTAAAGACTAACAAATTTAATTTCTGCAGGCATAAGCTTTTGTGGGCTACAACCCACTTTGTCAGATGCAAGAAATAGAAATCAGATGGGGGTATATATACACATCCAAGGGTAAGGAACAACAATGGGGTGGGTAGGTATTAGGAAAGTCCATTCAGTTAGAGTAGATGAGGCCTGTTCACAACCATTGATTAGAAGGTTGAGAATGTGTGAACAGTGACAATTACTTCTTGTAATGAGATAACCATTCCAAGTCCCTATTCAGACCCAGCTTGATTGTGTTAAGTTTGCATATGAGTTCCAGCTCTGCAGTTTCTCGCTAAAGTCTGTTTTTGAAGTTTTTTTGTAGAAGTATGGCAACTTTCAAGTCAGCTACAGAGTGTCCTGGGAGACTGAAGTGCTCTCCGACTGGTTTATGAATGTTACCATTTTTTATGTCTGATTTGTGTTCATTTATTCTTTTGCGTAGTGACAGTCCGGTTTGGCCAATGTACAAGGCAGAGGGGCATTGCTGGCACATGATGGCATATATTACATTAGTAGATGTGAAGGTGAATGAGTTCCTTATGGTGTGGCTGATGTGGTCAGGACCTGTGATGGTGTCACTAAAGTCGATGTGCGGGCAGAGCTGGCAACGGGGTTTGTTGCAGGGATAGTTTCCAGGGTTAGTGTTCTTGTTGTATGGTGTATGGTTGCTGGTGAATATTTGCTTCAGGTTGGGGGGCTGTCTGTAAGCAAAGATAGGTCTGCCTCCCACGGCTTGAAACAATGAAGTCTGAGGCAGACACTTGGCATGAAAAATTTCCGTCATACAGTTTAAGTTTAGCAAAGGGATGAGCAATTGAAAACAGGATCTTAAAACATCCCTGCCATGGGATAAGTTTGCCTCCTGTTCATATTGGTGCAAACTCACAGTCTTTAATAATAAATGAGAGGGAAAAAATTGGCCCCATGAAAGATTTGTTCAAACAATATCAACTTATTGTTTCTCATGATGTGCATCTTGAAATAAATTGTACATTAAAATATAGATTTGCCTAGCAAAATGCATGAGGAGTTCTTTACAAATATGACGGAAAAACAAAGTCTTGTTCTATTATGATGATAATCACCAGGTGATCCCCTATATACAACGCAGGTCCATGTGTGATTTAGATAACAGCACTGTTAGTTGCAAAAATGAGGCACAAAGTGTCTTGGAAAGTGTTACTAGGAAAACAGCAGTAAATCTTGGAAACAGGCAGTTCCCACATGATTCTTAGTGTTTGTATTATTCACAGCTGAGCTTCCCATGTAACTTGCATTGCTCTGTGCCAAAAATAAATATATAACCTCAAGGAGATGAAATACAAGGAAATATGAAGGATTTCATAGGATTGGATTAAAAAATGGTAATTTACATCCAACAAAGGACAGTTTGAGATTATACTTCTGTTAGTCTACTTCAATTAACAGTGCAGGGCTTTGTCTTATCATATAATTCCTGTATACATTAAATATTTAATATCTTTTGCATAAGTAATACTTAAAAGTGGTGTGTGTGTGTGTGTGAAATGAACATTAAGTTTGCAAAGTCAAGCACTCAAAAGTTAGGAAATGCCTCATTGTGCACGTACAATAATGGAAACATACAGATGTAGTGCTACAAGGGACCTCGAGAGATCACCTAGTCCAGCTCCCCCACCCCCACTGAGGCAGGAGCAAGTATATCTAGACTCTCTCAGACAGGTATTTCTCTAACCTGTTCTTACAGTCCTTGAATGACAGGGGTTCCACAACTTCCTTAGGTAACATATTCCATTGCTTAATTATCCTTGTAGTTTGAAAGTATTTCCTAATAGATAACCAAAATCTCCCTGGCTGCAGACTAAGCTGATTACTTCTTGTTCTACCTTCAGAGGATGTGACAGTCTTTTGGATTAGAACAAAATTTTGGGGCAGGGACAATGCCTACCTCTGTAGGTGCAGAGCCTCGCAAAAAGGCCCCTGTTCCAGACCTGGAACCCTGAGATCTACTCTAATATAAATGATGATAATTGTAAGCGCGGCAGCATAGGTGTGACAAAAGCTTAAATTGCATGATAATGTAATAGCACTGCGTGAAGATTACTGCAACGCATCTGTTCCAAATGCTGTTCTGTCTGCTGCGCAAAGGCAGTATGGGAAGTGACCCTAAGACTTGAGCCATTTTCTCTGAGATCAATCAGGTGTAATCAAACAGAGCCAAGGGTGGAGGATAGAACTGAATATTTGTGGAATATTTGTGTATTCTCTAAGTTTAGATACCTCGAGTGGTTTCTGGCAAATTCCTTTAACGAAAAGAGTGCTAAACTAAATACATTAATTACACCATTTGGGAGCTTTGGGAGCTTTTGCGATTGTCAGTGCTCCTGAAATTTTCCAAAGAAAGATGGCAGAGCTGCTGAAGAACATAAATGGAGGTTGTTGTTTTTATAGGCAACATTTCATTATACAGGTCATAAATGGAAGAATATGACAAAACCCTCAAAGAAGTCATCAATTTAATCAATGAATCCAGTAGCAGACTAAATACAGGAAAGTCTATTTTCTGCTTACATCAGATTGAATTTTTGGGGCAGATCATAAACAAGGCCATTGGTTCTAGCCCTGAAAAAGTAAAAGCAATTAGAGAATTGAATGCACCAACAAATGTACCAGAACTGAGATGCATACTGGGAATGGCAAATTATCTTGAACAATACCTGCAAGACCTTTCTTCAATGATAAAACTACTGAATGAACTAGTAAGCTCCAATACATCCTGGCTTTGGGGGACCAAATCAGGAAACTGCCTTCAAAAATGTAAAATAAATTAGCTCAACTGCTCCAGTTTTAAAGTTCTATTATGTAAACAAACTCACAATGGCCAGTGTTGATGGCAGTAGCTAGGGCCTTGGTGTTACAGCTACATGGATCTGAGTGGAAACCAGTTGCGTTCTGCTCTTGCATATTTACCAAAGCAAAAAAATGGTATGCACAGATTGAAAAGAAGTGCCTGACAGGTGTAAATGCTTGTGCGAACTTCCACGGGTATCTGTGTGGATTGGGTTCCTTTAAATTGATACTGACCATGAACTTCTTGTAACCCTTATCAATGGAAAAAACTTGGAAAAGACTGCTGAGATGTCATCTTCTTTAGATTAGATTGATGTGACTTAATCCAGTTGCAGAATATATTCCTGGTAAAAATCTGGTAATAGCAGACACTGTCACAGAGCTCAGCATCACACACAAACACTTGTGGGCTAGAGAAAGATATAGAGGCTTACATGGATGCAGTGGAAGCTTACAGACCATTGTCAAATAGGAGACTATACCTGCAACAAACAGCAATCTTGGAAAATGAGCAGCTTCAAGAAGTTTTCAGTAATGTTTGGGCAGTACGGGTTAGGTACCTAAAGAACACTATGGCTATGGCAAGAGATTACTGTGCTTTAGGTGGACAATTAAACAAGTCCAATGGATTAAGGATTAAAGGTGATTGCCTTGTCATCCAACGTGCTTTGAGAGGAGAAATTCTAGACCTCAACCATGAAGGACATCAAAGACTAAATAAAAACTGTGAATGGGCCAGTTGGTCATTGTGGTGGCTTGGAATGAGCAAGGACATGAAGAATAAACTAACAGACTAATACAACACAAAGAGTCTTGAGTAATGTGTCTACCAGACAAACCCTGGAAGAGGCTAGCAGCAGATTTATGCAAATTCAGAGGACATCTTTATTTTTCTACACATATTGAAATAATGTATTTGAAGAATACAGTATGTTGCTGTGCTATCAAGAAATTAAAGAGCACTTTTCCCCATTTTGGTATTCTAGAAGAACTGTTGGAGAGCAGACCACAATTCACTGCAGTTGAATTTAAGTAATTCCAAACAAAATATGATTTTGAATTTAGCGCTGGCAGTCTGGGTTACCCACAAGCAAATAGAGAAGCTGAGTGGGTTAGATAGACTGATAAGAAAATATTGAAGCAGTCCTTGTGCTTCTGAGATACAGATCAAGACCATTACGTAGCGACTGGCTATGGCCTACCCAAGTTACTGAGGGGAAGGCAACTCAGGACTACTGTTCCAATCCTAGAAAAGAACCTAGCCCCAAAATGGCCAGGCCTGAGAAGAGTACCCAAATCTGATCAAAAGACAAGGAGAGCTTATGATCAGTTTTATAACCGTCATCACTCAGCCAATTGCCTGATCTGGAATCTGGTGACCATGTGTGTGTCAAACTGGATGGAACAAAGAGATGTAGAATTCCAGCTGTTGTAAAGAAAAAAGAATGCATTGCTCCGATCATACACCACCGAGACAGGCAGTGGGGAGTTCAACAGGAACCATTGACGTGTTCTGTCACTTCCAGAAACTGAACTATCAACTGAGCAAACTCTGCAAATTATAGGACCAGGAAAAGAAGATTAATCTATTCCAAATCTGCCAGAGATGGCTATTACACGTAAGACAATCCAGCCACCAAGTTGTTACCCATTCTAGCCATATAGTTAAACCTAGGGGGGATGAATAATAATAGATGGACCCATGTTGACATTTTAAAAAGAAAATAATGTTATAGTTTTTAAATGATTTAAGATGCAGAAAAAAAATGGTCATGCTGTCTGGAATAGCTCACAGCCAAGAGTGCCAACTTCAAGGCAGAATGTCAAAAGCAGGGCAGACACCCCAAACTGATGGTATGTTCTATAACTAGATTTCACCAAGACAGTAACAAACGTGAACTTCTAGATCACTGTAGCAGTGTTACAATGGAGTCATAGACAGTCTTCTTGGGCTCTCCTCTATCTTGCCACTCAGGCAAGCTGGATGTAGTGATAAAAGATCACACCAAAAATCACAAAATATTCAGATTGCTTCCAGTCCCAAGAGACCAATCACTTACCTGGATCAATGTGTACCTTAGATCTCACACTAAAGACAAAATCTGTAGCCAATCCTGTAATAAACTAACTAAAGTTTATTAACTAGGGAAAAGAAATAAGAGGATTATTTACAAGTCAAAGCAAGAAAGCATATATGCTTTGTCTGTGATTCAAAAGGAGACAGATATGTAGTAATCTGTCAGTACTTAATATATTTTTAGGGTTTAACCCAAGTTGACCCTGCAGGTCTCTGCTTTTTGTTTCTTAGCCAGCCCTTGTCAAGAGCCCAAATATCAAAGAGACGAAAAATCTTCATGTGAGCTATTTTTATTTCCCTCTTCCAGCATTCAAACTGTTGGCTTGTGGCCTTCTGTTCCATCCACCCATGGAGAAGTACATGCAATTAACAAACCTTTTGTCCTATGATGGCCCACTTAATTTAGATAGTCCTCCTGGTTGGGTGTCGAGAGCCACTCTTTCCATCTGAGTTCATAAATTCAGAGCAGGCATTTTTACAATTATAAAACCAACTTATATTTTACCTTGTAGCATGGAATTCAGACATTATAAGTAAGACTAATGCATGCCCAACTTACAAGCCTGTTACAGAGACTAAACACATCCTTACAAGTCTAACACCGATCTTGGACAATATGAACATATAGCTGAGCTGGTCTGGTGTCCGGCTATGAATTTGTCAGTGCTCAGCTGATGTCTACAGCCTTGGCATCAGCTGAGCATGGACAAATTCATAGCTGGACACCAGACCAGCTCGTCTATATGTTAATTTACTAGCATCACAAAAATGTAAAAGGGGGAGAGGAGATAGAAAGTTTAAACTGCATTATAATGTTTAGTCAATAGGTGGCATTATGTGTAAAATTCGGCAGTGCAACTTTACCAAGCATTGGAATCAGTTTACACTATTATTATTATTTATTTTATTTACAATGAAGTTGTTGCTGTTGTTGCTAGCATCCTCTTTGTTTCTGTCTCTGTGGGTGCATCTAGACTGAAAATAAAAACCCCACAGAGCCTGGATCAACAGACTGGAACTTGTATTGGGAGCTAAAAATAGCTGTGTAGCTGTTCCCATGCAGGCTCTGAAACCTACCCCCCTCCACCGTGCTGAGTTTTAGAGCCTGGCCCTCAGCCTGGTTGGGAGCATCTACACTGCAGTTTTTAACCCTGTAGCACAAGCCTGAGTCAGTTGAGCCAGGTACTGAGACTTGCGCTTGTGTGTTTGTTTGTTTGCAGTGTAGATGTACTCTGTGTGACTAACCTAACAACAGGACTGTGTCTTCCCATAGGTCTGCACAATGCCTCGCAGAATCTATTTAATGTATTTATTTGGTCCTACTGCTGTAGTATCTGAGCAGCTCGCAGTCTTTCTTTCATTTTTCCTCACAACACCCCTGTGAGCTAGGGAAGTGTAATAAGCCCCATGTTATGGATGCGGAACAGAGAGACTAAGATGCAGATTTTTAGTTATTTAGGTGCTCAATGGAACACAGGCAAATCAAGCAAGCAGAGATTTATTTGCCAAGTAACAGACAGCTCACAAAATACAAAAGAATCACAGGAGCAGGCTTGGTTAACATATGTAAAATAATGTGTGCCCCTCCCGTCTCTCGCACAAAGGGCAATCATGTATTTTTGCATGTAAACCCTGTGTTAGCAGCATATTAGGCATTGCGATGCAGCATCCTAATACAGATCCCCTTCTTCAGCAATCAGCTATGATGTCTGGCAGCCAGTGTTTCAGAGACAGGAATGAATCAATTTGCCAGGCTATAAATATGTGAGTGGTCTGCTTGGTATGGATGGCTCAAGGCTGAAATGTCAAAGCCAGAATAGTAAATTAAGGAAGAAAAGAAGAAGGGAGATGGACTCTTGGGACTAGAACAAGTGTCAAAATTATATAGGGGGAAATCAGCTACGTATTTTTTTCTTTCACCAATTAAAAGGCAATATCATTTTATTTGCTTGTCTCTGATGGTGGGAAAATTTTAATCGGAATGGTTATCCGCTAATTGCTGCAGCTTTCTTTTTCGTTTAGATTGTATTGATATCTTCTACTTTAAAACAGGCTTTCTGCCAAAACTGAAGATGCCCATTAAGCAGCATAATTAACATTCCAGTTTTATGAGCTCCTCTGAGGATAACTCACTTGACCTTGATGCATGCACAAGTCTGAAGAAAAAAGGTTTGGGGGAAAAATATTATTTTCCCCAGCAAAACTCTGTGATCTTTTGTGTGTGTGAATATTTTACATGTATGATTCTGCAGGAAACCCCCCTCCAGAGTGGATGGAGCTGGGTCCATCTGCCTTGTAGCCCTTCCCGTACAATGGGATGAGATGTAGCCCTTGTCAGGCAATTGTCCCATAGTCCTGGTAGGTCCAAGTTCCCAAAGGTTCAGAGATGGCTCAATTGTGACTCCAGGCACAAAGAAGAAGGGATGTTGTGTGAGTGTAACAGCCCCAGGAGCAGCAACCATGCCTCAGCATCATAGGTTATAAACCCAGAATGGACAACTGTAATCATTTAATCTGACTAGGTTTACCACCTGTCCAGGTTTTCCCAGGATCATCCCCCCCCCCCCCTTTTTTTTTTTTTTTGAGGTGTCTGTCCCAGACGAAACGGTTCGGACATCCCAGGTTGTATGTACCTCAGAGGAGGAAACCCTAAGTCAGACATCATGTATAACAGGCCAGAGGACTTCCCTGAATTAACTAGAGATACCCCACTGAGTCACAATTTCTCCCCTGCTTCCTCCTTGCTCCTGGGGGTTAAGAATTTTCTGCTGGCTGGTGCTAACAGTCATGGCTGCGCAAAGGCCTTTCCCAATAGCAGCACCTGCACTCTGGGGCTCCCTGCTTCTCTTCCACCCAGGGAGCAGGATTCTGAGAAAGAGGCTGGGAAGATGTGGGTCATGGCTCCACTCCCCCATGCACTGGCCCACAGAGCAAGACCAGAGGAGGGGAGAGGCTGGGGGAGCAATACATTGTGAGTAAAGGGCAGTACTGAAAAGATTATGCTGGCTTGAGGCAGTCTCTCTGACTCTCCCCCTGAGCTGATGCTGCTGTGTATAACACACCCAGTGGGGTGCTCTAGCAACCTCTTCTGACGACTGGGTCACATATAGAGGTAGATGAGCTTGCTACAGCCTTGGCAAACAGAGGTAGGTCTCTCAGTTCAGGTGTTCGTGAAGATCCAGAAGTCCTAGATTCAATCCACCCAGGGGCTTAGCATAACATATGCACCTAGTCCTACTCTGAGGTGTGTCTTAAAAGCCCCTAGGTGAAAAACTCATGGAGAAAGCCTGCTCCCGTTTGACTCAATAGCAAAGCTGCCCTTGTCTTTAATGGTCAATTTAGATGTTGTACTTGACTGACAAAGAAAGACATAAACTCCAATAGAAATGGGGCTGAAGGGATGGAAGGTGCAGGATTTCAGCAATGAGATTGCTTGCATATTCAGAGCAGACCTACATCCAAATTAGTGGTTCAAGTGTTGTGGCGGTTTCTTTTGCTCGTGCACGCGCTCTCCAGGGCTGGCTCTGTTATAACTGTTTTTGCTCTTGAACTGTTATGTTTCAAGCCTGTTTCCATTTATCATTTGCTACTCTGGTATCTTCAGAAGTAGATTGGTAATAGCATAAGGCTCCCTCAATAAAATATATCTTTTTCAGCTGTTTTCCCTTACCTTGGGCAGGCTGCTGCACTTAGATTGATATAGTAGTATAATAAAGGAGGAGGTGGAGTGTTACACTTAGGGGCCAGATTCTCCAAAGACTTTCAGACATACTTAACTTTACCCACGAAGTTCAATGGGAATGCTCAGATAGACAAGCTTATTTCTGTGCCCGTCATGCTGACCAATATTGTCCCATTGTTTCCTTATACACTCCCATCAGCCTGTCTGTATCCATTGTTGTCTCTTGCTTTAAATTGTAAGCTCTTTGTTCTGTGTATGTACAGCTCCTAGCACAACGGAGTTGTGGTCCATAACTGAAGCTCCTAGGCAATGTGTTTGCAGAATCAGGGCCTGAGGATGTAAGTGCTGCCAGGCAAGGACTTTCCCTGCATACTTGTCTATAAAGCACCTAGTACTCTTTGGGCGCTATATAAACAATACCACACAACAGAGATTTAAAGCACCTTTAAAATACCCTGCTCGTTATTCAAAATGAGATCCAGGTAGATAACCTTTAGCTCTGAAGAATCTAAAGCACTTGAGTTAACATCAGTTTGGCGCCAGTGAAATCTAAAATTATTTTGCACCTTAGAAAGGTGTACTAAATTTCTCCATTAAATATGGCCAGTTGAACAGATAAAGTTCAGGATTCTTAGGAACTATCAGAGTGGGAATTTCCTTAATGACTGTGTTTGAGTGGGTAATGGTACTTGATCCAATAATTTCTCCCAAATGCATTGGGCATTAAGTAATAATGTTACTGGGGGGAGGGAAAGGGAGAGAAAAAGGTCAGAAATTTAGGAAAAAAGAGAAGAAACACACTAAGTGACACTGGGAGGGAAGATTGAGAGGAAAGAAGAAGAGAAATGTGGGGGGGGATTTTGTGTGTGTGTGTTTTTTGTAATTGCATTGCAGATTTTCCTTCTCTCCTTGCAACACACCTAGGGATACAGGCATAAAGAATGTGCTGCAGATAACTACTGATCATAAACTAACCACATATGCTGCTATATGCTAGCTAGCCAGTGGCAGACGGGTCTAGGGAGAGTCCAGAGAAGAGTATGTAGGGTTGGGTAAGAGAGAGAGAAATGTGTCATTATTTACCATTCTTCACAATAGCATCTCTTGTCTTTGGCTAAAGTTTAAGATTATCATTCTCTGCAATCCATGATAAAGAACCTTTCCAAAATTTCACCCCAAAAAATCAACCTTAAATTTTTCTGAGGTTGAGAAAAGTTTGGCTGATAAATTATTTCCCAGCCACCCTCATGTTAATAAGTTAACACAAAACTGACTTATGAGAACTCAGAATTGTAAAATGAAAACAAGCCAAGCTTTGTAAGACAAGACATTTGGGTAAGCGGACAAACTCTTGGATATTCATATGAATTGAATGCAGACTATATACTTTGAGGTTTGGGAAAGTAGTTTTGCTGACAGCTTTTTTGTATAGTGAAAGTTTGCAAGAGCACCTTTTGTTGTTTGTAACTTTGATTCTGATCGCACATGAGTTTTTTCATCTACTTAATTAGTGTTATTCCTGATTTACAACACTTTTTGGGAAAAATTAATCACTGTGGGTAAAATTTTCAAAAGCACCTGCGTGTATTTAGGAGCCTAAAAAAGGTCACAGCTGATTCTCATGTAATTTGTATTGCTGTGTTAATAAATAAAACAGCAGGAGATGAAACACAGTGAAACATGAAGGCTTTTGAATATTTTGATTATAAAAATGTCTTCTTTCATTCAACAAAGGATAACCTGGAATTACACTTCAGCCTATTTCAATTAACAGTGTAGGGACAATTCCTTTGGTTGTATATTTAAATAAACTTTGTTTGCCTGAATAATGACTATCTTATAAATGTGCTATCATAAAATCTGTATTTAAATTATATGTATTTGCCTAAATAATATTATTAATCATATAATTTCTGTGCTAGTATAAATATATAGATTTATGCAATGGTCCTAAATCACTTAGGCATTTTCAGAACATTACCCTGTATCCTTATTAATAAATGTATAAAAAGTCACAATTTGCCAGTTTTGCATGACAGCACTTCCCACATTTTCTATCTCCTTCCTCTAAAGCATCAGAAATAACCATGGCTGGAGATGGGACATTGGGCTCAGTTGGCTAGGGCTCTGAAGTTACACCAAGCATTCTCTCTATCAGGTGCTTGGCTGACGGGTTCTTGCTTACATTCCCAGCATCTAACTGATCACCATATTTGGGGGCAGGAAGGAATTTTCCCTCAGGTCAGACTGGCAGTGACGTTGGGGAGGGAGGTGCCTTCCTCTGCAGCATATGGGTAGAGCCCTGTGCGGATACACAAATGTAGATCTCCGACTGCCGTCCGCTGTCTAGTCATTCACACCCACAGGCACTCGCAGTTCTGGGTCCTCAATCAGCTGTTTGGAGGCCATCCCTGATGCAGCCTCCCCCATTGATCTGTTGTTCGGGGACCAGCCCCTATAGGCAGCTGCCCAAAGCTAATCAACAGCTGGCAGGGTAGGGCCACCAAAGAGCTGTCGTGCAGGGCTCCCCTGCGGGCTGCTAATAAGCTGTTCTGCAGGGCTCCCTTGATTGGCAGCCCACAGGGCTGATTGACAGCGAGAGGAGCTTCACAGAACAGCTGGTCAGGCAGCCAGAGGAAGCAGACTCAAAGGCTACGAGCTGCAGATATCTGCTTCCCCACCTTTGAGAGCCGCATCCCATCCACCATCCGCAAAGAATGATCCGTGGATATAAAGCGGATATCCACGGATTTGCAGGGATCTACATGTCCCTTGCCAGGATTAACTGGATATCTCCCACTTAATCATTTTCCTGCCATTGAAGCCACCTTGGGCACTGGTGCACCTTGGTCTCTCCTGTTTTCTGCCTGTGGCACATAATCCTATGGACTAGATGGTATTGGTTCTCTGTCATATACAGGAAGACAGATTAGATGAACTAGTGGCCCTTTCTGGCCTTAAACTCTATCACTCTATGAGCCATCACCATATTAAAGCACCCATATAAACAGACTTTTCATGTGTTTCAAGACTAAAAAGTTTTTTGGTGGTTAATAGTAAAAAAGGAGGGTTTTTTACCCTCCTTCTGGTACAATGTATTTGTTTCCTATGTGTCTAGGAGTCATATCTGGTTATGTGGAAAGACAGTCTTGTAGTTACAGCATTGGACTTTGGACTTGGGAGATTTCTGCTCTGTTCTGAACTCTGCCACAGAATTCCTGTGTAACATTGGGTAACTCACTCAATATCTGTGCCTCAGTTTCCCATCTGTAAAAATTGGTTTTCTAATTCTCCCCAGGGAGATGTTGTGAGGTTAAATCCATAAGTGCTAGTGCCCAGACACTGTGCTCAAGGGGACATATAAGTACATAATTACTGTTAGCACAATAGAATTAATGGAAGACTGAACTTTGCTCTTTTGTGCATCTATGATGGCTGCCATTTGGCCAACACATCAGGGAATGAACCAGAGACCTCAAGAGTTAAAAATATGAATTGCTGATGCTTGCATTAAAGCCATATAAGTGGGACTGTAAGAAATTATACTTTCTCTGTGGATAGGCAGAGGAAGACGTGTAACACACCGTCCCCAAAGGGTTACACATCATTCACCAGTAAAATTGCCGGCACGGTCCTAATTTCATATTCTTTTATTTCTGGAGAGGATACAAAAGGCAGAACAAAACGACTTGATTTTCAGACCAGAGAATGATTCTAAAGTACTACTAGTTACAGCAATTTCAGTAAATACGATCTGGACATAATTGGGAGAGAATAATACATGACACCACAGTGTCATTCTTACTGAGTCACTATTCTAACTGCAAATCCATTTTAAATGAGAAGAACCATGGATTCCAAGTTTAAAAAGAAAACAAAACAAAACTTTGCTTAGTGAATAGTTTTGGATGTTTTTTTAACACTAGACTACATTAATTAAAAGACTCCTTCTGGAAAAAAATCCTGATGTGCAGAAAGAATAGCAAATATGGTAGGCACCCATCTTGGCTTAACAAAGAAGTCTTTGGTGAGCTTAAACACAGAAAAGGAGCTTACAAGAAGTGGAAACTTGGTCAGATGACTAGGGAGGATTATAAAAATACTGCTCGAACATGCAGGAATGAAATCAGGAAGGTCAAAGTGCAACTGGAATTGCTGCTATCGACAGATGCGAAAGGGAACAAGAAGGGTTTCTAAAGGTATGTTACCAACAAGAGGAAGATTAGGAAAAGTGTGGGCCCCTTACAGAATGGGGGAGGCAACCTAGTGACAAAGGATGTGGAGAAAGCTGAGGTACTCAATGCCTTTTTTGCCTCTGTCTTCACAGACAAGGTCAGCTCTCAGACTACTGCACTGGGCAGCACAGAATGGGGAGGAGGTGAACATCCCTTAGTGCTGAAAGAACAGGTACAGGACTATTTAGAAAGATTGGACGTACACAAGTCCATGGAGCCAGATGCAATGCATCCGAGGGTGCTGAGGGAGTTGGCTGATGTGATTTCAGAGCCATTGGCTATTATCTTTGAAAGCATGTGGCAATTGGGGGAGGTCCCTGATGATTGGAAAAAGGTAAATGTAGTGCCCATCTTCAAGAAAGGAAAGAAAGAGGATCCAGGGAACTACAGACCGGTCAGTTTCACCTCAATCCCTGAAAAAATCATGGAGCAGGTCCTCAAGAAATCCTTTTTAAGGCACTTGGAAGAGAGGAAGGTGATCAGGAAAAGTCAGCATGGATTCACCAAGGGCAAGTCACGTCTGACCAACCTGATTGCCTTCTATGAAGAGGTAACCAGCTCTGTGGATGTGGGGAAAGCGATGGACATGATATACCTTGACTTTAGCAAAGCTTTTGATATAGTCTCCCCCAGTATTCTTAACAAGTTAAAGAAGTATGGGTTGGATGAATGGACTATAAAATGGATAGAGAGCTGGCTAGATCATCGGGCTCAACAGGTAGTGATCAATGGCTCCATGTCTAGCTGGCAGACGGTCACAAGCAGAGTGCCCCAGGGGTCGGTGCTGGGTCCAGTTTTGTATAACATATTCATTAATGATCTGGAGGATGGGGTAGATTGCACCCTCAGCAAGTTTGCGGACGACACTAAGCTGGGGGGAGTGGTAGATACCCTGGAAGATAGAGATAGGATACACAGTGACCTAGACAAATTGGAGGATTGGGCCAAAAGAAATCTGATGAAGTTCAACAAGGACAAGTGTAGAGTTCTGCACTTAGGACGGAAGAATTCCATGCACAGCTATAGACTGGGGACCGACGAGCTAGGCAGCAGATCTGCAGAAAAGGACGTGGGGGTTACAGTGGATGAGAAGCTGGATATGAGTTAGCAGTGTGCCCTTATTGCCAAGAAGGCTAATGGCATACTGGACTGCATTAGTAGGAGCATGGCCAGCAGATCGAGGGAAATGATTATTCCCCTCTATTTGGCACTGGTGAGGCCACATTTGAATATTGTGTCCAGTTTTGGGCCCCCCACTACAAAAAGGATGTGGACAAGTTGGAGAGAGTCCAGCAGAGGGCAACAGAAATGATTAGGGGGCTGGAGCACAAGACTTATGAGGAGAGGCTGAGGGAACTAGGCTTGTTTAGTCTGCAGAAGAGAAGAACGAGGGGGGATTTGATAGCAGCCTTTAACTACCTGAAATGGGGTTCCAGGGAGGATGGAGCCAGTCTGTTCTCAATGGTAGCAGATTATAGAACAAGGAGCAATGATCTCAAGTTACAGTGGGGGTGGTCTAGGTTGGATATTAGGGAAAAGTTTTTTCACTAGGAGGGTGGTGAAGCACTGGAATGGGTTACCTAGAGAAGTGGTGGAATCTCCATCTTTAGACATTTTCAAGCTGTGGCTTGACAAAGCCCTGGCTGGGATAATTTAGCTGAGGTTAGTCCTGCTTTGAGCAGGGGGTTGAACTAGATGACCTCCTGAGGTCCCTTCCAATTCTAATATTCAATGAATCTATGAGGACATATCATCAGAACCGAGACAGCAAGTACCTGACCACCAACATTCTCAAAGTGTCACGGCAGGAAGTTATTTTTCTTGGCATGCAAACACTATACTCTTGTTAGTTTTGTGATGTAGTTTCTTTTGGGGAAGCTGTTGCAAGCAGTAAAATATCTGCTCTATGATTTAATCTCTCCAGTTAGAGTCAATTCTTGGGGCAAAGTTGTTTCCTGGGAACCAGGCAGTAGTATTTGGACTGAGAGATTTGAAAGTGGGGTTTGCCAAAGTTTACCACCTCTGTTCAAAGAGTAGGGTGTATAATGCAAATGAAATAAGTTACACTGAGAACAAAATCAGGTTTACATCACTGATTTCCCCTCCATTAGGAAAATGACCTGTGAGGCCCTGACATCTGCTACCACTTGCCTAGGTGTGAGAATAACATCCTTTAAAAATAATGTAGGGTGAGATTATCAAAAGTACCAAAGGGGTTTAGGGCACTGACTTTCAATGTTTGTTGTGCTCCAAAATCCCTCAGGCATTTTTGAATATCTGCCCTTAAATATCTGACCCTATTGACATTTGTGAGAGTTTTCCCATTGACTTCAATGAAGCCTGGATTTCATCCTATACTCTTAAAAGAGGAACAACAAAACATTTTAAAAGAGAATTTCCAATATAAATTATTTATTTTGTGCTCTGGTCATTTGTCCATGTTGTGTTGGTTCCTAGTGATGTCTGAAGGAGCAATTACAATTCTTTAAAGGTGTTTTAATAATGTATTGGGAATTATTATTTTATATTATATTATTACAGTATTATTCATACTGTGAACTGATGGTACACAAGAGTCTTGCACAAGTCAAATTTCCTTTTTCACTTTTACTTTCTGTCACAGATAATTAATAAAGGAGATTTCTATTGGGCTACAGGAATGTTTATAAATGTATGCCAATGATGTTCTGCTGACACCATCATGTTCTAAACTTATCGTGTTTTAACTTATCTGAGGAAAACATGATAGAAGTTCTTAAGTCTAAAACAAGTATAGAGTTTCACTACTTTATCTCAGCTACTTTATCTCAACTAACTAAAATGAGTTTGCTGTTAGAATGCTTAGTAACTACCTTCAAAGTAATGTATGAACCATAACAGATGAATCCTCCAAATTGCCTTGTGATGTTCTCAAAGGAAATATTCGTTCAGCCAGATATTCACCTGGTGTAAATGGGTGTACCTCCATTAACATGAAACCGTTACACCAGCTCAGGACTGGGTCCATTTTTATTGAGTTTCAAGCAACGAGGAAAATGAGGCAGACTGATGATTAGCCTGATTTTCAAAGCTTTTGTCATCCACACATTCCTATTAGCCTTGGCCCCACCCCCACCACATGAAGGGTGTAATTATTTTCTGCTGATATAGATGAAAGGCAAATTTCTACTGCCCCCTCCCCCAGAGGCAAGAAAGAATTATGATTACAAGAGTTGTCTCAGAGGTACAATGTATTCCAGGCATACTCCTGGGCTGGAGTAGCTAAACAAAGAATAAGCAAACTAACAAAGCTGTGCTAGAGTAAAAATAATGGAGGCAGATGTCCAACAGCGGAGTGGGAGCTATCCAGTTTATTGCACTGAATGCAGCATGTCTGATTACCTGCCTTGTCAAGTTGGCATATGTGTGCATTCAGAGCAAGGAGCACATGACCCTCAGAAACATAAGAATGGCCATACTGGTCAGACCAATGGTCCATCTAGCCCAGTATCCTATCTTCCAAGAGTGGCTCATGCCAGCTGCTTCAAAGGGAATTAATAGAACAATTAATCATCGAATGATCCATCTCGTCAGACATTCCCAACCTCTGGCAAATAGCAATCCCTGCCTATCCTGGTTAATAGCCATTGATGGACCTATCCTCCATAACTAATCTAGTCTCCATAACTAACCCCATTATAGTCTTGGCCTTCATAACATCCTCTGGCAAGGAGTTCCACAGATTGACTGTACGTTGTGTGAAGAAATACTTCCTTTTGTTCATGTTAAATCTGCTGCCTATTAATTTCATTTGGTGACCCCCTAGTTCTTGACTTATGAGGAGTAAATAACCCTTCCTTCTTTACTTTATCCACACCACTCATGATTTTATAGACCTCTGTCATGTTCCCCCCTTAGTCATCCCTTTTCCAAGCTGAAAAATCAGTCTTTTTAATCTCTCCTCATATGGAAGCTTTTCTATACCTCAAATCATTTTAGTAGCCCTTTTCTGTACCTTTTCCAATTCCAATATATCTTTTTTGAGATGGGATGACCAGATCTGCATGCAGTATTCAAGATATGGGCATACCATGGATTTATAAAGAGGCAATACAATATTTTCTGTCTTATTATCTATCCCTTTCCTAATGATTCCCAATATCCTGTTAGCTTTTTTGACTGCTGCTGCACATTGAGTGGATGTTTTAAGAGAAATACCCACAATCTCTTCAAGATCTCTTTCTTGGGTGGTAAGAAACAGAGACAGAGTATGGGCTCTTGAGACCGGAATGACTGAACTGGAAGAGCTAAGGGAGATGGAGAGGTACACAGAGGAGACTTCCCAAGAAACAATAAAGCCGTCCCATCCCCTACCTGATAGCCTCTGTGCTGTGGAAGAGGATGAAAGTCTCAGGGAAAGATCATCAAACTGTAGTGGAGGGGCACAATAGTGCCTTCCAGATGATGTCATGGAATCCTCTTGCACTGAGGATACCGCTCTGGGAAGGGAGACCTCAGTTATTAAGAAGAGACGGCTAATAGTAATAGGGGATTTTATTATTAGAAGTATAGATAGTTTGGTTGGTGAGGACTGGGAAAACCTCATGGAGAATTGCCTGCTGGGTTTGAAGGTTGCAGGCCGCTTGAGAAATCTGGACAAACTTATGTGCATGCTGGGAAGGAGCCAGAGATCATGGTAAATGTAGGTACCGGGGACATAGGTCAAGGTAGGAGAGCGGTCTAGGACAAATTTAGGCTGCTATGTAAGAGATTAAAGTCCTAACGCCCTTTCTTACTTTTTCTTTCTTTCCTGCTACAATGTAGCTGTACAATAAGAGAGTGAATACATTTTGGGAGGCTCAAACTGGTTGTTTAAATAAAGCAGAAAATATGACATAAAAATGATTAATGAAAAATACATAGCTGAGAATGTGTGAGATGTGGTCCTTTATTCAGATTATTCCTGTGGAAAGGGACTATACAGTCCATGGCTTTGGATTTAAGGAGTTTTTAATTGACCATTCCATGCAAAGGGAGGAGCAGATGTAACCCTTCTGTGCCAATCCACCGAGAATATGAGTTGCTTCAGATGACAGCTGTAGGACCTTTCATCTTTAGCTGAAACTGTAGCAGTTTATGATTTTTTTCCCCAAAGTTCCCGCTTTAATCCCTAGTGTACCCTCCAAAGAGAGCAGCTGTCAACAGAAAGCCCTTTGGAACTAGAAGCTGGTTTGGTCCATGAAACTGGCATTTCTTCTTCACTCCCAAAAGATCAAAGCAGAAGGTCTCATACCCTACCCAACACCCCCACTTCAAACCATGTTGCTTATTAAATTATGAGAGAGGAGAGTACGTCAATGTTCTAGAGTTACTAGCTCAAATCACATGTTGTTAGATGCATGAGGAAAGGTGTTCAGTCATTTGTAAAAGAGGATCAGGTACTGACTAGGTGAGCTGAATTGGCAGAGTTTAAGCAACGGAGAAGGCAATAGAGTTTGTTTGTTTGTTTTCTTTTGTTTTTAAGAGCTGGTTGGGAATTTTTCCAGTAAAAATGCTAATTTGTTGAAACAGAAACTTTCTGGCAGAAACATATGGGTTTTGAGTAAACTTTTGTTGGGGTTACCACCCACCCACCTGAATAGCCAGGTGGTTTATGCACTCAAGTACAATGTGGGACATATAGATTTAATCCCGGGCTCTGCGTGATTCAGAGCAGGAAGTCAAATGCAGGTCTCCCTCATCCCAACTAATCACTGGATTACAGACTCCCTCTGTGTGGAATGGGAAAATGTATGAAATGTCAAAAATGTTCGTGGGATAGGAAAACTGTTTTCCATCCAGCTCTACTGATTCCCCCTCCCCTGCCCCGAATTTATACATACCAGTCTGTATTAAACCAAGAGTATTTGATATTGGATTTTTTTTTCGAATAAGTCAAACTCTTTCCTTCCAGTTTGAATGAATCCATGATTCTTTAAATATTTACTCTCCTTCTGGAATGACTGAATGAGGAGGGCTTTCATTTTTTCTGGTGATCCTTTAAAGAGCAATGTGCATTGTTCCAGATAGCAGAACCATATTATATCCTGTCACAGTCTTTCACTAATACAATTTCTGCACTACGCAGAGTTCTAAAGATAGACCAAACTTGATCATGTATGATTACAAGCCAGTGTTCTTACAGAAGTCGATCAAACACCATGCCAAGAAGGATGAACTGGAAACAGGAGGATAATTAGGTTCATTCTTTAGCAAGAGAACATTTTTGTGGCTAAGCAGTAATTGCAGCTGTACTGTTCTATCTAGGAACTTTCAGAGGCTAGAAAAGGCCTTTGTAATTGAATTTAGCCAAGGGACCATTGAGTCTACAATTTGCTCAAGCATTTATCTGGGGAAAGGTTCAAAACAGAGATGAATACAAGTAATATTTGCTTTTGAAATATTCCCTGCAAAAACAGGTATTTTCTTAAATATTCACAAATGTGATCCAGACGGAAGTGGTTCCACTTCTGGGTGTTGTCTTTATATGGCTGCTGAGGGTTAAGGCAGATTGTCTGGGAAGCTTGCACTGCCTCTTCCACTGCTCCATCGTTCTACCTATGTTGTACTTATTTTGTCAATCTTGCACCATAGTATTCAATGGGAGTTCTTCCACTGACTTGCAAGGGAGTAGGATTGAACCCACAGACAGGACTTTGGTCTCCAGGACTACATTAACACTTTTTACCAACAATAAAACATGAACAAAATAAACTCCTGAAGCATTAAAGTCAGAAACTCCTGAAATTATGATATGGCAACAAAAGTCAACATTTGTGAAAGGCAGCGTAGCCAAGATTTTCAAAAATAATTAATAAGTTTCTGTCCCCAACTTGAGATGCTTGATTCTCCATAGGAGGGTACTCAGCATTTTCTGAAAACCGGAACCCTTTCAGGTATCTCATGTTGGCACCCCAAAATTAAGGCACCAAATCAGAGAATCATAGAGGCATATAAGATTAGGATTAGAAGGGACCTCAGGAGGTCATCTAGTCCAACTACCTACTCAAAGAAGGACCAACACCAACTAAATCATCCCAGCCATGGCTTTGTCAAGCCAAGTCTTAAAAACCTCTAAATATGAAGATTCCGCCACCTCCATAGGTAACCCATTCCAGTGCTTCACTACCCTCCTAGTGAAAAACTTTTTCCTAATATCCAATTTAAACCTCCCGCACTGCAACTTGAGACCATTCCTCTTTTTTCTGTCATCTGCCACCACCAAGAACAGCCTAGCTCCATCCTCTCTGGAATCCCCCTTCAGATAATTGAAGGCTGCTATTAAATCCCCGCTAACTGTTATCTTCTGCAGACTAAATAAGCCACATTCCCTGAGCCTCTCCTCATAAGTCATGTGCCCCAACCCCTAATAATTTTTGTTGCACTCTAATGGACTCCCTCCAATTTGTCCACATACTTTCTGTGGTGGGGGGCCCAAAACTGGACACAATACTCCAGATGTGGCCTCACCAGTGCTGAATAGAGGGGAATAATCACTTCCCTTGATCTGCTGGCCATGCTCCTACTAATGCAGCCCAATATGCCATTAGTCTTCTTGGCAATAAGGGCACACTGCTGACTCATATCCACCTTCTTTTCCACTATAACCCCTTGGTCTCTTCTGCCAAACTTCTGCCTAGCCAGTTTGTGCCCAATCTGTAGCAGTGGATGAGATTTTTATATCCTAAGTGCAGGACTCTGCACTTTTCTTTGTTGAACCTCATTAGATTTCTTTTGGCCCAATCCTCCAGTTTGTTTAGGTCACTCTGTATCCTATCCCTACCCTCCAGCATATCTACCACTCCCCCTAGCTTAGTGTCATCTGCAGATTTGCTGAGGGTGTAATCCACCCCATCCTCCAGATCATTAATGAAGATGTTGAACAAAATTGGCCCCAGTTCTGACACCTGTGGTACTCCATTTGACACCAGCTGCCAACTAGACCTTGAGCCGTTGATCATTACCTGTTGAGCCCAACAACCCAGCCAATATAAAGGGAACAAAAAGATACTTTAATTTTCAATCACATAGGGGACATAAGTTAGAACACATTCTGATCTTGTGGAAGTTAGATCCCCTAGCCTGGAGGGCTGGAGATGCTGGTAACTTCCTGTAAATAAGGAAACTGCTGAGACATCAAGTCGTTGATTGGTACCAATTGAGCCTGATGATCTAGCCAGATCTCTATCCACCTTATAGTCAATTCATCCAACCCATACTTCTTTAACTTGCTGGGAAGAATACTGGGGGAGACCATATCAAAAGCTTTGCTAAAGTCAAGGTATCATTTCCACCGCTTTCCCCACATCCACAGAGCCAGTCACCTCTTCATAGAAGGCAATTAGGTTGCTCAGGCATGACTTGTCCTTGGTGAATCCATGTTGACTGTTCCTGATCACCTTCCTCTCCTTCATGTGCTTCAAAATGGATTCCTTGAGGACCTGATCCATGATTTTTCATGGAGTAAGGTGAGGCTGACCGGTCTGTAGTTCCCTGGATCCTCTTTCTTCAAGATGGGCACTATATTTGCCTTTTTCCAATCATTCGGGAAGTCCCCTGATCACCACAAGTTTTCAAAGACAATGGCCAATGACTGTGCAATCACCTCAGCAAACTCCCTCTGCTCCCTCAGGTGCATTGAATCCATCATCATCAACTTGTGGATGTCCAGCTTTTCTAAATAGTTCTGAATCTGTTCTTTCACCACTTAGGACTGCTCACTTCCTTCCCATAATGTGCTGTTCAATGCAGTAGTTTGGGAGCTTGTCTGTGAAGACAGAGGCAAAATACGTATTGAGTACTTCAGCATTTTCCACATCATCTATCACTAATTTGCCTTCCCCATTCAGTAAGGTGCCCACACTTTACAACAAGAAGGTGGTCAGGAAAACATACCTGTGGAATCCCTTCTTTTTACCCTTCATGTCCCTTGCTAGCTGCAAGTCTAGTTGTGCTTTGGCCTTCCTGATTTTACCCCTGCATACTTGAGCAATATTTTTATATTCCTCCCTAGTTTTCTGTCCAACCTTCCACTACTTGTAAACTTCCTTTTTGTGTTTAAGATCACCTATGATTTCTCTGTTAAGCCACGCTGGTCTCCTGCCATATTTGCTATTCTTTCATCACATCAGGATGGTTTGTTCCTGTGCCCTCCGTAAGGTTTCTTTAAAATACAGCCAACTCTCCTGGACTCATTTCCCCCTCATATTAGCCTCCCAGGGGATCCTGCCCATCAGTTCCCTGAAGAAGTCAAAGTCTGCTTTTCTGAAGTCCATGGTCTGTATTCCATATTCTTCTGCTATCAGTCATTAGTTTAAAAAATGTAGTACTGCAGTTTAGATTGAATTATCTGGGAATTATTCTGAACTCACTCACATTGATATAAATCAAGGATGGCCTTAATCAACTCAATGACGATACACCAATGTAAGACCTGTGAGATCAGAATCCATATCTTTGCAGCTGATTCAGGAAAGATGCATATTGAAAACAAACTGGTAGAGGCAATAAAAGCCCTAACACAGAACCCTGAAAAACCAAATGTAGTCTTTGTGTACATATTTTGGTAATCTTATGCTGCATTTCCAACATGGATATTGCAGAAAGTATTTCACACTAAATATAGGTCAGTTTTTGCATAGACGCTGCCCTAAAAATGCATGAAATGGAATTAGGAGAAATTCATATAATACTTGGCACTGGCAATTGAACACAACACAGTGTTTTAGGAACATAATGCTACTGGATGCAATGGTGGATTTGATAATGTGTTACCATATCACAGCAACAGTCATTAAAATTGCTTGTGCTGTCTAAGCACTATGCAATCTCATAGTCTATTAAAATTCATATCAGATTTCAACAAAATTCCAGAAGTAGTGGTCCCATTACACCCACATTTTCTGACACAATCACACGCTTTTGCATTAAGACTTCTGTGAGCAGATGGTTTCCTTATCTGGTGTTAAACATGGACTACATCCCCTGAACAGGGTTGAAATTCAGCCCTTTCCTGAGGTTCATCTTTATGAACAAATAAACCAAAACAAAACCAAAAAAAATCCAGTCCAAGCTGCGTGAATATTGGATTTTTTGGTTTGCTTGTAATGCCAAAAAATCAGAAAAAAATATTTTGGGTCAAACCAAAAAAATTTTTCAACATTTTTGACAAAACAAAAAGTGAAAAATATCATTTTGGGTTGAACAAATGTACTATTTTTGACCACATTGAAATTATTTTTAAATGTTTGATTGCTTGCAGTAAAATTAAAAGAAATATTGAAATGAAAAGTTGTTTCAAGCTGAAAAATCAAAATGTTAAACAATACATTTGAAATTTTAGGGTTTTTTTTGTGAGTAAAACAATTCAGCAAAACTGACAAGAATTTGTAGAGCATTTCAGTGTTGCTGAATCTGTATTTTTTTCATTGACTTACTGGGAAGTTTCTGTCAGCTTCCTTATGCATACTATTCCTTAGTTTACCTATCTAATAATACGTAACTCTTGAGGAAAGATAAGTACTTAGTGTCATAGGAAGGTTGCATGAGGACAGTTCAGTTGTTTTGCAACAATACATTTTTAATAATAGAAAAAAGTAACTATTTGCCCCATGCACTTCTGATGAAAGGGGAAATGTGACATATTTACAAAAGGAATTGTCTAGTCTAATGAGCTCTTCATGAGCTGATCACATCAGCAGCTACATCACACCCCCAATTTTGTACTCAGGAACACAATTGATATGCAAACCATCAGCAAGTCTGGGCTATGAGAGTTAATGTCCCTGGGTGGCATTTGCATAAATATAGTACATCATTATTTAAATACTTTGTCAGCCAGAATGTGGGCTTTTGGATGCCATGAGTCTCCGTCTCAATCCTAGCAGTATTTAGCATTACAAATTAAGAAAATGAATAACTAATCAAATTTTTGTATCAATTTGAAGAATAGGTGAGACATGATTTATATGCACCTTTAACAATCTTAGCTAGATGGAAATCAATTTTTAATAAGCTGTGTAGGTTGGGTCTGAATTGTGATTGCATGAGTCACCATTGTAAGATGTGTAATAGATGGAAACGTCTCTCCTTTAGAAAACAGACAGCCTTTTCACTGGTATTTGTTGTTGTCTTCAAACAATTTACAAGTAAAAATTTCATGGTTGTCTCTTTAAGAAGCAACTGCCTTTCACCTTTATTCCTTGTTGTTAGTAAAAACAACAATTTCCTTTTGCATGCTAAGGATGTGAACAGCATTTTATAAGGACAGGGACAGAGAAATGAATATATAGCTTTTAAAAGACTTGCTGTATAACATCTTCCTTTGCCCAAATACCAGGTGTATCTGTGTACCAGAACAAAATGAACAACATAATGCTCAGTTACAATACAATTCTTCTTTTCTCTTAATGTTACGGAGTCCTAATGTTTCTAAATGTACTTTATACTCAATGGGTTCAATAATAAATGGGGTTTATATTAAAGCAAACGAAGTACCCCTAAAAGTTTAAAAAATCTGGAGACTGGGTAAATTGGTTCAGATAAAATAAATATACCATGCTCCGACCACTAAGCAAATTCAATCGGAACCATTTAGGAAGTGTTAAAGGGCTTGGTTAATTCTCCTCACATCTATTCTTCTTTGTGCATCCATGCTCTGAGATCTGGAAGGGATTGGAAGTACAGATGAGAGGCCTCAGTTCAGCAAAGCATTGGAACATGTGCTGAACTTAAAGTACGTGCTTAAATTCTACTGAAGTCAGTGGATGGGTAAAGCTTTTTGAAAAGTCTACTGCAGTGTAATTTTGCTGAAAATTAGAATAGAAATGAACCCATTTTTCTTTTCTATTTTCTGACCAGCTTATGTCAATGTGACCTAAGCATGTGCTTGAAGTTGGGCATGAACTTAAAACTAAGCATGTAATTAAATATTTTGCTGAATCAATGTCACAATATTAAATTAGTTTCTGTCTGTTAACTGATGGGCAAACATGGCTGGAAAATGTTCATGCCAATGTAATTGAGGAAATTGGAATAACATGGTAGGTTTCCCCTTCCAGTACCTCGTCAACCTCTTCTAGGGGTTAACTTCTGAATAAAGGTGTTACTGATGATAGAATAATATGAAAAATGCCATATGAGTCATGTCGGAAATACTGCCTTTGACAAATGATGGTACTCTGTGCTTATGGTATTTCAAGCCTCCCAGAAGCAATGAGTACTGGAAATCTGTCAGATAAGACTTGTTGTGGGAGACTTCCTGCCCAATATTCTAAGGGCTAAATAGTGACATGGAGTATGTGCCTGCCCCAGGAAGTTAGAGAACTAAAGCTAGGTGGGAAATGGATTTCTCACCCTGTAAACATTTTTGAGATTTCAGAAATTTACCTTGCTCTGAATTAGGACAAAGTGTCAAAAATCTCCTATGTCATGAACCAAAAATCCAAAATAGTTGGTTTGGGTCAATCAATTTTTTTTTTATTTCCACCATTTTTATTTTAATTATACTATAATTAGCTAAAATTTTAAAATAAAAAATTGTTTTGAATGAGAAAATAAAAAAAATTGTAATAAAAATATCAAAATGGGTCTTTTCAACAATTTACAATATTTTTGCCAACTCTCAAATTGAGAAAGTAATCAAAACTGATGTTTTCTTGCTAAAAGTTGAGATTTCAACAAATTAGCATATTCGCAATGAAAAACCATTTTGTGGAAAAATTCCTGACTAGCTGTAGTTAGAACCATCCACGCACCCCTGTGTGGAGTATCCAGTCTTTTGATTAAGGTATGTAGGAGTAAGTGGGCTCCATGAGTGCTTAATCCATCTTTGGGATAAAGCCGGGAATGCGCAGAAACTGGTCTTCACTCCCTTTTCACTTTCCAGATCAGCTGAGTTGATTTTCTCCCGAATTCTGTCCTTGCTATGGTCCTTCTGTTGATGGCGCTCAAATTAAAAGACACTCCCATTGATATAGATGGCATGAAGGTCAGGACCTTAAAAAGCTATTGAAACCACTCACAGGACAAAATTCAGCCCTGAGACACTGGGATCCTGATCTGAACCAAACTCCCACTTCAGCCTTTAAAAGTTTGTACTTGCTGGAATGTATTAGATTGTAAGCTCTTGAGGGCAGAGGCTGTCATTTACCATATGTTTGAACAGTGCCTAGCACAATGGGACCCTGATCTGGGTGGCCTCTAGAGGTTACTGCAAAATAAGTGTTTAATAATAATGACATTCCTTCCCTTCTCTGAAGGGAAGAAATGGTTTAAGTTAATGTTTTATGGCTTTGTTTTCTAGCCTTGCAGAGCAGCTGGTATATTGTAAAGACAGGAACCACTGTGATAGGTAAATTGTAGTTTTTCAATCTGAAAACATCATGTTGAAGTTCAGATTAAAAAAATGCATCTTGGGAAACCCTAAAATCTTGGGAAAAGTTAGGAAGTGATGTACAAAAAAGTGTCTTCTAAGCTTTTACCATATATTCATATTTCAGCCAGACATATCTATTATGTTCAATGGAAGATTTAGCTAAGCATAAAATGCAGCAACAGACTCTACCTACTCAGGAAAAAAAGACTATTTAAAATGTATAGTATGCTCAATAAAAATTATCTTTATAGCCATTGCATTCCTGAAACTTCTGAAGAAGGACAATAGAATCCAACACACTTTGTCTCAGAAATACAAATGGGAGATTTAAAGTGGATTGAAAGGACTGGAGTTCTAATTAGAGCAATAACTGAAGATAACTTTGCCAACGAGGCTGGAAAAGAGTCAAGATTCTATTGCCATCTGCTGTTCACTCATTGTGCGATTCTGGTCAAGTCACTTAAGACAAATATACAAACTTCAGTGGACTTTGGATCAAGGACTCCAGTGGGTAAATTCAAAAGTGACACAAAGAGTGGTGTAATCTGCAGGACAGTAAGAGAATATAAGCACATGTAAGGGAGGAGGAGAAGAGGCTCCCCTTGATTTACTGTACATCTTACTCTTAATTGATTTTCCTCTCTTTCCACCAACTCAGTATGTAAATTACATCCAATTAGATAATTACACCTGATTTGCCAATGTAATTTATATCACAATTAATATCACCAATAAAGCTGACCCACTGGAGATAGAGCTCTAAGATGCCTATGACAAATCCTCAGTTGGTGTAAATGGAACTATGCTGACTTGCACTACCTTAGGCTCTAGCTGTTAGGCTTTGCATTTTACAAGATTCCTTTTGCTTGCATTCCCAATTCATGAATGCTTTGAAGCGGTTAGACCAACATGGCAATCATAGATAGAAGAGAAAGTGTCTTGAATACACAAGTCATTTTTAAAATAAATGGATCTATGAGAAAGCTAACTGATCTCTCTAGGGGGAACAAAAATGTATAAAGAAAAATGAGAGTGATTCGGAAAATGGAAAAAAAATCCCGCCCCCATCAGATCAATAAAAGGAGATTTTGAAAGTCCTGGGGGTAAATCAGGTTATTTCTACTGCTCCTGTATCACCATGGAAATGTTCAACTCTGCAAGCTTTTCATTTAAACTCCTTTAGAACCTGATCTCTTGTTTGTTAACTAGATTTTAATCCTTTGGGAATGAATTGGTTGTTGCTTTCTTAGGGAACTTTGCCTTAAAAGTGTCTTTAAATTGCCCCTGCTGGAGTTTTCTTTGGTATGTTTCAGCCTTCTTTCATCTTCTGTCATGCCTCCATTAAAAATGCCCCCAAAACCCCAGTAATTTTAAAGAACGGTTGTGGGGATCAGTCTGTGCTCCCCCTTCTATGATGCTACTTGAAACGAAAAATATCAATGTTGTTGTAGTAACAATGCTAACTTGATGAATTTTCTTTTGACACATATTACTTGAACTTGTCCAATTCTGAGCTGACTTCCTGAAATCAGCCCCACACTGTACAACATTGCCTCCATACTCAATGGTACATTCAGTTTAATTTTTCCAGTTGGATCATGTACATGTAGATTTTTTCCACTTACCATGGTCTCATTAAATCCCATTTTCAGTTACAACTGGTTTGGGCCAGATTTTCAGCTGGGCTAAATCAACTTCATCTTGTTGACTTCAACCAAGTTATGTCAATTTACACCAGCTGCAGATCTGCCCTAGCGTTATGTTAGGCCTCTAATGGACCATAAAGAATGATAACCATGACATTTTTAGTCAGGCATGCAATTCTACATTAGCATGAAAAATGGTGTCCTCCATTAAGTGTGACTCTCGTGTCTGGTCTCTGTGAGGTCACATTGTGTGGAGGATGCCATTTTGTTCTACAAAATGGGGTCCTTCATGCACATTCAAGGGCCTCACAGAATCATCCCACAAATATAGCCAGTCCTGGGGCATTAAATGCATGTGCTGCATACACTGATGGTCTGTCACTGCCATTGGTAGAGAGCTCCTGTCCTGAGTGGAAGAGGCCTTTGCATAAATTTCAGGCTGGTAAAAATGTGAAAAAGAAATGTGAATATTTAAAAATATTTCTAAAACATTTTCTTTTCAAAGTTTCTGGAAATAACTCACTTCAAAAATATGTACACAACATCTTTACTGAAAGTTTAAGGTTTCATTTTTTTGCCCCTTCTCCCCTCCCCACTTTTTTCTCCCTCTTTCCATCTTGTGACTGAAAATGGGAGAAAAAGAGGAAAAACTGAAAATGTTTCTGTTTTTCCTTGAAAGAAATGAAAAATTTCTAAATAAACCCCTCTGATTATTTTAACAGAGAGGCTACTTTTCAATAAAAAAAAGTCTTCAAAAAAATTGTATTAGCTCTACACAGATGTTGGTAGAAAGAAGAGTCTACTCAAGGTCTTATATTAAAGTGAAGTTATAATTGGAGAAGGGAGCTATATTAAAAATGGCACCTTCTGGCTAAACATACCAGAAGTTGTTCCCCAAGAGGGCTAAGTTATGATTCCCCTCAAAAAGCGTACATGCTCCGCATAGTTGCCATCCATATCAGCAGTCCCTGAATTGCTTATGCCCTTGAAAGTTTGAAAGGCTGGTCATTCCCATTTCCTTGCCTTGGAAGGGATACTCTGTAAAGGAATCAGGAAGGAGGAGAAGTCATGGCCCCAATCCTTATCCTCATCGACCTATACAGTGGGATTAGCACATTTGGTGAGGCAATCGACTCAATTCTAATGGAGAGGGCAGGTTACACTCACCTACTCTAATATATACACACGTTATTTCCAGGAGGCAAAGCTGAGAAATTTTTTTGTGGAACAATTTTCCACCGGAAAACGTAATTTCATCAAAAATGAAATGTTTCACAGAAATTTGTCAGTTTAGCCAAAATTCTCTACAGGAAAATCTCTAATTTGTTTTGACTTTCTCATTTCATTTTGTTAATGTTGAAATATTTCATTGTGATAATGTCAAAGGTTCATTTCAGCTTCTTTGTTTTGTTTCATTTTGTTTCAACTTTTATATTATAATATTTTAATATTACGTTTATATATCACCATCGTCTTCTTTTTCCAGTGCCAGGATTGGGTAGGGCCAAGGTTAGGGCCAAGGTTAGGGCCAGGCTTCACTACTATTGTTACACACAATAGCTAAAGCTACGAAGGGTATGCACATAATCACACCTTCATGTGCAGTGTAGTCACCCTTAGACTGCATGGGACTAGTCAGGTGTGTAAAATTACTTCTGTATGTAAGTGTTTTCAGGGTCAAGGCCTTAATTTTTTTGGGTTTTTTTGATGATAAAGTTCAGTCCTCTTTCCACTTGCATGGGTGACACTCTCTTTGACGTCAATGATGGCTGAATTGGGCCCATTTTTCTAAAATGGTAAATAAGTGCAATGTATGGGACACCAGATTACTACACTAAAGGAGTGAATAGAGCTGGCCTAGTTGATAATGGCTCCTGTGGAATCCTGCCTCATGTAAGGTGTACCTGACAAGTATACACAGTTCTGAGGTAAAGTTAGCCAGGCAGGCAAAGCAGTTTATCTCGACTCCAAGTGTTGGTAAGGAGGTCTAAAAATCAGGACAAATTAAGCCTCAGGACCAAAAGCAGACTCTAAGGCTGATGGTTACACAGCCAGGTCTCCACCAGCCACAGTGCCTCCTACCGTTGTCATTCAGCTTTGTTGTTGGCCAAATTGTGCCCCCAGGATTGGTGTGGGTTGTGTTGTGTTAATTTAGAAGGAATATAGGGGTGTTAATGTGATTTTAAAACTGCCCCACATTAAACAGCTTTAAACAAGCTTCAGAGTTTGGCATACAGAGGCCTCAGCCTGCTTAGTACCATCGGAAACACACCATTACAAATCCTTTTAACTTTTTTTAATAGATACAGAAAAGAAGGAAAAACAATTAGAGCATTTGAAATGTGAAGCATTAAATAAGTATTTCATTTTAACAGCATCCCTTGCTCTCTTTCCCCTGAGCTGGAGAGAGAAAAAAAAAACCTTGTTTGACAGTCTTTTAGATGGTATTAATGATGGGGAACTATTGTCCTTTTTGGGTCACAGAGAAGAAGTTAGATGAGATGGACTGGTAATGTTATTGCTGTTGTTGTTAAAGTCTGATCCCTAATAAGACAAATATACCAGAGAAAAAGAGTAGCAAAGACAGAAAATGCAACATGTGTCTCTGGTGTTGACTTTCGTGTGAAACCTCATTGCTGGAAAAACACAGACACAGCTTCAAGATCTGGCAAAACTTGGTGCAAGCATCGGACTGTTTAGGGCACTGCATTTAGCTGCTTTTTCTAGGCTATCACCAGTGCTGCAAAATATATAGTCTTTGCTGGCTGAGCAAAGGGAGAAGAAGGATAGGAAAGAGAAGAAATAAGGCAGGGAAGGAAAAGGACAGATGAGGTAGTGAGAGGAAGATAAAGTCTCACATCCCAGATGGTGTTTGGGATTCAGTTAGAGCCGATAGAGGTGGTGATGTAATCTCGGTCCTTTCTCTGGCTTGATCTGGTCAGGACATCCCTCAGGATTAGGATGAAGAAGGTCTGGGTCCCAGAAGATGGTGAGATTGGCAGCCATGTTGGTAAAGCTCACTCCAGTGGCCAGTTTTTCTCCTCAAAATCTCTATCATTTTGATGGGTGGAACAGCTTGTCCTCCCACTGATTCGTCCATGAAGTAGGCCTAGTTTCTGACATACCAGTTTTGGTTCACTGATTTCCAGTCTTAAATTGTTGTTGTTTAGCAAGACATGATCTTAACACAGTCATTGAGTTATATTAGGAGACCTTTTTGTTCAGACTAATTCAGTGTTTCTGCCTCACTTTTGCACCTTTTCCCATCAACATTTTTTGTTACAGAATATTGTTGAGCTCACATTTAGGGTAAATTTGTAGGGACAATTATCACAAGAGTACAGTCCCCTCCATGTATTAGGCACCTCCTTCTCACGTAGAATGGAATGGGGGTATGCTGCCCCCTCAGATCTGCACAAAGGTGCCCCATTGGGCTTTCTTCAGGAGCAGGCTCCATGCTGGGAGGGCTCATGGCAATTGGATGGGATGGGGAATGGACAGATCCCCATTAGATGTGGGCAGGGTTGAGGGAAATCATGGACATTTTCCTTCCAGCTGCAGAGCAATTATTTGGAAAGGGCAATCTATGCAGAGGCTGCAAAGGTAGTTACATTCCCAAAGGACGCTTCTGTAATGCACATTCCAAGGGCATAACGGGCTATAGATTCCTGAAAACAATAGTTTCTTTTCTGTTTTCTGCTCACATTTTATTTAGCACTATTAGCTTGATGACTTTTTTTTTTTTTTTGCTCCAGTGTCTCTTTTCTGAGAGCCTTCAACTTTTCAGAATTAAATCACATTTGTGCACTTTTCATATTTGTCAAGTTTGGTTTTCTTAACTCCCATCAGACTCTGGCTTCCCCATCAAAGACTCACAATAATTGCACGATATTGATGTGAGTCTCCTATTTTTCAATTCTAATTCTGCACTGCCATACTTCAGATCACCAATTTCTTTCCTAACATTTAATAAGATTGTACTGTTAGCTTAGCTGTCCAAAGCAATTTGCTCCTTTTTGGTTATGCTTGCTCTTTTAATTAATTTATTTCCTTACAGTAGATGCTTATTTTTTTTTAATCAGTACAATCTTTCTATTTGCCAGATTCTTTCTGCCTATTAAATATGTTTTCTATTTTTCAAGTTGAAACATGTACAGTATCCCTGTTGTATCGAGCTGACTTTGCTTGTTGTAATTGCCATTTTGATTGTCTCTGAGAGGATCTAGATTATAGCTGACAGTGGCATTGCTTTGAAAGAAACATTAAATGAAGAAGATGACTCCAGCTGGATAGATATGCATTTGCTTGGAGAAAATGCATTTAAAATAGCCAGTATTATATCATTAAGAATAAGAAGGGAAACGTCCTATGAATGGAAAGGTGCTATGGTAATGGTGAGTTAAGAAAAACATAACATGATGATGTAGGAATATGGCAAAAGAACTGTTACTGATGTTATTGGAGTGTTGGTGGTCACATCCTCTGTGCTAGGTGCTGTACAGACATGTAAAATAGCCCCAGAAAAGCCACAGTCTGGGATTAATGAAAACATCAACTGAAGTGAAACCTAAAAAAAAAAAAAAAGCATGAAGTACAAATGGAAAGTGATGTGTAACAGTGTGTGAGTGACCTGTAAGGGAGACTGTTGGCCAGGCAGAGTCCCAGATCAGGCTTATCTTGGACAATGGCATTATGGGGATGTAGTTTGGAGGGAATGATGAGAGACTTAGTCCAGAAACTATTTTACTGGGATGGGACAGCCGGGAATGCTGGAAAATGCATGGGTATAAAGGCAGCCTCCTGTTTCCATGGTGGGAAGAAGATCATGCATGAGGTTTGACCGGCAGGAGCTGTGGAGTAAAAGGCCTGTGAAGAAGATGGAATCTAAGAGAAGGATGAGTTGTTCAAGACCTGATCCAGAAGGTGAGATGACTAAAAGTCACTATGGATTTGTCAAGAATTAATCATCCAAGAGCAACCTAATTTTTCTTTGACAGGGTAATAAGCCTGGTGGATAGGTGGAAGCAGTAGATGTGGTATAGCTTGACTTTAGTAAGGCTTTTAATACTGTCTCACATGGTCTTCTCATACACAAATTAGGAAAATACAACCTTGATGGAGCTACTGTAAGGTGGGCGCATAACTGTTTGGAAAACCATTCCCAGAGTAGTACATGCAATGTCATACACATGTACAGAAATGAAACTCAGCTATGTCATATCCCCAAATGTGTGTCTCACATGGCTTGAATAGATGCAGACGAACACAAAGCTGTGTTTCCACACTCAACGGAGGCGTGCAAATGGAAACAGAGCACCTGTGAGCACTTTGGCTCAAGTGAAAGAAATCATGCCCATTGCCAGACAGGGCCGATCACCTGACCCCAGGGAGTGTTGGCGAAACTTGTTAAAAGAGAGAGGCATCTTTGTCTTGGGACTCTCCCTTGGAATCCATCTACATAGCAACATCAAGGACACTGACAACTGCCCACCAAGTGGGGGGGAGGGAGGGCTGGCTGGAAGAGGCATCTCAGCCAGCTGTGGGTAAGCTAACATCAAGGACTGAAAAGCTACTGAAATATTAAGTTTAGTTTAGGATGTGTGTTATCTTTTAGTTAATTGTGGTCCAATCTTTGATTCATATTAATCTGATTTATGATCACTTAAAATCTTGCTGTAGTCAATAAACATATTTGTTTGTTTTATCATGTGGATTATCATGTGGATTGAGTGTTTGTAGAGACTTCTCTTAGAGTGACAGAGCTGGTGCATATCAATTTATTTGATAAATTGATGGACAAATGTAAATAAGCATGCAGGGCACAGTGTGCAGCACTGAACCCTGTAAAACGACAGTTCCCGGGGTTGCATCTGGGACTGGGGGTGTTTGCTGGGGGTCAATCCCATGAGTGGCTGGCCAGAAGCACTCTTTAACTAGGTCACAGGAGGCTGGGCACGGGTTGACCCAGGATGGGTGGTCCACACAGCAAAGCGAGTAAGTCAGGGCCCTGGAATGAGGAATTGGAGTGACACAGCCACACACCAGTCCAGATAGCAGGAGGGGAACGTCACACATGACCTATGAGGGAAGATTGAAAAAACTAGATTTATTTAGTCTGTAGAAGAGATGACTGAGGGGGGAACATGATAACTGTTTTCTAATACATAAAATGTTGTTACAAGGAGGAGGGAGAAAAATTATTCTCATTAATCTCTGTGTGTGTGTAGGACAAGAAGCCATGAGCTTAAATTGCATCAATGGTGGTTTACAGTGGACCTTAGGAAAAATTTCCTAACTGTCAGGGTAGTTAACCACTGGAATAAATTACTTAGGCAGATTGTGGAATCCCCATCATTGCAGAGTTTTAAGAGTAGGTTAGACAAGTACCTGTCAGGGATGGTCTAGATAACACTTTGTCCTGCCTTGAGTGCAGGGCACTCAACTAGAAGACCTCTCAAGGTCCATTCCAGTTCTACACATCTATGATTCTATGAAATTAGGGCCCATAATCCATATCTGGGCATCTACCTAAGTGGCCTCGTTTCATAGCAGCTGAACACGTGCAGTTCCCTACAGTTCCCAGTAAAATCAGAGATGCCTAGCACCTATGAAAGTCAGACCTCTTTCATTTAGGTGACTAAATATGGATTTAGAGGCCTAACTTTACACATTCAAGTTCAAAAGTTTTGGCCAATGAATCCCATACACTGGGATCCTGACCTGTGACTGGCTCTCTGAGGCACTGCTGCAGTGCTAATGATAAGATCACTGAAGAAAAGCAAAATACATAAAAATATAACCAATATTTTAAAAAGCAAGTCACAAAATGACCTAAAATAGTTTTTTTTTATACGTAAGATACTTAGACAGGATTTTCTGTGTTCATTGCTTCCTGAGAACTGGCCCTCTTTAAAATGTCCAGTTTAGCATCCCAAAGTGGAGACATCCAAAATCAATAGAAAGAATCACTAGTTCCATTGGAAAACTGGAAAGCTAAGTGGCATAGAGAAGAGAGGATTTCCAGTGAAATAAATCTCCTATCCCTGGGTTTTACACGTTATCAGATCTTAAATCTGGCAATGACCCAGCATAATGGCTAGAGAATAAGCTGGACTTACTATTGAGTGATCACTTAAAGGACATTACAAATTTGGTTAACTAATGCTAGGAATGTTCTAATGGAAGTAGAATAAAACTCTGCTTGGCACGGTTGAAGGCAGTTTGGGTGCTGTCTCAAGATGGGGTGGCTACAAAGGGTGGCCTCTTGCACGGGTTTCACTATGCATGTTTGCATATAAACTTATTATATGTGGTAAATCTTGAAATGTCAAATTTTCATTAAAATATGTGATGAAGGAAAATATTGAAATATTGGAATTTCATGCAGAATGGAAATTCTGAACTTCAACCAGCTCTGTCTTATGGTAGATAGCCTTATATTGGCTGCATGTGGTCAGAACTTAGGTTGATGATATAAAGCTAACCTAAGAAATGTAGGTTAGTTGAGTATTTGAACCTTATATCTTCACAAAAGCAAAGCTAATGTTAGACACAAACATTTTTTGGGGGGACAGCTTTTACAACTCAAGGATCAGCATTTTTAGTGGAGCGATTTAGCTTCGTTCTTGCAGTATGGAAAAAAGCAACAACAACAAGATTGAGCTATAACTATTGGTTTGAAATGTTTTGACCAAAACCTTTTTCTTAAAAAATGTGGAGTTTTGTCAAAACTGATTATTTAAAAAAAAAAAAAAATTCTACCTCTCTCACCCCTCAAAAAAGCAACACTTGTGTTGGCATTCTGGTATTAGCTTTCAACCTGTCAAAAAGTCAAATTATTGGGGAAAAAAATTGATGTGAAGTTCTGAAAAATTTCTATTTGGAAATTCTGACATGTTGACATTGCTAAATGAATATTTCATGTTGATCAGAAATATCTTTTTTTTTTCTCCTTTTGACACTTCTGAACGGTGATCTCTTTGAAATTTTTATTCTGTGAAAAAAAATAGATTCTTTGGCTTTTTTCCCTTTTCAGAATGAAAACAAATGTCATAGTAGTGGAATTTCCTCTGGGATGGAAATTCCACTTTTCCAACAGCTCAAGTAATGATCATAAATAGTTTTCTTTATTCAGAGTATTGGACACAGACAGGAGCCTGCAGGACTTTCTAATTCTCAAGCTAACTATGGTCCTGATTCAGCAAAGCCCTGAAGCATGTGCTTAACTTGAAGCACAGAAGTATTTCCATTGACTTCAATGGGACTTAAAAAAAGTTAGATAAGTGTTTTGCTAACTCATGCCTTATAAACACAGTCTGCCTTGCTTAGTATCACTGTAGCCCCTACCTACATCCTGGCTTGGACTAAACAGAGAGGGAATGGACTTCTGACAATGCTAAACGCATGTGCCTGGAGTGAATGGGAATTGGATTTTGATCTCAAATGTTCAAACTGAGGCATACGTGCGGCGATTTTTCAAGATACACAGCAATATTTACACACTTGCTTCAGAACAGAATGTTGTACAAACTTGACCCATTTTGCCTCAAGTTGGCCCTGACTGCCTCAAATTTCCATAAATGTTGCTTAATGGCCTGAGCTAATTTCTTTCTGATAAACGTATTTCTTCTAGGGTTATTCAGTTCCAGCTCTGATTTCCACTTTAACTTTATGAAGAATATCTATAGGCATTTCTAGGGTGCTCATTGCTCATCTGACCACCTAGATTTAGTGACTGATTGAGATGTATGATGATGGAAAAGCAGACATCTCATTAAACAGGAGCTCTCTTTCAGTAAATCAACCCAAGGACTGTGGCAATTTTGACTCTCAAGTGCTGGTTCTGAGGAGTCACACAAGCTTTCAGCCAAGGAATACCTAAGCACATCATAGAATACATGCCTGAAAAGTGGCAATGAAAAATATAGCAGTATTTTAAAAGGTAATGGGCCAGTGAAGTTATGCTAATTTACACTAGCTGAGGATCAGGCCTTGTATAACTTTAGCTGACTTTGAAATTGTCTCCCTAGCTACCAAAACATACTCATTTTGAGTGTTTAAGTCCTGTCACTGGGTTGTATTAGCAAATAACCTTTATAGTAAGAGTCAATTTCATCTGACTTTCATTTATCCTCATTTCCATGGATAAGGTACCACTTTATTGCTTTTTTGCCTTGATAAGGGCATGCTCAGTCACCCAGTAAAGGCAATAATAAGATGTAAAACAAAAACAAAACAAAAATCCAACCATTTTTATTTCTTTAGAAATGAATTTCTGGATCATGAAAGGTGCAGGAATGTCAGTCCTGGAGAGTGAAGTCCTCTTAACTGTCTACAGAACAAGTCAGTGTAGACAGTCACACTACAGCTTTTCCCACTGGGCGGCCTCATCAGTGTGTCAGAATTCTGTCATGGGCTCAACATTTCCAGGAACAAAGGGCTCACCAGCCTCCATGGCTATCCAAAAAAGGAGCTGGCTTCTCTGCTGTGACGTGTGACAGTTAGTGTTAACCGCAAAGGTGATTTTTATAAAGTGGACACATGCTGCTAGGAATTGAACCAAGGATCACTAACTCATTCACTGAATGCTACCTGACGGCCCCCTCAGGGTCACAGCTTCTGGTTACATTAATGTTTCTGAAGTAAATATAAAACACTGATTGCTTTTTGAAGGTACTCCAGACTCTCCTCTATTTCTCCTTTTATTACTACTCAAACCACTGAACCAGAATCTAGCTGAGGGATTTGAGTTTCTTTCTGCTGTAAAACATCCACTCACACCCTTTTTTGCCTTCGGGAAGTCCCGGGAAGTTACTAGAGTGGATGAAGCCAAATTACACCAGTTGAGAATCTGTCCCTATTGTGTTCTGTTTACTGTGTTTCAGACATACCTTTGTCACTGAAATCAGTGGAGCTGGGCCAATTTACACTAGCTCAGAACCTGGTTCAGAGAAACCATTGTCTCATTTCAATACGAGCCAAAGAGAACTGTATCACTTTGTTGCAACCTTTGGGGCCTTGTAGAGCTTCAGGCCATGCTGTATAGACAAGCATTGAATAGATCAGTATTGAGGTAGCTGGGGGCCTGTTACAGTTAGCAGTCTGTCATGGTTGTGAATTATTTTTGCAATCATTCCGAAAGTTTGACTTTTATTTTTACAAAGGCCCATAAATGAGCTCTCAGATGCCATGGCAATGTCTACAGTCTAAAATACATTTGAACTTCATACTTGGTAAGCTACATTTGTTGTTGTTGTTGTTGTTAAATCTAATTTAGAATGCTCATTGTCAAGCCATATTTTATAAACCTTTGAGTTTGTTGAAATGATGGGTGCAAAGTTTATATATATATAAATAAAGACAATACAAGGCTTGTAATAGCTCAGAGGGAATAATTACCTCACTGCAGACAGCTTATGCATCTTGCATTGCACCTGTGCTTTAAATCAGTTCTGTGTTGCTGGTGGTTAATGGTGCTGCACTGCACTACTGACAGCAAAACAGGCAGCCAGGAAACAAAGGATGATTTCAGATTCAAGCACTGTGTTAACTAGGAATATGCCAGGCGGCTTCAATGTAGTTGATCCATGAAGCATCTTGTCATTTGTGCTGCTCCTGTTCACGAGTTTCATGTCAGATCAGGTTGCCACATTTCCATTTGCAAAATGTCAAAGCAACAGGGTGCAGTGTACATAGACTTTTTTTTTAAACGTAGTGTTTTGCAAATTAGTGCTGGAAGGTGGGTGTCGTACAAAGGGGCACTTCTTAAGTACCCCCAGATACAGCACAGATTTCAAAATGTATCAGAACAGTTCATTCCCAAAGAAAACTGATGCTTCCAAAGAAAAGAAAGAAACAATCTATAAAGGCATTGCTGGAAACTGTGTACAGGCAGGTCCTAATGTTAATACAGCATAAGCAGGCAGACGCACTTCATCAGTGCATGTCATAACTACAGCAACAAAAGAGCAATTGCTCAAATACTGAAACCAGCTCTTGAAGGCAGAAATTTGCCCAGAGCCCCTATTACAAAAACACACCATTGATATTGTGTTGGACGTTTGTGGCAATTACTATGGTTTTTTTTTACTATTTTCACTATAGCTTCCTGTTTTCATATGCTTCTGAAAATGTATCCTCTACATGTAATCTCTTAACCTATTACTACTGGACTTGTATTGTTTGTTTTGTGCTTCCTCTTCCTCTCCCCCCCCTTGAAAATAGGAAAATTCAGGTACAACATATATGAAATTAACATTTAATACTACCCATTGAGGGTGGGTCTAGACTTTGAGCTTGAAGTGTAATTTCTAGCATGCCAAGGCATACCTGCCCTAGCTCTGATCAATCTATCACGATAAAAATAGAAGAATAGCTGCAGCTGCATGAATGTGGCAGTGGCTAGGCCCCCCTTTTTGTGATTCTGTATGAAACACCAAGTACATACTTGGGCAGCTAGCCCCTCCCACCTTTTGGACTGTTACTTCTACACACTTCTATTTTTACAGTGATAGCTGGATCAGATCTAGCTCAGAAATGTCTCCTTTAGCTGGGAATCACACCTCAAACTCAAAGTCTAGACATAGGCTTAATGACTTAAACGTTGGGATAGCTGAAAGTTAAGGTGGTACATTTACTCTTAACTCTGCCCACTTCATTACAGAGCACTCTTGAATTATGTTTCATATTTCCTCAAATGATATATTATATACCATATTTCTATATCCTTTGACACAAATGTAGCGATGGCTACTATATTTTTGTATATTAATCTCATTTATTGAAGAGTTGGGTTTGTTTGTGTAGGGGTAGACATCTGGCTTATGGTGTAGAAGGGTGTGGGATAAGTACCTGGCTAGTGCTTGTATCTACTGCAAAAACAAATATATCTCCTATGTGGCTTATGCCTCTGTGTGCACACAAAAAATTGTGCTGTGATGGCTTAGTTGTGAGTTAAGTAGTTTACTAATCCTGAAGGCACAGATCCCTTAGAAAAAAATATTTGCCTTTTGCGCTATGCAATAATGCTGCATGCAAGATCAACAAGTTCAGTAGTTTTTTCCCCATTTTTTGTTGAAATTTCAACAATAGATATAAAAAATTCAAATTTCCATATATGTTGATGAAAGTGAATCAAAGATCAACAAAAAAAAGTAGAAAAACATATTTTTTTACAAAGCTTTCATTGAAGTATGATTTTTTCCCCCTCGGTTTCAAATTTGTAAGATTTTGAACAGCTCTAGTTATATTTTCCAGGCCTGATTCACCACAGTGTTATTGCAGTTTCATACTGGGTAACATCATTGACTCCAATGGAGCTAAACTTGTGTAAAACTGGCATGACACAGCTTTTAAAGCCTATTACCTTTCATATAAATACGTTTCTTCTAATGTGGCAGCTCCAGTAGACTGGAGATTTGTAACTATGGTAGTCCATTCTGTGCAGTCCCCTACTAATCTTTTTGTGGATGAATAGTCCTTTTGATGCACCTAGGATACCACATCATCCACCAAGAATCTTCTTTTTTCTGCTTTGTGTTCTTCAGCCATCAACTTTCCCTTCCAGTGACTGTAAACATGCATCACCCACTGAAGCTCTCAGAATGTGCCATGAAAATATTTTTTTTCTTTTCATAAGTTTTCTAATGTTTGCTGAGTTCCAATAATCTCCAATCCTTTATTTTGGGTACATAGTATATCCATGATATTTTTGGAATTCTTCTCTAACTCCAGAATTTAAATGATTGTAGTTTCTTTATTATCGATTGGCCATGTTTCTGTAATTTAACACAGACCATATATAAATTCTGAGTCAGAATTTAGTCTTCAGATATATGCCCTTTCTCATCAGATGTTTTTTCTTCCAGAATGTCTCTTTCACTCTTGCTATTCGGGTGCTGACTTCAGTATCTGATCTTCTGTAATGATACTTCCTAAGTAGCAATAATTTCTCACTTGCTGTATGGCTGTGTTGTTCACTGGAAACTTGCATGTTTTCCCAGAATTCTTGCATAAAACCATAGTTTTTTTGTCTTGTCCACATTCAACCCTAGACCATATTCAGATATATTTCCACTAATTTCATCTGACCTTCTTCTGAATCAACCAACAGCATTTTGTCATTTGCACAGCAAATGTTATTCCTCCATTTTTCATTCATTTTAATACATTTTTCTGTGTCTTTGATTAATTTAATCAGACACACACTGTAAATGTTGACTAAAGTTGGTGACATTATACAACCTTGTCTCATTCTGGATTCTCTCACACTCAGAATAATTCACAGTACTACAGGGTGCTAAATATCTACAGCTAAAGATGTAGAAAAAATGTATGATATTTTATTATATGAGAAATAGATTGTGGTATAATGCCTACAGTTCAACTTTAATATTTACATTTGCTGATTTCTGAGTGTTTAGCTTCTTTGTAATCATAATTAACATTAATGTGAGCATTTCTATTTTAATATATTATAGATATTTATTCCTTAATCTTCAGCTTCATGATATAACAGTGACATTTCTTGGATCTAAAAGTTCAGTTTGCCAACCAAATGATGTTATCTCTGCATAGCTACTCAAAATCATTTGTTCAAAACTTTTTTGGGGTAGGGGGATGATGGAAAAAATAGTTTTGTTTTGTTTTTGTGAAAATGGAACATTTCAGTAGGGAATGCCCATGTTTTTTACTAAATTTTTCATGTTTTCATTTAAAAAAAAAAAGTTTGGTTGTTGTCAACTGAAAAATGTTCAATTTTGGATGCCGTCTTTGGTTTTTCGAGCAAAACCTCAAAAACTTGAGAGAGAGAAAGAGAGAGAGGAATAAAAAGACTTCATTGAATAGAAAGAAAACTACAGTTCCTGGCCAGCTCTATTCCCAGCCTCTTCTATATATTCGATAGTTAGCATTTTCATTTGCTAAATTGTATGGTGCACTATTTACCTTGTCCCGCAACTTTCAGAAACTTCCTGTGGCATCCTGAATCTGGGCAGTTCATAAATAAATCCCTGCTTAAAATTATTTTTAACACAGAGCTGCCAAAACAAATCTTTGAGAGATGTTAAGATTGGGATCCTCTGGAATATTTGTCAGTTCTTAATAGATAAGACACCCACAAGCCACAGGCCCTTAAAAATCCATGACTATCATGATTTTGAGCCGATCCTTTGAGCTATTTCTCCCCACCCCATGTCACCTTTAACGTATTTTATTGTGAAGCTTATGGACATTCTACACCCTCCTCAAAAAATCTTAAAGATGCAAAAACTGGACACATAAATAATGAGCACCTCCAGAGTTATAATCGGTGGAGCAGGGAGCGTTTTCCAAGGCATGAACACTCATGCTGTCAGGTCATAAGCCAACCTCGGCCTAATGGGAGTTAGGAAGAAAGTTTCCTTGTGGTCATAACTGCGGGATTTCCTGCACCTTCCTTGCAAACAGCTAGTACTGGGCACTGTCACGCAGTGAACAGACAACTTGTCTGACCCAGTATGGCACATTAGCTTCTGTTGCATTGCATGCACAATGCACAATAAACCTGACCCTTATAATATAATAATTAATAATATTTTTAAACGGCCATGAAAATCAACAGGAACGAAACAAAAAAGAAAGAATGAAACAGAAATTTTCAGTGGTTAAGATCAAATTCTATCTTCAGAGTAGCACAATGCTGTCTGGAATTAGACCTGAGTTTTAATTGACCATCTAACAAAATATCTTCATATCTTCTGGTGCGTGCATTGTCTAGTAGTTAGAGCACAGGGCTAGGAATCACAAATTCTAATTCTGTTCCAAAATCTGCCATTGACTTGGTGTGTGATTTTCAGCAAGTCACTGAGGTGGCTAAGGGACAGGAAGAGAACACTGGGAATTGTGTTTAATCTGGCAGTGCAATAATCCAGTCTCTACAGCACCATAAACTCTGGCTACACAGCAGCAGGATACCTTTGTGACCTTGGGCAAGACACTTACTCTGAGACAATTTGAGCACCCTGTGTAATCTATAGTATTTCTAGATCACTGATCATCGCACCTGAGCAGAGTAGTTTAGATTTGTATAGTGTTGTCAATAGCAGACTCTACTCTTTGTCTCTGCAGGTTGCTATGAGGCACTGAATCTGACTCAAAACTTGGAACCTGTGGAAGATTTCTCATTCCAGGGTCTCTTCAGTTACATTTATGTTTTGCAGAACCCTAGACAGGTGTGTGTCAGATCCAGGTTGCTATTATCTAACCCACCTGAACTCACAGTGGAGTCCAGATCAAAGGTTTTGCTTTTTCCTATCTTTGTAATGGGGAATGAGTTTAGACCTAGGATCATGTATAAAATGGGGCCTCACTTCATCTGTATGTATCTTTCGGCAAGGTTTGAGCTTTAATTCTTGAATGGGTCAGGGCCAGTTTGTAGATGTCTGTCTAATATTCAAGCTCATATTACTGAATGGGATCCCTTGGCAGGGAATGTGTTTGTTTGCAGATCCCACTCACTCCCTTTAACAGGTTAACCATCACCTAAAACTTCTTGCCGTGAACACTAAAGAGAGGCTCATTCATTGGCAATTCTGTCTCATTTATAAAATCCCGATCTGTGGACCGGTTTGGCACACTGTAAAACAGCGTGAGGTGACATAAAGGAGCCTGCTGCTGTAACGAACTGCAGTCTGTCAGGAAGTCAAAGCAGGAGTGCATCCTTTAGAGTGAGCAATGCTATTAATTTGTGCAGTGAGTGCCTCACTGAGAGCTGAATCCTTCTGCGGCTGAAGTATGTTACTATTGCAGAGACCCAGTTGGACCTGGTCCTGTGCAAGTGACAAGGATTCTTTCTCCAGGACATTTGCGCAGAGCAGAGTCATAACTAGACGAGGTGGCGGGGTAGCGGGAGAAGGGGCACTAATTAGATTTTAAGCTCTCTGAGGCAAGTACCACCTTGTATTTGTACCACACCTTTCATAATGGGGTCCTCCTCTGTGACTGTGGCTACTAGGTGCTACTGGAATACAAATAATAATCATTGTGCTCCTGGCCGCTGCAGAAGGAGAAAGTTTGAGTGGAGACAGTGCCATAGTCCAGCCCTGACTACACCGATTCAGAAATACAACAATAACTGCATCCTAGCATATTCCAACTCAGCGCCTGAAGAGTCTTTCATAAGTGTATCTCCTCCCCCTGATTAGTGCCCATTGGCTGCTAGGAGGTAGCCTAGAAAGCCTTTCCATCCTTAGAATGACACAATTCTGGCATCCCCTTCTGCCCCATTACCCTATTAACCAAAAAGACCCCACCCCAAGCAAAGTTGACACGCCATGGGGTCCATTAGAGTCATTGATATTGCCATTGACTTTACGTGGAAGGTAAACTTCTGGGAAGCCCAAACCCTTGACCCATTAAAATGGAGAAAGACCCTGTGGAATGTCAAGGCCCATCAAAGACAACAGGAAACAGAGAAATGAGGAAAGAATACGCCACAGCCCGACTCAAAAATCCAGATCAGCCCCTTTCACCAGGAAACATCTTCCCCAGCTGTGATAAGATCTGTGGATCCAGGACTGGTTTCATTAGCCACCTGCGGCTCCACCAGCAATGACTGGCTATCATTTTTTGGAAGACAATCATCCTTGAACTCCAAGGAATCACCGACACCCATAGAAAGCACTCAGCTACTACGATGGTAGGTGACAGGATAAAACCATGAGATAGAGAGAGACAGAAGGCATAATTTGTCCCTTATGTGCTCTGGTGAAGTATTTTTATGGGCCTATATGGGCTGGTGTGAGGGTTTGTCAAACCTCTTCAGGCAGGTTAGTTTTTTGCAAAGCCCCAGATGGGTGATTCAGATCCATGGCCCTGTTGGGTAAACCCCCAAATTCACAGTGGGGTTGAAATCAAAGCCTTTGCTTTTTCCTACCTTTGTAATAGGGAATGGATTTTTAGGATCGTACGTAAACTGGTGCCTCAAATCCTCTGCATCTATCTCACAGCAAGGTTTGAGCTTTAATTCATTAATATGTGCAGGGTGCTCTGCGATCCTCCAATGGATGAGGCTAACACAGGATCAAAGCGTTAATCTTTACATTGACGCCTCGGTATGGAACATTTGCTTTCCATTCACACATTGTCCATTTTTAGAAGGCAAAAACGGGGGGACAGGCAGGGCAATTAGCATGTTGCTCACTTTGTAATGTGCCTTTTATTTTATCAAAGCCCGGTGTTTATATGAAACCTTGTAGGCCATTTGCCCATAATATGGATTTGACAGTCAGGTATTTTTAAACAAAATGAGACAGCTCCTCTGTCTCTGTCAGAGCACCTCACTTACTTCAGTGGAGCTACTCCAGTTTACATTGGCTGAACATCTGGCCCCACATCTATAGGAGACAACATTTGGACTCTTTTGTGCCTGAGAGCAATGTGGGGCTGCCCTACTCTTTGGAATCTCTAGGACACATCTTGCTTCAGGGAATCACAATGGGCCTGATCCTGGTGTAAATTAGCATAGGTCCATTGACTTCAAAAGAGTTACGTCAGTTTCCACCAGTTGAAGGAGTGACTCGAAGCTCCCTGGTGCACAAAGAAGGCAGAGCTGCTGCTATGTTCCTTGCAGCTAGCCCCCTCTACTGGTTGGGGTAGAGGGGTGAGTGGGATGGTAGCCTGGACTCCCACTCATCTATCACCACCCTCTTTGGAGGGCTTATGGTAATAACCCCACCCATTTTCTGTAGTCAGGTGCAAGAAGTGTCATAGACCAGCTTCTGCAAAAGGAGGCGGTATGTACCCTTCCACCCACCTCTTCCCTTTCACATCCATCTAATTGCTCATATTTCTCCCTTTAATGTCCAGCTACTTGGCCCAAGGATTACTTTTCACCAGGAATTCTTACCTGTCCTGTGCTATAAAAGATTCATAATCTATCAATGCGAATGGCTAATGTACATTCACAGCATGTCCTGTCATGGCTTCTTTGTCTGTGCTGTTATGAATAATATAGCAAATGCTGCTAAATATCTTCCATAACAGGTCTGGATATTTGGCACAGCTGTTTTGGGAGTCTTGGGTTCTAACCTTTAAACTAAATAAATGAAATACAAATCCGTGGCTTTTGACATTTTTTGTCTGCAAGTGAGTGGTGGCAGGGTGCATAGCTGTGACCTCCAGCCCTCAGTTGTCTGAGAGGATGATAAGAAGCAGGAGGTCAATGGCAATCTGTGGCAATACAAAGGATCTGGCTAGTGGGCTCTCAAGGAGTTTAATTTTCCTAGGGATCCCTCTATGCTAAGGTAAAAATTAAAATCAAGGGCCAGATGCTACAACATCATGCCTCTGAGTCCCACACAGAATACAAGGACAGCTGCCCTCATGACACTTCTTCCCTGATTCTATGGAAAACTGTTCAGTCAGACATCCCCTGCCAGGGGGGAAGCAGACTTTCAAGGGCAGCAGTGGAACAAAGTGGGACATATCTCTAGAAAGGAGTGCACCTCACCCCCTTTTGAGTGTCACCTGGCTGGCAGAGGGTTGGCCTTTATTCCCCTCTGGGAGCTGGGCCATATGAAGTGTTTTATGAGTCTGCTATTGCCTTCAAGTCAATGGCACTGGTCCTTCAGCTCATAAAGTAGCAAATCATGCTGTGTTTTGGACACAGAGGCTCCAGGTTCAATTTCTGAAGCTCGCTCAGCCATGGATGCCATTTCCCACGTGCCATAGGCAATTCATGGAAAGCCTGAGAAGCCCGTTAGCTTTTCTGTGGCCTCCTTTCCATGCGGAGGTGCGCCTCTCCCTCCTTGATGACGGTCTACCATGGCAGCCCTAAGAAGAGTGAGCTTTGAGAGAAGCTCCACTGCAGCTGTGCTACTGCAGAGCCGGAAAGGGAGCCAGGTGATGCCAGTGCAGACGGCATAAAATCTGCCCTGGACAGTGATTAAAGTAGATTGTCCTCTCTCACCTCTTCCTTCCCAAACATCCAGTAGACTGAACACCTTCCACTCCCATTATGTTATCCCCACTGTGATGGGGTGCCTGCCCCTCACTGGCTTGTAAAGGGTTAAGAAGGCCCTTGGAGAGACTGCGGGAGAAGTAGCCAATAGAAGGGGGCTGCCTGGCATCCAATCAGGGCCCAGGAGGCCAGTATACAAGGGAGTGCCTTCCAGGAGCTTGCAGGAGAAGGACTGTCAGCACCCTGGACAGAGCAGTGGCTGGATGCTGGGACTCCGAGTGCCCTGAAGCAAGGGTGGAGAAGGTACTGGGCCTGCAGGAAAGTGGCCCAGGGAGTTGTGTGGGAGGCACAGCAGAAGGCTGCCATGGAAGATTGCCACACACGTAGGGTCCCTGGTCTGGGACCCCGAGCAGTGGGCGGGCCTGGGTCCCCTCCACAGCCCCGATTGCCATTGGACTGGTGGCAGGACTGCAGTGGCCACAGTGGGAGGTGGCTAGAATGGACTGCAGATCCCCCTGGAAGTGGGGGAGCACGGATTGGGACTTGATTGGAGGGCCGAGTCATGAGAAGGAAGGTCCAGCAGAGACAGGACTGAGTGCGAGACACCTGAGAAGAGAACAAGGTGGGAGTCGGACCGTGTTACACCCACCCAGCCACAACTGAGACATTGCACTTTGTATCATCAGATTCACTTTACAGACTAAAACCTGATCATCAAAGCAAGATTTCCACAATGTTTTTACTAACTGCATTTTTCCGCATTACTAAGATTATTATTGCGATCAAAGGTTTAACATGTGAACTGACCCCCTGGATGACAGCCAGGCTAACGTCTTACTAACTGCCTGTGGTTTTGATGTACAATATGCTTTATGCCAGTGCCTGTCAACATGAGCCCTTTGCAGACATGTCACTCAAGCAGTGATTGCTTGAGAAAAATATGTATGTAATAGCTTTATTTTTAGGAGTGGGATTTGGAGGAGAAAGCTAACTAGAGAGCACTTAAGAACCTGGTAATTCTTGCTACCAGTGGATGGTGATATGTACAAGTTTACTTTGCTAGGGATAGTGTGTAATCTTGAGTAGAACAAGAACTCATGCAACCAGCAATTCATCATTCACAGTGGAGTTGTTTGATGCATCTGATGGTTTATATAGAAAAGCTTCAGTGTTGTTGGTTAAAAGTCTGCTCCTTCTTGCTTCCCTTTAAGATTAAGACCCCCATGTGTAACTGGAGGAATTGAAAGAGACCATTTGTCAAAGGATGCTGCCCTGCTTTGCACTGCATGATCTCAAAACAGCAGGAGTGGCCTCAAAATGCAACAATCATCTGTGTTTTAAATATCTCAGATTTTCAGAACTACAGTGGATTCTGGTACTCTGTAGATTTTTAAATTGTGAGTGGGGAAATGGTATTCCGTACATGCCCGTATTAGCAAGTTAGTGCATGTGTTTTATGGCTTTAGCTTGGTTCAATACGTTTATTTTCTCCGTTCCAGTGACATAATCTTGTCATGGCAGTTATTCTATGTAAAGTGCCAATGCTAGCTGTTAGAGAGTAAGTCGTTCCTTAAAGGGTTTGGGGATCAACCGTACCCAATGGCAGACTCAGCACACTCCCCAGGCGAAGGGAATAGGTCCCACAGTCAGAAGGCAGAAGATTGTGACACAGACATAGGCTTGCTGGGATATAAAGACCAGCTCTGAGTAAACTAGAGACAAGAAGTAACCAGAGAGACTCTCCTTAGCTGTCAGGCAGATAGCCTGGGGGTGCAGCCCTGTCGGGGAGCAGTTGAGGAAACCAATTTGAGGCTTGGTGTACTCTTATGTGGGAAACATAAACCTTTTCTTTAGGGTTTTAGTCTTAAATCCTGTGACTAATGAATGTTCTTTAATACACTGGCTGGCTTATTGGCCCACTGGGTTATAGAATCAAACACTCATAAACTAGAGGCAGATCCATTCTGGGGTGAAATGGATGTTCCTTCTTCCCCTCTTTGATATTTTGTTCTTGTGAGACAAGGATTCAAAGAAGAAGAGGAAAAACAAAGCAAGGAAGAAAAGGAAAGACGCAGTTTGTTTCCAAAAAGATAATCCACGTTACTACCATTCAAAATCAACTCAGCATGGTCAGTTATGTTGAGGATAGGCAGCAGGAGCTTTGTATTGTTTTGACAAGGAGGCAAACGTATCAGCTTAAATGTAACAATCCATCCACTCAAACTGTCAGTCTAGAACGCCATTAGACAGTTGATCCAACACCAGATCGATAGCATTATGACTTTCTGATGTCACATCAATGATCTAACCAAAAATATTGAGTGATAGCCCATAAAGCTGGAAAAATGCCAGGGAGCATATATTATGTTTTATTCTTTACACATCACAAATGGTAATCCACTTTATGTTTGGTATATTTCTTTGCTGCCAAAACTAATATAATTATAATATGTACATCACCTTTCACTGAAAAAAGCTCATACTGATCCTGAAAAAGACCAATTAGTTGAACTCATTATTTTCTTCTATAAATACACTCCTTCATAAACATTTGTTATGGCTGATGTCTTCTATTTCTCTTCCATTTTCATTTGCTTTCTCTACAGATACATATCCTCCTTGTTTATTAGATGGTATTAATCCAATTTTCCCTGAAGTGCAGATGGTTACAAACTCTATGCACAGGACCAAACCTTTTAAAAAATGACCAAAAATATAGAGGTTTATGTTTTTTGTAATATAAATATAAATGCCCAACAGGGAGCAAAAATACCTTCATGTGAAAGTTAACTGTAAAATATCCTTTACTATCAACAGCCTAAGCTAGTACAAGCTTTGTATTTCCCCAGGTTTTAACTTTTTAAGATACAGTACCTGACACAATAGCATTGATATAGAATAAGGAAATTGTTTTAGGATGAAGAGGATGTATGATTAGAACATGTGTTCTGTTTGGTGGGCTCAGCAAATCCATTTCCATCACACATCTATTCTTAAGATTTTAAAAGAGCAATTCAGTGATCTGACTGGAATGTAGGGCACCAGTAACAAGCAGCGGGATGAGAGGATGTTTTTAGAGCACCGGGGGAGATCTTTGTCAAGGGTAAGGCAGCTTGGCCCAGAGCCTCAAATTTTCTGAAATCAATGAGAGGTTAGGTGCCTAAATACCTTTGAAGATCAGGGCCCTAACGATTAAATGTTTTGGTTGTAAGTGCTTTGGGGCAGGGACTGATGTTATGTGTGTATAGCCTTGAGCACAATGGGGCCTCTAGGTTCTGCAATATAACAAAATACATAATCCATGCAATATTTGCCATAGAGTTGGGAAAATACGACAATCATTCTGCATCATATCTGTGTTTGCATTCCGTGGATATTTCCAGTGGATGACTTCACCGGCAGGAATGTTCAGTGGAATAGTGAATTTGAAGGGTGAGGTTGGCATTAAGATTATGAATTCATGCAAGTAGAATCTCCTTTTGCACATCTCTGCAGGCTGCTCAGAGTGTGGGCTGAAGAATGCCGAAGTAAGCAGGATTGTTCCCCTGCCAGTGGTGCATTGACTGGCATCTGTCAAGTTTGGTTCTTTCTTCAGCCCTGCAGTGGAACCTGCATACAATTCTCCTCTAGTTCAAAAGGCTTTTGTGTAATGACTCTGAAGCCATACACTGCAAATAATGTTCCTGCTAGGCAAGGCATAAGGGGTTGATATTTGAACTGCAATTTACAGAGTCATCAAAGATCTAGCTGAGGTGTTCTTTGATCAAGTGGCTTATTTACGGGAAAAAATCCTACGTACAATAGCATACTCAGCGCATGCTGTCATACAATAGGCATCTGCCCTCCTGGTTTGCAAACATAAAGTCTGCCTCTGCCTAAATTCTCAAATAGTTTGCTGCAATAAATGAAACAGGTTTTCTTTGAGACCCAGTGAACTGGAGCAGAACTTCAATTTTCAGTGCTTGCCCCAGACTGAGGCAGTAGGGGATAAATTCTGCTCTCACAAACACTGATGCATACCAAGAGTAATTCTACTGAGGTCAAACAGGGTTACAGAATATCAGTAAATAGAATGTGGACCTTGGTTTAAAAAGGTGAGCAAAACCATTTGAAACTAGTGAAACTTGGGGGTGTCATTTGCTATGGGGCAAGAGGGGCATTTATTTCCCCCAGACTCTGCATAGATTGATACACTCCCATTTTGTGTCCCCAGCTTTGCAGAATATATTATAATGTTCTACATTCTGACACAACTTTGCTCCCCACAAACCCTGCAATATTTCTAAAACAATTCCCCTGGTGAAATTTGTGTTTTCCACCTCTACCCCAGTTTTGCTATTAGGGCAATAAAAGAAAATTTCTTTGGCAGAGAATTTCTGTGCCAAAGAATATAAGAACATATGAATGTAGCTGAGAGAAAAAAATATCAGCCCTCCTCATGAAGTATTTACCAGCAGAAAATGACTTTTCACTAGTGAAACAAAGCCGTTTTAATAAGGACCCCTGCCTTCAATAAGGATGAAAGGCAAATATTGGTCTTGGTCTTCACATTGGTCACACAATCAGTCAGTGATGTCTACTCCCCAGTAAAACATTGGTAGAAGGCAATGTGGAGAAGAAAATCCTTCTCAACATTGCTTAAATGGTTTGAGTTTAATTCAGTAATTTATTTTTGTAAGTGAAAGTAATTTAAACAAAGGTTAAACCTATTTAAGTGACTCCAGATTAGGGGATTGTATGGGTCTAATTAGATCCATTCAATTTGACCTAGTTAAACTGGAGCAATTTTTTAAAAATAATGTGCTACCAGAATTCCAGAAAAAAGTTGATCTGTAAATAGAGGGTGCTATGATAGCTTCCAATAGGGGGTGTTCTGGTACGACCATGTGTTTAAGTAAAGGGTAATGTTGAGGAATTTAAGAACTCAATTTTCAGGAAGTGCTTGATGGAAAGGACAATGTAAATGCAGGAAGAAGTAAAGCCTGAGTGTTCGTGCTTTCTCTCTCTTTATGCTTGAAGGGTGGCCCTGTTTAATTTGTGCCTTTTAACACACTCCTGTCAGTTTGAAAGCTAGTTGAAAAAACAGGAAAAAAATCACAAATACTGTCATTTTTTTCCCCAATTTTCATGGATTCCCCCCCCCCCCCCGCATATTTTAGCTCTGAAAAATTTCAAGAAGCTCCATTGTTTTTTTTTTTTTCTTGCTACATTCCTCTGTTCTGCTCCCATGGGATAGGAGTCATAAATTGAACTCCTTTAGGTGCCAATGCTGCAAACACTTAAACACATGCTTAACTTTATGGAGTAATGGGATTATTTACAATGCATATATGAAGCAAGTACACATTTGCAGGATCAAGGCCACAGATTGCAGGATGTGCACGTATCTGCAGCGCTAATGCAGAAATGAAAAAAAGTAAACATTTACTTTTCCCAAATAAAGTCATAAGAACAGCCATACTAGGTCAGACCAATGGTCCTTGTATCCCATTTTCCCACAGTGGCCAATGCCAGGTGCTTCAGAAGAAATGAACAGAACAAGTAATCAAGTAATCCATCCCGTCGCCCATGCCCAGCTTCTGGCAAACAGTAATCCCTGCCTATCTGGCTCATAGCCATTGATGGAACTATCCTCCATGAACTTATTTAGTTCTTTTATTAATCCTGTTATAGTCTTGGCCTTCACAACATCCTCTGGCAAGGAGTTCCACAGGTTGACTGTGCATTGTGTGAAGAAATGCTTCCTTTTGTTCATTTTAAATTTGCTGCCTATTAATTTAATTTGGTAACCCCTAGTTCTTGTATTATGCGAAGGAGTAAATAACACTTTCTTATTTACTTTCTCCACACCAGTCATGATTTTATAGATCATAGTCATATTCCCCCTTAGTTGTCTCTTTTCCAAGTTGAAAAGTCCCAGTCTTATTAAATTCTCCTTATATGGAAGCTTTTCCATACCCCCTAATCATTTTTGTTGCCCCTTTCTGTACTTTTTCCAATTCTGATGTATTTTTTTAGATGATGTGACCAGCTCTGAACTCAGTATTCAAGATGTGGGCGTACCATGGATTTATAAAGAGGCAATACGATATTTACGATATTTATTATTAAATACGATACAATATTTTTTATTATTATTATTTATTATCTATCTTTTTCCTAATGATTCCCAACATTCTGTTAGCTTTTTGACTGCCACTGCATATTGAGTGGATATTTTCAGAGAACTATCCACAATGACTCCATCATTTTATATGTAAAGTTGGGACTTTTATCTTCTGCAAATTTTGCTCCTTTACTGTTTACCCCTTTTTCCAGATTGTTTATGAATATGTTGAACAGTACTGTTCCAAGTACAGATCCCTGGGGGACACCACTATTTACCTCTTTCCATTCTGAAAACTGATAATTTATTCCTACCCTTTGTTTCCTATCTTTTAACCAGTTACTGATCCAGGAGAGGATCTTCCCTCTTATCCCATGACAACTTATATTGCTTAAAAGCCTTTGGTGAGGGACCAATGACAAAGTCTTTCTGAAAATCTAAGTACATTATATCCACTGGATCACCCTTGTCCAATGCTTGTTGACTCCCTCAAAGCATTCAAATAGATTGGTGAGACATGATGTCCCTTTACAAAAACCATGTTGACTCTTCCCAACAAATTGTGTTCATCTGTGTGTCTGATAATTCTGTTCTTTACTATATTTTCAACCAATTTGCCTGGGACTGAAGTTAGGTTTATTAGCCCATAATTGCCGGGATCACCCCTGGAGCCTTTTTAAAAATTGGTATCACGTTAGCTATCCTCCAGTCATCTGGTACCAAAGCTGATTTAAATGATAGGTTACATACCTCAGTTAGTAGTTCTACAATTTCATATTTGAGTTCCTTCAGAACTCTTGGGTGGATAGCATCTGGTCCTGGTGACTTATTACTGTTTAATTTATCAATTTGTTCCAAAACCTCCTCTAATGACACCTCAATCTGGTGCTGTTCCTCAGATTTGTCACCTAAAAAGAAAGGCTCAGGTTTGGGAATCTCCCTCACATCCTCAGCCTTATCTTCCTTTAGCATCTTGATCATCCATTGGCCCCACTGGTTGTTTAGCAGGCTTCCTACTTCTGATGTATTTAACATTTTTTTTTGCTGTTACTATTTGAGTCTTCAGCTAGCTATTCTTCAGATTCTTTTTTGGCCTTCCTAATTATATTTTTACACTTCACTTGCCAGAGTTTATGCTCCTTTCTATTTTCCTCAATAGGATTTAACTTCCACTTTTTAAAGGATGCCTCCAACTGCTTCTTTACATTTGTTGTTTAGCCACAGTGGCACACTTTTTTGGTCCTTTTACTATGTTTTTTTAATTTGGAGAATAAATTGAGTGTCTATTGTGTCTTTAAAAAGTTTCTATGCTGCTTGCAGGAATTTCACTTTTGGCACTGTACCTTTTAATTTCTGTTTAACTAACTTCCTCATTTTTTGTAGTTCTCTTTTCTGAAAATAAATGCTAACAGGGGGCTGATTTGGTGTTTTCCCCCCACAGGGATGTTAAATTTTATTATGTTATGGTCACTGTTATCAAGTGGTTCAGCTATATTCACCTCTTGGACCAGATCATGTGCTCCACTTATGACTAAATGAAGTGTTGCCTCTCCCCTTGTGGGTTCCAGGACTAGCTGCTCCAAGAAGCAGTCATTTCATGTGTCAGAAACTTTCTCTCTGCATCCCATCCTGAGGTGACGTACACAGTCAATAATAATGGGGATTTCAACTATCCCCATATAAAGTTTTTTATTTTTATAGCCTCTCTAATCTCCCAGAGCATTTCATAATCACCATCACCATCCCTGTAAGGTGGTCGGTAGTATATCCCTACTGCTATATTCTCATTATTCAAGCATGGAATTACTATCCATAGAGATTCTATGGCACAGCTTGGTTCATTTAAGATTTTTCTTTCATTTGACTCTATGCTTTCTTTTACATATAGTGCCACTTCCCCACCAGTACGACCTAGGCCATGTCTATAATTTGCCAACGCCAGATAGATCTTTCTGGATCGATTGAGTGGTCAGTTTAGACCCGCTCAATCGATCAGGAAGTCGATGCTGGTAAACCACCCCCTCAAGTAGCGTAGCGCTGCGTCGACGGGAACGCTGTTCCCATCGGCACAGTGCAGTGTAAACAGCGCACAGAAGGGAAGCAGAGCAGTCAACGTGAGTTACTGCGTAGTTTGCGTAACTCCCGTCGACTGCCGCCGAATCTCCTGGTAAGTGTAGACCAGGGCCCAATCTGTCCTTCCAATATATATTGTACCCTGGTATTACTGTGTCCCATTGATTATCCTCATTCCACCAACTTTCTGTGATGCCTATTATATCAATATCTTCATTTAATATGAGGCACTCATGTTCGCCCGTCTTAATATTTAGACTTCTAGCTTTTGTATATAAGCACTTGGAAAAATTGTCACTTTTTTTAGTTTTCTGCCATAATGTGATGCAATTGAATGGAACCCTTTTTCATTGGACTATTTTTCATCAGACCCTACCCATATTTTCACCCTCTTCCATCCTCTCCTCCTTACTAGGATATAGAGAATCTCCATTAATAGATCCTCCCCTAAAGGAGTCTCTGTGGGAACTCCGGGCTCCTCCACACCTGTCAGCTTTCCCCCAGCCCTTAGTTTAAAAAACTGCTCTACAATCTTTTTATAATTTTATGTGCAAGCAATCTGGTTGCATTTTTGGTTTAGGTGGAGCCCATCATTCCTGTATAGGCCCCCCCTTTCTCAAAAGGTTCCCCACTTCCTAATAAATCACAACCCCTTCTCCCTACACCATCGTCTCACCCATGCTTTGAGACCCTGCAGTTCTGCCTGTCCAACTGGCCCTGCACATGGAACTGGAATCATTTCAGAGAATGCTACCAAGGAGGTCCTGGACTTCAATCTCTTACCTAGCAGCCTAAGTTTGGTCTCCAGGACCATTCTTCTATCCTTCCCTATGTCATTGGTACCTACATGTACCATGACCACTGGCTCCTCCCCAGCACTACACTTAAGCCTTTCTAGATGTCTCGAGAGATCCACAACCTTTGCCCCCAGCAGGCAAGTCACCATGAGGTTCTCCCAGTCATCACAAGCCCAGCTATCTAAGTTTCTAATGATCAAGTCCCCCATTACTATTACCTGTCTTTTCCTAAACGTTGGAGTTCCCTCCCCCAGAGAGAGATCATTCGTGCGAGAGGATACCATAATATCATTTGCAAGGAGGGCCCCAACTATGGGATTGTTTCCCTCCGCTCCAGTTTAATGTTGTCCTTCCCTGAGACTTTCATCCTCCTCAACAGTACAGAGGCTGTCATACCGGGAAATGGGACCATTCTTCGGTGTCCCAGAAAGTCTCATCTATGTACTTCTGTCTCCCTTAGCTCCTCTGGCCTCTGAGGGCCAAGAGCATCTTGCACCAAATGCCACAAATACACCACCCGCCCATAGGTCAGGTAATCATACATGTTGTATTCAGTGCAATAAGCGGAATAGCTCCCACTCTGTTGCTGGACTTCTGCCTGCATTCTCTTTTTACTCCTGCAGCTTTTTCTTTTATTGTTGTTTTGTTTTATACTGGGGGGGAGGGTTATTGTTTTTAGTTTACAGAATGTTAATGAAGTATATCTGACCCCCCAATCTCCCACTTCCCCTCTGAACTCCTTCGCAGAACTCCCCTGTTAGCTGCTCCTGTTTGCTAGCTCCTCTGGTTGCTTAGGAGTGGGCTTTTTAAACCCTGGTTCTTCCTGAGTAGCCCTGTCCCCTGGTTAAGCATTGATGGGTGCTATAGGGCTTGGGGATCAAAACCTTGTTAAAAAGCTCTCAGCCTTGCCTAGCAAGTCGTTAGGATCAGCCTACGATCCTCCCAAAATCTAGATCACATAACATACTTCAGTCAAACACCAGACACCAGACTCACCCCAACTCATCAGCTATATTTCTTAAACACACACAAGGATCAGATCTGAGTATGAGGGTACCATTTTTCATAGTCAATTTTTAGAGCAGAACTAAATTTTCTATATACTATTAAAATTTGTAACCTCGGTGCTGCATTTGCACTAGCATTAATAACAGATATGCTTTTTATGCATCCCAATAAAAAATACATTGCAGTACTCTAATCTAAGGTGGATGATTTTTTTTTCCTTGAGCGTAGATGGGACAGATTGGGTTTTGGTTCTTTACTACATGCTTTGGTTGAGTGACTGCTTGGGAAAGGTGGATAAGAGATGGAAGGGAGGAAAAGCAGACAAATATTTAAATTGATTAGCATCCTGTCTCTTGTTCTTTCTCTCTGAGTTATCTAGGCTTAAATAGCACAGCATACCAGTGATTGCCAGGTACTGTCTGATAAAAAGATTTTTCATTTTATACTCTATCATTTACAACTGGTGGAATGATTTCACAGTATCTCTACAGATGTTCAACACCTAGAATATATGTGTATAACCTACCTAGGTGTAGATCCACACTTACGTATTTCCTTACTTGTTCAGAGCTCTGTACAAACATTAAAGAAAGCATTTTAATATATTATTGGTCATGGGTTTAAACTAACAGGACAGTTTTGCAGGGGCAAATAACTATAGCACAGGTAGTGGCATTTATTAATCCTCCAAATAAATATGTTTTATAGTACTTCAAATTAAGAACTGGGCCCCCGTCACAATAAAAACTGTACAGATATCTAGTGAGAGTTTATCTTCTAAAGAGATTCTAAATCTAAATAGTCAAGACAGACAGGGGGGAGAGAGAGAGAGAGAGAGAGAGAAGAAAGAGCACAGAGAGGTGAGGTTACTTGGTCAAGGGCACACAACCAGTCAGTAGCAGAACTAGGAATAGACTTTAGATCTCTTGCTTCCCAGTTATGTCCTATTGATTAGGCAACATTGCATCCTCTAAAAGTGAAGCAGTTAGCTGTAGTAAACCTGGGATCTGGGTCCATTTGTCAAGATTTTAAAAAAAAATTGCACTGAATGATTGTTGGAATTATCCACCTCAGTAAAGTGGGGATGGACCCAATCAACTTGGAGGGTTCTATGGGATGAATTAAACCAGAATTGAACATTTATTACAGATATTAACTACTTAATCTTGTCAATGCTCCTGTCCCAGAAAGTTGAGCACAGCTACTAAGGGTTTACTAATTGGGAAAGGATGATGTTCTGTTCAGGATATCCAGAACTGTAAGCAACTGAGTTGCCCCTGTTCCTCAGCGGGTGAGAGCTTTTTGGGTGATTAAACTGTATGCCAGCTCCCTTGCCACACTAGTCTGTCTGCTTCACCAACAAATGCTTGAGACTGTGTCTAAACCTTTCCTTGCAGGTAACACACAGTCAAGCCAAGTTTCCCAGAGATGTCACTCTGCAGTGTCCAGTCCCACTCAATGGACACTCATGGAAATTAAGTTCACTGCCTCCAATGAGACAATGCATGCACCAGTCTATTAGGCTAGCTGAAGATTCACACTTCACTTTAATACACAGCACTGGGATGGTTTTGTAATAGAAGAACATGTTAATTAACAAAGAACAGTGATTTAGTGATAGTAAGCAAGAGAAAAAGAGGCAGATCTGGCTAGGAAAGCTCAAAACAAAACATGCTTTCTAGTGACTAAAATTTAAGTTTAGCAAACTATAATATTGGTCTAAGCAGTTTCCTTACTTATATGAAGTTACCAGCATTGCTAACCCTCCAGGCCAGAGTATCCAACTTCCACAAGCTCAGAGAGTGCTGAACCCTGTGTCCCCTATGTGGATAACTAAAATGTCTTTTTACTCCACTTATATTGCCCAACATCCATTGTCTTTACTTGAGTTGCTTGATTGCTTATATGTACCTTATATGTAATTATATGTGGACTGTAAGGTGGATAGAAAGTTGGCTGGATTGTCAGATTCAACGGGCAGTGATCAATGGCTCAATGTCTAGCTGGCAACCGGTAACAAGCGGAGTACCACAGGGGTCAGTCCTGGGGCCGGTTTTGTTCAAGGCCTTCATTAATGATGTGGCAGATAGGATGGACTGCACCCTCAGCAAGTTTGTGGATGACACTAAGATGGAGGTGGGAAGTGGTAGATATGCTGGAGGGTAGGGATAGGAGATAGATTTCTTTTGGCCCAATCCTCCAATTTGATGAGGTTCAGCAAGGACAAGTGCAGAGTCCTGCATTTAGGATGGAAGAATCTCATGCACTGCTACAGACTGGGGACTGACTGGCTAGGCAGCAGTTCTGCAGAAAAGGACCCGGGGGTTACAATGGACTAGAAGCTGGATATGAGTCAACAGTGTGCCCTTATTGCCAAGGAGGCTAACGGCATATTGGGCTGCATTAGTAGGTGCACTGCCAGCAGATCAAGGGAAGTGATTATTGCCCTGTATTTGGCATTAGTGAGGCCACGTTTGGAGCATTGTGTCCAGTTTTCAGGACCCCAGTACAGAAAGGATGTGGACAAGTTGGAGAGTCGAGTGGATGGCAACAAAAATGATTAGTAGGCTGGAAAACATGGCTTATGAGGTGAGGCTGAGGGAACTAGGATTGTTTAGTCTAAAGAAAAGAAGAGTGAGGGGGGATTTGATAGCAGCCTTCCACTACCTGAAAGGCGGATCCAGGAAGGTTGGAGCTAGGCTGTTCTCAGTGGTGGCAGATGACAGAATAAGGAGTAATGAGGTGGTGAAGCACTGGAATGGGTTACCTAAGGAGGTGGTGGAATCTCCATCCTGAGAGGTTTTTGAGGCCCGGCTTGACAAAGCCCTGGCTGGGATGATTTAGTTGGGGTTAGTCCTGCTTTGAGCAGATGGGTTGGACTAGATGACCTCCTGAGGTCTCTTCCAACTCTAATCTTCTATTATTCTAAATGTGCTTTCATTGTCCTATGGCTACAACGAAACTAGTCAGATAGGGGACTCCACATTCTTTGTCTATGGCGGTCTCAACGTATATACTGAGTCTCAAAAACATGTTAAGAACATATATCCAGCAGACATCTATAACTCTTTGTACACCACCCATAATACATCATGCAATTATTTTCAGGACCAGCATGTCACCAGTTTATATATAATACTTTACAAGACGCCTTTTAGATACATATGACAACCGTGGGTTGGAGGTAGTGAGGGTGTCAAGTCCAATATGAATTAGTATGGTAAGCCTTCTGCCTGGGTCACAGAAAGTCAGGAAAAAAAAGGAGGAGACTTGTCTGTAGTCAGTGTGAGAACCAGGATTTTAATCCAGGAGTCTCTGTGCCTCAGATTTGTGCTTCATCCACTAGACAACACTGTCTCTCATGATATTGATCTGCCTGTCTTTGTGTTACAGATCTTCCCTGGTCCTCAGGCTTTCATTCAAAACAACAGAGGAGTTTTCATACTGGATCAGACCAGTTGGCCAACTAGTAGAGAAGAACCCTGGCTCTGATAATGGCCAATAGCACATGCTTCAGAGGAGCTACATACAAACAATTATGCAATAACTGTGAGTACAATATTTGAAATGACTTCTCTATTTTTGTTTAACTGAATAGATTTCAAATTGGTAGTGTCTCTTTAAGATAAGAGTAAGGATTAAACATTTCCAAAGCAAAGATGTACCATTTTCATGTAAAATTAACTTTAGATTTCAATGATATATTAATTATATCCAAGGTATCACTTCACTTTAAAACTATATTTTCCACTGGCAGTCAAGTCACTCATTCCTGTAGCCATCACCTTTTTCAGAAGAATGTCTGGCAATGTCCTGACTGGAAGAATTAAGGTATAAAGTGAAATCTTCAGCTTTTCTAATTCAGCCTAGCTGTACTGGAATCAGTGGAGCTACACCCATTTACACAAGCTGAGGATCAGACCCAGAATTGGTTAACATTGGTGGCAGTCCTTATGTAACCCCTCAGGTAAACGCCTGTTACAGAGAACATAAGTGTGCTACTGCATCATCTAGCATGAGCTATCACAGCTCATTCAGGTCTCCAGTTCAATCCCTAGTATGGTGGCCATCACACTTAGATACATTTGGGCCATTTCCTCATCTGTATAATTAACTTCAATGGAACTGTCATTGTACACTAGCTGAGCATCTGGCACTATGGTGACTGGTGCATTACAGATACCTAGACAGATATACAGATCTATTATTATTTGTTGATACCAAGCCGAAATGGACCTGAGAGATGGAGTCTGAGCACATTGATTCTGTAAGATGCCTGTGTTGCACAAAAGAATGTGTAATGTGGCTTAGCTGGTGACTTGTTATTTTCAACCATTTTGGCCAAAGCGTCCCTCTAATCATAACATAATTTAAATGAATCTTATGTCCTGTTAGCAGAAATTCTCTTTGGCAATTCTCCAAAAGGAGCCATGGTTCCCCAAAAAGCAGGCAGTGGACATGTTCAAAATCATGTTAATTTCCAAATTAGAGGCATTTGGAATCGACATGACACAAAGAGTAAACGAGTACAATGTGCCAGAGTGTTTCTGTATATTGAACAACCTTAAGGGCAGCACGTGTAGGGCAAGCGAGGATATCTATTTCTTTTTTTGCCCTACCATGAAAGTCTTGGCATCTGTAATGCATATCTCATGAGAATTTCAGAGGGGTTTCTACTTGGAAACAAATTAATGTTGCTGTATTTTTATCAGACTGCAAAATGAGCAAAAGGAAATAAGATTTAAAAGGACAGAGAGGCAGGCAATCCAGCAGCATCTCTCTGTTCGAAACAGAAAGAGATGTTTGAATTCCTTGTCTGAGCACTTGCCTTTGATGGAATTCTTATTCTGAGTCTGATTTTGATGAATCACGCATTATGGTAACAAAAAACAAAGATGTGTTTGTAATAAGTGTATTTGAAAATAAGAAAATGTTAGCAATGTGATATATAAGAAAATGATACATTGATACAATGAATATTTACTCTGTTGTATGGGCCAAATTTATGGAGTCTTGTGACTGTGTATATAGCCATATCTCACAGTTTCAATCAGAGATAAATAGCACATACAGATCAAGGGCAGTATATGATGCTGAAAGCATTACTAGAGGGGTATGAATATAATTCTGTGATAAGCCTATTTCTGATTTTTTTTCTTTCCAATTTTATTTATTCTATTTCTGGCTTATTCTGAAGATTGTGCTTTTTTTCTCCTTGGGGGAAAAAAATTGAGTCGAGCCACAGAAATGTCACCTTGGGTTAGATAACATCAAGATCACACACATGACCTAGTCTAGACCATAGCTTTAAGAGCGTTACTATGCATAGTTGTTGCAGCCATTGGTGCCCAGAAGCCAGTGAAGTGAGTTAGAACATAGGAACAACAGAAATAACATTAAATTAAAAACATAGAAGATGCCATGCGGGAGGGAGGGGGGTTAGCAAGAATTTTTTTGGCTTTCCATATATTCTAAAATAATCTCTTTAATTTTTTATGATACATTTCTTTTTGCATTTAAAAAGTTCTTCCCAAATTATAGATGAGATTTGCTTGCAGAATAGCAAATGGATAATCACTTCTTTCTGACATTGTTCATGATGATAGTTTACAGATGTCTGGTTAAAAAAAGAAAACAAGTGTATCGGTAGTGTTGCACAAGTTTTATTAAAATGAGGGGGGGAGAGAGAGAGATGCTTATTCCCCTTTGTGAGATGCACATTCAGGAATCACCTGAGGCTCTTGTTTCTCCTACAATCTGGGGGAGGAAGGGGGAATTGCTACAGTCACTGGATTAAAAATATTTTTAATATTAACGACAGTAGCTTCATTCTTGGAGCCAGCTCTTCATCTGACTATAAATCACCATAGCTCCATTAAATTTTAGTCATAGAATCATAGAAATGTAGAACTGGAAGGGACCTTGAGAAGTCATTGCTCCACTGTACAGTATCAAGAGTAAGTAAACCTAGACCACTCGTGACAGGTGTTTATCAACCTGTTTTTTAAAACCTCCAGAGATGTGCATTCCATGACCTACCTTGGAAGCCGATTCCAGAGGTTAACTACCCTTCTAACTACTAGAAAGTTTCCCCACCTGTCTAACCTAAATCTCCCTTGCTGTAGATTAAGCCCTTTATTTCTGATCCTACCTTCTGCAGATGAGGACTGTTGATCACAGTCCCCTTTATAACAGCCCTTTAATATGTTGGAAGACTGAGGGAGAACCTCATAACAATCTTCTTTTCTCAAGACCAAACATGCCCAGTTTTTTTAACCTTTCCTGATAGGTCAGGTTTTCTAAAACTATTAGCATTTTCATTGCTCTCTTCTGGGCTCTCTCCATTGTCCACACCTTTCTAATAGTGAGGTGCCTAGAATGGGACACAGTACTCCAGCTGAGGTCTGACCAGTGCTGAGTAGAGTGGGCCAGTTACTTCTGTTGTCTTACATACAACACTTCTGTTAATGCACCCCTGAGTGATAGTCTTTTTCTCAGCTGCAGCACATTGTTGATTCTTATTCCATTTGTGATCCACTATAACCCCCAGATCCTTTTCAGCAGTACTACCAGCCAGCCAGTGATTCCCCATTTTACAGGTGTGCATTTGATTTTTTTCCCTTCCTAAGTGTAGTACTTTGCACTTGTCTTTTTAAATTTCATCTTGTTGAATTCAGACCAATTCTCCATAGTGTCAAGGTAATTTTGAATATGATTTATAGCAGCTGAGTATATTGCCTTTATTTATTCACTTATTTATTTTAGTGCCCCTTTTCTCTACATGATGCCCTCTAATTGTTTTTTCAATGATCCAACTGTGTTTGCTTAACCACTTGTGTTAAGTTATTCCATATGTATAACAATCTCTGCTTGAAAACATAATGTTTTTATGTAGCTCCTTGGGATTTGTTTGCTTTTGATAACCATCTATTTTAGAACCTGTGTTGTTGTTGTTGTTGCGGAGTGAAAAAGTCAATAATGTGTTGGACCTTCTAATTTAATGATATTGAAGGTTCCTCTCCCCTCTCTCTCCTTCTACATTCCCCAAGCTTGAAATTATTTACCAATTGCTGTTTATAAGGACAATTATTCTGTATGCTCTCATTCCAGAGTATAACGAAGTATCAGTCTACCAGGCCTCTATTTTGTGGTGGTGGTTGTTTGTTGTGTCTGTTTGAATGCCATGTGCCAGGATTTTACAGTGATACCCTGATTTAGTAAAGAAGGAGGGAAGGGCATTGCTGTTTGTTTATTTATTTATTTTATTTGTATTATTGTAGCACCTGAGGGTCTCAGTCATAGACCAGGATCCCAGTGTGCTAGGCACCATACAAACACATGGAGGTGGAGGGAAGGCAGTCCCTGCCTCAAAGAGCTTATGATCTAAGTATAAGACAAGAGACAACAGATGAATCCAGACACACCAATGAGGTAGTGCAAGGAAACACTGAGACAGTTTCTGTCAGTGTGATAGGCTGTTGTCTAGAGCACCGACATTGTCAAGTTTGTTTTTTTTTGTAGGCCTTATGGTAAAGGACAGTTTTAAATTGGGTTTTGAAGGCACATCATGCATTAGTTTTGTGGGTGACTATGGGGTGATTAGTTAGTTCTACAACTGCCCCAACCAAACCAAAAATAATATATTAGTTTTCAGATATACAGTAACAGATGCTCTCACAACCCTGTCCTACCATGACAGATCTTCATTCTAGCTAGCTATTTAGACTAAATTCACATGGAGTCCACATGCATTGCACTAGATGACAGTAGAGTTGCTGTTCCAACCCTGCAGTCTCACACTGCATAGCACTGAATAGCAGATAGGGAAGAATGAATGGTCTAGTAGATGGGGCACTGGAGAAGAACTTAATTGACTTGGGATCTATTCTCAGCTCAAGTTGGAAGCCAATGGAGCTATGACAATTCCCACCACTGAGCATCTGCCCCTTGAGTTTGTTAACTTCTCTGATTCATGGCAACCAATTTCTGTGCAGAATTAACATTGGACTGAACAGTGGGGTAGCAAACTGGAGCTTCTTTTACAAGAAAAAATATTTTAATAGCTTGGTGAAGACTTCTGTTTGTCCAAATTTTATCTGTAGTACATTTTTAATATACTGATTTAGTGCCCCATAAATTTCTTTCCTCCTTTCTCACTCTTCAGTGGAATCTGTCTTCAGAACATTCCAATGGTACAGAAGCCAATCCTCCAAACACTTACTCACAGGAAAAGCCCCACTGACTTCAGTGAGGCAACTTTAGTAAGGAAGGACTGAGCCCAAATTATCTCAGTCTCTGAGGTTCACATCTGCCAGGAAAATCTGAGCACCTCAAGCTGCCTACAATTAAGCCAGGTCTTTATGAAGTCAATGGGAGTTGAGGGTGCTTAGCCCTTTGCAGCATGAGACATACAACAAAGCCCCATGGAGGTCTATCGTTGAAGCAGCAGGACTATTTACATGTTTAAGTTAAGAACATTCTTCAGTGTCTTACTGGATCTGGGCCTAAATTAGCTAAGCACGTATTTCATGAGGGTCTTATAGATTAAGTAATTATTTTGAGGACCCAGATGATGCTGCTCCTCTCCCATGCGGCCTTAGATAAAAAAACTGTAGAGAGGAACAAGCCAGAGATGTGTGTTCTATCCTTTCCCCAACCCTGTGTCTGTCTTGTCTGTGGGTTGTAAACTCTTCAGGACAGGGGCTGTCTGCTTCTCTGTTTGTACAGGGCCTAGCAAAATGGGGGCCAATTCCTGGCCCTTAGGCCATACAGACATGATTAATAATATGAATTTAATGTTTATAAATCTATTTAAAGAGAGAGGGTTGCTATGGAAATGTTAAGCTGTTTATCTTTATAGATATATATACGTCATTATGCCAGTATTTAATCAATTGACTTGGTGAAAACAAGGAAATGTGTATGTGAAACATTTTAATTTTATTTATGTTTCAAATATATATTAAATCATAGACCTGAAAAATGGTGTTTGTGCTTTGTAAATGCCAGATAATGGGCTAGATTCATCACCACATTTTTCCAGTCTCACACTGCTGTCAGCCCACTGATCCCAATGGCTTTATATCTGAATAATGCTAGAATAACACAGTGGTTAATCAGGTCCGTCATTCATAAGTGTTTAGGAAAAAGAATGCGGTTGAATTCAAAGTACTGTCCTATAAATGAGTTACAGGTTTGTGCAGGTTGGTGCTAGGGATAGGCCACCGGGGAGTCTCAGCCAGTTTCCTGATCAATGCTTCCATCCATTGGCTTATTAACAGAGCAGCTATTCACAGATAATACATTTCTGGAGAGCTGAATTAATGGGTTATATGCTCCTCAGAGCAGGACCTATGTCTTCTGTATTCAGAAAGTGCCTCACACTGTTTGAGTACCACAGCAATATATAAAATAAAAGTACTATGTGGGAGATCTTCACCCCCACTCTGGACGCTATACACAAAGCATCAGAGATACATAGAGGGGCCCTAAAAATCCTGTATCTGACCAGAGGAGGATTCCCTTGGGGAGGCACTGTGTAGTCTGTCTTCCCAGGACAACTTGACAAGCCCTGGTGGGTGGACAGGGCATGTTGAGGGCAGGAAGGATATGTTGGGGAACCACAGGTTTGCCTAAATTCTTCCCAGGACATCTCTAGCTTCTAGAGCAGACTATTATTTAAAGAGTGCAAAGGTGACTTAAACCACCCTCTTCCTACTTTGGGCTGTGAGCTTTATGATGAAGAATCTTTCCGCATAGAAACATATTTAACAGATGCACAATCATAGATTAATAGGACTGGAAGGGACCTCGAGAGGTCCTCTAGTCCAGTCCCCTGCATTTATGGCAGGGCTAAGTATTATCTAAACCACCCCTGATAGGTGTTTGTCTAACCTGCTCTTAAATATCTACTATGATGGTGATTCCACAATCTCCCTAGGCAATTTATTCTAGTGCTTAACTACCCTGACAGTTAGGAAGTTATTCCTAATGTCCAACCTAAACTGCAGTTTAAGCCCTTACTGCAGTTTAAGCCCATTGCTTCTTGTCCTGTCCTCAGAGGTTAAGGAGAACAATTTTTCTCCTTCTTCCTTGTAACAATCTTTTATGTACTTGAAAACTGTTATCATGTCTCCCCTCTCAGCCTTCTCTCCTCCAGACTAAACAAACCTTTTTTTTCAATCCTCCCTCATAAATCCTGTTTTCTAGAGCTGTCATCATTTTTGTTGCTGTTCTCTGGTCTTTCTTCACATCTTTCCTGAAATGTGGCAGCCAGAGCTGGACACAATACTCCAGTGGAGGCCTAATCAGCGTGGAGTAGAGCAGAATTACTTCTTGTGTCTTGCTTACAACACTCCTGCGAATACATCCCAGAATGTTGTTTGCTTTTCTCTCAACTGTGTTACACTGTTAACTCATATTTAGCTTGTGATCCACTATGACCTCCTGATCCCTTTCTTCAGTACTCTTTCCTAGGCAGTCATTCCCATTTTGAATATGTGCATCTGATTCTTGCTTCCTCTGGGGAGTACTTGGCATTTGTTCTTTTTGAAGTTTATCCTATTTACTTACAACCGTTTCTCCAGTTTGTCCAGATCATTTTGAATTTTAATTCTATCTTCGAAAGCACTTGCATCCCCATCCATCTTGGTATCATCTGCAAACTTTATAAATGTATTTGTATTTCATCATCGATGAAGATATTGAACAGAACCGGATCCAGAACTGATCACTGCGGGCCCCCACTCAATATGCTCTTCCAGCTTGACTGTGAACCACTGATAACTATTCTCTGGGAATAGTTCTCCAACCATTTAAGCATTCACCTTATAGTAGCTCCATCTAGGTTGTATTTCCCTTGTTTGTTTATGAGAAGGTCATGCAAGACAGTATTAAAAGTCTTACTAAAGTCAAGATATACCACATCTACTGCTTTCCCCCTATCCAGAAACTTGTAACCCTGCCAAAGAAGCCGATCAGGTTGGTTTGACATGATGTGTTCTTTACAAATCCACTGTGACTGTTACTTATCACCTTATTATCTTCTAGGTGTTTGCAAATTGATTGCTTAATTATTTGTTCCATTATCTTTCTGGGTAGTGCATAAAGGTTTCAATGGGACCCTATATGGGTGCTGGGGTCTGTGCTAGTGAATCCCGATACAGGACTGGAGCCTAAGAATATGTCTCAAACTGGAACCTCTTAGCACCTAATAAGTGATATAAAGCTGTGCTATATGTCACAAAATTATTGTGAGGCTTTATACCCCAAACAACAGTAGTTTTTTATGTTTACTTGAACTGCTCTTAGCATTTACTTCCAATCACTCATGAGTAGTTTTGATCTGAAGACCTCTGCATACTTAACATCTCAAGTTAAGACCGCTGGATCAACTTTATTAATGATAACCTCACTTTCAGTCACCTGTGTAAGAGTTTGGAATGACTAATTTTCCTTTATGGGCTGAACAAATCATAAATCACCAGCTCAAATTTCTAGAGCCATCTATCTAAATAAGGCATTCTGGTTACAATATTTCTACCCACCAAATATAGCATTATTTTTATGGTTATTGTGAATTTTCTTTCAGTACCCTCTCAACAGTCTCTCAAAAACATGAATATGATTTTACATTCTCCATTGTTTTTATACTGTGGGAGAATTCTATTCATCCTAGGTGTTAGGTTTCCTTTGCAGACTTTAGACGTACTATTTGCATCTTCTGATCTAGTTCACGGTTCCCCCCCCCCCCCCCCATTCATGCTTTCTATAATAGGAAGCTTGGAAGCAGAGTATTCGGAGTTGGGATACTAGCTCTGTCACTGGCTCACGTTGTGACCTTGCATGAGTCATGTGGACTTATGGATCTAAAGCTCATTGAAGTCAATGGGAGTCTTTCCATTGACTTCACTGGACTTTGTGTCAGGCCCTAAGCAGTACAGCCAACCCCAGATCTTCAAAATAATTAATCAGGCCTCCAAAGTCACTAGATTGACTTAAAACCATGCAATTTTTTTTAATTAGATCTTTATTTGGCTTCTGGTTTTTGAGCTATTTTCCAGCTTTTTTCCACAACAATGAGCGGATGATAACTATTTTTTGTAACAAAAACCAGAGATTCTCATGAAATCACATCTCCAGGAGCATGGCTTTAAGAAAATCACATAATATCCCAACACTTGCGATAAAATCACAAAAGTTTGGCGACATGGCCTAAATAATTTAACATCACTAAAGTGGAAAATAAATATCTTTTAGCTATATCTCCAGGGTGATGTGGTGTTTGCACAGTGCTTCGAAAAATGTGATGCGTTATATGTGAATTCTGACTGAATTCAGTACCAAAAATCCCCAGAGACAGCACTGATCCCTTTACATATTAAGCATGAATCCATTCATGTTTGCTGAGCACTTTGACATCCTAGGGTAGAAAGTGCTATCAAAGTGAAAAGTCTTATTATTATTATTTATTTCATTTGCAATCAGACAAGAGGAATGGGATGATCCCTTCTGGCCTTAACATCTATGAAACTTGTGTTGGTTTTATGAAAAACTGTAGCTCATAAAATAGTAAGCTTCAATTCAGCAAAGTGCTCCTACATGTAAGTCGTGGGACTTCGTCCTACATTGACATCGTGGGAATGAGAGATTTTGCTAAACTGGGGCTTTGGGATCAGATTCTCAAAAGTCCTCAGCACTCACTGTCTGCGCCAGTTTTTAAAAGAGCTCAGCTCCCAAAAGGAGTAGCCAGATTTTTTAAAAGAAGTCAGCACTCAGTGCATGGGGCTCTTCTGCCAGTTTGGTCATAGATGTCACAATGGAAATGCTCAGCATTTTGGAAAATCTTACCCCAATTGAACGCTTGAAAATCCAGTCCTAAATCCTTTTGAAAATCTGATCCTTAGTGTGCAATTGCTATTGACTTTATGAAAGATGCAAGAGAGTGAAAAAGTTTGAGTGGTACTGCAGGAGAATAAGAAACAGCTGACTGTTGGTTCTGAAGTGGAGAAAAAAATCAGTTTGTTGTGATTATATAGTTGAACTGGAGAACATTTTGAAAAACATAGGTCATTGACCTTCATATAACAAGAAAGATAAAAGAAATAAAAAGAATAAGAAAATAAAACTTCTCATTTGGCTAAAAGTTATAACATTGAATACAGGAGAATATGAAACTGAGTTCTGGTGACTAGTCCATCTTATACTTTTGTATCTCCTATTTTGATTGTGGTAAATCTGCACTTTAATGTAAGTGTTAAATGCTGTAACTAGAGAATCTCATTCTCTCTATGGTTAATCAATTAACTCATTCAAGATAATCTTACAAAGGACTGTGACACAACAGAATTTACACACTTTATAGGCTTGACAAGTGGAACTTGTTGCCAGAAACATGTGCTCCAAGAACTGCTGGAGAATTCCATTAGGAAGAGTTTATCAAGGAAGGAAGGTTTTCCTGTGAAAATATGTGGGACAAAGTAACAATTATGGATTAAAACCAAAACAAATGTATCAAATAATTAAAACAGCAATATATAAAGACTGGGGATGAAATCCTGGAAGTCAATGGGAGTTTTGCCATTGATTTCAATAAATTGCCCTGGCTCTCTTCAGGATACTCTATCCATGATTTGGACAGTAATTAAACAATGCAAGAATTCAAATAAGAAAGATCTGGTTTGAACCCAACCTGAACAAATCTGCAATAGGACTAAATATTTCAGCTCTGTGAATTTTAGTGTTTTACTTTCTAAACAATTAAGAATTAGAAAAGTGTAATATAATAAATGTATGAATTACTAGCTGGTACCTTTTCTGGTAAAAATGTAGGACTGAGAATTTTTTCCTAAATTGGTAATTAGTGTTGCAAGTTGGGGAAAAAGAAAATCATCCTTAGGACACAAAATGCAATTTACTGGAGCCAAATCTCATGGTATATGGTTGTTAAAGGTGTTTCATTCTCAAAGATAGTATAAAGCATTTGCTCAGTCTTAGCCATGGAAACTAACAGTGATTTCTATTTTTACACTTTTGGACAAGAAAATCTATCTCCGTACATGTACAGCCCCCATTACCATAGTATCCAAATGCCTCTCATTCATTCATGTATTCATCATCAAAGCACCCCTGTGAGGTAGGAAAGTACTCTAATTTTACAGAAGGGAAGCTGAGGCATAGGATAGATGAAGACCTTGACTTGCCCAATTGTAGACTGCTAGAAAACAGATGGTGACCTGTTAAACAAACCAGTTTGACAATTAATACATGCTGTTAATATTTATTCCCATTCTAGGTCAATTCAGGAAACTTAAGCATGTATCTGAGTCTTTTACTGAATTGGGGGTCTAATTAGTTTTTCTTTTTTCGTTTTTGTTTCTGTAAGGGAAAGATCTTCTTGTATTTGGATAGCACCTAGCATGCTGTATCTCTGATCCTGCTTGAGGCCTGTGAAGACCACTGCAATAATAAATAATCCAGTAATGGGGTTTGTGCATGCATGAGACTAAAGTGTAGAAAGAGAAGCCCAGGACTGAGTAAAATAATTGGTTTGTCTCTTGAAAAAGGATTATTGTCTTGGGGTGACAAGTCGTAGATCCATGACCAACAACCATAGAAATCATGTTCTGGCAGAATAATACCTATAGTGCTCTAAGTAGAGCAAATCCAATACTCTGTTCTTTGGCTTCCCATCATTAGGCATCATTTTAGCGCTGTTTTAATCAAGGCTTTCCTTGCAGGGGAGGGGAAAAAGCTCCTAGCTATTTTATTTTGTCTCTAATTTTGTTTTATTTTCCAATAATCCTATGTTGTTTTCCCCACTATCTTTTTTTAAATCTTTTTACCAGCTCAGCACTGCAAGTCAAATACTCCTGATAGCCTGCTCTGATTTATAGTCTGGGGTTCTGCAATAAATGTCGAATGATTAGTAATTCCTCCAAAGAATGCCAGTTGCTCTTACTAGATTGTTTTGGTCATTCCTGTTAAATGAGAAAAAGAAACACACACAAGCAATTGTAGCTAAACATAGAGTCAGGAAATCAAAGTCAAACCTAAAAGAGCCCTTTAATACTATTATACTGGATGCAACTGTACCATAGAGCAAACTGCTCTGTTGTTTTTTTGGTTCATACCATAATTTAGGGCTACATAGCATCTAGTCCTTACAAAGCTGCACAAGGGAATAGAAGGGCATATAGCTTCCCTTCTTCTCTCCCGTTCAGATGCTGGGAGATGCGTAGATGCAGGATGCCAGTTGCTTCCTGGGATGGGAAGTAGGCAGAGCCTTTGATGAAGCCTAAAGCTTTTATGAAGCACTGAATCCTGGCTTGATAGTTCACGTGGCCTTATATTGATGCAGCCCTCTCTAAGCTCGTAACTCTATGTAACGTCAATGTGGAAGGGTGAGCTTGATATTTGTAACGGAGCTCAGATCTGAGCCCACATGCAGGGCTCAGTCCATCTATTTAGTATGTGGGTGTGGCAAGTTTCCTAGCAGTCCAATAAGTGAGTGCTGGGACAGAGGTAACATTAGAATCCTTGAGAATGTAGAGGTTCTGTCATGGGATCTTGCTACTCCAGCCACTATGTGGTTAACAGAGTGCCTCACTGTCTCCTCTGCTGAGCTCCTGACAACTGGTGGATAAAAAGGCTGCAGATCAGAGGATGAGAATAACTGCCAGAGAGGTTGAGGGCTTATTGAGAAGGGACTCATTCGTCAACAAAGTGGCAAAAAAATGCCCAGAAAGTTGCACCTCCAGAGTGGGAGGATGGAATACTGCAGCATACCACAACTTTATTTCTTGCAATTATTTCTTTTTCTTTCTTTCTTAACCCACAAGAACCAAAAAAACAAAAAAACAAAACAACAAAAAAACAGGGAAAGACAAAGCAGGCTGCTCCCTAAGGCAGAGAGGTGCAACTCACCCCATCGTGCTCTAGGCTGCCTCTGCAGACTGACCACTGAAATGCCTGATCACATGCTTCCCTACAGAGCCTCTCGCCTGCAAGCAGGACCAGGAAAAACACTGAGAATGTAAACTGATAGCATATAATTTTAACACAGTTTTCAAATACCACAGAAACCAGAGGAGTGGGTGAGGGTGAGTTCTCCTACCTTCCCCAGAAGAGGCAATAGTAAGAACTTTGGAGAAAGGGGACAAACTCTGTAACGTCCTAAAATTGTCAACTCTTTTCTAGGATCACTCGTCTCTTGGTCCACCAGACTCTTTATTGCCTTGGAAGAAGAGAGACAACTAATGACCGGGCTGGAGTTGTAAGTGGAACCCACCAGACACAGAACTAAGTTATTATTGGTGGGACGGGGGGAAACAGACTACTTGAAGCACAGTGTACAGCTGCGAGAAAATGCCAGCTGGTGAGGCCAGCCCTGGATATATTCCCACCACCTCATAGATTTGCTGCACAAAATGAGCTATGTTGCTATTAAGTCTGGCACTGATGTTGCCTGGGGAATTTCGCTGTGTATAATTTGGGGCTGTTTTGTTTCATTTGTAACCTGTATAATCTGCATCCAGATTCCATGATCAAAAACATATTGATGGAAAATCCGGACCAGTTCAGTTTTATTCTGTTGTTTTCTACATAGGTTTTTATAGTGCTCTCAGCACCGTAGCATCTGAGCACCTGCTAGTGCTGCATTAAGCAACTTGACTAACATCCAAATATTCAGTTCTTTGGAAAATCGCCTAGAAATATTTACCTTAAATATTTTATTCACCATGTGACTTTGCATTCATTTAGCTACGTGAATTATTTAATACCATGAGTAACCCTGTTGAAGCCCATCAGTTGGATGCCCAACATGAGTAGAATTATGCATATTTGCAAGATCAGGGCCTTAGATTATACATTTTGGTGTGATGCATCATTACCTGAAAATATTTGGCAGTGCAACAATACTTGCTCAGCCTGCAAAAGAAAATACAACTATTTATATTTAATGTTCATTTGTCATGGTCTTTGAAAGTCAGACTGTAACACTCAAAATGGAAAACTCAAGATAATTCCTTCTGAACTCGGCTCAAGTCTAGTGCCTAGAACTGGGGACATTGAGTCAGAAGATTTGGATACTAGTCCTGGTGTTATCATGGACTTGCTTAGTAACCTTTGGGCAAGTCGCTTCATCAATCTGTGCCTTATTTTCCCTAGCTGTAAGGTGGGGATGATCAATGTTCCTGCACTATCTTTTGCTAAGTGCTTCGATATCTATCGATGAAAAGCAACATGTAAGTGTAAACCATTTTAAATTCTTAATATTATTCTATCATCAATGAAGAAGCAGTAAAAATTTGCCCTCTTGTGTCAGGAGAGTGCATCAGGATCCTCTTCTCCATTCTCAGACTAACGGGAGAGCGGGGCAAAAGAGAGTTCCAACCTATCCTTCCACTGAATGATTGACCATGAGACCAGCTAATGGATTTAGTGAGGTTGCACAGCCCTGAGGAGGTCTGGTCAACTATCTTCAGGGTAGGGGTCTTATGACCCCCACACCCCCTGCACTTATACTCTTAGTATGCAATTGGGAGTAGAAGGAAGTCATTGCACCATTAAGGAGCATTGTAGAATGACATACCACCTGTCTGTCCATTACCTTAGCCATCCTAGAGTTGGCTTGGCTGCTCCCACAACATCTTCTACTGACCTACATCTTCTATTCATCTTCTACTCACACAGGTTTGTGTCTGATGTTGCAGTTTGGGACTGTGCTTGTGAGGTGTAACCCCTCCCTTCATCTCCAGCTGAGTCAGCAGAGATATAAAAGCATCAGTGGAGAAGGTCCTGCAGGGAGATAAGTTAGATTGTATTTGCTAGATAGCCAAAACTGGCATCAAACTAGAGAAAGACACAAAGCTTGCCCACCTGCTGTTAATGAATGCACTCATCCTTTGTTATCTTCCTCAACACCTTTAGCCCCAAAGATGCAAGTAGACAAAGTAAAGGATTTGTGGTCTGGATGAAAAATAAAACTCTAAAGGCTACTAAAGCAGAAACATCCCCTAAGTTATCTCTCTGTTCATTAGGACACTACTTATAATAGCGCAGGCCATTCAAGATGGAGAGGCTGTCATCATTTCTGTTATGCGCTCCTGCTGTATACTATATTTTTATAATAGATGGAAGAAGGAAAACTCATGGTACCTTGACTTTTAAGTACTGACAGGGTTTTATCAAAAATACATAGACTCTTCTTTTCTTTATTATTATTATTACTTGTATTTCAATAGCTCCTAGAAGCCCCAGCTGAGATTGGGAGCCCATTGTGCTATGTACTGAAGATCTTACAGTCAAAATAGACAAGACAGACAGAAGGCGAGAGGGAAAACAGAGATGATGCGACTTACCCAAGATCACACAGCAGATCAGTGAACAGAGCCCTGTCTGTTGCCTCTTAGTCTAATGTCCTACACTCTACCCCAGATTCTCTCTCTCCTTGGGGCTTGTTATGACTTCCATTTGACCTGGTACCCAGGATGTACTATATATAGTTAGCTTTCTTTTCTTTATGGGAATGGGGGAAAACCAGGACACTTTCTGTGATGATTAAAAAGTAACATTTTTTCAGCAAAGAAACGTTTCCTTTCCAGAGCTGAAGGTGAATAAAGGAAAAAAAAAAAGTTAATTGAAAAAAGCCCCTGACTGTGACAGATTCTAAACTGCCAGCTTTAGTCTTACAATTCTATCATTCTGCTAAATACTTTGCAATTATTTACCTCCTGTATTTTGTGTTCATTGTTAGTGCCTAGTCTCATTTAGAACAATTACGACTCATTCATTTGATTATTTTTCTTGTATGCTGCAGCCCGGCATCCCTATCTCTATCACTTCTCTGCACAGTACTTGTCTTTGTTCTTTTCAAAGTTACCTTTTAGCAACCTTCAGGCTCAAAGTTACCATGCTTAAGAATTATAATTTTCCTCTTCAGAGACTTGCTGGATTTTTATGCTCGGAACATTAAAACCTCAGTCTTCCTTTTTTTTTTTTTTTCAGATGCTTATTAAATTCAGTTTTAACTAGAGATAGGCATGAGCCATAAAGCTCAATTCTAGAGAGGGAGAGTGCTCCAGTAGTTAGAATTCCAACCTGGGGCCCAAGAGAGTTGGTTTCAGTTCCCAGTTCTGCCACAGACTTGTTGTGTGACCTTGGACAAGTCACTTAGTCTCTATGTCTCAGCTCTGCAGCTGTAAAGAGGATAATATCACTTTGCTGTCTCATGGGGGTGTTGTGATAGGAAATACATCAAAGATTGTGAGATGCTCAAATTGCACAGCATAAGAACCAAAGATAGCTAGATAGATCTGAATTTTCCCCAATTTTAGGAGTGTGCATGTGAGCAAAGGGTGGAAGTAATATGTATTTGTTTTATAGTTGTATGTAAAAGCCCCAGAGGGGATTGGATCCCCATGGTAAAATAAATGACAGGCCCTGTGTCAAAGAGCTAGGAATAAACCACAAGTTCATGAAATACAACAGGGGAAGCCATGGATGTCAATAAAAGAAATACAAGGTTGCATATTTCCTTCCCCACACACTGGACATTCCAGTCTAGAGATGTTCCTAAAACACCTAAATGTGAAAATCCTAATTTAAGTTGCATGGGGGAGCAAGAACTTGGCCTCCAATCATTTGAGTCATATTCATGGTACTTGAAAATCATGAGTCCATGCTTACCAGGGTTACAAGCTAGTCAAGGGACTTTAAGTGATTCTTATTGTACTGTTTGTGTTCCACTGTCCTGTACCAGATAGAATCAGAACTGCTCAACTTTGTATCGTAGACTCTGTACTGATAATAGTACTTCTCCTTCCACTCAAGTTGTAAGCGCCTTTGGTTTTGGAGCAGGAGGATCTGAGCTCTATCCTGCTGTTTCATATGCAATCGTTAATGGCCATTGAGTGCATCCCGGTGACAAGTGGGACTCAGCAAAGTTGGTAAAGAGTTTAGTGGGGAAAGCTAAATGTAAGAAAAGAGCCTGAAAGGGGAAAGAGAGATTACTTAATTAACAGACTCAAGCAGGAGATTCCAGACATACGAGGCAGGTATGAGAAAAAGGGGCTGATTGAAGTTTAAGGGAGCAGCAAGGAGAGTTTAATTAGTAGCACGTGAGTGTTAGAGTAAGGGGCATCTGGTGACAAGAATCACCATAATTAAACCTCTCTAAACCCATTTACCATAATTAAGCCTTTATGAACTCATATACCCACTGAGATACCACTAGTACCTAAGTAACTCCCGCAATATTAGTATTTTATTTTAGCCATAGCTATTATAATGACCCAAACCAAAAATAACTGCAATCTGGAAATGCTTCTGGCCAGTTGATTTTTTTTTTTTTTAGCACTCACAGTCATTAATATCACTGCATTCAAATGCGACTCATTATTGCAATCATCTGCTTCAGAATGCAGTCATGTGGTAAGTGTTCCACATGAGGAACATTATTTCTATTGTTCATCTCCTTCAGTTGTAAAAGGCCAAAAATGGATGCTTTATCTATGTGAGATAATAAAATCAATTGGAGTCCCAATTTTGTTTTAAAGTAGGAGCTTAATTTTTTTTAAGTGAAGTTGATCTAATATGAGGATAGGAAAACAATTCTCCCAGACTTCAATTTCTTGCATGGCTGCACAAAAGTTTTCTGCCACCTATCGTCTACTGTAGATTTAGCTGGAATTCAGCCAGGATGGATCCTCTTACAAAACCACATCTATCCATTTTTGAAAGACTTGACACCAAACCTAGCCACGGGGGCAACTTAATCTTATAAATGCTTCCTTGTCTATACACCAAGTTAATCCAATTTAATTAAACCAATGCAAACACCCTTCAGTTTAAGAATGGTTTGTTTCAGTTGATCTTAAACCTGTTTATAGTTAGCGGAAGCTAACCAAAATAAACCTGGTTTAAACTGTGCTCTTGCACTGGTTCAACGAAGTCAATTTGAAATCACATGGGGTGTTTAACCAGGATTCTGGATCTAGATTAGCTCTTCCTTTGATTCCACTCCTGACTATACTTATTGTTTCAGCATACATACGCTTAGATGTCCTTCCCCTTACTTTTTTCTTTTTCCTTTGATCACCAGTTAACGGCACTTTTGAACACAGCTTTGATTTTAGGGGATGTAGTAGACAAGCATGGATAAAATAATACATCATATGAACAGTGCAGTTCTGTGAAAACAGTTTGGAATTAAAAGCAAAGATGTGAGGCCAATATTTTCAATAGCTGGGGCAGATGCAAGGAAAGGCAGGAGCTGTGTGTCCAGGGAATTTACACGTGAGAGATTTATTTTTCACCATGTGCATAAATAGCATTATTTAGCTCTTTGACGTGATACCCCTGTCTTTTTCTGCAATGTATCTTGGTGATCTCAGCTTGTCTGTCCTGGAATCCTGTAATTTTTCTCCTCTCATTTACTAAGAGTTTTTTAAAGTATTTCCCCACAAGTGTTTGCCTATGTTTCCAATGCACGTGGGTAACAATAAGAGAGCCCTCTCATTATTAAATGAGGGCCAGATCCAAAGCCCATTGAAGTCAATGGCAAGGCTCCCAGGCCCATATCCCCAGAGGCTTTAAGCACCTTCGTTTGGAAGGTTGTGACATAACACCACTTTCTTGCTTAAATCCAGCACCTTAACACACAAGAACCAAAACCAGAGAGAGAGACATCTCCCTAAGGCAGAGATGCACAATTCATCCCCACCTTGCTTTAAGCCAAAATCAATAGGATTTAGGCACCTAAACATCTTTGAGGATCTCAGCCCCACTAACTTCAATGGACTTTGGATAAAGTCCTTATGGCTTAATTGTGTTTTAAAGGTCAGAGGGCAGCATTAATGGTGTTTGACTGTTCCACTAAAAGCCCTTGGCTTAAAAACCTATTAATTGTTTCTTTTAGACTAGCTTTTGCCTTCCTTGGATACCTGTACTGCTTCTGTGGTGGGGGTTCGGGACCCGTAACTAGGATTTTTGCCTCATTTCATTTTATTTTTGGCCCACACCTTTTGGTGATTTTTTTGCAATTGCTAGAACTTTTGGAGTTCACGTGGGCCACTTCAGTTTTTTAGATGTCTTAAGGGCTGCTATTTGGTAGCTTGCTGAAATCTTTACTGGTTTTCAGGATGTGCCAGGAAGCATTTTACATAGAATCCCATTAGCAAAGTCAACTAACACTTAATTTCTTTAAACATTAAGTTTTAGGCTTTTTTTTAGATTTATTAAACCAAATTGCCCTTTTTTTTTTTAACCGATACCAAATACTTTTGCGAAAGGGAACAATACTTTCTGCCTCATTGAACCCCTGTAAGGTCTCAATTCCAGCCAGAGGGCCAAACAGGTTCTTTTTCTGGGTACTAATTAGGGAATAGATGGCGCTTGTATTTAGCCACAACTTTTGTCTGAACACCTCTCCTTTAAACTCCACATAAACTGTGAATCACCCCCATCCATTGGAATCCAAATGTGCTATTATTGGGGGAACTAGGGGTGCCAGGTCACTCTACAGAGAGGCAACTGGCAACGGCAGTAGTGGAACTCTTGGAGGTTTCCCTTTGAGCTTAGCCATCTTTAACAATAATTCAGAAATGGGCGGCCTATTTTTTTTTCTTTTTCAGATCATACCTCAGGAGCTGTTTTTCATTTTTTATTCGCCTGGTATCAAGAGCTCTGATTCGACCCTTGAAGGGCCTGTTGGTGGTTTTTGCCCTCCTTGTGGCTAGCATTTGGGATGGTAACTGCAGCTACCTTGTCAAATTTCTTTTTAGGAGACTGAATTTCCTTCTGGAGCTCAGAGGCCTTCTTAGTGCTAGCCTTAATGTCTCTTAAGAGAACTTCCTCTGGGCCAATACCCACCAGGGCCATTCGAATCATGGGAAGAAACCCTTAGATCAAAGCCCATTTAAATTAATGTGACTAATATACAGGATGTTATGCATTAGTTAACTCAGAGTATATAAATGCCAATCTTTTCTAAGCCACATAGCTTTCTGGTCTTTCCCTCACTTGTCACTTCTCTTTTTGGAATATTACCATAAGACTTTTCCCCAAGAAAAGAGCCTTTAATATTTTCCCTGGTCATTGAATATGCCTTTGGACACCATCATCTCCAGGAAGGGTCCCTGCTGGATACTATAAGAAATCTCTGCAAAAATCCTCAGAGGTCATACATTTCCTGACCAAAGCCATCACATCTGTTGGAGTAAGTCTAGGAGTGCCAGCCATCCTTGCCAGCCATCCCAAGGCTGTGTTCTGGTTAAACGGGCCAACTGATGTCCCTGCAGCCCTAACCTGATATGGGGAAAAGGGCCTAAGCTCTTCTGTTCCTCCCCTCCTCTGATGACCCTGTTTTCGTACTGAGGTGGTCATTATGGAGCTGTGGCCTGGGGCTTCCACAACTCTTCCAGTGTTTCAAGCAGAGGACCACACTGGGATTGCCTGGAAGTGCCCAAGGGAAAAAGGAAGCTCATGGGCATTATCCATCTCATAATCATAATGAGAAGAATACAAGTCAAGATCCTCTTCCCACACACCCCCAGGCTACAACTCTCTCTGAGGGTAGCCACTATTCCATTTTGCTCTCCCAACATGGCTCTGGGAGCACAAATTTGTCTCTTACATTCCCCATGGTCCGCCTGAGTTGTAAAATGGGATCCCTGTATTACGGCTCTAAAAGCGTATTCACTCTTTCTGATGTTTTAACACCACTACTTTCTGCTCCATCCTATTGATTTTTTTCCCCTCACTGTCACACACTTGCTTCTGCATGGCTGCTCGCTGCGCTGCCTGAGTGAGGGTTGTGGCTCAGAGGGTATTGGATTCTGCCTGCAAATTAACATTTTTTGCATGTTTGTTTAACCTCAAGAGGTTTAGAACATTTCAATAGGTTTAAAACATCCCACATAATTACCTAAAGTCGGAGACGGTATTGAGTAATTAACAGCATGTCAATGATGGCCATTCGCTTCCTGGTCAGGGAGTAGGGTGTCAGGGGAAAAAAATGTCTTTCAAGATAGTTTCAGAGAATGGCTTTAAAGTACACTTTATTATTTAAGGTTTTTTTTTACAACTAGCTTTTGCAAGACTGTAGGCCCAGGCTCCGAGGAAGGCCACAGCACCTTGGTTTAGGGGAATAAGCAGTGCCGATTACAAGTCTTTAGCCCTGGCCCCCAGCAGGGCAGGCTTCCCTCACTGTCTGTAGCCTTCTGGCTCTCACATAGGGCAGGGCTGATAAGGAATCCATAGCCCAGGCCTTCCGACAGGCAGTTTATTGCCCCCGGCCCTCAGGTGGGGCGGGGCAGGTGAAGCAATCTATAGCCCCCGGCCTTCCAACAGGCAGGCTAGCAAGCAGTCTGGTGGCCCCAGCCCTCAGGCAGGCCGGGGCAGGCCAAAGCAGTCTGTAGCCTCCGGTCTTCAGGTAGGCGGGGTTGGTAAGTTTGGTATCCTCTGGCAGGCAGGTTCAGAGGAGCCAAGCACTCCTGGGGTGGCTAGGGAAGGGGGGGAGAGGGACGCAGGCCCACCCAATTCCACTGCGTCCCAGCCCAGGGCCCTATCAGTAGCAGGTCCAGGAACTCCTCAGGGTTGTCAGCGGAGGGCAGCTCATCTAGGTTGCAGGGTCCCAGGGGGTCCTCTGGCAAACCAGGATCAGTCCACTTTTGTGGGTCCCTGACATCGGGCAGCTCCTTCAGGTCAGGGCCAGCCTCAGGTGGTTTCTCCCACCCAGCAGTCTCGGGTAGCTGCTCCCAGCTACTAGGGTATGGCAGCCCTCTCCAGTCACTCGGGCCGAGCGACCCAGGCAGGCCTTGAAGGCTCCAGTCACTGGGGCGGTTGCTCCGCATAGCCGCAGGGCCTGGGTCAGGCCCAAACTGCAGCCTCAGGGACAATACGTCTGTCTCCAGCAGCAGCTTCCCCCTAACAGAGCTGCTAGACTGGCCTTTTATACTGGCTTCTCCTGTCCTGGCTCCACCCCTTTTCTCCCGGGATATTTGGCCTGAAGGGCCTTGTTCTGCTCAGCAGGGGGGTTGCATCTTGTCCTCAGACCCAGGCTCTGAGGAAGGCCACAGCGCCTTTCTACAAGGACACATAACCCCTTCCTGTTTTTTTTCATTAGTTGTCCCCCGTAATCAGTTGTATCCTGGGCTCAGTGACGCCTCCCCTTAGGCTGGGGGAGAGGCCTTTAGCAGTGGGCAATGGGCGCCCACTTCCCAGGTTACAAATAGTACAAAGACACATCACTCAGAGTGACCCCTACAGAATGATTACTTCTCCTAACTTTAATAAACTACTTATGAATAAAATATTCCTATCAATCTTAGCCATCATAAGTTCTGTATTAAAGATGCCAAAACTTAAGGTCTTTTTACCTATTTTTAATTTTTTTTGTTATAATTTGTTGACTTTTTAAGTTTTGATTAGCAGAAACTGCAAGCCTGCTGTCACTATTTGTCCTTGCCTGCAACAGCTCCACTTCTCCCAATTAACTCTTCACTATGTGATGTTCTATTTTCTTAATTAATGGTTGGTGAATGCACACAATATGGCTTCAATTAGCTTAGTCAAATTCTGGGATAACAATCCCCTCAATTCAGGGGTAACACTGACAGGTATTTGTCTAAACTGCTTTTAAAAACCTCCAATGACAGAGATTCCATAACCTCCCTAGGCAATTTACTCCAGTGCTTATCTACATGACAGTTAGGAAGTTTTCCTTAATGTCCAACCTAAACCTCCCTGATGCAGTTTAAGTCTAATGACTTGTCCTATCCTCAGAAGTAAAGAAGAACAATTTTTCTTCCTCATCCTTGTAACAACCTTTTATGTGTTTGAAAACTGTTATCACATCTCCCCCTTCAGTCTTCTCTTCTCCATACAAAACAAACCCAGTTTTTTTTCAGTCTTCCCACATAGGTCATGCATTTTTGTTGCTTTTCTCTGAACTTTCTCCAATTTGTCCACATCTTTTCTGAAATGTGGCGCCCAGAACTGGGCACAATATTCCAATTGAGGCCTTACCAATGTGGAGTAGAGCAGAAAAATGATGTATTATGTCATACTTACAACATTCCTGCTAATAAATCCCAGAATTATGTTTGCTTTTTTTGCAACACGGGTACATTGTTGACTCATATTTAACTTGTAATCCACTAGGACCCCCAGACTCTTTTATGCAGTACTCCTTCCTACGCAGTCAGTTCCCATTTTGTATCTATGCAGATGATTGTTCCTTCCTGAAGTGAAGATCTTCACATTTGTCCCTATTGAATTTCATCCTATTTACTTCAGATCATTTCTTCAGTTTGTCCAGATCATTTAAAATGTTAATCCTATTCTCCAAAGCACTTGCAACCCCTCCCAGCTTGGCATCGTCTGCAAACTTTATAAGTGTGATTATCTCTATGACATTATCTAAGTAATTAATGAAGATATTGAACAAAAGTGGATCCAGGACTGATCTCTGTGGGACCCCATTTGCTATACCCTTCTAGCTTGACTGTGAACCACTGATAACTAGTCTCTGAGAATGGTTTTCCAACCACTTATGCATCCACCTTATAGTAGCTCTATCTAGGTTGTATTTCCCTAGTTTGTTTATGGGAAGGCCATGCGAGAAGTATCAAAAACCTTACTAAAGTCAAGATATACCACATCTACCATATCCCCCCATCCACAAGGCTTGCTGCCCTGTCAGAGAAAGCTGTTAGGTTACTTTGAGATGATTTGTTCTTGACAAATACATGCTGATTTTTTACTTATTATCTTGTAGGTTGTTTCAAATTGATTGCTCCGTATCTTCCGGGTACTGAATTTAAACTGACTGGTCTGTAATTCTCTGGGTTGTCTTTATTCCGAGACTGTGCAGATATTGCTTAAACTCACATGAATTCATCTGCAGGCTCAGGGCCATAGTTTGAGACACAGCTCCTCCAGTGATGCCCAAATTAGATAAATAGTCTAGTGGTCTGAAGTTGGACCAGTGCTTAATTTGTGAGCCCTGGCACCTCTCAGCTTTGGCAGTTCATAGCCTCAGTAGCTCTGGGCTTGCTGCATCAGTTATGAAAGTAAAAATTTGTTTGAGCCCTGGCACCGCATTCATTACAAATTAAGCACTGAGTAGAACCAGGAAGTTTAGACTTCTAATGTTTCTGTTCCTGTTTCTGACACCTTCTCCCTCACATTCAGCTCTTTTTAGTTGCTTGGTAAAAATAGGTTTAATACTTACCGTTTGCACAAGGGGATAATCTTTAATACGGATAAAGTGTTTTGAAGCTACAACATGTTGTAATAATATGTAGCAATTCTATAGCTTCTTCCATGTTCTTAAAAGTATTGTAATACATCATAATATACATTTTAATTATTTTTAATGATTAATGGTTACTTAATTATTATCCAGTACAGATCAACTTTCTTGACCATCTAAGTCACTTTAAAGCTGCCGAACTGTTGGCAAGAGATTCTGGAGAAGTCCTTGATGCTAGAAGCTCCTGTATACCAAGTTCCATCTTGAAGTGGAATTTTATGGGCATGTTATAAACCTCTTGAAAATATGGGAAATACTGACAAGAGCTTATATGCAGCAGCTCTGCAAGCATGATTCATGGAATTTACTCTTCTCAAAGTGCTTTATAGTCTCTCTCTTTCTCTCTCTCCAACAGCAAATGAAAATACTAGAAAAATTCAGACTTAACTCTTCAGGCTCTGAGATTCACTTTTTAAACCAGCTAAAGAGGAGCTGAAGTATTTTTGGCTTCAATTTTAATGAAATGGCTTTGGTCTCTAAGGGTATATCTCTAGACTAAGAGATGTGGTCAAAGTTAGAGTTAGAACCCCAACATTACCTTGGCCTTTTTTTTTTAAAGTGTAGATGTAGGTTAACGCCTTTTATCTCCGTTTAGCTAGTCCAGGTGCACACCAGGGATCCCGACAAACCTATGCTGTCAGCTTCTCCCCATTGCCCTATTCCCTTTCAACGCTTGCCTTCTCTTTGTTTCTCCCTTCCTCTCATCTTAATTCTCTCCCTCCCTTCCAGCTCCTTTCCATCAACCTGCACCTGTAGCATGAGACCCCAGTATGAAGGAAAATCCTCCCATGATTCCACTTGCCTCTCCAATCATTACCCTTCCTCTTACATTGGGGCTCCTCAGTGGTGCTCTCTACTCCCACTGCAATAACATCCTCTCTTTTCATGTAATGGCTTGCCAGGCACTGACCCATGTCTAATGTTCACTGTGCTAGCACATGCTTGTACTGTTCTGTCCTGCTCTCCCTGCCCCTTATTATATTCTGGTGCAATCTAGATTGTAAAATCCTGGGGGTTCTGATCCAGCACTCACTCAAGGCAATGGAAAAAACTTCCAATGGCAATGGGTATTGGATTAAGTTTTGGGGCATAGAGCCATAGACTATTATTTTAAGGAGTGTTTGCTTAGTGCCTAGTTCACTGGGGTAGTTGATTCTCCTTGAGGGAGTGGGGTCTTGACAATAGGTAGGCTACTGGTGTTCTGTGACCGTAACCTATCATGGTGACCAGTATTGTTTCCTTGTATTCTCCTGTCAGCATTCATCTTTTGCCTTTTGTGTAATACTTAGATTATAAGCTCCTTGGGGACAGGGACTGTCTTTTAATTATGTGTTTATACAGCACCTAGCAAAATGTCTGCCTAGACATGCAATAATAAAAATAATATATAATTAACACTCCATTACAAGACTAATAATAATAAGAAATAATATTTTTCCTGAACACCTGCAATGTATTTTCCATTCTTTCCACTCCACTGAAAATGTTCTTCACACAGCTACCAGCAGAGGTGGCCAAATAATTCACAGTAACTATTTTACTTGATACATTTACACTTTTTTTTCCTGTTTGAAGAATGCTTACAACAAGATACCAGTCTCCTTAGACTTTCCCATTAGCTTGATTATTCAACAATGTGTATTTTATTATCGGTTTACATTGTGGTAGCACATAAAAGACTGCAGCCAGGTTTGGCCTCATTGTTCTAAGTGCTGTACTGATAGATGTATGTAATTTATATAATATTTATTTATATACATAATTTTGGGGAGGAGTTTTGTTTTTACCATTCTCATTTATTTACAAACAATTCACTGTGATAGGTGAGCTTCAAGACTGAACCATGTTTGTTAGTTGTATGTACACGTCACATGTATTGTTTCTGTTTTCTGACCAGACAAGTCCAACTTTTAGAACCAGAGAGAGGGCATAAAAAACTCCCTGAGCTTTGAATCGCTCATTATTTATTATTATTATTATTTGTACTGTGGTAGGACCTAGAGTTGTGGTCACAGACCAGGACTCATTGTGCTAACACAGAACAAAAAGGTGGTCTCTGCCCCAAAGAACTTGTCATCTAAGTAAGCAGGGAGATAGCAGTTTTTAAGGAGAGGTAGCAGATGAGCTGATTAAAGATTTTTCAAAAAATGTAAAACCTTTTTAGGTCTCACAGGCCTTGGCCAGGGCATCAACTCTAGAAAAATTAAATTACTGTAAGGTTTATTGATTGGATGCAGAGTTTACATTTGCTTTTGGCCAGTTACATTTGCACAAAATAACTGCATGTGCGTGCATAGCCCTAGTTGCAAAAAGGAGCTGTCAGTTCTTTATCTGGGTTATTTAATCACTGCTGTCTAAGGTCTCTAACAAGGGACTTGGGGGATACTTTTACGTGTAATATTTACTACAAATATATTGAAAGCATTGTATGATTTGGCCTGCAATTGTAAGCAATCACTATATTCCCTGATATGAAGATTGGGCTGGATCTTGCATGGTGCCAAGTACTCTGGCCCTAACCCAGCAAAGCACTTAAGCACATGCTTCACTTTAAGCAGGGGGTGGTCCCACTGACATCAAGAATATTACTACATTGATGGGACTATGCACATGTTTAAAGAGAAGCATGTGCTTAAGTACTTTGCTGGATTGAAGAGTGCATAGAGGGGCTGATCCAAAGCCAGTGGAAAGACACTCATTGACCTCAGTAAGATTTGGATCAGTCCCTCCTAATCTTTGCAGAATCAACCCCTAATTGCATGGGTTGTGTGTACAGTTCGAGCTGTGAAGTGTGTAATCTCACCCTGCTGCTACGTAGCAAACTTGATGAAAAGTTTTAGGAACATTCTGCATCTGATGTGTCAAGCAGTGGCGCACCACATACCAACGAAACCACTTAAAGGATCTGATCCAGTGGTAAATTTGGGAGATTGAACTCTTCACCAAAAGCCATCAAGTCGGTTTTGAATTTATGACTGGGTGAAAAAAGTGTGCCCAATTAAAATTATCAGGACACTTTTTGTACTTGCGTAGCTCATAAATGAATATCAAAGGCTTTATCCTTCAATGAAAACAATTGTCCTTGTCATGTTTAAACTAAAGAAATATGTTTCAAAAATAAAAAGTTGTAAACAAAGTTGGGAAAATACTGCAAAATAATATACTTCCACATGAAGTTGCTCATATTTTTAAAGAAACGAGTTCTGGTTGTGTACAAGATTGTGTTGAATAGATGATCCAAAGCCTATTGAATCAATGAGAGCCATTTCATTGAGAGTAATAGGCTTTAAGATGAGGACAAAAGAAATATGCAATGCAAGCTTAAAAATATGTTTTAGATGAATATGCAAATAAAACTGGTTCTCTCCAATACTTGCAGAAATGTGGCAAACTTTTGTTGTTGTTGTTGAGTTTGCCCAACTTTGTTTATAACCAGAGCAGGTCTGAAAATGATTTTGGCTTTCTTCCTACAGAAAATTTCAAACTTTTCATAAAAAAAATGTTTTCGTTTTTGGTCCCCCAATTTTTGTGTTTTAGGCATCTGGTTTTCCAATTAAATGAAAAGTTTTTGAAGAAAGCAAATGTTTTTGGCAATTTTTTTGTTTTGTTCTTTGTTTAATCAAAATCACAGTTTCCTGTTTTTAAAAAAAGTTGATGGAATATTTTCACCCAGTTCTACTATATAAACCTTTTATTTCTGAACGATTTTTCTTTAATTTAAATGTAACAAAGGCACTTTGCTTTCATTGAAGAGAAGGGCATTGATATGCATTTGAGCTATGCATGTACAAAAGGCAGTCTGATCTTTTTAATTGGACACATATTTTCCCACCCATTCATAATTCAAAGCCAGCTGGATGGATTGTGTTGAAATATTCATCCTCCAAAATTTATAGTGGAGATGAGGTAAGCATAATTTTTTTCAAGCCCTCACTCCCAAAATGTTTGTGTTATGAAGAAATGGAAAAAAAAGTTTGAAACAAAATGGGTTTCAATATCTATTTCTGGTGGTTGTGAGATGTCTTTTACTTTGAAGGCTGAATTTCATATTCCTCAGTATTGGTGGAAGTGCACTAGCTAGTGAGTGTCTCAATCATTGTTAAAAGACAAATTTTACATTTATAAAAAAAGAGCTAGACTTTTTTTTTTCTTATTTTGGAATATCACAACTAAGCTTTCTGCTCTTGCTTTCCTTTTTTTAACTCTTTGCACTTCTCCTTGAAAGAGCTTCTACGTTAGAAGTGGCTTTCCACAACTTCTGTATATAAATATTAAAGTCCAAGTCCCTTGCTTTTTAAAGTATGACAGAAAAATACACTTTAAGATGAATCTAGGCATCCAGAAATGTAGGAAGCTGCCAATCCAGTTTATCCCTCAGATGCATGTCCACGTAAGCCTGGCATGCTCAGAAAATATAGTTTGGAAATCAATATGAAATTGGACAGGAAGCCATTAAAATGATGCATTCCCAAGACCTGGTGTGAGTCAAAAATCTAGCCCTGAATTTTGTACTTAAAAGGAGACTACAGGGATACAGGCTTGTAGTGTGATCAGAGGAGAGGAGAAAGGAAGGAAATCAATACCTGATCTTAAGTTTCAATATCATTATAAAACAAATGGAGACAAACACAAGCAATCTGTCTTAGATTTATATATATATATATATATATATATATATATAAAGATTCAAAAAACCCTGACTCTGAATATTTACACTGTTAGGAAGAAACTTAGGTTAAAAAAAATCAAATCAAAGCATTCCTAAGGCTTCCATTTAAACAATTAGGGCCTGGTTTTCTGAAAAGTTAATCATGCCCCAAAAGGATGTAAAGCTCTTTTGTACAAGCTGTTAGCACAGTTGTGTGTGCCTCAAGTATTTGCATATCCAAATGGACAGCTAAGTCTCCAATTTTCAAAAGATCTTAACGGAGTCAGGTACCAAATTCCCATGGAAATATAAACATCTATACCCCGTTAGGCTCTTCTAAAATAATATTAATCTAAAAGCACAGTTGGTCATTTGTACATGGAAATAGTCAGTTTCTATATGCATTCAAGATATTTGCATCTGCAGATTAGGTGCACAATTGTTCATTAGCAAAGGCATTTCTGCTCTTGACACTTTGAAAACTGAGGAACCTAGTCATTATTTCCAGTGTATTGAAATTAAGAGCCACATAATCTTGGAAGTAATGCGCGTGGAGAACTGCCAATGGAATTTAAGAGTGATAAGGTGGGTGAGGGAATATCTTTTATTGGATCAATATCTGCTGGTGAAACAGACAAACTTTCAAACTACACAGAATTGGTTTTTCAGGTCTTTAATCAATGGAATTTGGTCAATTTACAAGCAGACCTACATATTTTGACTTCTTTTTTTTAAAAAGGGCTATCTACACTAAATTTGACCATTTTGTTCTTTTGACTTGCTAGAATGAGCCTACTCAAAATTCTAGGCATACAAACAAATAATATCAGAACAAGAAGAGGGGAAACCAGTTGAGAGGAATTTGGGAGAGCAAACTTCTTGGGAGGTTTACATCCAATATTTTTTTACTCACATTTTTGTTGTTGGAAAGGTATTGTGAACATGGGGTGCCTGGACCTTGGGACTGGCACTTTTCCATTACAGAGAAGTAGAAATTAAAAAGGAATGTATAAATAAATGCTCACATTCCATCAATTCAGTCCACAAAACCCTTCCTAAATCCCCACTATACAATTCACTCCTATCAACCAATCTACTACAAATAGAATTCTCAAGCGACTCAAAACCCTTGAACTCATCCTTTTAAGGATTATAAAAGCCACATTACGTGCCCTGAAAGATCAACCAAACTAGACTGGAATTTTAAAAGGAAGCTAAGGAAATAAGGGGCTCAGATACCATTGAACTCCTATGTCTATCGTAGCCCTAGGCTATAACAGTGTTTTACTTATGTCTTGACTACACCGGCACACTAAGGAAAATTAATCCAAATTAACTAAAGTTGTGAATTTGAAGTGGATTAGTTAAACTGCATTGAATTCCTTTGGAAGTGAAATAAGATAAACTGAATTGAAGCCACTTTAATTCTGAATGGAAAAGTCCACACAGAGGTTTAATATTGTTTAATAAATCCACTTTAAATGTAGAACTTTAGTTAATTTGAATTAACTTTCCTGAGTATCCCTGTGTAGGCAAGCCCTTAAATGATAAACTCTTTGGTGGGGGATAATCTTTTTGTCTGTGTTCATCTAATACCTGGTACAATGGGGATCTGGTCCATGACTAGGGCTTGTAAACCTCATGGTAATAATAATAGCTCAGTAGTATAGAATCATAGAGTTGGAAAGGACCTCAGGAAGTCATCTAGTCCAACCCCCTGCTCAAAGCAGGACTAACCTTAGCTAAATAATCCCAGCGAGGGTTTTGTCAAGCCGCAGTTTAAAAACCTCTAAAGATGGAGATTCCAACACCTCCCTAGGTAACCCATTCCAGTGCTTCACCAGCCTCCTAGTACTATGGTTAGAAACCATATTTATAGATTAATAGATTCCAATGCCAAAAGGCACTATTGTGATCATCTTGTATAACCTCCTGTATAACACAGGCTATAAGACTTCCCTTCAAAAATTCCTGGAGCAGACCTTTTTGAAAAACATCCAATCTTGATTTAAAAATCTCAATGGACAAATAATGGATTTTTTTTAGTTTTCTGGAAATTCAGAAAAAATAAAATAATTTTGGGTTGAGCCAAAACATAAATCTTTTCAAAATTTTCAGTAACTTCAATATTTAAAAAACAAAAATATTTTGGGTCAAATGGACCATTCTGTTTGACCCAAAACATTTTGTTTTATCCTGAGCACTTAACATTAGGTATATTTTTAAAGTAAAGTTAAAGGACATTTTGAAACAAAGTGTTGCAGTCATGTCGGTACCAGGATATGAGAGAGACAAGGTGTGTGAGGTAATATTTTTTATTGGAACATCTTCTGTTGATGAGAGAGAGAAGCTTTTGAGCTACACAGAGCTGTCCTTCTGGTTTGGGAAAGCTACTCCCAGCACCACAGCAAAATACAAAGTGCCTCTGGGTGGCTCAAAAGCTTGTCTCTCTCACCAACATAAGACAGTCCAATAAAAGACATTATTTCACCCACCTTGTCTCTCCAATTCTGAAATAAAGTCGTTTCTAATGGAAAAATCAAAGCATTTCATTTTGGAAATGCTGAAGCACAGTGTTTTGGGATTATTGGATGTTCACGGGGTTGCCAAGTTTGAATTTTTCATCAAGAAAAGATGTCAGAAATTTTCACCCAGCTCTAATATGGACACAAAGGTTATGCCTCCACTTGGAGCTGGGGAATGTGACTCCCAGCTCAACCAGACATACTCGTACTAGTTCTCATCAAGATAGCATGCTAAATATAGAAGTGTATCTGTAGTAGCACAGGCAGAGGCTTGGGCTAGCTGCCCAAGTATGTATCCACAGGGTCCAGGCAGGTTTGTACTCAGGATGTCTGACCACTCACCACTGCCCATGCTATCATGGCTACACTACTATGAATGCACTAGCTCAATGAGAGCTAGGGGAGTATCTCTCTTCAAGCTGGGAATCATATCCCCCAGCTCCAAATCGAGGCATACCCAAAGTGTATTGCAACTATGTTGGACTATACCCATGTTTGAAAACATGCTCATATGTGAAGACTAGCACTCCCTCAGTCTGGGTCTTCCACACTGCAGCAGCTTAAGCACCTGGCCATCCCCCTTTGGCTACGAACCACCTGCTGAGAAATATGGGGACTCTTTTCAGCACAGGGCCTGGGTCTTAAGGATCTACCCTTAATCCACCCTGACAGCTTCCTAATAAAGAGTTATGATGCTAGTGTGCAGAAATGATGGGTGGTTCAGGTTATATTGCCTGTAAATCACAGCTTAAGAGGAGAGAGACCTTAAAAGCATGCAATGGTGGTAAAAGGTAGCTCCACTGAATAGATATTACAATCTGTATTTTAAAATAAGCAGCCATTAGAAAGTAATGCCCCAAATGGATTGTACTTTTACTCTGTCCTCAGTCCTAGTGATTTTTGGATGCCCAACCTGAAATGTCTTAAATAGCCCTGATTTCCAAAGGGAGAGTGCTCAGCACTTTTGAAAATCGGGTCCCTTTATGGTGTCTCAAATTTAGCACAATAAATCAGGGTTCTCTACCATGGGTACTCATACTCTTGAGCAGTGGTCTTCCAGGGGGTACACCAACTCAAGTAGATATTTGCCTAGTTTTACAATAGGCTACATAAACAGCACTAGCAAAATCAGTACAAACTAACATTTCATATAGACAATGACTTGTTTATACTGCTCTATATACTATACATTGAAATGTCAGTACAGTATTTATATTCCAATCAATTTATTTTACAATTATATGGTAAAAATGAGAAAGTAAGCAATTTTTCAATAATATTGTATTGTGACACTTGTGTATCTTTATGTCTGATTATGTAAGTGGTACAGTAGTCTGGAAAGGTTGAGAACTGCTGCCCTAAATCACTAGTCATTGAAGATCTTGAAAAATAAGGACCCTTTATGTCTCAACTTAGTTCTCATGTGGGGGAGGAAAGATAGCCCAGTGATTGGATCACATACCTAGGCTTTAGATGACCTGGGTTCAATTCCTTGCTCTGCCACAGACTTCTTATAAGACTTAAAACAAGTCACTTAGCTTCTCTGAACTTCGTTTTCCCATCCTTAACCCAGTGCTATTATCCCTTTTTTTGTGTCCCTGACCATCTTGGCTAAGAGCCATTTTGATGGACCTGATTCTTTTTTGGACAATTATGCTTTTGGCCTTCACAACATCTCCTGGCAATTTATTCCACAGGTTGACTGTGCATTGTGTGAACTAGTACCTCCTTGTGTTTGTTTTAAACTTGCTGTCTATTAATTTAATTGGGTGACTTCTGATTCTTGTGCTATGGGAAGGGATAATTAACACTTCCCTAGTCACTTTTTCCACACCTTTCATAATTTTATAGATCTCTATCATATCGCCCCTTAATTGTCTCTTTTCTAAACTGAACATTCTACAGACCACTGTCCTCTGATTCCCCTGAGGAATACCAAAAGAAACTACACTGTCTGCTCATGAAACTCCCTGAAGAACACAGGAACAAATCTACACAGATACACCCCTAGATCTCCGACCAGGGATATTCTATCTGCTACCCAAAATCCACAAATCCGGGAATTCTGGACACCCCATCAACTCGGGCATTGGCATTCTTACAGCAGGGTTATCAGGCTATGTGGACTCTTTCCTCAGACTTTACGCTACCAGTACTCCTAGCTTTCTTTAGGATACCATCGATTTCTTGAGAAAAATGCAATCCATTGGTGATCTTCCAGAAAACACCATCCTGGTCACTATGGATGTAGAAGCTCTCTAACAAACATTCCACAGAAAGATGGGCTACTAGCCATCAGGAACAGTATCTCTGATAATGCCTCGGCACACCTGACAGCTGAACTTTGTGACTTTGTCCTCACCCACAACCATTTCAGATTTGGAGATGATTTATTTCTTCAAGTCAGTGGCACGGCTATGGGTACGTGCATTGCCCCACAGTATGCCAATATTTTCATGGCTGACATAGAACAACGGTTCCTCAACTCTTGTCTCAAAGTGCCCCTTTCTACCGACACTACATTGACAACATTTTCATCATCTGGACCCATGGAAAAGAGTCCCTCAAAGAATTCCACTGGGATTTCAACAATTTTCACCCCACCATCAATCTTAGTCTGGACCAATCCAAACAAGAAATCCACTTCATGGACATTACAGTGCAAATAAATGATGGCCACATAAACACAACCTTATACCAAAAACCCACTGACCGCTATACGTACCTAGATGCTTCCAGCTTCCACCCAGGACACATCACACAATCCATTGTCTACAGCCAAGCCCTAAGATACAACTGCATTTGCTCCAGTCCCTTAGACAGAGACAAACATTTACAGGATCTCTATTAAGCGTTCTTAAAACTACAATACTCACCTAGGGAAGTGAAGAAACTGATTGACAGAACCAGATGGGTACCCAGAAGTCACCTACTAAAGGACAGACCCAACAAGGAAAACAACAGAACCCCACTAGTCATCACCTACAGCCCCCAGCTAAAACCTCTCCAACACATCATCAAGGATCTACAACTTATCCTGGAAGATGATCCCTGACTCTCACAAACCTTGAGAGGCAGGCCAGTCCTCGCTTACAGACAGGCCCCCAACCTGAAGGAAATACTTACTAGCAACTGTACACCATACGACAGAAACATTAACCCAGGAATGTATCCTTGCAACAAACCCCGTTGCCAATTCTGCCCATATACCTACTCAAATGACACCATCAGAGGTCCTAACCACATCAGCCACACCATCAGGAGCTTGTTCACCTGAAAATCTACTAATGTGATATATGCCCTCATGTGGCAGCAATGCCCCTCTGCCTTGTACATTGGCCAAACTGAACTGTCTCTACGCAAAAGAATAAATGGACACAAATCAGACTTCAAGAATGGTAACATCCAAAAACCAGTGGGAGAGCACTTCAATCCCCCTGGACACTCAGTAACAGACTTGAAAGTTGCCATACTTCAACAAAAAAAATTCAAAACCAAACTCCAGCACGAAACTGCAGAGCTGGAACTCATATGCAAACGTGACACTATCAGACTAGGTCTGAATAGAGACTGGGAGTGACTAGCCCACTACAAAAAATAATGTTCCCTCTTTTGGCATTCACAGCTTCTCATCAACTGTTGCGAATGGGACTCATCCACCCTGATTGAATTACTCCGTTAACACTTGCCTGCCTCATTGTGATGTAACTCACCCATCCTTGCAGGTGTATATATATATATATACCTACTTAACTGAAGTATCCACTTCATGCATCTGACAAAGTGGGGTTCTGCCCACAAAAGCGTATGCCCAGATAAATGTGTTAGTCTTTAAGGTGCCACAGAACTCTCATTGTGTTGCTGAAAACAGACTAACATGGCTACCCCTCTGAAATCTGCCATTTTGTTGCCATCACCCAGTTTTGTAAGATTCCTTTGTAACTCTTTCATCAGCTTTGGATTTAACTATCTTGAGTGATTTTGTATTGTCTGCAAACTTTGCCATCTCACCATTTATTCCTTTTTCCAGATCATTTTTGAATATGTTGAACAGCACTGGTTCCAGTACAGATCCTTGAGGAACCCAGCTATTTACCCCTCTCCATACTGAAAACTGACCATTTATTCGCACTCTTTGTTTCCTATCTTTCAACCAGCTACTGATCCAATGAGAGGTCCTTCTCTTTTATCTCAAAACTGCTTACTTTGCTTACGAGCCTTTGGTGGGGGACCTTGTCAAAAGCTATCTTGTCAAATAGCATTTCACTGTCTCTGTGTAGTGTTGTGAGGATGAATGCATTACTGAATTCCAGGTGCTTAGATACTAGACTAATGAAGGCCATATAAATACCATAGGTAGAGAGCAGCCAGCTGGCTGGATGAAACTTCATTTCCAAAGATAAGCTTTGCACTGCTTGCTATCATTTACAATGACAGTCTATTTCATTGGATTAGAACAGTGGGGCAAAAAACCTAACTCATTTAAAAACTGAGCTTGATAAATCTATGGAGGCATAGTATGATGAGATTGCCTACAATGGCATGTGGCTCGTCTGTGATTGCTAATAGCAAATATCTCCAATGGAGAGAGATGGGACATTATGGGGGGCTCTGAGTTAGTACAGTGAATTCTTTCCTAGGTGTGGTGGAGCTTGCCAACATGCTCCGAGTCTATCTGACTGCTATATTTGGGATTGGGAAGGAATTTTTTCCCAGATTAAATTGGCAGAGACCATTAGCGTTTTCTACCTTCCTCTGCAGTGTAGGCCATAGGTCACTTGCTGATTTGAACTAGAGAAAAGGGTGCACTCCCTGTAACTTGAAGTCTTTAATTCATAATGAGAGGACTTCAGTAACTCAGCCAGAGGATATAGGTCTATTACAGGTGTGGGTGGCCTGTGAAATGGAGGAGGTCAGACTGGATGGTCACGATAGTCCCTTCTACCCTTAAAATCTATATATCTAAGAGATGAAAAATACCTCCTTGTTTTGAATTCCATCCCTTCCATCTTTTCTCTTCAGTCTTGTCTGGCAAATGATAGGGAGGTAAAATGAAGTCTGCTATTTGAATCTTAGCAGTAAAGATCCTGACTTTCTGGAATTTAGGGTCTGTTTGTGTATTAATTAATGTTTCACATTGTACTATTGGTATTCATGTTATTTTAAAATTCAATATTTAGTTGGTGTTTTTTATTAAGAATTATAATTTATTATTATTACCAAAACTAACCTGATTTAGATGGATGAGGAACATAACCAAATAGAAGGTTACAGTTTATAAAGCAGAAACATCTATATGTCACAGAGCATCTGCTTGATGCAAATAAAACCTGTTGCCATGTAATGTTTTTCTTAATGCAGTAAAATGTCATGACTTGTTTATATTAAAGCGGTGTTTTAGTCAAAGAGAAGAAGCATTCACTATTCATCAGGATTTTAGTTTAGTAAATTATTTGTCACCCTCACCAGAGTTCCCTTAGCACTGTCATCGTCCCATACTATCTGTTTAAAGGGAACCTTCATTTCGTCATATGTGGTCATTTTACTTTACTTTACAATTGTACTTATGTGGTCATTGAAATGCAGTCACTTCTAGGGTGGAACGTGGCAGCTGTTTGCTCAGGGAAGAATGGGACACAAGAAGAATAGCAAATTACTTATGTACAGGAATCATTTTACTGGATATTGAAATGCAGCCACCTTTAGGGTGGAACATGGCATCTGTTTGATCAGGGAAGAATGGGACACAAGAAGAATACTACTTCCATGTAAAACTGTATGGGAAATCTGTTAAGTCAGACATGTTCCAAATTAGAAATTGGCTAGAGTATCAGTGCGAATACCCCATCTCTGCTTAAAAGTGCCATAAATTCTTTAATGACCACAAGTCATCTAGGGCCTTGAATTTACATTGCACCAAAGGTGAGCACCTTCAGATGCCTAATGAGCCTTCTCAGAATGCTTGGATATTGATTCAATAATGATTCAATTAGTCAGATGGAAAAGTACTGGTAAGTTTCCATACGTAAGTAGCAAAACACATACTTGCAATCTAAAGGCCATAGGTGAAATCCTGTCCCCACTGATGTCCAAAGGAATCTTTCCATTCGGAACCTCCACATTGATTTCACTAAGGAGAGGGTTTTATCCCCGATTTTCTGAAGTGTTCAACACCCAGGAATTCCCATTGCTCCTTTAGCAGAAATCCCGGATACTGTAGGCCCTGGGTATACTTTCGGATCATGGGAATAGGGTACCACTATTTCTTCCCCAATCTGACCCTTGGGCCCATTTTAGTTAATTTATGAGATCTGATAAAATGACAGCTGGGAAGATGTGACTGAAACCTGTGCCTTGTAATGCTTTATTTTTAACTAAACACATTGTGTGATAAATGCCATCTTCAGAAGAGCTGGAGTAAGGTTATGGTAATGTTAATAATGGACTGAATGAATATATGGTTGGTGAGCTTTAACTTAATATAGTAAAAGATCCAGTCCACAACACTAGGTTAGGTGACCATATTACATTAAGTGTTATTGAAGAGGCAAGCTGATTCAAATTGTACAAGAATAACAAAGTTAACCATAACAAATTGGGAGGAGAGAAAAAAGGTGAGCAATTAGTTTTGACTCTGGATGTGATCAGTGTTATTGCTGAGAGTGCATGGATTCCTCTCATTTACTTACTGTCACATCTTAAAAGACAAACTTGCCATGTGTAGCACATTATTAATAGACTTGGAAGGTAGGAAGAGGAGGATTGTCTTCAGCTGAAGTAATTAGAACACAAAAGTAAGCAATCTCCAAGGGCCTGCCTGTAATTAACTAGTTGATCTTATCACACTGGTAATGTATCTCTAATTTAGTCCACTTTCATCCTAATGAACCAATCATGGAACTTGAGTGCCACATTAAGAAATCTAATAGTTCAGGCTGATGCCATTTTTTTCCCCACACAGGTAACGTAATTAACAGTATTAAAAAAAGAGTCTGTATTTATGACCTGCTTCCTCAATGGACTGGAAGTTGGATGAGGCAGGGAGGTAGATTTTGTTTGTTTTTTTCATTTCCTTTTCTTAACTTTCAGGTACTCTACACAGAAGAACCCACAGTGGGAGGAAAACACTGTTTCACCAACACCACTGCTAGCTCTTCCTCTGCTTCTACCTACGGGTGGCCCCACCAGATAGGCATCCTGATCCAGGACAGGGTCATAACTTGCCTGGAATATGGCCTACTTGTGCCCACAGATGAAAGCCAGGCAGAGGGAAATACCTGGTGTGAGAGGTTCCTGTTGGTGGAGTCCCTCAGGAAATAGGTAAGAAAGCTGCAGGAGGATCAGCTGCATAGCATCAGGAAGCACGGCAACTACATCAACAGGATGCATGTGGAAATCTCTGGGATAGAGGACGCTAGCCAACTACAGATGATTACAGTGGCACTGGAGGAAAAAGGGGAACTGGCTGCTCCACAGGGAGAAGACAGGCTGCTGGCCACCTTAGGCAGTAAAGAGTCCTCCACCCCTCACCCAGGTCCCCTGTCCAAGCCCATCAAGAACCAGCATGCTGTACTGGCCACAGGAGGGGAGAAGCAGACTCCAGTGGCTGAGGGGGAGGAGCCACCTGCCCCCAAGGCTGGGACATATCACCCAAGAGGAGGCGTGAGGTGCTGGTGGCTGGAGACTCCTTTTGGATGGGATGGAGGCATACATCTGATGACTGACATGATGTGCTACCTGCCTCATGCCCGCATCTGAGATGTTACAAAAAGGTTGCCAAGGCTCATCCATCCATCTGACCATTTCCCCAGGCTACTCATCCATGTGGGCACTCATGATACCTCTAGGTCTGACCCTGATCAGCAACAACTACCGGGCTCCAGGAGCAAGGGTGTAGGAGTCAGAAGCTCAGGTTGCATTCTAGTCCATCTTCCCAGTTGAGGGTAAGGACCCAGGCAGGGACACATGCATCCTGGGGATTAATGCATGGCTCTGCAGATAGTGTCAATGAGAGGTCTTTGGATTCCTTGACCATGGGATGTTGTTCTGAGAAGGAGGACTACTGCAAAGAGATGTGGTCCATCTGACTAAGAAGGGAAGATCATCTACACACACTGACTTGCCAATCTAGTGAGGAGGGCTTAAAACTAGACTAAATGGGGGCAGGGTGACAAAAGCCCACAGGCAAGCATAAAAAGTCAACTTTAACAGAGGGCCAGCTGTTGGGGGGGTAGGCATGGAGAATTACAGTAGGGCCACAGCAGTAACATGGGGTAAATCAGTGGGGGAATCTGCTCAACACCTTAAATGTCTATATACAAATGCAAAGAGTATGGGGAATAAACAGGAGGAACTGGAAATATTACTACATAAACTAAATTATGACTAAATTGGCATCACAGACTTGATGGGATAAATCCCATGACTAGAATATTTCTATAGAGGGGTATAGCTTCTTCAGGAAGGATGGGCAGGGAAAAAAGGGAGAAGGCTTTGCATTATATATCAAGAATATACATACATTTGTTCTGAGGTCTATAAGAAGGTTAGAAGTAGACCAGTTGATTGTCTCTGGGTGAAGATAAAAGGAGGAAAAGAACAGTGGTGATGTTATAGTAGGGGCCTACTTTGGACCACCCATGATGGAGTACACTCACCACAGATGGCAGCTCCTTGTGGCATCTGGGGATCAGCTTTTATCCAATCTGGCACCCCCTTCTGATAGTCACTCCTTTGCAGTGCTGGTCTTTCTTATCACAATTCACAGTGATCCCTCTTCATGACTCAGCCCTCTGACAAGGTCACTATATAGTCCCCCCTTCCAAAGTATCAAAGTCATGCTGGACCAGCTGTCAGGGTGGTGCCTCCAACAGTTCTGCACCACTTCTCAGTGACTTTTTGGGGAACCCAGGCCTTGCTTCTCCACTGGGTTCCAGACCAGGATCCTTATAACCAGCAGCCCAGAGCTACACAGTCCCCCTTCTTGATGCTGTTTCCCTGGGCTTCTTTCTATCCTGCCTTCTCAGGTTCTCTTTCCCCACAGCTCCCCTGGGGTTGACCCTTCTTCCAGGGCTAAAATCCCAGGGCTTATTCTTCCTTTGGGTTTCCTCTTTCCCATGTCTCTGTTTCCAGAGATTGACTGCAGATTCTCCCTCTACAGCCTCCTTTTGCTGTCGAATTCCCAGCTTTATACTAACCAGCATGCTCCTGACCAGTTGAGCTGCATGTTCAGTTAAGCCTGGCTCTCCCCACAGGTGCAGACAGAAAACATATTTGGCCTCTCGGACACACGTCACATGAGCAAATCAGGACAAAGAAGTGGAGGAGGAGCATTTCTAGAACAAATAACAGAAATATCCAAAACTCAAGACCTGGTAGCAATGGGGAATGTTAATACTCAGACATCTGTTGGAAAAGTAATATGGCAAAATACAAAATTTTCAGTACATCCTTGGACTGTATTGGGAACAATTTTTTGTCTCAAAGTAACCAGGGGAAAGTAACCAGGGGAAACAGCCATTTGAGACTTGATTCTGACCAACAGCTAGGAACTGGTTGTGAATCTGAAGGTGGAAGGGAATTTGGCTGAAAGTGATCATGAAATGATAGATATCATGATCCTAAGGAAACTTAGGAGCGAGAACAGCTGAATAAGGACATTGGATTTCAAAAAAGCAGACTTTAACAAATTCAGAGAACTGGTAGGTATAGTCCCATGGGAAGAAAATCTAAGGGAAAAAGGAGTGCAGGAGAGCAATATTAAAGGCAAATTATTCTGATGAAACTGCAAACTATTCTGATGAAAAGGAAAGATATGAAGAATTGTAAGAGGCCAATAGGGCTCCATCAGGAGCTCTTTAATGACCTGAAAATCAAAAAGGAATCCTACAAAATGTGAAAACATGGTCAAATTGATAAGGAGTACAAAAGAACAGCAAATGTATGCATAGACTCAATCAGAAATGCTAAGGCACAAAATGAGTTACATCCAGCAAGTGACATAAAAGGTAATAAGCAGATGTTCTTTCAATACATTAGGAGCCAGAGAGAGACAAAGTGTTAGCAGGGAAGGAGCTAATAACCGATGATATCAAGAAGGCAGAAGTGTTTAATGCTATTTTGCGTCAATGTTCTTTAAAAAGGTTAACAGTGACCAGACACTTCACACAATTAATATTAATAACAAAGAGGAAGGAACACAAGCAAAAATAGGGAAAGAACAGGTTAAAATGTTTAGATAAGTTAGATATATTAAAATTGGGAAGACCTGTTGAAATTCATCCTAGAGTAGATAAGGAGCTAGTTGAAGCAATCTTGGAACCACTGGCAATTATCTTTGAGAACTTATGGAGGACAAGTGAGGTCCCAGAGGAATGAAGAAGGGCAAACACAGTACCTAGCTTTAAAAAGAGGAACAAAGAGAATTATAGATCAGTCAGCCTAATTTTGATATCTGAAAACATACTGGAAAAAATATTAAACAATCAGTTTGTAAGCACTTAGAAGAAAATAGGTTTATAAGGAATAGCCAGCATGAATGTATCAAGATCAAATCATGCCAAACCAGTTCCCTTCTTTGACAGGATTATTGGCCTACTGAATAAGGAGGACCAAATATTTATCTTGGTTTTTAGTAAGGTTTTTGACACAGTCCCACATGATATTCTTTATAAGCCAACTAGGAAATGTGTTCTACATGAAATTACTATAAGGTTGATGCACAGCTGGTTGAAAGATAGTCATTAGTTGTCTGCCGTAATTAGTTGTATCCAGGGCTCAGTGGCTCCCTTAGGCTGGGGGAGGGGCCTTTAGGAGTGGGCGGGCGCAAGCTTACAAATAGTAGCACCCTCCTATAGCCGTCAGGTCTGGCCCTGTCACAGTATATACAAGGGAGGTCGTGGAATACCCATCACTGGAAGTTTTTTAGAATAGGTTGAACAGTCAGGGATGGTCTAAGTTTAGTTATTCTTGCATCAGCACAGGAGGCTGGACCTGATGACCTCTCAACGTTCCTTTGAGCCCCACATTTCTATGATTCTGTGATGAGAGTTGAAAAGAAGTTTGGGTGAGGGTGACTACAGATACCAACAACCTTTAGGGCGATAAATAATGTGTTGAGAAGGAGAGGAAGAAAAGTGCTAAAACAGTCAGTTGGTTAATTTGATGATGTGAAGAACGGAAAGTGTGTGACACAATGTGAAATGACTAAATCAGAAGCATGACCATGGAAGCAAGCAAGTAAGCATGCACTGAAATGGAATGAATCAGACCGTAAACATTCTCAAAGCGAAAGAAAATTGTGGAGCAAGTGAATCGAATGGATTCTCAACTTAAATACTGAAATCCCCCACACTGTGTTACTGTCCAATTTAAACAGATGATGATCACAAAATCAGAAAATTGTGATATAAATAAACATAGGAGGTGATCCACTCAAAGCAGAGAAGCAGTTTTGGTATCAGACACAGTGGATGACTGAGGGGAGAGAGTGTATTGCTTGAAATAAAGATAGATCCATGTTCTCCATCCCAAAGACAAGTAAACTAGCTGGTGACAAAATTTGCAAAGCTAATGCAGAGTAAGTGTTACTCATCAATTTTATAATGAAAAGTGCTGAATGCACCACTGCCACATCACATCCAGTCAGTTACACCAATGCAAAGTGAGTGTGTGGCTCACAATTAGGCTATGTCTGCCCTACGAGCTACATGTGTGATTCCTCCGCTTATGTACACACTCACACTAGCTCTCATCGAGTTAGCGCTAGTATAAATAGCAGTGTATCTGTATTAGCCCGGGTAGCAGCAGAGTAGGCACAGCTGAGCTGTGCCAAGTACATACCTAAAGGTTTCAGGTGAGTTTGTACTTGGCATGGCTCAGACATGCCTCCACTGCGGCTATTTATACTCACATGAGCTTGATGACAGCTAGTGGAAATATGTGTGCACGAGCAGGGGAAATCACACCCCTAGCTCATAGTGTAGATGCAGACTTACAGTGTGGCTATCTGTCCCCTTTTCGCAGCTAGGCTCTATAGAGGTTTATGACATGAATCTGCTACAGTTTTTGAGCTAACAGAGCTGGGTCATTTGTAGCATGCTTTTAGATCGGGAGCTCCAGATTTGGATCACCCCCACTGCAGATGTGAGCTGCCATCAGATCAGAATGGTAGCATTTTATACTCACTTTGCACCGGTGCATTGCTCTACTCCTGCCGTTTCTTGTGCATGGGCCTAGTGCTGCACCCACATTGAGCACATGGGATCAGCAGTTGCCTGCGTGCCAGGAGGCTGGACTGAAAGAAAATTGTTTTGTTCAACCTGAAACAAAATGCGAGGTTTCTTTCATTTTCAGCTGCTTTATACTATTTTTTTTTTATATTTAAAAAAAAAAAAAAAACTAGCTAAGCTGCCTAATGAACTATCATTTTTAAAGAAAGAGTCAAAATGTTTTAAACTGAAAATTCCAAAACAAAACATTTCAAGTAAGAATTTTTTTCCAGCTGGAAATAATCACCAAATCGCAAATAGTTTAGCTCAATTTTGTATCTTGCTGCAACTGCATTTTTCAGCAAACTGTTTGTCCAAATACCTTCACCCATCTCTGTTGGTGGCACCCAGTTTCCTTCTGTTGTATGCTACTGGCACAGTCAACCACTTTTCTCTTTATCTGGGCAACATAACAACAGGAGGCACCATACTGCTGTTTAGCCAGTTGCACATTTGGGACTCCCTGCTCACCTTTCCAGAGCTCTAGCTTCCTTGCTTGATTTCTGCTCCAGCTGTCTCATACTCCCTCTCCTTGAGTGATTCTTAGGCCTGGTCTACACTGGCGACAGAGGTCGACGTAACGTCACTTATGTCGATCTCCGAAAGCCTGCATCTACATCCATACGGCAGTTCCGTCGACTTAAACCGCGGCAAAAGTCGATGTAATAAAACCACCTCCACAAGTGGCGTAGTGCCTAAATCGATTTTATTGGGTCGATTTTGCATCAGTGTAGACAGAGAATAACATAATTCAACGTTAATGGCCTCTGGGAGGTATCCCACAATGCCCTGTTGTGACCACTCTGGACATTCACACCTTGCTGTTTCATGCTCATGCTACCCAGAAATGGCCCCTCCCCTCATGCCCCGGCAAAATTAGAATTTTCATTTTCTGTGCAGCCAGTGTGGAGAGACCTTTGTCGCTGGACTCCTCGTGGCTCCTGCAAGGCTCAAATGCGCTCCAGCACGGAATCAACCAGAGGTCTTAGATCTCATCGGTCTGTGGGGCAAGGAGTCTGTTATGGCTCAACTCAGAGCCAACAAAAGGAATTTGGACATTTATGGGAAGATATCGCAGGGCACGTTGGAGAAGCGACACAACAGGGACACACAGCAGTGCTGCGTGAAGATCAAGGAGCGGTGGCAGTCATATCAGAAAGCCAGGGAAGCTAACAGCCATTCTGGCTCCTCGCCCAAAACATGCCACTTCTACGAGGAGCTGCATGCAATCCTCGGCGGCGACTCCACCATGGTGCCGCCCCACAGCATCGATACCTCCGCTAGTTCACAGTCCATGGACAATGAGGAAGACTCCATGGACGAGGAGGAGGAGGAGGCTGAGGAGAGCAGGGTGCAGGAGAGTGGGGTGTCCCTTTGCCCAGACAGTCAGGACCTATTCCTGACCCCAGAACAGTCCAGCAGCACACAGGACAGCACTAATGATCCCGAGGAAGGCACATCTGGTGAGGTTTTTTTTTCTTCTTAGCAGTTCTGTCCTTTAAAAGGGGGGAGGGGGGGCACGAAGGGGATTTCAGGCATTTAGTGGACTTTACTGGGCGAGTTACCCTCAGAACAGATTATTTATGTGCAGAGATATTCTCTGAGAATCATCAGTTGATATCTCAAGGAAACATTCATGTACGTAATCTGTTATCCTTTGCACAAGGTTTCAGGATAGGGCAGCCTTGTTCCTTCCTCCCCACTGCAATCAAGGGAGCCGGCATCATGGCAGAACACAGCATAGTGGCATAAAGGCCAGGCTGGTACCCCGCTGCGTGCAGCAAATCTTCCCTTTCCTCGTGCGTTACCCTCAGGAGACTGAAAATGCTCATGGTCACCTAGGGCAGATGGAGCATGTTTAAAATACCTGAGATGTACAGCAGATACCCTCTGTATTCCCCACTGTAGTGTCCTACCAAGTCACTTTAATTATTCTGATTTGGTTTCAGAAGAGACTATTAAACCCCCCCACACTGTCCTCAGATCCTCTGTGGCTGCCTCGTGACAAAACAGTTATCCAAATTAAACCATGTTGCCCAGGCATCCCTCTAATACAGGGCATTTGAAATGAGCTTGTTAAAGATCATTAATCCTCTCTATAGCACAGTACAGTGCCCCCGGCTTACCATCTCTGTAACAGCACCGCGAGCCGACCCTTCTGGGATGTTAGGAGTGGAATGAGGATCTGGGTTTGCCTTGTGCACTGCAAGGGGAGTATTTTATACATTGTTGCAGTTGTTTCATTTTCTTGGATCTGCTAACAATGGCAACCTTGTGCATTTCTTTTCGTTCTGTAGACACCTCGGCCTTGGCCCAACCCCCTAGAAATGCTGCAGAAAGACTATCGCAGATGAGAAAGAGGAAAAAAAAAAATCAAGAGACGACACGTTTGGCAAGCTCATGAACGCCTCCGCGGCTGCAGAGACAGCGCTCATAGAGTGGCGGCTGACCTTGTTCCAGAAAATGGACATGGACAGGGAGAGTCGCAGAGCAATGCAGGAGCGTGACCGCAGTACCATGTAGGAGATGCTGCAAATCATGCGTGACCAGGCAGACATGCTCCGGCGGCTCCGGTGGAGCTCCATGAGGAGCAGAGGCCGGACAGAGTCCCGCTGGAGCCCTCCCTAATGCTCCTTCACCTATGGCTTTGCTGCCCTGCCCCTCCTCCACTCCAAACAGGTCTCAGAGGAGAATGGCCAGGCTGCAGTATGTGATGCACTCCACCCCGATGGAGGCGAGCAGAAAGCAGTGGTGGCCCCGCTGACAGCTGGCCTGCAAGCAACTACGCTACCCCTTGAGACTGTGTATGAACACTCCCCCCATGACTTGAATGTTCATAAATAAAAGTTTGCGTCATTTCAACACGTTTCTTTATTAAATCATATCTTATTTGGGAGGGATTTGGAGGGTATTGTTATTGATGGTGGGGGGGATGTTGAGCAAAGGCAAATAACAGACAGGAACAGGAATCAGTCCTGCATCTCATTGCAGAACCTAGTTTTCAAAGCTTCCCTAATGCAAAGCGTTCCTCAGTTAGCTCTCAGCATATTGCTGGCATCGGGCTGCTCATAATTGGCAGCCAGTCTTTCTGCCTCTACAGCCCAACCCTGGGGGAACCTCTCCCCCTTCGCTTCACACACATTATGAAGAACACAGCATGCAGATATCACTGAAAGAAGGTTCTTTTCACTCATGTCCAGCCTAGTGAGCAGACTCCTCTATCTGGCCTTTAAACACCCAAACACACATTCAACGACCATTCTACAAGTGCTTAACCTGTTATTAAAACACTCCTTGTTGCTGTCAAGATGCCCAGTATATGGCTTCATTAGCCAAGGGAGCAAGGGGTAAGCAGGATCCCCCAGGATCACTATTGGCATTTCCACACCCCCGATGTGAATTTTTTGTCAGGGAAGAAAGTGCCCGCCTGCATGTTAGAGAACAGCCCCGAGTTCCGAAATATGCGCGCGTCAGGCACCTTCCCAGACCACCCCACATAGATGTCAGTGAAACAACCCGTGTGATCCACAAGGCCCTGCAGGAAAAGTAGTCCTTGCGGTTTATGTACTCGGTTGCTAGGTGTGCAGGCGCTAAGATTGGGATGTGCGTCCCATCAATGCCCCCCCCACTATTTGGGAACCCCATCACGGCAAATCTGTCCACTATGTCCTGCCCATTTCCCAAAGTCACTAGCTTTCGTAGCAGAAGTCTATTGATGGCCCTGCACACTTAAATCACGGCAGCTCCCACTGTAGATTTACCGACTCCGAATTTATTCCCAACCGAGCAGTAACAGTCGGGGGTTGCCCGCTTCCACATAGTGATTGGCGACTCTCTTCTCCACTGTCAGAACATATCTCAAGTGAGTATTCACGTGCTTCAGGGACGGGGCCAGCTCCAAGCAAAGTTCAAGGAAAGTGGGCCTTTCTGGTCCCAGATGATGCGTTACAGCCTGCAGCAATTGGGAATTGTTCCACTTGATGGCCTGTAGCAGGGCAGCCTAGGTGGCATCGCAGTTATCTGTGCTTCGGCTTCTTGCTCTACTTCGAAAATACTCAATGATAAGCCGCGATGTATTTGTGACACTCACCATAATAGTGCAGAATTGAGCTGGCTCCATGTCTCCGCAGCAATGGCGAGTGCGCGGCATAAACAAATGGCATGAAAATCGGTTTCCTGTTTGTTTGGGGGAAGAAGGGAGGGGGAAGGAGCGTTGCATCATGGGATGATGACACTCATCCCAACAGCCACCGCGGCTAGTTGCACTGTGGGATAGCAACCCACAGTACACTGCTTTGATTGTCGACACAAGCATGGCAAGTGTGGATGCATGAGCCCGGCGCAAAGAGCATGGTGTGTACACGCTCCAGCGACTTCTAAAAATCGGCGGGTGAAAGTCGACTTTAAGTAAGTCGACTTCACTCTGCTGTGTAGACATACCCTTACTCACAAATGACTCATTTCCCTCACACCCGTGAGAAAAACTAAACAACAAAAGAGATAAATGGCAGAAAACACTGAACTCAAATGAATAATAAAACCAAGTATGTACAGCCTTTAAATTCTACCCATCCTGCGTTGTAATCGGACTCACTGATTAGTGGGAATCACTCTGCAGGGGAGAACATCCTCTTGTTACCTTGGGTTATCTGAGTCCAAAGCTGTGGTAACTAGTCTCCATTTTCCTAGGCGGTGTCAAGAAATAAACGAGTAGGGGACACAGCACCTCCGTCCGATACATGGTTGGTGTACACAAGAGAGCTTCCACTCAAAAAGCTTTGTCTTTATTGACTACAAAGGTTTATGTGAAATCTAGTTCTCTCATAACACTCTGATAAGCAGTTAGCAAAACCTGCGATGATATTGCAGTGCAAAACTGGCTGTTGATCCACCAGAGTTGAAGGGTATTGTCTGCATCACAGTGGCTGTGGGTGACAGGTGTCAGTTCATTGCATATCTTCCTAAAACTACCCGGGAACAAGGGGTCTGATCCCATGGTATTCTGATATCCTCCTGAACATACTCTGTTCCCGGTGAAACCAGAATCCTTTAAGAAGCCCAGGGTCATTTTGCCTACCACTGTAGATACAAAGGCTAATGGGACCATGCCATAGTGGAGGTTGGGGGGTGGGAAAAGACACTTCTGATAGGAAGCACCAATGCAAGAAACATAAATTTGAAGATTTTAGTTAGTTCCATAAACAGAGACTGTTTAATATCTACTCCTAAGCCTCACAGGGTGAACAAAAGAACCTATGTGGCATATCAGATGATGAGGCCAAAACCCCAGGACTATACTGGAGAAGAATCATGTGTAGCTGCAACCCAGTTATCACAAAATAATCAGGATGAGAGGATTCCATGAAATCTGGGGACAGACATAACACAGTGATATTCTGTGTGCTAAAAGTAAACAGATTTTAAATTTCAATAAATGTAATCAAGTATTTAAAAAATAGATGTGGATGCCATGCCAGGCATAGAACTAGAGACCAACAGAGCTGAACTTTAAAACCTGAGCATATCCTTGGTGAATTTATGTACAGAGCAGGACACATAACATATACTGGACAGTGGACTACAGATGCATGTCAGAAAATGTTGTGCTTTCTCATTGAAGGAATGCACAAAGGGTTAGGATAATTTTTTTTTATTTTACCCAACTTGCTCATTTCTTACCCAATTTATTTATTAATTTATTTTACCCAATGCAGTTTGCTCATTTGGTAGTAGCAAAGCAAAGAACATCAAAACAAATTAGACAGCATCTTGTTTGATGTTTCCTTACACCTATCTTTAAAAAAGGAGGAATTGATGTTATGCTGATTAAAAAGTACAACTTTCATTGATTGCAGAATACAAATATCCGTATTGATTATTCTGTGTTCTTGTCTTCCTTGCATTTCAAACAAACCATGCCTCTGCACCTTTTGGACCTGAATACAAATCATCTAATTAGATGGTCAGAAAAGTAGGATGTCTTTTATCAAGATTTCATCGTGACCTTTGACGGGCATTTCATCCTTCTTTTCCCAGGCCATTTCACAGTCAAAGTCTTTTGGAGCTTGTTAAGGACTTTCAGCCATCCGAATTTGATGTCTGCTTGAATTATAACAAGATTTCTCCACACACCGAAAGGGAGTGCAAGACAATCCCTGGGAGGGTGTGGGCAGGCTTTGACATTTCAAATTGGCTTCAGGAAGCTTGAACATTCAGTCAGAGAAGCATTATTTTAAGATATCTGAAGGCCAGGGCAGACAAAATTGTCTTTAAATGTAAAAATATAATTCTGAGATGTGATAGCATGGTGACTGGGTCATGTGTAATCCTCACTTAGTGCTCTGCTGCAGACATGACAAATGCAGGAATAGACTGGGGGGCAGATAAGACCAAGATTCTTTGGAGCTGGGTCTGTTACACTATGGCCCTTTTACACCAGTCTGGGAAAGCAAAGGGGCCTTATAGGGGGTGGAAAGTGACCCCTTGAGAACATACCCTGTGAAAGGGGCCTGATGAAGAGGTGGCATAAAGGATGCTCTTGGCCCCCTGCATAGGGGACGGGACAGGAATGTAGCCAGGATGCATGTCATTAACATTCATGGGCCTTGTCTTCACTAGGCTAAAACAGGTGTGTCCTTAACTGGAGTTAGCTAACTTGATGTAAAATCCTAGTGAAGGCAAATCAGTTTATAGTTTTCACTTATGAGCAAGTCAAGTTAAAGACTGTGGGAGAGCTAACTCGAATTAAGGACACCCTTTTTCTTTTCCTAGTGAAACACCGCCTAAAAGACAAGACATGAAAGGTGGATGAGACAAACACGAGGCTGGGTGGGGGAGACAGTGGAACAAATAATAGGTAAGCAACTGTTAGCCCATTGGGGCAGTAATTATACTTGCCGCCTGGCTAGCCAAGAAGAGAGAGCGGTTTCCTGCATGCATCCTGACAGATAGGAGTTTTGAGTAGTGGTTTGAGGAAGGATGCTCCAGTTTTTGCTTCTCACTCTGTCAGGGAGATTACACTCCCACAGACTACTTCTCACTCTTTATATGTGCCATTGATCTCCACATACACACACTTTCTGGTTCTGCTTTTATCATATCTTTGTTCCGACTGGTTTGAATTGGTCTGGTTTTGACTTTCACTCAATGGTTCTTGTTGTGCCTTTATCTGCTACATTAAATAGCTCTTTAGTGGTCAATAATTCCTCCCCATGAAGTACTGATACTCCGCAACCAAGTCACTTCACAATCTTCTTCCTGATAAGCTAAAGAAACTGAGCTCTTGAAATCTCTCACTATGTCATTGTTCACTCCAGCTCGCGAATCATTTTTGTGGCTCTTTTCTGCACCTTTTCCAATTTTTCAAGAGCCTTTTTCAAAATGTGGACTCAAGAACTGTGTGCAGAATTCCAGTGGCCCTTACCTGCTTCTTACTCAAGCTCATTCTCTCTGAAACATGTGGCACTGGCCATTGTCAGAGACAGGATCCTGGGCTAGATAGACCAGTGGTCTGACCCAGTGTGGCTGTCCTTACGTAAGCTTCTTCTGCATATTATCTTCTAGACTGAACACCCTTTATGGCCGGGGTAGTTTTTATTTACCATTATTACTTTTTTTTTTGTATTACCATAGTACCTCAAGGCTCCAAATGAAATGGGCCGCCACTGTGCCACACTCTGTGCAAGCACACAGTGAGAGAGTCTCTACCTTAGAGAGCTTGCAAGCTAGTTAGAGAAAGTGGATGGGAAAACACATCACTTCTCTGTGCCTTTGACCTGCCTCAGATCACACACCAGAGATGGCTCTGTAATAGAACCTAGGTCTCACAACTCCCAGGCCAGTGCCCAGTGACATGCTACCTCCTTTTGTGTGTTTTGTACAGCACTGATATTTAACAAATATGAATAATGGACCCACGCCGTTACTCACATTTCATAGCACCTTCATCTTAATGCAGTCTCACTGATTACAGAGGGACGGCTCACAGAATATGACACTGCCTGCTCATTGTAAAGGAGGGTGGCTGTTTTAGGTCCAGTGATAATCAGTAAAAGAAGCTACCAAACTACTGCCCGTGGAGACATTGTACTTGAATGCAATACATTACCACATCTCTTAAAATCAAAGAAATCGTCAGGATTTACTGTAAGGCAAGTAACATTATGGCATATAAGCAAGTCTTTTTCGTTAATTAGCATGTCATTTACAGTTCTATATAAACTCATTGGGAAAACTTGATGCTCAGCAAATTATATTCCAAAGAGATAGTGCTATAAATCCTGGCTTTATTATTTTCAAATTAGTGTAACAAGGGTTTCTTGAACCTATAGATTAATAAACATTAGCCTCAGGAGTGAACTTCAAAAAGTTTGGCGGTTTCATTCATAGAAGTCCCGGTAGATTCATCTGCTCATTCAACCATCTGACCCTTTCTAGTATGCAACATTAAGTTAGAAATCTTGACACTCAGAGGCTTATTTGTTTCATTTTTTTTATGTTTCTTACTTCTAGCTGGGCTGCTGATGAGCAAACATCAAGGTTTAAAAAAAATAGATGATAAAGTGAGGCTTCTACATTCATATTTAAGTATCTAAATGGAAACAGGAAGGCCACAAATTGAAAACTGACATTGGGAAATTAACATTTTCATTAGATACTTATAACTTGCTTATTTTTGTGCCCACAATTGAAACAAGCACATGCACAAACTGGGTAAATATCTGACACATATGCCAAAACAAATTAAGACTTCACATGCATATGTGATTTGCACATGTGGTTTTGAAAATCAGCCACCTAGGTGAAAAACAGGCAGCTAAGGACATGGACAGGCAATAAAGAGGGAATGGAAAGCCCTAGTCACACACACCAAATATCAGATAGAATGTTCACTTCTTTTTCTTTTTTTAATCACAAAAATATGCTCTAAAGAACATGAAGGGCATCAGCTCCACATCAGTGCGCTATTGATTGTTACCACTACTCTTTGTGTCACGTCCAGAATTAGATTGCAAACTCTTTGGACACGGACCATGTCTTTCTCTTCATTCTATAGGGGCTCATTGTAACTCCGATTGACATCAATTGGAATATTTCTGTAGACTTTTATGGGCATTAGATCAGGCCCTAAATGTCTAGACCCTTTTGTGTACTGTAAAAATAAATAACGAGGGTGAGGATGACTGTTTTCTAATATTTTGTGAGTCCATGATTGTTTTTGTTACTGGTGACCAGTTGCTGTTATACTGCAAAATCATATCTATGATGTGCATAGCATAAGGCAGAAAGCAAAACAAAATCATACCCTCTCTCTGCTGGAAAATTCTCCTGAGGGAAAGCTCAGTTCAATGAATAATTCAAAAAATGTAGATCAGGCCCATTGCTGTCAGAGCTGCAGACAGAAACACAGCCAGCTTTTTGATGAGAGGAAAGGGAGCGCTGTTTCTATTACCTTACAAAGACATTTGAGTCCGAGTATATTGATACAATCTGAAATTTGCTATTGGAGCCTTTGATCTTAACATTTTCTTTTCAGGAGTGTTCATGTGAGTTAAAATAGGGACTTCAATGAAATCATGTGCTTTATTGCATGTGCATTACTATGCACTCTTCACTAGTTTTGCCCTCCCAGTTTCATGGTGTTTTACACTCACTTTGCCCACAGGTAAATGATTGTTCAAGGTGTAAGACAGTGGAGAATCTGGTCCCTGGGTTCTTTTCCATTTTCTGCTATTGACTTACTGAGTGACCTTGGTCTCATCTTTCTGTTCCTCAGTTTCCTTATCTGTAAAATGCAAAACATTTTGTAAGATGCTTTGGTGCCTATGGATAAAGTGCAAAATATTATTATTAAATTATTTACCTACAGCACCTCATAGAAGTGTAAGGTGCTTAATTGCTTGTAATGTGCTTTTGAGATACTCGCGGGCAAGATGTTATATAAATGCAAAGTATTATTCTATGTGAAAGTAGTTTTACAGTTAAGGGCTTGATCCAAAGTCCATTGAAGTCAGAAGGAGTGTTTATATTGAATTCACTGTGCCCAGGAAGGTCTTATTAATAGAGAAGCATTTTCCTGAGTTCATGTCTATGAATGTACTGCCCCCAGTTGCTCTGTGAAATGACAATAAAAGCCATATCAGCATTGAAGGACAAGACTACTCGATGTATGTGGATATTGAATCGTTCAACTTACTAGGCTTCAGAAATTGACATAATGATGAAGGCTTTTTCCAGATGGAAAAATACATGTTTAGCAAAACAGGGAATGATGGAGTTCTTTTATCCTCCTTTTGGAGATGTACCTAAAATCTTCCTGCATTTCTTGGTTCAGAAGAAAATAGCGAAACTCCACCAGTATTTCAAATCATTCTGTATGTCAATAGCACCTTGCAAACTTCCAGGTCAGCCATTAAATTGGTTTGCCCATAAACATTAAATTAGAGCAGTTAATTAAGATATCAATTTGATCATTGCTGCCTGTCCCTTGTGATTCTGATGTGGAGAATTTATTTGTGAGTGAAGAGTAATAGTGTGTCCATTGTTTGTGTGTTAGTGGTTTATGTGACTATTATACAAGGGAATTGTGTAATTTACATTGCTTAAAGTTTCCTTTCTTTACCTCTCCTTCAGTAAAAGTCATATCTTATTTTTAGGTAAGATCTTTCATCTCAAATGATCTCAAAGTGCTTCACAAACTTAAACACTATTTAGGAATCAATTTGTCCATCATGGACTACTCTCACTTCTGGAGTGAAATGTGGCAGGGATTCAACTGGGCGTAAAAGCACTCCACACCTTTCTGGAAGGAAGTCGGGAAATATACAGTATTAAACTGACAAATACATTTTGTAGGAAGAATGACATCACTGGAATTAGATTTGTCCAGGACACCAAAGTTAACCCCCACTTTGCAAAAAATGGCATGAGACTGGGATATTTCATAATAAAAAATGGCAGAGACCCAGCATCTTCCAAAATGAATGAGTGCTGGGCACCAGCAGTTCCACTAAAGTCAATGGAGCTGATGGAAAAAAACTTGCCACACTTTTGAAAAGCAAGCCCTTTAGGCTCCAAAATAGAAACTTAGAAGCCTAACTTTGCAAACACATGTTGACCTTTCTTCACATCTAACTGTAACCACATAAGAATGCCACCTTACAAGATGTTGAGGCCTGGGTTAAGAAATGATTTAGACAGAACAGTGACCTTAGAACTTAGATGTTTCCTTAGAGGCCTCTTATAAAAACACTGACTTAGGCTAATGCTGCCTAGCTTGACAAATCTGATGTGATCATCACATCCCCAGGAAGTAAACCCACAGACCTTTTTTGACAGTGGTAAGAGTAACTGTGTATGGACAGGCTGTACCATGAGGAAAAGAATGGGAACAAGAGAAGAAATGTGGGTGAAATGATTCCATATCCCTAAACAGGACCATTCTTCGACTGTCTGTTGTACTCGACGATGACTGTGGAGGAGGGAAATTTAGCACTCATTAGCTCAGCGATGAGAAGCGAGTCCAGCATCTGAAATAAAGCCTCTGTGAAAGTTTGGGCAGCTTCAATATGCCATTGAAGATGGTGCTGTTGATATGCTGCCTCTCTACGCACGTCAGCTGTCTGGATAGTATCATAACTACAGATCTCCATTTACATCTATCTCTGGCAACTTCTTCCCAGTTCTCTATGTTAATATTTCCTTTCTTCCAATTCAAAGGGGAAAAGCTGTGCTATAAGGATGTTTTTTAAAAAATTTGAAACAGGACCACAGTGAGCCAAACAATGTGTGTATATGAATGTGGAGTACTTCCTGAGCAGACAGCTAGCTCCATTGTTTGGACTTACAGTCAATGGAGTTATGCTGATTTACCCTATCTGAGGATTTGGTCTTTTGTGTGAAACTGCGGAGAAGCACATCCTGATGCCATCCTGCTTCTATCAATACCATCATTTGGACTTGACCAGGATGGAAACATGTCAAGCTAATGAATATAATGATGGTTTAGAGAGCCCTTCCCCAGGAAAATTCTGAAATATCCAGTGCAATTTCCTTCATAGACAGTAATGAGGAGTCAATGCCAGAAAAGTTAATCTACCTACCCAGTATTTAAGGATGGCTTGCAAATGGCAATTGATTTGTATGTAAATGATCAATAAACATGCACCAACCTTTGGACCAGTATATAAAACCAGAGCAGTAGACATAAGACTCCTGTGCTTTTCACCACATCCAGGTCTCTCCTGTCTCCTTCTCCTGCATGACCATGCCTGCTAACAGTTCATCTTTCACTCAGCTGCCCACACACACACACACACACTACGGAATGCCCAAGTGGGAGTGGCTGATACTATACTAATCATTAGTGAGAATGCAACCCATTATTTAAATTCCTACTCACTAGCAAACTATCTATTAGATACCTTTATGTATTCAGCTTGCATCTTAATTATGCAGATGTGTAAGTATGATATCTGCAAGGTACAGGGATATAGCTTCAATGTTCTGTAAAATCCTCTCCTTGGGGAATTAAAAAAAAAAAAGGAAAAAGAAAATGCCAGGACAAAAGGAGCCCTCGGTTCATCTCCAAGGTTACTGAGAAACAGTGTAAAAACATCTTCAAATTATTTTCCAGGGCTGAACTACATTTGTATTTAATCTTCCAGTCTCCCAAGAGAGCTGTCACTGCTGCTCTGTACTGTTTGCTTTATTTACTAGCTGCTCCATTGCAATGACAACTGCTCTCCTAGACAGAGGGAGAAAATGGACAAAAGGATGCAGTGCAATGGCCATTACAAAAAAATGGATGCAAGGAACTCAGCTCAGAATTCACATTCTTAGGAGACACCCCATGATTAGCAGAGAAGATGGGATGGTTCAGCTCCTTGATTCAGGCACAGGTCCATTAATTTCAGTGACTATGCCCACTTACATCAGCTAAGGATCTGGCCTAAAGTGTCCAGTTATTTGTGGCAATGGCTTTAAACATATGGGCTGTAGGCAAACAGAGAGATATATTAGCTGGCAGGTAAAGTGAGAAATAATAATATGCAGAAGTCACCTTGAGGAAGAAAGAGATGTTCTTTACTAGTAACTGTTTTGTGTAGAAGCTTATTCTGGATATTCATGCTACACACCCACTCCACTGCATTTCTCAGAGTTCTAATGCCTTAGGAGTAAGTTGGTTTGAACTGTTGTGTTTAGAGGAAGGAACTGAGGCAGCTGGGGGCTAGAACTGGTCAGGAATTTTTTGACAAACTTTTTTTTGGTCAGAAAATGCAGATTTGTCAGACCCCAAATATTTTATAAGCAAAGGCCTGTTTGAAACAGCAGAGCTAAGGAGCAGTCAGAGAGTGATCAAAGGGAGATATATAAGTTCTAGAATGATCTGAGCCTTGTTCCCTGTGAACTGAGGGGAGGTTAATTAGGAGCACCTGAGGCCAATTAAGACCCAGCCAGGGGCCTAATAAAAAAAAACCCTGCTCCAGCCAGGCAGCTGGCAATAGGAAGGAGAGTGGGTGAGAGTATTGTGGTGACTGATGAGACATACACCAGAACCAGGTGAAGGAGTATGCTGGGAGGGAGACTTGCCTGCTGAACCTGAGAAGCTGACAGGACAGGGGTGGAAGGTAGCCCAGGGGAAAGTAGCAGCTGGAAGCACTGGTGGCAGTGTGATAGCTGCTACTGTTAGGGCCCTTGGGCTGAGACTCAGAGAAGTGGGTGGGCCTGGGTTCCTTGCCCCAAAGGGCGTTACCAGGCTGGCTAATGCCTGGATGTAGGGGCTATGGAGGCACACTGACCCTCCACACAAAAGAAAAGTACAGGATCCACAGGAGCTGAGCTGGTGATTTGTCACAGCCTGGTTTTGACAAATTTCCCATTTAAAAATATTTTTGGACAAATAAAATATTTGTACTTGTTAAACTGTCCCATTTCAAAACATTTTTAAACAAAAATTTCTATTTTTCAGTTCAAAATGAGTATTCATTTCAAAATTTAAGTTTGTATTTAGTAAAAAAAAAAAAAAAAGTTTAAAAGATCAGAATTAAAATAATAGAATCATAGAACTGGAAGGAACCTTAAGAGGTCATCTAATCCACTCCCCTGCACTTATGGAAGGACCAAACATTATCTAGACCAGCGGTTCTCAACCGGTGGTATGCGTACCACCGGTGGTACTTACCGGAAGGCTGTGTGTTACGCTCACTGCTGAATCCGCCGCCGCCGGAAGGGCCCTCCCACCCGCCCGTGTGAAACCCTGCGGCCGAAAATGGGGAAACAGCGGAAGGGTTTCGGCGGCGGGTATTGTTTCCGCCGCGAAACCCCGCCGCCCGTCTCTCCCCGCCGCCGCCGCCGCAAAACCCCACCGCAAGTCCCCTCCCTTTTTTTTCCCGAGTGGTACTCGGATTGGGTACAATCGGGACAAGTGGTACTTGACCTGACTGTACCTGACCCGAGTGGTACTCGGGGAAAAAAAGGTTGAGAACCGCTGATATAGACAATCTCTGACAGGTGTTTGTCTAACCTGCTCTTAAAAATCTCCCATGATTGAGATGCCACAACCTCCCTAGGCAATTTATTCCAGTGTTTAACTACTCTGATAGTTAGAATTTTTTTCCTAATGTCCAACCTAAGCTGCCCTTGCTACAATTTGAGCCCATTGCTTCTTGTCCTATACTCAGAGGTTAACGAGAACAAATCTTTTCCATCCTCCTTGTAACAACCTTTTATGTACTTGAAAACTGTTATGTCCTCCCTCAGTCTTCTCTTCTCCAGACTAAACAAACCCAGTTTTTACAATCTTACCTCACTGCTGATATTTTCTAGACTTTTTTTTTGTTGCTCTTCTCTGGACTTTCTCCAGTGTGTCCACATCTTTCCTGAAATGTAGCACCCAAACTGGACACAATACTCCTGCAAGGCTTAATCAGTGTGGAGTAGAGCAGAATAATTGCATCTCACATCTTGCTTATCACACTCATGCTAATACATCTCAGAATGTCGTTGCTTTTTTTTGCGTAGTGTTACACTGTTGGATCGTATTTAACTTGTGATCCACTATGGTCCACAGATCCCTGTCTGTAACACTTTTTCCTGGGGAGTCATTTCCCATTTTGTAACTGTGCAATTGATTTTTCCTTCCTAAGTGGAGTACTTCGTATTTGTCCTTATTGAATTTCATCCTATTTACCTCAGACCATTTCTCCAATTTGTCCAGATCATTTTGAATTTTAAACCTCTCCTCCAAAGCGCTTGCAACCCCTCCCAGCTTGGTATCATCTGCAAACTTTATAAATGTACTCTCTATGACCGGTTGCCAGCTAGACATGGAGCCATTTATCTAAATCAGCGGTTCTCAGAGTCAAGGTATATCACATCCACCGCCTTCCCCACATCCACAGGGGGCAATCAGGTTGGTGAGATGGATCGTTGGGGGGGGCACCATGGGCAAAGCGTTGGGGGGCATGCTGCGTGTGGAGCTGGACCAGCTCTATCCCCAGCTCTGTCAGCGGCTGCCACCTCTGCTCCCCTGCCATGACCAGAAGTGCCCGCAACAGCCTCCCACAGCCGCCGCTCCCCTCCTGAGCGTCCCCCACTCCCAAAACCTGCCCAGGCTGTCCTGCCGGTGGAGAGGGGGACAGAACTGGTCCATCTCTGCACTTTGCACAGCTGCCGCTGCCTGCCTCCTGCAGCAGCAGCTGCCCCCCGCCATTGCTGGGCAGGCTCCCCGCTTGGCATGCGGCCTCTGATCCCAGTGCTGCTCCCAGCAGCCGCTGCCACCACCCACCTCCTGCAGCAGCAGCAGCTTCCCACTGCTGCCAGGGAATGTGCCCCATGCTGCTGCTGCTCCCTGCAGCAGCAGCCTCCACTCCGCTACCAGGCATGCTCCCCGCTCCCCATGCTGCTGCCCTTGCTCTCTTCTCCCCTGCCTGCTGCTCTGTTTTTCTTCTGAAAGTGGGGGAGGGGTCTAAGGGGTGGAGGGCGGGCAATTGTCATACAAAAGTGCATGCAGGGGGGGCTCCATTTAAAAAGTTTGAGAACCACTGATCTAAATAATTGATGAAGATATTGAACAGAACCGGACCCAGAACTGATCACTGCAGAACCTACTTGATATGCCCTTGCAACTTGACTGTGAAGTACTGATAACTAGCCTCTGGGAATGGTTTTCCAAGAAGTTATGCACCCACCTTATAGTAGCTCTATCTAGATTGTATTTCTCTCATTTGTTTATGAGAAGATCAGCTGATACAGTATCAGAAGCCTTACTAAAGTCAGGGTATACCACATCCACCATTTCCCTCTCCATCCACAAAGCACGTTACCCGGTCAAAGAAAGCTATTATGTTAGTTTGACATGATTTGTTCTTGACCAATCCATGTTGATTATTATTTATCACCTTATTATCTTCTAGGTGTTTGCAAATTGATTGCTTAATTATTTTCTCCATTATCTTTCCAGGTACTGAAGTTAAGCTAACTGGTCTGTAATTCCCTGGGTTGTCCATCCAGGTAAAAACTTTTGAATGACACAATCCACAGATGTTTTTGGATTTTTAGTTCACAAAGAGTTTTGAGTTTTTTACTTTTTGTCCTGATTCAGTATGGGAAAAGTTTTCAAATCTCAAATTCTGGCGAGATGGGAAAACTGTTTCCCCCGTAGCTCCCTTGGGGACCGCAAGCCCTCTTAAGGGGCATTCATACAGTCCAGATAGGTATTGCATCTCCTGAAGCTTCCTGGCAGCAGGTGGCATAGCCAACAGGCTTCACCATGCAGAGGCAACACGCTCAAAGACATACTGTTCTTGATCTACAGTAACTAGCCTGGATGCCAAGAGGATTAATTAGTCAATGTTGATAAAGTGCTTTGAGGATGAAACATATTGAATATTATTAAATGGGTTTAGTAAATCTATTTTGTAGCCAGGCCTGACTTTTTAAAGTGTTGTTTGTAAATAACATTATCACCTTTGTTTTATTATTCTTTATTCCGAAAAGGGATTGGGCAAAATATTAGCCCTACTGAAATAAATGACAAATCTGCCATTGCAACATGTTTACCACTTTGACGAGTATATTAAAAGTAAGCATTTCCAGAGATCACATTATATGGGATAAAAAGGCATAAGAGAGATAGATACTGAAGTTTCAGGCCATAACCTAACTCTGCCTCATGTGTAAGGGGGGGAAAATATTCCCCATGTGTGGTGTTGTTGCACTATTGTCAATTATGAGGAACATAGAACTTGCTGTGCTGGATTTAAAACCATGGCCCATCTAGACTACTATCTTATCAGTGACATTGTGCAGCACCACATACTGCAGAAGAATGTATACAAATGCTACAGTAGGCAGACATGGGGTAATCTGCCTGCTACATAGGTCTCATCCTGATCTCCAAAATTTAGAGACTGCTTTAAATTCTGAAGGACAAATTTAGTCACCTTTCCCTGAAATTTCTGGTACCGGCCAGTGTCAAAGCCAGGTTACTAACCCAGGTAGCAGACCATTATTCTAAACTGGAGTGGCAGTTCCTATGTTCCAATGTGTATGAAATAGCATAGACCTGATTTTTCCCCTTTCTTGACCCGTGTGCAATTACTTATGTTGCAAAAATGAGGGTAAAATGCTGCCAAATGAGTGATCGAATTTACACCTAATTTCCACAGGTTTAGTGAGTGTGCAGGACAGAGGAGGATCTGGCTCTCTGAGTTTATCAGTGACAGTGTTGTATAGTCTCCTACATTGTTTTCCAGTCCTCCCACAGAGAATGATATTTTTAGGGCTTGGAAAAGATTGGGAAAAGCATAAATGCAATGGGTGAAATCCAGGACCCATTAAAGTCAAAGGGCGTTTAGCCATTTACTTCAACATCACCAGGACTTCAAGCAATGCCATTTGAAATCTGTTACTGAAGCTTTTGTCAGTAGATAATGTTTACTACCTAGCATGGAACAAAGCAACTTTCCCAACAGGGGCCCCTGTAAGTGAACATAAACAGAGGATTAATACTGTTATGTACTCCTGAGTCTCCCCAACTGCCCATACTTTAAAAAAATGGCGAGACACAGACAATAAAAGATAAGTTTGCCCAGGAGACATAATCTATAAGAACATGAAAAAAGCTCTCAACCTCTATTTTCCTGAACTTGCATATGCTTCCAGCCAGATATCCCATGCCCTTTTTCAACAGAGTCCCCTGACACCTAAAACCAATGTTAACTTATGTAAGAAAAAATCTACACCCCAAAACCCAGATAATAGAAGGTCTGGAGATGATCAGTGGAGGGATCCAGCTGATTTCCCGCTTCGTTATTGATACTCACCCCCATCCAACTTGCATGGACCATCAGAACTTAATTTAGTCCCGCTAAACTTTGGGTGGGAGATGGGAATGCAAAGATCAAAATAAACTATTTGGAAGTTTCTGGACATGGATCCCTTGAATTGCAAATGGATTTTATAAACCTGATGAGTTTAATTTAAATCCACAAAAACAAAAATTCAGAGCCAAGGATTCAGTTAAAATGTAGTGCTTTGCTTTTAAAGACTTATAGGGCTGGATTCTGCTCTCAAAGGAGATTATTTGACCTTTCCATCAGAGTTGCAATGGTGTAACTACGAAGAGGATTTGTCCCTTCATCTTCAGTTTAGATTTAACATTTATTTTTTTAACAACCTAAAGTGAATATAGTTATGAGTCAACATTATACCAAAATTATGGGGTTGTGTGATTTTCACACCAAATGAGATGAAAATCAGCCATTTTGTCAGCTTCCTTCTGACATGTAGGATTCGATGGATGGTACAAAGTTTGGACAGGGAAAAGCAAAGAAAGAGCAGCCAAGATGGGCATGGACAATGGGACTTGGCCAGAGAGGTCTACACTAAAAAGTTTAATCGACCCAGCTTTGTTCCTCAAGGGTCTGAAAAATCCACTCCAAGTGATGTAGTTAAGCCAATCTAACATGAAGTGAAGACAGCTCTACCTCGACAGAAGAATTCTTGGCTACGTAGATTAACTACTTCAATGGGAAAACCCATGAGCTGTTGTAATGGTTTAAGTGTAGAAATAGTCTAAGACTGGGTCAGAGTTTTCAAAGCCAGGGAGAGAAACTTGAGCTTAATGGAGGAAGGAAAGCTATCCCAATACCCATCAAGTGATTAATTACATAAGCAGATCTGAATGAGCTTTGCCTGACATCTAGTGATGAGCTGAGGGAAAAGACTTCAGGAACAGACGGTGTTGCATAGACATGACTACTCTGCCTAGGTACGCAGCATGGTGGAACTGCTTTGCCACAATGATCACTTTTGGCTGGTGTTCGGTTACAAATCACTAGTGCATCGAGTGTGGGGTAATGAAATATTGTTACCCTTATTGTATGAGTAAAGAGCAGCAGAACTGTACTTTGCTTGCCCTGAGTGAGGGGGTGACCCAAAACTGAACCTCACTCACTAAACAGGGGATAGGAATGCCAAATCCCAGTGAAGAGTCAAAAGGGTGGAGGCAGGTATTCTTACTTTGTGGTGTGGGCTCTGTCTAATGAGTCCTGGGTACCATTTGACCCTCGTCTCTCCTCTGTTCAAAGACAGAGCGAATTAGATGCAATTTGGGAATCCCTGTTTGTTTAATGATCCCTACAGCTGAATTCAGTGGTAACCAGGTGCTGAGCTTTAGATGTGATACTGGGTGGTGTTGCAGTAGAAGAGGCTGTACTCCACTGCCTGCAGAAATCACGGAGAGCTGGATGAAGTGGTGGAACTCAGAACGTGACTTTGCACCACAGAGACGGCGGCAGCGCAGGGTGGCGGCACCAGTGGGGTGGAGGCAGCAGCGGCCAATGGCGGCACAGTACATGAGGGTGCAGCAGCAGTGGCATAATGAATGGCGGGAACTGTATGCCAGTTGCAGTGACGGTGCAGAAGCTGAGGCATTGCTCGACACTCTCCCCCAGGCCAGGGGTGGGAGGTGAAGTCCTGTCAATGCACCTCTGAACTGTGGGTCTTCATTGACCAAGGACAGCAGCTGTGAGTGGAGTGTGACAGAGGGAGAGGCGAATGGCACGTTAAAGGAAAATTGGTTGGTCAAACTTTCACACCGCAAGGTGAGAAACTGAGGCAAAGGACATCGCCCAATGTATTCTGCGGTGGGTGTTTGCTCAGGGTCATCTGCTTCAGAATTATGGTTGTTTTCCCACATTAGTATTGGGTTCCTTTTCCCTTTTGAATAAAAGTTTTCTTTGATATACACAGACTCGGTGCTTGAGAGAGGGGAAGTATTCTTCTCAGAGGTGCCATGGGATTGTGTTTAGTTTTCCCAGATTATTGCATCGCAGAAAGCCAGTTCCATTTGTGTTGTTAAGAGGAGCCTCTCGATATCGAACCCAACCCATGTTGCTGCTGATTCCGCCTGGGTTACAGTTATGATAATTCTTCAGTCGTCCTTATATTAGCATTCATCACACTACATAACACTCTGGGAAATCTGGCTGTCCCTTCTCTATCCACTCTTTTCCCCATTCAGAAGCCTTTATGAATAGCTATTATGTAACTTGAAATGTTGAAGCATTTGATGGTGGATTTATTTTTCATTGCGGCTGATTCCAGGCAGAACCTGAGGAAGTGCTGTTCCTTTTGAGCAACTTGTATTTTGCTACTGCTACTTGTTATTTACATTGCACTAGATATGCACATAGTACTTAACAGACATAAAAGACATGGTCCCTGTGACAAAGTGCTAAAACATGTAGGGCTGGCTAGCATGGTATAATGGGTAGGTGAGCAGGCTCTGAAGAACCACTGTATTTCCCCACTCTGGCAGGAGAGCAGGAAGAGAGAGAACAGGGTTGGGATAGAGTGGAAAATTGGCTCTCCTTCAGTGCTCTGGCTACCGTAGCTACTTTGGTGTGGTGGGGAATGTAATCTGTGAATATATATCCAGCTCAGTTTATTTGCTCCCTGGAGCAGCAGGGAAACTGGGAGGGAGATTGTGACTCAAAATTTCAGTCTTGTTCCTGGGCTGCTCCTGAGTGCTTCCTCTTACTCTGGGCTCATGTCAGTGGTATGACAGATGCCTACATGGATTAAATTATTCTTCTGTAATTACCTTCTCTGTCACATTTTCCCAGAAAGATAAGAAAGTAAAGTTTGAAACAAACAGCAGTAAATGTGAGCTCCTCAGATATCTGTGGTTCTTTGACATTGCTTCACGCCCTTTTGAATAGTTGCTATTCCAGATTTTTTCCCCAGCTTGTTTGGAGTGACACTCATTGAATCCTCTTGCTGAACTGGACATTAATAATACATTCTGGGTTTTCACCTCTTACCTTGATCGCTTTCACTGCTCCAGTATGGGGCTCAAATTCAGAAGCTTTGTTCTTTTTTTTTTTTTTTTTTTTTTTTTTTTTTGGGGGGGGGGGGGGGGGGAGAGGGGTAGTTTTGATTCTAAGATCTCCTGATACTTATTGGACTACTACTACTTCTTTAAACTGAGGCTAATTGCGTGGCTTCAGCCAGCTCTTCGTTTGACTTTTTGATTCAACTTCAAAGCCTGCAGGAGAGATTTAGATGTCAAGAATGGGTCTTAAAAAGTCATTTTGGAGTGAGACATGAGTACACGCAGATACAACCTTTAGTGATTGCTCCAGAAGCTCCCCCTTATTATTAATCACATCTTGAGAACCCAGCTGAGTTCAGGGCCCCATGTGCTCAGTGTTGTACAAACATACCCCCAAGAGCTTACAAACTAAATAGACATGATGGGGACTAAGGAAATATCATTATCTCCATTTTACAAATGGGTAACTGAGGCAAAGAGAGACTGAGTACTTACTCTCATACAGGATGTATGTGAGAGCCAGGAATTAAATCCAGATTGATGCCTTCACACAAGACCATTATTTTGCCTTCCCTGTAAGTGCTGTGTCTGTTCACTACCCCAATATGTTTGAATGGCACATTCTGACTCACTCTCATCATATCTATCTATGGAATATATGGAGCACCCATCAATGTACTTTGTAAGTGCTATCCGATGACCATTCCAGGCTTCTGTAATCATTTTTGGCCACTGAAGTCAATGGAAAGACATTATAGGCTTTGGATCTACTCACTGAAGTAAGATGGGTGAAGTGGCAGAGTGATGTTTCACCGTTAGTCAGGGCTTTGTCACTCAGGTAATATCTCTTTATGTGTATATTATTTCCTTCCTGGGTGCATCTGAGAAAAGTTCACATGTGCTAGAAGCTATGGGAAGGGATGGGAGTTCAGGAGGCCCTACATATTTTTTCCCTACAGATACGTTCAGCAAAGTAGCTTCAAGTGTCATCATTCTGCACCACATCACTGCACTGAGGACATTAAATAGCTTCTCACTAGTAGAGAAAATACAAATATGAGGAGATATAAATATTTTAGTGTAGATAGATTTGAGTGGAGTCACTGTAGAACGTTATCAGACTGAGTCCTTTTTTACTTCCCATTTTGAAGATACAGTATATTATAAATAATGAAACCCTTGGGTCCAATTAGATGACTTCATGCAGCTAATTGTAAGGTTGCTTTCATACCCAAATGGATCTGAAGTCACAGCCCATCTATTACTGAAAACAAATATAATTGTAGGGGAGCAGAATCTATAAAAGGCCTTTTATGTTGGAAATGTAGGGTTATTTTTTTCCTCCCAGTGACATGAAAAACCGCAAGAGAGAATAAAACATTAATAAACAGAAACTTTCAGAACATTTGCTTTTCAAACTTTAAAAAAAAAAAAGCTATATGTTTTAAATCAGACGTAAATGTACAGCTGTCGAGACTATAAGCCATCTGCACTGCATTTTAACTTCATCAAATCAATTTATTGGATACGACACTGCTATAAAGAATTTCAAGCTTTCCTTTAAAAATGCAGTATTATTTTGGCAATAGAACAGTGGCTGCATTTGTTTCATCCTAATTTCAACAACAACACCTAACTGGTTATAAAATACTTTTGGGCAGAGACTGTCATGTATTATATGTTTGTACAGCACCTAGCACAATGGAATCAAACTGGGTTGTGAACCTTAGGCATTACTGCAATATAAATATTAAATAACAATTGAATTGATAATCATAATATTTGTCCACGGTGCAACGTATTTGCATGGCACTTTAAAGACATTGGAGGCTGACACTTTTGAAGGCACTTGACAATAACAATATAAACATGGGCTCAATTCTGAAATCTTTGTGTTTCAGGTACTATATTATGTATAACTAATAGATTCCCCCTCCTGCACCTCAGCCTACTTCTCTGCTTACGTGCATTCCAGAGCTCAGTCCTTACAGAGTTAAAACACCAAGAGAGACAGCCACACAGTTTCTTAAGGAATAATGTTTATAGATAAACATCTGCAACCAGCATTTGGAATACTTGTGAAAACCTCTTTAAGCAACTCTTATCCTGTAACAATGTTGGTTTTTTCACACTTAGACGTTGCTGGTGTTACATAAATTGTAGTGCACAGGATACCTTAGTGTACACACTTACGCACACCTCTAATCTTGTGGAGATGACTTCTCAGTCTCTGGGACCTGCCATCAAAAGTGCATGTGTGCTGCCTGGGCTCCTCAGAGCCAGAGGAGAATGGGAACACCACAGTTCCTCTCCAAAATCCTCAGAATTTCCTTAGTGAAAGCAGCCCAAAGATCCTAATGGCCAGCCCCATTTCCAGCCTCTGAGTCTCCCCAGCATTCAGTGAGACAGGGAGTGTGTAGTGTGGATCCAAAATGACACATGCTCTGGAATGCAGCTCACACCTGTGTCATTTAGCCACCAAGTTAACACAGCCGTCTCCAGCTCCCCATATTGATGACCATTTCCCCACTGAGCTCTGAACATCTTTTTACTTGAAAAATGAGTATGTTTGGTATGGAAGCCACTGAACCACAATAAACAACCCATATTTAAAAGCCTTGAGCTGATGGGTTTCTGCAGTCACACACCACCTAGTGCTTATGCTTTCTCCATTCCATCTGAAGCCAGCAGGCAATCATGCTTTTCTTGTTCTGAGCGCTGCTGGTTCAGAACTCACTCCCCCTTTAAACCTGTCTCATTTTGTCCCTCTCCACTTTAAAAAAAAATACCCATAACGGATTGTGGTACCTACTATACTGCTTGCCCTTACGGAAATCCTCTGCATAGCTTCAAAGACCTCTAATGAAGATACCAAGTAACTATTACACACCCTTCTAGTTACACTTGGGCCCTTCTAACTAAGTGTCTGGCTCCTGCCCTGCTCCCTGCATGGTGCAGAGACCCAGAGGATTGTACACTGCTGATTATGGTGATACTGGGAGGGGATGGAATTAAATGGTTACCTAAAGATTGCCCAGGAGATGGGATTGGGTGGTAGGGCTAGGAAATGGAATGGGAAATGGAACCCGACGGGTTGTATATGTGTGTGCAGTGGGGGCTGATTAATTCCTTTTATTTTTCTGTTGTTGGGTTCTTTGATTTGCTCTGGGGCAAACGACAGGCCTGTTTACTTATTCAGTGGGCTGTTATTCCGAAGATTGTCAAGGACACAGAGTATATGTGCTAGGCTTTCTTTTATTATAGATTGTAAAAATCCCAATAAATAAATAATAGGCCTCTTTCATCTCTAACTTCTTGTCTTTCGTCGTTCACAGCGCAGTGACATAGCAGATGAAATCACCATTTGGAAACAGCAATGAAAGGCTGTGCTTCTTTTTAACTGCTTGGATTCCTTGTTAGTCCAAAGAGGCATCCAATGTTTGTAACCACAAACTCCAACCACCCCTCTGGCACATTTTCAGGGTTCTCAGTACCTTATCAAGCCTAGGTTGTGAATTCAAGACTTCGCAATTTGAAGACCGGGACCCTGTGACTTGGAGGAGCAGCCATCCGCTGACAGCCCCGAGGAGATCCTGGACCTGCCGCCAGTCACTGGCAAAGTACTAGTGGGAGTCCCTCTAGCCGTATACACCAGGGAATTTGAGGAAGACCTCTGGTTCCAGGTATCTGGGTTCAGGTTGGGAGGAAGTAGCCCAGGGGCAGCTGACTACTGTCCAGCTGAGATTGCGCTCACACCAGTGTCAGCGCATTGGGGCTAGAGCCCCGCTGACCCAGTGGCAGAACCCCTTGCCACTGTTGGGGCCCTGGACTGGGACGCAGTGGAGTTGTGTGGGCCTGCGTCCCCACTCCCCCCTTCCCTAGCCATCCTGGGAGTGCTTGTCTCCTCTGGGTCTGCAGCCACAGAGGATACGAGGCAGGGCAGGGCCTACAGACTCTTTGCCAGCCCCGCCCCACCTGGGGGTCAGAAGCTAAAGACTCTTGCAATCCGTTAAATTTCCCCTTGGAGCCTGGGCCTGAGGAAGGGCCACGATGCCCCTGCTGGGCGTATTTGCCAGTCTACAGTCCAATACAACATATTACCTCCCCTGCCTAGTCTCTTCCATATCCTGGAACCAACATGGATACAACAACACTGCAAATAAGTTGTATATACACAGATTTCCAAATCATCACAGGATCTCTGTACATGGGTCTCTATGTGTGCGAGTCTGTGTGCCTATGCATGGCTATCTGTATGCATGATTCAGTGTGTGTGAGTGCATAATTCTCCGCACAATTTTTGCAAGTTTGTGTGTCTATGATTCTATATGTGTGGGAGAGAGAGACAAAAAAAGAGAGGCTGAATTGTTTTCCTGGCTTTGTAATGCAATTCTTGCTGAGTTTCCAAGATCTATACTAAGGAAAGTACATTGTACCAATGAAAATAAATATCCATGTGGCTGTTTGCAGCCAATGACTAGCACTCAAAAGCCTGCAGGAGGAAAGATTATTTTAACTAAGTAATTTTTCAGGGTTACCAATGTGCCTAAGCAAGTTACTCCTGCTTCCTATACGGGTGAATATGAAACTTTCAAAATAATGAAACCTGTTGTAGATGGCAAATGATAAAGGCAAAACGATAAAGGGCTAAATCTTGATTGCCTTCTCGGGTTTTCTTCGAGAAAGTCAGAGAAATGGAAAAGGAGCGGAATGAAATTCAATTCTCTGATTCTACCGTGGCTAAGAGTGATGGAGACATTAAAATCAAACTTTACTGAACAATCTGACTGCAGCAGAATTTATTAGCATGGCACTTGATGAAAGCCTTGATATCCATGACACCTCAGTCTCTGATTTTTCGTCACAGTGCCTACATGCAAACTGGATATGACAGAGGAGATCGGATGTGAAACTCTTGCTTTATGGCACTAAAGGTGAGGACATAAATACCATGACGGATGCTTCAAAGCAGCTTGAAAAAGGTCTGCAGAAAACAGTTGCTAATATGACTGCTGATGAAGTACTGTTTATGACAGGAAAAGTAAAATGTGCTGTTACATAGCTTTAAAAAATAGCATAAATCAGTCAGGTCAGTGCCTGGATATTTTCCTCCCACTTCTGTGCTGTTCCTCGACAACATACATTTGTGCATTTTACATCTATTTGGGATGTGACAAAATATATGTAGGACATTAAATTTTACCAGTAGAAAAAGCTAGAAATATAATCAAGGGTCCCAGCGGCTAGAAGAAGAATTCTGACAACAAGGTTGATTCTGTTGCATACAGATGTGAGATTGCTGTCAGGAGAGTCATTATTGGCCCTTCGTCTACCGTAGGTATATTTGAATCCCTCAAAAATGTTGTATTATTGCCTGTGGTGTGGTGATGACATATTCTGAGAGCGGGAGGATGTTTATTTGTTTTTGGGGTTTGGGAATTTTTTTATATGTGGTTCAAGGCTTCCCCCCACCCTGCATTTCTTTTCAACACAGAACCATTTTTGGCCAATTTTTTTCTGGGGCAAAAAATGCAGATCATGCAACATTAAATAAATTCATGTTGCTTTTTGCTGAATTGATCGTTATGAAAAAAAATCTAAAAAAATGAAAACCTTTTGTGTTAACATTTTCTACATAAAATGCTTGTTTTTTAGTTTGAAACAAATTTCTGTTTCAAAATATCCTTTAGATCTATTTTTTAAATGTGAAAACATTTTAAAATGGTCAAAATCAAAATGAGACATTTCAATTTTATCATAATGAAAAGTTTCACTCCACCCAAAACATTTTTTTTTTTTTTGTAGTCACCAAAAATTTAGAAAATTTTCATTTTGGTCTGACCCCAAATATTTTTTTTTCTTGCTTTTTGAAATTTCCACTTAACTGAAAAATCCAATCTTCACTTAAACTCTACTCAACCTCCATATCAGTTATGCTTCTGTATTGTCTGCTGTTTACCTAACAGGACTGTAACTAGAAACAGAGTGAGCTGACAGCAAGTAAATATGATTGCTTCATCTAGGAATATTTGAAAGTTTAGTTAATAGTGCAGATGTGGTTCTACTCTGAAATAGAACTGTCTAAGGCATGCTGACCTAATCCCCAGTGTAGACAGTGCTATGTCAGCAGAAGGGCTTCTCCTATCAACATAGCTACTGCCTCTCTAGCAGATGGAGTACCTACGACAATGAAAGAAGCTCTCTCCTTGGTGTAGTCAGCGTCTTCACTAAGCTACAGAGGCACAGCTGCACCACTGCAAGTGTCACCTGAAGGATTTCATGCTTTTCCTGTGTTGGGCCCTTTGAGTTTGCAACACACTCTCCTTTTAAACCAGTCTCCTTTTGTCCCTCTCCACCTTAAAAAAAATAAAACTTTAAAGTAGTCTCCCTAAAGATGTTTTTGGTTTGACTGCAGTTGGCCTTACACCATATGATCCCTGTTTTAAAGAACAGTGCTTTAGTATAATATTACATTGTGGAACAGAAAGTCCCATGTGCGACTGAGCTGCTGAGTAGTTTGCCAATGCAGATCAATTAGGTGTATAACTTGACTACTGAATAGCCTGCAAAAGACTGTTATATGGCAGGGGTCAGGACAGGTTACATCCAAAAACTTGGGTTGATTGTATGTGGAATCAGGTTTCACTGCAAGCATCTCATGGAACTCTATCTGAACTCAGTGCACATACGTTGAATTCCTGTGTAGTTCGGGGTAAATTATTTAACCTGGCTACTTAAGCTATTCTATTTTTAAAAAGGGGACAGTAATACTTGCACCTGTGTTAATGGTGTTTTGTGATAGTAATACACTCTGTGATCCTGGGACCTCTTTGTGACAACTGGCAAGAGGAACAAGAATACATAAGGGTTACAGACATCCTCTGGCTTTAGGCTCTACATGTTAGTTCACCAAATAATGTCATGTACTTTCTCTAATGAAAGCCTGCTTCACATTGGTGGACATAAACATTGGATAATGCATATGAAAATTATATTTCTAGGCCTTGTAGTTGGAAAATATCTTGCAAGGACAGGAAATGGGAGACAGTTATCTTCCTGGCGGACCACTGTGTATTGTGTGTCTTATCATAGAAGTATATTAACATATTGAGTCAAATGCTGATAAACAGCTTGAAGAGACTTCAGATGAAAATTAAAAGGAAGAAGTAGACAACAGGGCAAGGGGAGACCCTGTTTTCAGAGGTCTGGTCTATCTGCGGGTCTAGAAAGATGCCATGATATCCATCACTGAGGAAGTGAACTGGCAGTGGGCTGGCTTTATGAAAAAGAAATCTCATTTGAAAATGCTGGGGAGAACTTTGGGTAAGATAAACTTCTTTAAACAGGAGGATTACATGTTAGTTAAGTTTAGACCATAGAAAGTGGTGATATTATTTTGCTCTGTCTTTGTTTTCAATAGTTCTGTTTTCTATCATATGAATCTCTCCTCTTTGTTAAAGAAATGCATACTCTTGCGTTCTCTGTAAACAAATCCAAGTGCTGTGTGTTAAGCAGAGTTGGGATCCTGAATTAAATCCAGTACACTGATGTGTGCGATTCCTTTTGGAGCACAGAATCTAAGAGTTCTGTGAGCATTCAGTGGACCACGGGCGGGACACTTCAGAGGAATGCTTGGAGGATTTGGGGGTTTGTGGGTGCCTATTGCTAACCTGTACAGAGAGAGAGAGGCCTGGAAGGCAGTGCTTGTGTTACAAGATTGGTGTGTCAAGGAGCCGACCCTCAGCAGGCAAAGGCAAGACTGCCTCATGCTAAAGGCAGATGGTAGCAAAGTGCCCCACAACCTTGGGTACTCCTGGGAAGCACCTATCCCCCTACATTTATGGGAGGATGCTTAGTTTTTTTTGACCAGCAAAATGTTTTGAAAATGATTAACATTATAAAACTGCAAAATGTCCTTATTTATAACATGGCCTGCCCTTCTTTGGGGTGAATCCCTCTGCTCCCAGGTGGACAGGGGATCCTGATGGGACAGCAATGTAAAATTCACCTCCTTTTGCAGGCTTGGATGAAACTTGCACTTGAGCTTGGAGAGTTTAGTTTGTTTTAGTTTTTAAAGGTGCTACAGAGGAGGATGAGCAATCAGACGTTTGTATGAAAGGGGAATAAGTTATAACTTCAACCGACAGAAATATACCAAACATATGACTGATTTGCCATCTGATCCCAGAGTAAGCTCCTAACAGCAGTTCTCAGAATTGAAAATACCAGCTGCTTCCATTTCACTGGAAGTTTATGACATAGAAGGAAATATAAAGGATGTTATGAAATAGAGTTTGGGTCATTTAAGTGATATAAGCCACAGATACAAATGCAAGGAAGTGATTCTGTGATGTTTCGGAAGATGTAGTTCATTTCCTTCATATTTTGCTAAAATTACTGTCTGTTCTTTCCTTGCATCTTTAGAGTTTGCATCCTCTGCTCTCATACAGCAGGGATTTAAGAGTCTCTAACATCCTAGCACAATACTGTTTTTGCATTCCTGTTAAGTATTTGACTTCAGAGATCTTTCTATTTATAATATTATAAACTATAATTTATATTATTAAATCAAGATTTTTGACAAAATTATTATCAAACTTTAATTATAACCAGTATATTGGCTTTGTGCTAGTTTCATGCTGACTTACACTTACCAGTCCAGTTCTGGTATTTCTTGAAACTGATTAATCTCTTTCAATAGTTGAGAGGAACTAGGATTGCCATAAATAATTGTGATTTGCATTACACGAGTGGCTAGTGATCCAAACTCAGATCAGGGCCCCATTGAGTTAGGTGCTGTACAAACACATAGTAAAAGGCAGTTGCTGCCCCAAAGAGCTTAGAGTCTAAACAGTCAAAACCCACAAAGGGTGGGAGAAAGGGGATATTATTCTCCCTGTTTTACAGATGGGGAACTATGGCAAAGACCAGTATTGAATACATTTCCTCAGTTCCTGTCCAGTTCCTTTAACCCAATATATCCTCCCTCCTCTCTCTCTGTAGGATTCTAAATGCTTCTCCTGGTATTTGTGATAAAGATAAGTGAGTGGAAACCTGAAAAGATATGGGGTAAATCTGAATAAACCCTCAACAAGGTTGCATGTCTGGAGGGCCATCTAAATTTTATAAACTTTTTGGTGTGTATTTAATTTATTTCTTGCTTTTCACTTATACAGAAGGTTCTATCTGAAGATCTCACAGCAGTTTACAGACATTAGTGAATTAATCATCAGGAGGACTGTAAGTTAACTTTTCTCAGTCCTTATACTCCTATATACTCCTTATACTCCCTCTCTGATCTGATATGCTGCTGTTACTTTTAACCAGAGTGATAAATGCTTCAGCTAGACTTAATTATGGTTTTGAAGTCTTGGGATGTTGTCTGAGTATGTTCCTCTGGGTAAGGATAAGAGGATTTAGTCCTGTGTATTCAGCCTCTCCATGAGTATCAGAATGACATTGTATAGTCCACCTTCTCTTCTCACAAACACTTGTGTAAGTCCATTGAAATCAATGGGTCCTAGATGTGGAAATGAAATTATCTTAAGTGCCAAGTATTCTACAACCATTTGTTATTCAACAATAGCTAGAGAGGTAGTTGGATGTTGGATCTCAAAGATGCTTCTTTCAAGGTCTTGACAAGAGAAGGTCAAGGAGGAAGGTGGCAGTTAGTGACTTGCCAATAACTTGGCAAGAAAAATAATGAGGTTTATTATTAGACTTTCACTATGCCAGACACAAAATGAATTGATTAAGTTCAGCTATCCATCTACCCTGACATGTACAACACAGCAAAGTTCATCACAGACAGGATAGGAAATGAGAAAATGCTGTGTCACATTAAAACAGTAGAATGTAATTGCTATGTGCTCTGAGGCAATAAATAATAATGCACTGAATTTCTACAGCACCTTCCCCCCCCCCCAAAAAAAAAAAAAAGAAAGAAACACGGGGGTAGTTCTTAGCATACCCATTTTACAGATCGGTGCAGGTGGCGAAATGCTTTAGCCAAAGTCACACAGTGAATATGTAGCAAAGTTGGGCATAGAACCTAAGAGCATCACTCCCAGATGGAACATCCATTGGTTTCACAGGTAGTCCTGTATGTGGAGATCTTCAGCATCAGGGCCAAGGTCTAATTCTCACTCTCTTGAGCTAACTGTTAACCACACTGCCTGTTGTTAGGGATATTGTTCAGACATCCCTGGAGAAAGGAACGCTGCTGCGCTTAGTTAGACTGGGGACATTTATCCATGAGTAGGGCAAGTCTTAGCTACATGAACCAACTATGTACCCACCAAGTGAGATATCATGTCCCTTACTAAACTTCACCATGATTGGTTAAGTTTCTTTTGCCATAGCTATTGTACCATCTCAAGCAAGGCCTTTTGTAACATGACATTTCAACACTGGACATATTGTTTGCCTGATGTTTGGATATCATTTTCAAGGGTTTTGTTATCAATGATATTTCAACAGCCTAAACAGCTGTAGTGGAGGTGGTAGACACGAGAAGCAAGGCTGACATTTGGGCTGATATCTAGGCATTAGATTAATAGTAAGCATCAAACTATGTAGAGAAATTACATGGAAATGAATCTGAGGATCAAGAAATTTAGCCAGTTATGATGATGATTAGTAACTAATGTTCAGGAAAATCTGTTATATATACACTGTTTGAAATCTCTTGTCCATTCCTTTAAAATCCATTGTCCATTCTTTAACATTAGTCATTATTGTATCATGATAGTTTTCAGCATCTTCCATTTGAATATTACCATAGCAAGGGTAATGATTTGGGGCTATAACCAAAACATTTCCCTTGTTTTCAGCCAAGGATGAAACTAATCCAGATCAAATAAATGGGCCTGGAACTATTCCAGGGTGGAAGCGGAAGGAATCCACTCCTAAGATTGAGGTTCAGTTGCACAAGGAGTGGGCAACTGCAAAATGATCACTTAGGGGTGCTCAAAGCTGGAGTTGGAAAAATGAACATAGAACCTTTTTATGCAATGTTGTTGTAGCTGTGTTGGTCCCAGGATTTCTCTCCAGACCTGAAAAAGAGCTCTGTGTAAGCTGAAATCTTCTCTCTCTCACCAACAGAAGTTGGTCCAATAAGAGATATTACCTCCCCCGCCTTGTCTCTCTAATAAACCCTGTAGACCAGCAACAGATCAAATGGCCACACACCTGCCCTCACACTTCTAGAGCCCTACTGAAAACCTCTCTGTGTTGAGCTATTGAGAATTGTCTTATACAGGGGCATGGACTCCCCCATTCTGACTTTTTACACCAGCTCTTAGCACCACTGAGTGACCATTTTGCAGTTGCCCAGTCCTTGTGCAACTGAACCAATGGGGTTTTGCTGCATTAAGGACTACCCATTCTTCCTGCCGTGGTGGATGCATTTTACCTTAAGTGCACACTGTAAGGTACAGTTCAGGCCATATCTGTATTCAGATCTGGGACAATTCATTTTGAAAACATAGAATTATATCTTTTTGAGCAGGGCTTGTCAGGGAAGAAGCTAGATGGGGAAATCAACTGGATGTTACTGATTTGAAAAAAAAAGCTTTTATGCAATACCATTTTCATGGTTTACAAAAACCACTACAAGTGGCAATGCCCAATGCTTCTCTGATACATTTAACAACACCGCAACAACATGTTTAAAAATAACCTCAGAATGCAAATGAGCAACATAACTCACAGCAAATGCACCATACATATTCATCGATACCGTGTGTAAATTCTTGGAGATTTTCTCAGATTGCTCCATATTATAAATGGTTTTCAGCTACTGCACCAGTTCATTTCACTTTCAACCCTTCTCCATTTTTAAAAAATATAAAATAAAGTAAATTTCCAAACAAAAAGTCATCTTGAAAGAAATCATTGAGCCTTTTGTGACATATTGGGATCACTAGGGAGGACGGCTGTATCACCTTTGCCCTGCAAACTTGTGTGGCTTACAATACCTTGCTGCACGAGCTCCTACATGGGCCACTCACAAACAGCCTTCAAGTCACACCCTGGGTGTCTGTGTGTAAATGCAGCCTGCCAGCCACACTTGGGTTACACTCTGGCTCTCACCAGCGATAGTTATATTTCAGGGTGACCCCAACATACCCCCAGCTCCAGATTTTCCCACAGAAATTTCCCACAGCTCAAATATATTAAGTCCATTATTCCTTTCAGGGAACAATATACAGTAGTTTACCACCTTAAAAGAAGTTACCCAGACACTTTAACTTAAACACGCTAGATTAGATAAACCATAAAAACAAGTTTAACTACAAGGAGAGAGACATTAAGTGAATATAAGCAATAAGGCACATAAGTTAGAAATGGTTACAAGAAAGATAAAATTGCTTTCTAGTGCCTAACTTAACAAACAATATTAGATTTAAAGCAAAATTTCTCATCACATGCTTCCAACAGCATTATTAACCAAACTTTCAGGTCAGCTTCCTAAGTCCAATGGCTGTTTTCCTTTGTCGTCTTAGGAGTCATGCCAGAGACAGACAGGGAGAAAGAGGGGTGTCTTGGGGTGTTTGACCCTCCTTTTTTGCAGTTTCAGTCCCCTCTTGAAAAAGTATTTCCTGCTGAGAACCAGAAGACAAAGAAGGATGTTCCCTGCTGGGTTTTTTCACCTGTGTGAGCTTCCTTTGTTTTTCCTTTTTCACACTTTCTGCTTGAAGATTTTGTTTACTACTTAAATGCAAATTAAGACAGGCATACACTCATTTGTCCAAGACAGACCTGTTTGATGACTTCTGCCTGGACAGGGCTATGGGAGGGTTGAACATTGGCTAATAGCATTATATTGGGGAATTTCATAACTTTACACATAATGCTGCTCCATACATTTCACCATAATGTTACTGATCAGCAAGTTATGAATTATGAGTTTTCAAATGATACCTCACAAGACATGCCTTATACAAAGAGTATTACAGTAGTGTGCAGGGTGTGAACACTGGAGTGTAATTCATCACACCTTTTCATTCCAAGCATATCAAAATGGGTCATTTTAACATTTTTCAAAACTTTCTTTCCAATTTTTTTTCCCAACTGAAATTTTGTCAACATTGAAAAATTTCAGTTTATTCAAAATGGTATTTTCCAGTGAAAAATAATCTTGATGATTTTCATACCAGTTCTAATCCTGAAGTATTACACTTTTGAGGAATGGCATGTTGATGTATGTGAGAGGGGATACTGGTGCTTCCAATTTTTTGGTTCTCTATCCTTCTGAATGTGCCACAAATGGACTCATAAAAATAAAAATATCTGATTTAGGGGTCTGATACAAAACCTACTGAAGTCAATGAAAAGATGTCCATTTATTTTGGATCAGGTCCTTTATTGGCAGAGTGGATGTTTGTGAATAGATATAGGTATATACGTACACATAGACACAAACATACATGCACATATACATGTGTGCCCAGCATTGAAGGGACTGGATATGGGGGGAGAAGGATGGTTTAAACTGTGTTTTGTGCTGTTCCCTCTGTTCCCTGTGCCTCTTGCTATAGGGGATATTCAGAACATAAATATGCCTTTGCTTCATTATTGTTTAAATATTTGCAAGTCACCTTCCACTCAATGGAGGAATGGAAACTTTTTTCCAGTAGCGTTCCATCTATCACATTGTTCGTTCAGGGCTGGCAGAGAGGCGGCAGCCAAAGTGTCAGACACAGAAAATGAGAGACAGAACAAAGAGAAATAGGCCCCCGAAGAATAGCAAGAGAGAGGTTCTGAAAGCAGAAATAGAAAAAGAGAGAGATAAGGGACCTTAAAATAGAGATAAATCAACAGAGAATCAAGTGCCTTGAAACAGAAGGGGAAAAAAAATGCCCTAAAGAGAAAAAGCCAAGGACAAAAATGCATCATCATATGAGCCAAGCCTGGGAGATCTGTCCATCAAATGGGGCAGCAAGTCTCCAAGCATTTTAATGCCATATTGTTATTCTTGCCACAGGATGGAAACTTGTCTGTCTCATTAACATATGTTTTACTAATCATGCATGTTAAGTGGAACATTTAATACTGATTGGGGAAGAACAAGCCCTCTTTTCCATCTCATTGGCCCCACTCCTCCCTGCTTATTTGTGAGAAGAGCAAAGGAGGTGTCAACATGAGATACAGTATAGTCTAGTAGACAGGGCTACACTGGGCCTCAGGAACCTGGGTTCTATTCCTGTCGCTATCACGGACTTAGTGTGTGACCTTGACCAGATCACTTTGTGCCTGTTTCCTTTCCTGTTGTTTTCCTATCTTCTCTTTTTAGACCATAAACTCTTCAGGCTAGAGCCTATCTTTTGCCATGTGATGTAGAATGCCTACCCCATTGGAGCTCTGGTGAGATTCCAGACACAATTATAATATAAACAATAATATGGCTCAAAATGTGTAAAATGGGTCACTACACTCATCTCAAGCTCCAGTAAAAAATGTATGCGTAGATCAATTCTGTAGTGCTGGTAATTAAAACATTATTGGCAACATAAAAATGATAATGAAATAATGCATCTGTAAAGAGTTCTAGGCACTGAATGGTCATTGATCAATAGGTTCTACTGAAGGCAAAATGGAAACCTATTATTACCATCTCTCTGGCAACTGAGTCCTTTAAACCAGTTTGGATGGTGGAAGGATACCAATCGGGAATGTCACTGAAAGAAAAACACATAAACACTTGACTCTTCATTATGGAGATCACACACTTCAAACATGTGTCACTAGCTCAGGGAGACCTGATCAAACTTCACTTCTCACCTGTTTCTTCTTCAAGGTGAAGGACTGATGCTGTTTGTCTATGAACAGCGTGTTTTTGTTCTTCCCCAATCAGTATTAAACGTTCCACTTAACATGCATGATTAGTAAAACATCTGTTAATGAGACAAAACAATTGAGTTCCAGAGTTTGGGGAGGATCAGATCAGAGGGCTGATTCAGGCTGATTTTTAGAGTATTTCTCAATCTGTGCAAGTATAGTGCGAACACACTGTTGTAGGGTAAAGATGGAATCGCTTTTGCTCACCATGTTGCTGATGAGCAATATTAATTTGAATGTAATCATAGAAATGTGGGACTGGAAGGGACCTGGAAAGGTCATCTGGTCCAGGCCCCTGCACTGAGGCAGGGCTAACAATTACATCTTTGATCTTTTAAAACTGTAGCATTAGTGTTCTGCAAATTTGTTCCTTTGCCTTTTCCTTCATTTATTTATATTAAAAGGGATTTTTGTCTTCTGTTCAGGAAATGGTTGTGGAGCAGATACATTGATTTAGGAGGGCTTTTAATGGCTTCAATATCTATTACCTTTTACCACATTGGTGAATGGGGTTTATTTAATCACGTATTGAGTTTAAAAGCTTTCAGTATTGATAAAATCTGTAAAGACAGGTATGCAGTAAATTTTGTTCGTTTAATAGGATTATTTCAGAGAAAAAAGTGTGAGGATGAGTCCTCCATTTACTCACATGTCCCCTAATTGGTTTAACCCTTTTGATGCCTGTTTACAAACTCGTCATCAGATTGGCATTAGGGTGGAAAAAGTCTCCCCCATAATCTTTGGATATTATTTTAATTCTCCTCACCTTCCATTTATTAAATATATTTGGTCAGCATTTCTGGGAATTTCTGATTTATACTCTGAGGTAATACCATCATGAGCAATAAACTAACACAGATAGACTGATCACATTATTCTTTCCATCTTCATCTATGCTGGTTTTTTTCCTTTCTTTTTTTCCCCTTCATTCCATCTTTCTTTTTTTTAATATTTTACTATTTATTTTACTATTTCCTAAGCACTATTTAATACTTGCTATTATGAGTGTGTATCTGGAAAAGGAAACCATACTTGCATTTAATACAAAAAAGGATGAGAAAGAGGGATATCTGTCTGTTATATATATATTTATGGTCTTCAGTTTGCTCACACTGATCTGTTCCTCTAGGTTTCCCCTAGATTTTATTGCTTTATTTTATGGTCCCCACTTGTGGAATCTGAAGTCTTATGGAAAATATAGAAAATGGAGCAAAGTGTCAAGGTTTGACCACCCACAAAGAGCAACAACTCAAATCCTGCTTTCCCTGAAATCACTTGGATTTTTGCTACTGTATCAGTAACAGCAGATTTGGACTCAGGACATGTTTGCCAAAGTCCTGGCCCAACTAAGGTCAGTGGGAATTTTGCCATTGACTCCAATGCAGCCAGGATTTCACCAGCTGACTCCAGTTCAGCAAGGTGCTTAAAGCACATACTTAAATCTAAGTCTCTGAGTAACCACACTGAAGCCATGTACCTTGCTGAATTAGGGGTGTTATGTGCCAAGGGTCTGCTCCAAGGTGAGTCCAGTAGGTGTCTTTCCATTAACTTCAAAAGGCTTTGTATCTGGCCCCAAATCCAGAAATCTTTTCCTAGTAAAAAATCACATTACCTTTAATAGGAGTTTTGCCTGATTAAGGACATGAGACATCCCGTGGATTATGGCAATGGGTGCCAATACAAGAACCTCCTACCTAGGCAGAAAGTCTGACATCAGTGTGTATTTGTCCTGAGTAAAATCTGCAGAATTTAGACCAAGATGAAATAAATGGCTTGGTTGTTTAATCCATGTCTCCTACCACCAAGCACTGGGTGAAGTAGGTGACTTTGTAGCTATGAACTAGGGAGGGGAGTGGTAGCCTCTTGGTCAAGTGTAAATTTCAATATTTGCTCCATATTTTAAATTTGGACACAACCTGTTTCCAAACAAAAGCGGAATGAACAATCATCCTTGGGCAAGCAGCTTTGCTATGCCTCAGTTGTTCATAAGCATAAGCACGTTCTTGTATGTATTTTTGATGGTGGTGTTTTTTTCTCTTTCTTTTTTATTGAGGCAGCTGGTCAGACAACAGAGTGGAATAAACCAAACTATTTGCTTTAATTTAAAATGAATGTAAATGCAAATCATATTTAGTAGTCAGCAGACACTGACATTTTGAACAAGCTGGCTTTGGAAGCAAGATAGAGCCTACATGAGCTGAAAGAAATTCTCACAGCTTGAAAAACCTGGTGCTCTCCCTAGCAATGCAGGACTAGCAATAAAATGAAGAATAGAAAAATAATGTGGTGACCTGTTCTCTCTTACGCATGACCCTCCTCTTAGTCTGTGCTATTTGAGGGCCCCCTGCCAGTACATTAAGTGGACCCCCTGTTTAGGGCTCTCAGACTTGAAAGTATCAGAAGTGCAACTATATTAATCCCAGAGGGATCTCACGAAGCCAAACAATATGGCAGTGTCTTGTAGTTTATAGAACAACAACATGAACTACTTACAAAATGAGGCAGGGCCCACTTCTCTTTCAATGGAGATTACTAATAGTCTGGCAGAAAATAGGGTCTAATTTATGCAGTAGGGGGTGGGACCAAAAGAGGTACTATAGTGCAATGGATAAAGCACTGTCAAGTGAGCTGTGTTCTAATCCCAACTCTGCCAGTGACCTAACCTGTGACCTTGGGAAGGTTATTTCTCCACTCCTTTCTTGGTCTTCAGCTTTTTAAGTGTCAGAGGTATGAACTGTCTCACTGTGTGTCTGGACTGAGCCTAATACAATGGGGCCCTGTCAACTCGGATCTCTAGATACTATTAAAATATAAATGGTAATAATGACTGCATGCACTATTAACACTATGAAACCATATTACTGTTTATATTTCAGTAGCACCTAGAAACCCCATCTGAAAGCAGTGCACCATTGTGCCCTACCACTATGCAGATACACAGAACGATGCAGACCTCTTGCCCAGAGGACTTACAGCCTAATAAGACAAGACACACAGTGGAAGAAAGGAAGTATTATTATCCCCTTTTTAAAGACAGGAAACTAAGGCAGAGTGAGATTAAGTGACATGTCCAATGTCACACAGGAAATCTAGGTTAGACTCAAGAATTATGTGTATTTGAAGACCATTAAAACCATCCTTCCTCTCAAGTATGAACCAATTAGCTGCTACTATCCCATTGTGACACATTGCATTCCCCCGTGTTTACCTTTATAGTGTAATTGTATGTTGTTTAACACAAAGCAGGTCATGCAAGATGTTTTTGCAATGCTCATAGCAAACTGAACATTATTGTTATAGTAATATGTTTGTTGCAATGTCATGTGTATGGTTATGAGGCTTCGCTATGTAATATTCCCAAACACGTGTCTCATGGCTTGAGACAGATCTAGGCAAAACTCTACAGAGCCAAGGAACAATTTGCACCTCACCAAGGCATGCATAAAACAAACCCAGCTCTTCCAGGAACAAAGGACTAACCTGAGCATCAAGGATCCATGATAAGAGGATGCTCACTAACTTAGGAAATGGATGAAGCCATACAAGGGCATTGTTTGTCAACTGACCCTGAAGGCGGGGGAGGGCGAAGCCCCAGAAAGGAGAAGGAACATTTTAAAAAGGAGAGACATTTTGCTGCTCTCTCTCTCTCCTACCTCCATTTGCAAACACCACCAAGCAACTGAAGTGCTAATCACAGGGATTACAGGGGGAGAACCTGTCTGAAGGCAGACCAGCCAGCTTGTGGTTAGAATCATCTGAGTTTGTAAGGATGTTGAAAGTGTTACTCTTAGTTTAGGATGCATTTTGCTTTTTGTTGTCTGTTGATCAAATCTGACCTGCTTTCCTCTGACTTATAATCACTTAAAATCTTTCTGTACTTAACAAAATTTGTTTTGTTTGTTTTATCTAAAACAGTGCATTTGGTTTAAGGTGTGTTAGAGACTCCATTTCAAGTGACAAGGTTGGTGCATATCAATGTCTTTGATATATTGATGAAAATATGAGTTTATGCAGTGTTCAGTGGGCAGCACTAAACAGGGATAATGGCTGAGGTCATTCTGATGTGTAATCTAAAGAGTGACTTGACAGGAGCACACACTCACTCAGTTGGGAACAACTTGTTTGCAGGAGATTGTGTGTGATCTGCCCAGGAGTGTGAGTTCACAAAGAAAAGCAGAGTAAGACAGGCTTCAGGAGTGGGGGATTGGGGTAACACAGCAATTCACCAGTCCAGATCGCAGAGGGGAAGATCACAACCACACACAGCTTCCCTTTAGCACCGCATTGGACACACTCTACTTTCTGAAACCAGCACAGAATGGAAGATATAATACAGAAACATATGTACAAGAAAACACCCTTATTAAGCAATTTCTTTTCTTCAGAGAGTTCCCCAAAAGGTAATGAGTAGGTCTGGTCACAAAGTGGGGATATTTTTCTGCTAAAATTTTTGACAATAGTGTTTAAAAAATGAATATTTCAGTGTTTCATTTTGGTTTTTAGGTTTTTTCAAAGAAAAGTTAAAATTTTTCTAAGAAAGTAGGGTTGTTGTAATCTTGCCTGTCCCAGGATATTAAGAGACATGGTGGGTGAGGTCATATCTTTTATTGGACCAACTTCTGTTGGTGAGTGATACAGGCTGTCAAGCTTACACAGATCTCTTCTTCAAAAGCTTGTCTCTTTTACCAGCAGTTGATCCAATAAAAATATGATCTCACCCACCTTGTCCCAGAAATTTCTGAAAAAAAAATTATTTGTCAAAACCCAGTTTTACATCAAAAACTGTTTAGATGGAATAGTTCCAACCAACCCTGGGACTGAGTTTAGTTCTGTTCCACCTTAATAGAAGATAACCATATCTATTTAAGCAACTAGCTCTGCAGTCCTAAAGTAGATTATCAGAGGCATCATTGTGTACATGAATGTCAGAAGTGGGAAGAAATGTGGCATGGGTTTAAAACTGCGCTATAAGAACTATACTAGTTTTCCTTGTTTTCTACCAGCCATTTGGTGAAACAAGAGCTAAGATTTGTTCCCAGTTCTGATGTGTGTATAACCCCCTTTTGGAGCTAAAATTTAACAGTTGTATTTACAAATGGGAAATCTGACAACACTTTATATTTTGTGTTTCTGCAGTTGAGCTCATGGTTCTAACACATGTAAGGAGCTGTGGGTAAAGTATGAAAGAGCATCTGCTGGTCTGAGATTAAGGACAAGTTAACCCATTCAGATACCATAAGGGCTAAAGTGATCCTTAGCCTGAAACTCAAACTAAACCTTCGCCGAGGTTCAAATATTTTCTGATAGTTCAATTTCCCAATTTTTTTCCTTTTTCTGTATTTCAGCATCTCTATATTTTCTGTACTCATGGCCAATACTGCTTGCTTGACTCCCTTGAATAGTCTCACTGGGACCACTCATATGAGTATGGCTAACAGGATTTAGACCCAGAAATTCAGGAACCAAAATAACAAGAATGGTTATTCTTATAGTCTTAATAACCTGACTAGAAGCAAGATAAATCTTTCACCAGTTCTGATGTGATTTTCAATTCAGTTTAGCAGATTGAAATGGTTCATCTGCTTTGGATAAGATTCATATATGTATTAAATTTTTGAAAGCTTATCTGATGTGTGCTTAAGAGTTTGAGTTTTTGCTCCTCATCACTTATTGAGATGACAATGGGGCTGAGCTTTTAATTCTAGGGTCTCAGCATGTTTGATAAGCATGACGGGAGTTCATGGGGTTGTACACCTCAATTCCACCTGGCCTGACACTCAAAAAAACCCTCATTTGAATCAGCCTGGAAACCCAAAACTCAGATTGCAAGAAAGTAAATCTTCAAGGGGATTAAACATTACAGAGTGGTACAATGAAGATTAAGTGACTTGGCTAATCTGCCACCCACAGAAACTCTGTTCTTGCTCTGGTGATCAATAGAAAATGCTTCAGTATGATGTGTGAATGGAGACCTCATTCACCAAGGCAACCTGTTTGCACATTCAAATTAGGGTATGTAAAGAGATTTGCATATAACTAATGACTAATGGGATTCTTCAGCACATTAGAAAGTGGCCCCTTGGAAGGCACAAGGAATCTGGACCTGCACAGTTAATACTGAAGTAAGGGAAAGACTGCAACTGTTACAGTGCAGCCTCCCCTAGGGAGTGCTGTGGAATCTCACTGGTCTGGGAGGAGCACTGGAGAAATTGCACAGGGGCAATCTCTTCTACAGCTATGTCTAGACTGACAGTGGCAAATTCGCTGCCGTCAGATTGATTTATCTGGATTGATTGAGTGGAAGTGGAGACCTACTCAATCGACCCGGAAATTGATGCTAATAATGCACCTCTGCCAGGTGGAGTAATGCTGCATCGACAGGAAGGCATTTCCCGTCGGCACAGCGAACTGAAGACATCGCGGTAAGTAGGAGTTTGGAAGTTGACGGGAGATATGCAAGCTACTATACATAGCTTGCATATCTCCCGTTGACTGCCGCCGAATTTGGCGGCAAGTGTAGATATAGGCGTAGGCTGCCCTTCGCACACAGTGGCTGAGCAATCAGCCCTCCTCTGTGGGCAAGTATGGAGTGGGACTCTGCCTTTTTGCAACCCCTTTTCAGAGCCCCAGAGAGAGCAGAAGTTAGCAGTCTTTGCACTCCCCAGAGCACCGCCTGTTTTAGTGAGAGGCCCTTGCACAACTATTCAAGAGTGATGGAGGCTTCTTGGGTTGTGGGGAGAAGGAACTATGTTGATTTGAAAATTGTTTGATATAAGATGACATCACAGGATAAATATTAAGCAAAACTGTATGTGGGATATGTTGTGGGATGAAGATTGACAAAAACATATTCCGCTGGGTATGTGGAGACAGAGGATTGGACTCCTGGACAGACACTCCACCTTGGTGGCTCGTTCAGGACTTTGGCAATTTCAAATGTGAAGGATCCATCAGTTGACTACTGGGGATAGGGGGAGCAGATTCATCGGTTGACTCCTGGGGGGAAAGGAAGTGCTGCTGGGCTGTTATAAGCGTAGGCTGTCCCTACTAGTGTAAGAAACAGGATGGTTCATGAAGGTTATTGTTTTGTTTGCGTTATGTTTATTCAGTTACTGCAGAGCTCCTGAAACTGAGTTAAGAGAAGCCAGGACATGTGCCTCCTTCTTGGTGTACCTGGATTCTTACCGGGAAAAGCAGATGAGTGGAATAGAGTCATTACCATTATTTGTTCATCATTATCGCTGATTAGGTGGGATAGCTATATATTTTAGTCCTGTGGTTTTAGTGCTTCAAAACAGCTGCAAAGTATGGCTGTGTTTCATTATAGACTCCTGTAAAAGCTCAACCTTTGGCAGAGAAAAGAGCTACCTCCAATAGAAACCAGAAGGAGGCATTCATTAAGGATAATGTCAATTCTGAATGTGTTTTTACTTTTTCTTTCCTCCTCGTCGCCTGCTGCCTGGTGGCTCTAAATTGATCTCCAGCTGTTACTCCATGTTAATTCATAACAGAGCTCAGATGTGAGCTACAAGACTGTAGAACATTGTCAGAGACTCTTCACATCTCGTAAATCAGAAATGTTGGCCTGTTCAGAACTGGCGCATAAAGGAAAGTAATGGTTTGAAAGGCTGCCTATTTATATCCTGTTATCAAAATTAACAATGTTCTTATAAACATTGCCACGGCATGTGAATAAATTAATTGTTCACTGAAAATCAAATATTATGGGCTGGATACCACCATGAAAATGTGGTATAAGAACCAGAATACAATAGAAGGGAGACATAGCTTTAGTATCAACAAACATGAGCTAAAATGAAGGAATAATGGTCTAGGGGTTATGTGGAACTTAGGAGACCTTGGTTTGATTTCCCTTTCTAACATGGACTTCCTTTAGGACCTTGGAAAGTCATTTAGACTCTTTGTGCCTCAGTTCCCCATCTGTAAAATGGGGACAACAGCACTTGCCTATGTCACAGAGGTGCTGTAAGCCTAAATACATGAAATATCTGAAGTTGGCATCCATCTGTGTTTGTTATCCCCATTTTGCAGATGGATGCACTGAAACATAGATAGTTTCCTGACCCTACTGAAGTCACTTGGAGATTTGCCTATTCTGTTCTCTTCTGTATAGGTTATTTTACTGTGTTCATCACCATAATATCTGAGCACCTCCCAGTAGTGCATTAAGCAATATGTCCACAGAGCTGTAACGTCTTGTTCATCCTCTCCCAAGGGGAAGAAATGTCTGCGATAGAATGTCTTGTTTTGGTTGGTTTATTGAGTGGGATTTTTTTTACTATACATGCTGTTTTGTATTTATGTTAGAAAATGCAAAATCAAAGGCATATGCCTAGCAGTTGAAGCAGAAAGTGGTGAGTTTTCTGATGGTCCATAGTTCCTGGGGGAGTTCATTACACAAGTTCAGAACAACCCCTGAGAAAGTTCTTTCTCCTGCCTTTATTGTAGAGAGTTCAGTTGTGCCAGATTGACTTTAGTATGGCCACAGTTTCACCCATAGAGATGGAGGGTCACATAGTGACCAGGAATAGAATCCAGGAATGCTGGTCTATAGTCATCTGTCGTGACAACTGTGCCATGGACCAACTGGTTCTGAAAGCACAAATTAAAAGCCACTCAAGTAACAAACTTGTTCTTTCAAAAGTAAAATAACTGGCATTAGGGGAAAAGTGCTGGGCAAATTAAAGAAATGACCCAATGATCTGGAGAAGAGTTCTCAATGAAGCAAGTTGGAGGCTAGGTAGTCTGCATGGATTTGAAAATAATGAGACCATCAGTTTTCTTCAAAAATATTACTTGGGATTTTCAACCTGCTGACTGGTTATCCAACCGTTGAAAAAGAGTTCATTGCTCCATCTGGAAAGGATGTGGGGATAGAGAGGAATCCAAAAATGGTTTCAAATGCTTCATTTTTAAAGCTATCACAACTGCCTTAAACCAGCAATATTTGGATTTTTCCTCTGCATGGTTCATAGTTTCAGTTCTAGTTTTAATTATATATATATTCTGCAAAGTGGAAATAATCATAACACATGCAACCACTCTTCAGCCTGGTAATAAAGTCACTACACCTGAAGATGTGGTTATATTTGTGAGTGCAGAATTTCCTCAGGCTATGAAGAGTGACAAAGACATGGAAATAGGTTCCACTTTTTAGTACTTAGAGGTGAGAGCTCATGTTTGCACAATAATTATTTATCTGAATTATTAATCTATGTTTCCTTCATTTATTTGATACTTTTTCTTTTCTTAGCTTTCTTCTCCCCTGCCATTTCCCCCATTTCTTTTTGGCTTCATCAATTATTCCTCAGATCTGATTAGTTGATTGAGTCATACAGTTTTAGAGGACAGAAGGGAACACCAAGCACATCTAGTCTGACTATCTGCACAAAGCAGACCGTAGTACCTCACCCAGTAATTTCTACGTTAAGCTAATAACTTCTGTTAGAACGTCTGACTGAATTACTTGATAGCTTGAATACCTTCAGTGCATGCTGCAAGACCCCAGTGTTTGCCCAGGGAGTTGAAGAGGTTGAGTTTGTTTAATGATGGTCAGACATTTGATGGAGAAAGTCCCACCACATGGGTTTGTTAAGGTTAGAATTTTGCTGGACAGTTTCTGGGGATTTGCTGGTGGTTTTGGTTTTTTTCTGTTGTATTGTTTAGTGTCAAAGGCTCTCAGATTAGCAGGCAGGGCCCTTTCAGAATTAAATAATAAAAGGGACACATCTTTTTTTTTTTCCAGTTAGAGTGAAACCAAGGGGGCAAGATTGGTGTTGGGATATTAGAATACAGTCTGCTGCAACTGTCACAACATTGTTTCCATTGACATTAATGGGAGCATGATCAGACTCTAAATTAGTCAAACCTTTCCTTTTCCACACCTACAGTTTTGAATCATAGCAGTAAGAGAGGGAAAAATATATATATATATATTCATCCACATTGCCCTCGCTCTGGCCGTTGCAGGATTGTTCAGTACAGTACAGGATTTTGATAGTGATTTATATAGCTGTTGTCTTTTACTCATTGAACAACAAAAATAATATGGGTCTCAAATAACCATGTTTGCTAAATACAACATGTCAAGCCTAGCTAAATATACACTGGGTCTGCATACACACTGCTGTTCTGGCTGGTTTCTGGTGGCTTTTAAAATTTAGTGAGATCTATAGTGGGCTCAGAAACTATTTAATACTGCCCTATCCCTATACACTGCCACAACATACTTCATCCTGATAACTATATAAAGTAGGGGCCAAACCAAGACGCCATATCTAATGAGAAGATGCACGTAAATTACACACTACTGAATAGGTATGAAGCTAAGTCTTGGCTTTCCTTTAGCCTTACTTAGTTTCATCTCTGATTTTGGGCCTATAGCATACTGATATGAGCCATTTGATCTTACCACCGAACTGTAGCTGCCTCTGGCTGGGGTATTTCACAGTATATACCAAACAAAAAATAAATGTAGAACTTTGTATCCAGTTATAACGAGATAAGCTTTAAATAGGCATAATATAATTACTAGGGAGCCCAGACTGGAATACTGATTCAAATTCTGATCTCAGTTATGCCCATGTCAGTCCAAAATAACAGAATCTGGCTCTGTACATCTGAACCATTAGCACAAATTCTGGGGAAGACCAGATCCAGATCTAAACTTTGTGATTCTATAGTGACTTAAGAAAGCACTCTGTCCCACTGGAAGAGCAGCATGCTAGAACTACATGACAGCTACCACTACAAAATTAGAAGTAAAAATTACAAACATCTGTTTCCATTTTATATTCAAAATTTCTTTCCAGTGGATTTTCTTCTGACCAGCTCTAGGAACAAGTGCTAAGATAACCCTGTTCAATCTCAGGGACCATTCCAATTCCCAACGTTCACTGAACTACAGCCGATGAAGTAGGCTGGTAGCAATCTAGCATGGCTGTGGCACAAAACCTTTTCCAATTTCATCCACAAACAACAGAAGGGCTTCTTGTAGGCCATTCCAGATGCAATAAAGAAGTTTCATTCCCTCAGCCATTGCAGCTGTGAAATGGCAGCCAGCAGAGCTATTCCAAATAGTGAAGAGTCCCCAATCGATCTAGATCGCAAAAAACAGGCACCTGTCCCAGGCATGTACTTTTGGGAAGAGTTCCTTAGCATAGTTGCAGAAAAAATCAACTCTACCAAGGATGTACTCAGGGCAAGCCATTCTAACTTATACCAAGAAGCCATAAGCTCCCCATCAGCCTTTCAAACCCATTGCAACTATGAAGTGTTCAACTGTTTAGAATTGCTAGTGTCATTAACTACAGAATAGATATTTGCCCTCCTTAGCTGATGAAAGCTAATAAAGAATAATTGAATCATGTATGAATTAAAATCACAAATGCCTCCTTCACAGAAGATAACTTACCAACTTCCCTAAAAATCTAGGATGCCTTGTTACCCAGGGATCTGCCAATCCAGAGCTCATGATAACTTTACTTTGTGCAAGATGGTGTCAGGAAATAAGCTAAATGGAGACACAGCCATTCAGCTGACAGATGGACTTGTAGAAACAATATAACACAAGAGTTCTCTTACTTCAAAGCTATGCTTTACTTAGGATAAAACATTCACACACGTCCGCAACAGGTTATTAAAACACCAAAACCCTCAATAATTAACAAAGTTTGGGGCTGCTTTTGAGTGGAAACAGCGACAGCTTTCATATATTTCAGCTGTCATTGGAGGATCCAGAAGCTCTGTCCAAGAAGAGATCCCAAAGTGTCCAAGCTTCTCTCCCCCGCATTTATCCTTGCTGGTAGACAATAACATGTCAAGAAAAAAAACTTGTTGGGCCAACAGTTTCTAGCTAATCAAAAGGTCGCCCCAGAATACTAATTAACTAGATATGTTCCTACAGAATCTGCATATCTTGAAGCCCGGACAAACATCTCCCAGAGGGCATGCATAAATAAGCTTCTTGGTCTTGCTCTGAAACACAGATCCCAGCACATCCACCAGAGCATCAGGGAGAGGTCCAGGGTCAGGCAAAGGTTGAGCAAAAGGCTCCTTTCCTGTGATCGCCCAAACCTTCTCCCCTCCTGGCTTAGTCATGCCAAGGCTGCACAGGCCTGTCAGAGAGGCCTACCAATTTTGGCTTTTGTTAGCAACAAATACGATAATCAATATTACACTATCAAGTGGTCCATGGCCTTTTTACTGGTCTATCAAAATATTCCCCTTACAGCCTCATATTCAAGATTTAAGCTAAGTCCTGACACTTAAGCAGCCCTATTAACACTAATGGATAATCTTCTTGGGTATGTCTACACTGCAATAAAAAGCTTGTTTTACACAGCTAGCCTGGGTTAGCTGACTCAGGCTGCAAGGCTAAAAATTGCAGCTTGTACATTTGGCTTTGACTGGAGCCTGGACTCTGAAATCCATCTGTGGAGAGTAGGTCTCAGAGACTGGGCTCCAGCCTGAACCCGAATGTCCATGCTGCAATTTTTACCCCTGCAGCCTGAATCCATTGACCTTGGCTCTGAGACTCGGTGTCATGGGTTTTTTATTGCAGTGTAGACGCACCTGTTAGGTCCAAGGATAGGGTGATATCTTAGTGCTCAATTTTCAACTTCTCTGCAGCCTTAGATGCCGTCAATCACAAAATGCTGCAGACCCACTTACATTGACGCAGTAGGCATAGATAGCTCAGCTATGCAATGTCTTCAGTCACTGTTCTCAAACACAAAACAGAAAATGGTCTTCCCTAAGGAGCCATCCTATACTACTTCTTCCTACCACCAGGTTCCTGTGTATGTTAGTAAATATTACAGGTCTGAAATAAATAATCTGAAGACGGATCTAAAGTTGAAGGGTGTTTAGGTGGACAGTTTTTGTCAATTAATTACAGTGATAGTTGCTAGCCAGAAAGTTCAGATATGGAGCTGGACTTCCCCAAGTGTGTAGGGTTTTTGGATACAAGATTTATGCTTGTGGATTATCTAAAAGTAGTTTCATTCAGCCCAGTGAATGAAAATTCAGAGCAGGGAAAAGCCAAGCAGTGGGGATAATTTTAGAAGAATGTCATGTTGTGCAACTAAAAAGTTTTGCAAATGTTTTCATCAACTCAGCATGCATTTGTAATTCAACAAGCTGAATGGTGCTGATAATCATGCATATCTTCAGTAAATGTGCCATGAGATAAGTAAAATAGGGTTTCAGAAATTCTAATAAATTCCTTTCATATAACATTAGCATATTCTGCCCTGTGGACCTCATTTTTACCTATTAGAGAAGTTGTCTGAGATCTGACAAAAGAACTTTTCTGTTCTGCTGCATGCTGAGTGGAATTCATTATTAAACCTTATGCTGGGTTAATCTGATTTGAGAGAACACTAAAGATTCAGAGGATTCTTTTATAAACACAAAATTTTCTGAGTTAAATTAGATGATATTTGGGAGAAACTGCCATATACGAGACAGGAGTTTTTCTTGCCTTCCTGTACCCCAACCCCCTAACAAAGTTGGAAATAGCTGGAGGGAATGGCTTGGTTTAAAGGACCAAGTAACAGGATTGAAGTGTCTAGACTGGCATGTTTGATACAGCCCTTCATCTTTCTAGGGTAGATAAACTGAGCCCCATGCAGTTCTGCGTGCATATCTTTCAGATGAGACCTTTGAAGACCACAGTCCTGTCAACTGTGCATAGACAGATGAATTCCTGTGGCACTGTTGCAAGAGTGTGGATTTATCCTGTTGTCCTTGATCAAAGTTTGCCCCCTCCATACTGCTAGACAGTGTGCTGCTCCTTCATCTGCTGCCTTCTACCTAGGAAGTCGGTGAAATAAGCAGTTTAGGCAGATCTGTCCTAGTTGTGCAGTCCTTGCCCAGGCAAAACTGATAGTGACCCTTCCCTTAGTTTGTAAAGCACTTTGGACCCCTTCTTCTTGGCTGTATAGATTATATATGGGCCAAAACAAGACCCCCCAAAGATGATCTCTTTTGAGGTAGGAAAAGGTTGGATTCAGAATCCCTGATTCAATTTACCTTTACAGTTTGTTTCCTAGTCTCAGATTTCAAACAGAGAAGGGCCTATATTTGGGTTCCATTTTGGGTGCTTGCCCTAGGATAGCAGATATTTTACAAGAACACATGAATTCCCAACATTTGCGGAGAAAATCTTCGAAAATCAGTGAAATTTCAGCACCTATGAATCGGAGCTCAAATTTTAGACTTAGTGCAGCTGCAAAACCAAATCTGAGCCCTGGTCTACACTTACCTGGCGATTCGGCGGCAGTTGACAGGAGTTATGCAAACTACACAGAGTAACTTGCATAACTCCTGTCGACTGCTGTGTTTCCCTTCTGTGCGCTGTCTTCATTGCACTGCGCCGACGGGAACTGCGTTCCTGTCGACACAGCGCTACGCTACTTGAGGGGGTGGTTTTACTCAGTCGACTTTCTGATCAGTTGAGCAGGTCTACACTGACCGCTCAGTCGATCCAGAAAGATCAATCTGGCAGTGGCGACTTTGCCGCCGTCAGGATAGACATACCCCTAGTCTAAATGTAACCAGATTTCAATTCAGAGCTGAACAAAGCTTCCTGAAATAGGCCAGCCTATAAATGTAATATACTATAGAAACCTGGTTTGTGCTGACACTCCATTTAACCAAAGCATTTTAGTGTCACCTGAGGTTGTATTGTGTCCTGATATCCTCATCCCAGGATGGTGAATATGAAGTCTGAGTATTTTATCAAAACTGCTTCATTTTCACTGCCATCTAGGTGGAGAGCCTGGAGCAGAAATTTGGAAAATGAGCAGGAGAGACAGAGCAACTGGCTTTGAAGCTTGTGCTTTGTAGTTGAGGCAAGCATAGGCAGACATCAAAGCCTGCCAGCTGGTTCCCCTAAATTTACTAAAGGTCAGTTTCCCAAATGCTGAAGTTGTTCCTCACCGCTTTGGGGATTATGTGCTGTGCCGTTAGTAAACACATAACCTCCCTGCACAAGGAAACAGTCTTCCCTTTAAAAAGAGAGCCACATTCACTTTTCTAGGCATTGAGTTGCTGGGAAAACAACAAGCAAATCTCATCATGTAAACATGGAGAGCTGTATTTGAAAGTGAAGGTTTTAATTAACATTGACATTTCAGTGACTCCTGCTTCTGCTGGCCACCATCTTGCTCAGGACTGAGAAGTGTTTTGGAGAGCTGCCAAAACCCCTTCATTAATATTGTGGGGCAAGAACTGGTGGAATAAATTATTCCTGCAAGGGGAGTTATAGAAATTAATTGAAAATTTGGACTACTAACCCAAATTCAAATATACAGCAGCAGGTTCAGACATCCTTGGGTTTCAGGAACATTCACCGGATGAAGAAAGCTCCACGCATCAGATAAATATTAATTAGAATATTAGAGATGTCAAACTTCAGTCAAGGCAAAGCCAAAGTGTGCATCTGTGCCCATGGAAACACACTTGTTCTGTACATTGGTAGTCAATAACGGGCCATAACAACAACTTTACTGAACCTAATTTATAGACACTGTTACATATTCTTATGAGCCAGTAGATGGAGCTCTATTAACTTTTTACATGCCAGCAGACATATCTCGTTTATAGAGCACTATTGCAACACTTGTAAATACTACAGTTGGCAGTGAGGAATCTGGAATTTTCAGCACCAAAAATCCAAGGCCTCTACTGACTGAGCTAAAAGAGAATTCCTTTCAGTGTGACTAAATGTTGTGTTGTTATAATTACTGGGACCAGGTACTGGAGGGAGACATGATTGTGTGCACCAAACCATCCCATAATTTCAAAATCACATCCCAACCTGTACAATTTTCTACTAATTATATACTCCACAGAGCAAAAGAAGTGATGAATAAGTTATAAGCATAACTTGTTATTATTCCACCAATGTGCCTTGAGGTAATACAATCCTTTTAGCAGCAGTGTCTGACTCTTCCTATGCACCTTATATGTGGATTTGAAAATTTGACTCAAACTCAGATATTATTGGGTTCATGTTCCACTAAGAAAATGAGAAAAAAGGAGTAGAGAAAAATTCCAATGGAAAAATAAATAAAATAAAGTAGTATAATCATATATATATGACACTCATTTGGGCCTACCTTGATTGGAGGTTGGACTTTTGTTTAACCCAGACTTTAATAAGAAAAAAAAATGTGTTTGTAATGGATGTGTTTTGGAGGTGGGTTAAACTGAATCTTCATTACAAGAGCATCTGGCTTTAAATTACAGAGAAACAAAGTTTAAACATGATCTAGTTCTACAAACCCAAAAACTAGTTCAAGAGGTTGAGACTCATGTCTGGTTTGAATTTTTCTTAATAAGTAATCATAATAATTAATAATAAATTAATCATATCTTGGCACTAATGAAGCACTTTTAATCAAGGATCTCAAAAGTGCTTTATAAGCATTAATGATTTAAATCTCATAGCACACGACTCAGGTGCAATAGGTAAATATCATCCCCATTTAACATATGGAGAAGCTGAGATAAAGTATCTTCCCAAATGAGAAAATGACAGAGTCAGGAATAAAACCTAGGAGTCTTGTATCCCACTCCTATGCTCATATCAGTAAACCATGCTTCGCCTTTCTTAAGTCATGTTTAAAATAAGTTCAATTAACACAAGCATAGCCTGGGCTCTCGTCTCTTCCAGTTCTTCTTGTGAATGCTGCTTACTGCCCTGGTGGCCAGACAGAGATGCCCTCAGTGCAGAGAAGTAATTTGCATTCAGATATTGGAGGGAGAGGAATGTCTTAGGAAAGTCCATACCCTCTGTTTTTGCTTTGTCACCTGTTCATGCAATTGAACCTTATACTTCTAGGTCTCAAAGCATGATTTTCTATTGCCTGAGCCTGTTAGCTGGAAGCCACTAGAAGATTCATAAGCCTCTATTTGGACCAGGAACAGAGCACCATACTGTGTAAGTATGACTGAAACACTCCCACAGGTTGGGGAAGCTAGTACCAAGCTTCAGAGGTTTACCCAAATCAAATCCCTGATTGGTCCACCAGTTTTTCCTGGGATATTCTGGCAAGGTTTTTGATGGGGGTTGAGCTTAGGAGCTCTGGATCTAAACAGGCAGCCTCTACTGCCTGAGCTAAATGATCCACATATGGTAACATAAGGCCAGCTGCAGCTCACTCACAAACTTCTCTAAACACTAGAGAGTGGTCTGAGATCCACACTGTGTGAGTGTGGTTTACACAAGGTAACCCTGCCCACCTTTAAGGGACACATTTAGCTGACTTTTTGTATAACTCCCCCTCTGCTGCCACACCCCGGTACCTTTCTCTCTTCCACTCAAAATAAAAAGGGTCTCTATTTTCATGCTGAGATTGCTTGACACCTTCTTTTGTCCATTTCTTAGGAAACTAACAATTTCTCAACAGTTAGCAAAGCTAACAACTATGCGGGAAACTCTCTTCCCTGTCAGATCAGGCTCTTACACTCATCTTTTAAGAAACTAGTCTTATTCAGACTGCTGCCATTTGCCTTCAAGAATATATGCATGACAACTGAGTCAGGTAAGAATTCTAGTGAAACATGCATTGCCTGTTATTCAGATAGACAAAAGAGATTATTCAAAGAGTTGTATTTTACTTCTGGCTCTTCTCTTCCCCTCCTGCTGTAATGCAAAACAAAGTTCTTTCTTGAATCTTGTTGCTTACAGTGAAATTGCTCATGGCAAGAAAAAAGAAGCAAATTCTCAGGATCTGGCATGAAAACCTCCAATAACACTAGTTTTCAGTGAGACTTTTTTCAATATCTTGAGTTGAAAAGAAGAATCTGCAAAGAAAAAGCCCCAAACTATTTTAACACATCTGAGGCTAGTTAGGATTCATTCTCCTGAACACTGTTCTACTGAGGTTTTTATGCCAACTAATCACCATGATATTCAGAGCATCATGGTCACTGGTAGCAGAAAAGATCATAAAACTCCCATTCCAAAAGCACAGGTCTTTACAACTCCAGCTAAAGATGAATCTCCACAAGTTGTTAGCAGTATGGGGACCAATACCTTGATCAGTTCTGATTCTATCCAGCAGGGGGTCATGACAGGCATACACATGAGCCTTGGTATTTAATCTGTCTTCTTGTTCCAGGGTTTCCATGTCAGTTTTATATTTGTTATTGTTTTAACTCAATCTAAGCTTAGTCAGTTTGTGTGTCCAGCAAACTTAAACGTAAGGAAAAAGAAGAAGAAAAAAAAAACCAATCTCCTTTACCAGACTAGTTTCTTAAAATTTGTTCAAGCACCACTCAGAACATTGCTGCCAAACAGAATGAATAAGAGCATCATGTTCTTTTGAAAGGTTGGTTTAAAGGGTTTTGAACTGACTCTAGCATCTATGTCCCTCAGGAGCATCTTTGATTTCTACATTGTTCTCCTGATCACACTGTGTGTTGCCAGAATGAGATTTTTTTTTCACTCTCTTCTTTTTCTTATTGGGCACACAGAGTTTAGGCAGAAAATCTGTCAGAGAGGAATGGCTGCATATAAATGTTATTCTTATGATGACTCTCGGTATTATAGCCCCACATATCAGGAATATTGATCACAAAGCTGGAATTAGCAATTAAAAGCATCATTTCTTTTCCACAGATTTTTGACTAATTTTATGCAAAAGACAGCCTAGGAATGGCATAAGGACAATAAAATTGTACAGAAGCCGCACCAATGTAATTGTTAAACATATGGCCACATGACATGAAGGAGGGAGGGGGGGACAGGCGAAATATTAACTAGAGAGTGAACAGGAATATGGAGCAGTTTTGATAATGAGAAAGGCTTGTTTCTCAATGTTTTCATTTTCCTTCCCTCTCTCATTATATTTCCCTTCCATGCATTGTGTGTGTTACTTAGCTATCATGAGTCAAATCTGCTCTCACATTAGACCTATAGTGATCATGAGAAATGTTAATTTAAAGACATAGACTAGAGAGTGTTACATTTTAACTCTTTACATAGATACTACAAAAACAACGAGAGTCCTGTAGCACTTTAAAGACTAACAAATTTAATTTCTGCAGGCATAAGCTTTCGTGGGCTGCAACCCACTTCATCAGATGCCATAGATCCTGGAACCTTCATTTTATGGCGTGGTTGTAAGAAGTCTAACTCAAATAGGCAGTGGGTTAATTGTAGAGTAAGGGGGTTGGGTGTAATTTCTTGCTTCGATTGGTGGTTATTTGTCCTACATTTCCCTGTAGGGTTGTGGTGGCTTGGTTCAAATCTAAATGGTGCAGAATATTAATAACGTATTATCAAAATGTAAGCATTTTTGCATTCTATTGTGAAGTAGAAACTGGTCACATTTGGTATATTATTTCTTTTATGGTAGTACCTACAGATTCCAACTGAGATCAGTGCCTCATTGTGCTAGGTGCTGCATACAGAAAGAGAAAGAGATTGTCATTGCCTCAAACAGCTTTTTGTCTAATTGGATAAGACTGGCAAAGGGAAGCAGGCATATAGAAATGAAGTGACTGCTCCAAGTTCACACAGAGGGCGTGTCAGAGCCAGGAATACATCTCCAAGGATGCAGTGGATTCTCAAACATCTGAAGTCCTTAAATCAACCTTAGGTGTCTAAAATAAATGCTCTAGTTATGGGCTTGATGCAGGAATCACTTGGTGAAATTTTCTGGTTTGATGAATCTATTAAATCATTTCTCCTGTGTCCCAGTCCAGTGAGCAATACAGGCAGGCAGATTTCCACAATGACTGGCAGTATTGTCAGGCCACTGTGAATTCACTGGGCCAAATCCTCATATGGTATAAACTGGTGTCACTCCATTGAAATTAATTGAGCTTTGATGCTTTACACCAGCTGAGGATTTGTCCAGTCATTTGCAGGAGCAAGCTTATCAGGGCTTGACTTATCTTTGTCAGTCAGTGGGTGGAAGAGTTGTGCTGCTTTTATCCTGGGAAGAAGCCCCATTCAGTGTTTGTAGTGATCTTTAAATTGTAGTTTATTGTTGGGGATTTTTATGTTTCTGCTGAAAAAGCAGTACACTGCCATATTTTGGAAAGGTAGAACAGAAGAGGCTGCCTGAATGGAAGAGTGAAACATGTCATTTCTTGTTTGAAACCAACGCCCCTTTTTAGTGACATCTACATGGCTATGTATATCTAAAAAGTTCATGAAGAGGTCGGGGGCCAAGTAGCAGGCCACTGGCCTAGGACTTGACAAACCTAGATTCAGTTCCCTGCTCCATGACAGACTCCCCGTGGGTCAGGGTTGCCAACCATCTGTAAATTTACGAACAGTCAGTAAAATAATGTACAATTTTAACACTGTCCGTAAATCTGTAAATAAATGAAAATGTCCATGAAATTGGGTAGAAATAAAACATATTGTATTTTGACATTGATTGTCATTGTTCAGAATCAGTTCTTGTATCATAAAACTACACGGACTTTATCAATTTCCAGTTTTCTATTATTGCAGATATCAAAAGAACCTGGTTGATCAATTAACTACAGCTAAAACAATTGTGTAATTCCGAATTCTTGTGTACAGAATATTGCAAGCATAGAGTTTATATTTGTAATAATACCATAGGTAATTTGTTCATGAAAATGGCCGAGGCCAGGAAAAACGTGGCAGAGGAGGAAACGTTGTCAATGACTCAAAAAAGTGACATAAAGTGAGTAAACACTTTTGTGTCATTATTGTATTCTTTATGTTATTTTTAGTTGTAGCCTATAGAATTAGCCTGCTTGCTTGCACTTTATAGATATGTATCTTTTCTTATAGATTTAAGCATGATTGTGTGATTATAATAGAGTTAAAAAATACATATATTTTTACTGTAATGCAAGGTGCCGTACAGACCACATTCTGCATGACAGCTACACAGTTAGCACATACTCGACCTTTGACTTAGATAAGTGTTGAAAGAGTGGATATATATAACAAAAACAAGACATATATGGTCGTGTCTTGTGCCATAGTTGAGTGAGCAGTTAGCACATATACTCGGGATCTTTTGACTTGTTGTTGAAAGGGGTGATGTCAGGTACCCGACTAGTACGAAGGTGACGTAATGGAATTTAATAAATGGGGAAGTGATTTGTCATGGACATTTCATTAATATGCATGAACCTACCAGCTTATAGAGTATGGGTACCCCAATAATTTGGGCGTGGAAAATACAAATATGGACTTAGAAGGAGGACCCATATTCTTAGGGTATAAGAAGGGGAAGCTCAAGCTGTTTGGCGCGATCGTCATCTACTCTTGCTTGAAGCTTCTTTTAGTTAGTGTTAAGATTTCTTCTTTATTCTATACTTAGTCTTATTTGTAGTCTTAGTTTATAGCTCTTAGCTCTCTATCAGTGCTTATTCCACCCCTCTGCTCAAGAGTTGAGGAATCAAACATCTCTCTCAACCAGGGAAGGGCATGAGTATAAGAATTCAAAGCATATCATAGAAATATATATATTATATAAGTCTAAAATTTGAGATTGTATTATCCATTATCCATTTGATTGTTTATTTTCTATATCAGTTATTTGTCTATCATTTTATGTTATCTTAATAAAACTTATAAAATTATACAAATTTGGTTATCACTAAGAACTTCCTGTTGTACACCCAGGGGTCCTTATAAAATTCTTCTGGAGCATGATTTAGGACAAGAACGTTCTAATCCAATCAACTGGCAAACCTATAACCCTATTAAATAACTAATATACTTAAAATCAGGCTACATAGTGATGTCAGTAAAACGTTTACCGTGTCAGTAAAAAAAATCAACTTCAGATCTTCATGTCAGTAAAAGCTAAAATGCAATGTTGGCAACCCTGGCATAGGCAAGTTAGACTCTCTCTGCCTCAGTTCCCTTTCTGTAAAATGTGGATAATAGCCTGTCCTACTTCACAGGGATGATGGGAGGGACAGATTCAAGACTGTGAGTTGTTTGGATACTGCACAAAAGCAGCCATATAGTTACCTTAGGTAGATACAATTTCCTGTCAGTTCCACTATGTGATGTTAACAGCCAAAATAGTACCCATATATATTAGACTTCCTCTATAAATATATATCAGTAGCAGTATAGAGACTGGATAGCTGAGGTATCTATCTGAGGGAGGAAATCAGCCTTTGTTCAGCATATCCCATGTATTTTACACCACATTTAGGGCTTAATCCTACAAGACTATGAGTACCCTCTCCCTGATCCAGTGCAGCATTTAAGCACCTGCTTTACTGTAAGCACACTCACGGCAATAGGACGGACTACTTGTGTGCTTAAATATAAGCATGTGCCTAAGTGCTGTGTTGGATCCTGGTCAGAATGCTCAACACTCAGCACAACTGGGATGTTACAATGATATATAAATAATAGATGTGGTCTCCAATATCGTACACAGATAGAAAGACATGGACAGAATTTGTATTCATTTGGCCTTTGTTTTTATAACTGCAAGTAGCTGCAGGTATGTTTATTTGTCCCGGCAGTTTAGCTCACTCATAACACATGGGGTACACAAATACACACAGATAAGTAAGTGTATGTGTATGTCTTAAGGATCATTTTGAGGTCACTTTGAACTATGAATTATCCAGAGTATTAAAAAGGCTTCACTGTGGAAGACAATAAAATTCCAAGCTAACATACATATTTACCACCCTTCAGACCCCAGGCTGGATCTTTACCCTGAGCATCCACTTCTATTAGGCTCAAAGGGAGCGATCCATTCCTGTGCAGAAGACCAGCACAAAGCATCTGAGTGCCTCAAAACAGGACTTAAATGGTAGTTAGGCCTTGTTCCAGACCTCTGCACATCATCACAATTTCATAAGCTGACCTGAATTGCCGTATTGCCACATCCCTTGATTTTATTGTGAGACTCATGATATTTGGTGTTTTCCCTTCAAGCCACCAGCTCATGCAGTCACGCGATTAGGTAAGAATCAGCTTTCATTTTAAAAAGTAGGTATGTTTCTAGTCCATATGATTGTGGGGAAAAAAGCTTGAAAGTGTGAACTCTAAGAGAACCGGAAATCAAATAAAAAGAACCCAACTGTGACTTGTTCTGGTTTTTAAAAAAGCTCATGATTTTAAAGCTGAGCTCTTAATTACAGGGGGCCTGACTCATACTTTTTGAATGCTTGGGGTTGGTAATCCTGTAACAGAATTTCATCCAGCATGAGCAATAAGCAGACTCGGTTGGAAGTGTTCCATCAGAAAATGCTGGTGTTCTCAAAAGTAAAATATTCCACGGAAATGTGTCGATTTAGAGGAAGGGGTGTTTAAAAAATGGAATGAAGTGTTCTGATAAGGCTGAAATGTTCCTTTTTGACTGCTTTGGAATGGAGTGTTTTGATTTTCTATTTAAAAAGGACTTTTCATTTCAGTGGTTTTAAATGTATATTATAAACTTTTAAAAAGTCAACGTTGGAATGAAACATTTTGATTTCGTTGAAATGAAAATTTTCATTTCACTCAAGACAATCTTTTTTTTTTTCAAAATGTTGTTCTGCAGAAAATTTTGAATGTTTTTGGTTTTGTTCCATTTTGGAATGAAAAAAAAAATCAAAATTGCAGAAATTCCCATGAAACAGAAAATCCAGATATAATAGTAGGTATTAACAGGCAGATAAAATATTGTTCCATTGAATCAGCTGTTCCTTTAAACCTTTGCACTGGTGGAAATAAATAGGGCTACCCAAGTGTATGCCCATGTTACCACAGTCTCATACTTAGCAACCAGGTTTGATTTCTGAATTAATGACACCTCACATGGGGCGGGGATTTTGAATGCTTTGTTGTTCCATCCTCCTAAAGTAATACTAAAAAGAAACAAGTTTAAGACATTTCATTTATTCCTAATGAAAAAAAGAAGGAAGAAAACAGAATTTCAAGGCCCTGTATCCTTTTTTTAACCTATTTCCTATGGTATATTTTTAAAAAAGAGTAATTAACATGGCACAGCAAATAGATGAAAATGACTTGAAATCACTCACTTTTATGATGAGGTGCCTTTAATATTTTCCAATAGTTTCTATTAACAGGGGGCTCATTATAGTATTTAGAATATTACATTGTGCACTGCAATTGTATTTGCTCATTATTGATGTTCTGCTCAAATTTGTCAAATGGCTGGAATTTCATTACTCCCTTCTTCTTCCCTAAACACCTTAATAAGTTGCTCAGTTGAATTATTTCCTCAGGTGAAATCACTCTGGGACACATTAAGGCATGTGAGAACAAATAAAAAAAGGCTGCCTACAATTTTTTATTGACCCAATGTCTTGATGATACCAGGGTGTCTGTGCCCAGTAAAACCAATAATCATCAATCATACACTGTATGAGACCTAGAGAAATTTTTTAGGAACATGAATGTGATTTTTCAATCTGAAAAAATAAAAGTGCCGACAAAGTAAATAACCTCATGAACTTTAAACATTCCCTGTTGACTGCATTTTTGCCTTAGACTGAAACGGAGTGATGGAAACCAACTTGTAGCTGCCAATTCTGTAGAGACAATAATGGGAAATACAGTGCAATCATTTCATGATTTAATTTTAGCTCAATGAAGTCAAAACCATCTGGTCTAAAGGACACTTTGGCAGATTGAGTTAAGCGAGAATGTTGTTCTTGTTGCTGTTATGGTCCGATAACAAAGGGATAAAACACATCCAATCCCATTAAAAAAGCATTTGCAGTCTATCTTGCAACCAAAGTTAGAACAATAATAAGGGGCAGAGATGCTGATTATAATTGTGCAGCCTTTCCCAACAGAGACATCATAAACCAATTGCCACTTGTCTGTTTGCAAACATTTTTGCTACACGAATCATTTGAAAATACATTCACTTGTGGCATCCTTTCATTTATGTGATAATATCATTGTCCTTCTATTTTCCTTGGCAATTGTCTAATTCCCACCTGTGTGAAGCAGTTCAGTTCATATTGGAATATCACTGAATCTTTTCTCGTTTTTAGGCCTGAACTCGAACTGACTCTTTTTTGAAGTTGTCTAATGTTTGAGGAGAAAAGTGGGTTTAGAGTTTCAGTTTCCATCTGGGACTGGAATCCAAGTGGGGTAAATACCTGGAGAAAAGCTTTTCCTAATTACAAATGGGAACAAGGCATATTGCAAACAAAGCCTGTTCCTGTGAGATTTCTCACTGAGTTTGCTGATTTAAACAGTTCAAGGAGGCCCATGTGTTTTAAGATCTGGGGCCAAATTCAGAACCTGCCATAGTGGGATGTTTGCCCAAACTAAGGTTTAATGCTGAACTGCTTCGGTTGGCTCAGCAGATAAGAAATCATAAAACTGGCACAGAAAACGGAGAGGTATGTTTTGTGGGGTTGATACTAAAACATGCAGAAGTTTAATCACAGAAAAAAAGTATCTGATTCCTAACAAAAAAAACAGCCTAGTTTGACAGAGTCTAATTAACTGAACTGGGAGGCCACAGACTTGGAATCTATTCTAGGTCCTCCTACTCATGCACTGTGCAACATTGCAAAAGTGACTTTACTTCTCTTCTCATCCTTTGTCTATTTAGGGTGTAAGCTCTACAGGACAGGGACTGTCACTTCATATTGCTTGTGCAATACCAGGCACAATGGGGCACCAGTCTTGGTTGGGTCTTCCAGGTGCTCCCATAATGCAAATAAATAATAATAACAACAACAAAGGTCAATGAAGGGCTTGTTCCACAGCTCACTGAAGTCAATGATAACAGGTGGCTAATAATCCTTGTAATAAATAAATAGGAAAGGACATTCAGAGAACAAGAGAGGTCAGCTGCACACTCGCAATGCAACAAGATTGGAATCATTTCATTGATGCACATTCACAGAGGTGTAGGGCCAGAGGAAACCATTTACCAGGATTAGAATTCAAAATGACCTTGATACACAGTAGAAGTGGCCTGAAATAAATAAGAAGAAATTCAGTAATAAATACAATTGCAAAGTACTTACATTTAGGAAGGAAAAATCAAATGCACACTTGTAAAATGGGGAATAACTGGCTCGGTGGTTGTGCTGCTGAAAATGATCTGAGGGTTATAGTGGATCGCAAATTGAATATGAGTCAACATTGTGATGCAGTTGCACAAATGGCTAATATTTTGGGGTGTATTCATAGGAGTGTCATATGTAAGTGACGGGAGGTAATTGAAACCTTAGCAGGAATACTATGTCCAGTTCTGTGCACCACACTTTAAGAAAGATATGGACAAATTGGAGAAAGTCCAGAGGAGAGCAACAAAAATGATCAGAGGTTTGGGAAACCTGATCTAGGTGTGTTTAGTCTTGAGAAAAGAAGACTAAGTGGGGACTTGATAACAGTCTTAAAATATGTTAGGCCTGTTATAAAGAGATTGGTGATCAGCTGTTCTCCATGCCCACTGAATGTAGGACAAGAAGTAATCCATTTAATCTGCATCAAGGAAGATTTAAATTAGATATTAGGAAAATCTTTCAAACTGTTAGGATAGTTAAGCACTGGAATAGACTTTTAAGGGAGGTTGTGGAATCCCCATCATTTGAGGTTTTTAAGAACAGGTTAGACAAACACCTGTCAGGGATGTTCTAACTTTGCTTGGTCCTGCCTCAGTGCTGGGGAATGGACTAGATGATCTCTCAAGGTCCTTTCCAGCCCTGTATTTTATTATTCTATAGGCCATTACATTTCATGCAGTAACCCAACATACAGAGCCCAATCACTTGTGTGTGAGTAAACCATAACTTGTGTTTGAATAAAACATGTCTTCCAGAAAGGCATTTAGTTTTGATTTGAAGCCATCAAGAGATGGAGAATCCACCATTTCCCATGATATTTTGTTCCAATGGTTAGTCAACCTCTGGCTTCAGCTTCCAGCCATTCATTCTTGTTAGGCTTTTCTCTACCAGATTAAAGAGCCATTTAGTTTTTGGTAATTTCTCTCTATGAAGTAAAGCTGGTCAAAATTTTTTCAGTGGAACAACTTTCCCGCAAAATGCAGTTTTCTTTAAGTCGAAACAAAATATTTTCACTTTATCATTTTGATTCATTCCATTTAGACTTTTAAATACTATATAAAAGTTGAAACAAAATGAATTGAAACAAAATAAAGATGAAACATTTTGATGGTTGTAAATCTTTCTTTTTTTATTTTCATTTTGTAGGAAATTTTAAAATTTCAGCTTTTTGGTCCAATTCAATTTTTCTCCTCAAAATTTTGACATTTTCCACAGAACAGAAATTTTAGTTCCTGACCAGCTCTACTATGCAGGTACTTATATACTTGTAATCAAGGCATTTCTTGATTTTCTTGTTGATAACCACAGATATTGGGTTCTTTAAGCCTCTTACGTTAAGGCATTTTCTCCCATCCCTTGCATCATTTCTGTGGCTTTTTTCTGTACCCTCGCCAATTTTTTAACATCCTTTTTGTACACCAGAACTGGACATAGTATTCTAGTATCTATCTTACCAATAATGTATATAGAGGTAAAATCACTTCCTTATTCCCATTCTCTGCTCCCCCCTTTATACATTTGAGAATCACACTAGCCTTTTTGGCCATCGTATTGCACGTGATATTGCATGGGAGCTCATTTTGAGTTATTTGTTCACTTTGATCCCTAAATCCTTTTCAGAGTCACTGCTTTCCAGAATATAGTCCCATATTTTGTTGCTATGATTTGCATTACTTGTTCCTAGATATATAACTTTGCCTTTATCTGTATTAAAACACACTTTTGTTTGAATTGATCTAGTTTACCAAATGAGCCAGATTGCTCTGAAGTATCCCTAGCCTCTGTGTGCCAGAAGCTGGAAATGGGTGACAGGGGATGGATCACTTCATGATTACCTGTTCTGTTCATTCCCTCTGAAGCACCTGACATTAGCCACTGTTGGAAGACTGGTTACTGGGCTAGAGGGACCATTGGTCTGACCCAATATGGCCATTTTTATGTTCCTATGTTCTCTTTATGACTGCCCTGTCCTCATAATTATTTACAACTTCATCAATCTGTGTCATTAACAATTTTTGTCAGCAGTGATTCTATATTTACATCAAGATCTTTGATGAAAATGTTGAATAGCATCAGGCCTAATGCTGATTGCTGTAAAATCTCACTAAAAACACCCCTATTTGATGATGATTCCGACTTGATCATTACCTTTTGATACCGGTGTTTTAGCCAGTTCTTATCCCTTCAATGTGTGCTCTATAGACATTGAATAGTGCTAATTTTTAATCAGATTGCCATGTAGTACTAACTCAAATGCCTTGCAAACATTTAAATATATTACATCCATACAGTTTGTTCTATCTTTGGCAAACATATCCCACCCAAAGTGTGAAGAGTGTCTAGAGTGGAATATACTATTATCTGTACTGAAGGTTATGCAGTTATTAATAGTCCCACTTTCAAATAGCTGTCATGACTCCCATCACATTCTGGTCACTGCAGGATCTTTCAGCTTCTACATTTGTTTAAATGCATATTAAACACCATGTTTCCTTCCTCCCCAACATTACTTTAGATTGTTTTATAACACTTGCTTAGGCAACGTGGAAAGCTTCTGCCACTTGCAAAGCTCACGCTGTAACATCAGAGGGAATATTCTGGTGACTGGCAGAATACACAGAAGGAGAAATGGAGGAAGAGAAAAAGTGTGATAGGTACATGCAATGGGAGGGAAGGAAAGGGAAAAAGAGAAGTGGAACAGGATTTGCTATTGCTGTTTTAGCTAATTAGGCCATGACTATAATGATGGCGGCAAATTCGCCGCTGCCAGATCGATCTTTCCAGATCGATTGAGGGGTCAGTGTAGACCTGCTTAATCGATCAGGAAGTCGACTGAGTAAAACCACCCCGTCAAGTAGCGTAGCGCTGTGTCGACAGGAACGCAGTTCCCGTCGGCGCAGTGCAATGAAGACAGTGCACAGAAGGGAAACACAGCAGTCGACAGGAGTTATGCAAGTTACTCTGCGTAGTTTGCTTAACTCCCGTCGACTGCCGCCGAATCGCCAGGTGAGTCTGGACCAGGGCTTAGTCAATTTATGTATCAGTCTTTACTAGGGCTCCTCATGCTTTCCCCATCACAGTCAGTCACAATGTTAGCACATCCAAGTAAGAGAGTTTAGGAAACACTAAAACCCTTTGCAAATGAGTAAGAGCTGTCCCCATTTAGCCCTGCATTAAGCCCAGATGCTGAAATGTTTACTCATGTGAATCCCTTTACACAGCTGACTAATCCCAATGAGTTCATCTCACATGCTTCCTTCAACTTACTTGTTCACTTGTATTTTTGCATGATCGGGCCCTAATACAGTATCCTCCACACTGTCAAATAACTCACTCAGCACCTTTCATTACCAAGACCCGTAAGAATTTTTTAACATCTCCAACAGAGATTAAAAAAAAAAGTTGCTAATTTCATTTTGTTAGTACATCTGAAAATAATTAAAGAACAAGTCTGCAAGGTAATGTCAGAGTGATTAGTATACAGAGAATAGTAATAGGGCAAGCGAAGTAAAATAAATTGAACAATAATGAAGCTGAAAGGTCACCTTCATCTCACTAAAGTTCATGCAGCCTATTATCAGTCAATAAAGCTTTTTAATATGTAAGATGAAATTGATGAGCAGAGTATCACACCGTTTTGTCTTTTTCTGTCAAGGAAAATAGGTATCTCTGAATATTGTAAAAAAAAATAACAATTTGCATAAAGCTATCATGAAACATATGGTTTGCAGATAAGATTTTCTTTTAGAATTAGAATAAAAAATGTGTTATTTTATGGTACAATTATAGCAGCAGATGTATGATTCCCCCTATAGAAATTCTGACAACAAGAGTTAACTTTGTTGCACTTCTTACCTTGTGCAAAGAAGAAAATTGCTTAATTTCCAGGCATGAATAAACAAACAACTTTTATATATTTGCAAGGAGTTAAAAAAAGAATTAATTAGATCCTCCAATTATAGCATTGCAAACGTTTTCTTCATTTGACAAATTTACAAGGATGTAAAATACCTATGCAAACAAATAACACTATCTTTTTTCAATTAAACCACCCTTCCTCCCCGACTCCTGTTTTAGTTACATAAATAATGTGATAAATTAAACTGTCTCTCAGTGAACCGTATATTACATTAGTGCACTTTGCTATTTATGCATAAAATCTGATTTTGATCATGAAATTATAAGGAGGGGTTTTTTGAGTGGGGTTTCCCTAAAAGGTTATCATGCATTGTGCTTTTAAAAAGATTTATTTGTAAATTGCAGTATTCTCCAAGGCTATCATGTTTGGATTTTCCAGCTGTTTAATACATCATGCCAAGCAATTTGTGCCCAATCCTATAGTCCTTGGACAACCTCCCAGTGAAACTGAGGCTATGTCTACACTACAGACAGTACAATGGTACAGCTACAGCATTGCACCATTGTAGTATAGTCACTTGTTAGAGTAACAATGTTTTTTTCCCAGCACTGTAGTCAAGTCACCCTTCTCAAGAGGTGGTAGCTAGGTTAATGTAATAGTTCTTTTTTCAAACTAGTGGTGTCTATACAAGAGCTTAGATCAACCTAACTACTTATTTTAGGCTTTTACACATCCCTCTGTGATGGTGCTGGGTTAACCTAAATTTTAGAGGTAGACCAGGCCTAAGAACAAAGGGTCATCTTATTCCTAATCACACTAGTTAGTAGCACCGTGTTCCACAAGTGATCCCATTGAACCCAAGGGGACTATTATGTGAATATGATGCTACTCAGCGTGAGTCAGGCTATCACAATCTGCCCCAAGGGACCTGTTGTAGGACACTTATTCACGTGGGGAGAGCACTTACTCATAGGAGTAGTTGATCCCATTGGAGTCAATGGGCCAGATTCTGTCATTCCTACCCATGCTGAGTAGTACCTTAATTTGGGATAAATTGTGCAGCAATGATCTCAGCTTCCCAGAAGAACAATGGGAACCAGACTGTGACCCAGAGACAGAGCTGAGCGAATAACTGGCTATTTGATTCAGTGGCTGAACCGACAAATGAAAAGAAATAATAGTAATTTCAAATGAAAGTGGATTTTTCTTTTTCTTTTGTCTTTCCTTGCCACAGTGAAAAAATGAAGAAAATTCATTTGGGTTGAACTAAATGGCGAGTTTCAAAATGACATTTTGAAACAAAATGGTTTGTTTAGAAACAAAACATCAAAACAAACCGTTTTGACTCTTTATATTTGATTTTTGTTGTTGTTGTCGTCTTTTATTTGGCTGAAACTATTTGCCAAATTTGACCTGAGTTTGTGAATAGTTTGTTGCCCAAAATTGCATTTTTTGGCAAATTTACTCTTCAACCACATAATTTGGCCTATCTTTACTCAAGAAACCCTTTGTCTGGCACAAAATAACTCATCTTCTAAACTGGCTGACACCCTGGGGAAGCAGAGCCAAGGCTCCAGCCCTTCCCCTATCCCCATTCCACACCCTCCTATATGGGAGATTTAGTGGTGACCCAGCTAAGGCTGGTGTCCATCCCATATTGTACCCAAATGGAAATAGCCCATACTTCCATGCTAGGAAGTAAAGGGCTCTACACACTCTCTCACTCCCCAGTGTAGGAGTTGGGGATAAGAATGAGAAAGAGAAGGAAGAAGGGAAATGGTGCATCCACACTGAGAAAAAAGGTGTATGCTTGTCAGCTAACCCATAGTAACTAACACATAGCAAATCCTAGTGAAGACAAAGCAGTTGTTTTCACATATGTTAGCAGGTCACAGTAAACACTAGGGGAGAGCATTAGTTACCCTGTTAGCTAACACATGGTAAGAACACATTTTTGTTTTCCTAATGAAGGCACGGCCTCAGAGGTACGAATAAGGAGGAAGGAATCCGAGAAGACGGTGAGTCAGGGCAGGCATGTAAAGCTAAACATTGGCAGTAGAGCAAGTGAATTGGAACAAATGGTGGAAGAGTCAATTAGCTGTTGATGAAGGCGTCTGGCATGCTAGGTTGCCTGCTGATGGATTGGTGCTGATCTGGATGGCAGCATAGCTTATGGCTTCAGGATGGCTGAAGTCGAAGGGGCAGCTGCAGTCCATGAAGGTGTGTTAGAGTGTAAGGCAAGAAAGGACCACCAGATCATCTAGTCTGACCTCTGTGTATCCATTGCTACCCAGAACCTGCACACCAGACCCAACAAATGAAACGAGACTAACGTATCACAGCCTGCATGAGATTAAATGATTATGGGCCACAGGAAGAGAATAGGAGGGACCAAGGTGCACCAAAGCCTGAATCCCTACAATGGCGGGGAAATGATTAAGTGAAGTATACCGATAATACTGGCAAGTGACCTGCACCCACATGCTGCAGAGGAAGTTGAAAAACCACTGAAGTCATTGCAAATCCGACCTGGTGGGAAAATTCCTTCTCCACCCCACATATGGCAATGAGTTAGACCCTGAACATGTGAGTGAAAACCAACCACCTGAGAGAGAAAATGTTCCGTACTGCCCTGTCCCATCTCAAACTGTAGCCATCCTTGACCCTGCAGAGGAAGATTAAAAAAATGCATGAAAGGTGGGATGGGTTGGGAAGGGAATCTTTTCTTGACCTCAGCAGTGGCTGGCTGAAACCCTGAAGCATGAGCTTTTAGGAACAGAAGACAGTGAACCCCGGACTGATGAGCCCTGCCCCCTTACATCATAAGCAATGCAGGAATATGATGCAGCATGCCGTAACTCATTTATGCCTCTTCATGTTACCATCCGTTCTGTTACCTTTGGTTAAACATGACGCTTAATGTATCATATTGCCTTTCCACCCGGTTTCTCTTCCCTCCTGACATCGTGAGAAATATCTATTCCTAGTGTTTACTGGAGTCCCCAGAAGGTAATTCCATCCCAGATGTTCATTACAGACTCACTAGATATTTCATTATTCCAGACTATAATTGAAAATGGAATAATTCATACAGATGCTGAGCAGCGCACACAGTAATATCCATAGTGTGTGCTTTGGTATCTTGTTGGCTTTCCCCTCGCTTCTTCCTCCATTTGGTATGGTAGGAAGCAGGGACAAAATTAATGTTGTTTCTGCTGGCATTGTGAGGTCTATATTAAGTCTGGATAGGAAAAGGTGCATTGACGTTAAAAAAGAAATCGCTGTAAAGTTTTAAATGGCTTTACTGTGAATTTGAGTAAATCAATGTAATCTGTATTAAAGTCAGTATATTTTCCCCATTCAGCACTTTACTGCAATAACAGAGGTAACATTTCAACAATCTAAAATGCATATAAATGCATTTATAGGATGAAAGAGAGAAGCAGAGAGGAAACCTGTCCCAATAAAAATAGAAGGATTGTGTAAGGCATTTAAAGGTGTTCTGTATTTTACTGCCGCTGCCACTTTAGTGGTAAGGAAAATTCAGGGGTAGAAATATGGGGGAAGATCCCCAGATGGTATAAATTGTCATAGCTCCATTGACTTCAATAGAGCGATGACAATTTAAACCAACTGATGATCTACCCTGGAGACTTTACTGAGTTAACAGAGAGCTATCTGTGACTTGCCACTGTGATGTAAAAATTATGTTAAGCTACATGAAAAAAAGAAGTAGGTTATATCTAATGGTGTCTTCTGCAGAATAATGTGATGACACGTTTTACACTAGCTGGTCTGAGAAGAGTAATGCTTAGATTTTGATTCTTAAAACAAGGCATTTATTTATTTCTTGCAGTTTATAAATAAATTGTTTAAAGTGTCCGACATTCCAGGGCCCTGATCCTATTCCCACACACTGTATACAAGCTCCCAAATCCTGGTTCCACTGGGCATCAGGTATAAACCACAAGCCCACAGTCCTCTACAGGGAAAAGGGACAGGATTTTCCCCATATTACACGTTAGGAGGGTTTGCATTAGCTACTGTAAAAAAAAACTGAGGTCAGCACAACAATTATCAGAATGGTGTTGCAATTTCATATTTAAAAACATAGGGTCTGATTCAGCATCTTCAGAGGTCTTTGGACCAGTCCCAGTAATACCAGGAGTTAAGTTGCATCTGTACCTGCTGTAAATTGTATCATTTTCAGTGGTATTTACAAGGAAAGGAAATTCCTTAGGCCATTGCAGTGTCTGTGCTAGTGGGGTTCAAGATCCAGTTCCCTCCATTTTTCAAAATGTCGTAATCAAGTTTTAACTCTCAGACTCGTTAGCCAGAGAAAGCTGACTTGACAAATGCAGACGAGATAGAAATGACATGTCTGACTGATTCAAGTTCCCATCGGCAGAGATGACATAACGTGCCTACTAATGTTCCTCCTTCAATATTTTGGGATTTGGAGACAGTTGTTGCTCTCTGCTCAGCTATCTTTGTGCCAAGATGTTGATAAGACCTTTTTTTGTGTGTGGCTAAACGAATATGTCCTATTTGTAAATTCTTGCCTGGTAGTGTTTTGTAGCTTGCCTTTTTCTGTTGAATAAGATTTTTCTCACGTGTTCAAGGCCAGTTCATTGTCAAGTGTCCCTAGGGTGCTAAGATATTTGCTTTCCAAAACCCACAATTCAATAATCAGCTCACCCGTCAGAATTTTGCCTCTGATTCCTTTCCCTAATGGCTAACCTAAGAAGAGCCATTTGGAAAACCCCTCAGTACTGGAATTTCCTTAAATCACTTCAGGCTAGGTTCACAAAAGGATTAAGTCATCTAACTGCCACTTTAGGCTCCTAAATCCCAGAGTCAGGCCCTGCTGGGATTTACAATACTCCTGTTCAGCAAGGGTGCCTAAACTCACCGGTGCCAACATTTTTGCAGTAAACGTTCCCTAGGTGTCTGTGTTCTGCCTCTGAGCATGTGCACTGCAGCCCTGTGCTAGGCGTGCCCAAATCCCAGAGTGAGCCTCTCCCCTATTGATGGACAGAGTCCAAAAAAAAGAAGGGAATTCCTCTGTCTCACTCTCCTGTGGGGCCTGATTCTGTAAGCATGTTCAAAGACCTCAGCTATGGGATTGGGCCCCTTTAGACAAGTGTGCACAAAATGGTGTCAGTGGAGAAAGAGCTCCTTTATATGGTTATGGTACTCATCTGGGATGCAGGAGACACATGTTCAATCCCTCCCTCCCCCCATGCCACTACCTGAGGAGGTGATGAGATTTCAACTAGGCTCTGCTACCTCTCAGGTGAGTGCCCTAGTCATTGGTCTATCAGATTTTTCTGACAGGGGGCTTGCTCAGTCTCTGCTGTTGAAGCTGTTCCACTTTGGATAAATAAGTTTCAAAAGTTGGAGGAAGAAGACTGGACGCTTGGCCTCCCACCGGGGGAAGTTCTCTAACCATCTCTCCCTGTTCCTAAATGGAAACATTTCATTTTGATTTACTGAATTGAACTGTGTTTGGCTTTACTCCTTGTCCCATGAACTGCGGCAGTGCCTCATGGGAGCCATAGTTTAGGTGCTACATGCCCTCATTCCCTTCTGGGCACCCCAGCCTGACTACATCTCCCATAGTGGACTGTTTTCACATGACTTCAATAAAGCACAGTGTCATATCAATCATAAGACAGGCCATGTTGCATCATGAGAGATGTAGTCTACTCTGAAACTCAAGCCCATGAAGGAGAATTAGAGCATGAGGCACCCGACTTACAACTCCAATGAAGCACTGCAACAGCAAACTAACCTGATACACAAATACTTTGATTTGGTTCAACAAACTGAAATGTTTAGATCTGGGTTGACCCTGCCCAAATAAAATATTTTGTTTTGATTTTTCTGACAGAAGATTGACAGAAATCAGAAAATTAGAAATTTTTTCATGGAACATTTCAATGTTGCAGAAATGACATTTTCCATTGGGAAAAAATTTTTTTTTTTTTTGAAGAAAAATTGTCAACCATTTTTATGAACTATCAGTAGGTCGGGATAGAGAGAATATGTCAATCACCTTCATACTCCCCGAAGTTAATGGAAGAGATGTGGCTAAATCTGCTACACTGCTTTGAAACGCTCAGTGAGGGGATTTAGCCTCACAACCCCTATTAAGTCAGAAATGTATTTTATAGATGGGGAAATCAAGGCACAGAGAAATTAAGTGATTTGCTTAAGGTCACAGAAGAAGTTTACTGTACAGCCCGTGCTTAATTTGTAAAGAAAGAGGTGTAGGGGCTCCAGCAAAAATGATAATATCATTCCTAGAACAAAGTGGCATCCTCCACACAGCATGACCTCGCATATGCTGTATGTGTGAGGTCATGCCACATGGAGGACACCATTTTGTTCTACAAAATGGCATTCTCCATACAGTGTGACCTCATGCACTTGGTACATGGAAGGTCACGCCTCACCGGCAAGTGAAGAATTGAATGCCTTACTAAATGTCACTGACAGAAGAGGCAAGCCCTGGCACAAATTAAACTATGAGTAGAGACAAGAACTATGTCCACATATCCTAAGTCCATCACTTTAGCCACAGGACCATCCGGTTCCCTTTCATAGCTGTTTCCAGTGTAGATGATCCAGTCCTGAGTCACAGCACCTTTCGTATTCTGTGCTGGTTTCTTCCCTATGTCAACCCATTCATATTCCACAGCTAATTTAGCTTAAAAATAAACCATCCTCAGAGATTCCCCTCATTTAATTATTGACTTCCTTGTACATTGTGTGTGCATTGGGGAATATCAGAGGTGCTCACTCCAGGTTCTTTTGTCACATGATGTAGTTTTGATCCTATAGTCAAAAATATTTCTTTCATTTCCTTTCTAGTCAGTTATCAGTAGGTAAGAAGTAGCTCAGCAAAGACTGTGAGCTTTCTCTATTTGCAATCCTATGTAACCTCTTTTTGCCATTTTGCTGGTAGGCCTCTCATACACCAAGGTATTTATAAGATTCATTGTTGGAGTTATGCCAAACTAAGTTTTACTGTGCCTTCCATAATAGAGGGGTTATTATTGTGATTTTGTTACGCTCTTAGAAGCCAAACTGTGAATATATTTTGTTATACCAGCAGTCCATTCTAGGTGTTTAAAACCAGAGTTAAGTTTAAGAATGATTCAACGGCCATCAGCTTGGTTACCACCAGGGACTGAATCCCAAACATCTTGAACTAAAGCAGGAGCCATTACAGCTGGACCTAAGACCAGAGGTTTCAAAAGAGCTCAACACCCACAATTAGAGGCCAGGAAAGAAATAGGTCTTTGTGTACATAAAATCAGGGCTCCTGGGTTCCAATGCTGCCTCTGTCTCTCTCTGCCTCAGTTTACCAGGGTATATATACAGGAATGTTTTTAAAGGGCTTTAAGAATCCACATTATAAAGGGTTACTTTGGCAACTTTGTTGAGTAAGGGGCAGCATGTAATTACTCTTCCCCAGGAGCAGATCAGCTTTTTCCCTTTTGATCTGTGGGGGAAGTTATCTGCATGACCAGCCCTTTTAGTGGAATAGCCCTGGATGGCTCAGATGTAATGGCTGGTGTTTAGGAGGTGACGGAATCGAAGCTCTTCTCACTTCCTGTTGGTATTTTCTAGGAGAGAGAGTAACCGCTCTTTCATGTCAGCCCTTCTACCCATGTTTCAATCTGCAACAAAGACAGCCCATAAAGAGATGTAAGGGGGCTTCTTTGGGTGGCTGTACTCACCTGCTCAGACATGTAGGCCAGCTCACTAATGAGCTCAAAGTGGTATATAAATACAAACTGGTATTATTCTTTCTTAATTATTTGCAGCTCAAAGAAGATGCTTGTTTTATCTTTACGAGAGACACCTCGCTGGGCACGTGAGTGGCAAATCCCTGATTTGATCTTTTCACAGGTCATCCTAATAGACTTGCTGCAACGTGTTTATAGTGCTGCAAGGCTGAGAATCAATGGCTGTGTGCTGGATTTATGCCTCTGCTGGCATTTTACTGGTTTAGAAGCCATTTGAATGGTAAGCCCATGCATTTAAATTACAAACCAGTTGGGCCAAATTCCATAAAATACAGGTGATATAACACATTTCGTGCTTCAGGGCAGTCATTGCTGTCTATAAAGTTATAGCCAGTGTGAGGGAGACAGCAGTATCTACTTCCAGTTTCTACTCAGTGCCGTTACGCATGTTACTCTACAGCTGCAAGAGGAAGCACTCTGCAAATGCAAGCTGACTGGTGACTGTCAGTGCATAATGTCACTCTTCCCCCAGGTGCCCATTATATAAGCTTGACAAGAATCTGATACACTCGGGAATATTGCAGTATGAGGCCTTCATTAGATCCATTTGCAAAACATGGTTCTCAGGCAGTATGAGCAATGCATTGTGGGAAAATAAGGCTACCCTGAACAGGAACCGTCCTTGCAAAATGTTTGAAAACTGCCGAGCACAGAGTGGTAGCTACTGCAGATAAATAATAAAAAAATGTAAGGGTCACCTCATCCACATTATCCTACCTCCACCACAAGCGCACAATCTACCTACTTTTCAAATGAAATGTGAAATAATCTCTTTTCATCTTACTGAAATAATCAGTTCAAAACAAAATATTCAAATGCTGGAGTGGGACTACTAGTGTGTATACACAGAACTGGTGGTAGGTGTGAGCTGAAATATAATTTTTGCAGCATTCTTTCCCTCTCCCCCATCTCTTTGTCTTATTATCTGTTCAGATTGTACGTTCTTCAGGACAGGGACAGTCTATTATTATGGGTTTGTACAGCACCTAAACAATAGGGCCCTGATTCTGGATAGCAATATGATGTAGAGGGTACTAAAGCTGGGGACATAGAGAACATTACAGGTGAAATCCTGCCCTGTTGCAGTCAATGGGGGTTTTGCTATTGACTTCAGCCGGCCAGGATTTCCCTTTATATCTCTGCTTGAAGATGACATACTATTACAAGCCCCCCTCCTAGACTTTGTCAAGGACTCTTCCAATTATTGATACATTAAGGGAATTACTCTGGCTTCTGGATGAACTGCATGAAGTCAGCAGTGGTCTTTGTTAATGAAAAATATTTTTGGAAGCCCTTTGGAAAATTGATACCTGAGAATTTCAAGCACTTACAGATCTGCTTCTCTGAAAAGGAATCGGAATTGATGTCTTTTAACATTAGACATTTAACATTTATCTAATGTTTGATATGTCTAAAAGTTAGACATTTAACTTTATCTAATTCCCAGACAGAGAAATTCCAATTTCTCTGTTTTTTCCACATCTCCCTCTACTCTGACTCGATGCTTTCATATCACTAAGATAAATTCTTCATGTGTTCATATGTTTTCCAAAGCTTCCCCATTAATATCTTTGATTAGGTCTCTTTGTATTGACAGATTTTTTAATTGATTTCTGTGAAATAAAACCCCAAGTGCAAGTTTGAAATTCTGGTATTGTTTTATATGACAGCAGATCTTTTCCTTAGAGATGTAAATTGGGGCCATCTTCATTGCCCTGAACTTCCCTTCTCCACTACATGAGAACATAATCACTCCCACTCCAGAGTAGTCATGTTTGGCAACAGTCTCTCACTCTGGTGGCAGGGAATACTGTTATAAACATTAACAAGAATAGACAAATAACAGACTGTTATTTTATCTGGCATAAGGTGCTATAGTTTTGCAAAGAACACTCAGAAATATTTTCCCTTTGGCCTTCTAAATATATTTATAGATATCAATGATATAAAAATATTTACCACATGACATTCTGAATCTAGGCTGCTTCAAGACTTTAAAATTCTTTGCTGCTAAAATATATTTAAAAAATAGAGATGCCGTCCATCCCATATAGTTTTCCAGATTTATTAATATCTACAGACATAAAAAATGCAGTTACAAATGATGAATGAAGGATTTTGATGAATGCAGATCTATTTTATTTGTATTGCTGGAGACACTATACTGCAGAAAACAATTCCTTGTTTACAAAGCCGTAGGCAATTCAACTGTGTTTCAAATATTGGTAAACTGCATGGTGGTTCTCTTAAGGGTATTAAGCATTGATTATTTTAATATTATTAAGTCTGATAAGCACGTTAGTATAATAGAATCAAAGAAATTTAGGGCTGGAAGGGACCTTAAAAAAGTCATCAAGTCCAGGCCTCTGCTCTGAGGCATGACCAAGTAACTCTAGACCATTCCTGACAGGTGTTTATCAAACTGATTCTTAAAAAACTCCACAGCCTCCCTTGGAAGTCTAGTTCAGTGCTAAACTATCCTTTGAAAGTTTTTCCTAATATCTAACCTATATCTCTTTGCGGAAGGTTAAGCCCATTACTTCTTGTCCTACCTTCAGTGGACATGGAGAACAATTGATCACAGTCCTCTTTGTAACAGATCTTAACATATCTGAAGACTTACCAGGTCCCCCTCACTCTTCTTTTCTTAAGACTAAACATGCCCAATTCTATTTTTTAAATTTAGTCTTCTGAGGAAATTTCAATGTAACTAACATCTCAGCCATTACTGAAATATGGTGAAGCTCTAGTACACCGATGGACAGAGTCTATTAATCACAGACAAATCACAGACACACTGTGTCAAAGGCATAGCCATAATTAATCAGGCTGCAGTGTACTGATTATAAAAGAGTCTATGGTGACACTTTAAGGTGGCTATTACTAAACTAATTTAGATTAGAAAATGTATGTCGGTCAAATAACCCGCCAGAGTTCCATTACAGTGGACAAACACACACAAGTAATTCCCTGCCCCATAGAGTTTACCATCTATGTTATAGGCATATACATACCACTCTAGTCAATCATCGGTTTCAAGAATTATTTTGTTTGTTTGCAGCATTGTTGTAACAGTGTTGATTCCAGGATATGAGAGAGACAAAGGAGATGAGGTAATATCTTTTATTGGACCAACTTCTATTGGTGAAAGAGACCTGAAGAATTGCTCACTAGAGCTCAAAAGCTTGCCTCTTCCAGCAACAGCAGTTGGTCCACTAAAAGATACTACCTCACCCACCTTGTCTCTCTCAACAATTATTTTAACATCCAACAGCTCTTGTAGTTAGAGTCCCATTTCAGTAGAAAGGCATTACATTTATCACTCAAATTGCTTCCATTGCTAATAATGATAATACTATATAAGTGCTTGTCATCAAAGTGCTTTACAAGCATTAGTTAATTAAGCCTCAGCATCTCTGAAAATTCCTGGGAGGCAGGAAAGTATTGGTTTTCTCACTATATAGATAAAGAACAAGCTTTAATCTGTTGTTTCAGAGGAGAATAAGAACTCTTGGTTACTAGGCTTCTTAGCTAACCAGCAGACCATGTCTATAGCTCTTGAAAAAGTGGTTCTGCCAAAGCAGTAGAATTTTTGTTGGCATTGTGTCATGTCTTGGTTTGATCATCGGCTGCAGTTGCATGGTTTGTGCTTCAGCGCTTAAATCAGTCTCTAACTTATAGAGATCATGACGAGACCTATGTGGAGCCTATAATGATTATCCCAATCCCATTATTATTAACCTGTCTATCATGGGATTCTCACGGCTTTCTCTGAAGATCTGACACTAATGGATACAGGATGTGGTATCAGAAGAACTTTGGGTTTGATCCTATTTGGCAGTTCCTATGATTCCCAGGTTGATACCACAGAAAGATGTAGCTCAGAAAAAAACTTAAGAGAGAGAAAGCCTGGGACCACCTTACATTAACAGTGATCCCTTTCAGCTGATCTTTAACCCAGGGTCCTTAACCTAATGGGCAATCTCCAGCCCTCCTTGAAGAGATATCCATATTACATTGGGGGAGATCTCTCTTAGACTGGCCTGCTTATAACCCTCCTTATTTGGAAGGAGGTGGCATGTTAAAGGTACAAAGGAGGATAAAGGGAGAATTAATTGGGGACCTTAAACACAGCCTTACATCAGTTCTCAGATCTGTAGGGAACCTCAGAGTGATTGTGATGGTGGAAGGTTAGAAACAGTCAGACAGAATTATATAACAGTAGTCAACAGACTGAATTTTCCAAAGCCCAAAGAGTTCTGGCACAGTCAGAAGGAAAAAAAAAAAAAAAAAAAGATTGAGAATGAGAACAAAGGACTAACAACTAAATGAATAGTCTATTAGACGTTTGCTGCATGACTCAGAAGGCATGTCTGATGTTTTTTATTCCTTTTTTAATGATTTTCTCCAAAGTCTTAACCTTTATATTATGTATGCACCTCAACTGCATGAAAATGCTGTAATTTTAAAGCTGGTTTCAGCTTTTTTACTGTTCTAACAGTTACTACTTCATAATGTGCCTTATGATTTGTGTACAGGGATGTATTTCGGGATGTTACATAAAGGTTGGGTTTGGTAAACCAGACCGTTTTTAAAAGCTACGGTGTGTGGTCCGGCTCCTCAGCTGGTGTGACTTGGTGACTCCCCTAACTTTAATGGAGCTTCATGATTTACACCAGCTGCAGATCAGACTTAACATACTTTATAGCACTTTACCATTGAAGAGCTCAACATACTTTACAAACATTCACCAAGTATCGTAAAACCACTGAGAGATCAGTATTGCCACAGAAAGCATTAGTGTCTTCTTCGAGGTTAGGCACAAAGCCTGTGGCAGGGTTAGAGAAGGAAACCAGATCTCCTGATTTCCAATTTAGTTTGATCGCCTACACTCAAAGACCGTAGCAGAAGCCAAAAGTGAATTCCCTCATTTTAAGGCAGTTGGAAGTTTAGGGCCGTTTTAGATTAGATCCTGTTGCAAGAATATCTAAATTCCGATGAGCTAGGATTGCTATATTCATATGGCAGGTTCAATTAGCAATGGACCACATGTGAAAGGCCAAATCTTCCTCTCACATATGTGGGTAGCTCTGCTGAGCTGATGGTGTTACACTCACATGATCTGGTGTAAGTGAAAGGAGAATCAAGCCCCAAATATTCAGAGATTTGATTTGCTTAGGTAAACCAACCAAAACCGAGACATTTATTGGGACAAATATGGGAATAATCTTTAATAATTAGTACTACTGCAAGTGGATCTGTCACTAGTGTGTTCTCTATACTTTAAAATGAAATAGATATTTCACTGTAGGGGATTGTCTAGGTAGCAGAGATTGCCCATAAGGGAAGAGGCTTTTTCCATTAGCCACCTAACAGCTTACACTTAAGGAGTGGGTGGTTCACACAGCAAAGCAGAGTAAATTGGGTCCCAGGAATGAGGGATTGGGGTGACACAGTTACACAGCAGTCAAGATTTCAGGGGGCAATGTCACAGCCAGTTGGCCTTTTGTGGATCTGCCCTTCAACCCCAGGACTATACATGTGCAGAAAGTCCCTCTCCTTCCTTGGAGTTGCTCAGTGGTTTCATATCTCTACATATGTGACATTGCAGGAAACATGCCACCGTAACAATAATGTTCAGTGTGTCATGAGCATTCTAAAAACACCTTACATGACATACTTTGCATTAGACAAAACACAGTTACACTGTAAGGGTGAACATGAATGATACTCAAATCACACCATAAGGGTGTACATGGGGTGCAGCGTGTCACAGTGGATCAGACTGGAAGAATCAGATTGAGACCCTCAGACTGACAGGAAGATCTGGGCTTGTAGGACGATGTGATTTGTCTTTGTTCCATTCTTGCCATATAAGAGTCAAGCTTATCTGACTTAGCTTGTAGTGAAGTGTAAAATTAGATAAGACTAAACACGCATGGAGTCTGTTTGTTTTAAAAATCCCCTTTTCTCTTACGCTTTGTGCCAACTGCTAAATGCAAACACTTTGTTGTAAGAAGGCTGATGGTCACTATCACTGATCACAGGTTACCCAATGGAGGAAACACAGTTGCCCAAAACCCAGCCGAGTCCTGAAGGGTGATAACTAATGGTATGCACAGAATAGTGTACCTACCTCCTGGTCTCAAAGAAAAATGACTGTGAGGTTCCGCTTTGAGCCCCGACCCCTGAGGGGGTGCACTCAGAGACTGGAAAGGGGGGAAGAGGTGCATCTAGTCCCATAACTCTGACTCTTACTCAAAGACTCCCTAACTCTAGAATCTCTAAAAATAAACAGGAAATTTCCCAAGAACAGATCTGTGCAGAAATACTGTAAGAACAACCTGTTCTGTGCTATTTTGACAATTCTAGGGGTTTTCTAGCATAAACCAGAGAGGGAAAAGAGGAAGCTGAATAATAAAAAATGTGAAAATGTTTGATACGGGTTTAGTTCTAGAAATGGGTAGTTTTGGGGAAAAGCTTTTACATGTTTTCCCCAAGCATTTCTTTCTTCCTTAAATATGCACAAGCACAATTATTTCCATAAGTGCTGGAGGCTTAAGGCAACCCTTTCCTTACTCAAAAATCAGTGCAGCTCTTGAAGAAACAGGAATCCATTTTGCTTGTAAAATATTTCAATGAGAAATGTTCAGTGCAAGTTATATTTATGAACAAGAACTGCAATCAGTTAAAAATGCAAAGTCAGCCATTCTTGCTTTTGATACAGTATACAGGCTAATTTAAAAGGATAGAAGCAGGTTTTGGTGCAAGATTTTTGTGAAGGCACATAAACATTTGCAAGATTTTTTTTTAAATTAAATTAAATTTTATTTTATAAGGCTTATTGAAATCCAGTAAATCAGATCTATGAAAGCAATTACATTTCATTTGGAGCATAAAAAATTATATTGTGTTGGGTTCTTGTTTCCTTAACTTTCATTTATGTAAATTGTCTAATTTTGATAAATGTTTTCTAAAGAATATATTGATAATCTTGCAGTTTGGACATATATATTATCTATATTAAGGGATGAGAAAGCAAACAGTTAGCAAAAGTGATTTTGGACTTTAATAAAGTTCTATATCTCACAACTAAAAGGTTTAAAGAGATTTGATGTTTTACAGTTATTGTATCCAGATAAGGAGTACCATGGAAAGCCTCTTGAGAGTTAAAAGATGTAGAGACATGCATGCTGTCAATAAAAGTTTATGCCTTCTGTATTTTGGTTTTATGGACTATTCAAGATTGTTACTGATTAGTGTGTGCTACAGGTCCCCTTGTGTGCCAAGCCAGACCTGAAATACTATGGGCAGTTCTGGTCACCCATCTCAATAAAGATATCTTACAATTAGAAAAGATACAGAGAAGAGCAGCAAAAATGATTAGAGGCATGGAAGAGCTACCATATGAGGAGAGATTAAAAAGACTGGGCTTGTTCAGCTTGGAAAAGAGATGACTAAGGTGGGATCTGGTAGAGATCTATGAATTCATGAATGATGTGGAGAAAATGAATAAAGAAGTATTATTTACTCTGTCACATAACACAAGAACCATGGATCACCCATTGACATTATTAGGCAGTAGGTATAAAACAAACAAATGGAAGTACTACTTCACACAACACACAGTCAACCCATGGAAATCATTGCCATCGGATGTTCTGAAGGCCAAAACTATAACTGGTTTCGAGAACTAGATAAGTTTATGTAGAATAGATCCATCAATGGCTGTTAGCCACTATGGTCAGGGATGGAATCCCGTGCTCTGCATGTCTTAAGCCTCTAACTTCCAGAAGCTGGGAGTGGGCAACAAGGGATGGATCACTCGATATTGCTCTGTTCTGTTCATTCCACCTAAAGCACATGGCACCTGTTGATACTGGACACTTAGTGATCAGTGTGAATATCAGTGAGACACGGTACACCCGATTTGGAGATCAATAAGATTTAATGTGCAAGGTTTTCTATAGATATACTAATTGAATACAAAACCTAAAATTAACTACAATATATCATACTCACTAAGCCTGGAGAGCTAAGCAGTTACTCAGAAGGCTGTACACAAGAACAGCTTTCTTCAGGGGCCCTGCCAGGGAGTCAGTGGATCCTCCGGTCCGACCGCAGCACCTCCTGTGGAGTCAGGTGTTAATGGAGCCCCCCGTTTGTCTAAATAATGACTTCTTATGCTCTTCCATAAACAGCTTTCACTTAATTACCCCTCTACTCATTATCTTATATGCTAATTACCTACATTGGGTTTTCACCCTTAACTACATTCCATTCTCACCATGATAATTGGGGTCATCAAAACAACATCTGGTGATAGGAGGGGCAGTGTAAAATTATATCCCGTGGCAATGAAAAAGTGTACCCCCAGAAGTTCAAGGATAACTTGTTGTTCCCATCATCATTATCTATATGCAGCTGCATGCATACATGTTGTGTATTTTGTCTTGTTACATGCTGTGGTATGCAGAAACGGAGACATCTGAAAGGTTACTCAGTAGTCCTATTCATCTCTGCCAACTGAAAGATGTCATGATATAGGGGTCAGAATAGCCAAGCAAGCAGGTGAAGCTATGCTAGGTCTGTAGGACAGTAGTAAAGCAACTCAAATTGTATTGAGCCTCCAACAGCACCAGCCACTGTCAGAAGACAGGATACTGGGCTAGATTGACCATTGGTCCAACCCAGCATGGCTGTTCTTATGTGTTGCTGCAGCTTCCAGCTACAGAGCACAGCAAGGCATCCAAGGCCGTATTACTTTTGGTGTAGTTTCCTCTCTTGGGGCTGGGTGGTAGGAAACATATTTCTGATCCTGGCCCACTCCCTCGTCATGCACAGCTTCCAGACCCTATGGAAAATATTCCACAGGCTCATTGGAAAGGGAGTAGAGTAATGGAGCTGGCCGAACCCTCCCTATTTTACGCTAACACAGGGGGGTAGGATGCTGAGAGAAGCCCCTTGCAAGCATGGATATGGAGTAATGATCAGGCCAAACATAATTCAGACACTCAAACTTCAAAACTATAGTCCCACCTGAACAAGTGAAGGAGCAGTGAAGCCATACTTTGGGAATCTCTTAAATAAAGAAAACTCTTTTGGTGGAGTTGCCAACATATGATCCTCATGCAGTTCTTTAAGCCTGACATAACAGAGGAGAAGGTAAGAAATGCAATCCAAAAAAATGAAGAATCATAAGGCAGTGGAACCTGATGAAGTGACAGCAGACCGTGGTGTAAATGTGGGGTGTGAGAGAGACATAAAATAGATGAGTAGAGTGGTAAAAACCATGTGGATAAATTCCAAATTCCAAATAGAGAATTCCCAAAGACTAGTGCAAGTCTATCCTGGTCCCGAGACATAAGTATGTCTATGAATGTATGTCTATGAATGTAGAAAGTATCGAGGGATAAAGCTATTGTCACAGTAGACAAAGATACTGGAATGTATCCTGGACGGTAGGATTAGGGGACCGGTGGAACCACTCCTTGAATAAGAACAGTTCTGCTTTAGGAAAGGACAGGAGAGAGTGTGGAACAACAGCTCAGTAGCCATGGAAGAATGGTGCTAGCAGCAGTGGAGGCATGGCTAAGCCATGCTGTATACAAACCCACTGTACTGAGGCTCCCCTGCTATTTATACTCATGCTAGCTCAATGAGAGCTAATGCAAGTATGTGTCCATAAGCAGGGGAATTGCACCAAATTGCACAAAACCGACACAGATTTGCTAAATGTTTCAGTGTTGCCAAATCCCTGTTTCCTGACCCCACCAACCAAAAGTTTCAGCCAAAATTTTTTGCTTCAAAATATTTGCCTTCGATATGGTGCTAAGCACGTTCAATTCCCACTGCAGAGTGCCCAGCACCTTCCATAGTCAGACCTTTAATTCTCTAAGAAAGTGGTGGGCATAGGTCCTGCTTCTGGAAGGTAGACACACAGGGTAGGGAGACAGGCTTCTCTCTCCATCTTTCCCATTACCATCCCTGTTGAACAGGGCAGCATTCATTCAATGCATGCTTGATGTGATTTACCCGTCTAAATGAGTTTCTTAATGCACTAAATGAGCTGAGATCTCCTGCTATGCACTGTAGCTATTAGCCTTCATTATTTAGTCTACAGTGTCTTGGTTTTAATTGCTTAATTAATTTCCAGGTAGGTTGATCGGCCACGTTTTGCTTTTCTTTAGCTTTTCTCTTCCATGCCCCCTCAACTATGTAAAATTCCACACTGCCCTGTAAACACGATAGCAAAGAGTGTAGCAACAGCGGGTTGTCCCACCAGTCACTGGCTTGTAAACCAATACCTATGCCACGTGGGATGATGCAATGCTATTTTAGCAAAGAAACATTCAAATGTACCATGTCCCGGAATGCTTAAATAATGGCAGGAGGAAGGGGATGCTTGGGGACTGTGATGGGATTTGTACACATGCTGCACCCCAGCAGTACTGATGAGTTTAGTATGGATGCTAGTTTTGGAGGGGTAAAAGTTTTGTGGGAAACTGAGTCACAAGTCTACCCAATTTAGGCTGAATCAATTTTCACTTTTATTTATACAGTTTCAGACAGAATTATTGTCCTTTATAGTGCATGGTAGTGGTGACATGTGGGAGGGGCATGCAGGGTCATGCCACCCGCAAATTTCCTGATTGGCTTGCACTGAGCATGCTCAATCTGTGTGAGCATGCTCAGTAACACTGCTTAAGCTCACTACCCTCACTCTGTCCCCCACTACTGGCAGGCATGGTTCATCTCTGGCGCCTGGACATGCATATATGCCAGACAAATATTAATAGTCAAGACAGAACTGGTAAATGGGCCCTTGTTACCACATTCCAAGACCTCAGGAGGTCCTTTCACCTTCCATGATAGTCATCATCTTCTTAATCCCTTAGTCTGGTCCTTCAGTCCCATCCTTCAATTTCAGGTCTGGTGTTTCTCCAGTTTGGGCCCATGTTCATTTAGGTCTTTTCTATGTTACATATTATTTAATCTTTATCCAAGTTACTTTTACCACATCAACTCTTTAGGTTTAGGTAACCCATACATTATGCCTGTGCAAGCTTCAATTACGCAACTGTTGCATTTTTCCTTCTGCTTTGCAGTTTCTGGGTCATTTTTAGGTCACTCTTCCCTGGGTCTTCCCAGAAAACAGGTTTTGTTGTTGTTACAGGTATGTGTGGTTTCACCTCAGAACTTCCAGCACAATACATTGCCATTGTTCTGTCAGCAATAATATAAAGATCAACAATTGTATATAAAAGAAGAACTAGCAAAACCACACTTCTGTCAGCAAGGCCTGGGCCTAAACGTTACCTCATTTGGATTCATTTATTATCCATAATTAGAGATCATTAAAATATAATTAACAAAGCTTATAATTTTACCATTTAAGAGTCCTTCATTTTTATATTTCAGTGTTACAACTCAGTATATGTTATCCACTAAATCCATTTGGGAGGGGAATTTGGAGAACAGACAATAATTCTTTAATGTCAACATTTCTTATCTTTTTTGAACATGGATTTTTCATTCAAAGTCCAGTTTTGTTTGTGAATCATTACAAAGAAACATCATTCAAAATGTTCCTGTGAATGCATTTTGTAGGGCATCTCAGTTTTAGGACCTTCATATCTGGTTCCTTTTAATGATATTCCAGCACTAGGAAGGAAGGAACTCAGACTGGGACAGCCAGCTGGGATGCTTAACCTATGTGGGAGTCCTTACCCTGATGGGTGGGTCTACCTTAATGGTGGGCCAGGCAACAGGGACTGACTACAGCACAGTGGGTCTTCATTTCGAGTGTATGTCTACACTACAGTGGCACAGATATGGTGGTGCAGCTGTGTCACTGTGGTGCCATATTATAGATGCTTCCTATGTCAACGGAAGGGGTTTTCCTGTCACTGTAGTTACCTACACGAAGAGGTGGTAGGTAGGTCAACAGAAGAATTCTTCCGTCGAACTAGCTGCATTGACAGTGGGGTTAGGTTAACATAACTATGTCGCAAAGGGTGTGACATTTTTCACAGCCCTGAGCAATACAGGTAGGTCAACCTACATTTTAGGTGAAGGTCAGGCCTGAGACAGACTGGAGCTACCTTTTTTCCCACAAGTCTTTGTTGGTCTGAGGTAAATTACTTTGTTGACCTGAGGTAAATTATTAGCTCATTTGAAATTCCAAAGAGGCAAGATAAGTTTGAGAATTACATTTCAAATTGATTGGAGAATAAGTTTAATAGAGGTATGCAGGTAGGTCCTTACAGGCATCAGTTGTGTTATTTGTTTACATTCTTATTCTTCGTATTGCGCAGTGGATCAGGGCCTCATTGCACGAGGCACGATACCAACAGAAGACAGTCCTGTCCTCTCAGAGCTGAGTCCCAGATCCTCAAAGGTATTTACGCACCTAGCTCCCAATAGGAGGTAAGTAGAAACCCTGTGCTCAGTGCTGTCCCTGTCTCAAAGAGGCCTACAGTCTAACATTTCAGAAGCAGGCAAAGCAGGACAGAGTGTGAAACCCAGAGAAAGGACTAACATGTTGTCACCTAGGCATCTGGAATATGCTGGTGGCTTGGTTGGGCAGGGCACTCCATGAAAGGGAAGAAGGGATGTGAGTGTGCGCAGAGGGTTTTAAAGGAGCGTGGTTTTGCACTAGATAATAAAATGAATTAGAGGCCAGTAAAGTGTCTGTACGGGGAGCCATAAACTGACAGAGGTGATGTGACTGACTGCTTGTCACTGGAGTAAACTGTGCCTGGCATCAGAGTACACCTGGCTCCCTAAACACACAGATGTTATATCTTGCCGTAGTACAGATGACTGTTTCCCAACTCCACACTCTGTACTGGACTCAGGGTCTGTCAGTTGCCAGAGATGGTGTCCCAGTGATCAGTCCATTGAATTAGCATCTTAATTGGTGGTGCTTTTCCTTGTTAATTTGACAACCTGCTTAGCACTGAGTGGACAGATGCATCTCTGAGTCAGTGCCCATTCTTTGTGAAGCATCAGCATTACCTGCATAGAGCTTACAGCTAACCTGGGGGCTAACCAATGCTGCTCTATGCTAAAGAGAGATCAGCTCCACCAGTAGAAAATAAATTGGTAAGCCTCCATAGTGATGCAAACTTCGGCTTCGATTCTTATCTCACTTGCACCGCTTTTATACCAATGTGATTGCACTGATTTCAGTGTAGCCACCCCTGGTCCTGCCTGAGAGAAGACTCCTGGCCATCACTTCTTCTGTTGTAGTAGCAGAAGTTTACAGCCCAGCTGTCCTTGCCATTACTCATTTTATGCTGATGCATTTTCATTCATTTACATGGAGTTCCAGTGATGTAAGGTCAGTGCAAAGATGTCTCTGTTTCACTGGCTGTGTGCTGCCTCAGACTTATACAGTCTCTTTGGAGGACTCCTCTTACTCCTGTTTCAAGCCCTAAGGTTTGTCTTTCGCACTCTGCAGCTCTCCAACTCCGAGACTGGGCTTTGTGGCTTCCGCAAACTCCTGTTTGTCTCTGTGTGCTCTCAGCAATGAGTCCAGCTGAGTTTAGAATCCTGTTTAGAGGCTTTGGGGAGCAACGCAACTAGTAAGTCTCTTCTGCAGCACAGCACAGCTTTTTCTAAACAAGGTAGCATTTATTAGTCAACTGGAACACAGCGTCAGAGAGTTGTTAGATTAAGTCAGTATGGAAACACCAAACTTAAGACATAGGGAAAAAAGGAACTGTTCCAATATGTCAGGCTCTCCTGGAATCCATCTTCTCTCTCTCTCTCTCTCTCTGTCACTGGGTTCTCATCAGCAACCTTAAAAAAACCCCATTCTGGTCATACTTCATTCCTGTGTTCTCCTGCTTTGGACATTTCACTCTGTTTCCCTGCAGAGAGGATGGAAGAGCAAGTAACTTGTTCTTGGCTGCAGGCTATTAGGAACTGATAAGTCTAGTCACTGGGTCTTCCATTCAAATATGTTCGTTCCAGCCAGTTCTTGTTAATGCCTCTGATTTTCACCCAGAGAGACCCATTTGTCTACTTGACAGCCAGCTATGCCTCACTCCTCCTGCTCCAGGAGTAGGAATCAACCCCTTTGCACTCTGAGTAAACCAAGTCACACATTGTTCATAAACATATTACCAAAAGAGTCCCATATTTTCTACAGTTGGAGAATAAGGCCTGATTATTTTAATTCTGACAGACTCGTAAGAGAATTTCCCTTGATTTTGTTTAGAAACATGGAAATACAAAGCAGAAAAGAACAATTTATACCAAAGTCCACTTCCCTTGCATCCTTGGTCATTAATAACGCAGGAGACTACAGCTCCAGGGTGCAATGCTCCCCATATTGACTGCCTCTGTATGAATCAAGCTGAAGCATTACATGCTGGGTCTTGACTTTTTGGGCCATAGCTCTACATCAAAAATGATGCCATCTGCACCCTGCTCAGTGTAATGTATGGTTTCCATAATTTAGGTTTCCAAAAAGAGGACTTGGTGGGGGTAGAGGGAAGGGAGGGGCTGGGGGAGGTGAGATGGAGGGGGCAATACAGATGTGGGAGCTGGAGTGGGTACTTGCAGCGGGTGTACTCACTGGAGGTGGGGAGCAGTGTCTCTCCCTGTTAGGGCTGCTGGCACAAGCCCAGGACACAGAGACAGCCACCACGCATCACGCATCACGCATCTTCTTTCAGGACCCCCTGCCACCCCCAGGACTGTAGCTGCAGGGTAATGGACCAATCAGCTGCAGATGCAGGGGAGAGGTCAACTGGGAAGCGGACCAATCAGGGTTCCTGTCTGCTCTGCAAAATCCCCGGACATTTCCTGTTATCTGAAAAATCCCTTGGAAAGAATATGGAGCCACACACACACACACAATAGCAATGTTCAGGAAAACCCAGAGGGATGGTAACCTTAGAGTAATCCAAAGCTGCAAACAGAGGGCCGAATTCTGAGCTTACATTGATGTAATGCTGGAGCCACCTCATTGTCTGCAGTGGGTTCAGTGGTGTTTGACACCTCAGAAAGGGGGCGTAAAGGCTGGACTGTGTTTTAACAAGTAGCCCTGTGTAAGGAGCAGCATGCCTAGGAGCAGCCCAGATAATTCCTTACCTGCTCCTGTGTTGTTCCCTGAATGTGACTCATAGTGATTCACGACCCCTCACTGCACACAGCTTCTGCTTCCCCCCAGGTGTACGGTTTTTCACATCATGTTCTGCTGGCAATTGGAAACAATGGTACCTGGAAGTTGGTGATATACACTAATGAATTTGCATCACTCTATCCAACCACAGCTCTACTTTGTGCCTTTCAACACGAGCCCTTCGAAAACATACTGATAATGAAATCCTGTCCATTTGTTTCCCCAACTGCATTTTTCAATCAATATTATTCAAAATAGAAAACTCAGATTCCTCATTTTATAAAGCAAGCTTTAGTGCATTCCAGTTTTTCATTTCTATTTGTTTCTTTCACTTATGCCAAGAAAATGTATCTGCAGTGGGTTCATAGAAATAACATGTAGCTGCAACTGCTCCTCTCTTAGGATATTTTTAATTCCTGATGTATATGAGACAGATCATGAAAGATTAAGGTTGTCACTGATTTGCCATCACACGTCCTCCATGCCATAAACCATTCTATGCATTTTGCTAAATAAATCGGTTATTCTGCCCTCTGCTAGATAAATGATTAAATCAGATTATGAATAAATCCTATATATATACCAAATTGGTAGTTCATACTAGAAGTTTCAACTGTGATAGGTTGATATGCTATTCAAATTCAATAGAAAGAAATAAGGATGCTCCTGGGCTCAAGCAGAGGCCTGGAGCTGCAGGGACCTCAGTTCAAATTCTGGCTCCACCACAACTTTCATGTATGATCTTTAACAAGGTGTGTTTAATGTCTTTGTCCATCTGTAAACTGGGGGTAATAATACTTTCTTTCTGTCTTGTCCATTTAGATGGTACTAGGTACTGGCTCATACTCTGTGTTTGTACAGCACCTAGCACAACAGGGGCCCAATCATTATACTACATTAACAGTAATAAATAGAATTAGTAAATATCCCATGTCTGTTTCTTTGGCTTTCGTGAGTTTCAGCTTCTGTGTTGCCCATCTGACATGAAGAAAATCTTGTTGGATTAATGCCACTTGAGTGCTCTGAGAAACTATCTCCAATTTTCTGTCATTGTTGCACTGCAGACAAAGTTCATTTGCCCATAATATCCATATCAGATCATATGGCAAAATACCTCAGAGAGCTCTGACATGTTATGTGACATGTACAGTAGACCCAGAGCAGATAACACATTCTGTCTGTATGGTGGATTCCCTTCTTTCACAAGCTGAACACAGACCCTCTGTCCATTCCTTATAAAGGATGTTAGATTCTGCTAGTTTTATTTTCTGTACTGTTTTTTTTTTAATAGCCTTTAAGGTGACAACGTAAAGAACAGCACATCAATGGTAAAAAATTGGGACTCTGTGTTACAGGAATCAGTGGGTACTGAACTATGTTGCATATAACAAGCTATGGTCACACTATGTGTATGTACCTAGATGCATGTCTGAAAAAAAAATAAAGGCAGAAATTAGTTCCTAGAGAAGTATAAGGCAATGATCTTGGCTTCCTATTGCAGGTGATCACTAGGGTTTTTCTAGAAGTGATGCATCTAATAAATTCAAGATTGTTCTCACTTAGGAGCTATTGATCAGATGATGCATCAGTACAAAAAAGCCCAACTGTGGATTAAACATATAAATATTACACCAGTCAGAATTACTGTACAGTTATAAACATTAGTGCCTTCTAGTGGAAACTCCAAGTAACAACTCCACTACTATAAACTGTTTCCATAACATTACCCTTCTACAACCTCTAATGGAAACACAACCAAAACCGCCAAGTTTGCTTAAGATTCAGGCTCAAAACATGTAAAGATACCAAATCCTAAAATCTGCCAAAGTTTGCTTAAACCTGTGCCCAGTATCTCTTGGCTTGTGTTCACTGAAGGATTTGCAATTCCTCAGTGAAGCTGGCCTGAATTTTGAATTTGTAATTATACTTGAAACCTTGGCAGGTTTTTGTGACATAGACTTCAACGAGATCAGGATCAGGACCATTATCTCTATAGTAACCTCTGTGGATGAAGCCCCTAACTCATTACCGAATGGCTGGGAGTGAAATCGTTAGAAACCAGGGCAGAAGCATGAGAAGTTACGAAAGCTGTAGCTAATCCTCCAGTTAAGAACATAAGAATGGGGCCATACTGGGTCTGAGCAATGGTCTGTCTAACCCATGAGCTTTGCACCTACCCCAGAGTACATTGGACAGTTTCCTTTTGCCTCGGGTTCTTAAGTCCAGCAACCAGAAGTTCCTTTAATGTGCCCCTCCCTTCACAGCACCCCGCTTGCAGTTGTTGTTCTTAGTCAGGGCAGACCCGGAGTCTAGAGGTGCAGCTGCAGAGTTCACCTCCCACCCTGGTTAGGAGAGGGGTGAAAGAAGGAACCTTGCTCACTCCGCTGTCCTGCCGCTCCGCTGCCGGCGGCTCGCTGCTCCGTTCACCGCCCTGCCAGTTGCTTGCGGCTGCACTGATCCCCCTGCCAACCGTTCTGCTGGCCGCTCTGCCAGCTGCTCTGCTGCGCTAGTTGGCCTGCTGGGCACTTGCCACTCCACTGGCCGCCCTGCCAGCCATCACCGATACACACCATCGCCTTCTGCTGCCCCCTCTTTCTCCACTGTACCCTCTGCGGGTCAGTCTCCTGAAGTTCCTCCCAGCTCCCAGTCATTTTCAGCTCTTAGTGGGGGAAGCTAGCTGGGCAGAAAAGCTGTCCCACAGCAAGTGATTTTGGCTCTAGTGATCAATTAACAGAACAGAAAGACGCCAACTGGAGTCTTAATTAGCTCTGTTTTTGAACAGTGGGGAAGCGCAGGTCAAACCCTGTCTAGGTCTCTTAAGCAAAGCCCACACCCCCGCCTCTACCTTTCATAGGTCAGGGATTTGGCATCTGCTTAACGAGTGTAGTTCAACTGAGTGTGACCCCCTCAGTCAGGACAGGCAGATCACAGTCCTGCTGCCTTTAACTCAGACAACAAAGATAACAACTTTTCATTACCCCTGCATTCAAGTGAAGTGAATTTGTAAAAACACCAGCCAAAGCTGATTACTTTGGCAACACAGCTCTGTCTGTTGAGTGCCTGGGCAGAGTGGGTCTGCTCATGTAAATACGGTCTGGTCCTGACGCCTTTTCTTCTCCCCAGCTAGCTCAGTAGGTGAGAGGTTATTCAGACCCTGCTTACACAATTTTTAAAGGATGTCTTTTTGCATCTAGCTGCTTCTCTTACTCTGTTGGTTAACCATGGTGTCATTTTTGGTCCTCCTACTGGTTTTTTGAGGGGAGGAGGAGGTACACATTTAGTCTGAGCCTCTATCATAGTGTTTTAAAATAGTTCCCATGCAACTTGCAGGCATTTCACTGCCATGACTCAGTTTGGCTCAACTATACGGCCAGACTGTTTATTTCACAACATCAATAATTATATTCTGCACATTGCTAGCATATTCCATCAGAGAATTTTGCAAGTGCTAATGAATTCAGCCTCACATCAGCCATTCATGTGGTAGATAAGTCACATTACCCCATTTGGCGGAAGAGGAAATTGAAACACAGAAATGGCAAGTACTAAGGTCACACAGCAGGTCAGTGGCAGAGCCAGAAGTAGAACCTGTGACCCAAATCCTGGACTGTCTGCAACTACTTTACTTCAGACCTGTGGCACAAAGCAGCACTAAAGCTGGAGTAACTGGCCACATGCAATGGGGGAGGGGATCCTGGAGTAGCATAGAGTTGGTTTAGCAGATTGTACATCACCACTGCTCCCTGGGGTGAATGTAGGGGAAATACTTAATTGAAAGGGGCATAGCCAGGGGGTCCCTATGCCCCACTGATCCTCAATTTCCTTACAGGTTCCTTAGGGCCTTTGGTGGAGATGAGAGTAAATGCACCCATCTGGTTCTCCAAAAATGCTGGGAAACTGAGCTATCAGGAAGCCTGTCTAGAATTGAGGAGGTTCAAATGTACTGTGAAGTCCCCATTTTCATGGATAAACCTCCCACCCACCCCCACACCTTCCTAAATGGGGACTCTCTCTTCAGAGTGGTAGTCTTGTGCTTTAACTAGACCATGTTCCCTCCTTTGTACACTCTTTAATAATCTAAATATTATATAACAAGAAAAACTCATTGGATTCTTTTTCTTCCAGCAATATAAAATGTGGCTTTCTACTGTAGTCTGTTTCATTCCATTGTAATCATTGAGCCAGTAAGTTCAAAGTCTGACTTTTTTTTCCCCTTAAACAGATATGCTCAATGTAATAGAATATCTTGTTCTATAATAACCAGCTGCTATCTTATTCTTCCTCCCAACAGAGCCTGTATCTAATACCAACAGGGGATTTTCCATCAGGTTAATTATTTTATCACATTGTATTTATGGAAGACAAGGGTGGGATGGAGAAGGAGAGTAGGTAGGCTTATTTATTTTAATGGAGGAAAGAATAGTTTGGAGAACTAATCTCTGGTGAATTTCTAATTCATTTAATTTTCTGGCTGATAGGGTCTCTTTAATTGAACCATCTGTTTATTAGTGTTTGAATATGGATGAAGATGGGCAAGATATTACTTTGCAGAACTAGAAAATAGAAGGCTCTAAACTTCAGATCATGTCCCTAAAATAAAATAGACAATCTAACCACAGCTTTGTTTTTCTTGCAAGTTGTAGTTCCCATTCAGCAAGGCACTTAATTACGTGTAACTTTCGTCACACAAACAGCTTTCCTAATGTCAAAGGGTCGTGGATTTAAAATAAGCCTCATACCTTGCCGCATCAGGGACACCATTATTCAGAAATGCTTTAGAGAATTAAAACTCAGTGAGAATTAGATAACTGGCAAGACAACAGTCCTCTAGATAGATCTACATGGGCAGCTTTTGCATCTGTGCACAAGCTCCTGGATTCACTTACATGGATCCAAAGCAGGATAGGAGTCCAGGAGTGTAATAAACCTTTTCCTTGTGTTCACATTATTGTACATGGAGGGTTCTGGGTACACGAGGAATGCAGCATCAGGCCATGAGGAAGAAGAGGGATGTACAGAGGTCTAGCAATGATGAATAAATACGTTCTCAGATGAGGGTAGAAAAGAAATGGAGAGCTCATGAGAGCCAGGAAGTCCATTCCCGATGGCACGAGGGAAAGCTCTTATATCAGCAGTCACCATACTGTGGAAAAGGACTGGTGCCAGATAAGGATATTGACTAAGAAGAGGAGCTTAGAGGGACAAGTACCTGAAGTACAACTTGGGAAAGCCTAGGGAGGGTTTAAGAAACAAAAGCAGGACAATTTTTGAACTGGATCATGAAGTGAATGAGGACGAACTGGTATAGCTTCAGGTTGGCGGTAAAAGGTCCACTCCCTGTACAGGGCAGAGCAAAAGACAAGACTGTTCTATGCACAGTGGGGTATAAAGAGGTGGGACATAGATCCATAGACTTTAAGGGGAGAAGGGACCATTATGATAATGTAATTTGACCCTTTGCATAACACATCACAGAACCTCAACTAGCCACTTCTGTATCCAGTCCCATAACCTGCATTTGCACATGTAGTTATGGGGTGGAATTGAAATAAGTCACTTAAGTTGCACAGAATTTTAAGCTATCACCTTTACAGCAGTGTGCAGGCTCTATTTGTTCCTATTTCAGTTTTCCATAGTAACTGAGGATAAAAATACCCAAATATGGTGGGTGATAGTCATCTTTGGCATAACTCCATTAAAATCAGAGGACGTCTTTGGTCCCAGTGGCCCCATCTAGTAACATGTTAGAAAATAGACCATTTGAAATAGCTGATAATGTAGCCACAAGAGTTAATTACCTAGATATATCTATACCATGCATAAGGATGGCCCAGTGTTTAAGTTGCTACTCTGGGACTCAGAAGACCTAGGTTCAATTTCCAGTTTCACCTCAGACTTCCTGTGTGATCTTGGACATGTCACTTAGTCTCTCTGTGACTAAGTTCCCCATCTGTACAATGGACATCATAGTGTAACCCATTGGTGAGCATGTACTGCATGTTCCGGTCTCCAGAGGACATGAATTATTATAATCCTCAGCTGAGGAACTGTAGCAGTCTATGCTTCTTAGCATCTAGAGTTTCCTGATGCAATCCCGAGAGTGTGAGCCAAGATGGCAGCCATCACGGTAAGCACTTCCCAAACTCACAGGAGTGTTGTGAGGAAGTACATTAAAGATTGTGATGTGTTCAGGTATTATGGTAACAGGGATGTAGAAGTATCCAAAATACATAGTGTTCCTGTTCCTGGAGAATGGACATAATGTGAGAAGACCAGCACAGATAGGAATTGACCTATTGGGTCAGACCAGTGACTTACAATCCATCTAGTCCAGTGTCCTGTCTCCAACAGTCACCAGCACCAGATGTTTCAGAGGAAGAGGCAAGAAACCCCACAGCAGGCAGCTATGGGATAACCAGCTCCCAGAGAACGTTTTCTCCTATATTTAAAGATTGGGTTATACCTCAGGTATGAGAGTTTATTTCCCTTCCAAAACTCTTGTGTCAAAACTCATAAATGGCTTATTAAGGCTAGAGAGAGGGGGAAGAAACCCAGACAAACACTAAGATAGATAGATTTATTCAGATTCTGGTGCAATCCTAAATACATGTTCAAGGGAGGTAAAGATTTGCTAAATAAAAATAGTTTTCTAGAATCAACTAGATTCTTTCCAATCAAAACCAAAAAGTTATGTCACTGGTTTGATTTCATTTCAAAGTATCTACCAGTATCTACTGTCATAAGCATGAAGATGTTCTATATTTGATACATTTTCATGCTTGTGGATGACAGCTTGATGATGTGAAGTCTGAGGTTGTTATTAGAAAGACAGTGGGGAAGGTGGCATGTTGATCTGATGGGGATGGGGGGAAAGTATCACACTGTGTACTTCAACAGAAGCCCCAAATGGATCTAACAGGGAGACAAAATGATATCTTCTTTGTCAAGGGCAACTTCCTGAAGCTTGCAGAGCTGTGCAAAATGTTTAACACATAAAGCAGAACCAGCGGATCAGGATGTTTCAGTGAATTGAAGAAAAAGACACGAATGACTCTGCACTTTGACCATTTTTCCTGGTATTTGGCTGTTCAGAGAAAAATGGTTTTTTTAACACCATGAAATAGATCTTCATCCAACAGGCCATCCATGCATGCAAGTTGTGAGGATGGAGACAAAGGTCAAAGAGTAAACTCCATTTGTTACACCCCTCATTTCTTGTCTTGGGTTGTCCCCAACGGAACAGCAGCATCTACATTAACATAGAGGGATTGAGCTAGATACAAGAGGGACCAGCAAAACAGCTCTGCATTGGCTGTAAATAGGTTAAATACCATTGTCTTGAATCAATAGCTTCCCAGGCATCAGAGAGGTCAAGGGTACAAGGGTGCAAGACAGGTCAGGAGTTTGGCTAAAAGGAAATTGTTGGCGATTTTGATGCGAGCAGTGTTGGGATGGTGTTGAATCACTATACAGAATCACAATGGACAAGTTTGGTGAGCCTGAGTGCTGGAGGATTCTGGGAGCAGGGCCTCATAACACTAGACTGTGGAAAATCACTGAAAAGGCCAAACTTGCACTTGGCATCAACATGTGTCACAAATGTTTCTCCAGATCCTGTGTAAGCAGCTATGCTGATGTAGAAGACCAATGGTCATGGTCAGCCAATGGCCTGTTCGCCTGGTGTGTACATGGGGAGGTGAGTAATGGCGAATCTGGGATGAACTGACCTGAGTCAACTGTCCCTATAGAATGACGTGACATCAGGTGCTTGGAGGGGAGTAGTCCACGATAAGTGAATATCAACCAATCCCTGCAGCCCCCTCCCAAATTATCAATTAATTGGTATATGCCACATAATTCGCTGACAAAACATATTTTGCATATTATGGGGAGATGTGACTTCTTTGGGAAGAGGGTTTAAGTTTTGGGAAGATCACATGGTAACTAGCCTTTTCTATCTATATCTCATGTATCTAAGATACTGTCGGACAGAAGAAGGATTAAGACCAGAGGGCCTCGGGGTAACCTAGACCCTGCTCCAAGGGATCATAAATCAGAGGGTCTCAGGTTAGCCAAGACCCCACTACAAGGGACTCAGAAAATAGACCAAGGACCTGAGGGAATCTGAAGGAGGAAGAGACAGTTGTCATCTAGGAGTGGTAGCTATCCCACTTTGCTTACCAATCAGGATACTGTGTGGGACCAGCATAGTTACTGAGGGTTTATGCTTGGGAAACGGAGGCATTGTATAGTCCTTTCTATTTGTCTGTGACATCTGCTTTTCAATAAAGGATAGCTCTGCACTGAAGATACTGACTTTTTGGTCTTCATTGGCATGGTCATTGGGTGCCCAGCTGTGGGCACATGAATTGATCTCAATTGGTCCCTGGCTCAACAGGTAGTATCAGCTGAGTGATGGAACAGAAACTACAGTTGAATAAGTTAGAGGAGACGAAGTCAATGCAATAGATGTAAATAGCCTCCTCCCTGAGTTTGCAGGTGAAGGAGAAAAGGGGGGAATCATGAGGTCAGGTGAGGGCATAGGTGCAGTTAAGAGTAGCTTAGTTTAAGGATGGAAGAAACAAAAGCATGAAAGGAAAGGAGCTGGAGGACAAGGAAAAGTTGAAGGAGAGGAGCAAACAAAGGGTGAGAGCTGGGAGAAGGGAAGTGAATAATTGGAAGGGAATTGGCTGTAGGGATTGAAAGTGGAAAGCAAGCAATAAGTACAGGGACAGTGACTGGAGAGAAGACACGGTTAGAAGGGGAAAGATCTTGTCAGATTTTCTCAGTTTTGTCCTTGAAGCAGTGAACAAGGTCCTGGGCAAAGAAACGTTTGAGCAGGGTGATAGCCTAAAGTAGGAAGTGACAAACAGATGACAGAGGTCACTGTACAATAAACCAGGTCCCCTGGCACTGAGACTCCCTTAAAAATACAGTGTAGGGGCAGAATCTGTCCCCTCCCTTCTTCCTTACACTAAGTAGCTGAATGGAATTTCCATTCTACGAGGAATTGTGACATTTAGAAATTTGTTTTCATTCCAAATTGGAATGCTAAGTCAAAGTTTCAAGAATTTTTGTGGAATGGAAACTCTAAAAACTGATTTGGAGACATCAAAACATTTCATTTCGATAATGTTGAAACATTATATTGGAATATCATATTAAATATGATACATTAAATATACTATTTGACATAAAACAAAACCAAAAATGAACAAAACTATAAAGTCAAAACAGAAATGTTTTATCTTATCTAAATGAAACTTTTCAACATTATCAAAATGAAACTAGAAAGCCAAAACTATTCTTGTCAATATTTCCCCATTAAAAATTGAATTGAAATTGACACATTCCTGTAAAATGTTTTATTTCAACAATATTGCATGTTTCAATGAAATGTCTGTCCATTTTTTTTTCAATCAGCTCTACTGAGTAGTCCCTTATTATCCAAGAAACCCCACTGAAAATAATGTTTTATTCCATGTTGTGGAGTGGCAGGATCATAATGAGAATCATAATATTCATAGATTAGCAATGCATTTGTTTGTTTATATGCGACTCCTAGCCTCCTTTTTGGTAAAGCATTTTTGCCATTATTTTTCATATTATTATTTGGACCAGATCTTCCCACAATGTGAGTGCGCCTGGGTCCATGGAAGTCAATGAATTTCTGCTAATTCAAACCAGCAGAGGACCTGACCTGGTATTTTAAATTAAAATGCCATGTGGCATGACCCACTGACCTCCATACTATAATATATATTGATTTTAGAAATCGGAAGTTTATAAAATCCTCAACAGGTCACATGACCTCACTGACTCGAGGCTATTTTTTTCAGTTCAGTAAAAAGGTGGGGGAAAGCATAATACATAAAGCTGTTTAAAAAAAAATGTAGAGCAATTATAAGGAAGCACCTTCTATTTTAGATCTAGGAAATAAATATCTGCCATGACCTTCTTGACAAAACTTTTGAAGGTAAAGATGTGTGAATTTAATTAAAAAACAATCTGAGGCTTTTCTATCAGAACTGGTGTCCCATATTTAGAAGAATGAGTTCATAAAGCCTCAGAGCTATGCTGTTTTGTTTTTCCCCCTTTGACAAACTGAAGCATAGTTGATCTTCCTTGTGAGTTTGTATTTTTCCATGAGGTTATAACAGTGGCCACTAGTCGATTGCAAGAATTCAGAGCTGGGGTTTGGAGGCAATCAATCCTTCCCACCATGAAAGCAGGTTTTTCCAGTATTAGCCACTTGCTCCACATAAAATAAAATCCTAGGCTATTAATATGCAGCAGGAAAGATCTGAACTCAGTGAAAAAGGAGCCATTTGATTTGCTAGTAAAAACAAATCAGGGTGTAATTATATTTGATTTTACAGGTCACATCAGTAAAATTACTGGGAAAGCCAACTACAGTGCGTACGGCACAAGAACTGTCACATGGTTTTACCTGGAAATAGCTATTTGATTTTATTTTTTCATTCCACTTAACTTTACAGAATCCTCTAACACAAATACACACAAAACTCAGGCAGATTGAATTTGTGAAGTGCCCGACCAATAGAAAATCAGAGAGCATTACAAATACCAGTGACATTTCCAGTGACTATCCAGAGAAGTGTATGTAAATCAAATTCAGAGGTGGCTTGATCCTAAACCCATTGAAGCAAAGAGGAGATTTTCTTTTAAATTCAACAGACTTTGGGTCAGGCCAAGAGACGACAAAAAGAGAGTCAATGACTAAAGTATAAAGAATTAGGCTTTTGCTGACCTTTGTGGTATTATGTGTGTGTCGGAGAACAGTAAAGTACCTACCCAGGATTTTGTCAACAAATGCTAAATTTTCATTCAAAAAAGATTCACCGAGAAATGAAAGATGAGTGTCTCACAGCACTCAGAAACTGTTCTTATTGGGAGAATTTCAGAACATCTCCCTTTCTCTAAAGTAAAGAAGTAGGTGCTAAATAGAATATTAGCTGCAACAGTGTATAATCTTTTCTCTGATCCTAACATCACTCAATAGGTCATTGTCAGAACCAGGATTAGAGCCCAGTGTGACACCAGGTGTCAGCTCATACAAATGCCCCTAGTCCTCACTGAACACTGACAAATGCATAATTGGAAACCACTCTGGCTCACTTACGTGTTAGCTTTGTTAAAATAGATGCTCAGTTATAAGAATCTGTTTAGTGTTCAGACTTAATGAAATGCTTGTAGGATGCTGCATATATTGATCTCACTTATAACATCTGTATCGCTGTTATATTGAGTGTTTACATTGCAAACCTCTGTAACTGTGTAACTCCCCAAACGGGAAAAAAACATTTTAATTAATGGAAATTCTGCTCCTGAACTTAGGAAGGCCTATTTAAACCAAATGAGCCATTGTTAAACATCAAAGGACAAAGACTTTGCTGATTGCCCCCCCCCCCCCCCATATATATCCATGAAAAGAAGATGGGTGTAAACATTTTTCCCATCGGTTTGATCTCTGTGGGAAGGGAATAAAAATACCTGGCCAGAAGGAACGGCATCACTATGCATCTTGGAATTTGGAGAAGGCAATATTTCTAAGCATAAGCAAGGGATTCCCAAGCTGCTTAGCTTGGATTAGCTCTAAAGGACATAGTTAATGAGCATATCACAGCAGCTTCTATTATCTTTTGGAACCTAAGGCGGTAACTCATTTGTGTGTATATATTTTTTACCTGCTTTAACCTTGTTAATAACTCTAATTTCTTTTGTAAATGAATAAATTTTTAGTTAGTTTATTATGGGATTGGCTACAAGTGTTGTCTTTGAAGTCTAAGGTGCAATTGATCTGGGGAAATGACTGCTCCTTTGGAACTAGAGGTAACGTGAATATTGTTGTGATTTTTGTTGTAAAGGACCATTTATCACCAACGCATGTTTGCCTGTGTGGCAAGATAAACAGGAGAACCAAAGGAGACTGTCTGTGACTTCCTGACTAGACTACTATAAGAACATAAGGATGGCCATACAGGGTCAGACCAATGGTCCGTCTAGCCCAGTATCCTGTCTTCTGACAGTGGCTAATACCAGGTGTTTCAGAGGGAATGAACAGAACAGGTAATCATCAAGTGATCCATCCCATCAGCCATTCCCAGCTTCCGGAAAACAGCAATCCCTATACAGTGAAATTTAAGTATAGAACTCATAACCAGTTTGGCATTTGTGTCCTGCTTCTTGGCAGTTTGCCCTGAGGTTCACACTCAAGCTCAGGAACTATTTCAGACAGCTTGACACCCAGAGCTGAACTCTACCACAGCATTGTAAATGTTGCCTGCAGTACAAACTTCTTGAACCTCAGTTTTCCTACTGTACATTGGGAGCAATGAAGATTTAAGTTGCCCACAACCACATATAGATCAATCAGGAAGTTTTATTGTGTCTAATTTACACGTGGGATCAATGAGTCTTATAGTGGTCATATGGCTTCCTCAAAACCACAGAACAGCTAATTATCTGAAGAGGAAAACTACATGTGCTGCTCAGGAGGTTAAGTGTTGCATTGTGGACAATGTGGTGCTTTTATAGATATGTGTGCACATGTGCACGAACACACACTCACACACACACACATTCTTGCCTGCTGCACGGTTATCATATGAACTGTGTGTCAAGTAGCCACAATATTCTTTCACAGGGAACATATGGTACCAGAAGAGCCATTTCAAACAGTTGACTTGGTAGCTCTGGAATTGCCAATAATCCCTGCCATCTAGTAGACTACTGCAGTGCTTTGTACAGGCTGCTTTCTCCTCCTGCATGTTAATGTTCTCTTACTCTACGCGTTGGAGAAATATTCAATTCAGAAATGTCAACATCTAAATGTTTGCTTTTCAATGACCTAAAATGTTTCATTTCATTTCACATTATACTGCATTTTCCTATAGCCTTGTAGGAGCTGTAGTTTAGGAGTCCGATGCCCCCAATCTGCCCTATAGGACAGGTTCACTGGCCAGGCAACATGGGAGACGTAGGGGAGCCGACGTTTTGGGACAGAATAGGATCTGGTATAACAACAACTCTCAGCAATGCCAGCTCTTGGGATTTTATCACGAGCAATGGGATTTCAGAGGGTTCTGGAGCCTATCTCCCGATGGTGCAAAAGACTTCAGGTCCCTCCTGGTGTGAGCCATTCTGAATGGCTGTGTGTGTGTGTGTGTGTGCAGAGCTTCTAGAGCTGCCTCCCCTCAACATGGGAAAGGGAAGATGAGGGGGAACTTGCTGCAGCCTCCCAGGTCTGGGCAAGGGGGGTGAAGAATCCTAGAAGAAGCAGAGGTGAGGCTGGGGAAAAGGAATGGCTGAACTGGGGTGGAGTGGGAACTGATGGGGGAGAGGGTTGGGGGTGCTGCTGGGTTAAAGGAAGAGGTGAAACATTCTCCATCTTGATAGGGGATTAGACTAGATGACTCTTGCGGTCCCTTCTACCTCGATGGTTCTATAATTCTATGGAGCTCCATGGGCTGCAAGAGAGAAGATTAATTAAGCTATTTGAATAATTATGAGATTTTTTAAAAATTGTAATTACTGGGTAATGTATATATGCAGTACAATCTAGTATATTATATAAAGGCAGAAGAATGATCTAAAATTATTTTTACTCTGAATGTGACCGAACTGATTATTAAAAAAAAAAAAATTTAATGGAATTTAAGATTACTGCACTGAAATATTGAAAACTCTGGAAGGTGGTTGACATTGTAAAAGTGTTCTTGCATATAAAGGTCTTTGCACCTTACATAAATCTTTATTGAAAAACAACTGGAAAACCTGATACATAGAGAGAGTGACTAGTAATAATATCACCTACCATATTACTTAAATTACTTTCTGCAGCACTTTAGGGGCTCTTTAGAGATTGTTGTTGCACCCTGCTCAGGACAAATTTGAGAGTTTTAAAAAAATACCCTAAAGAAGTTAGATATATCTTCCAGCTTCAAATTACTCAAAATGCATTTTAACATGATGAACAAAAGCTAGCTATGCTGGTTTTGAAAAAGCACGCAATATTTTCAGTGTACATAGGAAATAAATCTAGAGTAACAGTGTGATACTGGCAGACCAGGTGCCAGCTCATGCCAAGACTCCCAGGTCTCCACTGAACACTAACCAATACATAGCTGGAAACCAGTCTGGCTCATCTGTGTGTTAGCATTGTTATGACAGATGTTAAGTTTGTAAGAATGTGTTTAATGTTTAAACTTCATGAAATACTTGTGGGATGCTGCATTTATTAATCTCACTTGTAACATCTGTACCATATGTTAAAAGGTTATAATAGGTGTTTTCATTGTAATCCTCTGAAACTGTAACTCACCAAATAGGGAAGAAGCATTAATTGATATAAAGGGCTGGTTTCCTATAGAAGGTGTTAGATCCTGCCCATTGAAACCAAATGATACATTGTGAAACATCAAAGAACAAGGACTTTGTTGATTGCTCCCCCCACACCCATGAAGAGGAGATGAACATGATGACTTTTCCAATCAGCTTGAATTCTTGGAGAAGGGAATAAACCCCCCTGACGTGAAGAAACTGTGTCTTTTTGCTATTTGGAATCTGAGGTGCAAAGATTTCTAAGCATAAGCCAAGGATCCCCAGCTGCTTAGTCTGGATTAGCCCAAAGCACATATAAAGCTTGCTTATTATAGAAGCTTCTATCATCTTTTGGAACCTAAGACTAACCAATTTGTGTGTGTATGTTTATCTGCTTTAATCTTGTAAATAACTTATTTCCTTTTTCCTCATTAATAAATTGTTAGTTAATTTATTATAGGAGTGGCTACAGTATTATCTTTGATGTAGGATCTATGGTGCAGTACACTTGGGGTAAGTGACTGGTCCTTTGGGACTTGGAATAACCTAAATATTGTTGTGATTTTTGATGTAAGGGACCATCGTTCACAAACACATGCTTCACAAGAGGGCAAGATAGACTGGCAAATCCAAGGGGACTGTCTGTACCTCCATGTTAAGGCTGTTATAGTGCTTGAGACGTTCACACCTGATGCTTGAGTACTCCTACACTTAAAACACTCCAGACAGCTTGACAAACCTCATGGGTATTTTTGTCTGCTTTATGAAGGTGGAGGTGACTGTGTAGCAGGAGAGGATAATGCAGGGGGAGGAGGGACTATGGAGGAAGATGGTTAGGGAAGTGTGTGGGGTGGGAGTGAGGTTTTAGAAGGAGAGAGAGTCAAAACAATACTCGGAAATGAACAGCAGTTCCCATGTTTTAAGGTGAAGAGGGTAAATGATCTCTCCATTAAAGCAGCCAGAGAGAGGCATAAAAAGGCATTAAAGGTTGTCTTTTGAACCAGAAATTATCATAGATAAGTTTTCCAGAAGACCAAAGGGGAATTGAGACATCAAAAGACAGACTAAAAAAATTTGTTTTTATTATTATTATTTCTAAATACTATGAATTGTGGGGCTGATTTCAAGAGTTTACAGGATCAGACTCCTGACTTTTGGTCTCTCAAGGTTGGCAGTGCTGCAGTGAAGATAGTGAAATTCAGTTTAATGTTTTGTTGAACTGATTTGAAAAAAAATCCTTTGGGTCAGTTCAAAAACAAAACATCAGGTCCAACTGACCTGAAACGAAATATTTCCTTTAGATCTTCCCAACAGAAAATCAAAATATTTTGGCAAATTTAGATTTTGCAGGAGCTGCACTTCCCATAAGAAAAGCATTCTGATGGAAAATTCCTCAAATTGTTTTAATGAAGATCAGACAGCACTGTCGTCTCAGCCAGATACACCAATTTCGACATACAGGTATGAAAGTTTTGTTATAAGTGTCTTGTCCAAGATCAGTCATCAAATGAAAAACCCAATACCTGATCCCCTCCTCCAATCGCTAAGACATACTTTCTGTCTTCTCAGGAGCCTGTACAGTAGAAGCCAGAGTAGATCCAATATAGAAAGTATCAGACTGTGAACTCAGTTACACCAGTGTCAATCAAGAGTAATTCCATTGACTTCTTTGGACTTACTCTGGATTTACACTGGTGCAGCTGAGAGCAGAATGTGGACCCAAAAATTGTCATTAAACACATTATTAATATACTTCTTTTCATAAGCAGCATATATTATGCATGAAAGAAATATTAAAAAGTATGTCAATATTTTATAAGGCTCCTGAGGGGATAAAGAAGAGATGGAATGTGGAGAGGAAGGAGAGAAGTGAACATGTGGCATGTTTCTGTAGGCTGATATAACGAGCTAGATCTTCCAGTGATGTAAATTAGCACAACAAAGGAGACTTCAGGGGAAGTACGTTGATTTACATGAAGGGATGATGTAGTCATGTATGTGGTAGTCTCTTGTGTTCTTTGCTTTAACTGCTTAGGCCTTGTCCACACTAAAAATGAGCCGTTGGATCCTGTCCACACTCCCCTCCTTGGGTGGGTGGAGTGTGTCTTCACCAGGAGCACTTCCACCAACCTAAGGGGCAGTGTGGGGGGAGCTGAGGGACCCATCTCTCATCTTCCTTCCGGGCACCCTGTGGCTGTCCCCCCTCTCCCCCTCCTGGTTCCAGCCAGGAGTCGGGGCAACCACACAGGGACTTCTCAGTGTGTCCTGCCCAGTCCGACTCTGAGCCAGGAGCCGGGGGCAGCTTTCTGCGCCCCAGCTGGGAGCCCGTCCACAGCTGCCCGTTCCCCAGGATCACAGCCGGGCAGCAACTACCCTCAGTTTGTCCGAATCCCAGACTCTGGCCCCAGCTCACATCTCGTAGCTGGGGAGCAGCCTCCCATGCTCAGCTCAGAGCCCCCGCATCCCAGGCTTGCCCCATAAGCCAGACAGCAGCCTCCCACAACCACAGCCGGGAGCTCAGCAGCTTGCGGATCCGGGCTTCAGTCCCCCCACCCCTTACCTACTAGAGCAGTGAAATTGATAATTATGTCAGCCCCTCCACTGCTCTAACGGGGATGCAGTGTCTACAATGACACTGTGTTGCCCTCGCTCTGCCGACAGAAGCCCTACGCCTCTCATAGAGGTGGGTTTTTTTTTGTCAGAAGAACAGGGCAGTTTTGTCAGCGGGGAGGTAACTGTGGTGTGAACAGTGGCATTGTTTTGTCGATGAAAGCTGACTTTTGTTGACAAAACTGTCTAGTGTAGACCCGGACATAGTTTTTCAACTCTCGTTGAACTATAAGCATATTTACCGATCTTATTATTATTTGTATTGCTATAGCACTTAGGAGCCTTAGTCATGGACCAGGATCCTGTCGTGGTAGATGCTGTACATGTCAGCAGCTTGGTTTACTAAAACATCTTATATATCTGTAGACTTAATGGGCCAGATCCTCAGCTGGTGAAAATAGGTCTGGCACCTTTAAAGTTAATGGATCTAGGCAGATTCACACTAGCTGTAGACCCGCTCCCAACAGACCTTCAGATAGAATCGTAGAATCATAGAAGATTAGGGTTAGAAGGAACCTCAGGAGGTCATCTAGTCCAACCCCCTGCTCAAGGCAGGACCAACCCCAACTAAATCATCCCAGCCAGGGCTTTGTCAAGTCACTCCTTAAGGATGGAGATTCCACCACCACCTCCCTAGGTAACTCATTCCAGTGCTTCACTATCCTCCAAGTGAAAAACTATTTCCTAATATCCAACCTAGACCTCCCACACTGCAACTTGAAACCGTTGCTCCTAGTTCTGTCATATACTACCACTGAGAACAGGCTAGCTCCATTCTCCTTAAAACCCCCTTTCAGGTAGATAAAGGCTGCTATCAAATCTGTGGACTAAACAAGCCTAGTTCCCTCAGCCACTCCTCATAAGTCATGTACTCCAGCCCCCTAATCATTTTTGTTACCCTCTGCTGGACTCTTTCCAGTTTGTCCACACCCTTTCTGTAGTGGGGGGCCCAAAAATGGACACGGTATTCCAAATGAGGCCTGACCAGTGCTGAATAGAGGAGAATAATCACTTCCTTTGCTTTACTGGCAGTGCTCCTACTAATGCAGCCCAATATGCCGTTAGCCTTCTTGGCAATAAGGGTACACTGGTGACTCATGTCCAGCTTCTTGTCCACTGTAACCCCCAGGTCCTTTTCTGCAGCTCAGGAGCTGAGCCTTCTTTTGTGTTGGTACCTGGCACTTAGCCCATTGTGGGTGCTACCAGAAACAATGAATACCAGTGAAAAGGGTGTAAAATGCACTGTGGTGCAAACAGCTACTGAAAGGCCTTTCACACTACTGAATCCTTGCATTGGGGGCGCACGGGGAGAGCTGAAGATGGAGCCAGTGTGCATGGGTGTTTTATACACCATGGGAAGGGCCCCTGCTCTAGCACCTCAGGCCTCTCTGGAGATGTGGAAAAGGATCTACATTGACCCTAATGGGAATTTGCAAGGATTCATCCTCCCCAAATGGAGGATGCTGCTGCCACTCCAGGCTATATGGACAGCAACCTCATAGCTGATGCATGGCAGCAATATTCGCCAGGCCCTGATTTGTGGAAGGTAATTTAATATACACAGCCTCTATGTGTCCCATTGTGATATTACATGGAAGCGTGTATTTCACCAGCTGTATTTACCAGGTGTGATGAAGGGACTACTTTAGTCTCTCTTCAGGTTTGACTAGAAAAAGCAGAAGTATTTTATTTAAGACACAGTACAAGCTTGACATTTAAGAGATGAGAGGGAGGCTTACAGGCAATTGTGATTTTTACTATAAGGAAAAATTGTCCATTGTTCGTGGTCACCTTCTCTCTTTGTTCACCATAATTATCATCCCCATTCTCTATCTGTAACTTTGAGCATATGAACAAGTGACTGATTTCTCTGGATAATGATGCCAGCTTAGCATCTATCTCCCCTATAATTATTTCTGAACAACTTTGAGACCAGTTCTATTTTATGTTTGTTAATGTACTGTTGTCTTTAAAATCGCATATGAAACACTAAAAATGGGAGGGAGGAATCTTTATAATTCAGGAAAGGGAAAAGTTTCCTAACTCTTCTGCATTTACTATTTTTGCCTTTTATTTTCCCTATTGTCATTGTCCAGTTGCCATGTCCTGTAGTTAAGATGAAGGCATATGCATGCAACACAATAAACCATGAGCCTACGTGTAAATTCTGAGGAGATCACCTTTTCTAGGGGAGGCAGTGTGTTCTAGTGGATTGAACATTGGCCTAGGAGTCAGGAGTAGAGATGGGTGGATTTTTGTTTTGTTTTGACAAATGCTTTATTCCCAGAAAACAGCAGTTTTGGTTGGGCCAAGAGTATTTGGGAACTTATTGCAAATTCACCAAATAGTTTTCCACATTTATTTTTTTAAGGATTTAGATGCCATTCTTGAAATGGCTGGAGGAGGCGGTGCCCTCTTTATAAGATCATCTGAGGATCTGGCGCGCTGCATTGCTTCTCTGTGTGTATTTACACGGTCCCCATCACTGTTGTAGTTGAGCACCGCCCAATTTCTAATGCACTTTCCCCCTCAACACCCCAGTGTGGGAGCGACGTGCTATTGTTCACATTTTAAGCTGGGGAACAGAAAAACAAAATGACTTGCTCAAGGTCACACAGGAAAGCTTGTGATGTAGCTAGGAATTGAACCCACATCTCCCAGGCTAGATCTCTAACCTCTGGCTCATCCTTCCTCTCACTTTCTTCTCTCAAGCTACTTATGGCGTTTGGGCAATAATATGGGAAAAAATAAGAGACCCTGGCTGACATTTTTGGGAGATGGCCCATTTGAAAATCTCAGCCACTGTAACCATGCGGAAAGGAGAGAGTGGGAAGCTGTAAGTTGTTGTACCTTATCTCTCTTTCTTCTCACCGTCCCCTCCACCCAAACACAACTGGCTTCTTCTCTGTCCCTTCACACCAGGGGTGTCACCAGCCTCTTCCCGTTGAGGGGGCTGAGGTAGGTCAGACAAAACTGGGGGAGGGGGGGGGAGTTGCACTCCTTCTCAGCACAAGGCCTTGCCCCCTCTGTGGCCCCGCTCCCTGGTCAGGTTCTAGGCGGGGGCACCAGAGAGAGCAGCAACCACAGATCCAGTGGGTCAGGCTGGGTTGCCGGGGGGAGCCCACACCCTCCACCTGCCCTGGGTGGCATGCCCCAGTGTGCAGGGACATGGACCAGGGGCTGCTCTTGGGCACTCTGGCCACTTGCCCTTCTCTGAGTGCCTGGAGCTGAGTGTCTGGTCAACAGCAACCGCTCCCTCCACTCTGCCTTCTGAGCTAGACAGCTGGAAAGCAGCAGCTGCTACAAGATGGCTACAGGGGGGCTAAGGCAAATTCTGGGGTGGCGATAGTCCCCGCAACACTCCCCCCAGAGTCAACCCTGCTTCACACAGTTTCTCTCTTGATGGGAGAGTGTTTTCCTTTGCCACCCTTATCATCTCAAACACCCATCATCTGCATTTTGGCCTCATCATCTCCCCATCTTTTTTCATATCTCATCTGAAAACATACTTTCTTCCCCTTGCCTTTACCTTTTGATTTCTACTTTTATTGAACTATATCATTTAGCACCTGAAGGTTTAGAAATACACCTTGTGATACCAAACAAAACAATCACATGAGAGAACAAAAACAATTCTCACTCTCTGTATGGCAAACCCATCACTAAGCGATGTGACTGCTGATAAATATTGTGAAACGATAATAGATAATAATTTAGACCGCTTAAATGGTTACAGAATTACTCAGTAGCATAGAATCACAAACTGAGGGGAACACTAATCAAGTGTAATTCTCCCCAAATGGAAAGCTACTTAATTTGCAGTTACTAGCAACAGCTCTTGTATAATGGAGTCTGCTTACATCTGCTTCAAGTAGATAAGCCTCTGGGATATTTCTTCCTAAATCTTTGAGACTCCTCCACTTCCTTTGGCCAGATATTCTCATATCCCGTTTTCTGCTTTGGCAGTATTCTGCTGCATACCTACACTGACTGTGACAAATCTCCGATGTATATAATTTTCAACAGTGAAAGTGAAGGAACACCTGAGGTGTGGATCATGGGTAGCCAAGGGTGTACAATGAGTGAGTGACCTCCCTTGAAATGAGTTCCATTTGATACGTATTCTAATCTATCCCCACCTTTCTATTTTCAGCATGCTATCTAAATCAAATGGCCTCTATCTCCCTGTGGTACTTTTTGCTATTGTCTTGATACCGTCTTATTTGTACTAATAATGAGGCTTAGTTTTGTCTTTTACAACCCTAAGAGCCATTAATGATCAAAAGTTTATTGTTAATTCCCAATGGGAATTTAGAAGATATTTTCAGCTATTTTCTGTGTGATTCATTTCTTTGCCTTTCCTCTTGGAAACAGAATCTTTCAAGGAACCAGTATAACCAGAAAAGGAGTCCCTCCTAGAATCACAAGTTGTATTTTTCTAGCAAACACTGGAAGCTGTTTTTTATTGTATCTTATCTTACCCATACAGCTACAATTATTGCTACTAATACTTAGCACTTCCTGAAGTCAGTGAAGTTATTCTGATTTACACCAAATGAGGAGCTGGCCCATGCGCTGTAATGAGTTGCGTTTTCAATGTGCTTTGAAAACATTCACTTAACCCTGCAGAACAATGGATGAAGCAAATTTCAGTTTCCAAAGAAATAAAGGGCCTGCACCCCATCTTTCTTATACCAGTTGAGACTCCAGAACAGATTCTGTATATCTCCAATGAGCAACCTAAAACTAGGCTATTACCTAGAGATGGTGGTTTCCAACCCTTTTTTCATTTGTGTACCCCAAAAAAATTTCAAATGGAGATGTGGATCCCTTTGGAAATGTTAGACATAGTCTGCGGACCTCAAGGAGGTTGAAAACCACTGGCCTAACATAGGCGTGCCCAGCACACTTCATTAGGGTGTGCACACATTACCTAGGGAATTTTACCTGCGTCTTACCTGCCACCGGAAAAACGTCCTTATGTTTGGTGGCAGCTCACATTGTGCGCCAGGTCCTTCCCCGCTGCCGAAAAAACTGCCAGCGTTCTTATTTTCGGTGGGTGTCTTCAGCCCTTCATTAGGGTGTGTCTGGGCACACCCGGCACACCCCGTACACATGCCTATGTGGCCTAACCTAAAGAAAGGAGAGGGGTCTCTCTCTTGTGTTGTTTTCACAAGAAATGGAAGGTCTCAATTTCAGTTCGAAGTGAAACAAAAACACATTTCAAAACCTTGACATTTTTAAAGGAACAAAATACTCGTTTTTGTGACAGCCAGCGTTAAAAGGCATCATAAATGAAGAGGGCTAAATTCTGAAGGTCTTTTTTCTTGATTATGGACTTGATCCATAAGAAAATTAGAGCTGGAAAAGGCCCTTTAAGTCATCAAAGTCAATTCTCCTGGTAGCAGGGTAGTTTCCTCAAGTGACTCCAGAGTTTTATCTAGTCTGGTTTTAATTACTTAAGTGATGTGAGGTTATATCACAGCCTAATGCAGGAGTGCCCAAACTTTGTCCTCATGGACAGCTTGGCAGTCACTGTAGGGTTGCACCTGCTTTGCCCAAAACAGAGCAGATGGCAGCTGCAGTCACCTTTTATAGGAATGTGCCGCCCCAGAGGTGTCAAACCCAGATCTGAATGGCCTCCATTAGATCAGAAGCAAGTATCATTAGCTACAGTCTGCAGCCTTCGGTCTTGTAGAATCTTATACAATGAATTTGACCAAGGACAGATCTTTAGTGAACCACATTCTAATAGGAAAGTTTTCCTGCTGTTTAACTAATGCATTGTATTAATCTTTCCTTCTGCAATTGCATTTTGTATTCCTGTTCTGTTACATATATGTTCTGATGCTGTGCTCATTACGTTTGTATCTAAACCCCTTCCAGTAGTGCATCAAGCATGTGACTAATATTGTCATGTGTTTGTTCTCTCATCCTCTCCCCAGTCAGAGAGATTTGTGCAGGAGACTCCTGCCTTGTTCTGGATTTAAATATATATATATATATATTGCTACAGATTTGTTAGGGAAGGCAGGATCAAGGAAATGTGCTTTGCACTTTGGCTATGTCTACACTACACATCGCTGGTCGTGCCACGTAGGAGATGTGTAGCTACATGCCACAGTGAAACGCAAGCTATGTCCACACTGGAGTGGGGAGCTACACATCTGTGAAAAGATCTGGTAGAGCAACCAGGAAAGAATAAGTCTTTCCCCACTGCCAGTGCCCTTCCCCATTGCTGGAGTTTTTCTGTTTGGTGAGGGAAAGCTCCAAGAGCGGGGAGGTGGTAGAGCCTTTCCTTGCAGTGGGGGAGGGCTCCATAATCAGGGAGGCAGCCGGATGCTACAGTGTAGGTAGGGAGGCGCTGCTTGGGCAAGGAGAGAGCTGCGCATTGTATCTGCTTGTGATTCAGAGGGAACAGAACTCAGGGCTTGTCTACAGAAACAGCGCAGCAGTGGCACAGTGGCACTGATACAGTTTCACCACTGTAGCGCTTAATGAAGCTCTAACTGTGCCAATGAAAGAGCTGCCTACAGCAGCAGTTCAGTCAATATGACTGTATCACCCTGCCCAATGTAGTTATACCAGCATAAGTTTGTAGTGTAGATCAAGCCTCAGATTCTAAAACAGAGAATCCTGCATTAGCTGCTAGGAATACAGGGCCTGTGACACACAGAAGAGTTCTGATTCTATCCAGCAGAGGGCAGTGGTGCTGATACACATTTCAATTTCATTATCAACGGTGCAACAATATATTTAAATTAGACTATAATCCATGACCAGGAAAAAAGAATACTAGGTAAATCTATATTATTTAAGTCTTTTCGCTCTAAAAAGCGGAGATTTATTTGGCTAAATTTCAAAATTGACATTGACAGTCATACAAATCATCCAAGTATCTATGAAGAGACAGACCTCCAATTATCTTTTCCATCCACAAAGATGATACAACATGGTTGTCAACACAGCACAGTGTTAGTGTCTAAGCATTATATACCTGTGTTGAACACCAATGTGAAATTAGTGTGGAAAATTCCTATCAAAGGCAAAAACTAATTAGCCCCACAGGACAATAAGAGGAAGAAGTTAAATAATCAAGTTTACATTTCTAGATACTCTTTAAGGAAATACTAGGAAAGTTGTTATTTTTACTGTCTTGTTTTGTTAGTAAAATGGCAAGTTTTCCCATTACATTTCATGCCTTTCTCTGATACTTCCATAATCCTGCATTTCACTCAGAGCCAGTGATTAGGTTACATGGTTTTAACCGTCATGATTGAAGTCTGAGCCAGCCATGGAGTTAATTTAAAAGCTGACAGGTTGCACAAAGTTTATTAAACCTTTCCTCCCTTTCCCCACCCCACAAAAAAAAAAGAAAAAAAAAGGGTTTACAGTAACACAGAAGAGTTTGTGTGTGTACACAAGTCATCATGAGATTTTATGTTGTACCAACTCAACATTTATTTCCGCAGGGTTTTTCTTTTTTCATAAATAAATAAAACATAAACAAAATCAGATGAATGAGTTGATTGGAAGAACACAAAAGTCTGGTGCCACAAATTTTACTGCAGAATTCCTGCTCTTTCTAACGTCACTCACCAGATACATGCTTGATATGCATATGCATTGTTTTAACAGCTTGACAATTGAAGATTAAAAATACTATTGTGTTTAAGATGATGGTTAATTCCCATTGCCACTTATAAGCATCATGAGCTCATGTGTACAGACCTGAGTTCTAATCCCAGCTCTGCTTTTAACTACTTATGACTGTGAGCAAGTCACATTACTGAGTCTTTGTTTCTTCTCCCACACTTTGTCCATCTTGTCTATTTCACCTGTAAGTTGTTTGGGGCAGGGCCTGTCTCTCGCTATGTGTTTGTTCAGCGCCCAGCACAATGGAGCCATGTGTGACAGATCTGAGGAATGCCTGTGTCATTGTCATTGTGAACTCTGTTTTGTTTAATGAATGGCATTCTGATTAAAGGTGACAATGATGGTTACACTTTGCATTGTAACCTCCATCTTGGGTTAAGACATCCAGGTGGTGTCAAAAAACAGCTTATTCTAAACAGTGCGTGCTCGTGCTAGGGGGTAGGACATCTCAAGGAGGGCTAACAACAAGAAACTCATCAATGCTGAATGACTCTTCCCTTCTGGAACTTTGGGGTTTTGACCTGCAGGGCTTTTGATACTGAATGGACTCGATGCACACAAATGCGTCTGGAATGCACCAGCTAAGCATGGTTGGGAGAGCTGCAGTAACTCTGTCTGACCAACTGACTAGTAAGGAGAGTCTTTATATATGGAGACTGCTCATTCCACTGCCACTTGTAAGCAGAACTTGCTGGGCAAAGTGAAGGCAGGAGAGACTCCGTCTGGCCTAACGACACTGACCAGACCTCAGGATTCACAGGAGGGGTGGAAGATCAGACCAGGCAGCTGCATTCAGGACTGTTAAATGTTTTTCATAGATCTGTAACTCTCTTGTGCTTTTTCAAAGAGTTAAGAAATTCCATTGTTAAGCCTGTGGGCCTTGCTTTATTGCCATGTTGTCCCTCAGAGGTGTAACTGGGAAAGCAGAGCATCCACAGCCAGGTGGAAATTGGGGGAAATGTGTTTAAGTGACAGGGAGCTCGGGAGAGCTGTGGCACTGATTCTGGTGTCTAGGCAGCTGGACTGCAGAACTATCCAAGGGTGTCTGTACCTGGGAGTGTGCCTAAGATCCCCAATCACTGCCCATGTGGGACTGAATGGCAGGATTCATTCACAACAGACTGATATCCACCCAGAGAGGGGAACTGGGCTAGGTTGTAACATTTGATCTTGGTTATGGCCTCTTGGTCCTACAGTAAAAAACCCAACAACATAAGAACTGGATACTGCATCCATTGAAGCAAGGTTCCCACTGACTTAGAAAGTGCAAGACCAGACCTTAAATGGAAAATATATTATCCAGATGATGCCATCATCCGTTTTTCAATCTAGGCTTAACACCTTCACTCTAACATGCTGCTCATGTATCCTCCTGCAGCACAGCAAGACAAAATAAAATGAATAGATCCCAAAATGAATATTTTACCATTTTTAAAAGTGTTCATGTTTTGTCTCATCCTTCCGAGTGTTTCTCATTTAATTGAAGAAAAACCAATCATCCTTTTTGTCCTCACCAATTGCTCTCTGCTTGGCCTTATAATTTGCTTTACATCGTATGACTAACAGAAGATTTTTTCATCCAGGATATTACCCTAGTTCCGCTTACTGTTATTCTCCTGCATTACAACAGCGTGTAGAGAGTTCTTGTTTGTTTAGAGAGCACCCACTTTGTGAGTATTGACTCTGGATAAAATCTAATGATGGGCTGGCACATGGGTTGAATTTGAATGTTAAGTGTGTTTATGATAGATTTGTCAACTTCCTGCAATATACTTGGGAGACCTTACTGAATTAAGTTTAAGTATGTTTGGGGTCCATTGCATGAAGTGAATGGTTTATGTATTATTGTGGGCCAGAATTATATGTAATTTCTCTCTTGGAGAGATGGGATGTGAACCCATGGAACTGTTATGAATGTCATAGAATTATAGAAGATTAGGGTTGGAAGGGACCTCAGAAGGTCATCCAGTCCAACCCTCCGTTCAAAGCATGACCCATCCCAACTAAATCATCCCAGGCAGGGCTTTGTCAAGCCAGACCTTTAAAACCTCTAAGGCTGGAGATTCCACCACCTCCCTAGGCAACCCATTCTAGTGCTTCACCACTCTTCTAGTGAATTTTTTTTCCCTAGTATCCAACCTAGTCAAAGGATTATACTAAACAATCTGCCTGATAAAGATGGACTTTTGGGGCAAGCAGTGCCAAATGCTTTGCCTGGGGAATCTCTAGGGGGAGGTGAATGCAAATTCTCCTTCCTCTCCGATTATGCAAAACCCGAACTATTGAAAGCTACACCCTGAGGAGGGGACCATTGTCTTTTGATTACCCTGTTCACAAAGCCTCAAGATCAAAGGCCCAAACTGTATAAGGAAAGAGTAACCTCGTCATGTGTTTGCTAATTCTGAGATGAGGCTGTTATGAACTTGTAACCACAGAAAAAACTTTGGTGTGGTTTGAAGGACTGACTCCAACCAGAGCCCTTGTTGGAGTTGGGGCGGGAAGAGGGGAGAAGAATCTCTGGTAAGCTTATTAGCACGTGTGTAGGTCCCTTTATCATTTTAATAGGTTTTCTCTGTAATGCTTTCACTTTAAGAATAAATGTGCTTGCTCATAAAAAGCTGCATTGTGATGGATGACTGCTGGCAATTACAGATGTTCATAGCCTTCTGACAGAAAGCAAAGCACAGATGCTGGCCTCTTTATGCAGTCTGGCTTGCTGGGGATATTGCAGTGTAATCAGGGAAGTGTACAGCCTGCAAAAACATCAGTCAGGAGGGAGAAATATGTGGGTCTCTAAACAAGAGAGGTCATGTCTGAGAAGCCTCGAGTCTAGGTGGCTGCTCTCAAGGGAATACAGACGCAGTTGCCCTGAACTATAAGGGTATTTGTCTGGCAGTAGGAAGGGGCCCAAATGAACAGCTATGCTTGGTTAGAATATAGAAATATATAGGAAAGACAAGTAACTAGAATTATTGAGAACTAGGGTGATACTGCAAAAAGATATTAATTTACAATTAATAATGATAATTTAGATTTAAAGCACCACACTAAAGAGCTCTCATCCAGATCTTTGTATGCCCTTGACCTAAATTTAAAACCACAATAAAGAACAAGTTACACAACTAATCCAGTACAACCACATCTACCACTGATTAGCAGTCAGCAGTTATTTGTATCACCCAGAGGTCCCAAACAGGACAAGGGTCCCATTGCAATAGCATTGTCCTGACACACAGAGACGCTGTCCCTGTTTTGTGCACAATCTGGATTAGGACAAGAAATGACAGACAATTGGGTGGGGATAGGTGATGATGGAAGACAAGTGTAATAGTACTGGAAACACAAAATTACATATAATCGTCTGACTGTACACTCCCAAAAACAGAACACAACTCTTCCAAGATGCAGCTGCAAACACCATTTTACTCTTATTATATGGCATTTTTCTAATAATACCACTAGATTATACAATATCAATGAATACTTTTACTACTCAAAGCCCTGGTGAAATCAATGCTTGAGGGCTGGTCTACACAAGAAAATTAGATCATCCCAGTTATGTCACTCAGGTGTGATGCTTTAAGTGTACATGTAGCTTCAAGAGTCCTATTTGTTTCAGGGAGACTTTGAATATAGCGAAACTACTGCTCAAGTTGATTGCAGAACAATGCTCTAGTCACACCAGCAAGTATTTTACTCTTATCATGCTGCATTCCCTTACGCAACATAAAGCAATATTACAACACAAGAATTTTACTATGCAAAGTTCTATTAAAATTAATAGTGCAAGCACCATCCTTCACACTACTAGGACTTGGTATGGTAAAGATAACATGCAGTGCCCTTGCGTATATTACACAGAAAGTTACCGCCTGTTATGAAATAGTCACATGCATAAATTGCAGTTTAAGTCTTAGCAGAGGTGGAAACTGAGAAGGCACGTTGGCATCACAGATATGTGAGAAGAGCTTTGAAAGAGAACAGGGTTCGTTCAGGGAGAGTGTCCCCGGCATAAGGGAAAGCATGACTGATGATACCTCTGGGAGATGTGACCAAAGTGGTAGAGGCTGACCTCCATGGCGCAGCAGTGTGGGCAGGAGATGATGAGATAATATATAAGAGCAGACAGAGAAGGAGTTGTTCAGGTGTCGGGGGCCTTCAAGCTAATGAAGTTTGTGTTTGATGTAGTGGAAAAGGGGAAGCTAGTGAAGGAGACACAAAGAAGGGGATGACACGGTGAAAAGTACAAGCCAGAAGGATGATCTGTAGCAGAAGTGTTTTGAACAGACCTGAGTGGAGTGAGGTGAGTGTCAGGAAGGCCAAAGAGAAGGAGAAGACGATCAAACTGGAAAAAGGAAAAGTATCTGGACCAGGGTTTTAATGGTGGAGCCAGTTCTGGGAATGCTGTACAGGGAGAAGTGATATGATATTTTGAAATGATTGCATGAACTCATTTGAATGAGAAACCACAACTCACATTTACTTATTGTCCTTGAACATTCCAACAAGTTGAATTTGCTTGCAGGAAAGTTCTTGTGAGTACTCCGATGAATGTGAACTCATGAGGGAATCATTTACACAGTTCTCTTGAAATCTCGTTCATTTCTCTTCTCCTTCCAGCCAGAGGAGCATAAACAACACCATGTGACTTAGGTGACCTATCTGTCATTAACCAAAATAAAGAGCAGCCAAAGGAAGTCATTTGCAGTGCACAGCAAGATTTATTCCTCCTACAAAACCTAGGAACTGTGCACCAAATCTTTGAGCTCCATCTACTGGCACCTTATCTATTGACCAACTCTTGACATATATAAAAGTAGAGATCACTTCTGTACAGTGCTGGCCTTAGACCAAACAGCACCCCAGCAGCTTCTTCAGCACCCCCCCTCCATTTGTTAAACTTTTGAATACTTTATTTTTATTGCATTTGTAGCCCATTTCACAATTTTAATGCACAATGTGTATGCATGATTTATCCCCGTCATATAAGATGATAAATTTGCATGCTAGGATCTATAAATCTGTATTTATTCATGCTATATATAAGTAAATAAAACTAATTCATTTCCTATAAGTGTATAGAAATTTTTTGGACCAGTATTAAATAGTGTTACAGTAGGTGACAGTCTTACATTTTCAACCCTAGTCCTGGGATGATTGCTACTGCCTAAAGCCCAATCTATGTTGTTATGTTTCAGATATTTTTCCATCATATTTGCCCCTTGCTGAAAACTAGATTGCAATGGACCTTTTTGCTTCCTATACTGAGCTCCTCAAGGCTTCTTCAGAGGCATCTTTTATTTTCTATGGGGAAAACAGACAGTATTAGGGAGAACAAAGGTCTTTGTTCCACGGTGTTAGTCATCAAACATTATGTATTAAGCATGTCAAAATCAGTTACAGTACTTCTTTTATATTGTTGCTTAGATAGGGGTTCGATAGATATCTCTGGTGTCTCATTAAATATGTCTTTTATTAGTCACTAATTACACTCTTCAAGTCTTAAAACACAAGTACAATTACACAATAAAACAAGGTTCACAATATCTCAGCAGGGTTCTCACGTCACTTCACTTTGTTCTTATAGCTCACTCACTGACTGGCGATATATATACCCATGAGGACCTGGGTGACAACATTCTAGGAGGTTGGAGGAAAATGTAGTTCTCAGAAAGTTTGGAAGATTCCATGAGATTCTATAAAAGTCCAGAAGGATTTCTTGGAAGTTAGTGAAAAAAATGAATTCACATACGGAATACCTGAAACATTTTACTTCAAACATTCTATTTTCCCTTTTCTTGCTAACAACAAAAACATCACTCTGAGTCTGGCGCCCCCCTGAGCCCGGCACCCCAGGCTTTTGCTCTCCCTAATAACATCTGTTGGTTTTCCTCTTAGCATTTCAAAATATTTTACAATCATTATTAAGTTAGACCTTGCAAACCTTTGCACTAAGCCTATTCTACAGGTTCCTAAAGTAAGGCTCAAGTAGCTAGGTGTAGAGAATGTTCTGAACCAACAACTCCAGATCCAAACACTTTGGTGTGGATCTAAACAATGTAGCTCTGGGCTTGTCTTCACTTACCTCCAAGATTCCGCAGCAGTCGACTGGAGTTACGCAAGCTACACAGAAAACTTGCGTAACTCCCATCGACTTCTCTACTTCTCTTTTGCGTGCTGTCTTCACTGCACTGGGCCGACGGGAAAGTGTTCCCGTCGACACAGCGCTACACTACTTGAGGAAGTGGTCTTAATATGTCGATTTCTGGATTGACTGAGCGGGTCTTCACTGACCGCTCAGTCGATCCAGAGAAGTCAATCTGACAGCTGTGAATTTGCTGCCATCAGTGAAGACATAGCCTCAGGTTCATCTCTAGCTGGCCAATGCCCTGATTCCATAAGTTGTTCCATGCATGCAGATGTGTGCTTCCACATAGAGCCCTACTAACTCAACATGTCTAGTAGGGTCTATGCATTTGGAGGTCATTGTCAGACTGGGGGCAAAGTTTGCATGTAAAGGAGATACCTGAGGTAGGAAAAGGTCCCAGGTTGGCTTCGAAGTCAACCATGCTCTAAGTACTAATTCTCTGATTTAGCATGCAAAGGACTTAAGCAAGTAGTGGAGTCCCCATTGATTTCATGGGCTTACATATATTGCTGAAGTCAGGGCCTAAGAAAACCCCTCTTTCTGTAGCACTTGTATGCCAGAAGATGAAAACAATCACAAGAGATATGAATGAAATGGAGTTAAGTGTTTGATCCATTTCAGAAAGCTGCTTTGTCAGATTGGTTCAGGAAATTTACAAAACACAGAATATTTTTAAAGACATGTAAGAATATTCCTCCCATTTCCCTGCACAGTGCAAAGAAGCATGTAAAGCACTCTGTGAATTTGTTCCTTACTGATCAAAATTTTACATGCTGCTTTTATGTGGTGCCAGTGAGTTAAGTGTCTGTTACTATTTAGGCGCTCAAAGAGTCAACATGCATTAGAAGCTTTAGTTCAAGTTTTGATACTTAAAGTTGCTACATTTTGTTTCAGACGATGAAAAAAACAGCCAATCCTCATGGGATACCACCCGATTTTTCATCTGAATCTCGCAATTTTTTCTGAAAGTGTAAATAGATTCCTTGTTAACACTGTTGGGTCTTTGTCTACATTCTGGCTGCCCCCTTGGAACAAATGATTAATTTAATTTTTTATTAGCATGACTTAGCATGGTCTCATTTCGTTCTCATAGCTTTGCCTCCAAAACTTGACAGAGGGACACTGACGGAAGCTGAACTGATCCTCCCTTGCATAATAATGAATCCCCAGTGGCAAGCTCTCTCTGTTAATATGAGCTGGTGGAAGTCTTTACACATTTCACTCCTCTTTCAACTTCATAAGCCTGAAAATTCAATTAGAATTAGTTCTCATGCTATGTTGCTCTTAACTGTCATGGGTAAGACCTGAGTGAGATTTTTTTTTTAATTGAGCAGCAAATTAAACCAGACCTAACCTTTGACTCTGCCATGTGGAACAAGCAGCAATGGGGTTGATTCTGTCATCAGTAATGTGCCTTGACTTCTTGCCCTTATCCATTGCATCCCCCTCGGGCTGTTGTGTGTTCAAAGTGACTGAGTGGCTGAAAAAGCATTTGGGAGGCCACTGCTTAGGGATCACAGTCTTCCCAGAAGATTCATTATGCTAAGTAGAATTTATTGAAGCTGCAGAAATTCTATAATTCTCAGAATAATAACCAGAGGGGATTAAGAGAGCTTTAAGACTGAAAGAACCATTCTGGAGAAGAGAAAAATCCATTAAGAGCCTGGTTCTGGGGCAGTTCCATAAGGGAGAACCCAATAATAATCCATTAGCACCACCCATAATTTCCCATTACCCCACCTTACACTGGGCCAATGACCATTGCTCTGCACTGCCTCATAATATTAGCACCCCACACAGTCCTTTGTATCCAGATTTTTAAGCACTTCGCAAAAATATAATTCTCCCTATTTTGCTGATGAGGAAAGTGAGGCACAAAGCACCTAAAAGGCTTGTTCAAGGTCACTCAGGAAGTAAGTGGAAAAGACCCTGGGTCATGTGATTCCAAGGTGCTATGTTCAATGCACTAGACCACGTTGCCAGCATAATAGAAACAGGTAAGGTTGCCTAAAAAGGGTTCTCACTTCCGGGTCCACCAAAGTCTGGGATCACTGATGGGGTAAGACACTCGGGCCCTTAAACTGAAATGAGCACATCCTTCTGCACTGCAGAATCCCACTGGCCAATACAGGACAAATATCAATGGTTCCAAAGGGACTCCCATCTAGCCTTCCTTGGCTGGAATAAAAAACATCACAGCCATGGTGAGGTAGTCCATCAAGGAGGGATGAACTGGAGAATTCTTAAAGTCCCTCTTTGAGGCACAGAGGAGTCTCCATGGAAAAAGACCCTCTTCCCTAATTTCCATAATTCCAGCTCCTTCCATGCATCTGAATGTGTTGTGATAATTACACAGTGACATTTAAAAAAAAAAAAAAAGAAACAAAAATATCTTATCCCCACTGTTGCCGTAGCACTTCTAAAAGCACACACACATCCATTAACATGTTCAAGAGCATTAAGGAAAGTCAAGCTGTAAATAAGGAGAGCTTTAGCAGTTAATGCAGGAGAGATCCCAGCTGAAAATGGAAAAGATTGTACAGTTATTTAGAAAGAGAACAGGGCACTTGAAGAAACTGTACCATATGCCAGATAGCTCTGAGGAGCATCTTCAGAACTAAGAAGCAAAGCAAGAGTTGGCTTGTTTTAATGTTAAAAAGTCTAATTGTTTAATGGACAATGCTGGAGCAAATAATGTGAGTTACGGGCCAGGAAGCTGACTTAAGTTCCACTCCTCTAAGAGGGAAAGGCTAATTTTCTCAGCCATTCTTACCCACTTCCAGTTTATTAGGCATTTCTACCATGACTGGATTTCTGCTGTCAATAAATTTACTAGCAGAAATAAAAATAAAACAAAACAACAAATCCTGTCCCAACTTGTCTGCCAATAAAACTCAGTCAAAATAATGTACATGTTAATAGAAGTGGAAGATAAGTTAAAAATCATTGTTTTGGGTTTTTTCTCTTAGTGAGGGGGGTCTGCAGACTAGCTAAAATGTGTGTGCGTGTGTGTGTATTTTCTTTGACTAGTCTGCAAACTACATATAAATCTATAGGCCTAGAACAGTCCTGAATTTGGGGCAGTATGGAGTCACACCTCCCTGGGGACATGACATGACATGCCCTTCTGAGCACTGAGATGACAGCTGTTCTATCCTTTCAATGCACAAAGTCATGCTATGCATTTACACTTGGGTGCTCTTGGAGGAGGAAGAGAAATATTGCACGTTTGCATGATTCTGTCAGCAAGACAAGGTGTTTGCAGTTGTTGTTGTAGCCATGTCAGTCCCAGCCTGGATATTAAAGAGACAATGTGGGTGAGGTAATATTTTTTATTGTACCAGATTCTGTTGGTTGTTGCAGGGTCAGCTGAAGAGAGAGATTGAGCCGGGTGAAGTAATAAGGAGCTTTTATTCGGTTACAGCTTCTAAACCACTCATTCCCCTCCGCTACGCATCCAACGAAGTGAGCCCCGAGTTCACTACTTTACAAGTTTTTATCTAAAATAGTATGTAAATACACACACTTCTACAATGCCCTATAAAACCCCTATCTGGTGATATAAATGGTTATAAAATGAATATTAATGACTATGGGAGGCATATAATTATACCCACCCCTGTTTGTTATTTATCACTTCAGCTGCGTGGCATAAGCATTTTTGCCATGAATTTGGCTATCTTGACAGCAGGAATGACCATAATTTCCCCTAACAAACTGACTATCAGGGAAGAACCAAGGGGAGAGATCTTGAGCTTTCCCTAACAGGCATGCTATCTGGGAAAGAAGAGATAACACTCTTCCTATCACATTCTTTATCCAGGTGGTGAGGGGAGGAACAGAAGGGGGAACATAACCTGGCCATCTTACGACCCCGTTACCATGGTACCTATCGGGCAGCTCTGCCCTGCTCCAGACACTGCTAGACAGTTGCTGTGGTTTGCTTCCCCCTCTTCCCTAACACCAAGGCTAGAAAGTTGCTGTGGTTTGCACATGATTATTGCTTGTGTGATACATGGCCTCTTTAGCCCAAGTCAGGGGTCCCGCGGAGGACAGTTAGTGTCCAAAGCCTGGGCCCAATTCCCAGCCCCCAAGGAATCCTTTGTCCCCGCGCCCACATTGGTGAGAGGGACAAGCTTTTGAACTTACAGGTCTGAAGATGTCAGAGACCACCTTCCTGGGTCACACCAGCTAATGAAGAGTCCCTGGTGAAGGAAAATCTGATGAGGGAATGGGTGGAGCAGATGTTGCAGTGGCACAAAGCAACAACAATATTCTCTCTACCAGGGGAGGCTTTCCCAAAAAGTGGGTTGTGTCAGCTTGGTGTCATGGGAGGGGAGGGAAGGGGACTGTAGCTTGTGACTATAGCCTCTTCCAGTGGCTCCCCTGTACTGCACAGGTGGAACTTAAAGCTGCCATCAACCTGGAATGACTTCTTATTGGTAGACTGATGGACATATTACCTGCCCATCTACCACCTCCCCCAGAGGTGCAGCCAGAGATGACACATAGCTCTTGATGGTGGGGGGCACAATTAAAAGGCTTGGGGGGGGGGGCATGTGACTGCCCCACACATTGCCTCTGGGAGGCAGGGAGACATGGGGAAAGTTGAAACTTGCCTGCTGACTTTGGCTGGACTTTTGCTGGAAGCCGGAGCAGAGCCATTCACAGGTTAGAAACTGAGTCCCGCGTGGTGCCTGGCCAGCAGGCTGGCTGGGGGAGGTGGGCAAGGCCGTGGTCGGGAGCTGTTTTGCCTGTGGGTGCGAGCCTAGGAGAGGCGGTGGAAGAGCACCTGACCCGGAAAGTGAAGGGAAAGGGTGGGGAGCTCAGCATGGAATGTGTTCCTCTTAGATCAGCAGCTTCAGGCCCAGGTGGAGAACGCAGGGGAAGGCACTGAGCTGTTAGCAGTCAAGCGAGACTGAGCCCACACAGCCCACTGCACCTGGAGATGGCAGAGGACTGGGTGGGCTCTGCCCTGCTACATCAACACTTCAAGAAGCAGGACTAAATGGAAGGCAGAATTTGGGGGGATACGTGACTCCGCGTGCCCCCCATCCATTGCCTCTGGGTGCAGCAAGCTTTGCTGTGAGAGCAGCAGGAAAATCTAACCCTGTGGTTGATCTGAAGGTGCAGAGAGACCACTCCCTGGGACTGTGTTCTAAGATGAGGCGGGTTATGCCATGTAGAGGGAAAGCCAAGTATTCTCCTGGCTTACACCCTTTGCGGTCGCAGTGAAGTCAGTGGGAAAACTCTGGATGTAATTGAGGTCAAAACCAGTCTGGAATTTACCCATTACTATCAAAAGATATGAGATCGAGTTTGAATTAGGAGAATAACCTGAACTGGATTTCTATGCCGCTAAATATAGGGATCCTGCTGTGATTAGCTTTCCCAGGAAGTTGTTTGATACATTTTCCCCTTAAGAACTGGGGAGGGAGTGCAATATATATAGCTCACAAAGGACCCTCATTTCGAGCCATGTCACTCATTGTAGTCTCAAAGTTAGCTACATTCCAAACAAATGTAGTATCCCCTTGCTTTTCTTGTTGAAAATCAGTTATACAAGAAATAAAGAATCATGAATTATCTTACAGAAAGAATTATTGGCGCCGAAGGAATCGATCTCACAGAATTTTAAGCTGGCATACATCATTTTTTGTGGTCCTCATTACACCACTTCACCTCCCCACTGGCAGATTTAAGAAATACAGTGATATGGTATTGAGAGCACCAAAGCAAGTGCCAAGATTTCGACTCTCAAGTATCAAGATTAACTCCTCTGTTCAATGGAGATGATAATATCTACCTACACTCACAGAAAGGTTGTTCGCATTAAATAAATGAATGTCGGAAACAGGATGCATTGATTTAAATCAAGGCAATTTAAATCAGCTATTTAAATCACCAAGTGGAAAGCCTCGATTTAAATAATCGATTTTAATATTTTTTTCCATTTGTACTTGTTATTTTCTTATTAGTTGAAATAACTGTTGAAATATCTTGATCAATAACTAAATAGAACCTTTACACCAGATTTGGTACATCTTTTTGCTACCAAGGAGAATGCACTATAACTATATACATTTAAGTAATTATATAGCTTAATATTTTCAGATTTGTATTAATTGTACATTTTTAGTATGTTAGAAAATGGTGAATGATATATTGCTTACTTACTAGATAATTACCTTTTTGCACAAGGTTTGTGTCAAGCTGCATTAGAATGATAACTGGAATGTAATTAAACAAACAAAACAGCACATAAAATGTATCTTTATTAAACAAAACAGGCCCTTAAGACAGCACATTATCTGTTTTGCCATATTTATAAAGCTTTATATGAAAAGTTATATGTTTTCCCCATTTCTTTCTTTTTAAAGCAGACTTTAATACAAAGTTTTTGATAGCTGCTCATGGACTCAATCTATTTATTTTTGTTTTTAAATGTTTTAAGAGATTATAATTATTTTAGGCTTCAACATATTTAGTATTAAATTCAGATTTCATTTTATGCTGTTTTTTTTTTTTAAAGAAAAACCTATAATGCAAATAAAAAAATCTCATTTCAATAAAAAATCTGATTTGATTTTTTTTGAAGCATTGATTTTTATCCACCCTGGTCGGAAAAAGCAATTTGGGATCTTTAAAAAGAAAAGCCACATTTGATGACTCACTGGAGGAGTGGAAACTTAGCTTGAAGGTCAGAACAGAATCCTCCATCATTGCTTGGATTACAACAGAACCTATAGGCCTCAAGGAAGATCAAGGTGCAAATGTGCTGGGCACTACACATAGTAAGATATATTCCCTGCTACAAATACCTTTCAATCCAAACAGAAAAGGCAGCCTAAGGGAAAGAGTTGCACAGAGGTCAGTGATAGATTGGGGGCTAGAAACCCGGTTTCTAGAGCAATGCCCTGTACACCAGATCCCACGGCCTTTCATATACCTTGCAGCCAGAAATCAATTCACGCATTTACATTACATTGATTTCTGCTTTTCTGACCAACAGAGTGATAACTGCCTTCTGTGTTTACAGGTATTAGCCTTTACTACCACATGGAAAATTTGGTTAGAAGCCATTGGTTTTGTATTAAACACTGACAGCTGGAAGTAATAACTCAACACAATGTGCACCAACTTAACTGTATTACCTATAGGGGGGAAAAAAGCAAACAGCTACTGCATGTTTTCTGCACTGCGGATGTCCGTAATATGCTACAGAGAGAGACTAACTGCATTTGGCGAAAGTTCAGGGAAAGGTAAAGCAAGGAAATAGGCAGGGCTCAGAGACTAAAGGAAAATGCTTTTCACACAACAAAATTATATTAGATGGTCTCGACTTACATCACTATTTTTCCCATTGTCTCCTTCTCCATCTACCCAACTATCTTGGCAACAATAACAGGCTTTGACAGGTGCAAGAATAAAACCTATTTTTCTGAGAAAAACGATTGATGCTTTTGAAAGTGCCTCATCAAACTCCATGGCAGAGCCTGAAGAAACAAACACGAAGGCGCAGCCCTTTGTGATCAATGGTTTTTGCACCCACAGAAGATTTACAACAGGGGTTCTCAAACTGGGATTCGGGACCCCTCATGGAGTTGTGAGATTATTATGGGGGGGTCGCAAGCTGTCAGCCCCCATGTATGCCAGGACTCTGGCTGTCAGCCTGCGCACGTCAGAGCTGGGTGGCCAGAGATCAGTGGTTGCTGGCCAGGTGCCCAGCTCTGAAAGCAGCATCGCCGCCAGCAGTGGCACAGAAGTAAGGGTGGCATGTCATGGGAGGAGAACGTCACTTTTTTTTGAGGGGCGGGATCGTCACAGCCTGAAATATTTTAAAAGAGGTCCCAGTAAAAATAGTTTGAGAACCCTGATTTACAGAGTGTTCCTTTTCACAATAAAGAGGCTGCTTTCAATCTTCAGAAAACCATGAAAATGAAGCAATGCTTACCATCAGAATAGAATGAGGGTCAGACTCTGCACTTGGATATACCTGATATGTGTGTGTCTGTGTGTGTGTGCAGGAATGGGTGGGTGTGGCCTGCGTTGTGCAATAGGTCAGACTAGATGATCATATTGGTCCCTTCCGACCTTAAACCTTATGAGTCTATCTAAGGGCAATGTATGGCCTTTCATTAGTAAGTTTCCACTGGCAAAGATGCATGATCCTAGAAGAAGAAATGAATAGTACTGTAAGGAAGGCAAAGGGAATGTGTGTCTATGTTCACTGCTTATTACACTGAACTTAACTACCTCACTGTTACCTTGTTGTGCCCACCTACTGCCTATCAGTTTATACATAGATTGCAGGCTCTTTAGGGTCATGATTATCACTGCATTAAATGTGTGTATACAGCACTTAGCACAAAGGGACCCTGCTCTGGCTCACTGGGTGCTACCACTGTAAATAATGTTATGGCTGAAGTCACAATGTGGCACTGTTACAAGTGTAGGAGAATAAGGAGTTAAAAACTGGACAAATGGTCAGGCCTAAGTTACAGGGAACGGCATCATGGCACAGGCAGACCTTGTTTTCTGCCAATTGGTATGAATTCTAGTTTGCGTCTGTTATCTCTCTTCTTTTCCTCCCTTCCTGGCCATCTGCGCAGGGGATGAGGCTAACTATCGCCACTCCTGCACAAGGCCTTTGGTGGGAAGAAAGCATTATCTTCCTTCCCCCCTGGCATATCTTTACTTCAAAGAATGTTAGTGTAAAATTAATAGGTTTTAAGGTAATGTGCCCGCCCTCTGTATAGCAATCCTGTAAACAATAAACAGCGGCGGGTATAATTATATTCATCATGTAGTGGTTAATATTCATTTTATAGGTGTCAATGTAACCAAATAAAGGTCTATGGGGAGTTGCTGGAAATGTATACATTTACACACCGTTATGAATAAAAGAATCGTAAAGTAACCCCCTCATTGCTCACTTGTGGTGTCGAGGTGGAATGAGCAGGCAATAAAGGGTTCTGTCTCCCCAACCCATCCCTGTGATAACCTGTTTGGTTATTTCTAACAACAAGTTCTTTTCTAGTCATGTGAGCATTGTACAATCTGAATAAATGCTGCATTGTTGTTAGTTTTGTGGTGCACTTATATTTGGGGAAAACATGTTGCAAACAGCAAGGGATTTTGCTCTCTGCCTTGATCTCCATACATATAGTCAATTCTTGTGGCAGAGGAAATTCAGAGGTGTTAGACCTGTGATTTCTGAAAGGGGGGGTTCCCAGTATGCCATTAGTGACCACTTCTGTTCCATGACTGATGAATAGAGTGTAAATAAACAAGTTGCACTTCATGTCACTGATTTCTCCTCCAACAGGAAATTGACCTGCAAGACCCAAACATCTACCACTGCTTGACACAGGAGTAATAACTAAACTCTCCTCTTGGAAACAAAATGGTTTAACTCTGTCAAAGTTCTTAGTGCAGCTGGGCAAATGCTGAATGACAAAATAAATGTTCCATACATTTGTATTTGAATTTTTTGACAAATTCACTTTGGCTGTGTCTGAGCTATTTACCAGTAGGACAGTTTGAGAAAACAGCAAAATTTAAATAAATAATGGTGAGTATTGGCAGAAAGTGAATTATGAATCCATCAAGTTCAGAATTAGCATGGGAAAAATCTTAGTCTGACTACAAGCCTGGAGAAGCTGCATATTTGTCAATAACACCTCACACTGGACCATAGTTGTTACTGGGACATTTGACGCCCTGGAAATACGTGTCTATCACATGTTGTGATAGGCACATATAGGTCCCATGGATCCTGAAAGGTGTGTTGTGAGGGATATTGATCATTGTAGCAGGGAAGATAGGCCTGCAGGATTTACATCTGTTGTTCTGGCTGGAATTTTCACCCTATAGAAAAACTGGAGGTTTCTGAAGAAAATTCATCCCAATTCAGGACAAAAAGTAGAAACCTTGAAAATTTTTGCAGGACAGAAATTCCCAACACTTCAATTTTAGGAGAAAAGAAATGGATTTTGATTATTATTTTATTATTTTGGCTTGCCAGCTGATGGCCCTGAAGTTTCTCATCAATTTCATTTTCTCTGGGCAGAAGCTGTCCCCATGAGCACTCTGGCTATCAGCTTCCTGCCTCTCCTCGCCCCCTTCCCCAAGCTGCTGCCTGAAGGCTTTTGTTAATTTCACTGTCTTTTGTAAGAGTCTTCCAAGCAGGCAGTTGGGGGGAAAACATTTTGATTTTCCAGAAAATTGAAAATGTTCAGCATGTTTTCCATGGACAAGTTTGATTTTCCAAAAAGGGCATCTTCTATCCGAAAATTATTCCGGAGGAAGGTTCCTGAAGAGTTACACTCACCCAGTCAGGCAAGAGAGGTGAAGTACCCAGCCCACTCCAGTTATCATATAGAAACAAAGGAGAGGTTGAGGCTGTCAAATCCAGAGGTACAGAGAACCAGCCAGGTCAGTGGGGCCCATCCCACTAAGAGCAGGTTGACATGATAGAGGGATATTTTCCAGTATGCCCAGCAGTAGAACTGTGCAGGGGAGACCCCTAGGAGAGAACTGTGACCCACAAGGCATCCCCTCTTCCAGTCCATGAGGAGCAAGCTGGACGAGCAGCTCCTGAAGCAGTTTAAGCAGGGACCCTCACAGTCTGATGTCATTGGAAAATCTCTACCGTTTTGACTTTGTGCATTATCTGCCCTGTGCTGACAATCTGTTTGCACCCACCTCCCCTCCCTCATGGTCTCTTCCCTTCAGTATCACTCCGCAGGTGCCCCTTTTGCCCTCCTCTCCCCTGCTCTGTCCCCTCTTCCATCCCTCTTGTCTTTCTATTTAGCTTATCCCCTCCTAACTAAGCACCACTTCAAAACAAAAAGCGAACGGTGGCGCTAACATAAGGTCTGCTGCCGCCTCATTGTTACCACAGCTTGTGTGTTCTGCCAGGACAGAGACTGTCAGCTACTCTGTGTTTGTACATCAGCGAGCACAATGGGGCCCTGTTCTTGGTTGGTCACTAGGCACTATTATGATATAATAAAATAATAACATCCATGCTTTAGAAGAGCCACCTCATGTGGGGTTTCTCCACTCTGATAAAACTCAGAGGAGGTGACCTGAGCCCTGAGTAAACATACCCACGGTAACTGGGGCACATTACCTACTTTTCTTCAGCTGGCATGGCCGAGCCATTTAAGGGAGCCTGTGGGAAAGAAAGTCCTATATTAAGGTCCAAATCTTCAGATAGTGTAAATTAAAGAATATGGAGTTATGCCCATTTACACCTAGGGAGGATCTGGCTCTATATCACGAGCTTTGAAGCTGGAAGCCCAACTGACTGGCTTTTCAGAGGGCCCCACATTTGTTTAAATTGGCCAAGGGAGAGTGGAGAGAAGGGACTGAATAAGGCCTGAAAATGCCCATCCACCCCTGCAACTGTCAGTAAAGTGATTGCGCAGGAAACACCTCCATACATCCTAATCCTGTGCAGCTCTCCAGAGGGAAGGCAAACCCCACATTGGTAAACATCGCAGAGAAAAAAATATGTCCTGTTTCCTTTTTTTTTTTTTTTTTTTTTTTTTTCAATCATGTGTCTTCCTGTACATCAACTGGAGCCTGGCCCTGAGTAATCCCACGCAAGGGCCAACCACAACAGTAAAGGGTGTTCAGAATCAGGTCTCTAACCTTTGGCAAGGGGTGGCTGAACTCTGAAGCAGTTACCATTTTTTTACCCATTTCAGGGTGGATGGCGGAGACTGAACTTTGTACAGCATATCAAGTTAAAGGGCCCGGCTTTGCAAGGTCAACTCTTACTATAGCAGAGTGTGAAGAATGGCGCACACTGAGTCTTTAAAAATATACTTGGAAGAACTCTGGGGTGTTTCCTCAAAGGTGAGAGATGATTTTATGGAATGCATTTTGGATGGGTAGTGGAAGGCACACGCACACGGTGAGCATGGATCCAACCAAGTCATATGCTGTTTATTCCTGCTACTGAAGAGTTCTAGTTCAACTGTGTCCTTAGTGACTCGTTCCAGAGTCCCTGAACTCTAGTGACTGCAGCACAAGCACAGATAAAAGGCTTCCTCTCCTTTCAGCACCCGGCCAAAAAAAAGCCTCCCATGTCACTACATGAAACGCATTTGCACTATGAAAATACTAATTATCTGCTTGAGGCAAATGCCTGGCTTTTCCAAAAGAGCATTGTGTCATATGTGCCAGGAAAACCAGAGTTTGCTGATGGAGATTATGAAATCTCATCCTGGATCAAAGTAGCAGATGGGGATACAGCAGGTGTAAGACAACAAAGCAGCAAGTCTCAAGTCCAGGTGGGTATAACCAGTTGTGGATTTTTTTCCATTTGACAGTTCTTTCATGGCCTATGTGAAATAAGAAAGAGGACACCAGCTTCAGGGTACACCTACATTGCCAGCTCTGTGGGGATCAATGCAGCTGGATCGACTGAGTGGGCTGCGAAGACCCCCTAAAATGGATCCTGGAAGTGCTCTCCGGTCGAGGCTATTAATCCATTTCCCCGAAAGGAGTATGGCTGCATCGACTGGAGGGTGTCTTCCATCGACAAAACACAGTGAAGACGCCACAGGATGGCAAAGTAAGTCAATGGGAGATACGCAAGCTACAGTATGTATGTAGCTTGTGTATCTGCCATCGACCACTGGTGGCCATCTAGACCAGGCCCCAGTCTAGTTCCTGGTAAACAAGTGTTCAGATAATATAAATGCTAATTAGCACCATTCTTAGTGTAAAAGAATAGAAGGATCCTGAGATTTTACTATATAACTCCATTATACTTCCCTTCTTCCTGCACCTCAGCTCTACTCTTTGCTGAATCACAGACTGCAGTTCTGACTTTTCAGGTCCTTCCAGGAAACATTACATAACGTTAAACCTCAGGGCTTTTGTATGTAAAACCCTGGTAAGTAGGTGTTAATAGAACCTCAGCTCCAAAGAGCGAGTACCATAAAAGTTTCTTAGGGCTTGTCTACAGTCACACTTAGGCCGGCAAAACTTTTGTCGCTCCGGGATGTGAAAAAACCACCCCCTGAGCGACAAAAGATTTGCCGGCATAAGCGCAAGTGTAGATAAGCCCTTGGTAAACAAATGTTTAGAGCACACAAAAAGCATTCTAAATTGTATTTGGAATATCATGAACAGTTGTAAACAAAAGCTGCCAATCAGTAAATCTACAAGTGTTCCTTATCCAAACTTCCCCACTTTGTTGCTGTTACATATATTTATATATAAGGTTCCCACAAAACGTGTAGGCTTCTGTTCTGTGCCATGCCCATCAAACCACACTCTCTTGTGATCCTCTCTCAGAGATGATTTCTCAGTCTTTATAGTGTGGCCATAATACCTAATGTCTGTCACTTGCACGCTTCAGAGCTTAGCAGAACGGCGGCATCTCTGGTCTTACAAACACTTCATAACAGTCTAGGGAACTCCACAGCTAAAAGCATTCTAACGCTTGGGTTAATAGCGGACTTGCCCTCAGTTGCTGGTGTTGACCAATATACGCTGGCTAGCATATATTACATGAATAATTTATATTATCCATCCCATGTATATATATTAGCATGCGTTAAGTGTAAATAGTATGAAGCACAAATATAATAGCAGTTATACAGCCTATGCATTTTATTGCTTATATAGCCTATTGGCCTACGCTTTTTTAGATAACTCTGTTCACTTATGCTAAGTATCCCATAACCCCTAGCACTTAATGAAGTACCTTTTTATCTTGGGCAAATAGGGAAGCTGTCAAGACCAGGGCTGATGAGAGCTTTACCATAGCACCAGAGAGGGAGTTATTCTCACAGGCCAGTACCAGCATGTCCCAAAGGAAGAGGATAAGACATATGATGGTTCTATCCTAGTGCAAACCAAGGAGGTGCTTGTCCCAAAGGAAGAGGATAAGACATATGATGGTTCTATCCTAGTGCAAACCAAGGAGGTGCTTGCACACCCATTGGTGCCTGGTATGCATGTGTTCAAAACAAAGAGATAAGGGGTGCACTGTGGTACCGGAGAAACAAAGTAGGAAGCTGATTGGTTAAATCCAGTTTCAGAGAATGTACAAAATACCTTTTACTTGTAAATAGGTAGAGTATTAAAACATGGCTTTAGAGATGTTACTTGAGGAGCAAACCTTCTGCATAAGGTTAATATAACCATGCTGCACGAGACAGCTTCCTGGAGGTTGTTATCATCTACAACCTTTATCCTGAACTATATTATCACTACTTATAGTAATAAACCTGACTGACATTGGTATTAGGTCTCGTCAATATGCTTCATAACAAACCAAAATGTGGTCAAACAATTGACTATACAATTTTATCAACACTGGTGAAACAAAAATCTGTATCCAAAGTAGTACAGATATCGGGATCAGCATATTAAAAAAAAATTACTTTTTTGTTTCTAAGGCTCTCAAATTCTATATGGCACTATCTATTCCCTTCCCTAAGCCTAGTTAAATCAGGTAAGTATGTTGAGACCCTCATTTCACTCAGCTCTGTCCCTGTTTTCTCTTTGAGACAGAATCCCAGTTTAAAGCAGCTAGCTAATAGCTACCTGTAAGTTGCACAAACTGTGTAGCGGCCAGAGGTGACAATTGCCCCTTTCCCAGCTCTCTCTATAGGTCCACAAAATAGAGTCATTGGACTAAACATTATCCTAATATAGGACTTCCCTAATAAGTAAAGTTGGAATAACACTTATCTATATCCAAAGTGGCGGAAGCATTGGGAACCAGCCCGCATAGCAGAGACATCTTTTAATCCACAACACTGTCTTCAACTCCTATATTTATAATCTCCCCTACTTGCAGTGCTCTAATTGGCATAGCTGTCAAATGATGAATATCTGTGGGACTTTTCTATATAGCTTCAGAAGCAACTACCAAGCATGCCCAGTGACTGCCACACCCTACTTCTGGGTGTTTCCAGGCCATTCTAGCTGCGTTGCCCTGACATGCAATCTTCATATGTGCAAAGACACAGAGTATTTCAATTAAAATCTAAGTCTCCTGCACACTGATTCTGTCCGTTTCTTTGGATCAAGCAAAGTCAAATGCTGCTGTACACAGCCTATGGTTGAAGTTGAAATAATAGGGGTTACATTAGTGGAGGGAAAAGATGAGCTGGTGACTAAAGCTGTGGAGTAGGTGTCAGGATTCCTGGGTTCTAGCCCAGGTTATGCCAGACTTTGTGTGTGGGACTGAGCAAGTCATATAGGCCAATATTTTGAAACTGGGTAGTCTAAATGTAGCCTCCTATATCCACATCATGTCTTTACATCAAGAGACCCCCAAATCTGAGGAGGAATACTTTCACCTCAAGCCCTGGTTTCCAAGAGTTGTGGTAAAATCTCCATAAGTGGTAATTTTCTAATCAAGATTGCCTTTTCCGACCCCCCACCCTCAGCCCCTTAAAGGTATGTATAGTTTAAACAGGAATTATTTGGGGGAAATTCTTTGGCCTGTATTATGCAGGAGGTCAGACTGCATGATCACTGTTGACCCTTCTGACCTTAGAATCTATGAATATCATTTTGAAGTAGTTTGTCTTTTCCTGGCATGGCAGTAGTAAATGGTCAGCTGGTTGAATGGAATAGAGATGTTTCTGTTTATGCTTGTTTTGAAGAACATTAAGAAATTGCAACAATTAAGCTGCTTCGTGGCAAATTTCTCCTTTCACTTTAAGATCCATTTCATGTTCTTGTTTTATAAAACACTATTGGTTTTGTTCCAGTCTCTCTCTCTCATGCCCCTTCCTTTCTCCCTTCACTCATGTAGCTTCAGCCTTCTTTCTGTCTCATCACTCTTATGCATCAACCATGCAAATAATTGTACACATGCTTAACTTTATGGCTACAACACTGCAAATTAACTGGCATAGGCCAGTAGTCCTATTGCATTCAAAGTGAAAAGTTCAGGCTCTTTTTAAGTGTTTGTATGATTGATCTTTGGTACCAAAGCCTTTTCCTCTGCAGCACTGGCCATCAACAATAGCCTTCCAGAATCCCTCCATTCTCTGCCTCTTTTTAAATCTCATTTGTATATATGTAGTTTCTGCCTTGCATACATCTTTCACTGTCTCCTTTTATTATTTGAGGGAGGAGAGGATTAGTTGTAACTGTGTTATTTTACTCTGGAAAACAATTTGGAATGCAATTTGAATTCACAGAATTCATAGAATCATAGGACAGGAAGGGACCTCAAGAGGTCATATAATCCAGTCCCCTGCATTTATGGCAGGATTAAGTGTTATCTAGACTATCCCTGACAGGTGTTTGTCTAACTTGCTCTTAAAAATCTCCAATGATGGTGATTCTGCAACCTCCCCAGGAAATTTATTCCAGTGCTTAACTACCCTGACGGTTAGGAAGATTTTCCTAATGTCCAACCTAAACCGCCCTTTCTGTAATTTAAGCCCATTGCTTCTCGTCCTATCCTCACAGGTTAAGGAGAACAATTTTTCTCCCTCCTCCTTATAACAACCTTTTATGTACTTGAAAACTGTTATGTCTCCTCTCAATCTTCTCTTCTCCAGACTAAACAAATCCATTTTTTCAATCTTCCCTCAGAGATCCTGTTTTCTAGACCTTTAATCATTTTTGTTGCTCTTCTCTGGACTTTCTCCAATGTGCCCACATCTTTCCTGAAATGTGGTGCCCAGAACTGGACCAATGCTCCAGTTGAGGCCTAATCAGCATGCAGTAGAGCGGAAGAATTATTTCTTGTGTCTTGCTAACAATACTCCTGCTAATACATCCCAGAATGACATTTGCTCTTTTTGCAACAGTGTTACACTGTTGACTCATCTTTGCTTGTAATCCACGATGTCCCCCCCACTCCTTTTCCGCAGTACTCCTTCCTAGGCAGTCATTTCTCATTTTGTAACTGTGCAACTGATTGCTCTTTCCTAAGAGGAGTACTTTGCATTTGTCCTTATTGAATTTCATACTATTTACTTCAGATCATTTCTCCAGTTTGTCCAGATCATTTCGAATTTAATCCTATCCTCCAAAACACTTGCAACCCCTCCCATCTTGGTATTATCCACAAAGTTGACAAGTGTCCTCTCTATGCCATTATGATATGCAGTTTTTCTGGACTCCTAGTCAGATGGCTTATGAGTACTCAATGAACAAGGCCATAAAACATTATGAAATTGGCTGATGGGTTATAATGCTATCACAAGAACATAGTGTTGCTTGTGCTCATTTAAAAGTTGTGGCAATGCATTGGATGAAGCCACTTTTATTATACGGATGTTTTCCCACTAACAAGCTAATAGCAGCCAGCTTGAACATGCCCTACTCCAGCATATACCTGCCCATCATTAAATACACCATCACTTGGCTTGGAACATGTAATGTCAGAATGAACATAATTGCTATAATCACTAATAGACAGGTAGTACTGAAGAATAAGTCTTTCCTCTGAAAAAATCACTGGGTGAAATGCTCTGGCCTGTTTTATGCAGGAGTTTGGAGCAGCTGATCTTAATAGTCCTTTCTGGCCTTAAAATCTATGAGTTAAGGTCTTTATACACATGTTCTTGGCTAAAATCTGATGAATAGAGCTGCCGTCCTCAAGTTTAACTCTCAACATATGAGGCCCCGTTCATAGCATGACTGTTTCATTAAAAGAAACAGCACAGGGCTAACTACTCAGCTGATTTGCCCTAAGCTCAGCTGATTTACCCTAAGCTGATTTACCCTGCTGAGGATATGCCCCACAGTCTTTGCAAATTGCTGTCCTCCGTACACATGCAGTTGGCATAGTTGCATATCCCCCTCCGCAGTTTGGACGCCAGCCTTGAACACGGGCTTCAGTATGGGTCACTCTTCTCTCCCTTTTACCAGAGCATTTAAAGGCAGCTGTGAAATGGAATAGTTTAAAGAACCTGCGGTGTCAGATTCAAAGGAGATGTGAGAGGTAGGGAGGAAGGTGTGCGTTATTTGTTGACGAGTGATGCAAATCTAATAAGTGAATCTAAGGGAGTCTCTGAAAATTGGTGTAACATGTATGTTGTGCCAGACGGAAGAAGGCATATGAATAAATGCTAGGATTTGCAAAGCTGCTGAGCCACCAGCACCTCCCACTGAAGTCAATAGCAGCTAGGGAGTTCTCAGAACCACTGAAAATCAGGCCATTTGTTTAGGTGTTTTAGGAGGCTTTCTAGGCACCGCTCTTAAAAAGTCTTGACTCCATTATCTCCATGGCATTTTAAACTGCATCCATATTCCTGACTGTACCTAAGAAACAGCAGCAGAGACTTCAGACTGAAGCAGACAAGTGCCACGATCTGAAAAGGCAAATGCTTAACTTGCAATTGAGCAGTCCCATTGACTTCACTCGGCCTTCCTCACCTGGTTAAAGTTAAGGAAGTGCTGAAGTCAACAGCATAATTCAAAAACCAATACTAACAATGACCCAGGCTTCACAGACTCACCCTGCTCAGTTCCCCATTCATTATGCCACACAGCGGGTGGGACATCATCAGTATAAATTGATCTTGTCACTTCAGGGCTACAAACCATGGGTTGCTACTATGTGAGCTAAAGGACCTCATTCCATCAGCCAACCCCGGCCTGGGGCCCAGCCACCCCTAGAAGGGGACAACTGAGCTTGTTACCTCTGCAAAGAAGAACTGAGATGCAAACGTATGTTGCCATATGGAACAACTCAAGATTTTTGTCTGCTCTGCCACTTTAAGAATGGGAAGGTTTCCAAAGTTCTTCTGTATATCCAGCTTGATTAAAACATATTGGTTTGTTTGTGTTTTCAGGGGTATTGCTCAAGTCAGCAAGTACATTCTTGCCAAAGGCTTCCCATTTGTTAGGCCTTCTGTGACCTTAATGTTTTCAAATTAACTAGCTCTTTCTGGGTTTACAATAGCATTCTCCTTAAATAAAGCAAAACAGTTTGCAAAATACAATTCTCCATCTCACAAGTCTCAGTGTCCTCCATAATGACAGGCTAACTGAACGGATGGGTTTCACTTCTCATAAAAGTGAGTAATTATTCTACTAATCTGCAGTATTTATAGCCCTGCAGGTTATTAATGGCCAATAGAAATAGATATTTCCTGAGATGCAGCAAAATATATAGTTTGTTCTGAACCTCAGAGGAAGTTCTTTTTACATAACAACAAATGGTGGATACAAGGTAGGTGAGGTAACATCTTTTCTTGGACCAACTTCTATTGGTGGAAGGTACAAGTTTTCAAGCTACACAGAGCTCTTCTGCAGGTCTGTGGAAGGAAATGAAAGTGTCTGAACTAAGTACAAGTTAGGAAAGATTGTTAAATGTAAGGGGTCTGTGGTGGGGTGTTCACCATACACTTGCCCTGAAAGGGTTTATGTAGACTGAGAAGAGGGATAATTAACGCAACAGGCCACAGTTGAGGGGAATCAGCTGGCCGAGTAATCCCTTGACTGACCGAGGGATCTCAACAGGGGAGGAATAAACTGGGCTGGATTTATAAAGACAGGAAAATGGTAGCCAAGGGGTGTGACACACTACAACTCCATATGCGCCCTTATGGTGTGATTGTGTATCATTCATGTTCACCTTTATATAGTGTAACTGTGTATTGTTTAATGTAATGTATGTCATGTAGGATGTTTTTGGAATGCTCAGGGCATAATGAACATTATTGTTATAGTAATATGTCTATTGCAATGTCATGTGTGTGGTTATGAGGCTTCGCTATGTAATATTCACAAAAATGTGTCTCATGGCTTGAGACAGATCTAGGCAAAACTCTCCAAGAGCAGAGAGGCATTTTGTGTCTCATTAAGGCTTGCATAGAAGAAACCCAGCAATATTCCAGGGACAAAGGATATTCCAGGGACAAAGGACTGGCCCAGATGTCAGCAAAGGGATCCACAAAGTACTTCAGTGACGCAAGACATGGAGGGAGCCATACACGGACATTGCTTGTCACCTGACCATGAAGGTGGGGGTGAGGCCCCAGAGGAGAGAAGGAACATTTTAAAAAGGAGGGGCATTTTTGCAATCGCTCTCTTCCACTCATATCTACAAACAACATCAAGCTACTGAAGCACTGATCACTGGGGGATGGCCTGGTTAGAGGCAGACCAGCCAGCCTATGGTGAGAATCATCTAAGGCTGTAAGGTTGCTGAAAGTGTTAAACTTAATTTAGAATGCAATTTGTCTTTTATTTACTTTTGATCAAATCTGACCTGCTTTCTGATGACTTATAAACACTTAAAATCTTTCTGTACTTAATAAATGTGTTTGTTTATTTTACCTAAAACAGTACATTTGGTTTAAGGTGTGTTAGAGACTCCATTTAAAGCGACCAGGCTGGTGCATATCAATTTCTTTGATAAATTGACAGACTGATTATAAGCTTGCATTGTTCAGTGGGCAGCACTGAACATTGTAAGATGGCAGTTCCTACAGTTGCATCTGGAACAGGGTGTGTTTGCTGGGGTCATTCTATTGCATAATCCCTTGAGTGGCTGGCCAGAAGAACTCACTCACTGAGTTGAGAGCAGCTTGCTTGCAGAAGGCTGTGCATGAACTGCCCAGGAGTGGGGGTTCACAGAGCAGAGGAGAATGAGACAGGCTCCAAGAGTGAAGGATTAGCGTGACAGAGCAATACACCAATCCGGCTTGCAGACAGGAATGTCACAAGGATGCTACCCCGAAAGTCTGTAGTCACTCCTTGGTAGAAGGAAGGTGCATTTGGACTGGCAGACCCAAAGAGATGGGAAGCCAGGAAGGTAGGACAGGACTCAGGGAAAGGCAGTAAGTTATAGAAGGGAACAGACTTTGACTGCCTGCTAGAGAGTCCCTGAGCCTTAATCCAGAGTAGAGTGCGGACCTGGGTTCCCCTGCCAGTCACTGCAGGAGTGGCACTCTGAGGCAGTGAACAGGAAAACTACCCAGGATCGTTGAAGGAGACTTTGGAACCCTGGAAATGGAAAAGACATAGAGTGACCTGGCTGGGGGCCTGATTCATGAAGAGGCAGTAGCAGCTTGTGCAGCATGAGAAGGATTGCAGACCCAGAGGGAGAGATGGAGGATCATGTGCAACCGCAGGAAGGGGGGTAGACTTCACGAGTCATCAAGAGGAGGTGCCATCCCAGTGATGAGTGGAGCAACCCATCACAGGGTCACTCATGTTGTAGAAGGCTATTTGACAAGAAGTGGATGATTGTTTTTGTCTTCTATCATGTTTCTGTGACAGTTCGTTCGAGAGTGTAGTGATTGTCTGATTTCATGCACAGAATGGTTACTGGGGCACTTAATGTCACGACCCATATGTTGTGATAGGTGGTCTGCCCACCATCCCACACTGGAATTCATATGCAGTATCATCATTCATCAAACAATTGCAACCCATAATGAATAGGGACCACATGCTGAAAGAAACCTCCACTTCTGCCTTCAAACAACCCCCAACCCTGCCAAGGTCGTCATAAGAAACAAGCTCCTCCCACACCAACGCACACCAGCTCAAAGTGGACAGACCCTGCCAGAACAACAGATGCAAAACCCACAGACATATTTGCATTGCTGCAATGATCAATAACCTCCACAACAGAACTGTCAAGATCTGTGGGACCTACATGTGCCAGTGGAACCATTGCGATCATCTAATCCAACCTCCTGTATAACACTGGTCATATAACTCCCCCAAAATAATCCCTAAAGCAGATCTTTTATAAGGAAAAACATCCAATCTAGGCTTTAAAATTGCCAGTGATGGAGAATCCACAACCACCCTTGTAAAGTCGTTCCAATGGTTAATTACTCTCACTGTTAAAAATTTACACATTATTTCCAGTCTGAATTTGCTACCTTCAATTTTCAGCCACTGGATTGTGTAACACCTTTCTCTGCTAGATTGAAAAGACCATTATTAAATATTTGTTCATCATATAGCTACGTACAGACTATAATCAAGACATCCCTTAACCTTCTTTTTGTTAATCTAAATAAAATGAGCTCCTTGAGTCTATCACTATAAGAGGTTTTCTTATCTTTTAATCATTCTCATGACTCTTCTCTGAACCTTCTCCAATTTTTCAGCATCCTTCTTAGAATTTGTTTGCTTTAGCCCAGTTTACCAAGAATTTCAGATTGTGTGACTTATCTTCTTCCTTATTTATGACTCCCCCAGTTTGGTGTTATCTGCAAACAAAATCAGTGATTTTCTGTTGTCACTTATGAACATGTTAAATAGCATAGAGCCAAGAACAGACTCCCTGCAGCACCCTCTAATAAATCATCAAAAACAATGTAATTCATTATTTATGAAGCTGAACCTGTTCACTTGACTGACACTCAGAAAGAAATTTAAAACCCGCTGGTAAATCTGTACCCAACTTTTCATATTATTTTAAATAATAAGTGCATAAGTTATACAGAAATCTGGGAACAGACCAGGAAACTATGTGGGCTTTCATTTAATGATTATTTTAAGCTTAGCTGAAAAGGATAAAAAAATGAGGCACTACAGAGCAAAATTCAAGTTCTCTCCAAAAAACAAATGTAGTTATCATAAATGAAATGAAGAGGCTCTTAAAAGTCAGGAAAATATCAAGAGACAGATGATTAAAAATAGTATATTCAAATTTAATGTACTCTGCAGTGAAAGCTTAAATGCAGATATATGTTTACTGTAGGACAAGGTCATATTTTTTTCAGTGTTTGGTTTTCATAATTAAAACAATATATTTCATCTTCATTTCTTATCTTCATTTTACTATCCCTTTATAACAATACAGGAGGATCTCATATATAAGTGGACACTTCCCCAAACTACTCCCCTCCTCCACTGAATTCCTGCTGTATACCCAACACTAAAGCTGAAGCTGTTCATAGAATCATAGAAGATTAGGGTTGGAAGAAACCTCAGGAGGTCATCTAGTCCAACCCCCTGCTCAAAGCAGGATGAACACCAACTAAATCATTCCAGCCAGAGCTTTCTCAAGCCGAGCCTTAAAAACCTCCAAGTATGGATATTCCACCACCTCCCTAGGTAACCCATTCCAGTGCTTCACCACCCTCCTACTGAAAATGTTTTTCCTAATATCCAGCCTAGACCTTCCCAACTGCAACTTGAGACCATTGCTCCTAGTTCTGTCATCTGCCACCACTGAGAACAGCCTAGCTCCTTCCTCTTTGGAACCCTCTTTCAGGTACTGTAGTTAAAGGCTGCTCTCAAATCCTCCTTCATTCTTCTCTTCTGCAGATTAAACGAGCCTAGTTCTCTCAGCCTCACCTCATAAGTCATGTGCTCCAGCCCCCTAATCATTTGTGTTGCCCTCCGCTGGACTCTCTCCAATTTGTCCACATCCTTTCTGTAGTGGGGGGCCCAAAACTGGACACAATACTCCAAATGTGGCCTCACCAGTGCCGAATAGAGGAGAATAATCGCTTCCCTCGATTTCCTGGCAATGCTCCTACTAATCAAGCCCAGTGTGCCATTAGCCTTCTTGGTAATGAGAGCACACATATCCAGCCTCTTGTCCACTGTAACCCCCAGGTCCTTTCCTGCAGAACTGCTGCCTAGCCAGTCGGTTCCCAGTCTGTAGCTGTGCATGGGATTCTTCCGTCCTAAGTGCAGGACTCTGCACTTGTCCTTGTTGAATCTCATAAGACTTTTTTTTGGCCCAATCCTCCAATTTGTGTAGATCACTCTGTATCCTATCCCTACCTTCCAGCATATCTACCACTCCCCCCAGCTTAGTGTTATATAGGGTGATGGGCTATAGGGTGATGGTGTTCAGAAGTGTTTTATCCATGACATCCTGTCTCAGCAAATTGAAAATGTAGAAGGAGGACATTTGAATAATTCTGAAACTTTTTTTTTCAAAAAGTTTTTGTGTCAAGATATTTGTTGAAACTGGTCCTTTCCAGAAAATGTTTTAGTTTCATCTAATCAGCATTTTTTTTACCCAAAACCATTACCCTGAAAAATTCCCAAACAGCTTTACCACTCATGAGTGTGAGGAAGGGATTCATAAACTGGCTCTTAATAAATCATGTCCACTTCTTTCCTTGACATTTTAAAGGGTGATCTCTTCTCCTACCATTCATCTGGAAAGGTCTGTGATGAGGCATTTATTACAGAGCATGCTGATTTCATGTGTCCTAAGTGGAAGAGCAATGCAATCTACCATAAATATGTCATCATATGAGACGCACGGTGCATGCATCTTTTTGTATGATGCTCCTTGGTTTGCCTGTTTTGGGTAATAATCAGTCCTAGCACAGCATATGCAATTTCACTGAAGTCAGCGTAATCACCTCTGAATCTCTAAATCATGGCTGAATTTGACTCGTACTGTGCTCTTTTGAAATCTAAAATGCACAAATTCCCTGTACTAAACAAAAATACATAGTATACCTTTGCTCAGCATTACAGATTAAGATAAATTAACAGACTCATGTTTCCCTTCCTATTTTCATTTAAATCAGTGTAATGTGCTCAGGTGATGATTATATATAAAAAAAAATGAGTGTTCTACAAGATTGCAGCACACTTTGTCTAAATAAAGGCATCAATTTTTAAAATCCTATAGAAAAGACATTTTCCTTATGGGCATCTGTGCAGTGCAACTAATTAATGCTCATGAGCATTTCAGTGGATTTTGGGTTGCATGTACTATCCTTTCAAAATCTGGAATGCAGAAATGAATGATTTTAGGATAAGGAAAGGGGCACTTCTTTCTGCTGTCACGTATTTAAACAGAGATTCTCCTTCAGCTCATGTACCAGAGGTCTGTGCTTTTGAAGCAGCAGGGAACCTAAGTTCTAACTCCTGTGTCACTGTGAAATTCTGAGAGGCCACCGGGTGGATCATTGTGGCATCTGTGAAGTTCTTAGCTGGCCCATGTATTCGTTACAATACATGAACCATGTGCTGTTTTTGAGAGGGCGGAAGGATGAAAGGATTTTCTTAGGCCATTTGTCCTTTCAAAGTTGAAAAGAAATAAATAAAAGCGAGAGAAAAAAGTCTGTTGAATAGCTCTGGTTATGTCTAGTTTTTGTATTTAATTTATATCATGGATTTATTTTGCTTGATTAAAATCAATATTTGAGAACTTGAACAGTCTTTGATAGGATGAGATACTATATATATAATAACTGAGTGACCAAGCTGTCTGATCCACAGCCCACTGAAGTCAATGGCAGTCTTTCTGTTGACTCAAATGGGCTTTGGATCAACCCCTTAAAAAAGAAAAAGAGTAACTCTTCCAGACTGTCTCTGTAGAGAGGCAGGCTGAATCGCATGTTGATAGATGATTCTGTTTTGCTGCAAATCATTCACCGAGTATTATGTATTATATTAGCTGAAACCTTCAATTTCTTGTTGCTGCTGTGATATGAATTTTTGGGGCCACTCTTATAAATGCTCTTCTGGAACTATGACAATCTACACCAGCTGAGGATCTGTCCCTGAGAGTAATAGCTCATCTCAACCCTAAGTGATTTCTTACTCCTTTGTATGTGGACATGGAGACAAACTGTGTACACATATACTTGCATCCACATTGCACTTTCTGGTACACGCGTTTGGCATTAGAATTCAGGGGCATTATTACAGAGTCGTGTGTGTCATAGGAGACATTCTAGGAATTACCTTGCCATACGTTGTTGGTATTATAGCCATGTTCACTCATTTGTTGATGGCAGTTTCCACTCACCTTTCCCTTTTGCCAAATTAGATGGAAGACATGGAACAAGTTATCCATAACGCAGTTCTGTTGCTGCTCCTTCTTACAACACAAATGTCTATGGGTGGAGTACATGACTGATGAGAAGCTTGGGGAATGGTCTTGGACCTTTCTCACAAGCCAAATATGGGTGACCAGGATGGTGACTGATCCACAGTTGCCCCATGGCATAGAGATGCAGGAAACTTGCTGGTGCTGTGACTGTGTGTCTGTGGATGGACCATTGCTTCTCGACCAGGAGAACCAGCATGGTGCGGTGGGATCACAACATTTTGGAAACCCTGGTGACAACCAGTGGCTGCAAAACCACAGAATGAAGAAACACATTTTTTTAAACAGATGCTTTGCGCAGGTGGTTGGACTAGAGGACCTCCTGAGGTCCCTTCCAACCCTAATCTTCTATGAGTTTATGTTCTTGGAGTTCTCTGAGGAGCTGGTCCCAACAGTACCAGAACAATCTATTCCAGAAACCCATGCCAGTGCAGAAGTGGACGGGCTATTCCCCTCTGGAAGCTGGCAATGCCAGACAACTGTTGGGTAGTCACAAAGCACTTTGAGGTGGGGAAGTCCACTATCAGGGTTGTGGTAGTGCAGGTTTGTGAAGCTATCAACAGTCTCGTCTACCCACGAGTGGTTGACATCCTCAAAGATTGAGAAATTATAGCTGGATTCCAGATAATAGAGCTTCTGAACTGCTCCGGGGCCATTGATGGCATCCATATCCCCATGCTTTGCCCACCAAAAGGAGAGTGTTGGTACATCAGTTGAAAAGGTTATTATTAATTCATTCTTCAAGGCTTAGGGGATCACAAAAGCAGGTTCATAACACTAATGTCAGGAAAGAACACACCGGAAAGGTTCATGAACCAGGGTACTGAGGACATTGGGACTGTACTTGAACAGTAAGGAAGAGACTTTATTCCCCAGAAATGATGTGGTTCTCTACAGTGTCTCCATGCCCATGATTATTTTGGGGGACCCCTCATACCCACTTCTACCCTGGATAATGAAACTCTGCCCCAACATCAGTGTCTTGGCAAAATGGGACTTTAACTTCTAACTAAGCAGCTGCAGGATGGTAGTGGAGTGTGCCTTTGGATGGCCGAAAGCTTGTTGATGATGCCTATGCACCTGGTTGGCTGCCAATATGGCCAATGCGATCTTCATTACTATGATGTGCTGTGCCCTTCATAACATTTGTGAGACTAAATGCAAGTACTTTAGGACAGAGTGGGCATAGGAGAGGATTGGATTGCAAAGCCTTTTCAGACAGCCTGATCCAGTAAACGTCCATATTAATGCTGGTGCCTGGTGGGCTATGCAAATCAGGGATGCATCTTGAAACATCAGGCAGGCAAGGCATGACCCGAGTTCTGTCCCAAACAAATCTCTAGACAACATCCAGCTACAGTAAAAACACAAGGGGAAACATTCCTACTTGCTTGTGTTTCAGTGCACAATTTAGTAGTTCCCCTCCCACCAACAGTCTTTAGCTGCTCATTTAGGTTGTGCCTCTTACCGGTAATTGGGACAGGGTGCCTCTGCAGGCATAACACCTTTTTGGTTTATGATTGTTTTGCAGGGAGAGGGGTATGTCCAATTAAATTGCAGTTATTGTTCTTTCATTTTGTGTTACCGTTCACAGCTGTTAGCCAAACTATAGTTTAGGGGGAATTACTTGGTGTTAGAAGGACCTGAGAAATGTTGATGAAGGAGTTAAGAAGGGCTTTTGCAGCTGGTTTCTGGTGACTGATTGTGTGTGAGGATAAGGGCACTTACCACCTATTAATGGAGAGTACCCCCATGATTCCCAATGATCACAGTGTTTGTGGGTGGGGTTGGGAGTTGAGGAGAGACAGTTGTAGTGCTTTTCAGTATGTGATAGCACAAGTATGTGACTTTGTTTTTCATGTTCTCTGTTTTGTCAAAGCCATAGGGAAGTTTATCCACCCTTTTATTTTTCTTTCCCAGTTAATAAAGCTATATCTTATGTCTGTGCATATTGCGCTTTCAGCATATTTCCAGCTTACTTATATATCTGAATCGGGGGTGGGAGGAGATTGGAGGGGACACAGAGGACTTTGCACTGGAATTTTATGCAACTGAAGGCACCGATTTATGGAGCCCAAAGGGGAGACAAAAATAAAAATTGCCCTTTAATTACAGCCTGAATGAAAGGTACACACATTAGTAAAGGTAAATAACTTTTATTGCAAGTAGTACAGGAAATGTACTAAGAACATTTTCTAAAAAGGAAGTTTGAAAGAAACCCTAACAGATAAGAAGAACATTGTAACTGATGACTACACCCCTAGTCCTTGCGCTTGATCTCCCTGTCTCCTGGAAAACAGGAAAATAGTTGTGGAAAATGGTCTGCGAAAATATAGGGATATCTCTAGGGTTGCCAACTTTATTTGGATCTATTCGGGGAGGTTTATCACATCATGTAATGGCCTTAATTACTGACCTAGTCTACTCTAAAACTGATTCACTACCCACCCATCATTTTGCCTGCAATGGAAATGAGAAGTGTCATATGAATCATAATTTCACATTTTAACCATGTTGCATAAATAAATATTGCAAAATCTCCAGTTGTAATGTGAATCTTATTTTTAAATAGTGAGATTGGGTTTAGGGTACGTTGCTTGTTAATACATGTTTAAATGTTTGTGTGTATGCGTGCTTGTTTGTATTAGATAATTCCATTATTTAAACATACAGAAAATAAAATAGCATATCATTAGAAAATGACAGATATAGGAAAACTCATTGATTAGACTTATTTAATGGAAAATGATTGATGAGACAAAATGCAGTCTGCTATAAATTCATCGACTTTGCAAAGCCAACTTTTGCAGTCATGGTCTTTACACTAGTCATCATTGTAAGAACAATAGGATTTCTTCTTTTTTACGGTACCAACGGAGACCCTATGTTTTGAAGAGCCCTCATCATCCTTCATTTCTGTTCTCTTTTTTTTGAAAGTGAGAGGCAGTTGCAGTGTAACAGACTAAAAAGACAACATGAACATGCCTGCATACATGCGTATATCAGTTACTGTGCACAGACTTTTCATCTTGACAAAGTTGCAGCCACACAAGATAAAGAAATGCACGCACAGTCCAATGGTTGGATAGGCAAATGCACATTACCATGGCATTTTAAACACCAGTTGGACTACTGTATACATCAGATTCAACATTCAGTATTCATTTTCAGAATGTCCTACAATTTATCTCCCAGGTTACTCTCAGCAGGCTTTTGGAGATTATATTTAATTCCTGGAAACTCAAGGGCAATCCTGGAGGGCTGGCATCCCTGGATATCTCCTATACAGGGTTTAGGGAGTCGGTACATACTGGCCTTCAGATAGTCTCTGGCTCCTCATTCTTCTCTTGTATGTTTGAAGACTCCCCAAGAAGCATGTCCAGGGTGTTGTGCCTGGAGTCCTGCATCCTCCCCCTATGCCAGAGGGTGGTGGCTAGATCCTCCAGCTCAGCCACATCCTGGGTTACAGATATAAGAATGCTTGGAGGACAAGGAGAAGATGCCAGTGCCCAGACACCACAGTGGCTATTGAAGCAGGTGGGACCTGAATCCTTTCCACCACCGTTTATACTAGGGACTGCAACAGGGCATGCTCCCTGTCCCTTTGGACAAGCTCCCTATTCCTTGCATATGCAGCATGCTCCAGGAACTGACTCCTGCCTCTGAAAATATTCCTCCCTTTCAACAGCCCTTTCCTTCATAAGTCAAACCACTCCTTTCTCCTTCTGTTAATGTCAATCAGCAGGTCCTCCAATAAGACCTCCTTCATCTGCCCCTGGGTGCTAATCCTAGCTCCCGAGCAGAATGGGTTCACCATCCTGAGCCAAAATTAGTACCCAGTCATTTGCAAGAACAGCATTATTTTCTTTTCTTTCCTTTCCATGCAGGCAAGAAATCTCCCCACATCACATAACTTTGCTATTGAAGGCCACAGTATAGCTGGGGATCTAGTAATCTATGCCAGAGAGGCGTTTGTACTATTTGTTACCGCACTACATGTTGCTGAATGGAGGGGTTGGGTGAGCTCTGGAGATGGACCAAGCATGTTGGTGCAGCTGTTGAACTTTAAGAATCAGCTGGAGCTTCTGCTGCAGCAGAAATTTGCAGACATATGTTTACAATTTATCTTGGTTGGGGATTTTTGGGGGAGGATTGCCAGTCATGCAGGCAGTCCCAGAGAAAGAAGGAGGGGATGTTGATGGGTAGGATGTGGGGTTAACTTAGCAACCACAGTTTCCAGTTCCTTTTGAGTCTTGTCATCCTCTGATGGGGCTTGCTGAGCTGATTCCTTCAGGTAGAGAGGTGCCGAATAACTTGATCCTCTTCCTCTGGACCTTCATGCCCTCTTTCTCTGTGGTCCCTGCTGCCTCCTCACTCTGGCCCTCAGCTGCATTCTTTCAGATGATGAGTCCAGTGGGTTTATGGAGGGCTCTTGTGTTACCTAAGGCTAGGTACTGGGATCCCTGGAGAGCACCTGGTCCAGTTCCCTGAAGAAGGGAAATGTTGCAGGATCTCTCCCGGAGCGCGTGCTGGAGTCTTTTGACCTCAATATTGGAGCTTGAGCTGCTTGATCCATTCCTGGCACTGGGCCAGAGTACAGTGAATGCCCCCCTGTGCCAGCATCTCCAAAACTTCCCAGTACAGATAGATGCTCCTGGTGCTGAGGGAGAAGTCATGGAGGACAGGGAACTCTAGCCACACATTTATCAGGACCTGGATGTGCTCAGCTGACCCAGCAGCTGCTCTCAGAACACGTTCCAAGTTTATGTCTGGTGGTGAAAACAGTGCAGCAGAACATTGTTGGAACTGGTCTGCACAGCTCACTACTATCAGTGAAAACGGGAGACAGGGACCTTTACAGAGTTAGGCAAGGGTTGGGAAGGAAAGGGCTCAGTACATTCTGGGGACAGAACTAGAGGACTATTGATCTCAGGACATGGAACACATCATTTACCCCCATTCACACTGCAAAATGGCACAAGAATGGGGCCATGTCACAGCCTGAAGAGTCTTCATGCCCACACCCTCAGGTGCGCTAGTGTTCTTGTCCCATACATGCCTTGAAACCCATGCTTCTGTGGTTTAAATGTGGATGTTGGGGCAGGGGGATTGACATAAGCAGGTACTCTGACCACTGTCCAGGCACCATGTACATGAAGCCTGAGAAAGGAAAATGTTTTTTTTTAGATTACATGCCACAAAACGAAAAAAACAAACAAACAACTATTACTATTACTGTAGTGCTTAGATGCCCCAACTAACACTTGGACCCCATAGTACTAGGCACTGTATAGCCACCTACCAAGAGACAGACAGTCTCTGCCCCAGATAGCTTACACTCTAAAGAGCAGAACAGACAAGTATTAATATCCCTATTTTATAAATGGGTAACTGAGGCATAAAGAGATTAGGCGACTTGCCCCAGATCATACAGAAAGTCTGTCACAGTGCTGAGAACAGAACAAAATCTCCAGAGTCCCAGTCCAGTACCTTAACCACAAGACCTCTAAAGAAAGATTTGGCAGTTTACATTCCTATATACACTAGATAGGAAAGACACCATGACAATTGGCATTAACTGTAACCTTTTCGACATTCTCAGAAATGCTTTAAAACCAGCCTGACTTCTACCAGTTACAGTTGACTCTCTCTGGGTCAAAGTTGAATTTTGTCAACAGTAGCTACTTCAAGAATCTTGCCTTAAAAACATTGGAACCACCAAACCAGTCCAGGCCAATGACAACCTGGTCAGTTCCAGATGTTTCACAGGAACCTGCAATAAACCAAATAATGGTAATGCTGCTGTTGCTGTGTTTTTCTATATGTTCTGTAGACAAATAGAACATTTTGATCTACACTTTTTCATGAACACTCCAATTCTCTCTTTAAAAAGGAAAAAAACCCATAAATCAAAGTACAAAGGGCATTGTATTTGAGAAATACATAGATGGTTTTTCCCTTAGGTGGTATATGTCTTCCCTAGGCTTGGTCTACACTTACCTCGGCGATTCAGCAGCAGTCATTGGGAGTTGCGCAAAGTATGCAAAGAACTTGCGTAACTCCCGTCGACTTCTGTGCTTCTCTTTTGTGAGCCATCTTCACTGCACTGCACCGACGGGAACCGCGTTCCCATCAACGCAGTGCTACGCCACTTGAGGAGTTGGTTTAGTACATTGACTTCTGGATCGACTGAGTAGGTCTTCACTGATCTCTCAGTCGATCCAGATAAGTCGATCTGATGGCGGTGACTTTGCCACCGTCAGTGTAGACATAGCCCTACCCTGAAGATAAAGGGTCTAAGCTACACCCATTTCATTGTTTCTAACTACTTGCCATCACTGCATACCTCTTTTCACTCGAAAAGGATAAAAAGAACCTTGTTTTCATACCTTTTAGACTCAAACCTGTATGACAGAGCTGGCTGCAAAGACTCATCTTTCAGCATGACACTGTAATAGGGTCATTTCTTTTCATCGCAAACAAACCGCTTCTGCTATAGAGCAGTGGTGAATTCATAACAACTCTGCCGTACAAGTGTGTAGTCCTTTCACTTCTGCACGTCATTGCTGCTTGAGCAAAGGATCTTTCAGAGTCAGGAATCAGAAAGTAGCTTGTAGATACAATTGTCCAATAAATGTGATGTATTTGTTTCTTTAAGAAACCTTTCTGAGATTTTAATAATAATTTATTATTGTTTCAAAACAAGCTAGATGGCCTGACAGCCATTTTATATATATATATATACATACACACATACACATAATTTTATTGAATTAACAGTAAATTCATTAAATTAGTTCAATCAAACACACCATACATGAAATATATAGTATAACTGAACAGCATGACTGTTGTAGAAAGTGTCTGATCCAAAGTTCATTAGTCAAAGCCTACATGCATAGTCAGTGGCTATGTATTAACTCCAATGGGATTTAGCTCAAGCCTGAAATGAGGAGGTGATAACCATGTGATAATTGCAGAGACACTTGATAAATTAAGCCTTCATGAACCTTTGACATCCTACCTGCATTCTTTTATTATTATTTATTATGTGTATTAGCATAGCTCCTAGGCGTTCCAGTCATGGCCTAGGACCCTATTATGCAGGTGCTGTACAAACAAGGAACAAAAATACGGTGTCTGCCCCCAAAGAGTTAATAATCTAAGTCTACAGTAAGAGATGACAGATACAGACACACCGATGGGAGGGTAAAAGGAACAATGAGACAATATTGGGCTGTAGGGTAGACTGTGGTCTCGGCATACCAGCAGTGTAACCATTTTTAAAGTTTTTGTAGGCTTCATAGCAAAGGAGGGATTACTTTAACATTTCAAACACTGAGGAGTTTCAGGCCCCAGTTCAGCCAAGTGATGCAATTAGGGTGTCAACAGCTAACATTTTTAAGAATAAACCTCCCACAGAAATGTTTCCTCCATCTCTAGCCATATATGGAATTGCTCCTCCCCTCAACTAGAAAAGAATGATACCAGTTTGAGGCCCAGAATAGGCAAAATTCAGCCTTTCGTCAGTGAAAACACACAAAAATGACCTAGGTTTAAATACTGTTTTCTCATGCCCATACAGAGGCAGCAGCAGGATCTTTATATCATTGGGGAAAAGGAGATTTTCAGCTTCCTAACTAAATCCAGGACTCACCATTAGCCCTGTAAGGACCTTTCAGGCCCTAGATTTGAAGACTGAAGGGGACCATTATGATCATCTAGTCTGAACTCTGATCTTTAAAACTGACTTCCCAGATACGTCATTTCCAGATATTTCCGTATAGGACAGGTCATTTTAAAAGGTGTTTTAAAGCTATTAGTTCAGTGGGTTTTGTATTTGTTTTTCTTTTCTGAAGTCCTTGGACTTGTGGTAACCTAGAGATCTGGCTTTATAGGGAAACAGTGCTTTGAAATGTTCTTAAAATATTGTTTGTTTGGGTTTTTTTCCTGAGATCTCCAATCCAAGTACCGATCAGGCTTTGCTCTGCCCATGAGATTGTGAGATCTGAAGAGACTCTGAAGTGGCATTCAGCTGCATGTGTTCCATATTAAGGAGAGGGGAAAAAAGCGGTAAGAGTCAACCACCAATGAAACAAAATTATCTGCTGGCAGAGGGCTGTTTATTTACGGTACTACTATCTGTCAAGTGAAATAAAGAGTGTTTCCTAGAGTTTTATAACATGTAGCTGACAGTAACAATTTACAGTTTTATCTACAGTTGGCTGAGAATTTTCTGCCGTCTTGGATCCTCTTGAAAATGTCCAAAATAGACTTTTGCTATAAACTACCAAGTTTCCCTCTGAGGTGCTGGAAGACCAAGAATTTCGAGAGATTTCAGTCTTAAGATTGTAACAAAGACATGAAATCAGTGCCATTTACCCCTTTTTTGTTACAATGTTACTGGCCAGACAAATGGTGCCATTATGTGATATTTTAATGGATTTTGCAAACGGAGGAGGGTTGTCCCATATGTGCAACTATGAAAGACTGTGACATGATTTACTGCTGTGACCCTTTTCCATGGAAATACTGTAGTAAAAGATGGTTGTTCTACAGATGCTGTCTGGCTCACTATTTCAACATGGTTCATGTTATAATGATACATTAAGTCCTTGATCCTGCAAAGACTTATGAACATGCCTAATTTTTCAGATTGTGAGACGTCTTGTTGACTGTAGTGGGAGTTTATAAAGTTAAACATGTGCTACAAGTATTGGCAGGATCATGGCTAAAATACTAGTCCAAAAAGGATAGCACAAATATCGCCAATGTACGTAATGCACAGGCACTTTTTTCACATCTATACCCTGATTTATTTTCAGAGATAGTGAGCATCCTCAGCGCCCATAGACTTCAAGTAGAGTGAAAGCCTGGGGCCATTGAAGTGAATGGGAATTTTGCCATTGACTTCAATGGGGCCAGGATTTCACCTTTAGATTTTTTAGGGTATTTCTACACTGCAGTCGGGGTGTTTGAACTGGTACACCAGGGCAGGAGAAATGGACCAGAAACTGTAGTAAGGAGTCCATAAAAGGAGCAACAAGGTTTGAGTGAAAGTAGACCACAGCTGTCATGTACAGGATCTCTGGACTTGAACCTGCAGTAGAGGGCTGGCCCAGGTTCCCCTACTGGCAACTGGAGCAGTGGTACCATCAGGGCAGTGCCAGAGAAGGCTGCCTGAGACCACTCATGCGGAAAGACTTTGGTACCCAGTCACAGTGGCCTACATCTTCTAATTTGCCACAGCTGGCAAAGGAGAAGTCACAAAGGTTCAATATAGCCATTACCAGCACATCTAATCACTCCACATCAGAAGTGATTGAGCTTTACCTGAAGATAGCATGGTAGCTCAAAACCAGGAAGCTGGACTGTTGGATGTGCCACAAGACAGACATTGCCTATGTTTGATGCTTGTTCTTAGTACATAACCTGGAGATCATGTCCCGGTTCCCGAGTGAACTTGTCCAAATGGGGTGAGCTGAGATGGTGGCTTGATCTTGAAACAGGGATAGATGTGGCTTTTCTTACACCTTAAGGAGCAGATTGTGCAAGGAAATTTGTCACCTGATGTCAGGAGGGGCAATGTGGGAGCGGACTGGCAACCAGACCAGGGTGGTCACTCTCATAGTACCTATTATTTTATGCATGGTTTCAATCAGCTGAGTATCTACTGGTTCTGTGAGAAAAAGAACTGAGTCACACCAGAGAACAATACTCTGCTACAGAATAACACAAGGCAAGCCTAGGGTTGTAGTGTTTGTGCACTGGCTCCTCAATTAGAACCCCCTAATTTGCTGATCAAGTTGTTTTTTGTCTTTATTTTCAATGAGAATCATAGAAGATTTTACTTACCAGGGCTTTGTCAAGCAGGCCTTAAAAACCTGTAAGGATGGAGATTCCACCACATCCTTAGGTAACCCATTCCAGTGCTTCACCACCCTCCAAGTGAAAAAGCTTTTCCTAATATCCAACCTAGACCGCCCCCACTTCAACTTGAGACCATTGCTCCTAGTTCTGTCATCTGCCCCCACTGAGAACAGCCTAGCTCCATCCTCCCTGGAACCCCCTTTTCAGGTAGTTGAAGGCTGCTATCAAATCCCCCCTCATTCTTCTCTTCTGCAGACTAAATAAGTCCAGTTCCCTCAGCCTCTCCTCATAGGTCCTGGGTTCAAGAGTATGTCTAGAAAGAACCAGGAGCTAAACCTTAGGCACTTCATGATGGAGTGTTCTCTCCAACCTGCATTAAACCCAGGCCCAGATACCCCCCTGTACAGTAGTATCAATCTCCATCATTCAATTGCCCACCATACCCTTCACAGAAGAGACCAGCAGGAGACAGCACCAAGCCTTTTAGCAAGAGGAGCTCCACATCTCCTCACAAAGAAGTTGTCCTTAAAAGACCTGCCGTGTCACAGGACTTGATTCCCAAGAAAAGAACTGCTGAGGCCCCAAGCAGTCAGAGGGCTCCAGAATATCCAAACCTTCAAGTACTTCTAAGCCACACAGTACCCATCAGTTGGTACCAAAGCCTGCCCCAGCATCACCCAATCACAACTGAGGTGTTAGGAATCTAAAGATTCTGCAGAGAGGATGACTGTACGAACTACAGCCTCTGCTTCCTCCTCATTACCACTCCACAATGGCCAAATAAACAACACAATCCTATCAGCCACCACATCCCACATTATCCCTGGTACTGCCATCTTTTATTGACAAGCCCCACCAAGTTCCTGGGCTGATTCACCTGATACCACAGGAATTCAGATTCTCCAGGGACTACAGACTACTGAACTAAGCAGCCTCAGGCACACCATCTTGCTCCCAGGGAGTGACTACAGGCTATTTTCCCTGAAGCCTCCTCTGCTTCCAATTTCCTGTCTTTATATGAGCCCTGCCTGTTATCACACAGGTGAGGTTCCCCTAATTAGGGCTTCCTTCCCAGGCCTAATTCTCCCAAATTGCAGCCTAATTAGCTGATTGGGCCCACCTGGCCCAGTTCAGTTCTTGCAGGGCCAGCGCAAGGAGTACATCCCAGTGCAGCCACATACTTGCAGGCTGCATCCATTGACAAGGGCTGCCTGGTTCCCTCGTGGATTTGCATCACACCCTTCCCTCAGCGGTTGAATGGTTAAGACATTTAAACTAACACACTTGAACTGATCGCCTGTGTAGATGCAATTGCACTCACAGACCAATATTCCTGTTGTTGCTGTGCCATTCAGATTGGCCAGATATTTCTTCACAGTGGGCGTTAAGGAAGATTCAGAAACACAGTTAAAAAAAAGATTCAAGGACCCTCTGATGAAAAATTCGATGACGAGCCAGTGCTAAACAGTTTGGCTGCAGGTCCACGTGACCTCAATTTTGGCATCATCAACATGCCCAAAGGTGCAGATCATTTCACCATACCCTGCTCCACTGGCTCCAATTCGTTGTTTACACAATGGGGAAGATGAAAAAACAGCTTTGCTTTCACTCTGTAGTGCCTTTAGCTATGACAGCGTCACATCACCTCGACAGATGCTTTCCTGAGATGATGTGGTGAATTCCCATCACATTTTTCAGCTGATGGCATTATATTTCAGCTTCATTAAATTAAGTTTAAGTAGCGCGAGGAAAACCATTCCTGGACTATTTCATGCTCCATATAACCTTCAGTCTGCTGTTTTCCACCAGTATTGAGAGAAGGAAGGAGAAAGGAGGCTGTTTGTATAGGTAGCTGGAGAGGTGGTCCACAGGCTGTCTGTTTACATATGGCTGTGTTAATAACCCTGCTGAAAGTGCCAGATGCACCCAAGTCTGAATAAATAAAGGAAGAGCACAGCGCAATAGCTTAAAAAGCAAAAGAGTTTTTTTTTTTAAGAGCACAGTGGGAGCTAGTTATGATAGGCAAGGAAGGTGCACAAAGCAACATATAACACAACGGAGACTACTATAGCTGTGAGTTTCCTGTTAAGACAGAATGTTCCACTGCGGCTACTGTATTTGAGGGACAGTTCTTCAAAATGAAAGATTTACACTGATTTGCTACTATTTGCTGTATGCTAACACACACTTTAAGCCATAAGTATTCATATACCCAATACATAATTCATTCAGCATCGTCCAGCTACTGCCACACTTGAGCTGTCTGCTCCAATATGCTCCTTTTATGATATGAATCTGTTAGTTCCAAAGTTTCAGCTTTCATTATGGCTGGTTTTCCCCGGTTGATCCGTGTCATACAAGAAACTTTTGCCCTCAAGTTTTGTACTGTCTGAACCAGGAACATTCATCCTTTCTCCAGCTACCACTTTTTTTCCTCCTGCACTAATTCTTTTCTTTTGTTGTTTATATCATTAATACTGCAGCCTTTTATAACTTGGCATCCAATTGCCTTTTGATTAACAACATTCAGTGTGGTTTTCTGACATAATTCCTTCAGTGGCATTTTCTGACTCTCTCACTTTCTAGTTATCAGTTATTGTCTTTCAGGGTACTTCACAAATCTAGGTATGCATTAGTGCACTAAGTCTTAGCAAACCCCGGCTTTCAAATAACACAGTTTGGAGATTTAAAATCCCACCCCATCATCAAGTTATGAAATAGAGGAGAAAACAGTAACCAATTAATAATGAAGCAGAAAATCACTTACTAGCACTGTGCAGCTTTATCCTTGGAGCAGAGAGTGTGTGCGCCACAATAAAAGGAAATTTCTATTATCTATAAAACATTTGTTACAGGCATTTATACCATATAACTAACAAACAACTGAGAATACAATATGGGCTCATGAGCATTGAAATAATGAAACATAACTACTCAATTTCAGTTGACGGTGCCACCAGCAGAATACGTCTGGATTCTCAGCTCAAAGCAAGAATTAACTTGGGTAACCCCCCTACTTGCATACTCAGAGAATTATGGAAACTAACACTGGAAGAGATCTATTAGAGCGTCACATTCATTGCAACTTATTCCTGTTCCTAATCTAGTCTAGTTTTAAAGATACAGGATTTCCTTCCCTTGAAAGATCATTCTATATTCTAAATGATCTATCTGTAAGGAAGCATTGCCTAGTACACACCCTATGTTTTCCTTATTATTATTTTTATTGTTGTAGGACCTATGAGCCCCAGTCACAGACCTAGCACCCATTGCACTAGGTGCTGTACAAACACAGAACAAAAAGATGTTCCCTCGTCCCTTATTCATTTCATTCCTTTATACCAAGTTATACCCTCTTAGGCTTCCCTTAATAATTTCTGTTACATGCTGATGTTCACATCCTTCAATACCTCACACCTTGTTATTATTAGAACTCAAAAATAATTAAAAATCCATTATTTTATATTTTTACTGGTTTATTCTTTTCAATTAAAAAAAAATCAAAATAATTATTTTTAAGTGAAATAGTTTCACTAGCTCCATAGCTAATATAAAATATAACTGGAAACAACAAAATACAAAAAAAGCCTGGCTAAAATTTTCATTAAAACTTCTTGTTCTTTTACATTTTTTTGTCAAAAGTGGATGAAAAAAATTGTTGAAAAATCAAAACGAGAAACATTGTAGCCATCTCTGCTTATATCACGTCTTCTCTCCCCCTGCCCATCTCCCGACACATTTAATCATTGTCTAAGTTGTAAATACAAAAATGTGAGAGAGCACATAAGTTTCTCTACACTTGGATGCCTAGATCTTCAGCTGGTTTGAATCAGCTTAGCCATACTGAAGTGAACAGAGCTATGCTGATTTACACCAGCTAAGGATATGGCATGTAGTAGAAATGACTTTTTAAAGCTGATCACTGTATTTCGTTCTCTGTTTGTGATTCAATCCTTCCAGCCTCTGAACAGGTAGTGCAGCTCTGAAAATTGACTCCAGAGATGACATTGTGCTATTCCATTTTAGTGTATTGCACTGCTTTCTAGATCACAGGTGCTCATTTTACAAATAAAAAATGTGTCTCTGCTAACTGCCAGCTCTGCCTAAGAACTGAAAGTCAAGGCATGTTCTTTCATGTTCAGAGATTCATAGATGCTAGGGCCAGAAGGTACCATTGTGATCATTTCATCTGACCTCCTGTATAACACAGGCCATAGAACGTCCCACAAATAATTCATTTTGAATTGATACATTAAAAAATCCAATCGTGATTAAAATGTTAAAAAAATGCATGAATCATCAGATTCTGCATGTCAAATTCTATCCTCATTTGCGCTATGGCAACTATGGTGTCTGCAACAGGAGTGACCAAGTGTAAGAGAGGGCAGAATTTGGCCATGGAATTGGAATCTAACAGTTCTGCTGATGCTGCATGAGAAGGAAAATGATCCAGCTCATACTCATGCCGTGCTGGCCATGCAGTTCTGACAAGAGTAAAAAGTGGTCAAACTTATTTTTGTCACAAAGGTCAACAGATCAAAAAATATTCCCCAGGCCTCTAGGATCAGTCAGTCTAGCTAGCTCTGCTTATCACACTTGTGTTGATTTATGCACAGAGTTCCATGTGCACTGAGACCAAAACACCTACTTGCATTCAAAATATTGTGCTAAAGACTAGAGCTGCATGAAACATTTGTGCTGAAACTTGAAGTGTCATCACAGGCTTCTCTACAAATACGAAACTCAGGCCAGGTTTCCCAAAACATTTGTCAGGGTTTGCAAGACAGCAAAGACCCATGTTTTCTGCAGGCAAAATTTACTTGATAAATAAGATGCAATTTAACACTGATAATAGTTAACTATTGGATCCAATCACAAAGGGATATGATGAATGGAGTCTTTAAAGCAAGATTGAATGCCTTTTTCAAAGACCTGATTTTGCTCAACCACAAGTTGTTGCGTGTGGTGCAGAAATCATTGAGTGAAATGCTATGCAGAAAATCAGACTAGATGATTACTGCAGTCCCTTCTGCCTTAAAATCTATCAATATTTGAACAAAACAGTTCCCAGTTATAAGAGACCTTTTTATAAACTATTCTAAATTTCAGGTTTCTTTATACATGTCACACTGCTCAATTTATCAGAGTTCAGGATGAGGAATTCCATACGAGATCCAGTTTTATATTTTTGCGAATGCAGACAGACATATTTTGGAACAGATTCAATGCTCTCACTAAAATCTTAGGACCTGATCCACCAATAATGTTGGGCCACAGTAAAACTGGGGTAAAACTGGAAGAACACAGTGATGAATCAAACCCCACTGAGATTTAATAACTTAGATTTTTCCAAACACCTTGATAACTAACCTGAACCCATATCTTTCTACTTTGAAGCTAATTATTTGACCTGAACTCACACCTAAAGTTACAGCTTGCATTGAAACAGCCTTCTGATTTTAAATTCTTTGATTTTAAAGTGCAAGCCTACACAGTAGACCCTTGATAGCCTAAATATTTAGGAATCATGTTACCAGATCCTGACAGTTCCAACCTGCAGAGGATTTTCTCTTCATGAGGAAATTCTCAAGTGACATGCAGCTGCCACAGTGGTGACCACTCCACTGAACCTCCCAGGTCCTGGTGTAGAGGATGTGGCTGGGAAAAAAACATCAAGCATGAGGCCTCTCTGGGGCCTGGTGATTCTGGGTTGCTGGAAACTCCCTTCAGGGCTACTGGCTGTTAAAACAAAAGTGGAGGACCCCTGTAGCAATGCTGTGCACGAGTGCAATTATGCAGAGCAAGCATGTGTAACCTCAGCAGAAACTCAAGAAGTTGTAGTTCAGTCAGGCATATGCTTCCCTTCCTCCCACCCCATTCCCAAGAAAAACCAAGTATTTCCTAGCAGAAATGGCACTCCATCCACTTTTCCTCTTCAAATGAACATAAACGTTGCTAAGTATATGTTTGCTGTGCTGCTGTAGCTGTGTGGGTCCCAGGATAGGAGAGAGACAAGGTGGGTGAGGTAATATCTTTTACTGGACAAACATCTGTGGGTGAGAAAGACATGTTTTTGAGCTACGCCGAGCTCTTTTTCAGGTCTGGGAAAGGTAATCAGAGTATTATAGCTAAGTATATCCAGTGTAAAATAGTAAGCTGTCACTTTAAAGTTCAAGGGTTTTTCCTGATCCTGCTACTTGCAGGTTAGGGAGCTCCGTAGGGACATATGCAATCTCAGTCTAACAGAGCCAGTTTGCAGTCAGCCTAAGAGTGGGGGTGGGAGTGTTGTGCCTTTCTGTTTCAGGGAGCAGCCTGCTTTCTTCCTCTCTGTTTTCAGCGTCTTGTGTGTTATCATTCTGGATTCTACGAAATAAAGTTACACTGCAACCTTCCAGCAAGACTATTTATGTTTCTAACTTCTCTGTAGGTATGCTGTGAACATAACAGTATATATAAGCTTTTATGCCAGTCTCAGTCAATTAGATTTTTATAATCAGATAGAAGCTGCTTTCCCACCAGGCATCCTTAAGCACTGCTAAATCTTGGGTACAATGAAAATGATATTGCTGTGGCTGTTCACTCCTTCTGTGAAGGTTCTGTGAAGAAACAGCACAATACTCCATCCCTCAGTACATCTCCCTTTTAACAGGAGCCCAGGAAGGGCATCTCCTCCCCTCCTGCTATCTTCAATTACACTAAGCTGCAAAAAGCCACACATCCTTGGTGTAACTCTGTATACATCAGGGAGGAATTAAAGGCACAGGCACATGCTACTGAGCAGTTAAGCTGCCTATAATCTTCACACAGTTTTACCAGATGGGTTACATGCAGAGATGTTTACTGGTCTGGCTTGGATTTCAGGTTTAGGTGACAGAATCAAATGCACTCACTATTTGTAATAGAAGAGAAAAGCAAACAAGCTAAACTCCAGTAGATAATGTCACAAAATGAAACACATGCATTTTATACAAATGCAGAAGAAAAGGATTCAGTCATAGCTATGGGAAGAAAAAAGTTACTTAAAAATATCATAGAACTCTGTGTTTTCCAACAATAATAGTGAATCTGTTCAAGGACAGCTAATTATCTTTGGCCAGGATGTAACTCAATAATGTCAGAGGCCTAATGGGGTTCCTGGTGTTAGCAAATTAAGAGCTCAGTAATTAGTAGTGCTTGGGGAAAACATCCTGAGTGATCACTGAAAAGATTTTCTGCATCCATCCGGTCTCCCTACATGAAGAAGGAAGAGAGAGAATTTGGTTAAGTTTTATCTTCTCATTAAATTACATTGTCTCAGAAAGCCTAAAGCCTTGGACAGTCCCAAAGCATATGGTGCCAAGAACCTTGAATGGAATTTCATCTCCAGCATGTGTCTGCATCCCAGATAATGACAGCTGCCATACTGGCCAGGTTCCAATAAATCTACACTATTGTCTTTTCCTAGACTGTAAGGTTCACAGACAACTTCTGAAAGTTCTGAAGTAGATTGTGATCTCCAAAAAGGTGTCCAGCTTCTGCCCTACAGTTTTCTCAGATGCGTCTCAGAGCTGCTATCAAAAACATGATGCCAGTAGAGATGGAAATGGCTGAACTTGACAAGGTTTCCTGTGAATGCAGGATCATAGAATCATAGAATATTAGAGTTGGAGGGGACCTCAGGAGGTCATCTAGTCCAACCCCCTGCTTAAAGCAGGACTAACCTCAGTTATATCATCCCAGCCAGGGCTTTGTCAAGCCTCAGCTTAAACACCTCTAAAGATGGAGATTCCACCACCTCCCTAGGTAACCCATTCCAATGCTTCACCACCCTCCTAGTGAAAAACTTATTCCTAATGTCCAACCTAGACCTCCCCCACTGCGACTTGAGACCATTGCTCCTTGTTCTGTCATCTGCCACCACTGAGAACAGCCTAGCCCCATCCTCCCTGGAACCCCCTTTCAGGTAGTTAAAGGCTGCTATCAAATCCTCCCTCATTCTTCTCTTTTGCAAACTAAACAAGCCCAGTTTCCTTAGCGTCTCCTCATATGTCTTGTGCTCCAGCCCCTAATCATTTTTGTTGCCCTCTGCTAGACTCTCTCCAACTTGTCTACATCCTTTTTGTAGTGGGGGGGCCCAAAACTGGACACAATACTCTAAATGCAGCCTTACCAATGCCGAATAGAGGGGAATAATCACTTCCCGTGACCTGCTGGCAATGCTCCTCCTAATGCAGCCCAATATGCTATTAGCCTTCTTGACAACCAGGACACACTGCTGATTCATATCCAGCTTTTTATCCACTGTTACCCCCAGGTCCTTTTCTGCAGAACTTCTGCCTAGCTTGTCGGTCCCCAGTCTATAGCTGTGCATGCGATTCTTCCTTCCTAAGTGGAGGACTCTGCACTTTTCTTTGTTGAACCTCATTAGATTTCTTTTGGCCCAATCCTCCAGTTTGTTTAGGTCCTCCTGTATCCTATCCCTACCTACCAGGGTATCCACCACTTCCCCCAGCTTAGTGTCATCCGAAAACTTGCTGAGGGTGCAATCTACCCCATCTTCCAGAGCATTAATGAAGATGTTGAACAAAACCGGCCCCAGGACCGACCCCTGGGGCACTCTGCTTGTGACTGGTTGCCAGCTAGCCATGGAGCCATTGATCACTACTCGTTGAGCCCTATGCTCTAGCCAGTTCTCTATCCATTTTATAGTCCATTCATCCAACCCATACTTCTTTAATTTGCTGATAAAAATACTGTGAGAGACAGTATCAAAAGCTTTGCTAAAGGATCCTGTAGGGATGAAAGGCATCTTACATTCACGATGGTTTAAGCTGCTTTCATCATAATAACCTCTAAGCACCCCACTGAAGCTAAAACTTAAGCATATGCTATGCTGTATAGGAATGGAGTGCTAAACTGGTGCCTTAGGCCAGGTCTAGACCACAGCCTTCTGAAAGCTTATCTATGTTAGTCAAGAATACGAAGAGGTGTGAACTCTGACCAACATAGGTGTGCTGACAGAAACCACAAGTGTGGCCTCAGCTATTCTGACAAAGCTGCACTTTGATGGGTATAGCTTGTTTCATTCATGGGGGAGGGATTTATTATACTGATCCAACCTGAGGCCAAACAAGGAGTGCTTTGTTGGTTGGTATACTGGTAAAGCACTTGTAGCATAAATATAGCTTTAAAGTGCAGCCCTCTTGCTTGAAAGGGGCTCTTCCCCCTTTCCTAGGAAATCATTGTTATTCAACAGAATTGACCCCACCGCACAGGAAATTCCCTATGGCCCAGGTGGAATTTTAAAGCTCCAAAACACAAGTAAATAACGTGGATGAATGTTAGGATCAGCTACAAACTAGAATTTGAAATGCTTTTTCTTCAAACTAGAATTTGAAGCTCTTAATCGTTAGTTTCAAAGTAGAATGATCAACTTCATGATCAACTTCATACTAGCATTTTCCTGAGTAACCTCAAGCACATTTCAGTCACACCAGAGGAAAGCAATTGTGGAATGAAGACTGAAAATATTTTACTTTAAGGTCATGTCTACACATACAGCACTGTAGCAGAACAGCTGTGCCACTGCAGAGCATCCAGTGAAGACACTCTATGCCGATGGGAGCGAGCTCTCCCGTCATCATAATAAAACCATCACTGTGAGCAGCAGAAGCTATGTTGGTGGAAGAAGATCTTCCTGTCCACACTGGCGCTTATGTCTGTGTAATTTATGTTGCTCAGGGGGTGGTTTATTCACAACCCTGGGCAAGATAAGTTCTGCCGACTAAACTGTAGTGCAGACATAGCCTTAATGTAAACCAAATCCATATGGCTCCTATATCAATTGTTTTTAGAGGGAAATATCAGATTCCTTTTGTAATTTACAGCTTTCCTCATATATTTGTATTCCTGGCTCCTTTCCTTTAACCTTGGACACGGCAATAGTCAAGGCCCTCTATCCCAATGATGCAGACTGTAGTGATACTATGTACCACCACTTTATCACTTTTTCTTTCCCATGCATTATACTCTTTCTTCTGAGAGCAAGGATGTTCTGTTGGTTAAGGTAGAGGACTGGGACATGGGAGATCTGGGTTCAGTTCTTGGCATTGTAACAGACCTTCTGTGTCACCTTGTGTTAGTCGCTAAGACCCATGTTTTCAAAAGAGCTCTGTACCCACTCTCTGTCTCAGTTCCCCATTTATAAAATGGGGACAGTACCAGATTTTGGCTTCTCTATCTGGACTGTGGCAGGGATTGCCTCTTACTATGTGTTTACATAGTGTGCATCATAATGGTGCCCTGATCTCTTCTGGGCCCTCAAGGTATTTCAGTGCTACAAATAATCAATTACTCTTTTTTTTTCTGTCAGTAGATCAGTATCTTGAATCCATCACTGATTTTTCCAGGCTGACTTGATGAATATATCAAAAGTTAGAAGCTCAAAAAATACCTGATGTCAAGTTCAGAAGTGGTATTAGCAGCAACCTGTTAAACTGGATGATTTATGATAAACAGAAGAATGGGACAAATGAACCATTTTATCTGCTTGGAAATGTAGTCAAGTCTGCTAGGATCTTCAAAGGAACTCAAAAGAATTGTTCAGTGTTGTGTGAAATTTCTCTAATGAAATACCTTTACTATTGTCTGTCCTCAATTACTCATGCAAGGTGTTATCCCACAGCCAGTTTTCAACAAAGCACATAAAATCTGGAAAAAATGTGCCGTTCTGGCTGTCTTCATAAGTTAAATTAGAGCAGATTTTAGATTAGCATGAAGTTTAAAAAATGCTGCAAATAAGCAAAGTTACTGGCTAAGTATTTACATATATAAGCCAAATTCTGAACTGGTGTCAATTGATGTAGCTCCATTGACTCCAACTGAGGATCTTTCAGTCCCAAATAAATGTTGATAGGTTAAATCCAAAACCATAAATGTAGTTGCAATAGTAAGATATAGGGCTACATCATATTGTTTATTGCTGATAAACACTCTCTTGTGGGCTCTGGGAAGGCACAACTGGCATAAATCAGTGCTGGATTTGTCTATAGAATAATCAAATTCTAGGACTGGCAGACACTTTGAGAGATCATCTAGTCCAGTCCCCTGCACTCATGGCAGGACTAAGTATTATCTAGACTATTCCTAACAGGTGTCTGTGTAACCTGCTCTTAAAAATCTCCAATGATGTAGATTCTACAACCTCCCTAGGTAATTTATTCCAGTGCTTAAACATCCTGACATTTAGAAAGTTTTTCCTAATGTCCAACCTAACCTTCCTTTTCTGCAATTTAAGCCCATTGCTTCTTGTCCTATCCTCTGATAAGTGCATTAATCAGTTGCTCAGATATTATGGTCATGGAAGACATGTAAACCTCTAAGTTCAATAGATTATTATATCACTCTATTTTGTTACTACTTTGAGAGGGCCAAAGAAAAAGCATGAGAAAGAAAGAGAACAGAGATAATTTTGGACTCCGGGAATTCTTCCATCTTAATTTGTCGTGTAGCCCGAGCTGTATCCTGACAGACAGACAGGAAAGTCCTTCCTTTTAAAGGTGCTGAATGGAATCAGAATGCATTATATGTTATGAGAGAACTGGACTTAACATAACTGCATCTTGGACATAGCATTACTCGCAGCCAATTTGTGTATTCAGAGGATTATAAAAATACTGCTCGAACATGCAGGAATGAAATCAGGAAGGCCAAAGCACAATTGGAGTCACAGCTAGCAAGGGACATGAATGGGAACAAGAAGGGTTTCTACAGGTATGTTGCCAACAAGAAGAAGATTAGGGAAAGTGTGGGCCCCTTAGAGAATGAGGGAGGCAATCTAGTGACAGAGGATGTGGAGAAAGCTGAGGTACTCAATGCCATTTTTGCCTCTGTCTTCACAGACAAGATCAGCTCCCAGACTGCTTCACTGGGTGGCACAGAATGGGAAGAAGGCGAATATCCCGCAGTGCTGAAGGAACAGGTCCAAGACTATTTAGAAAGATTGGACATACACAAGTCCATGGGGCTGGATGCAATGCACCTGAGGGTGCTGAGGGAGTTGGCTGAGGTGATTTCAGAGCCATTGGCTATTATCTTTGCAAGCTCGTGGCAACAGGGGGAGGTCCCTGAGGACTGGAAAAAAGCAAATATAGTGCCCATCTTCAAAAAAGGGAGGAAAGAGGATCCAGGGAACTACAGACCAGTCAGCCTCACTTCAATCCCTGGAAAAATCATGGAGCAGGTCCTTAAGGAATCCATTTTAAGGCACTTGGAAGAGAGGAAGGTGATCAGGAACAGTTAACACGGATTCACCAAGGGAAATTCATGCCTGACCAACCTGACTGCTTTCTATGATGAGGTGACTAGCTCTGTGGATGTAGGGAAGGTGGTTGATGTGATATACCTTGACTTTAGCAAAGCTTTTGATACTGTCTCTCATAGTATTCTCATCAGCAAGTTAAAGAAGTACGGGTTGGATGAATGGACTATAAAATGGATAGAGAACTGGCTAGAGCATAGGGCTCAATGAGTAGTGATCAATGGTTCCGTGTCTAGCTGGCAACCAGTCACAAGCGGAGTGCCCCAGGTGTCGGTCCTGGGGCCGGTTTTGTTCAACATCTTCATTAATGCTCTGGAAGATGGGGTAGATTGCACCCTCAGCAAGTTTGCAGATGACACTAAGCTACAGGGAGTGGTAGATACCCTGGAAGGTAGGGATAGGATACAGGAGGACCTAAACAAACTGGAGGATTGGGCCAAAAGAAAATTAATGAGGGTCAACAAAGAAAAGTGCAGAGTCCTCTACTTAGGAAGGAAGAATCCCATGCACAGCTATAGACTGGGGACTGACGAGCTAGGCAGAAGTTCTGCAGATAAGGACCTGGGGGTAACAGTGATAAAAAGCTGGATATGAGTCAGCAGTGTGCCTTGGTTGTCAAGAAAGCTAATAGCATATTGGCCTGCATTAGGAGGAGCATTGCCAGCAGGTCACGGGAAGTGATTATTCCCCTCTATTCGGCATTGGTAAGACCGCATTTAGAGTATTGTGTCCAGTTTTGGGCCCCCCACTACAAAAATAATGTAGACAAGTTGGAGAGAGTCTAGCGGAGGGCAACAAAAATGATTAGGGGACTGGAGCACAAGACATATGAGGAGACACTAAGGAAACTGGGCTTGTTTATTCTGCAAAAGAGAAGAATGAGGGGGGATTTGATAGCAGCCTTTAACTACCTGAAAGGGGGTTCCAGGGAGGATGGGGCTAGGCTGTTCCCAGTGGTGGCAGATGACAGAACAAGGAGCAATGGTCTCAAGTCGCAGTGGGGGAGGTCTAGGTTGGACATTAGGAAAAAGTTTTTCATTAGGAGGGTGGTGAAGCACTGGAATGGGTTACCTAGGGAGGTGGTAGAATCTCCATCTTTAGACGTTTTTAAGCTGAGGCTTGACAAAGCCCTGGCTGGGATGATATAACTGAGGTTAGTCCTGCTTTGAGCAGGGGGTTGGACTAGATGACCTCGTGAGGTCCCTTCCAACTCTAATATTCTATGATTCTATGATTCTATGACACCATAAGTTGGAAATGAGAACACCACATCGAAAAATATTTGGCTTTCCCTAGGCAGACAGAAACAGCTGCACAACTTCAGTTTCAGTGTTTGCTAACAAGGAGAGATGAAGTGAAGTGATAGATTCACAAGAATAAAAAGGGGGGGCGAATAGCGACCTGGAGTCTGCTCACCTCTGATTATACGTTTTTGCTGAGAAGTAAAAACTATGAGTGTTTTTACTGTTGCTATGCAGTTGTCTTAAAATACCTATAAAAATTTAGTTTATAGCAGCATACTTTGGAGAAGTTTGGATTTCTTTAAGCAAGGAGAGATAGACATTAATCTCCCCAGCAGTTAGAGGAAGGCTGGCCACCAGGGACCTGCCGCTGTACACTTGATACCACCTCAGACTTTGTGTAAATATATTTGGGGTGCTTCTAGACTATTACTAATTTTGATATGTGTTTAGTATTCAATAAAGACCAGGATTTGGGGGTGAAAGCACTTTTGTGTGTACCAATCATTTAGCAGATAGAGGAACAGTATCCTCATTGATTTATGTGCTGGAACACCACCTGGAAAACACAGACTAGTTATCAGAGTAATGAATCCAGAAACTCTGGGTTATATATATAGCTATATGCATGTGACAGATCCCCCAAGGTGCCACCTGAGTCTAAGGTACCTCTGTGCCTCCTTAACTCTTCCACCTGGGCGGTCCCTCACAATGCTTTGCTAGTAAAAAGCGGCAAACCCCTCCAGATGCTGTTATTACTCAACCCAACATCATGTGAAGCCACACACCCAGCTAGATTGCATAAATGTGCTCAGAGCCACTCACAAATCTCACTGAGAAAGGCACTAGCCAGTCTGCCCCAGCTCCCTGCCCTGCATGCTGAAGTTGTCCTATCCTACCCTTATCAGAAGTCTGATCAGTAAGTTTATCATCCAGTTCACCCCTCCCTCAGCATGGAGAAGACATACACCAACTTTTGTTAACTAAGCTGGGATTTTTCCAAATACTTCACTGAAACACTCTATTTTAGTTGAAAATATAAAACAGGTTTATTAAGTACAGAAAGGTGGACTTCAAGTGAGTATAAGTGGAAGGCATAAAAAATCAGACATAGGTTCCAAAGAAAATAAAGATAAACATGCCATCTAAATCTTAAATCTTTGACAGTAGGCAGTATCTAGATTAAGCAGTTTTCTCACACCAGTTGGATGTTCCAGTTCTCAATGCACAGGCTAACTCCTATAGCTCTGGACCAGTCTCCAGCTAAAGTCTCTGTATTCCATCATTCTTGCTTCCTGCATAGGTGGAGGGGGAGGAAAGAAAGGCCAAAACATGCAGCCTCTGTTCCCTATTTAATATCTTTTGACCACATGATCAGGCATGTCCAGATGGGCTCTTCTGTGTCTCCCAAATTGAGCAACAACCTGTGTTGTGCAAGTGCAATAGTCATTGAATTGTAGATCCTTTGGTTACAATTACAATTTTCTTGCAAGATAATACTCATTTAACACCCTCCTGGGTGGGACCACCGCTCTTGTAGAAGAAAGATCTTAAACTCATAGCATATTTCTTTTAACAACTATGAAGTTAAATCTTTATAACTTGATACCTACTAATGATGCACATACTTTGACAGCACATTGGGTTTTAGCAGATTATGACCTTTCATTAGCAAATTTATATGTCATGCTTAGTATGAACTATTACAATCATACAGAAATGATGTGCATGGGGTTTCCAATGTGCTGCTTTGGGGTACAGTGTGTCACATTGCATTACAGAAGTAACAATCTTTTTCTTTTCTAAATATACATGACCAGATTGTCAGTTGGAGAAAAGTGGCCTACACATATTGCACCAGTTGAGGCTCTGACCTATGATTTTCATTTTCACAGTGCCCCTTTATCAACTTAATTCAGGTTAAAGAGGGTTGCAAGCTGCTTTCTCTTTAGTAGTGCAGATAAAACCTAAAACAATTAAACTGAGCTACAGTATATTAAAAATAGCTTAGGTTATACATATATATGAAAAGAAAAGCCCATGTCCGGGGCACCTGCAAGCCTTATCCAAAAATTGCCATCATGTGGAACTGAACATTACCCTTTAATTTCTAAGCAGAGGCATCACTACCACTTCAGCTAAAGGACTTGTTCTGCTAGCAGTTAGTTGTAACAGACTCTCAGCTTCTTTGGACTAGCATCTAGAAGGAGCCTGCTAATGTACTCTGATCAGTGCATTACCTGTTTCTTCTGGCTAGAAGAAGCTCATCTGGGGTTCACAATAGTGGAAACGCAGGATGAGATCCCATTTACAATGACCTCTATCATGAGCTGTCACAAGGAACTGAATTCAGTTCCTTCAGTGGTTAAATCAAGAGCCTATCTGACTTGAGGTAAAGGAATACTGCTAATAGCAGACTCATATCCTCTGTGGATCAGACACTGGACCCATCACACATTGAACAGCAGGTTACACTTGGATGTGAAAAAGAGCACATTTGATTCCTATTTTGTAGAGCTAAATGCCTTCTCGCAATTCTAAGGGGGAAAACTGTTAGAGGAATATATATATATATAAAATCCCTTCCCCCTCCATGTTTTTGTGAAATATGGTTTTAGCAGAATAGAGCAATTTGCAGGGGTGGGTGAGTGGGTGGAAAACTCTCCTCTTTTAGAATATTCAGCACCTAATTGGAATGCTTCCTCACTCCAAGCTCTGGTATAAATGTCATATTTTTTATTTAATGCGCTTAGTTATTTGCTACATGTGCACATACATAATTTGACCAATAAACTTGATATATCTGTAAGTGCAAAGTGTAACTATTTCTAATTAGTTTGATCAAAGATCACACATTCATTGCTGAGTAATGGGAATTAGGCTAATAAAAATTCTATTGCTTCTGACAGGGGAAAAAATGTCTGCTGAGAGATCAACCCCTTGCAGTCTTTTGTAGGACTATTTACAAATAAAGAAGATATTTATAATTTCACATAAATGTCACGTAGCTGGAATTTATAATATTATTTTCAAAGAAATTGTGGCATTTTTGCTGCTGCATCGAGCTATTTCAGGCTATTTGCTTACGCTAGGGCTTTTATTATTAGAATTATAGTACCACCCAGGGCATGTCCACAGCCTGCAGCAGTAAGTATCCCAACCTAGGTTGATAGACTCCAGCTCATAGGGCTCCCGATACAGGGCTAAAAACAGCTATGAGCTATTGCAGCTCCAGCTCCAAAGCCTAGAGAAGGGGTTGGGATTCAGAGCCCAAGCTCAAGCCTGAGGTGCATCTTCAAAGGGGTGTGTCTGCAACTATTTTTAGAGTGCTAGCATGAGTCCTACAAGCCCAATTTTGTTGACCCAGGCTGGGGGGCTCGCTTCTGCAGGCTATATAGACATACTCCCAGAGCCCCTAAATGAGATCTGCACTCCGTAATGTACAGTCACAAAGTGTTGACAATCTTGGCTGCAAAGGGCTTTTAATTAGAGCTGGCCAGAAAATGGAGTTTCTGTCCTGTGAACAATTTCAAGATTTTGAAATTCCTCAAGTTCCCGAATTGGGACAAAAAGCCAAAAGTTTGAACTTTTTGGTGAAACAAAATTAAAAAAAAAAAAAAAAATCTGGGTCCAATATAAATATTTTGTTTCCATACATTTTAAACAAACATTTTAATTGAAGTTCTGCCCCTTTTTATTTTCTAATTCTGAAATAGAAAATAAATTTCACAGGGAAAAGCTGTTTCAAAACAAAAACAGAAGAAATAAAAACATAATTCCAAAAATGTCAAAATCAGGTATTTCAACAATTTCAAAGCTTTTTAATTTTTCTTTTTAAACAAAATTAATTTAAATCAATTGATTGCACAAAAAAATCAGTTTTTTCAAAATAGCACTTTCCAACAGAAAACTGGAAAAATGTAATTGAGACAACCAGCTCTAAATATAATCTAAAAAGATACAACGGAGGGGAAAGAGGGACAATGAGACTTGTTCAAGGGCACACAGAAGGTCAGCTGCAGAACTAGGTACAAGAAGCCAGTTCTCCTGATAACCATAGTGGTTAACACATTAGGCTGGGTGTGATTAATTCCTATCTACCTCCAAACCCACCACCATGATAAGGTAAAACTTTACATAGGGGATAGTACTCCAGACACATTGGATAATTCAGTTCTGGGCAGGTAACACCTACATCTAGCAGAATACCTGAAGGGTCTCTCTCTTTTAACACAGTGGCAACACTTGCATAGCTTGTCAGGCCAAAAAAATCTCAAGGAACTGAACTTAATTGAACTGACAGTTACTCTCCATCTGCACCAAAGTGGATAAAAGAAAGTATCTGACAGAACATGAGTTCTGAGTCACATGGGTATCTACTGACATACCACACTGTCTCTCCAGCTTATGCTGTTGGCCATTGCTGATCCTCATCCTATAACAAGAAAGGTCTAACTGCTGCCTCCAGAGAAGTCATGGTGGAGCGTAACTTGACATATCTGAATAGCAAAGCATTTATCCCAGAGGTGAGAGAGAGAGCAGTGTGATAAAAAATATGCATTTCTTTTTACTGTTTGATTATTCCTTAGGCAACGTAAGATTTACAATGTCCTGACCTATTCATTTACTTGCTTTTAAGTGCTTGGGGTTTTTAATGAAGTGATAGCGAACTGCACTGCTGTCATTTAGTGATCTTAACTGGTTGTTGAAGCAGTCTTTTGCTTTTGATTAATAAGAATCTGTCCACACATAGCACCTTTCCAGGGGGATTTCATAGCATGTTTCAAAAACAGGTATGTTGTTTTCCATACTACAAATGGAGAAAGCGAAATGTGGAGAAATTATGAGACTTGGAAAAGTCATACATTAAACCAGTGCCCTAGATAAGACGCACAGTGCCCTTGTCTAAGTCTTAGATCATGATGGCAATGTTTTCACTCAAATTTATATGAAAAAATAAGTCTAAGCTAAAAACTAGCAGTGGGTACTGCATGGGACCAGTTGTTATTGTGAGGAAAAAACTTGAGAAATATTCATATCTTTCATGAGAAACAGCTTCAGAATTGTGAAAACTTGAAAAATCCCCAAAATATGAAATTGCGATCAATGTAACTTTTAAATTCTTTTCTTAAAAGACACCTGTCATTTGATCCAATGGGACACTAATTACTAATATTACAGTAGAAGACCCAACCAAAATCAGACCCCTTTGTGCAACAAACACATAGTGATCAAGTCCCTTCCTTGAATAGCTTACTGGGGACCTGGGGTATTCTGCCTGAAAAGTGGAAAATGGTCTCTACAGCCAGGATGGACAACTTGGGGGTTAAAGTGGGGAAGTCCCTCAAAACCCAGGACTGTGGAGAGGTCTGTGCTTAGGCGTAATGCATACAGGACCTGATTCTGATCACAATTATAGCTGTTACCTCACTGATTCAGTAGAGTTAATTGTGGTTTAGGCTGGTATAAGGATCAGGTCCATGAACTTCAAGTCCAGTAATGGGATTGGTTGGTCTTCTGCCTATAGAGTATGCATGCAGTTAGAATAATAGAATCATTGAATATTAGGGTTGGAAGGGACCTTAGGAGGTCATCTAGTCCAACCCCCTGCTCAAAACAGGATGAACACCAACTAAATCATCCCAGCCAGGGCTTTGTCAAGCCAGACGTTAAAAACCTCCAAGTATGGATATTCCACTACCTCCCTAGGTAACCCACTCCAGTGCTTCACCACCCTCCTAGTGAAAAACTTTTTCCTAATATCCAGCCTAGATCTCCCCCACTGCAACTTGAAACCATTGCTCCTTGTTCTGTCAGCTGCCACCACTGCCAGAACAGCCTAGTTCCATCCTCCCTGGAATCCCCTTTCAGGTAGTAGAGGGCTGCTATCAAATCCCCGCTCACTCTTCTCTTCTGCAGACTAAACAAACCTATTTCCCACAGTCTCTCCTCATAAATCACAAGCCTTAGCCCCCTAATCATTTTTGTTGCCGTCCGCTGGACTCTCTCCAATTTCTCCACATCCTTCCTGTACTGGGGGCCCAAAACCGGACACAATACTCCATATGTGGTCCCACCAGTGCGGAATAGAGGGGAATAATCACTTCCCTTGATCTGCTGGCAATGCTTTTACTAATGCATCCCAATATGCCATTAGCCTTTTTGGCAATAAGGGCACACTGCTGAGTCACATCCAGCTTCTTGTCCACTTTAACCCGCACATCCTTTTCTGCAGAACTGCTGCTTAGCCAGTGGGTCCCCAGTCTGTAGCTATGCATGGGATTCTTCCATCCTAAATGCAGGACTCGGCACTTGTCCTTGTTGAACCTCATCAGATTTCTTTTGGTCCAGTTCTCCAATTTGCCTAGGTCACTGTAGCGTATCTACCACTCCTCCCAGATTAGTGGCATCCAGAAACTTGATGAGGGTTTAATCCACCCCATAATCGAGACCGTTAATCATCACAGTTCCATCTGTGTAAATCAAATGTTCTGTTTTAACAACATATTACGAGATTAAAAGGTCATGAATCACATAGCATTCTAGGAAGTTGCTGGTAGTTGAATAGGTTTCACAACTGATGACACACAAAGTTTGGGTGAATTAAAACTAAAATTAATCTCCTTTATTGAGATTAGTGTTTAGATCCTGCTCTCATTCAAGTCCTTGCTAAGATGCCCACAGATTTCCTTGGGGGCAGAACTCAGTAGCTTCCAGGGATGACATTCACAAAAATGAATAAACAATGCTGTTACGCTCCAGTGATGGAAATGAATGCAAATAAGTTAAGGATAAATTAAATTATCAGAAGGGATGATAAGGGTTGTTATGTACTGCTCTGCCAGTCAAGGGGTCTGTAGCAAACAGGCATGTCACTGGCTATGGGGAAGGGCAGGCAGTTCCCCCCCCCCCCCCCGACCTTGTTTTGTCTCTCCCTTTCCCCCTGATTGTTTATAGGTCTATATGTTCCACTTCCTCTCCCCTCGGAATTTTTCTGAAATGACATCCCTGGGAGCAAATGATGGAATGAAAGTCCCATGCCGTAAAACTGCCTAAATTCAGAATGGCTGAGAACAGGAACAAACATTCAAGAGCAAATATAACAACTCAACAATGGGACAGAGAAGACTGCAAACAGAGCACATTCCAATCTAAGCCAGCAGTAACTGCATTAGGTCTGATAGCCCAATGCCTTGCACTTTGTGCAATCATTTACTTGTGAACAAAATGTTACCATCTGGATCCGTTAGTGCTTTACACTCACTTCACGCATTGGACAATCAGAGCAATTGCCCTAAAAAAAGTAACTCTGGTGTTATAGCAGCGTAACTTTGTGCAGAGGGTAATCCAGGAACTCCAGTCAATGCTTAAATCCTTTTGGTGATTTAGAGTTATAAATATGTGCAATAAAACAGAAGAAGATAAAAAGGGCACTTGGCACAAATATTGCACTGGACTGAATCTGACTTTAAAGTCTGTGAGTTCTTGCCACACTGCATAAGAAGCTAAGCTGATCAACACCTGGGTGGGATATTTCCTGGGAATGATCAGTCTGATGCTGGAGGTTTTACTAAGGCAGAACCCTTTCTTCTCCATCGCTCTTGAACAAGTGCCCCAGAATGGTGTTACAGAGCACTGTGCTTCTGAATGTGCTGCCTTTTAGATATGCCTAAGACAAAATCCTCAACTGCTCGTGCTCATTGGAAATTTCATGGCACTTTTATCCAGCGTTTGAGGCATTATCTAGATAGGTTCCAAATTGGGATGGCAGGGGGCCATCTTGGTTCCTGGCACCACTTAGAGCAACTTTACAGCTAAGTTACCCTGCAGCAGCCAAGATGCTGGGGAAGGACCCTGTGCTTCAAGACGCACCTTCCTGCCTCCCATAAAGGGTTCTCTTATGCCAGGCTGGTGATGAATGGGTGGAATAGTTCAGGCTACGCAGGCTTCATGCCTCCTGGGGATGCCCCTAAGACAGATGGATTCCTCAGATGCTCCTTTAGGGCCCAGAATGCTCAGGCCAAAACTGAGTCTTAGGATTGTGTTCAGCACCGTTTACTGCTTTACCGTATTTCAGTGGTGGATTAAGTGATTTTTGTGTGTGAGTGTGTTTAGAATGCTTTGGAGCGAAGGGTGCTTTATTTCATAGTTTCATAGAGTTTAAGGCCTGAAGGGACCATTACACCATCTAGTCTGACCTCATATATATCACAGGCCATTAAATTTCACTCAAATTGAGCCCAATGACTTCAGTTAAACTAAAGTAGTTTAGTCCTCAGGAGGCTAAACTGTTGTGTCCCACTGACAGGCAACAGGAGAAACCAAGCTGCACCAATGCCAGAGGCTTCTGAGACGTCAGAGATTTGAGTGAGTTCACTATGCCCATAATCCTATCAGGCAATCCACGTCTCATGTTGCAACATCGTCAGCAGCTACCTGACTTTTTGGTTGCACTCCTGAATCTAAACTATAATGTAAACTAAGCAGGAAAAAATCATAGCATGCACACTTATCCATCACACGCAGAATGCAATAGAATGGTTACAGAATGAGAGTTTAATTTCAGTCATTCAAGGCTGAGCCCCTTGGAACTGATATTTTACTGAACTCATGGGCAGGATGATGCTGCCCTTCTCCTTTGCTTTCCAATATCGCTAATTTGAAATTTCAGTCAGCGCTTTTGTCAGAGCAAAAGTGAAAATTAAGGAAACTTTATTTGTTCAAAGTTTGTTTGTTTTTTGTTTGACAAAAACAAGCAAAAAATCTACTAAAACGTTTGGGTAAAAATGTTATGTTTAGTTTTTGGTCTTTGAAAACTGAGAAATTTTACAGAAAATTTCGAGTGAATCTCTAGTATCCAATAAAGTGAGACCAGGGTATAACAATGGAATACATTTACTAGGGGGAGTAGCAAGTTCTAGCCCAAAGGTATTTACTTATTCTGTATGCAGAGCAGATGTAGTATGGTGATCTAAGATAATTTCATGCATGTCACAGTACAGAGAGCAATTATTTCCATTAATGGCTTGCAGCTACTGTCTGGTAATGTGCATTATATTAAACACTCATAAGCAAAATGATATAAGAACATGTGACCACCCTTATTTATATAGTACAAAATAACCTCAATGTTCTGTGCTAAGCATCGAAAACATGAATGATGGGAAAAGGTTTGGATTTCAGTTCTCAGATACTTCTCAAAATGTTAATTTGTTCAGGACCTCATAAGTCTGGAAAACTAGGCAGCTGAACAGGGAGTTTGCCAAGAACCTCTCTCATGAAATTCACTGTGGAAGGGCCCTATACTGCCATGCTACTTCTGAACCAGTGCTCCCCCGGATAAAAACAGACTGCTCCAGGAGAGGGAGCGCTCCCTATACTTTTCAGAGCACCTGTCAAGGTGCAGGGGGAGCTCCCCATCTGCTTTTAGCTGTGCTTCCCTTACTCTAGCCCCTGCTAGCTTCCCCCTGAACACACCCCTACCATCCTACCACCAGCCAGTAAGAGCTGATTGCTTCTTAACCCACCCAGTTCCCATCTCCACCACACCCATGGATCTTCACACACGTTGGGAAAGCAAACAAAGGGGTTGACTCTGACTTCCAGGGGGAGTGGTGAGATCCAAGCTTGGGAGGTTGCTGATCTGGCCCACAGATACCATTATGTGCTAACTACTTGCAAATGCTGGTTTTGCACTGGACTGGAGCTCCAAAGATCTGATTTTGATTCCCGGGCCCTTGTCTGACATGTGCAGTCACTTAGGCCCAGATTTTTAAAAGGTAGTGAGGGGTTGCTTTGCTCCACATTGCCAGACCTAAAGACTAGATCCACAGAGGAACTTAGACATTGCACCACCTAAGTTTAGGCACACTGCTATGGAGTGGAATCATCAGCCCTGTAGGCACCCAGGATCCTCACGCAATGCATGGGGAGAGCTGGGTGCCTAAGACTGAGATTCTCAGAAGCCAGCATACTGTGCAGGGAGCCACCTAAGATAGCCAGCAGGAAAAGCTAAGGAGAGGGGCAAAGCTCAGGAAGTTAGTTGCTTCCTTCTGCTCAGGGGTCAGAGCTATGAACCTTCTCTTGGCATCTAAGCCATGCAAGCCCTTTCTCACAAAAAAAAAACCCAACAACAAACCAAGGTGGTGGTGTCCCTAATAACCCACTAGTCGGTACTCAGCTGGAGTACCTGAAATCTAGGTTCAACTCCTCACTCAGTCTAATTAGGGGAAAGGAACTTGAATCTAGACTTTCCCTCTCCCAGGGGAGTGCCCTAACCATTGTGTTAGAGAGTCTCTTTCTCTGCCTCAATTTCCCATTTGTAAAATAGGAATAAATAGATGTCCTTGGTCTATGCAAACTGCAAGCTCTCTGAGGCAAGGACTACTTCTTACTATACACATGTACAGCACCTAGCACAGTAGACCCTGACCTCTGTTGGGAATCCTGTTGTTATATTTTTTTCATTATTAATAATAGCAAAGGCTATATTATATTCATGTCCAGCTGTAGCATGCAAACAGCTTTTCTTTGTATCAGGCTGATACTTCTAGTTAAATTCTCAGATGAATATTTCATAGCCCTATTGTATGGTTCAGTTTTGCGTTCCAACAGGTTTCAGAAATGAGTGAAAGTTCTTTATTTTCCCCGAGACTTTACATGCCACCCTACAAAATATTGCAGTACAGCTTAGAACAGCAATACCACAATGTTTGGGGGGGCCACTGTTACCAAACACAGAATGTGTCTCTTTCATTTGCCCGTCCATGCCCAGATGAAATATAGTCTTGTGGAAATTAAGACCTGAAGATTTACAGTGTAAGTAAATTTCAGTCCAGAAATCAAAATTCTAAACTATCAGTGTGATACAAATAGCTTAAAAACCCAGGGACACAACTTTTAGAAACAGCGACAAAAGAAAAGTTTTCTATTCACGGGAGAATCAGTGAAACATGTGACAGAAGAACATTCTTCACAACTTGGAAATTGCTTCCATCGGGTTTAACCCATAGGATTGGTGTGGAAAGGTTGTTTTCAGTACATTAATAGATATGTCAGGAACTACACCAATCCCCTGCCACGTTTTTCTTCTTACTCCTGCCTGCACTAGTCTATGACAAGGATACCTTTGGGAAAAACAGACTTCTATTTTTTATGATTCAGAGTTTTCAGACACTCATGAGGGGACGACTGAAAAACATATCTGATTGCAGAAGGGTTTTGGAAATGAGTGCAAGTCTTAGTGTTTTCTATTACAAAAAATAAAAGAAAGGAAAAACAGAGGTGGGGCCAGAGGATTTAATAATGTTCTAGACCTCTGTGCACAGAATTTGACACATAATTTCCATTAAGTAAGAGCTGGAGTTGTGTTGCTAATTCATCCTATGTCACCTTTCGGAAGATTTCACTTGGAATGTTTAAATAATGATGAATGGGGAGTTTCAGCTGAATAAATAATTTGAGCCTTGGGTTTTAAATTTTAATTTTGTTTGAATTTTGGCAACTGATGTTTTGGCACTGTTTGCAGATGAAACACATGGCCAAGCACAGGTGCCCTGGGATTGGCACTAGGCATCAATTTAGCATTTCTTTTCAGTTGTTGTTCAAACTGTTTCTGCACTTTATATTTTGCTTTTAACCTTTCTCTTTCCTGTATCCCTAAGAAAATTAGCAAGACATTAATTTCCTCCCACTAAACACAAAGGGATATTCAAATAGAAATTTCAGGGAAGGGATGCTAAGTTTGATGATGTTCTTGAAATTTCTTTCAATTCCTCCTTTATCTTCTTCTCAAAACAGCATCTGCCCAAATTCCAGTCCTCTTTCACAACACATTAACAAAGTGATGCATCTGAAACCAGAACATTTCTACAAGTGCACCAGCTGAGACATGCAGTCTCGATAAACACTAGAAGGACACATTATCTCCGGTTCACTGATTATTGTTAGCACAACACCAATAATCTTTCCAGAAGTCAAAGCATTCTCACCCAGCTTGCATTCTGCTATTAGAGTTGTCAGCACTCCATTCAGTCCTATTCAGACCAAAAGCTGAGATGCAGTATAGTGAATCAGATATGTAACCACTTGCCGGTAACTGTGGAAATAAATAGTGTAATGCTGACTAAACAGAAGTCAGTTGCTACTCCTAGTTGCTTAGTGGTTATATTAATAATAGCCCTCAAAAACTGATTAACTAACATGTAATTGCATATCAAGTAGATTTAAGAGCGTAAACTGGTACAATTTGCCCACCACAGGATCAGAAAAAGGTGTCAGTATAAGAAGGGGCACTACTCTAATCTATACCTTTTTCATGCCTTTTGTTAGTGGCTTTTACTATTTTACGCCATTCTAGTTTAGTTTGACTCTCTTACGCCATTTTACTAATTTGTAGCTTTACACAAGCATACGTGACCTTATAAATCACCTCAGAATTTGGCCCTAGGTGTTCACTACCTATACAGATGACTTTTCATAAAGTTTAAGGAAAACAAAAGAACCACAGAGTTTCAGATTCCAGAAGAGAGCACAGTGTGTTTGTCTCTTCTGTAGCATGCTGCCTCTAAACTCAATACAAAATGGCTGTCCCTGCTGACAGTACCCTCCCAGAAATTTGAAGACACAGCAGTGCATAAATGCAAAAGTGTAACAGTTATTTAACTGCACATATAAAGAATTTAATTGTGTTCTAAGTATTCAAATGGCAAATGAGAGGAAGAGGCAGAGCCAAGGACTGGCCATTCTCTGTATCATCATCAAATTCTGCTGATGGGAAAATAGAAAGCAGGGTGTCATCAACATAATATTGGCTGCAGAGTCCATGGCACAACCTCTGCAAGCAATTTCATGTCTGTGTTAAACAGCAGGAACTCTGCCTATGAAGGATCTGGAGAAAGAGGAATAGCAGCCTATCATCAACTCTCTCTGGGTCTTGTTAGAGGGAAATGATTTGGACCACTAACTATGTGGCTGCACCGTCTTCTCCAGCAAATCAAGTAAGTGGGTTAGCAGCACCTTGCGATTTCGTATTTACCCCTGACACTCATAGCCAATAATGTAAGCTCCTGGCGTTCCACTCTGCCAAGCCCGTATCCCTTATTCAGGAGTGTATGTGGCACTTCAACAGCATGCAGTCCTAAAAGGATTCTCCCTGTGCAGGGAATAGGGCAGAGGGGCGCAACAGAGCTGTGCTGCAGCTGGGATCCACAGAAGAAACTCTGGCTCACTCACTTACAGGGGCTGTGGGGAATGCATGGCAGAATGGCATCTCTGCCACCCTTAGAGAAGGTGCAGCATTCACACTCCTCCATGCAAAGGTGGGTTATGGCTCTAATCTCACTCTCCTTGTCTCTTTCCCCTTCCCCCTAGTGCCCACAGAGAAACTGGCAGGGCATAGGACCATATTCCCATCCAGACTAAGGGCCCAAGATGTGGACATTCCTTTCCCTTCCCTTACTTTTCTTTCCTTTCCTTTCCCTTCCTTTCCTTTCCCTTCCCTTACATTTGGGGCCAGCAACAATCTAATACACCACTAAGGATCAGCTCTGCGATTATCCCACAATCTCTGTTGTTTTCATCTCCCTCCTTAATTACTAAGAAGATTTTCTTGAAAAGAATTCAGTTTCTGAAAGCTCCTTTTCTCTTGCTTCCTAATCCCATTTGTGAGATTTCATTTGGTTTTAAACTACCTCACCTCGGTTCCCAGTTTTGTAAACTTCACAAATCGCATAAATGCCCTTTGCTGCACACACAGTTTGTAAGAGATGCTGCTATTGTTATGCAGGTTTTGCACTGTGGAAAAAAAAACAGTTAAAACTATTGCTGCTTCCACTGTTATATTGGAAATCTTTTCTTATTTTTTTCTCTCTTATTCCCTCTGTTTTTCAGAGCTCTTCTATTAACAGGTCACCAAAGCAAAGTAATGAGACCAAGCTGCCTTTAAAAATCATTCTTTGCTGATGGCATCGCCTTTTTTACTTAAACATCAGAGTGCTGGTTGTGCTGACATTACACTAAAAAACAGTCATAAAATTAATGTCCAAGGGGGGAAATAACATGTCCAGGAGAAGATTCAGTTGAATCAATAGACAAAGTCAACCTGACCTCCGAAATAGAGGTACCTGGGAATCTTGTTGAATAGAAGGAGACACATTTAGGCTGTGTACTACATACAGTGTGAAAATCATATATAGCCAACAACAGGTTCAGATCCTTCAATGCATTTGGCTTTAAAACAGATTGTGACTTGACTTGACCCATGCAGGTGAATAAGACACAGTGAGAACTCCTCTTGCAGTCTACTTGGATGTTGGAGCAGGGAACTCAGGACTGAGTGGAGCTACAGGCCAACAGGCTCCCTTTTTGGAGCAGGTGGGTAGTGAATGGACAGAGCCTCGGTGTGACGGGGTCGACTAGGCCCAGAGGCCTCCTGCTGGAGCCCTGAGGGATGCCACATCCCATCCCAGAGAGGAGCAGAAAGGAAGTCCTCCAAGCAGCCTAGAATGGCTGTAGGGAAAGCAATCAATGAGAGGGCCTGAAAGAGCAGCTAATCAGGGGTCAGGAGGGCCAAATAAAAAGGAGCAGCAGAGAGATAGTCAGTCAGTTGTTGCCTGGAGCTGGAAGAGAGAGTTCCAGGTTCCTGGCTGTCTGAAACAGCAATAGGACCACGGACAGCTTGTTAGTATATAGAATATAGATATTCAGGCCTGCCTGTAAAGGCTCATGTTTTGTAAATATATCCTCATCATTTAGCTGGTTATAGGGGTATAAAACAAAGAATCAAAACCACAGGCCTTCTCTCACTGTGACAGTCTGAGGCCTTGTACTTTGGCTCAGATGCAGGAGTGGTGGTCATGAGCTGGGAAGCGTGCAGTCACCTACACACATTCCAACACAACATCTAATACCAGGCTGTTAAGATGGTGATCCAGTCTAACACCTCCGGATAAATAAAAGATCCTAGAATGTTTAAAGGAAACGTGGTTTGATAGCATTCTGTCTGGCAAAATAATTATTTATCAACAGGTCTGGTTGTAAAATCTACACTCCTTATTGTTTTGTCTTTATAGTACCCAATTCTCTATTATTTATTTGAATGATTTCTCTCTGGTTCTTTGTTTGTATCAGCCTGTTGCGTAACTAAATGTGATCAGTTCAGGTGGTGGGATATGATTGGTTAAAGAATTCTGTCACAATATGTTAGGATTGGTTAAAGAATCATCTTGTAATATTGTTAAAGAAATGATTGGTTAAGATACATTATAAAAACTGAGGTAAAACAGGAAGTAGGGGGGAAGATTCATTGGTGTAAAGGACTGGGGAGTCCTAATGGATGCTTGCTTGAGAAGATCCCAATAAACCTGTCGTATTGCCCGCTGCTGGACTCTGGACTTCTGCTTCTGTCAGAGAACTAAGAACTGAAAGAACTTGGGCGGGGGTCCTAAAACAGCTCAGTGCAGGCAGGGACCGAGAGAGCTAAGAAGGAGCTCCTGGCCAGCTGCTGAGACTGAGCAAGGACAGAGCCCAGGGAGGGCTGCACAGTGTCTCAAGGGTACAGCCCCATACCAGGGCCCGGAGAAGGTAAAGACTGTATACCCCAAAAGGGGGCTGTTCAGTTCTATTTACAGACTGTGTGTGACTCAGCCAGAGAGCTGATTCACTGAAGACCCACCAAAGAAACCATTGACCAAGGGGAGGGGTGTGCTTATGAGAGGTGGGTGTCACTCTGTTACCACAAACTGAGAAACTGCAGGCACACACACTCGACCAGCGGGGTGCTCGCGAGAGGTGAGTGCCGACCCCATTACACTTGGTTCCACTTTCTATCACTAGCCAAAGTAGATGAGCCAGCAAGGAGCGATAGTAATCTATAGCGGGACTAGGCCATCAGTAAATGGCTACTCCCTGGGAAACATGTTTTTCTTAGAAAATCCCAAATCATCAAAACCTAAACTATTTGCGAAACAGCATTGGGGGTGAAGAACACCTGACTTGAAAAAGTAGTGGTTAAAAAAAATTAAAGTTGTTGAAGTAGGATATTTCGATATTGCTGAACCACAAAGAGTCCAAATGGCTTTTTGGTTAGAAATTTTAATAAATTTACACTAAAAAAAGAGGGAGGGGGAGTCTGAAATCAAAACAAAATGTTTCAAAATTATCAAAAGGAAATATTTTGATTGACTTGAACCAATTTATCTTATTTTACTTGGATTCTGGGTTTGAGAAAATCTTTAAGGTTTTAGTCAGGATGGAAATTTTTTTTGGTGTGTCAAATTCTTAATGGATGTGAAACCCATTTCCTGCCCAGCCTGGCTCCTGAATTCCAATTCTGGCTCCGACTCTTGCTTTGGCCTTGGATAATACAAACCTGGGATGGGATTTTCAAAGCTCTCGGCGCTGGTCGAACTCTGCTGCCATGGAAGTGAATGGTGACAGACCCCTTACTTCACTGGGAACAGAGTTAGACTAACACTAAGCACATTTTAAAATGTCACTCTTGGGGCTCAATCCTGCTCCGTTTTCCTTTCTTTAAAATGGGGATAATAATTCTTTGCTTTGAGCTAACATCTTATGCTCCTGAGGATCAGTTTAACTGTTCAATTTTTGTAACGTGCTTTGAATATGAAACATTCAATGTGAAATAATTAAATGATATCCCTTATTTAATTAGTGGGATGCTCCTTTATTTATAGATAGACAGCTACGTAAAGACTCCAGACTGGAGACCCAATCCTTCAACACATAGTCATATGTTTAGCCTTTACTAATACAAGTAATTGATTGACTGCAAATAAATTATTATCCTAGTAGTAAATGGCTTCAAGGGAACTACTTGTGTGGAACAGGCCACATCCTTACCCCTCCATTCTTTACTGCCCCTGTAGCCCCGAGGGTTGGGCCCTTGTTTTCATTTCAGACAATCACCCTGTGATTTTGTTGTTAACTAATTAATAAATGTACTTGCATCGTGCTGGGTGCTTTGAATATTTATCCTCTTTGTAACTTTTCTGGATCTTTACTTAGAATCAATCCCTTTCATTCAAGGAAACTAAATTGAACCCATCTTAAGGATGCCAAGAAACCTCTGAATTGCTGAGCAAAAAGCGTAACAGATTCAAGGCCGATGGGATTACTCACCTACTTTTGAAGTTAAGAACATAAGAATGGCCCTACTGAGTGTAACAGAGTATGCTCCATCCCTGTCCTCTGATGCTCCAGAAACCTCTCCTACTCTGTCAGTAGTTGGCAACTTCATGTGACTTCTTTTATATTCCCATCACCAACACCGCCTTGTGAAGCAAAGTATTTACAGTGCAGGGCCAGAAAAGGACAGATCTCAAAACACATTGAACTCGATCAGCCAAGGTCCTACTGGCCCCTCACTTCCTTCATCTCTCTTCTTTTGTTCCCCTCAGTTGATGGCTAATTTGTTCATTAGCCCTGACAGCCTCATCAGCTAATTAACTGCTTATCCCCAATCAGCCTTCTCCAAGGGAATTGATTAGGATCAGAGAGCTGGGTCACCTGTTACTCTCAGCACTCTGTCATACAGGGTCAGGCCAATGGTCCATCTATTCCAATAACTCATCTTCTAACAGTGACCCATGCTGGATACTTCAGAGGTAATGAACAGAACAGGACACTTATCAAATGATCTACCCCCTATTGGCCAGGCCAGGCCAGTCATCAAGTTAGGCTGGTACGTACATACCTTTCTGAGTTGGAGTTCACGTGCCTGATCCTGTAACCCTTATTCATGGGCTAACCCATTGGCTTTATTCAAACTACTGATGTGAGTAAGGTCTGTGAAATTAGGTTCCAATTTTTAAGATGATCTAGGATATCATTCATCCTTATCCACAAAGAAATCCGGAATGACGATACACTTTATTTCTGGAGAAGAGGAACCAAAATAAATAATGCTTTAAACTAAACACAGGAAAATCTTCAATCATTCCACATGATTTGCAGGAACTCTGGAGACTGGCCAAACTGAGCCTTTAAATGCTTGCTTCCTGAATTTTGAAAAATAATAAAAATAAGAATTTCTATTTTCACAACCTTAATAATTTACGTGATGGCGCTCTCTCACAGAGAATCTATCGCTCTAATGAGAAATAATGGAAGAAATCAAAGGCATTGGGTCATCTCTGAGATTATCATCTATAATTCATTATTCACTATTCTCCGCTGAATTTCACATACCGCATCTCTTGCTACAGGGCAAATGACAGTTTAAAATAAAACCTAAACGAAGGTATATCTCTATGTACATTTCAGTAACTTAATCCTTAGTGAATACAATGATTTTAAAAAACAAGTAAGGAAGGCAGCAAGTCCAAATAAATATTCAATAATATTTTTATTATTTTTTGTGATGTTTCCTTTCCCTTCTCTTTTCTTTGCCTATCTTTTTTTTTTTTTTTTCGTATTCTAGTAGCTCCAAATGAGACTGGTGCCCCATGATGCTGAGTGCTGTATGGACACAGTAAGGGACAGTCCCTGCCCCAAAGACCTAAACAGACAAAGGGTGGAAGGGGAAATGTAGCCATAGAAGAGTTTGAAATTGATGTGAGAGGAGAGTGGGAGGAAGTGAAGGGATGTCCTATGATGCCCTCACTAGGAGAGGAATATGGGATCTTTAAAAGCTCTCGTTGGTCTTACTGTGCATCCTTTAAAGTCAATGGTAAAAGTCTCCTTGACTGTAATGGGAGCAGAGTTAGGCTTACACTGACCACATGTGAAAAATCGGACTCTTGGGCTCAGTCCTGCTGTCATTGATTTCAATGTGAGTTTTGTCCTTAGCCTGACGTTAGAAGCCCTTCAAATGGGAATAGTAATACTGTGCTTAAAGCTCACTTAGCTCCCGTGATCTTGAGGATCCACAGTTTAAACTGGAAGAGGAGGTTTGGGAGGCCAGAGAAGACTTAAGCAACATGAGAGAGGAGCAGACATGGACCAACAAGTTCTAAAAGCAGGCGTGAGAGTTCTGTTTCCCTGCAGCTTTTAGGGTATTTCTACACTGCACACTGAGCCCAGGCTCTGACTCAGGTTTGAGCCCAAGCCTCCCTTTTGTCCACACACAGATCAGTCTGATTCAGGTCAGCAAGCATCAGGACCTAGCTCCTAAAACCTTGCTAGTGAGGGTGGATCAGAGCCTAGGTCCTGATGAGGTCTTACTGTCATTTTTCAGTGTGGACACAGCTTAAGCTGCAGACCCAGGTCAGAAGGTCTGTGTAGAGCGGTATGGATGCATTAGCGTGGTTGGGAGACCCAGGTCCAGCAATTTTAAGACCAGATTTACAATGCCGTGCGGAAGCTCAAGCATAAGCTTGGAAACATTGAATCCCCAAGCCTGGGTCCCACAGACTATTAGGATCCTGAGTACCAGTAGATGACGAGATAGAGATAGCAGCAAAAACCACTTCCTTCTGTGAAGAGACAGGAGATTGCGCCCCATCCTATCAGACACAGACGTGACCTTGGTGATCCATATATCAGTGACTTCCAGGCCTAAGGATTGCAACTTATTCTATGTGGGAATGAAACCTGAAACTTCACACACATCCCCAGAATGCTCCCACGGGTAGAAAATTCATCAGTCCACCTGTTAATCAGTACATATCTTCATGCACACATCACCCCACAACCCCATTGTCTGCACTGCCTCTCAGTCAAAAACAAACTGCAGCTTAAGATCTCTCTCCTGCTCTTCAAAGCCCCTCCATAGAATTGGCTCAAGCTGTTTACCAACCATGACCCTGAAGTCTCATGTTCCATTGGGAAAATGAACATAGTAACATTTTACCAATGCCATCAAAGCTTGCTTAGAAGTGATTTTTCAACAGCTTATATATTAATTATTTCCCACTCCTAAAAGCCTACCTAAAGGACTACTCCAAGGAGTCAAAGAACTGCAACATGTACATGCTAAGTTTGAAAGGGTTTTGTTTGTTTTTCTTTTTGCATCTTAGTGCAAGACGTTGGTGACCACGTTTTTAAATGTTGGAGGAAAAGTCTATCTTTTCACTCTTTGATAACTCAAGAATGGCTGACGAGATTTTACTTAAACTGCCACAAAAAATTCCCCTCTTGGCTGAGAACTATGTCGGAAAGGTTCACCCTTAAAGGAGCTAGTTTCGGAAAGTAATGAGTATATGAAAACAGGAAGGGATCATAGTGAAAGTCTCAAAGTCACAACAAAACAATCACTATACTAAAAAGGAATGCGCAATATTAAAGCCAAAGTACACTGCTTTTTACATCAATACAAACTTTTTCTTCCAAGTTTGCTCCATTGTTAAAGTCCTCCTTTAAATCATCCAAGCAGGGCATTTACTAAAAAAGGCTTGCAGCTAAACACACAGCAAAGAAACATCATTAACTACAACATATGGTATGTGTCCAGCACCGGGATACTTTAGCAGTATAAAAAGCCGACAGCCCTGAAATCAGGTTTGAAATATATTTTGAGACCAAAACACATATTGATTAAAAGTGATGCTGTACCTTTAAATTTCAAACAAGGAGAAGGGATTGGGCATCCTTCACGCATCATTGATTTTCGCAACAATCATTCTTCAGGAAAAAAACAAACACACTATTTCACCAAAGGTACAACTCTGGAAAAAATAATGAGAATAACGTTCCATTGGCACATTTAGAACTGTAAAGGGACAAATATATGAAGCATTAAATAAAGGAAGTAGAGTCTAACAATTATAGCGAGACTGTGGGGTTACGTCTATACTGAAATTAAAAATCCATAGCTGGCCTGTGCCAGCTGTCTCTGGCTTGTGGGACTAGGGCTAAGGGGCTGTTTAATTACTATGTAGACGTTTGGGCTCAGGCTGGAGCCTGGGCCGTAGGACCTGTGAGGTAGGAGTGTCCCAGAGCTCAGGCTGCAGCCCTAGCCCAAACTTCCACACCGCAGTTAAACAACCCCTTAGTTCAAGCTGCAGTCAGCTGGCCCAGGCCAGCTGCAGGTGTCTAACTGCTGAGTAGCTATAACCTGGTGGTCAGGATACCTAGGTTCCATTCCCAGCTTTGCTGTATGATCTTAGGCACATCACATTGTTTTATTGCAGGGATGACGCAGCTCAGAAGGTAGCCATGGATAAACTGATGTATGCGATGGCAGGGGCTATGCCCACCATGAGACCGGTGTTAATTTTACTTTCCATTTCCAGTGTATATGTTCATAACATAGAATCATAGAAATGTAGGGCTGAAAGGGTTCTCGAGAAGTCAAATCCATCCCCCTGCACTGAGGCAGGACCAAGCAAACCTAAACCATCCCTCATGGGTGTTTGTCCAACTTGTTCTTAAAACCTCCAGTTATGGGGATTTCACAACCTCCCTTGGGAGTCTATTCCAGATCCTAACTACCCTTTGAGTTCAAAAGTTTTCCCTAATATGTAATCTAAATCTCCCTTGCTTCAGATTAAGCCCACTACTTCTTGTCCTACCATGTGTGGACAATGTGGTAACACCTTTAATTTTATAGCCTTCACAGCGGGAGAGCTGCTGCAATGTTGTTTTCTACTCGATTTCACATACATAGCGCGTTGACAGATTCTAATGCTAATTAAAAGGCACTTTTGTGAATAGTTACAGTGCAAGGCTGCATTGAGTACAAATTGTATGAAGGCTTTTTAATTTCTCCTTAAATATCAGTGATTACAGAATTGCCAGGCCTTCAGACTGCACTAAATATTAGTGAAGTTTTAATATTTTACATGGTGTCTCTGGTTTCAGTGCGATCTGCTTTTTCATCTCCTGAAAGTCTGCCTGTCTATCCGAGGTAGCCCACTCTTTTCCCAGGTTTTTGAAATATGGCCTTTCTTGGTTTCGTGCTAGCCAGTGTATGTTAGTCAACACAATGGTTAATCATCCTCACTTTTAAAAATGTGTGCCTGATTTCTAATTTGCATTTGTCTGGCTTCAGCTTCCAGCCATTGGTTCTTGTTATATTTTTCTGATCGGCTCAGTCATGACACATCCTACATGCCCACCCAGGAGAGGAGTGGGTCCCTCATTCCCATGTGCAGTCCACCCGGGTTACAGGTCACAATGTGGGGACTGCCATGGTGTTACTCTCCACCCCACATTATTGAACCAGGAATCAGTTAGTCACAGTTTACCTTCACACTGGACCCAGGAGGAAGCAAGGGACAAATTGTGACTCTGGGTCACATTTCAGTCTCTTCTTAGCACATTGGGCAGTGCCAGGATGCTTTGTCCTTACACAGGGCAGATTGCAGGATACTGACCTAACCCAATGCTTATAATAGGGACTATTACTAGGACCAGTAATCGCTTACCTACAAGCAAAAAATGAAGGGAAATTTTTAACTGCATCAACTTTATTTAATTATTCTTATTTATTTGTTAAGTTGATCCATGTGCTTAGCAATGGAGAAGTCAAAGACATAAACTGTCCAAGAAATTTAAAAATCTAGAAGACAGACACCTAGAAGGACAAGTTGCCCTGGGAAGAAAGAGTTACCTTTGATATAGATCTATGGCCAAGATGTTCAGAGAGGGCTGGTGATAATGGGTGCCTTACTTAATGGCATGCCAAACTGAAATACTTTTAGTCAGCTTGATTTTGGGGGTGGGGAAAGGTGCCTGATTTTCAAGATATGAAAATTGTGGCCCTATTTATTTACCTCTTGATCAAAGCATGACCTGCATAACATACATAATCAACTGCAATTAACAAAGCCTGCTTGCATTTCCAGTACTGAGTATTGAATATTCACAGCAAAATATGCATTCTAGCCATAATGAAAAGAACCATCAAAAAATCAACAAATAAATTCATACAAAAACCAGATTTGTTTACAAAGTATGATCTGACATTTGGCAAGCAGGAAAAAAATGCTAAATTTGGCAAATAAAGAATTTGCAGTGAGTTATTTACTCAGACTTCCCTCAAATCTTAAATATTTTGATTTAATTCTCTGTATTAAGGACAGACAACTGACTTTATCAGGATGATGTACTGCAGCAAACTATCCAGGAGCTACTTTAGCAGTCCGGGAGCTGCTAAACATAGGTACCTGACAGCTCGCCATCAGTTGCATAATAAGCTGCCTTTCTCCCAGATAAATCATTTGTATTATATTTAAACCAGAGTTTGTCAACAAGATCAGGACCTGTCCTTAACTCTTATCACATGGCAATTGATGAGATGGGCAAACTCCGAGCAAGATTCTCTCTTCCCCAGCGTAACCCCCTAGAGGAGTAAGGAAGCAAAACTCATCCCATTATTCTTACACATGACCTCTGTGTGAATGGGGAGGGTAGGATCCATAGAGGCAGGTGAGCAGGGTTAGAGCCACTGCTTGCCCCACCCCTTGCTTCAGTCCAAAGAGGTGAGCTATTGCCAAGGGGGAAGTAATCTGCTTCCAGAATAGACCAGTTGCAGCTTGCTTTTCCACATGGCACAAGGTAGTAAGGGGCACCAGAGAGAGACTGTGATTCCGAGAATCCCAGTTCTTTTCCTGGGCTGCTTCTGGTATGGTTCACCTATGCATTGTCTGTTGCTATGGGTTTGAGGAGAGCTCCCAACCTAGCCCTCAGGGAGAAATAAAAATAAGAACAAAGCAACACCTTGACCTAAAGCCAATCAAAATTTTTCACCTGCAAAATGTTCCCTTTAGAAAATGCAGTTTAATTGAAATCAAGCTTTTCTGCAGGAAAGTGCAAGAGCATTTTTTTGGTTTTCCAATCAGGACAATCAACCAACATTTAGAAATGAGCCAACGTTCTTAGTTTCAAAATGTCAAATGAAACAACATCAATTTCCATGAGCTGAGCATGTGACTCAATTTATCGAGAGTGCCTATTACATCAGAAAATGGAACCAGTCCAGCTGACGACTTCGGATTCCTGACATCCCCATTTGCAAACCGTTCTCTTGCCACTTGATATTTTTACTCGCACTTTCACCATAATGAAGTAATGAACAATTCCAATTTTCTCCTGATCTATACACCTGGTCTTTGCACATACAGCCCACTGCATTGGAGATTATTAAACCCTTCTTCACCCTGTCTGGCTAACTGTGATTATCTTTCTGCTGGAAGCAGTCATCGGTTCTGATTAGATAGTTTGAGGAGAACCTTTTCATGGTCATTTGTCCCATGCCATTGTTATATGGGTTGCAAAAGGTATTCCATGACCCAGAAACACCAGGTAAACAAAAGCTCTCTTCATGCCAAATGTGCTCTCTTCATGCTAAAAGTCTGGTCCCAGTCAGTTTCTTCAAGCATCATTGCCCTCTTGTCTCTTCTTGTTCCAAGCATTACAGTTGAAATCAATACTGCTTCAGATTTCGGTATCGTTTTAAAGATACTAATGAGAAAGTTCCCTTTTATATCAGACAAGTTTCACTTTGCAAGGGACTGACTAGTGTGTATGTTTCACAGGACTCTTTGCTGGATGGAATCAGAATTCCTCATTCATCTCTAAATGGCATTAAATATGATGATTTAGGCTGCAATTTTTAAATTGCACCCAAGGGAACGAGGCACGTATTTCTCATTGACTTCCAATGGAAATTGTGTGTCTAATATCCTCAGGTATATTGAAAATACCAGCCTCAAATGACAGTATTAACTGACCATGAGCCTAATCCTGCAGTTTTATTAGCTCTTATGCAGTCCTCACTCAGCCAATATTCCCATTGACTTTGGGAATCCAGCATTATTTACCACAATAGGTGCTGGACTCTCTTGTGCCTGTCCACATCGGCAAGAGAAACCTTTCCTCTATCAGTGGGTGGGAGAGCTGTGTTTGATCAATGTAGTTAAGCATCAATAGGGCTGGATCCTATGAGGTTCTGAGCTCTTCCTGGAAGATACTGTGCACTCTTGACTTCTATTGACTTCACTGAGAGTGGAGGATGCCCAGTACTTCTAAGGAGGTGCTCAGCACTTCATAGATCTTCAGTTTAGTCACAGTCTGGGAGGGAGAACTATAGAGAAGATCTCTGTGGGAAAGGAGATGGGGAAATATGAGGGGATTGGAAGATCTCCAGGTGGAAAATAATTGAGGGGAAATGAAATAGCTCAGGAAATCGAAGGAAGAAACAACATCAGGTTGAGCTCTGGGACTATCCTACCTTGCAGGATCCTAGAACTGGGCTCCAGTCTAAGCCAAAGGTCTACACCACAATTAAAGAGTCCCTCAGCACAAACCCCGTGAGCCTGAGTCAGCTGGCACCGGCCAGCAGTGGGGTTTGAATTGCAGTGTAGCCATACTTACAACGCCTAACACAATAGGGCCTCAGTCTTTGCGGGGACCCCCAAGCACTATTGGAATATAAATAATAATTATTTATTCTGGGACATAAAGTTAGATTTCAGTCCGCACCAAGTCTACCTGACTTGGATGCATACATCCAACCAGAAAAACACAGAATCCAAAGATGAAAATATGTCCTATCAGGTCATCTAGTCCAGCTCCCTGACAGTACAAGATTCCTCAACACCTTTTGTGTTGTGTTGGTCAGTCTAGTTTTAAGATTCCTAAGTGATGGGAGATAATCACTTTCCTTGAGAAACTGTGCATCAGAAGATTTCCACCAGATATATTCTCTTGCATTTATTCAAAGTGAATTTCATTTTGTTATTTTTTGCTCATGTTTCTAGTTTATTACAATTGCTATTCATTATTTATTCCTCTCCACAGAAGCGCAGGTGGCACTTTACAGTCAAATAAAATCAGAGGCTTAGCACCAAAAAATACACAATCTTATGGCCAGATCCTCACCTGTAAATTGAGACAGCCCCATAAACTTCAGTGGACTTACACCAGCTGATCATCTGGACCTGTGTTTCTTTGCATTATATTCACTTCTCATTGATGTTGTTTAGTACTCCTACTGGTTTATCATCATCTGCAAATGTAAGATATTTATTCCTTATTCCAGATTGTTAATGAAGATGTTAAATGTGACTGCAACCAACATCAATCAATCTTCAAGGTATCTCACTAGAGGGACGTTCCATCATTTTGATGCCTTAGCGTTTACAATTACCCATTCAGTGAGGTCTTTGACTGAAATTCATGGAGGACTTTAGAGCTGCTCCATACTTTTGTGAGGCCTCTGCCCAGCAGTGGATTTCACTTTTTTAGCTAATTTTCAGTCCATCTGAGTTTCTCTGTCAGAGCTGATTTTAATTGTTTTTTAATGATGGTAGTTAAGTGGTCATCAAAGGGTTACTCAGAATACGATGTACTGGCACATTACTTCCTGTTTAGTCAGTGGGAGTTTTCCCCCACTCTGTTGTGGTGCAATAAAATAAAGCAAGTTCCCAGCCTGCGGTCATATGAGTTGACTTATTTTTACTACACTGAGCAGTCCCTTTACAAAAATGATGAGTCCCTGAAATGCGGTATCAAATCCTTTACTAGATCCATACCTGACATGCAACTCTTTTTGTCAGCCACTGGTTCTGTAGCATTGGAGTTGAATGCATCAAGCAAATCCAGTGGGTTAATGTTCATCATGTAAGTTACTCATTGAGTTTCACACAAAAATTTCAAATACAGGGTTTGTGAATGAATTTTCATTATTCTCCCAGCTCAAAAGGTAACCAAGAACAGAATTTGGCCCTAACCAGTTTTAGATGTGAATTCGGCTATCGTTTCTGTTTTCCATGCACAGTATTAAGGCTTTGAGTAAACCACACAAACACAGCTAGATTTTTTTTTAAAAGTGTTCACTGAAAATATACAAACACACAAGGCTTTCTTATATATACACATGGGTAGGCTGCTAGGTGCTGGTAGTTTCTGGTGATAGAGGCCCACTAGAACCCTCCAAACTGTTCAAAGGGATATTGCTCTATTCTTATACATAACATTGACCCTTTACCTTACTCATCTTTAGGGAGAAATTTACCTTATTGCTATTACAAAAATCTATCCACTTAAGATCCACTTAAATTCTACTTTGAGTGTGTAAACAGGATTTATGATGAGTCTTTGTGCCACCCTTTTGAGCTGTGGTGAGTGGGGGAATGTCACTTTTTCAATAGGTAACTTTTGGACCTGGTCCAGTTAAGTCTATGTTATTTAGTTTCTCTTAAGCATTGCTTTGAAGTTTTTGGTCTCATCTCAACAGTCTACCATAGAAGGCACATATCCTTCATCCTTGTGCTTCATGGTCTGGGCTTATTCAGAGGTAAGGATTGCTTTCTTCTTTGTTTCCACCACATTTGGTAATTCTGGCGTATGAGTTTTTGGAAATCATTGGCTAGCTAACCCCTGTCCTCTCAGAGATATTTTATAATCACTTCCAGCCACAGACCTGCTTTGTTTATAACCATATTTCACCACACAGCCCACATAATAATGATTACCAGCCTCTTTCCAGGAGTACGGTTTAGACAAGCTGTGGGTGGCCCAGCCTGCCTTTAAGTCCTGTTATTTTTTCCATTAAAAACAGGGGTAGCAGTTTGTCTCCAAAACTCACAATACCTTTCAATATAAGTTTACACTGCCAGGTCTATCATCACTCTTCCTAGTAGCCTTTTGCATTGGAAGCATAACTTCTCCTGTGCCAAGAATGCAGATGTAAGTAACTCTGCTACTGCTTTCTTGTACGGTCTCTGTATCATCTTCACAGACAATTCTTCAAGTTCACTGAGAGCATCTCCTGTCGACATAGCTTAGTGAAGACAGCCCGGTTACTCGATGCAAGGTACGTCGACTTCAGTTATGTTACTTATGTAACATGACTTGCGTAATTTGCATCGATGGAGCTACACAATGTAGACAAGGCCGGAGACAGATAAACTTAGGGAAAGAGATTGTAAGTGCTTTGCCCAAGGTCACACAGCAGAGACAAGGACAGAGCCCTGGAATCTCAACTTTCCATCCCGTTCTTCAGATGAAGATGACATTATCTCCCAAACCTGTTCCAATTGATGGTGGATGAATTTCAACCCTCATAGGCCCAATGCATGGCCTGTTAAGTCCTATTTTGAGGAAGCGTATAGCCCTTGTAGTGGCCCATCACACAAGGGTGAATTTCACCCATTATTTTGTACCATTGTGGGCAAGATAACTGGGAAAAAATGGTAACAGGATTCTAATGGTCTTAGATTTTGAATATCATGCTTAGAATAGCCTTATGTGCTGTTTCTTCAGGATAATGTATGAAAACCAACATTTAGGCTGCAATTTTCAGAGGACCCTAAGACTGTTTGGCATTCAAATGTCTTTTAAGTTGGGCACCTAAATTCCTTAGGCTCCTCTGAAAATCTTAGCCTTGAATATCATCCTCTTTTTCTTGTCCTCCCCCCTCCCGACCCACCCACCCACCAGGCACAGACTTATGAGTGTCTTCACTTGGCTTTTGAGTTTATCCAGGCTTGGAAAATACTTTAACACATCCTCCCCCACTTTCAGTGTGGATCCAGGGCAATTTTCCCTACATGATTCATGTATTATAGGTTTCCATTTGAGGTACCTCATTTGTATATATAACACTACCAAAGCACGCAACACATCTCCCTCTAGTGTCTCAGCCACTGGGGATAACAACTGTTACCAATGCCCTGAGGTGCTCCTTTATCTAGAGGAAGGGGTCTGTGGAATGGTGTGGAAGGTCCCAGGTTTAAATATTAGTGATAACCTATGGCAAGGGCTCATTACACATCACCCACCTACTTCCCCAAACACCATGTTGACACATCCTATTTAGGTGGCTGCCACAATGGAATAGCTACCAGCAATGTCAGGAAGAGCTCTTTAAGACTGATGTACTAAAATGTGTCATACTTGCCCAGACAGGAAAATTAATGTGGACTGACTGAGGTCTCCCGCACAGACTCTTAAAACTGACATTACTTTGTATTCTGATTCTAATTCTTTGATCTAGTCAGACTCATTTTCTTTCCGCCAGGTAAGCAATAACATCTGTCTATCAGTTGCAAAGAAATTATGCACTTGTTTTCAGGTAACATGTTTATTAGCTCAGTGTATCGTTTTAATATGACAAGCGTGTTATAGCTTCAAGTATTATAATGAATTGCATGAAGCCGACTATTAGTTTTAAAACACTTTTTTACTGAGCTTTTGCTTCAGTCATTGGCAAGTCAATATGGAAAGAAATGTAGCAAGGAAATTAATGTCCTGTACATTGTATTAGTCTCTTTCATTAATGTCGGAAATTAATTGGGACATGCACAAACGTAACTCAAAACAGTGCTATTTCATGCATACCGTTAGGAAATAATGGGATACAATGAAATCTATCACAATGCCTTCAGGTGACTGTGTTAGATAACTGTACAGGCAGGAAGAGAGACTGTAATAGGATATTCCCACATAAGAACAAGTGGAAGTTCTAGGGGGAAGTGCAGCAGAACTACTCCACTGATCTTAGGTATTAGGCCCTATTACTGTTGTATCTGAAAAACTCACAATCTTTGTGCTTATCCTCCTAACACCCCTGTGAGGTAGGAAAGTGATAACCCCATTTTACAGATGAGGAACTGAGGCACAGAGAGACCACATGTGTTGCCCAAAGGTAGAGCAGGGACTGAAGTCCTGCTCCCAAGTCCCAGGCTAGTGTCTATTTACTTGACTACTCTTCCTCTCTTACACTATGGGTAATAAGATTCCATCCCTTGTGATGCTGTAATCTGCCCAAAGTCACCTGGCTTCTAAACAGCACAAGGGGTCATTTTTCTGCCACACAGGTCCCATTGTGCTCCATGTCACTGGTGTAACTGTGTAGTAATTCTAGGGAGCTGAAAGAATGTATTCCAGAATTCAACTGCTACAAAATGAGAGCAGAATTTGGTATGGAACTGGGGAAATGAAGAGCATGCAACAACAACACATAACTAGAAATAAGCAAGCAAATAGGGTTTTGAGTGAAAGGACAGCTTTTATTTTAATCAATTCAGTTCATCCATACCCATCTTTGACCCTTCCCACTTGCCCCATCCACTCTTCTCATTATCATCTTTTTACTCTGTTATTAACCACTCCCTCTCTTACTCTGTATCTTATAGTCTTGCTTGCCTCCCAGAACTCTACCCCACTGAGTTTGGACAAATCCCATGTGGCCTGACTAGCTTGTCATTTCATTTTCATTTCAGTTTGATTTTTAAGTCTAAAATGGAACTAACAATCTAATGAGTTCAGAGCTGAGTGATTGCAAAACCCCATGGAAGTACCTAGGTTTGGGGAGTTAATTGTCCAGAAGGTCTCTAGCATTAATCAGCACCATCCTAGGATCTGAAGTGTTTTATTGCTAAATTAGAGATGGTAAAACCCAAATACTGTAAAGCTCTACATTATTTTGGGGGTGGGGGGAATAACATTTCCTTGGCTAGGACCAAATAATTAGTGGCCTAAAAAAAAATGTGGGAAAAATTCAAGAGAAAGAGGTAAAAAGCAAAAGCTTAAAAACTACAATCTGAAAGATCTTTGGGATTTTGGGTTGAAAAATTAGTAATGTTCAATTTTTTTTCACAAAAAATGTTGAAAAATAAGATCATGAAACGTAGTTACAGTTTTTGACCAGCTCTATTGAGCAAGGCCCTCATCCACAAGGGATTTAAGTATTGCAATGCTGAGTGTCCAGGCAATGCTCCATTAGGCACCTAGAAAAAAAATCACAGAACAACACTGTGAGCCAGAAAGCATGAGTTAGGTGCCTAGACTCCCTATACAATGACTAGGGAGAGATAGGCACCTTCAAATTAGATCTACAAAAACCAGCATGCTAGGTGGGGAGCCATCTCAGCTAGCCAATAGGACACGTCGCTGAGAGGGGTGTGTCCTAAACCCTGCCCCACTCTCAGAGATGGGTGCCTAAACCAGAGGTTGCAGGGAAACAATTATCTCTGCTTAGTGAGCCATGAACAGGAACCCACTGCCTGAAGTCAGGCAGCTTCAGTTTGGTCTACACTAGAAATTTAGGCCGTCATAACTCTGTCGCTCAGGGCTGTGAAAAGCCACCCCTCTGAGCGGCATAGTTGAACCGACTGAAGTCCCTGTGTAGGCCAACAGAAGGATTCTAGCCACTGCCTTTCAAGGAGCTGGATAACCTACACAGATGGGAGAACGTCTCCTGTTGGCGTAGGTAGGGTCTACACTGAGGCACTACAGTCTCTCAGTTGCGCCACTGTAGCTTTCCAAGTGTTTTAAAAGGCATATTGAGGACAAAATCATGTTGGACATTTTCTTTCATTTGCAGTGTCAAGTAGTAAGAAGCCAAAGCTGGAATATTTCTATGTCAGCTACTGTGTCTTATCTGCAATTAGAACCAATACCGCCCTTTATGTTTCTCCAGTCATTAACAACTAGAGATACAGTAGCACGGGATCTCAGCTAACAGGGCTACATGACTGACAGTGGAGCAGGTGGGCCAGCTCCTAAAATGTCGTAAATCAGCATAGCTCCATTAAGGTCTTTCTGATATGGCCCTTTTTACGGTCGTGTAATATTTATTGAAGGTTATGCTCACAACTTCCATGTGAAGAAGGGAAGCTTTCACCCCCATGCTACAAAAGAGGAAATTGAGGCACAGGGCAGATTAAATGACTTACCCTCAGGAAACTGGTTGTTGAGTCAAAAGTCATCCCTCGTCAGTCCCAGTCCAGTGCTCCACCATTAGACCATCCACCCTGAGGATTTCACACCAGCTGGGCATCCAGCTTTGTATTCTTTTGTCTTCTTCTCTCCTCCCAACACCAGCTGTGAGCCCTTCAAGTATGTCAGAAAGAAAAGCAGGTCCCATGCTGGACTAACCCAATCTGGAATTTATCAGGAGGAGTCAGCATCTCATCCTGCACCCTAATTTACTTTTACTTTTATTCATTGTAAAATTACTCACCATCGCATGACAGATATTTGGAGTTCATGCACAATGCACTTTACTTCACAAGATAAATAGCGCAGCACTAATTTTAAAGTTTTCTAAATCTGTTCCATAGGAAGCTAGGAACTTGTGAAAGGGAAATATCAAGGTGAGATTTGACTGGCCGTGTCTAATTTATTTTAAAATGACAGTCTGATCCAATGTTACATCTGGGTATTTTTTGTGTTATATAAAAATAGTGGACAAATTCCTCCATTTCAGCCACTTATTATACCTTTCTCATAGGCATTAAAAACTGAATTGAACTTTTGCCTGGACATAGAATAATAAATTTTAAACTGCCAGCAGGAGTGGAGGAGGCCTTGATAATTTGGCTCATAATTTGCAGTATTTCATCTTTTCCTTCCTACACCTTTTTTAGCTCTTAAATACCTGTGGTATTCTTGTGCCTCCGAACTTTGCTCTGCTCCAGGACTGACTTTCTTGCACAAGGATAAGACAGCGGAAACCAGAATCAGAGCAATTCACAACAATCTAAATGAAAGCTGAGGCTCAGGTATGTCAAAAGGGAAAGACTAACACTTTGAACTACTATTCAATCCAATGCGTTCTTTTTGTTCCAGGTAATAAGGGACATTATAACCAAGGATCAGGAGCCTTTCCATGGAGTTAAACTCCTTAGGCTTCCACCCTGTTCCCACTGAATCTGACAGCCAGATTGCCATACAAATAACAGAACCCATTCCAGGAAAACATCTAGTCATGGCCATAACTTTAAGTGGATGAGTTGTCCCATTGATGTCGGTGAGACCCTGAATGAGGCAGGGGTGTTGGGGGGGGAAGGTAGTATGTGGTCATACAACTAAAGACCATGTCACAATATATGGGCACAAGTGGGCAGAGTAAAGGTTGTTCAGCCAGCCTCCACCTCCACATTTCATTAGGCCCGTGTGCATTGCTAGGCAGCATTAACTTTATTTTTATGTGAGTGAGCACTAAATTCTAAAACATTCTGGGATACAGCCCTGGTGAGAAATCTTATGCTAAATAAAGTTTATTTATTGAATTCATCAGAGAAATACCCAGGGAGACAAAATGCCTCAAACATGCAGTCTGCCTGCTTCAAATCCCATTGAAGATAACAGAGACCTATCCACTGACCAAAAAAAGCTTTAGATCAGATCCTAAAGGGGAAGGTCACCATGGACGGGGCCATGCATAATTGAATGGCCCCAGCATGCTGCTAGGAAGCAGATTAGAACTCAGAGCCACATACACTGGGGAGATGTTGTCATGGGGTTTACTACTCACTGCTGTGGCGCTTCCTTCTGGCTGTGTCTGGGGATTAACTTCATTCAGGTCTGATGCCCCGTTCCTCACACCATGGTCCTTCTCTTTCTCTCTGTGTAACTCGGGATGCTCTCTCTTCGTGGCGTGGCCTTCCAGCCAGGTCACTCTGTGTTTTTCCCTTCTGGGGTGGGGGGTGTATCAAAGTCCCACAGGATGAACCATCCCAAGCAGTCTGCAAATCCACTGCCCTGACCGTGCCACTACCTCAGTGGCTGGTAGGGAAACCTAGGCCCACCCGCTAGTCTAGGTTCTAATCAGATGACATCTGCACCATCTTAAATCTTTGCTGCTGTTTCCCTGAACCTTTTCCTACACCCTTTCCCTTAGCTTTCCTTCCTTCCCTCTCTAATGACCTGAGAATGGCTGCAGGCTCCCTCACTGCAGCCCCTTTCTGCTTCCAGATAACTGGTTTTGTACTAGCCCCACCTGTTCCTTCTCAGAAGGGCTCTATCATCATTCAGGAGATCACTTAGGCCACCTAAGTCCCCTCTGCTATGGCCTCATCAGTTAATTGGCCCCTTCTCAACCTCATTAACCCCCTCTAGGATAATGGTGTTCACCCCACACATCACAGATGTACCCAGTGCTAGCATTACACCTCGTCCAACATACGGCCCTCTGCGTGCTGGGGCAGCTGCACGGGCCAGATTACTGGGAAATAGAAACAAGGCTCATCCCATTCTTTGAACCCTTCCTGCATTCATGTGCAGGAGGGAACCCAGCAACCCCATAAAGACTGTTCTGTTCTTCATGCTGCTACCCATCTTATCTGTAGCTGACCCGGGACAATAAGACGGTGCTTTAAACCTCTTTACTCCTTTTCACGAGTGCCCCGTACATGCCACAATCTGACCCTATGAGTAGAGTTTACTAGAAGGATTGTCAGAGTTCAAAAAATGTGCATTAAAAAGATAATGTCATGTCATCTTCAAATTTTCCTCTCCCACACCGCCACTCATTCCCTCCCCCCATTAGCTACCCTCCATTATTAGTGTCTCATATAGTTTCTGCCTCTTGATCAGAGCAGCTTTGACTGTCACAACAGTCTTTTCTGCTGTCATTTCACAATGAGGGTCATCACCATAATTACATTTGGGTACAGAGAGGGGAAGAAAAAAGCCTCTCTAAATTAAAGAAGTGCAAAGCTAACTGGAAAGAGATGAAAGGCTCTCTCAGGCTTGTGGATAAATGGAATCATGTAGGAAGCAGCAGGAAACTTAAAAAAACCTGAAATTGTCTGTTGTATGAGCTGTTTTCTTTTCTAGGTGTGCATGGAAGGTTATGTGACATGGGATACAAAACACAGTCCTCTGTTGTGAGCATCCTCTCTAACACTAAATTATTTCATGGGCTATATGTAATGTAAGGGGGTTATGGATTTGTCCAGCAGTGGCACAGTGGAGTCATGCCCTATAATTGCACCCCCTACGCGCTATTGCAAAAGAAATAATGATGACAATAGTAAAGGCCAGAAATGTCTAATTCAGACATCACAACCCTTCACCTCCATAACTGCCACTTACATATCAGCAGTTTCTTCTACCATTTTACCAAAATGGAAAGGGACTTGATGTGATGAGGGATTTGCAGTAGGAATTTGTATATTACAGAGCATCAAGCCATTGGACCATCAAGCTTGGTATCCTTCCTCTGGCTGGGGACGATACCTGACAAATGGATTTTCAGAAATGAAATGCTCACTATACCCAGTTATTTGAAGAAGGATGGTATGTTACTGGTTAATAATAATAATTTCAAATATACTTGCCCTTCATGTCAAAAGTGGCTTCTTGCTTTCTTGTATTACAGGATGAGGAAAGTTGAGGTCTATGACACATTCTTCACACTTTGTAGATGAAGCAAGACGGAGTGTTTTGGACTCCATGGGATGAAAAGTTTCCATGGACACTAAAAAACTAGTTCTTCTAAGTAATACAATGGACACATAGAAAAGTCTTTGGAGAAACCGACATAACAAAAGATATATAGGGACAGGAATATATAATAAATCCTACTCTAAATCCAACTCTAAATAAAAACAACTCTTTGAGTTACATTCAAAGGTGAGTTATGTGGGACCCAGCTGTGCCTTTTCTTCATATTGTCTGTTGGGTAAGAAGGAGAAGACAGCAGCTGCTGAAACCACAACAGCAAAAGACAATTTACCATTCAGTAGTTGCACAGAGAGAGAGTCTACAGTGAAGGAGCTGTACTCAAAGTCTTAACTAAAGTGGATCAATATTTGAAATGTTGCCCATCACCGTTTCAGGATAACGACCCCGGTATTCCCCCTGCACAGTCCACAACTGAAGAGCCCCGTCAGGTCTCAGGTATCACCTATCTCTGGACAGGGATTCTTGTCCAACTCCCCTCAGATGAAGGGTTATAAAGCTGCACGCCCCCCTGTCATACACTGCAGTATCCCCACCAAGCCAGTCTACCAAAGGCCACTGCCTGGGCTGTGTTTTCTCTCTGAGAACAAGAGCAATGTTTTTACCAGTGACCACACAGCCCTCTCTCAGCAGAGCACCTTTATTTTAAGGGCAACAAAGCATACAGAAAAAACACGTCATAAATAATAATCATAAAAATTCCTATACGCGCCATCTTCCACATGGGAATCTGGTAGGCCAATATCCCTTCCAACCCTTCAGGAAGGGGTGGGGCCTTTCCTCAGATAGAAAGTCCTGCCTGGTTGCTGAAACAAAAGGAAGACAATGAGTCTGTCCAAGCTCATACATCAAACAACCTCCTTTTTGATTGGTTGCTTCCTAACCTTGGAAAACCAGCCAGAACCAATGGGTGGAGTTTCTCTGGAGTTGTTTATAATTCCAGGAGTAACACCCCTTAGTGTTTTCGCTTTCAACAGGAGCCGTGGTAACCCTGTCCCATGGAGCAGAGCACAATCATACAGAAACCATTCATAAATTTAAGGCAATGGCCCACAAAACAGTGTGTGGGGTTTGTAGCGTGCCGAGTGGCCGGGTCCTCCGGGCCCTCCTGGTTCCCCCTTGAAAAAGGACCCACAGCTCTCTGTGTTGCAGTCACCTATGCTCATTTCTTTACAGTACACACAGTCAGCTCTCCAGTCCCTGCCCCAGGCACTCTAGGGGCTCGGAGATGCATAGTTGCTCGCCCCTTCTGGCCAGCAGGCAGACTGACTTGCAGTCCTCCCTGCCCTGCTTGGCCACGTCTCTTCCTCCTGGTTTCCTGAGCTCGCCTATATACCCTCCCTGGCAAGGTAGCCAGCTGTTCCCCCTTTGCCTCATTAGTAAGGGCTCTGGCTTAGCCTAATCAGTGTGGACCGCTGTTGCCTGCTCCCTTTTTAGCTCTTGGCTCCGCTGACCTGCATGGCCTCAGCCCAGCCCATGGGGTTAGGCACGACAGAGGCAGCTGAGGGGTTTACCACACTCGACTCTGTCACAGGTTGCAATATCTGTCACATTGCCCCATCTCCTCTGTCCCCAAAGTGCAAGCTTTTCACAAAACATTGTTGACCAAGTCTAGCTTTAATTATAGTAAGGCATAAACCAAGTACCAAATAGAGGATAGGAAAGAGCATGCAAGGACTAAAACGGTCAATGTTTGTCATAAAAAAGTGCACCTTTTTAATCACCATCTCCAATATACACTAACCTGCAGCCTGATCCTGCAAACACTTTCTACTCATCTCAGTGTAGAGGCTGCTCAACCATTAGGAAAGTGGTGGATAATATGACAGAAAATATCATAATGCCACTATATAAATCCATGGTTCGACCACACCTTGAATAATGCACGCAGTTCTGGTTGCCCCATCGCAAAAAAAGATATATTAGTATGCAAAAAGGCACAAAGAAGGACAACACAAATGATTTGGGATATGGAACAGATTCTGTATGAGAAGAGATTAAAAAGACTGGGACTGTTCAAGCTGGAAAAGAGACCGCTAAGGGTAGATATGATAGAAGTCTATGAAATCATGACTGGTGTGGAGAAAGTGAATAAGGAAGTGTTAATAGGCAGCAGGTTTAAAACAAACAAAATGAAGTATTTCTTCACATAATGCACAGTCAACCTGTGGAACTCATTGCCAGGGGACGTTTTGAAAGTATAAGTAAGTTCAAAAAATGATTAGATAAGTTCATGGAGGGTAGAGCCAGCAATGGCTATTAGCCAAGATAGTCAGGGATGCAACCACATGCTCTGGCTGTCCCCAGACTTTTGATTTCCAGAAGATGGCACTGGATGAAATGGGATGGATCACTGAATGATTGCCCTGTTCTGTTTATTCACTCTGAAGCATCTGGCATCAGCCACTGTTGGAAGACAGGATACTGGGCTAGATGGACCATTGCCTGACTCAGTGTGGCTAGTCTTATGTTGCTGTCAGAGGCAGTCCCACCAATTTCACAGCGGCAAGGACTACACTCAGTTGTGTTTGTGGATCAAGCCCCATTTTTTAAACATGAGAGTAAACTTGTACACATTTAACATGGTTTTCCTTAGAATAATGGTAGGTTGTGAACTTCATGAAGGCTTATTTTGTCTGTCTATATGAGGCCTTTATACAGGATCCATTTCTATAGTATCTGAGCACCTCATAATCCTTTAATATATTTATTCTCACAATGCCCTTGCAAACTAGGGAAGTGCAATCGTCCTCATTTCACAGAGAGACTAAATGGCTTGCTAAAGTTCTCAGGACTCTATGGTAAAGCAACGACTTTAATTTGTGCACGCACCACTGGCCCAGACTTCCTTTCTGAGCAGAGTTGATCACAAGAGTTGTAGCAGACAGTAACCATAAGCTGCTGCTACATAATTGGTCCATAGTGTGCCCCATACACACTTCTCAGCTGTTTTTCAGGCTTCCCAAAGAGCTTTGATTTCCCTTCCTGTATCGGCTAGGATGACAATCACAATGTGCAGCAGATTAGCACTTTACACCCACCCACCTCTCACTTTACCTCAATGTAATGGGTTTGCACCACTCGCCTCTGGACTGGCACATCCTGCTGGTTGTCTGGGGATTATCTCCAGGCCGACGCCCACGTCCGCAGTGTGCACACCATCACTTTCCCCACAGTTCATCTGTAGCCCTTCTCGTGACTGTCAGAAACTGCAGCATCCTCTTCATGACTCAGCCCTCCGGCCAAGTCACAATCCATATTCCACCTTTCCACGGCAAGGTTTGGCTCCTCAGTAGTCCAGCCGCTTTCCCTAGGGGCAACTGCAGTATCTTTTCCGGCCACTTTCTCAGTGGAAACTGCAGCAACTGAATGGAACAATCAAGAGTTTTGGAAGGAGTACTAAGAAAAATGTCAGGTGGTTCGTAGACCATTCGAAGATACTGCTGCCACTCATCGAGAGGAAAAGATCTGCCCTCACTTAGAAAAGATCTCACTCATTGGGAGGAAAAGATCTGCCCTGATCACCTACAGGTATACTCTTTCCACTGATTCACTTAACAACCTAAGAGAAGTTCATAAGGTTGTTCAAATAGCTTCCAGGAGGTGTGCTCAGAAATTCTGGTTTGATCTCTGCAACAGCACACAACAAGCAGCTGATGGAAGTGACAGTAGATGCTTGTATGAGGGCATTAGAAAGGCCATTGAGTCAATAGAGAACAAGACAGATCTGCTGAAAGATCTGGCTGGCAATATCATAACTGATAAAAGGAAGCAGCTAGAGAGGTGTATTGAGCACTCTGGAATGATTTATATAAGGGAGTCTGTAGTAGATCAACTTGTGCTGGACAAATTGCCTGGGTTTGAAGTTATGACTTTGCTGTATGCCAAATCTACACTAGAGGAACTTGAACAAAGCATCAAAAAAGTTCTGCAAAAACAAAGCTTCAGGATCTTACTGTTTATCTGCCAAAATCTACAAATGCACAAACAAAAGACGTGCTGCAAAGATTGCACAAGGTATTGTTACTTTATTGGAAGGAAGAAACTGTTCCACAAGATTTTAAGGATGTTTGTTTCATCAAACTCTATAAAAACAAAAAGACAGAAGTGACTGTAATAACCACAGGGCATATCTCATCTTAACATCATGGGAAAAATCTTAAACCATATTTTTTTAACCTAGATTTCAAGTATTAGCTGAGATAATCTATCCTGAGAGCCAGTGTGGCTTCAGCTCAGAGAGGTCCACCACAGACATGATCTTCTCTATAAGACAACTGCAGGAAAAGTCCAGAGAGAAACGCATTCCATTGCACATGGCTTTTATAAATTTAACAGCCTTTGATACGGTCAGTCAGGGCTTTACATTGTTCTGAAGAAGCTTGATTATCCACCCTACATTGCTAAACCTTGTGAAATCCTTACACGATGGCATGAAGGCAGCTGTAAGGTATGAAAACCAAGCGTCTGACTCATTTAACAATGCAGTGAAGCAAGACTATGTACTAGTGCCCACATTGTTTAATATTTACTTCTCATTCCTGCTTCAAAATGCATTCCGTGATGTTCGCGAGGGTGTTTGTCTTAGCACCAGACACGATGGAAGTTTAACGTTGCCACCTTCTGAGCTAAGACAAAGGTGAAGGACATAATCATAAGGGACTTGTTGTTTGCAGATGATGCAGCCCTTGTGGCTCCCAGCACTGATGCCTTACAACATCTTATTACCAAGTTCTCTGATTCATGCAAAATCTTTGGGCTAGCAATATGCTTGAAAAAGACTGTTATCCTGCACCAAAGCTCTTCAGAACCAGTTCCAGATGTCACCTTAGATGGTATTCGTCTGGATGTTGTTGACCAGTTTTGCTACTTTGGCTCTACTGTTACCAGCAATATAGATCCTGAGGCTGAGCTCACTTGTAGAATCAACAAAGCAGCCAGGAACTTTGTCTTTTGCAACCCAGAGCCTGGAACAACAACAAATTATCAACTAAAGTGAAAATCCATATTTATGAGACATGTTTTATCCACTCTTTTATATGGCTCAGAAACATGGACAACTTACGCCAAACAGTCCAAAAAACTAAATAGCTTTCATATCAAATGCCTGCGTAAAATTCTTTGAATAAGATGGCAAGACGGGGTGACATGTGGAAGTGTTAAACCATGCGGATGTGTTAATCATGGTAAAGTTGATTAGTAAGAAAAAACTCAGGTGGCTTGGACATGTCAAGTGGATGCTGGATTACAGGATCCCACAGTGTGCTGTACTCTGAAGCTTGTGAAGTGTCTAGAAAAAGAGGCAGACTGCTGTGCAGATTTCAGGATGCTTGCAAAGAGGACTTAGCCTTTGGAATCTCTGTGGATGATTGGTGAAAAAACTGCAGAATGCCACTCTGGTTGACGGGGTCAGCTTGTCGCTGAAGCAAGGCATTGCGAAGGGGACTGGATCAAGCTTTGTGATGACCACCGTCGGAGAAGGAAAAAAATCATTTAATGGGGGTAACATACTCCCACTCACAGGGTGGCTGGTCAGTCCTGCCAGCTGGCAGGTAGGGAGCAGTGGAGCCATACCTCAGGCCATCCTTCCACCCCCCTCCCCCCCTCTCTGGCAAGTTGCTCCCAATGGGAAACAACATGGCAATAAAAAGTGCTATATAAGGGCTAGGGATTATCAATAGATTTCAAAAGGGATCAGCAGCAGCACCCCCATTTTACAGATGGGCAAACTGAGCCACAGAAAGATTAAGTGAGTTGCCCAAGATCATCCAGCAGGTCAAAGACAGCTAGGAACAGAATCTAGGTCTCTGAGTCCCAGACTAGGGCAGAGAACAGCAGCTGTGTTGCTGGGTAGTTCTTATGTGGGCCATGCAAGAAGTGAGGAAATGCTTTGCTCACCACTGTAAGGTTATTTAAGTTGGTGGGGAGATGATGTAGTCATGTGTTCCTTTTTGTTTTCACTTGAATAAGTCATTTTATAGGGCACATGGTAATGAAGGATCACGTGGCCCACCATGCAGTATATATTGTACTTTTTGTTGCTATTTATTGTTTTTCAGATTTGAAAATCCAGAGGGTTTTGAGTAGCTCTGCTTTGGAGGCATATAAAAAACTCAAATGCATCAATAAACAATAATATAAACCCATGAAAAGCTCCTCTGGAAAGTGTGCACCATATGTATGTTCAGAGTCATCACTGGCACTGCTTATTTATGCACTTAAGTGATTATCACTTCCCCGTTTCATGCACTGAACAAATGGCGATTTCACAGCAGGAAGAAAAGTAGATAAGCCAGCAGAGGTTGAGAGTTGGGATCACAAATGTAGCCTTTTATTTTATTTAAAGTGCATTTAGTAATGTTGTATTACACCACCATGGTTTTGCCTCTGGTGGCTACAGTTTTGAGTTTAACGGAGTGAAAGTCACCTCTGCTACTTGCTTCAAATTTAGAGTCTCTGGGAACACATAAAGACCAAGGATCATGACCACACGGACATTCATAAGTACAAGGTCTAGTCTGCTTTACAAGTTTTATTAAATTTACAATTAAACTTATGATTACCCAAGCATATACAAATTCTATAAAGCCCTATGCACGAGTTACAAATATAAGCATACTCAAACCCTTTACGATATTCTTAAGGTTTGATGGCTGCTTTGCCAATTGATCATCAGCAGAGGGATGGTTCCTGCTGGAATTTTCCCATAGGAAACTCATTTTATCCAGTTTGGGAGCCCTCTTTTATCTTGTGATTCTGACCACACCTAACAATCTGCACATGCGCATGGAAGTGTCCAGCCTCTTTTTCCTTATTCATATTGTGACTCCCAAGAATCATGGTGGTACCCCGTTTTTCATAGGTTGCTGGTACTTCCTTTTATTCTCATTAGCTTTGATGCACAATGATTAGGGCATGTGTTAGAAAAAATGTGACCATCAGGCATTTTATAATCCAAAATTAACCTTGCAGTTGATTTTTTTTTCAATACCACCCAGTGGCACGTCTTTTCCCAACGTCTTGTGGCATTAGGTCATTCTTTGGTCACTTATGTCAAACATTTCTTAAGCCTATGGCCTAGTATGGCTAGGCTGACATCTTACAGGCCTCAGCCTGTAGCCCTTGCATTTCAACCCTACTTATTTAGGTACCTAATACATTACTATCCCTTCTAATTACGAATCTTATACTTCTGTAATCCTATAATTGAAATCTATTTAGCATATAATGATTATAATGTGACATGACATGTTAGTTAATCATAACATCACACAACACACGATAAATGAATGATAAAGTAAAGTAATCAGCTACACAAAGTTCCTGATTCCCTTCTCAGTTGTTATTTATACATGGTGTAGTGCCTATGGGCCCCCAGAGAGGAACAGTGTGACATTGTTCTAGACACCATATAAGCACTTATCTAAAAGACATTCTCTGCCTTAAATTGAATCTAGTCTAGGTTACAACAGAACATAACAAGTGAACAAAACAAACAAAGGGCAGGTGGGGAAGAAAAGAGAAAACAGTCAATCAAGCATAGTTCAACTTCATTTACACTAGTTTTATTTCTATTCTCCGATCCTCGGAGCTCTGAGGGTTTACACCAGCTGATAATCTGGCTTTTTAATTGCAACGTGTGTTGCTCCTCATGTGTACTAGGGAATCAGCCCACAAACTCAACCGTACTTGCCAAACTTGGCTATGATTTTGCATTTGACTATGATAGTTTTAAGACACTGCCACTCTGTTGAAAGCAATGGTGATACGGTAGCGTAAATCTGGTGTCAGGGAGAAACAGGCCCTTTGATTTCCAGCTTCATCCTCTGGGCAAAACAAAACTTGTTCTTTACTAACCATTTCTCCATAGAGCCAGCCCTCTTGTCCCACTTGCTTTGGGGATAGGTTTGCAGACAGGGGAGCTATTCGTGGACAACTGCAACACAGTGAAGCAAGATATGATGATGGATCAAATATTCGGGGCATGGCCTCTAGTGAAGTCAGCATAAAACTGGACTAAGGCAGCGATTAGGGTGACCAGATGTCCCAATTTTATAGGGACAGTCCCGATATTTGGGACTTTTTCTTATATAGCTACCCCCATCCCTGTCCCGATTTTTCACACTTGCTCACACTAGCAGCGGTGAATCAGGCTCTTATTCTCATCAGGAAAGTGGCAAATAAAGTAGCTCATTCCTATTGCCAATTTTAAATGATAGGCTAAAATAGTTTAATAAAAAGCACAGATAATATAATGGGTTGTAAGTCAGGAAAGCCCTTGAGCAGTTCATATATAACTGTGAGTTTTACCATGGAACCCATCACCATGGAATGCATGTGCCCTCCACGTAAAAAATCAATAGCAAAATCAGTAGCAAACTTCATGGAGTCTCTGGCATTTCTCCCTTTTTGAAGTCAAAATCCTGCTTTTTTGAGAGTAGGGGATGATCGTGAGGACTTTTGGAACAGAAGGGAATGTTTGTATTAGGAGTTTCACTATAATCCAGCTTTCTGAAAAAACGTAAGGTTGCTTGAGCAAGATCATTTGCCTGTGTTGGCTGAATATGCTATTTTATTTGACTTCCGCATCCCTTGTGGGCTAGATGACAAAATAACTTTGTATGGAAAGAGCAAGAGATCTCTCAAGAATATCAGCATGTTAAAATATAGGGTCATCTATTATAGTTGCATTGTGGGAGTTAACTGCTATAAAATGCCAAGCCATGAGGAAACATTTTTAATAGTGTCTTGACAGTGGCTTAATGATCCCAAACATCTGTCCTTCACCATGAATAGATGCAACACCCAGAGAAAGTTTAAAACAACTGGCTTGCCTTGGATGTTCCCTGAAAAAAACAACAGAAATGCTGATATGCAATACAGTAAAAACTGAAGATTTACAGCGTGCTCCTGAACGCCATCATCATCTCATAGAATGAGGCATGAGTTCATTGAAATGATAGCCGCACAGAAGTAGCGGCCGTTGAGCCAAAAGTAGAAAAAGCAACAATATAGAGAGTCCAATCCTATCATTCTTAACCCAGATTTCTCCAGCTTCTTTCCAAGGATAAATTGCATCTTAATATAAGATCACTGAATTAGTGAACAGAGTAAATGTAGTGCTTACATTATCACATAGCTACAGTAATTGTTTTGTTTTGACAACATTTAACTAAGTATCAAGGTAGTATTAAACAATCGGAGGAAGGAAATGGAACATACAGCTTCATCTGAGCAGTAATTGGAGCTCTCCTAGAAACAGCAACAGACTGCAACAAAACTGTGACAATCAAGGAGCTTCACAGCTGTTATTGTGCTGCACCTCATGGTGTCTAGAAACATTCTGATGACAGCAAGTAAAACTCAGATCTTCCTATTCCCAGAGCACCAACCCCTTGCCTTGAGATAAAGGACAATCTCCATTCATTGTTAGCAGTATAGAACATTGTGACATGCTCTTGAGCAGTTCCAAGTGAATCCAGTAGAGGGGAGTGGGGCACATGCATTTACTGCCACACTACGTGTCACAGGAAAAGAAAATTAACTAAAGCCAAGTGCAAATTCGGAGATTAGAACCAGATTCTGCTGATCCATCAAGTCATGAACCAGCTGCTGAGTGTCCCACCTGAATGTCATTTAGAGCACCGTTGGAGTTATTCTAAACTACGCTGGATAGTGAAGAGACTCTAGGCCAAATCAGGGAACCTCAGGTCCATCTGCACAGCCAAAGATTGATGACACTGACACAGAGTTACCATTGGTATCTTTTCTGACATCTGTAAGGAAATCCCACTGCAAATTCCATTGCATGCAGAAGCATTGATAGATCAGGCTCCCCAGATGTATTTTGACCAGTGTCCATCTCTAGGTTAGGCAACATGAACGTCTCTCTGATTATGGAAATTTTCATTGTATATTTTACCATGAGTCTCCTGAGGTTGCTGAACTACACTCAATACACGGTAATGCAACAGGGGTTTTCGTGAAATGACATAATCCTTCCTGTATTCGGAACTGCATGGTTTTTATTCAAAGATATTTTGCCTCTTTATCTTGTCTGAAATGTAGTTCGGTGATTTTGATCATTAATCTCATAAACCCCTATCTTTTGCTGTTGGATGACAAGTTTATTTTTAACTGGGTACTTTAAAATGCATGTCTTGATTAAACTATATCTCTTTATTGGATGTGGTTGCTTTGCAATATGGTCTCTCAGAGTTTTCATTTCTCATTTGTTTTGCTTCCCCACCTCTTTTTTCCTGTTGTTTTATTAGGTCTCTGACAGATGCAGTGAATTCTGTCTGATCTCTCTCCCTATGAAGTCTGATCTTTCTCTCAGCTAGAGGAGCAGAAAGTGGTCTAGGTAACGGTCCCATAAAAATTAGAAGAAATTAAAGAGAGCAAGCCCACAAATCAAGTGGTAGGAATTAATCTTCACTTCCTGTACCAAACTACTGAATGGCATCAGCGTGTTCTTTTAAACAGCTGCCTCATTCCACTCAAGGGATACTTGTATTACAGGGGTGAACAAGGATCCTCGCATATAGTTTTTGCGTTAGTTGTACATGGTATAATGATAACAGACCATCAAATTAAAAATTCATCTTCATTTATGGCTGGGAAGTTGGAGACATATATGATACAGCAGCTAAATCATTATGAGTTATAGTTTGGTCATTTATTCAGGTTAAGGAAAAAATTGCTGTAGTTCCAGCTAAGCAAGATAAGCAAAGGCTTTGACCAATGTATTGGCCATTGACCTAACGTTAGCCTGTAAATTTGGTTCCAGATGAAAGATTGTTCAAAAAATGATGGATAATCTGAAAAGACAGCAGGACACTATCTCTGTGTGGCAGTTTGCCGTGATAGAGGGGACAGGGATAAAAGTCCACAATGAACTTATACCCCACTGATTAACCACAGCTAAGATGCAAGATACGTAAAAATGGATCTAAATCCCCTACAAAGTGCAATGTGTTCTACAGAGCAAATGCAGTTAGGTTGCTGAGAACATGAATGCGTCACAGATACCCGCTGCTTGCAGAGAGCTGTATGTCTGTCACTCTTGTAATAAGATAGGGGATTTTAGCACTCTGGAGCACATATACACATATTCTGCATAGCATCATATACTGGTGGAATAATTGAATTATACTTTGGGTTTAAGTGAAGGGCATTCTAGGAGTGGCAGGTATGTTATGATGCAGTGTGTGAGTGAGACACAGAAAAGGGAAATGTTCTGAGGTCTTCCTGCTTTTGACCATGATTCATCTAACAACAAGTGAGGAGTGAGACACAAGAGAGTTGGTCTCAATGCTTTCCTCTGCCACAATCTTCCTATGTGACAGGTCATTTTACCTCTGTGTCTCAGCTACCTGTTTGCCTCATCATCCATGTTTCTGATGCACTAAAGGGGCAGAAATGTAAAGATGTCAGCTTTGTTGCATGCTAATACAAGGATGATTAGTGTTCCCATTAATGTATGTTCATATGTGGCCACCGGGAAAAAACTCAGCTTCCACTGAGAGCTGAGTGTGTCTCTCTGTCTGCTGTCAGCCAGCTGCCTGTGGTGCTGCCTCTGAGATGATAAAGTGAGGCTAGGTGAGAGAAGCTTAAGGGAAAAGAAATCCAGTGACACCAAACAGAGAGAACAGTAAAGTGTAAGGGAGAGGATGGGAAATATCCTGAAGGGAAAGAATAGATCTTATCATAGGTCAAAAAGAATGAAACTATAGAGGCAAAATGATGGGGTCTAAATTAACTGTTATCACTCAAGAAAGATCTTGGAGTTTTCAGATAATTATCCATGGTGATATCTGCTCAATGGGCAGTGGCAGTCAAAAAAGCCAACAGACTGTTAGGAACCATTAGGAAAGTCAGAAAACACCACAGTGACATTACATAAATTCATGATATGTCTACACCTGGAATACTGCATACCGTTTTGGTCACCCCATCTTGAAAAAAGTGTTAGAATTGGAAAAGGTACAGAGAAGGACAACAAAAATGATTAGGGGTATGGAATAGCTTTTGTATGAGAACACAAGAACCAGGGGTCACCCAAAATGAGATTAGTAGGCAGAAGATTTAAAAACAAACTAAGGAAGTACTTCTTCACACAATGCACAGTCAACCTGTGGAACTCAACCAGGGGTTGTTGTGAAGGCCAAAAGTATAAGTGGGTTCAGAAAAGAATTAGATAAGTTAATGGAGGATAGGTCCATCAGTGGCTATTAGAGAAGATGGTCAGAGATGCAGCCCTATGCTCTGGGTGTTCCTAAACCTCTGAATGCCAGAAGCTGGGACTAGAGAATGGGATGGATCACTTGATAATTGTTCTGTTCATTCCCTCAGAAGCGTCTGGCACTGGCCGCTGTCAGAAGACAGGATACTGGGCTAGATGGACCATTGTTCTGACATGGCGTGACTGAATGTACCCCTGTGTTCACAAGCTACACACTATTGTAATCATTTTTGCACAAGGCATGCCTTGTAAGGTATCATTTGAAAACTCATAATTTGCTGGTGAATATTATCCAGATAAAATATGTGTGACAACACTGTATGTGAAGTTATAAGATTTTGCTGTATGGTGATATTAACACATGTGCCAAATCACAGCCTTAGCCAAGCAGAAGTTGGCAAACAGGTCTGTCCTTAAAAAAAGGAATCTGTTCTGCTTAATTTGTATTTAAGCAGTAAACAGAGTCATCATGCAGAAAGGGGAGACGAAAGGAGTTAAAACAGGTGGGAAAAATCAAGGAACATCCTTCCACATAGACTCTTTGTCTCCTGAATCTCAGCTGGAAACATTTTTCAAGAGGGTGACTGCCACTATAAAAAGGAGGGACAAACATCTCAAGGCATCCCTCTCTTTCTCCTTCTCTTTCCCTGTCCATCGCATTGACAGCACCTGAAGCAATAAAGAAAGTATTGGGTACTGGGAGAAGGGGTCCTGACCTAAGAAGTTTGATCATTAAGACAGCTGAAACCATTTCATGAAAAATCTTTCCTTTGAATGTAACATAGTGAAACGCACTAGTTGTGTTTTATCTTTCTTCTGTTTGTAACCATTTCTGATTTTTGTGCCTCATTAATTGTCCTCACTTAAAAACACTCTCTTTGCAGTTAATAAACTTGTTTTCTTGTTGTAGCTAATCCAGTGTGTTTAAATTGAAATGTTTGGGAAACGCCATTTGGGATGGAAAGTTGTGTGCATATTGTTTCTATTAAAGAAATAACGGGCTTTATATAATTTGTATTTTCCAGGAGACGGCTGAGCAATACAGGACATATATTTCTGAGGGGAAATATAAGACTGGCGGTGTGTTGGTGTCACCCTAAAATATAATCAAAGCTGGTGAGAACCAGAGTGTAACCCAGGTGTGGCTGGCAGGCTACAGTTATACACAGACACTCAGGGGTATGGCTTGAATGCTGGAAGGCTGTTTGCAAGCAGCCCAGGTGGGAACTCCTTCAACAAAGGATGGGAAGGCACCCAAGACTGCAGAGAAGCGGTGACACAGCTGCTCATTCGTCTGGATTGTACCCTGGTATGTCACATGTAGTATGGCCAGGCTTATGAAGTGCCAAAAGTAAATGTGAGGCAAATAGTGAAAAACAGAATATTGTCTCCATGCAGAGTTGATTGCAAGACTGGAACCAAAGTGAAGAGGAGTACAGAGCACTCAGCACTTCACAAGGTACGGTGCCGAGACTGCAACCCATAGGTGTGTCACAGATTCCCACACTACGCCCAATTTACAGAGGATATGATCCTCAGCTAGAGGCCTGTGACTCAAGCTGTAGCAGCTCGAGCTTTTAGATTTGGAGTTTCCTTGTGGTCGTCACATCAACACTTCTCAGGTGACCAAGGGCTTGCAGGATGCTGCCCATAATTCCTATTCCTCGCACCAGGTCTGCAAGACACGTGGAAAAGTTTGCCTTGCCAAAAAACCAAACCAAAAAACACAACACACACACACACACACACACACACACACACTTACATCTTTGGGAACAATAATAACTAAAATAAAATGGAGCACTTTTAAGCATCAAAGTGCTTTGCAAACTTTAACTAATTAGCATTAAAGTACAGTGTTTTTATGTTTATTTAATGGATTAAGAGGTTTTTTCCCTCATGTCTAGTAATTAACATAATGTTACAAATGCACTTTAATTATGTGCAAAAATAGAATAAATATTTTTGCAATGTTTTGATTTAAACAAGCATTTAATGAAGCTTATTAAGACATATCATATGTTTTGCATATGATATTGCACCTCCTCTTGAGGTTTTAAACTTTATTTGACATAGGCAACACAGTATGTAATTGATTCAAAATTACAGATGAAATGAATTATTATTAAAATACACTAACATTCCAACAAATGGTTAGACATTTTGGTGGCACATAATGAGCAATTGTAGCTGAAAGTATGGCTAGCCCCCTTCAGAGTTCATTGGGCACCTGGCAGGATTGGGCATTCCGTAGTATTTGACATGTTTTGCTACTCCCGCTCATTGGGAGTCGTGTTGTCAACGTGGTTTGAGTAATATGGAGAGATACCATAACGTGCATTCTGCTCCAACTGGGATGAAGCCAGGTGCTACACACTATATGATTTAGATGTGAACAATCTAATGCTAATGATTGGTAGATTTTAAAGTAAGAAAGGACCATTTAATCTGACCTCCTGTGTATAACACAGATCATAGAACTTAGTCCAATTAATGCTATATGAAGCCCAGTAACTTGTGTTTAACTAAAGCATAGCTGCTAGAAAGACATTGATTGGAAGGCTTCAAGAGATGGTGAATCCACCACTTCCCTTGGTAGTTTGTCCAAAGGCTAATCACCCTCCCTATTAAAAATGGGTGATGTCTTATGTCAAAAGGTACAAAACAGCAGTGGCGGCCACCTTGTGCCCCTGAAGACCTTGTGGGAGGGGTTCATTGTACTCAAGAAGGAAGTAATATTTGGGTCCAGGCCACTCCTGGAGACAAAGAATTGCTCGTTTCCCTTGGATTCAGAATCTATACTCAGTGCTCCTTCTGTGCATGCAAATCCTGTAGGAAATCTCTAGTTTGTAACAAACAATGGTTGTATAGTCTATAAATGAATAAATGAAGTTCTACTGCCTATCCACCTGCCCAAATACGGAAATCTCTCAACTGCATAGGCAGGTGATAGAAGGGGAGGCTGCATGTTAAAAATCAAATCTTATATTATGAAAGTGCCATAAGACACTTCTGGTCAATACATTGTTCTCGGTTGAAGGGGTTTGACCAAAGAATACATTACCTAAAGAGGTCTGATTAATCCAGAGTCTGAGCCCTTTTATGATTCCCTGCACACCCTCGCCCCTTAGAGAAGACTTTTCCATCATAAACAGAGATGGAGAAAAAGAGGAGAAGAATGTGGGAAAGGAAGATCTCTATAGATGTATATACCAAGAAGTGTCACTTATGCCAAGAAAGGGGGAAGAGCTTCTAGCCCTGTTAGATCCTCACCACACAGATCTAATTTACCTGAGGAGCTTTTAGATACAGTAGAAGGATCGTCTTGTGGTTAAGGCACTAGATGGGGAATCAGAAATTCCCAGATTTGCCAAAGGCTTTCTGTGTGACCTTGGGCAAGTCACTTAAATTTCTCAGGGCCTAGGTTCCCAGCTGTAAAACAAGGATGCTTTCTTCCTGCCAATCTTTTTCTGCCTTGTCTGTTTAGATAGCAAACTCAGACTCATAGACTCAAAGGTCGGAAAGGACCAGTATGATCATCTATTCTGACTCCTGCACAATGCAGGCAACTGAACCTCACCCACCCTCTAACCTAAGACTGAGTTATAGAAGTCCTCAAATCATGGTTAAGGTACATGATTTAAGGTACAGAAAATCCACCAGCAAATGAGCCATGCCCCATGCTGCAGAGAAAGGCGAAAACCCCCCCATAGCCTTTGCCAATCTGCCCTGGGGGAAACATTCCGTTCCAACCCCAAATATGTAGATCAGTTAAACCCTGAGCATGTGGGTAAGACTCACCAGCCAGATACCCCATGAAAGAATTCACTGTAATAACTCAGAATCCACCCCATCTAACATCCCTTCACAGGCCGTTGACATATCTACCACCAGTAGTCCATGATCAGTCAATTGCCACACTAGGCTGTCCCATCATACCATCCGCTCCATAAATTTATCAAGCTCCTTTTTGAAGCCAGCTAGGTTTTTTTGCCCACACTGTTCCCCTTGCCCATATGCTCAGAGTTTAATTGATCGCCATATTTGGGGTTGGGAAGGAATTTTTCCCCAGGGCAGATTGGCAAAGGCTCTGGGGGTTTTTCACCTTCCTCTGTAGCATGAGGCACAGATCACTTGCTGGTGGATTATCTGTACCTTAAAGTCTTTAAACCATGATTTCAGGACTTTAATAACGCAGTCATAGGTTAGAGGTTTATTACAGGAATGGGTGGGTGCGGTTCTGTGGTCTGCATTGTGCAGGAAGTCAGACTAGATGATCATATTGGTCCCTTCTGACCTTAGAGTCGATGAGTCAACAAATAATGAAAATGATGGTCTTGCTTTTTCAATTATATGAATAAAATGGCTGATTAAAGTTATTTCCAGATTCTTATTTCCATAGGAAGAAATACACAAGCTTCAGTTTTAATGATCAGGCATTTCTGAAACCAGCATGGCCCTGTGCTTCAAAGCATTCCGCAGCTGTATTAATAATATATCTGGAGAACAGCAGGTAGGTACTACTATAAAGTGGAAATAACCTGTAATTAAACATGGGGATTTTTTACTTGCTACTGTATCAATATTTTCCCCTTTTTATCATTCCAGTTAAGGAAACTACATTAACCTGTATACTACTGTTCCTGTTTCTGGCTGTAATATATAAAGGATTAGTAAATTAAATTAAAGTTGCAGACAGCTAAGTTGTTAATTGAGTTATAGGTATGGGTTTATGAATGCAGTACTGGCTTGTAATCAGATCCAGATTCAATGTGGAGAACAGAAACAATTATTCTTACTCTTCTGATTCAACAAAAGAAGAATCATGTAATTACAAACACACATATATATATACACAGAGAGAGAGAGAGAGAGAGAGAGAGAATTATTTTACTTTTCTAAGATGATTTGACATTTAGGTTGAGATCCTCAGCTGTTGTGTGGGGGTATATATTTATTAGAACTGGTTGGGAATTTTTCCAATTAAATTCTTCTTGGAAATGCCAATTTGTCAAAACCAAAACTATTTATGGGGAAAGGGTTAGTTCTGATAAGTCTCCTGAGTTGCAAAGTTTTGGAATAAAACAACTTTTGAAATTGTTGAAATTTTCTGTTTTGACATTTTTTAAATTAAAAGTGTATTTGTTTGGTTCAAAATGACTGTTTTGAAATGTATTCATATTTTTAAAGGGTTAGAAAATAGTCAAGGTCAAAATTGAAGCAAAATATTTAAAAGTAATCTAAACATTTTGATTGACCCATTGAGAAATTTGAGGAGGATTAATGGGTCATGAAAATTGTCAACTTTTTAACTTTTCATCCCAATTTGGTTGGGACAGTGAAAATCTTCAAAAATCACAAAAAACATGTTGGGCAGAAAAACATTTTCCTACCCCGCACTTCTATATGTGTGCATGCATACACCCTGTATGTAGAGCTGTTATTCAGGTGATAAATTAAAGAGCTATGAGATCAATTGCATTTATTGTGCACCACAACCGGACTCTGCCCACTACATCTATCTTCCTCTGGACAGCTTCCACTTCAGTTTTAGCCTCAAATATCTCACCAATAATAGTGCAAGGTAGAAATGGGGCATGGTACATACAGGGAATGGGTGTTTCCTAGAAGAATTGGCCTTATGTGCAGTCTTCAGCTGGTGCATGAATCACTTAGCTATGCAGTCTCCTCACTCCGGCTACTACGTAAGAGTAATTTGGTGGCCACCCACCAGGGCTCCAGTTAACACAGGATCAGGTTGTCCTATGCTGTCTGGCCATGTTTTTAAGACATGGAGCTCTTCTCATCAGAGTCATGCCTAAAGTGGGAAGAAAAGTTCTCTTTTATGCCAGTCAAGTAGCAGACAATGTTTCTTGGACTGAATTGCACTGGAGGCTGCAACACATGAGTACAAGCATCTCGTTTCCCATTAGTAGCAAGAAATATTCTGTTTGGTACATGATGTTCGGGGACAACTAATACATGGTGTGGGTTTTCAAACAAAATCAGTTCAATGCAGATGATGTTCACGATTTGACAAAATAATGATTCACTGCAGCCTAACTAGTGTGTGATTGTTCTGAATGTAATAGGAAATAAATACATGGTAATCACAGGCATTATGTCTCCAGCCTGCATGGTGTGGCATATAATGGAGAGCTTAGTGGAGGTGGAAACCTTCACACATAAAGGAAAACATTGTTACCATTTCCGTATCAAAAATAAAGCGGCTTTTAGTTGGGGACAGTTTTATTACATTCTTTACAAAAAATTAGATCCCATTGTGTAACTTTAGCAAATACTCCAAACGGGGTTGATTGTATCCAGTTGCATGGGCCTGTTCTACTCTGAAGGATAACTATTTTAGCAAGAGAAGTTCAAACTGATCAAAACTCAGTTAGATGACAAAGCTCTATGAACCAGATTCCCTGCTGCATCCAGTGGCCATGATCCTCAGATGCTGTAACTCCATGTAGCTGTATGGACTTCACCTGGAACTGTGCTGATTTACACCAGATGAGAATCTGAATCTGTATGTTCTGGGTGCAATTGGGAGTAGAGAAAGGCCCAAATAGGCCAGATGTGGCTCCCTGATCTTGGGCTAGTTCTCAATCAGACACAGCCCTGGTGTGGTTTAGAGCATTTTGAGGACAGCTAGCTATGTGATATGGCATCAAGACAGAACCCCTTCTCCACTCCACCCCATAGAATGTGGAAAGAATAGTTACTGGGTTTGTGCTTTTAGAATAGTAAAGTATATAGCTTGGGAAAAGGGTTGGAAGGACCTGATAAGGGCAGTCCGGACGCTAGCACAGCACAAATAGAGGGCGAAAATAAGAACGGATGAGCTGACAGCAACTGAGCTGACCGCAGCCGATTGAGTAAAAACAGGAAGTGCCAACCTGGTCACTGCGAACATGTCACATAATGTAACCACACTGACCACAAAAGTGATACTGTTCACTGGTTGGTTACATATTGATCAAGCTGGCCGCAAAAGTGACACTGTTCACTAGTTGGTTACATACTGACCACAAAAGTGACACTGTTCACTGGTTGGTTACATACTGATCAAGCTGATCAGTTTGGTGATCAGTTTGAGGGTATTTAAACCCCCTGAAGTCAGTCACACTTTGGACTGCAGCCTGCTGGGATCCTCGGTAGCTGGACCAAGCCCTTCTATGAACCAGCAGCGACTGAGGGACAGCTAACACTTATCAGAGTCGACTTGGCCCAAGGGGCTTGGAAGAAAATGCGTTCTGGGTAATGTATGAAAGTACACTTGCTTTAAGATAACAAGCAACCAGCTGTCTGTTTATCTGTATATATAAGAGTAACTAGAAGTTTACAAACAACCATCTGTCTGTAAGCAGGAGGTAGTAAATAATAGAATTGTGTACTGTAAGAGAGAGTTTGCAAGCGACCATCTGTTTGTAAACACAGTCTACAGATGACCATCTGTCTGTAAACATGAGGCAATAAGTAGTGAAATTGTACAAACAACCATCTCTCTATATAAGGTAACAAGGAGTTTACAAACGACCATCTGTCTGTAAACATAGTTTACAAATGACCATCTGCCTGTAAGCATAAGGAAATAAGTAATAGAACTGTGCACTATAGGAAATGAATACATGCATGGTAGAGTATTAGGCCTTTGTATCTTTTTCTGATTTTGTGTTTGTATTAGATATGTCTATGTACTTTGTTCTTTACTAATGAATAAATAAATGAACAATATTTCTTTGGTTGAAACCTTGTTTGCATTCTTGTTCGGTCATCCCAGTCCCTCAATCAAGGCAATGGATAGAGAACTGGCTAGGGCATAGGGGTCAACGAGTAGTGATCAATGGCTCCATGTCTAGCTGGCAACCGGTCACAAGCGGAGTTCCTCAGGGGTCGGTCCTGGGGCCGGTTTTGTTCAACATCTTTATTAATGATCTGGAGGATGGGGTAGATTGCACCCTCAGCAAGTTTGCGGATGACACTAAGCTGGGGGGAGTGATAGATACCCTGCAAGATAGGGATAGGATACAGAGTGACTTAAACAAACTGGAGGATTGGGCCAAAAGAAATCTAATGAGGTTCAACAAAGATAAGTGCAGAGTCCTCCACTTAGGAAGGAAGAATCCCATGCACAACTATAGACTGGGGACCGACGAACCGGGCAGCAGCTCTGCAGAAAGGGACCTGGGGTAATGGTGGATAAAAAGCTGGATATGAGTCAGCAGTGTGCCCTGGTTGTCAAGAAGGCTAATGGCATATTGGGCTGCATTAGGAGGGGCATTGCCAGCAGGTCACGGGAAGTGATTATTCCCCTCTATTCGGCATTGGTGAGGCCGCATTTAGAATATTGTGTCCAGTTTTGGGCCCCCCACTACAAAAAGGATGTGGACAAGTTGGAGAGAGTGCAGCGGAGGGCAACAAAAATGATTAGGGGGCTGGAGCACAGGACTTATGAGGAGAGGCTGAGGGAACTGGGCTTGTTTAGTCTGCAAAAGAGAAGAGTGAGGGGGGATTTGATAGCAGCCTTTAACTACCTGAAAGGGGGTTCCAGGGAGGATGGGGCTAGGCTGTTCTCGATGGTGGCAGATGACAGAACAAGGAGCAACGGTCTCAAGTTGCAGGGTGGGAGGTCTAGGTTGGACATTAGGAAAAAGTTTTTTACTAGGAGGGTGGTGAAGCACTGGAATAGGTTACCTAGGGAGGTGGTGGAATCTCCATCCTTAGAGGTTTTTAAGCTGAGGCTTGACAAAGCCCTGGTTGGGATGATAGAGCTGAGGTTAGTCCTGCTTTGAGCAGGGGTTGGACTAGATGACCTCCTGAGGTCCCTTCCAACTCTAATATTCTATGATTCTATGATTCTAACTCCTCTGCTCTCGGAACTCCGCAACTCTAGAGTAAAAGCCTTACCGGCCGCTCTGGGTCCATGCACCCCCTATCTTTTTCTCCAAATATCATTTAGAATTGCTACTGAGAGGACAGGGGACCTAATCCAAAGCCTATCAAAGTCAACAAAAAAACTTTCCCATTGACTACCAGGAGGACAGGCCCTGAGTATATTCTTGTATGGAGAGACTGTGCAGGGAATTTTATTCTGAAACTTGTTTGCATTTGTAAGAATTGATGCACTTGTTCACTCTTTTGACAGGGTTGGATAAACCACAGTATTGGTTTGTGTAAAGGCAGCTAATGTTTTTAATGATCACTGTTCCCTTTATCTTTAATAAGCGTTGGTTCCTTTCCCGCTAATTGTGTGCTAACTTTTTTTTTTTCATTTCTACTTGATATATTTGTGGTGCTAGCCTCCAATGTAATGGCAGAAACTTTAACAGCTCAGTGTGACTCTTGAAAACTAGGGAAAATCCTACATAAGGGATTACAATGAGAGAAATGCACTGGCTTGCAACAGGGCAAAGGGATGGAATCTATAGCCTCAGCATATGCACTAATCCTTCTAAATCATGTACCCAACCTGCAGCCAGCTATGACAGTGTATGGGAGAGTAACTTATGTAGCCCTTTGCTCTTCTCAGATGTAGTGTTTAGCCCTATCCCCACATTCAGTGGCTTTCTCTTAACATATACACTTCCCACAACACGCCTGCTACTCCCATCCTTCGACTCTTCAGGAGCCTTCCTGGAATCCGTATTTATAGCTTTCCACAGAAAACAAGCTGACAGGCTCATTGCCTATGTGGGCTTTTCCTTTGATGACAGAGTGAAGAATGCATTTAAAGCCTTTGACCTGTAATCAACACACACTGCACTTGCTTTGAAATTAGCACTTTTCTGTTAAAGTTCTTCATTTACATTTAACAAGATTCTTTTTCATTTGATGGATTATTTAGTTACGGGGTGCAGACAAAGTAAGTGTTCACTATTACATTATAGCACGATACATATAAGTGAAAACATGCAAGTAGCATCCCATTAGTTTTCATGAAGTATGAACACCATATACAGTCATACATTTAACAATTACTTTGATCTATACTAATACACAAGTGAATTGACCTGGGGTTTCAGCATGAAGCCATCTTTAGAGGTTTTTAAGCTGCGTCTTCACAAAGCCCTGACTGGGATGATTTAGCTGAGGTTAGTCCTGCTTTGAGCAGGAGGTTGAACTAGATGACCTCCTGAGGTCCCTTCCAACTCTAATCTTCTATGATTCTATGAGCTGGTACCTGGTCTGCCAGTGCCCTATATCATCACTTACATTAACACCACTTATAGAGTTACCAGATTACCTCTGGGTATTTTGGTAGCAACAGTACTTACCATAAGATAGGTTTGTTGAATACTTCATTCTCAGTACAAACACACACTTTTAAATGTTTTAGAAGAGAGTGTCAGTGGAATTACCAGCATGCCTTACTATAAAGTATTTACCAGATGATACTTTAAAGCTATTTACCACTGTATTCTGCTCTGAAATTGATTGTGCTGCTCTTCATCAATAGTAAGAATGACATGCATATAAATACAGGAAGACATATCTTTGTATCTTATCTGCATTTTCATGCACCAAACTCTGAACTACTGTAGGTGGTTTTCTTCCCGACCATAAATGTGGGGGTAGAAAGGCAGGGAGAACAAAACCCCAGGGCTGTGATTTGATTATGTGATTACTTCAAATAACGATGAGTGGCTTCCTCAGAATGTCTACAGTGTATCTCTTGAGCAAATTTTATGAAAACATAATCAACCTGGGTTTATTTTAAAAGCTCCTGAGCATATTTATTCTTGGAGGAAAGAAAAAAATGAAAGGGAGACGCTGCCTGCTTTAGGTTCTCTAATGTCAAAGTGATGGGCTGTGTCAATCAGAAAACCTGAACTTACTGCAGGCTAATTACTATGCCTCACAGACAAGTCACACATTAAAAAAAAAAAAAAAGCTGTTTTCAAAGAACAGTACCATAGATTTCTGATACTGTGTCGGGAGAAGTGCCCCTACATCATTCATTCAACAGGGGGAATTGGTTTCTAGAACAAACTTTCACATTTAAAAGAACAAAAAGATTCCCCATGCTTGTACAAGAAAACCAGATAGAAAACACATTCTTTTGACAGATTGTGGAGTGGAGTTATCTACTGTGCCACCATAAAATAACACCATAAAATAACATGGATTATATTCTCACTACATTGCAGGAGTTGATGCTTCCAGCTTTCACTGTTTTTTCAGTTCAGTCTATTTTTGGGCTGACACAATAAGGCATGTGAAATTCACATGCCATAGTCTTTTCCCCTCACACTGAAAAGGGTTATTCCCATGGATTGTGTGCTACTGTGTGAAAGATACTGAGGATCTGGGCATTTCCTCCAGGGAGAATTTAATTGAATATTTCATAGTCTATTTTTCAGCCGTGGTAAGCAGTGGTTGCAATGCTCAGGAATTTTAAGGTATTGATGTACCGAATCCTGCCTGTTGATGGCAAAGTTGCTAAGGCAACGGCATCAATCTAAATCCTTCAGGGGCTCCTTAGTTTCCATCCTTATCAATTCATTGTGTTAGTCATAGACAAGTCAAACCTAAGGCACTCAAAGGACTAGCCCTCTGATGATATGAAAAATTAAGGGCCAGATCTGTAGCCAGAGTGAATCGACATAACTCCATGGGAATCAATGAAGCTACACAAAATTCCATCAGCTGATGGTGTGATGTTAAACCGTTCTATCTAGACTATTGATGTACTGTCACTAATATTAATGGGCCAAAGAACTAAAACATTGTGCCTCCTTAAACAAGTTATTTAGGCCCCAGGTATATTTTCAAGGTTTCCTACAAAGTTTGCTCTGAAGGCAAACATGCAGGAGCTGAGAGAGTTTGGGGTGTTACTAATCTCTCTGTTTGACCACTTAGCATAGCCACCCCCTGTGCCCATGAATAGGCTCAGTTCTTCCCGGAAGGCTGCATGTGCACGAGGCAGCATGCTTAAGGGCTGTTTGCAAGAACTCTTCCAGTTGGAAATCAAATGCTTTTCCCACTTTATCGTGGTGGGAGTGTATATATATAGTTGATAGGGCTCCATAGCGATCTGGGCTAAATGATATCATAAGGTGGAGTAAGAACCTGCTTCTCATCCCTACAGAGGAGACTTGGACTCAGGAAGAAGCAGGTGATACACTCCCACATAATCCCTGCCTGGTGCAAATGGACTACTTATTTGGTGTATGCAACCCGGTTAAGCCAAGCCACAGTGTTCTTATCAGCGACGTTCAAGGCACGAAGACCTCCAAGAAGTTGTTATTTTGCATTCCTCGACAATGTGCATCATGGTTGGTGGTTGCCCACATCAACATAGTGGACTGTTTCTAAAACACCACTGAAATTCCACTGCAGCACAAATTCCATGTTTGCTAAGAAACAGGTTCAGAAGACTCCATTGCCTTCATTCACGGTAAATCAAACCCAGGTTGATATTGAGTGGGGTTTGGGACAAGATCATTATTTGTCACTTTCTCTGCAGACCATGAAGCTCATCATGTGTCCTCTACCATAAATCCCTCACCCAGAAAAATTTTCTGCAACGGACACCATGATGACCATGTGGTGGATTAAATTAACTGTAGATATGGCATATCACACAGTTTCATCATGATCTTTGCCATGCTTTCTTCTCTATAAACATTGAGCAGAGCAATATTGCAGAGGATCGGTAACCATGGAAAGGGAGTATATTTAAGTGCACCTGAAATAATATGCAGGGTGGAATTTAGTTGTAGATCCATCAACTTTGTGCGAAATGAGTGAGACCCTATTAGAGCACAGTGCTCTGCCGCTGAATAAGTGTGCCAACAGTGAAGTGTGTAATGTTTGGGCATTGGCTCCCCATCTCATGCCACCCAGTTTTCCGAGCAGATTAAGGTCAAAACATGCAACAGTCATGGTCTTTGTAAGATGGTTACGATATGTGAGAGTTCTATCCAATGTGATGCCTAGATATACTGGGTATGAATGATGCTTTATAGAGAAATATATTCAGCTCTCTGCCCACTTGCGCATTATCTAAGTGGAAGACATTTAACAGTCTTATTCCCAGTTGGTATCAGGTGCCACTGATGACAAAAATCAGTCATAGCTGCCATATCTGCATTCAGAACATTCTCGTATGTCAAGGTAGTGTTACTAGTGCCAACACATATGTCATCTGCATAAACAAACTTGTAAGACTTGGTATATGGGAGGTCATTCAAATGTAAGTTGAAAAACATTGGAGATAATACTGATCCCTGCGGGAGGCCATTCTTCTGATGTCACCAAGCACTTATTCTATCACCAATATGCACATGGAAATGGCGATTTCTCAAAAACAGATGGTTTAAGAGCAGGCAAGGAGAGAACAGGCAGGACCTTGACTGCACACCCCTGCTCACTCACTGGATGGTACAGCTGATCCAATTTACAGAGGAGTCATAATTTAAATAGACTAGCTGTACATTTACTGCCTCCTAGCCCCCAGGGAGGAATTGTGACTCTGCTGTGTCACTGATGCACAGAACTTTCCAGAACTATTCCTGGAGTGGCTCAGTTTACATAATCACCTCTTGCTCAGGGCTGTGCTAGGATCCAGCCCTCAATTTTGTTCTAGCATTTGAATTTGTGTAAATGCCATCTGGAAAACATTCTTCGCTCAGAATCCAGGAATTAACCTGCATGAATCCATTCCATCTCAACTTATTTGTCTTTTATTATTTCTTTCATTTTCTGTTGCAGAATGATGAAACTATGGGTACTGTAACTACAATGGGACTCAGGAAGCAGTCACACAGATTTGTACTTACCCTTCATATAAGCAAATCGGTTATTCTCCAAAAACATTTACAATCCCACTATGTATTTTGTCAATAGTTTGTGTTATTGCCTGTAGTCAGAATAAATTAATGATAGCCAAGCCACCAGATGTTAACGTGAGTGCCTTGAGTTAAACTAAGATCAAAAGACAACAACACAGGACTGGACAAGTGGATGATCATTTCAACTGAGTAAAATTAATATACTGTGTAAAGACCTGATTTATTGAAGTTGATGGCAATGCTCCCATTAACTTAAATGGAAATAACTATGGGCAGTAAGTGAATTATTTTTTCAATACAATTCCCACTAATACAATCTGCACATTATGTGCTCTCTCATTAAAATGAAATCCCCAAATATTTGCCCGTTAAGTGATATTGCAAGAACCAGCAGACAGGGCTGAATCCTGCTCCATCCCTTCTGTGCTTCTCTGAATGGAAAGCTGGCTGAGAGAGTTAACTGGGGGATTCCTTTTACATAGAAGCATGCTTGGATGGTGTGAATTCTAGCTGGCTCTAGCCCACCCCATGTCTAGGCCCCTAGTATAGGAGGTGGTCTGAGGCTAGACACACTTATTTCTGTGCAAGTAGCCAGTTTTGCCTTCTCGGTTGATCTTGTTAGATGCTTATATGGCCCTCATCACTGCAGTCTCAGAACTCCTCACAATCATTTATGGATTTTATTCTTACCACATCACTGAGAGGTTGAAGAGTATAGATGGGGAGAGGACAGACAGGAGCAGCAGGTGGACATAAGGATAGGTTTTTCACATCCTAAGTGAGTGCCGTAATCACTGGGTTATAAAGTTACTCTCCTTTTGCAGTAGTTCCATTCCACGTAAATATTGAAACATTACATTGGGCCAAAGAGTCTAGAACCTGGGTTTGTTATATGCCAGTGAGGGCCTTACCCCTGGCCTATCAACTATTCTAGGGTTTTGCTCTGAAATTCCACCATGGACCCGAAAAAATGTTTGGCAAAACCGACATGTTTCTGTGAAAACATTTTTCAGTGTAAAGTTTTGACTAGCTCTGTTACAGAATCAATGAGTGCATGGTAAAGCATCCCATTTCCTCCTCTGCTATTTGATGTCTCTGAATGATGAAGAGGAGAATTACGTTTCTAGGCCTTTTATTTTGACATGGTCTCAAGTGGCATTAAAAAAAAAAGAAAGAAAGAAAGAAAGAAATGAAAGTTTACTCCAGTCTTTGTCACAGGCAAACTTTTAAAGTAAATGCTGACAGTTTAGTAATGTTAGTCTTTTTCCTTGGAGTATACAGAAATGAGATTCTGCGTTTTCTAGCTGTAAGTCAAATACTTTTTTTTAAGTTGAATTCACCTGAAAATGTGAAGTCTTGACTGTTTCTTATATATGAGACATATGAGGGCACAAGAAGATATTGGGAGATGTAAAAGCAAGGAGAATATACATACTTATCCTGTAACAGCAACTTTGACTAGCGGAAAGAGGATGCTGCCTTCATAGCTCCTTCAGAAGGTTGCTTGGCAGTACATGTGATGTGCTTGGTTCAATAGGTGGTATACTAAATTATATCGGATGCCTTCTACATTTATCAAAGTTAAGTAGAAGATCAAAATCATTAATGATCTCTTTCCTCTTGAACAAAATATGGATTGTGTAGGCTATAACCTCAACAGGACAAAAGAAGCCTGTGCGGAAAAGACTTCACTGGATCCAAGGTCATTGAGAGAAATGGAAAGGACTGAAGTAGCTGACTGAAGATCAATATAAAAGCTATGTACCGAGATTCAGAATACATTGCATAACCATCTATAGTTTCCTTGCCCATATGAACAACTCATTCATTTATTGGTTTTGCAAGTGATATGAAAGTTTCCAGCATGGAATCTCTTGGTACACGAGCAAAACTAAGTTCAGTAAAACTTCACATCTTGACACATGTCAACCCAGACAGACCCATCCCACATCCCATTCTTCAAGTCCATTGACAAGTCCATTGACAGCGTTATCATACAAACAAGAGGAAGCCTCCTCCTGGGCACACCTTTGTGGACCCACAGCAGTTCTGCTAGCATCTCCTTGCTTCAGTTTTCCCTCTCAATTCCTCAAATAAACCCATACAGGCTTTTTGGTCCAATAATGCACCTTCTCCCAGGGTTTTCCCCTGACCCTTCCTGCCTGTAGTATCAATCCCAAGATCCTCTGCTGGAACCTACTCTCTCCTATAAGCCTCTGATCTGCTTGAGCATTTCCCCTCTCATTCCTATTTCTCTTTATAAGGGAACCAGGTGACCTCTGTGCCTTCTTCACAATAAGGATAGGCTTGCCCCAGATTCTGAGCGCTTAAGGGGAAAGCAGCCCTGTTCCAATTCCCCCAGTCAAACATCTGCATAAATGGATAAACTTTACCTGATTTTTAGACCAGGTCCACACCTACAAATTAGGTTGACCTAGCTACACAACTCAGCACTCTGAAAAAATTCACAGCTTGTGTGATGTAATTAGGTCCACCAAACCCACACTGTGGACTCAACTATATCAATAGAAAAATTCTTCTGCTGACCTAGCTACTGCTTCCGGAGTGGGTGGCTTACAACAGTGATTGAAAATCCCCTTTCCCTCGCTGTAGCAAGTGTCTACACGTCAGCAGCGTAGATGTAGTGTAGGCAGGTCTTATTCTTCCCTAGTCCAGATCATATTAGAGTGGGCTGAAAAAAAAAGTTGAAATTGTTTCTAATTTTCAGGAGTTGAGATGGACTCTTTTTATATATTTTCCATAAAAAGGCATTGTATTTTTAAGTTGAATTTTAATGTTCTTTTTAAAGTTTAAAGTTTTTTTTGTTCATTGACTAAATGTAGGGGTTTTTTGGGCAAACAAAATATTTCAGTAATGTTTTCAATAAATTGATAAAATGTTTTGCAAAAATGGAAAAGTTTCAGAAAAGTCAACCGTCTCCTTTCTGAGAATGCCATTTTTTCATTTAAAATGATCAAAAAAATGTTTGACCCACTCTAGAGATAGACTTTTCAACATTGGCCTTTTGGAACTCTCAAAGTTGGGTCTGGGCTCCTCTAGAGGACACTTCAAAGGGAGTGTAAATAGCTGCATAATGCCTTCTAGAGGATGTACTGACAATTTACAGACCTTCCAATCACCTCTCTTTTTGTTTTTACCAGCTTTGAAGGCTCAGATCCATCTCTCATAGGCCACAGCTCCCCCACGAACTGCAGAAACTCAGGGAACAAAACTGGGAGTTAAAGTGGGAACAAAGAAGTTGGCAGTTCCTAAAAGCAGAATGGGAACTCAGAGAGATCTGATTCTCCTTGGCTTGGTGAGTTAGGCTTCCTGGCTGTTCCTCCTTCGCTCTGTTTTTACCTCTTTGAAGCAAAGACGCAGCAGGAGAGGGTGATGCAGTTGTCATTTTCCCCCACACACACCTTTCCAAATGAATCAGTTGCAAATGCGCTATATGATGCAGTGCCAAAATTTGCCACTCAGACTATATCTATGCTACACCGAGACACCCATGGGCGACCTGTGCCAGCTGACTCAGGCTTGCAGTGCTCAGGCTAATGGCTGTTTAATTGCCATGCGGATGTTCAGGCTTGGGTTGCAGCCTGAGCTCTGGGATCTTCCCACCTTGCAAGGTCCTAAAGCCTGGGCTCCGGCCTGAGCCGAAACATCTGGAAGGAATAGGAACAACATAGGAAGGAAGAATCCCATGCACAGCTATAGACTGGGGACCGACGAGCTGGGCAGCAGCTCTGCAGAAAAGGACCTGGGGGTAACGGTGGATAAAAAGCTGGATATGAGTCAGCAGTGTGCCCTGGTTGTCAAGAAGGCTAATGGAATATTGGGCTGCATTAGGAGGGGCATTGCCAGCAGGTCACGGGAAGTGATTATTCCCCTCTATTCGGCATTGGTGAGGCCGCATTTAGAATACTGTGTCCAGTTTTGGGCCCCCCACTACAAAAAAGATGTGGACAATTTGGAGAGAGTGCAGCGGAGGGCAACCAAAATGATTAGGGGGCTGGAGCACAGGACTTATGAGGAGAGGCTGAGGGAACTGGGCTTGTTTAGTCTGCAAAAGAGAAGAGTGAGGGGAGATTTGATAGCGGCTTTTAACTACCTGAAAGGGGGTTCTAGGGAGGATGGGGCTAGGCTGTTCTCGGTGGTGGCAGATGACAGAACAAGGAGCAACGGTCTCAAGTTGCAGGGGGGAGGTCTAGGTTGGACATTAGGAAAAAGTTTTTTACTAGGAGGGTGGTGAAGCATTGGAATGGGTTACCTAGGGAGGTGGTGGAATCTCCATCCTTACAGGTTTTTAAGCTGAGGCTTGACAAAGCCATGGTTGGGATGATATAGCTGAGGTTAGTCCTGCTTTGAGCAGGGGGTTGGACTAGATGACCTCATTAGGTCCCTACCAACTCTAATATACTATGATTCTATGATTCTATGATCTGCACTGCAATTGAACAGCACCTTAGCCTGAGCCTCACGAGCCCAAATCAGCTGGCGTGGGCCAGTTGCAGGTTTTAATTGCAGTGTAGATGTACTGTCAGTGATATCTGAGACTTTTCATGTACTTCATCTAGTTTTGGATTAGAACCTATTTGTAAAAGAACTCCCATTGTTTTAAACAGGCTTTGGATCAGGACCTTACTTCCTGTTCTTAATATAGACCTAATCTGTAGTATCTCAGATGCCACACAGATAGCAAATCAGGACATCTGATCACCCTACAGTGTGGTGACCATTGGCAAATGCTGGCTTTTTTATGACACTTCTAGATCATTGCATAGTAATATTGCCTTGCTATACATGATTAAAGTGATTTTTTTATGGTTTTCCCCTCTATTGATACTAGAAAATTAATAAAAAAGGAAAACAAAAACAAAACCACGACCACTCATTCAGATTTTAGAGTGGGATTTTCAGAAGCACTCAGCATTGGCCTAACTCTGCATTGACCAACATCAATATCCAATCCCCATTGACTTCCACGGGAACATCATCAGGTTAATTCCAAATCCTAACCTTAAACACATCTATGCTATGTATATTCCTTTAAACTCTGCTCCATTTTTTAGCAAACAACTTCCTTTATTTCCTTCTTCCTTTTCAGCTTTCTAATCTTTGGACTAATAAGTCATCTGGAAGCCTCAATATAACATCTCCTGATCAGAAAGCTCTAGGGAATAATAAGCATTCTAACAGTGGTTATAAGAGGAAGTTACAGCACAGTAACACACCAGAGGGAAATACTGTGCGTTTTGCTAAGAGCACACTCTGATTTTTAAACTAAGGTTCAATTCAATGTCACAACAACAAAAGCCTCTAGCTTCCCTTCATTAGAAGGTTGGTGTGGGTGTGTTTGTTTTTAAAGCAGCAGTCTGTCTCGATAGTATTTTCTTTAATAAAATGAGCTTTGCCTTTTGCAATTTGTTTCTGAGATGGAAGAGGATAAAAAATAATTATCCAGGGGAATAGTTTTACCAAATTTCTCTCTCTTTCAACATTTTTGAAGTCTTTTAGGATGAGACTGCAGTAGCTTTATTTTAAAAAAAAATGAAGAAAATTTGCTTTGCTGTTTTGAGACTATGGAAAGAATAATTATATTGCACTGTGTTGTGTAGCTTTTAGAAATTGTGATAGAAATCAGAGCAGAAATAGGGAATTTAGATTATTATTTAGACAAGATAATTTTTCTTTTAAATTCAGAGCAGATGAATGAATACATGTTAGGCTGCCAATGTTAACTGTGTGAGTTTCTCAAAGCTATTAAGTTCTGTGGTTGATTGTATAATTTTATTGACCGCATCTATACTTATATATCATTACTTGGGAGGGTTTCCAACAGGTACCATAGGAAGAAGGCATTTCCAGCACATAATATATAGCACTGGAGCATTTCGTTTTGAACATGGAAATACTGGGATTAGGAAGCTGTCATGCTAACTGGGCCTCCCTCGTTATATTTGTTTTACATTATCATCTGAAGCCACATGTAGTAGAAAGTGAGAGCCTGAGACATGAGGCCTAGTATAACAGGCCAGATATGAAGCCTTAGCTAAAGTAATGGCTAAACCCTGCTGTCATAAAGCAAAGTTAGCAAAAGTCCTGCAAGTTCACAAAGAGTGGCAAGAACAGAGCTGGTGTTGCAAAAGCACACATCCCTAAAAGAAGTGCTAGGCACAATACTCAGCAAGCACATTCCAAAAAGCTGGTACCAGAACAGTCCGATAGCAGGACTGTAAAAAGCACACTTATCAAAGATAACGAGGACACATTGACCCCTCTCTAAGGCCAGGATGACACTGTAATAGATAGAGATTTCTTGATAATATGACGGATAGACAGGTTTTGACCAAACCAGCTGGTACAAGGCAAAGGGTCATATCTTACCATGTCAGAGGGTGGTATCTTGCCACCTCAGAGGGTGTCAATGACACATGACAGACGGCAATATGCAACTCGTTTGTATCAATGTATAAAAGAGGGTCTCAGAGGAAACATCTTTGTCTGGCCGAGTGAGGAATGAAAGTTCTGCCGTTTACCGAGCTGGTCCATTGACATGGGCATACATGTATTAAGCGTACTTGTAGCACAAGTGCTAATAGGGTGCTTTTTACTGTGCTCGATTGGCAACAAACTTGGCCTGGTGTTTTCATTACTGAAATGGATCTTTGGTCTTATTGAAGAATCCGAGTGTGATTTGGTGTCTCGGTTATCTGCGCAGAGCTAGGACAGAATATACACTAAGAGAACACACACACAACCAACAACAGCACGAAATGAGAGCAGAGCCCTATTATGCTAGCCATTGTAGAAACATAGCAAGAGGTTGTCCCTGCTTCAGAGAGCTAACAATCTACATAGACAAGGCAAAGAGAGAGGGTGAGGGGAAACAGAGGCACTGTGAGGTGAAGTGACTTGCTGAGGGTACATACTAGAACAGTTCCAGAGGCAGGAAATAATTCAGGTTTCCTGAGTCCCAGTCCTTTGCTCTAGCCACTAGACTATGCTGCCTCTTCTATAGTTCAGATAACACAACATTTAGTGTACAATGTGATCATCTTCTGCCCCTAAGTTACAATTTGAGACATCAACCATGCATCTAGAGCCATGTGACTGGAACTTGCACCCACATAGAGGATCATTAAAATCTAGAGGGCTACTTGCAGGAGCAGGGTCCACTCACTTGGGTTAGATTATATGATCAGGGCTTGAAATATCATTTGAGTTTCTGTCTGAGGCCATAATTGTTTATTTTAGTTCTGCAATCTCGTGAGATACCTAGATGCTTAACCGGCCTAACTTCCATTGACTTGCAATGGGAGTCAGTCACCCAGGTCTCTCAGGCACTTTTGAAAATCCCAATAGTTGCCTCTCTCAATCTTTAGCTGCCTAAAGAAAGAAAATATCTAGCCCATAGGCACTTGGGAACCTAAGTCTTATTGAAAGTCACTTTTGAAAATGGGACTTGGCCATCTAAGTCACTTAAGGCCAGATCCTCAAATGTATTTAGGTGTCTAATTGTCACTGAAAACAATGGGAGTTAGGCACCTAAAAGCCTTTAGAAATCTGGGCCTTAACTACTTCACCAGATCCCCATCCTCCTGTTGGGAATATCCTCAGCAAATCAAATGAATTTCCTAACTTGTCACAAATGCTGTAGCTTTATTTTATCTGTTGACAGGCAACACTGAGCCTAAAGGACCGTATTTCTGCCTACACGGTATTTCACCAGAGCACTGCAATAATATATGAAGGTATGAATTGTCATATTTCTTAACTATATGAATTCCCAGAAAGTCACCAGATGTTTTGAAGCACACAGTAAATTTTAATTGGGACATTTAAACTCAAAAAGACCAATCTGCAATAGTACAGTGCTTCTTATTTATATCCAGCTGTAAAGGAAAGGAAAAGTGTTTTGCCTCATTTTCTAGAAGAAAAGGAATGAAAAGATAGTCCAGCAATAACAATTTCTATGGGGAGTAATAAGAGGATGAAACTGAGGTATTCCCAGGCTTTCATAGCCTGAATAGTCCCTTTCCCAAGGGAATGTAGCCAGGAAATTCCTCACCGTAGAGAAGGACCTAACAGAGATTCTTCACAGGCAAAAAGATAGTGTGGGAATTCAATTGGAGGTTCACGTGTCTGAATAAGGCCCCCTATTAAGAAGAGTAGGAGAGATTTCCATCATGTTGGTCAGATATCTGAAGTTATGAGTACTGCATTTTGGCAAATGCTACAGTATCCTAAGCTATATTGCCAAGGCAATAAGGATATTATATTTATATGGCACTTCTGGTGCTTTCGACCCTAAAGTATTTTACACACAGAGTCGGAATTGTATAATGGTCAGCATTGCACTAAATCAACTCCCACTGAAATAAATAGCCCAAGTTCAGTACTTTAAAAAAAATAAATAAAAAAAATCACACTCTGAGTACAAACTATTGAGTCCAATCTCAAACAATTACCATGGAAAGAAGTGATTCTTCATTTGTTTTAAGGCCCGAATCGTACGAAACACTTTAAGCATGTGGGCGTGACTGAAATATAATAAAATAAATCACTGCTTGAGTGCTTACAGTAAAGCATGTATGTAAGTGCTTTTCTGGATCAGAACCAAGCAGTTCAGAAAAATTACCTGGGGGATAGACCAGGGGGATGTAGTAGTAGGTGTTGTATATGGGGCCATGCCATAACTACAGTTGGCTGAATATCTGATTTTTTTGGTTCAGTGGCAGTTCCAAAAAAATTGTTCATGTCAAATCAAATCTGAAATTTTCTTCATAATTGTCAGTGACCCAAAAAAAAGGCCATTTGGGGTCTGTTGCAGAGCAGGGATTCGAACCTAGGTCTCCCACATCAGTACCCTAACACCTGGGCTAAATATTATAAAGGGGAGTCCCAACAGCAGCAAACCCACCACTTCCTCCTCTAGCCATTTTATGAGTGCCTGATATTTTCATATATTTGTGAATAATTTTGGGTTGACCAAAACTACATTTTTCATCAAATAAGCTACTGGTGTAAAAACATTTTACACAGTTCTAGTCATAACTTCACTACTCACTTCCCACCGCTGCTGTTTTGAGGGAAAGGGGAGGAAGAGGAATTGAGGAAAGCCTGCAAACTAGCACTTCCTTCAACACACTCGCAATTTAAACCTGGCAAAATTGAAAAAGAGTTTAGGACAGGAAGTGCCTATCTTATCCAATTGAAACTACAGGTGGGCTGGATGTAATTTCCAAAACCGGCCAGGAAAAAGGAGATATATATTTTTCCCTACACAAACTATGTTAAGAAACATTAAAGTTGGAAAGCCAAGTGCACAAATGTTAGGAAATGCCATTGTTAAGGCTGCCGGTGTAATCTTAATATGGGTCTCCTTGTGTATGTGTGTGCATCATGATATGATCTTTAATTACATTAACGTATACTACTATTTCCCTAGAACCCTTGCCTCATTCAGTGCAAGTTGCCTGGGCCAAGCCAGGTGGCACTGAGAGCACCAGCGAGACAGTCCCCCTGTTCTCAGTTCCACTGCCCAAACCTAGCCCAACCTGCAGAAGCCCTGAGGTGCAATGGCAGGAAGGTCTTGATCAGCCCCAGGCTGGAGCATGCTCATTGTGGACAGAAATCTTTGGGGACCTTAGCTGCTAAACTCTAGCAAGTCTCTACTAAGTGTGTGAAAACTGGGATTTCAAAGGCTCCTAACTCAGCCAAATTAGGCAGATATTCAAGAGGACAGCAAAAGATGCATCCCTGACAGAGGTCACCTCCCAGCCAAATTCCAAGCTCCAAAACATGGAGGTGCTAGGACTTCTCAAAGAGAAGGTCACCTGAATTTTTATACCTGAACAAAACAATGTACGTTTCCCTAGTCTTGTCATCGGAAATGGGTAACTCATTTTGAGTGAATTTTTTTACAAGAAATTTCACTCTGAGGTAGACACCCAACATGAGAAATTTGAACTCAAATGGTTAAAATTTGGCAAAATTATGAATAATTTAAAAATTATACTGAAAACAGGGTCTTATAATGGTATGTGTCCATCAACCTTAATAGGCAGTGCTACCTGGTCTGTCTATAATATCATTTTTACATGAAATATCTTGTTACATAAATCTAGGAACTCAAACCATACTCTCTCTAATTCTTCTTTCCAGTCCTTCAAATAGAAATTTTTTCCTCTTTGCCCAGTTACTATCACTTGTGATCACAGTATCTTCTTCAATTTATATATCCCACATTTACAATGACAGATCGAGTACTATGAGAACCCAAAATAAATAAACACATTCAGCAGTCTGCATGTGGAATGAACTTTTCTAGAACAAGGGAGCATCATTACTACTTCTCCTGAATTGGATAAATTTACAGTCAAAGACAACTTTGCTGTCTGCTTTCTTTTTTCTGCTGTTCTTGTGTTTTTATAGTCTCCGCCTGCTCCCCCCCATAAATTATTGCTGTCACAAGGGAAGATCATCCAGTTTTACTGATCATCTAACTAGTAAGCAGGACTGAGTATGTTCTACCTCAGAATAAATTCAGGAACTATGCTCAACCCATTTAGTTCTTGGCCTCTCTGCTGAGGCTTGTGTTAATATTATAACAAACCCTCATTTCCTGCTAAGATCAATTAAAATGAGCACCTCGCATGATCAGCTCCCATAAATTCTAACTCAATCCAAATCTATTTGAAAAATTTTCAAAATAACCAAAATAAAACATTGTTTTATCAGAATTTGCTGATTCTGTGAAATGGGAAAATTTCACTAAGGTCATGTGATTTCACCAAAGTACTAGTGGAAAACAGGCAGGCTTTAGAAGCCAGCTTGGTTTCCTGCCAGCTCACCCATCCACCCACTTGTTAGCCTGCCTGCTGGGCTACTGAGGAGGCTGGCCTTCTATGGTCCACCGCTCTGGAGCAGGCCATCATATGGACTGTCCTGGGATGCTAGTTCCTTACCTGGAGAAACCCAATTTTGAAATATCAAAATCTTCCATTAAAAATAATAATTTTTCACAACACAGCTCTACTGAGAATACCAAATCGTGTTAGGTAGGTGACAGAAAAACCAACAGATGGCAACAGCTGCTCTTTTTTTTCAGATGAAAAGCCTTTAAATTTACATAATTTTCTCACCTTTCCATCCTGAAGCAACCTACAGATATTTACAAACATAACCTTATGCAGTGGGATCACATCACCCACCTCTGTGTTGGAACAGGGTAGCCGATTAACAATGCTCACTAACACTACATAATTGAATGTATGGGAGAACTCAGTAATGTAGAATCATAGAAATGTAGGTCTGGAAGGGACTTTGAGGTCCTCTAGGCCATCCCCATGCTGAGGCAGGACTAAGTATACCTAGACCAACACTCAGAGGGTTTGTCTGACCTATTTTGAAGAGCTTCCAGTGATGAGGATCACATAACCTTCCTTGGAAGTCTATTCCAGTGCTTATAAATCCTGATAGTTAGAAACATTTTCCTAGTACCTAACCTAAACCTCCCTTTTTGCAGATTAAGCCTATTATGACTTGTTCTCCACGTCCACTGAAGGTGGAGCACGTGATCACTGTTCTCTTTATAACAGCCTTTAACATATTTGAAAACTTATCAGATCCCCCCTCAGTCTTCTTTTCTCAAAGCTAGTCATGCTCAGTTTTTTAACAGTTCCTCATATATCAGATTTTCTAAATCTTTTGTCATGTTGATGTCCTCTGGACTCTACAATTTGTCCACATCTTTCCTACAGTGTGGCATGCAGAACTGGACACAGTACTTTACCTGCAACCTCAGCAGAGCTGAGTAGATTGGGAAAATTACCTCCTGTGTCTTATATGCAACTCTCCTATTAATATATCCAAGAATAAGTCTTTTTTTGCAACTATATCACATTGTTGACTCTTATTTACAATCCACTATAACTACCAGATCCCTTTCTGCAGCACTACTGCCTCACCAGTTATTCCTGATTTTGTATCTGTGCATTTGATTTTTGCTTCCTAAGGGTAGTACTTTGCCTTGCCTTTATTGATTTTCATCTTATTGATTTCTGACCAAGGTCATTTTGAATTGTTATCCTGTCTTCCAAAGCACATTTTCTGAAAAAAAATTATAAGCATACTCTCCACCAATTATACAAGTCATTAATGAAAAGTATTGGGTAGTACCAGACCCAGAACAGACCCCTGCAGGACCCTGCCTCGATACATCCTCCCACTTTGAGCCCAAACCATTGATAGCTATGATTTTTCAACCAGTGCACCAATCATCTTAGAGTAATTGCATCTAGAGCACATTTCCCAAGTTTGCTTATGACAATTGCATGGGGGACTGTGCCAACAGCCTTTCTAAGCCTCAAGAAATCATTTTACTTCTTCCCCACTATCCACTAGGCCAGAAACCCTGTCAAAGAAGAAAATTAGGTTGGTTTGGCAACATTTGTTCTTGACAAATCCATGTCGGCTGTTATTTATCTCCCTGTTGTCCTCTAGCTGCTTACAAATTGATTGTTTAATAATTTATTCTAGTATCATTGCAGGTATTGAAGGTAGGCGGATATGTCTATAATTCCTCAGATCCTTTTTTGTTCCCCTTTTTAAAAGATACAAGGGTACTATGTTTACTCTTCTCCAGCCCTCCGGGACCTCACCCATCCTCCATGAGTTCTTTAAAGATAATAACTGTGTAGTTGCTCAGATTTGAATTCATAGCCACATCAGCTTAATCAGTGACCCCTTACAACTACACGAGGGCACTGGTTAGGTATTGTTTCAGGGCAACAGAGCTCTAAGTGTGACACACCAGCTGGTGTGCCCCCAGGTGGCTGGGCATAGTATAGCAGGATCAACTCCTGTCGCACCCTTTGCCAACATCTGCTCCAACACTGCAGGGGTCTGCTTCTTCCCCTCACTCAGCCTCTGGCCAGGTCACATACAGTTCCTCCCCTTCAGGAGTAACCCAAGAATCCAACGAACAAAAGTCCATCAATCTCATGTTGTGTCCTCACGCTTGTACCAGAGGGATTTCCACTCCCCCTTCCTTAGTCAGCCAGTAGGCAGACCAAGGCCCTTCTTCTCCACTAGGTTCCAGTCTCAGGACCCTTTAGAAGCAGGCAAACGCCTGTTTAAACAGATCCCTTATTGTTTCAGGACCACTCCCTACCTTGCCCTGTCTAAAAGCTTCCTCACAGCCTCTTCCCAGGCTTACACTCTATCAGCATTCTCTCTCTCTCTCTCTCTCTCTCTCTCTCAGCCTCTTGTCCAGGCTTACTGCAGAGCTTCTTAGCATTTTTTACCACCCAGTTGGTTTACTAAGCAGAGTTTTCTTTACTTCCCTGTCAGGGCAGTCCCTGACTCAGCAGGAGGTTTTTTTTCTGGCTTCTTGCAGGTCTCCCTACTACTGCACAGAACCTTAGGCAGGCTCATTTCCTCTAGCTCTGCTTCCTAACTGCCTTAGGATGCCTGTTGCAGCTGGCTGGCTGGCTGACTGGCTAGACAGACAGACAGACAGACAGGCAGGCAGGCAGGCAGGCAGTCGTCTGTCTGTCTGTCTGTCTGTCTGTCTTCCTTCCTTCCTTCCTTCCTTCCTTCAGGGAGGATCTATCTGCTATCAGGCAAACACAACTCCCTGTTCCCAGACAGGTTTCTCCCCTGAAGTGAGAGCCAGAAATCTTCCTCCTGATTAAGCCCCACCTGAGCCAGATCCAGCCCCTTTAGTTCCTCCCTCCAGCTTTGATCCCTACTTCAGGTGTAGCAGAGCAAGGCTGATTGAGACCACAGGCTTTCATTAACTCCTTCTGCCCCCACTGAGAGGTATGTACACCCTGTCACAGGTGCTAATTATTGAATCATTTACACCACTTCCTCCAGCACCTAGATGTTCCATTGAGGAGTTCCCTCCAAACAGTGATCTGATTTGACCTTGTTTTACCAGGAACACAGCAGCTGATGGTAGACCCAGGTCACCAATTAAGTATTTTGGGTTTTAAAAAGAGATTATATAACTGAATTTTCACTGAGTTTATAAATATTTGGCCTAGTGCTAGTCCCAGAGGCACAAGCTGAATTCCAATGTAGCAACCACCAAAACAGCAACTCTTATTGCTGTCCACATTAGAGGATTCTTCAGAGTCCAAATGAGGCACTCCACATAATCTGACTCTCACTGGAGATTGTAAAGGGTTATATCTGTTAATTTATTCAATCAAAATTTAAACCTGCTGGGTAAACTAAGTGGAACTTGTTTGCAATATTGATGTTTAAAATAGCAGCCTTGGTCTTTTCATTTTTTTTTCTGCAACGTTTCCTGAAATGTATGCTGCCAACTTGCAGACATAGTAATGGAGTGCATCTTTTCTGAGCTGCAGTTATAAGTAATTTGCATCTTGCACCCCCCCCCCCCTTTTTTTTTTCTCCATAGACAGAAGTTACTTGAACTAAGTTATCAATCAACACAAACTCTGAAGGGCTATTTCATAGAACGATTTATTAAAGTGCTGACAATGGTATCATGGCTCTCCTGTAATAACCTGAAAAGATCCATGACATTGGATTATTAATTGAATATGAAAAGAAATTTAAAGCCATTAACACTGCCTGCCTATGTTTGCAAGTACATTTTTTCCCTGAAATTACCATTCCCTTTTTGTTTGTTTGTTTGTATTATTCCAAAACCCTGACAAGTGTTTTAACCATCTGGATTATGAAATAGTTTTTGGAGCAATGAGTTACATGCTATTACAATTAATAGAAATTAACACTGGGGATAACCCAGTGACAATTATTATTTAACATTTATATTGCAGTAGCATCTACTTGCCTGGCCCAGCTCAGTGCCCCATTTTGCTAGGCATAGTGCAAACATTTAAGGTGGGATTTTCCAAAGCACCTAAGTGATTTAGGAGTACAAATCCCATTGATTTGTGCTCCTCAGTCACTTAAGCACTTTTGAAAATTCCACGCAGATAAATGATTGTCATACAAAGGTATTACAATCTAACTACAAATCACAGTAGTGTTCCACACTGCTATACGGATGACCGTAGGGTTTGGGGATTGTTTTATTTAACCTTTCAGTGGAGCATTTTATTTTATAGAATAAGCAGAACAATGAAATAACTGGCCCAATCCACTGCTGGTGCATGGCAGCATAGCTCCATTGATTTCAAGCCAGATGCTTCTCACAATGCTTCTGATCTTCCAGCCACTTACAGATGTGCAGAACGTTATACGTGGGAGTTATCCCATTGACCGCTGCCAGCCATGAAGTCACTTACCTCTGTGTTTGCGGGATTGAGGCCGAAAGTGGTACATTTGTAACTTCTCTAGGGGTTTGTCTACATGGGATGTTACTATGTGGCAAGTCCAAGTGTGAATCTAGAGTGCATTAGTTTGCCATGCAGTAAAGTCCCATGTGGACATTGCTACAAACCACTAAAAGTTGCATAGCGCACTTTCACATACTTCTGTTTCAAACAGCAGTACATCCAAGTGCACTGCAGAACTTTCAGTGCACCGTTGCAGTCCATGCATGGGACATTACTGCATGGCACGCTGGTGCACTGTAGATTCACATCCTGGCTTGCGATTCACTAATGTTCCATGTAGACAAGCTCTAGGAGGTGGTCTCAGTGCATGCCCATAATTGCACCTCCTAATGATCCTAAGGGACATTTCCCTTTTCCCTAAACGCTATGGTGTCAATTTCCATTTGGAGAAAAAGAGAAAGGATTCTCCACTCAACATTTTTCAAGGGTCCCTTAAAAATAAAGACTAAGCCTGCCTTTAGCATGACCAAAATGCATATTACATCCCCCTAAGATTCACATGCAAACTCCCCAATGGTTTGAGGGTCATCAGATCTCGGGTTCTGGGTGTGTATATGTATATACAGACAATGGATTTCCAAAGGGGTCTGCCCTTCCATTCTAAAATTTCCAAAGGTTTCCTGCACCTCCATTTACATTTTTTTTTAGGGATCTGCAACTGAAAAAAGGTTGAAAACCATTGCAATAGGGAATTCAAACCATTTTAAAGGACTAGGAGGTCTTCAGATAACAACAGAAGATGTCAGCTGACTACAGCTATAAACACTCAGGCAGCTCTGGGGGGAAAAAATCCCCTCTCAAATGCTCAAATTAGGCCTGAACCAAAACCCACAGGAATCAACAATGGAAAAAGTCCCAATGACTTCTGTGGGTCTTGGATCACTTCCATAATGTAATGGATGACTCAACTGATGGCCATAACTTCTTTATGGAACTGTTTATTCCCACAAATGATCCTTTCAGGAATGTAACATGAGATAAGATTCCAATACTACTGCTCATCAGACGTCAAGGACCTGTACAAAAGAATTTATACCCTCACATGGCTTAACCTTATCCTATATGTTTTATGACAAAATGTATTTGAATGGATTATGCTGCAGTAGCAAATGCAAAGACTTGTCTGACTGTGGTAAGCATATCCTTCCTTCCTACTCAGTACCTCTTCATTTCTCTCTCCCTCTGGTATTATTTTTCATTTTATCTCTGCAGCTGGTGCTATAAAACTCCGTGCTGTAATTTGGGATGCAGTTTATAAGAAAGGCTAATACAAAACAATTTTATATTGTATTCTGTTTTGGTCCAGAAATAATTGGTTTTGACAAGACACAATGCACCCCGAGAAACTATATCATCCATGATAGTGATGTATGGTTAATACTGTAAATTAATATGTTCATCCAATCATGCTGAGTTTATTACCTCAGCAATTTACAAGCCAGTAAATAAAGTCTGGTCTAAAACTTTATGCAGTTCCTTCTCTCTTCCAATTGAAGGGATTATACAAATCAAGGTTCCCTATGATAAATGGCCGGAAGAATTAAGCTAGGTGACAGCTGACTAATTACTGTCTAAACCAAGCTTCCAAGCGGGAATGTTATGTTCTGATGAAATAGAACTTATTGCATATGTTCCTACAAAAGATAATGAGACCTAATTGAGTCTTGTTTGGCCCCTCTGATCCTAGAAATTGGAATAACAGAAGTTGTACGTAGAATCATTTAAACAGACATCACAACATGTAAAAATCTAGGCCACGCTGAGACTGTAGGGAAGTCAGCCATGCAAGTGACTAAGGGGGAGTGAAACTCTTTCCCACCCCATCCATCTGAAAGGCCACATTCGTACTCCCTCTATTGCAGCTGAAGCACAGAACATGTCCAGTGCTCCGTAGAAGTGGGTGTCTGGGAGTTGAGAGAACAGGGGAGGAAGAAGACAGGACCTTGGCTTCTCTTCCTTCAATGCTCTGGCCACGAGAGATGAGCTGGTGCAAGGGGGCAAGTACGGAAGGACATGTGACTTTCTTAACCACACCTCCTTGCCAGGGCTGCCTCCGAGGCTGCCTCACTCAGACCTGTGCTGTGGGCTCTTGCAGTCAGCATAAGCATGCGGCCTACCTGCAATCAGCTGAATAAGGTTCTTTTCCTGCTCCCATGAACCTTTGATACAACAATTTAATCCAACCTCTTTTTAAAGTAGATGAAAGTAATATATTTTGCTGTGGTGCACTCAAATGAAATAAAATGTTGGTGGCTAGCGCCAGTCAAATCAGCCCTTTCATGAATTTTGATTGGTTTCCATGGAAACGATGACATACTCCATTTAGCACTGGGTCCCATGCCTGAACAAAGGAAAGGCAGAATGAAGTGTCAGTATCTTCTCCACAGTATACATGGCAAAGTGATGTAGTCTAATGTAATATTAGCAATCAGATATTTGTGCTAACGTGTGTTGGTATCAGTGCAATTGAGACTGACACCTGTTAAGCAAGAAGGCATCCATCAGCTCTACTTAAGAGTTATGGGATGATAAGACATGCAGTACGAAGAACAATGTGTATTATTTATTGTGGGATTTTCTCGTAAACATTCATCACACTTTGGTGTCAGAGTCTAAGGCGTTCTGAGCCCCTGCAGATCCTATTGCAGTTGAAATGCTCAGCATTTCTCCAGATTTGGCCTCTGATTCTGTTACCTGGGGTTCTGCCAACCCAAAGCTCTTGGTAACTTTACTCTGTGCAATGTGGTGTCAGGAAATAAATCAAATAGAGACACGGATGTTCAGCCGATAGATGGACTAGTAGAAACAGTATAACACAAGAGTGCTCTTACTTTAAAGCTGTACTTTACTTAGGCTCAAGCACTTACACATGTCTACAACAGTTTAATAAAAGAACCCCCATCTCAATAATTACTGAAGTTTGGGGCGGCTTTCGAGTGGAAACAGTAATGGCGTTCCAACTGGCCTGATCTTCCAGCTGTCATTGGAGGATCCCAAAGCTGTGTCCAAGAAGAGATCCCAAAGAGTCCAAGACTCTCCCCTCCCCTCCATTTATCCTTTCTAATAGATAATGACATGTCAAGACAATAACTTATTGGACAAGCAGTTCCAAAAGCAAATCAAGAGATCACCTGAATGCTAATTAACTAGATGTGTTCCTACAGAATCTGTATATCTTGAGGCCCAGACGAACATCTCCCAGAGGGCATGCATAAATAAGCCTTCTGGTCTTTTCCTGAAACACAGATCCCTGCACGTCCATCAGAGCTTCAAGGAGGGGTGCAAGGTCAGACAAAGATTGAGCAAGAGGCTTCTTTTCCTCCTGGCTTAGCCAAGGTTGCTCAGGCCTGTAGAAAGGCCTACTGATTTCAGCTGCTGTTAGCAAAGAGTCATTCAAATAGCACCAGCGCCATCTCTTATAAGAATATTGTTCTAATCTCTGGTTTTGCATGATCATTGGCAAATTGCCAAATCTGCTTTGGAAACTAAGAGTGGTTGCATCTTCCTTTTCAGCATGAATGTTTGGATTTGATTTAATTTTACCGCTGTGAAGGAAAGAACAGATTTTGGCCATTTTTATTTAAGCATCAGAAGTGTTTCAAAGTAGTAACCAATGTAAAAGAGAACAAGAAATAAAAGAAACCCTTAATGGGTCAGAAACAGCCCTTTTCCTCTTCTGTTTCCAAAGCAGTGAAAAAGGATTTCTCAATTCATTGACACTGGCACTATGACATAAGTTTTTGAAAACAAAAGCAAATTTCACCACTGGCTCCAAGTTGTGTTACACCAACGGTAAGTTTGATGGCAGAAATGCAACTTTCTTCTTAAGCTATTGTCTGCAGAATTGCATGTAAACATATGTTTTGCACCTCTCAGTTCAACTCAGTATGTAGCATAAATGAGGGCTAGATTATGCTGTAAGACATAGAGCTGAGCAAAGGTTGGTGCACTAACAGCACTGCCTCAGGAACTGTTCTGAGAAACATTGTATCTCAGAGAGACACCTATGGCGAGTACGTTTAGGGGTGGGACCAGGGATCTTCTCATTCCTCACCACCCTCCTCATTCATGAGTTCCAGGAAGAGAGTAAGTGGCCAGTAACCCTGCTTACATCTGTGTGCCCAGACCCCAGGTCCTGGGAGCCTAAATCGGGGAATCAGCAGAAAAGCTTGCACAGATAATTAGTTAATGATGATAAAAGTTTTGAAGGGGATATTAAACTCATGCTCCAGGATTTAAGTCAATCTCTTTCCAAGATCAGGATGGGACCTCCCATGAGAGGCAGATGAGACCTAACATGAGGGGCAAATTGTCCCACGTTTGCCTTTTGTGGGGTTTTTACATCCTCCTCTGAAGCATCTGGTGCTGGTTATTGTCAGAGACAGGACACTGGACTAGCTGGGCCCAGGGTCTGATGCAGTCTGACAATTCCTAAGTTCCTTTGGAAATCTGAAAATGGAACAATTTATGTTGGATTTTTCATTTCTTTTTTGTCTTCAAAACACCCCCAAAAGTCTGTTTTAATTATTTTCCATTTCTGTCCTTTTTTTGTTTTCCCCATTTCTATTCCACAGATAAAAAAAGAGTAAAGAAAAGAAAAAAACCAAAACAAAATAGAACAGAACCCACCCCCCAAAAACCCCACAAATAGGCAAAACACCTGAGAGAAAGTGAGGGAGGGAACATACTTTCTCTCTCTGTTTACTTTTTTTCACCATTGTAAAGGTTGGAAAAAAAGTTTAAAAAAAAGAAAGAGAAGAAAAAAGCTGAGGAAATAGAAGGGAAACCTATATAGTTTCATTTCAAAGCCTCCCAGGAAAGATTTATTTTCTCAAACAAAAATGGAAATTTTTCATAGGGAAAAAAGAGTTTTCTGACCAGCTCTGCACAGATTGCTGCTGGGGGGAAATCCTGCATGGGGATTTTCACGTGCTTGTTGCCTATGAGTTTCACTACAGAAGGAATCAATCAATCCACTGTGTTTTGTCCCTGACTGTGCCAATGACTCTGCTGCTTCCTCACTATCTGACTTGGGCAAGTCACCAAAGAGCTGTGCCATTTCCTTACCTATTAAATGGAGATAGTTATACCTCCCTACCACACAATGGGCTACATCACTAAACCTGCTGGAAACCTACCAGATCTGAGGAACCATACACTTTGGAATTGTAACCCTATCTCAGGGAACCCTAACCTCTGGAACCATAACACTAAACTGATGTGCACTTCCCTTTGCAACAGTAGCCCTAGCTCAGGAAGAACCACACTCTGGAACCCTAACACTTGTGTAGGGATCCCCATGCTCTGGAAACATAACCATAGTCCAGGGACCCGACCATTGGGAACACTAACTCTACTATGGAACCACTACCCTTTAGAATGCCAATCCTAGATCAGAGACCTCTAGTCATTGGCACATAAACCCTAGCCCTTGGGGCCCTACCCTCTTGATATGTCACCCTAGCCAAGAGACCCCAACATTTTAGAATGCTACCGTTTGCCCAAGGATCCCTACCCTTTTGAACCATAACTGTACACCTTGGGGGACCTGCAGTTTGGAACCCTAATGGCCCTCCCCTTTGAAACCCTAATCCTTGGGAAACTACTTTTAGGTACCCTAATGCTACCTCAGAAACCCCCAACATTTAGATCTCTAACTCTACCATACCCTATCCATCGGAACCCTATTGCTAATGCAGGGAGCCCTAACCGCTAGAACACTATCTCTTGTCTGGTGAGCCCTGCCTTTTGGAATGCTAACCCTTACCCAGTGAGCCTTACCCTTGGAAATCCTGACCGCAACTAAGGGATCCTGTCAGTTCAAACGCTATACCTGTCCCAGCAGAATCCTTCCCTCTGGAAACTCTACCCTAGCCTGGGCTGCAACCCTGAACCTGGGCTGGGCTGCCCTACCGTCTGGAAGCCTAACTCCAGCTTGGGGAACTCTAGTCTTTGAATCCTAACTCTAGCTCAAGGAGACCTACCTTTTAGAGCCCTAGTCCTAGCCTGGGAAGTTTTACCCACCTTCTGCCTAATCCTCCTTATGGAACTTCTTCCACTCAGAACTCTAACCCTAGTGTGCAGAACTGTACTGTTTGTATCCCTAATCCTAGACCACACCTAACATGAGGGGATGGGGCAACCCATTCATTACCTGAACCTGCTTCAACTTAAATTTCCCCCAAAGTTCGTGGGACACCTGTGCCAAAGGGTGGAGTTTCTTAACCCCGTTTCTACATTTGAACCTCGCTCTTGCTCCAGGAAGTATACAATGGGATTTTGCCAACTCCCGCCAGATTAGCGAACAGGCTGAGGAAGTGTCCTCCAGCCTATTTTTATACCAGCTCTCCAAAAATTACCAAAATGATCAGTAATTTCTTTCTTTCTCCCTGCCTGGAAGTCCCAGTCCAAAACAGAGATTTCTGTAAACCAACACCCCATATATGGGAAGTCTCTTTGTACATGTCTCTGCCATTCATACTAGCATCACACAATTGTCTGTGTTACTCTGGGCTCCTCCCTCTTTCTAGATGTAGGATCTTCAGCATGGATTCACCAAGGGCAAATCATGCTTGACCAACCTGATTGCCTTTTATGAAGAGGTGACTGGCTCTGTGGATGTGGGGAAAGTGGTGGACATGATATACCTTCACTTTAGCAAAGCTTTTGATACAAACTCCAACAGTATTCTTATCAGCAAGTTAAAGAAGTATAGGTTGGATGAATGGACTATAAAATGGATAGAGATCTGGCTATATCATCGGATGGTGATCAATGGCTCCATATTTAGCTGGCAGCCGGTCAGAAGCAAAGAGTCCAGGGGTCGGTCATGGGGCCCGTTTTGTTCAACATCTTCATTTAATGATCCGGAGGATGGGGTAAATTGCACCCTTAGCAAATTTGCAAATGACAGCAAGCTAGGTGGAGTGGTAGATACCCTGGAAGATAGGGATAGGATACAGAGGGACCTAGAAAAATTGGAGGATTGGGCCAAAAGAAATATGATGAGGTTCAACAAGGACAAGTGCAGAGTCCTCCACTTAGGATGGAAGAATCCCATTCACAGTTACAGACTGGGGACCGACGAGCTAGGCAGCAGTTCCGCAGAAAAAGACCTGGGGATTACAGTGGATAAGAAGCTGGATATGAGTCAGCAGTGTGCCCTGGTTGTCAAGAAGGCTAATAGCATATTGGGCTGAATTAGTAGGAGCATTGCGGGCAGATCGAGGGAAGTGATTATTCCCCTCTATTTGGCATTGGTGAGGCTGCATATGGAGTATTGTGTTCAGTTTTGGGCCCCCCCTCCCCCCAAAAGGTTGTGGACAAGTTGGAGAGAATACAGCGGAGGGCAACAAAAATGATTAGGGGTCTGGAGCACAAGACTTATGAGGAGAGACTGAGGGAACTAGGCTTGTTTAGTCTGCAAAAGAGAAGAATGAGGGGGGACTTGATAGCAACCTTTAACTCCCTAAAAGGGGGTTCCAGGGAGGATGGAGCTAGACTGTTCTCAGTGGTAGTAGATGACAGAACAAAGAGCAATGGTCTCAAGTTGCAGTGGGGGAGGTCTAGGTTGGACATTAGGGAAAAGGTTTTCACCAGGAGGGTGGTGAAGCACTGGAATGGGTTACCTAGGGAGGTGGTGGAATCTCCATCTTTAGAGGTTTTTAAGCTGAGGCTTGACAAAACCCTAGCTGGGATTATTTATCTGAGGTTAATCCTGCTTTGAGCAGGGGTTTGGACTAGATGACCTCCTGAGGTCCCTTCAAACTCTAATATTCTATGATTATATTATCTTTGGTCTTCCTCCCTGGATCTGGAATCTTAAACTACCAACCCCTTCTGGGAATCTCTGCCTCTGCAAAACTCTATTAATTTAACTGCCACATCTTGGGTGATGGGTTGACGCCGCCTAACCCATACCTGGGTATCCTCCAGGAAACTATGCAGGAACTTTTCTAAAATGACAGCATGCAAAATGCCAACTACATCTTGGGGTTTTGGCCTCAGTCAATGAGTTGTCCAGTCTGTCAATTTCTGGGCAAAATTCCCAGGGCTATAATTCCCTAGGTCATCTTTGAGCTTGAAATTTTGCTGGTATTTTTCCATCAAAAGGCCCACCTCGCTGAGGATGGCCACCCTAACCACTTCATAGTCCCTTGCCTGCTTGTCACTAAAGACGTATCTACACACTGCAATTAAAACCCCAGGGCTGACCCAGGTGAGCTCATTTTGACTCAGGCAAAGGGGCTATTTAACTGTGGTGTAGACGTACAGGCTTGGGCTGCAGCCTGATCTCTGGGATCCTCCCACCTCACAGGGTCCTACAGCCCGGTCTGTAGCCTGAGCTCAAACGGCTACACTGCAATTAAACAGATCCTTAGCCCAATCCTTTGAGCCCATGTGAGTTGGCACAGGCCAGCCATGATTTTGAAGTGCAGAGTAGACATAATCCCAGAGGAATGTAGTATGCCTGAGCTTCCCCTGTTAAACGGGGTGCTAGCCAGACTCCCGTTATTGCATCCTGCTCCTATAGCCACTCTCTCAAGCATGACCAAAAACATATTAGGGTCATCCCTGGGGCCCATCTTGTAGAGGCCTACTCCCTGTGCCCAATTGCTGATCATGCCGCAGGACTCACCAGACTTTGTAGCATTGTTACTGAGCCCAGACTTGCTCTTTTATAAATTCCTGCAGGTATTTGTGTCGCTCAGCCTACCAGGTGAGCAAGGACTCTGGGCTGGAAAGCCTGCAAGGTCTTCTGTATTTCCTTCTGTTCGACCAGACATTGTAATGTCTCCCCCATCATCCAGCCTGCCAAACATTTACACCTGCTCCCTCATCAGCTTCTCTGTCGGTGCACATGTAGGCAGGAACCAGGCAAGCCCCCCGGGATGGCTCCTATCCTCTTTGCTTCACACAGACCCTTCAGAGACCATCTCTTGTGTAGATACCAACATACACTTTGTTTACATTGTTTCACTCCACCACCTTTGACATACTAGTGCAGTCACAGTATTTACAATGTCCTCTGGTTTCACTACCGCTTCTCCATACATGGGGGAGAAAAGATGCCTCTTAGTAGAGACCTCCTTCTTCTCAGGCCATACCAGCCTTTTTCTCTCTTTTGCTTCTGCCTCCGGGCAGGTCCTTCCTCTGCTCTGTTTTCCAGACTCCTTTTTAATGAGCTAGTTAGCTCATTAACTACCCAGCTAGTCACGCACAATTTCCTCCAGTAATTGGGAACTCCTCTCCTTAATCAGGCCCTCCATGGGGCCTAATTGGTTAAACAGTTATCAGAGTACTGGTTCAGGTGCTGATTCCCAACACACTGTCACAGGTGATTAAAAATAACATACCAGAGTAGAGACACCACATATATTAACTTAACTATATCATAGAATCATAGAAGATTAGGGTTGGAAGGGACCTCAGGAGATCATCTTGTCCAACCCCCCTGCTCAAAGCAGGACCAACCCCAACTAAATCATCCCAGCCAGGGCTTTGTCAAGCTGCACCTTAAACACTTCTAAGGATGGAGATTCCTCCACTTCCCTAGGTAACCCATTCCAGTGCTTCACCACCCACCTAGTGAAAAGGTTTTTCCTAATATTCAACCTAGACCTCCCCAACTGCAACTTGAGACCATTGCTCCTTGTTCTGTCATCTACTACCACTGAGAACAGCCTAGCTCCATCCTCCCTGGAACCCCCTTTAAGGTAGTTAAAGACTGCTATCAAATCCCACCCCCAGTCTTTTCTTCTGCAGACTAAACAAGCCTCGTTCCCTCAGACTCGCTTCATAAGTCATGTGCTCCAGCCCCCTAACCATTTTTGTTGCCCTCCACTGAACTCTTTCCAATTTGTCCACATCCTTCCTGTAGGAGCGGGCCCAAAACTGGACACAGTACTCCAAATGAGGCCTCACCAGTACCAAATAGAGGGGAATAATTATTTCCTCAATCTGCTGGCAATGCTCCTACTAATGAAGCCAAATATGCCATTAGCCTTTTTGGCAAAGGAGGGCATACTGTAGACTCATATCCAGCTTCTTGCCCAATCCTCCAATTTGTTTAGGTCACTCTGTATCCGATCCCTGCGCTCAGCATATCTACCACTGCCCCCAGCTTAGTGTCATCTGCAAACTTGCTCAGATCCTCATCCTCCAGATCATTAATGAAAATGTTGAACAAAATTGGCCTCAGCACTGACCCGTGGAGCACTCCACTTGTTACCGGTTGCCAACTAGACATCAAGCCATTTATCATTACCTGATGAGCCTGATGATCTAGCCAGTTTTCTATCCACCTTACTGTCCATTCATCCAACCCATACTTCTTTAACTTGCTGATAAGAATATCATGGGAGACCCTATCAAAAGCTTTGCTAAGTCAAGGTATATCACCTCCACCGCTTTCTCCACATCCACAGAGTCAGTCATCTCATCTGTATATCTGTAGCTGGTCATATTATTAGCATAGTTATGCAACATGGTTAATTCATGGCATTTATATCCTAGAAGTATGAGATATATATATATATATGGGTAATCAGTGAAATAGAAGTATTTCAGTACACATTTGATAAGTTTGGAAAATTTTTATATTCCTCCTCTATTTTTTTTAAATGAGTTTCTTAGAATTATTGACTTTAAAAAGGAAAATTAAATACTCATTTGGTCTTGTGATTAAATATATTTTATATAAAAAGGGATATACAAATGAAATTGTAACTATAATTATAACTATATATACACATACATGCACACATATGCATAGAAGATGCATTGGGTAGTATATAGTTTAATATTTTCTGATCAATTTTTGTCAACCCTATCCACATGAAATATTTTTCTTAAATCATCTATACGAGTTTTGTAGCAAACTTCAATCCTAGAATTCTAAAATAATTTGCTTTTTTTCCAGAGTGTAAAAAGTTGTCCATCTCAGCAATGTTTTTTAAAAATGTAATAGATAAATGTCTCCATCTAGAGCTTCTTAGCAAAAATATAATTGTTTAATGAACAGTGACCTCGTATACTGTAAACCTAGATGTCTGAAATCCAATCATTTCTCAATACATTCTTTCAAACAGAACACAAGGTAAACTCTATTACATTATTGTATGCAGTGCCATGGAAGTCAGGCTTTAGATTTCTTTTGCCATGTTTTGTTTTACATGGCGAGTGATAAGAAAGTTCATCAAAAGACAGTGCTTTATTATTTCAGAGCATTTTCCCCCACCCTGCAGATTTATGCATATTTAGAGCTTGTGCTGAGCTTCCACTTGCATAAATTGGACACCAAGACTCAGAATGTTCTGCAACTGTCAATGGGTCTGCCAATAGAGGGGCAAGGAGGCTGGGCCTGACGCTTCTGGCTACCAAAACAAAATTAGAATGGCTGAAATGCTAACTCTCCATACTCCGGGCTAGATTCACAAGGGGGACGTCAGTATTGCAATGCTGAGAGCTGCAACACCTAACTTTTAGGCGCCTTGTCACTTAATGAAATACACAACCCCCTACTTAGGTGTCCAAGCTCCCCACACAATATGTGGAGAGAGCTAGGCACCTAAAAAAGGGATTCCTAGAAGCCAGCAGGCTGAGCAGGAAGCCATCTCTGTTAACCAGGAGGAAATACCAGGGAGAGGGATGTGGCCTAAGCTCCTCCCCTTAAAGGGATTTGGATCCCTCATTCTAGGCCAGAGGAATGGGCCTTTCTCTGCTCCAGATTTACAACTGTGAACCCTCTCTTGGAACTAGGTGCCTAAGTCAGGTCAAGAAACGATAGTAAAGAACAGAATTATCAGACACACAGAGGAACACAATTTTTGGGGGAACAGTCAACAAGGCTTTTGTAAAGAGAAGTCATGCCTCACCAATATATTAGAATTCTTTGAGAATATTCAACAAATATGTGGATAAGGGTGTTCCAGTGGATATAATGTACTTGGATTTTCTGAAAGCCTTTGATAAGGTCCCTCACCAAAAGCTATTAAACAAACTAAATAGTCCCTGGATAAGAGGGAAGGTCCACTCATAGATTAGTAACTGGTTAAAAGGGTAGTAATAAATGGTCTGTTTTCATAGTAGAGAGAGGTAAAGAGCAGTGTCCCCCAGGGATCTGTACTGGGAGCAATGCCATTCAACATATTCATTAATGATCTAGAAAAGGGAGTGAACAATGAAATGGCAAAGTTTGCAGATGATACAAAATTATTCAAGATATGTAGAAGACCAAAGCTGACTGCACAGAGTTACAAAGGGATCTCACTAAACTGGGTAAGCAGGCAGATCAAATTCAGCATTGACAGGTGCAAAGTAATGCACGTTACAAAACATAGTCCCAACTACATGTGTATAATGATGGGTTCTAAATTAGCTGTTGCCACTCAAGAAAGAGATCTTGGGTTCATCGTGGGTTGTTCTCTTAAAATTTCAGCTCAATGCACAGCAGAAGCCAAAAAAGTTAACAAAGTGTTAGGAACTCTTAGCAAAGAGACAGATAATAAAATAATGGCACTACATAAATCCATGTTGCACCCGCACCTTGAATTATCTGTCCAGTTTTGGTCACCCTATCTCAAACAGGATATAGGTTCAGAGAAGGACTACAAAGATGATAAAGGGAATGAAATGGCTTCCATATGTGGCACGACTAAACAGATTAGGGCTATTCATCTTAGATAAGAGACAATTAAGGGGTGATATGATAGAGGTCTTGTGATGGGGTGGGCTAGTCCCATAGCCCCTGCTGGAGGTCTCAGGGTCCTGCCACATTCATCCCAGGAAAAGAGCAGTAGAAAAGACCTCCAAGTGGTATAGAGAGGCTGCAGCAAATCAGCCAATCAGGGGGAATCTGCAAGGGGCTAGCCAACCAGAAGGCTGCAGGCTAGTATAAAAGGAGCTGCAGTAGCAACCAGATGTAGTTACTGCTCAGATTTTGAGGAGTGAAGGTGGTGCTCCTAGTGGGCTGAAGGACTGCAGCATTACAGGTAGTTCATTGCTGGTAGGGACCAGGGAAGTAAGAAAGAACTCCCAGCAGCTGCTGGGGTTGAAAATAGAAGAGTGTAAGGTCAGGGTATTGCATTGGTGAAGGCTGAGGCTACAGGGAAGTGGCCTAGGGAACTGCAAACAGTTTAGTTAAAGGGACGTGGTGGCACGTAGCTTCTATTCTTAAGATCCCTGAGCTGGGATGTAGAGTAGTGGATGGGCCTGGCTCTCCCACTGGGGAAGTTGTCTACTATTGGGCAGTGATAAACCCCCAGAAAGGGATCTAAAATATTAGAAGGCCTGACTGGAGACCTGGGGCCTACCAGAATAGGTGAGAGTCTCCAGGGAGGAAGCCTTGGGGGCATGACTCCTACCAGGGCCAGGAACACTGAAAGACTTTGTTGGGCTAATACCCAGGAAGGAGTCTGTTTGAGTTGTGTTCCATACAGATTGTGTGACACAGCTGGAGGACTGAGTGACTAGAAACCACCAGAGAAACTGTCAGAAGGGGTCACTACAGACTGAAAGAGGTGCAGACACACACCAAAAACAAGGGGATGCTTGCAGGAGGTGGGGCCACCCTATTACTGGTCTATAAAATCATGAACAGTACTGGTAAAATGAATAGAGAAGTCTTGTTTACCTTTTTCCCAATGTATAAAAACCAGGGAGAACCCAATGTAAGCAGCAGGTTTAATACAAACAAGAGGAAATACTTTTTTCCACACAACACACAGTTAGCCTGTGGAACTCACTGCTATGTGATTTGTGATGACCAAAATTAGAACTGGATTAAAAAAGGAACTGAATAAGTTCATGGAAGATAGAGCCATCAGTGGCTATTAGCCAAAATGGTCAGAGAAGGAACTCCATGCTTGGGATTATCCTAAACTTCCAACTGCCAGAAACCAGGAGTGGAAGATGGGCTGGAACTCTCTGAACCTGCCCTGTTCTGTACAATTCCCCCTGAAGTTCTAGTACTGGCCACTGTTTCAGACAGGGCTAGATGGACTGCTGTTTTGAGCCAGTCTGGTAGTTCTGATGTTCTTCAGAAAAAACAAAGAGGAGAAAATGGTGGCACCCCTTCCATCTTTTATACCCACTAACCCAAGGGTCAGGGCACTCACTCAGACAGAGATCCACACGCTACCTGATTCAGAACAGGGACTTGAACCTAAGTCTCCCATCTGAATGCTCTAACTACAGGGCTGTAGGGAATTCTGGGGTAGATTTCTCTGTCTCTCCTGTTGACCACCTACATCCCGTGGCAGAGCCAGGTTTTGCCAAAGTGGGGAGGGCGATGGGTGATGACTCCCTATTCGATGGCTGCACTCCTCCTCACCCTGCCAAGTGTGCTCTGACCATGCACAGCAGCACCCTCCACTCCAGGGCTGCAACCTTAATCCCAGTGCAGTGAGGAGAGAAATCCCCAAGGTGAAAGAGCTGGAGAACGAGCCTGCCCCATGCTCACCTGGTAGTGGCAGCTCCTGTTGCGCGGGGCTGGCCCCAGCTCCCCATTCTGGGTGATGCCACTGCTGGGTTAGTGTGGGGCAGGGTCACTCTCCAGCCCTGTGTGTAAAGGCGGCACATCTACCCCTAAAGGCTGCCAGTGGAAGGGACAGTCACCGCCCTGACTTCCCTATTACTCCTCTACAGCCTGCACCTCCCTCCACTCTCTGTCCAATCCACTCTCTCGCTTTCCTTTGCCCAGTTCCAGTTTTAGGCCGTCTATCAGCAGTAGTTCTTCCTGATGCCATTCAGAATATGGCGGGTTGCCAGATAACGTACCTGTTTACATTGCTAGCATTCAGCTACTGTGTCTGCATTAAAAAAAGCTATTTCATTAAAAATGGCAGTCTTACACTATAAATTATATCCACTGGGCTTCTTCTAGAGTTACATAAGAAATCTAATTTTAATCCTACATGGAATCAGCACTTGAATTCAAGTTCAAAACACTTAGGATTCAGTGCAATGTAATAAAAAACTCCCTTTCCTCTGAATTTTAAGACTGAATTCAATCCAGAATCCAATGGGTAGCTACACCATAGCCCCTGATTGCTAGCAACATGGAAATCAGGTTACTGAGTGTCCAGGGCTTGTGCAATGCAAAAGCCATATGGATTGGGCTGATGCAGTGGTCATGTTTGTCTGCATCCTTGGCCTACTGTAATTTGGTGGGGAATGAGAACATCACCCGTGTGAGGAGCTGGCGGTAATGAAAGTAGGACTAATGTAATGGTTGTCTTGATGGGGATTACGCATGCTTGGTGGTTGCTGAAGCAGCACTAGTGTGGTGGGTATATGAGTGGTGATTGGAAAATCACAGACATGCAAGGCTGGAAGGGACCCCAAGAGGTCATTTAATCCTGTGTTTTCCAACCGGTGTGCCGTCAGGCCCAAACAGGCGTGCCATGGAATTTTTTTGAAAAAGTACATGTGAAAACAAGGGGGGAGCCACCTTCTGATTGGTCATCTGCGTCACTGCTGCACCTCCTCCAAGGGCGGCGCAACCAATCGGACTACAATCTCTCTCTTCCCTCCTCCCCTCCTGTGTGAACAATGGTTTGGCTCCTCTGTCCCTTTGCTCCCCTCCTGCAGCTGCCAGCTGGGGGTGGAGAAAAGAGGTCCCTGGAGCTTGAGATGTGCTGCGGCAGAGGAAAGGTTGGGAACCACCCACTCAAACAGGACCAAATAAACCTAGGCCATTGTTCACCGGTATTTGTATAATGTGTGCTTAGTCTCCAATGATGGAGATGCTGCAAATTCCCTTGGAAGTGTTTTCCAATGCTCAACTACCCTTGTAGTAAGAAGTTTTTGCTAATATCGAACCTAAATTTCCCTGACAGTAAACGAAGTCATTACTACTTGTTCTACCTCAGAGGACATGGAGTACAGTTGATCACTGACGTCTTTATAACAGCCCTTAACATATTTGAAGACTGGTATCATGTCCCCACTCAGCTTTCTTCTTAGTAAGCTGGTTGTTAGTGATGAGGACAGCACTGTTGTGGCAAGTAGTTGGCATGGACTAGGGTGTATATGGAGCCATATACATATATATGAGCGTATATATGTATATACGTATATATGAGCTGTTCCTTACTACATCCAACTTGGACACAGCTACATGATTCTGACAAATAGCGAGCAGCTGAGCTGCACAGTGAAAAGCAGCAAAATACTTGTTTTGCCATAAAACTTGCCTCACAGCTGGTACAGTAAATCCACAGTAATTGTAAGTCATTATAAATATTAAACAGTTCAAAATTACATGAATACCAGCGCTGGTATTGTAATTCCACTTGGTTGTGACACAGACTCTTTTCAACTCTCAGAGTAAATGCTAAGATTGATATTTTTTCGAGAAAGAATATCAATGAGAAATATTGCTTTTGGGTGTAAATTTCGGGAGCTAATTCTCAGAGTACTCTGAGGAGGCTGAACATGTATTCTAATTTAACAAACATGCTGTGAAAACTTTAAAAACAAGGCCATGAAACCCATTAAAAGCATAAAACTATGAAATTACATTGATGTTCTTTTGTACTTCTGAATAACTCTAATTTATCCTAGGGGACTGATGGTCATTGCGGCTAAAGTACTGGACTGCATCTTGAAAGCACAGGCTTTTGTTCCTGGTTCTGCCACTGCCTTCTTGCTTGACCTTGTGCAAGTTACTTCACTCTTCTGTGTGATTTGTAAAACAACCAGCACAACGAGGCCCTGATTCTGTTTGGAGGTCTCCAGCTGCTACAAGAATATAAATAATAATCACAATATCACTTATCAATATTTCATTGAATAATTTTCCTGTGTAACCCTTTGTATCCATTTATGGCCATAACATTTCATTAAAGAATTATTTTGAAACACCTTTTATGTGAAACAACTTTAAAGTTTTTAAGCTCAACATTAGCAAAGCATATCCCAGTAAGAAACAGCTGAAAAACTGTTTTTGGCATTAGTTAAGAGTTCTGGCTGGTCTTTTTCAATCGGGGCAGGTGGGGCAGATTCACCATGCACTGTGCATGGGCCTCCTTTAGGGTAACCAGATAGCAAATGTGAAAAATCGGGATGAAGGACGGGGGGTAATAGGTGTCTATATAGGACAAAGCCCCAAATATCAGGACTGTTCCTATAAAATCTGGACATCTGGTCACCCTAGCCTCAAAGCTCCCCTGCTTTAAACGATAGGCAGAATGAGTCCATCCACTGCACGTCACTGGGTGAAATTCCATGCCTTGCATATGCAGCAGGTCACGCTGTAAGATCACTATTATAAGCTTCATGTAAATAACTGCAGGCTAGAAGCCATTTGCAGTGCACACAAGTTTTATTGGTCCTGTGAAATCCATGAACAATGCTCCCTCCTGAGTGCCCTCCCCTAACGCTGCAGCCACTTGCTCTGGGTACTGGGAACACAATCTAGTGCTAATTTAAAACAAGGTGCAATAAATGGGTGTAAGCAATAACTGAAGGGCACAGGGGCGAAACAGGTAAGGGCAATGGAAATGTAGTTTCATAGAGCTATGTGAGTCATTAGCTGGATGTAAATGATCACAGGAAGCATGATGCTGTATAGATAACTCATACACAAAATCACCATGTGTACTAAGGAGACATGTTTCATTAGATATTTATACTTTATCCACCCCCCTCAGGGAACTGGATATGATGTGTTGTGGGAGCAGATGATATTGCTCACGTACAGGGCCCGATGTGGCAAACCCTCAGTACAGTATCTTCATGCTGAAGTGGATTTTGGTTTTTTTTTTTGTTTAGGTGCACAGCCTAGCTCGAGATAAAAGGCAGTAGCTGAAGTCTGAGTAGACTTTGATAGCAATGTAATTATTTTGAGATACAAACACACTGATAGCTGGCAAATTTCCTCCCCAAAAAATACAGACCTCAATCTATATCTGTGTTTTGGTGTTTCCTCTAAAATTGGTCTGAAAATGTGGAGTCAGATTTTAACAGTGGCTCCTTCTATTGTCCCTATAATCAATTGTTCTGAATTGATGTTCCTCTGGACTCTACTGGAGCATTGCCCCCAGATGTGTGCCCCCTTCATCACGCTGATTACAGGGTTAGCTAGACATTTAGCTATAAAAGAACAACAAACTTGGAAAGCTCCCAAAATACAAAGGATATTCTTCTTCCAGAGCCCTTTGAAGTCAACGGAAAGATTCCTATCGATTGCACTGGGCTTTGGATCAGGCCCACAAAAGAAGTTGCTTTGATTTCCCTTTCTAAAATGGAAAGGAATTGTACATCTGCCTGCTGTTGCTAGGGAGTGTGCATTTGTGCTGTGGGAACACAGTCATCATTTAGACTCCAATTGCACTGTAATCTGGGGCCTGATTCTGTAAATCGTTAAGTACTATCAGCTGCCATTGGTTCAATCAGGGGGATTCAGCAGCTCACAGGAGGAGGGGCTTGGCTGCTGGCAGAGCTGGCCTCCATCTAATCTGTCCACCTTGCCAGCACTTGGTTTTTCAGCATCTTCAAGGAGTTTCTCAGCATCTTGCAGGTTTGGGCTCCATGAACTCCAAATCCTTTGACCATATTCTGAGTTCATTAACAGTGCCCCAAATAGATCATGCACCACCACCTCTGGTGGGAGATAGGACACTGCACTAGATGGACCATTGGTCTGACCCAGTGTGGCCGTTCTTATGTTCAACTGCCTTATTTAAAAATTAAGAAGTCACAGCATCTGAGTGGCTTGTGTGAGATGAGCTGATGGTCTCAGTCCAGTTCCTGGTAGACAGATGTATACGTGTCACTTAAAAAAAAAATCCGTCAAGCAACTAGCACACTATGGTGTCCTTATTGTCTATTTGAGCAGGAGTGCAGTACCACGTCATCCCTGGAGATGGTCCCCTTTATTAATAGGGCACCCTGCAGAATCTTGTGCTTACAGAGGCTTATGCTGTATTTGCCTGGGCACTGGCTAATGTAGATGGAGGAAGGCTTAGCTTTCCCAAGGAGCCAAGTGTGGCCCCGCCCCCTTCTGCTGCCTCTGCAGAAGAAGCTTCCCGGGCTCTGATGCTCAGGCCATCTGGGTGCTGCTTTGGGGTGGCTGGGGCTGCTGCTGCAGGACAGTTGGAGCTGCTGGTGGGAGCTGCGGCCACACTCAGGCCCGTCGCCGCATCAGCTCCAGGGCAGCTGGCAGGTGATAGGACGGCTGGGGCCACGTGCAGCTCAGGCCACCCTGCTGGTGATGGGGCTGCTGGCCGGGACTCTCGGGCAGCTGGGGGTGCCAACCAGGGCGTCCCTGTTGGGACTCAGGGAGGCCCAGCTCTGGGGTAGGCTAGGGCAGGGCTCCTGCATCTGCAGTGAGGGGGAAGCTCCATGGTGAAGGAGAAGGGAGAGGCATGGCCTCAGGTGGAAGGGGAGGAGCCATAGGCTAGCTTCCCCTAATGGGTGGTTCACCTAGCGCCCATGTCTATTTGTTTCATGGATAAATGTAGTTTCCAGGGCTGTAAATCCACTATCTTCTACCAGCACTAAGTTCACTTTAAAGAATGCATGTGACAGGTGCAGACGTAGACTACTATCGACTTCCCAAGCACACACTAGAGCACAGTGTAGTAAGCAGAGATCTGTATCCTGGCAGTAACCATGGAAATCAGAAGGTAGAAACTCTTGAAGTGGCTTTCTCTATGACGCAATACCCGCCATTAACGTGGAGAGACTCAAACTGAACAGAGCTTTCAATACTAGCCCTTTAAAACAATAAAGCCTCTACATTCAATAAAGAATAATACAGTTCTGCATCCATGTCATAAAAGAAATAATTCCATTTCAGCAGTAAATTCCGTAAGAGCTTATTTAATAAGATAGCTAGATGTCCGTAGAGATGGAATTGAAAATCATGATTTGTGGGAGGTTTTGTAAGAGGTAGGAGAGGTTACAAGCCTTGCATTCAAAGGGTTCATTAGCACAGCTCTGGCTGCTTTACGGTCCCAAGACAGAAAAGACAATCACACTTTGATAGACTTTCGGATGAGGTTAATGAGTTTTTTTTTTTTTTTTAAAGTAACTCTGATAATGCGATAACAGTAAAATATTTTCACAGTAGCTGTAGCGAGGGGGTGTGGCCTCCCTCGGAGACAGACAGGAAGGGACGGCCTGCCCCTGGGTGGGCAGAGGCAGAAAAACTCTGCCCGCCCCTTGGGAAGCAGAGGGGTGGAGCAGGAGGTATAAAAGGAGAGGCCTCTAGCTCAGTCAGGGCTGTGCTGCCGGAGGGGATGTCTGTCTGTCTGTCTCTCCACCCGCTCTGGAGCCCCAGCCAGACTACCATACTGCTGAAGAACTGCCTACAGCCTGGGCCCCAGAGGGGCTGCCGGAGCTGCTGGCCACCTATGACCCCACAGAGCTGCCAGACTGGCCAGCCACCTGCAACCTTGAGGAGCTGCTACCGGTTGATGATGTTGAGGGGCTGCGGAGCCTGCCCCAGCTGAGTACCCCAGAGAGACTGAAGGTGATCCCAAGAGCCAGGCACTCCAGGGAAGGGGGGAAGGCAGGAGCCCAGGGAAGCCAGACTGTCCGGTTGTGTTGTGGTCTGCAGCCACATCAGCGAGTTGTGGCTGGAGCCCTGCTGACCCAGTCACAGACCTCTCTGCCGCTGCTAGGGCCTGGGCTGGGACACAGTGGAGTCAGGAGGGCCTGCGTCCCCCTCCCCCCTCGCCACCCCAACCCTGGGGTGACAGCCCCTCAGCCTGTGAAGCCACCTGGGCCATAGACTACTGTGTTTGCCTTACCGTGCATGAGGGCCTGGGCAGTAGACTGCTTTACTTGCCCACCCCCGCCCAAGGGCTGGGGCCACAGATTCATTACTGGCCTGCCCTGCCAGAGGGCTCGGGCTAGGGATCACTTCAGTGCTAGTGACCAGCAGAAGGGGCCAGGACCCCTGCCCCAACTGCTAATTCCCTCGGCAAGTTTCTTCCCACACAGGAGCACCAGAGCGAGGGGCCATGGCCTCCCTCCCAGACGGACAGGGAGGGACGTCTTGCCGCATTGCAGTAGCATGTACAGGGAGGCTATATGTACAATAACATAACCTGTGCTCTATCAAATTGTCCTCACGGTATCAGAGATCGGTCAACCTTGTAGAAAGCACCATTTAATATGCTTAATATTTATTTTGCCAGGATGTACCCATCACATTGTAGCACAGTAATATTTTGGCTTGAAAAGAATCCACTTAAAAAAAGAAAACTGAAGGTGGTATTAAAATTTCAGATTGTTCTCTCTGATTCTCACTCTGCAGGCTGCTGAAACCCACCCAGAAGGTGACAGTGTCCTCCAGTTTTAGTGGGAAGAATTCAGGATGCACAGCACCTTGCAGGATTGGGCCCCATAATCTTAGGACCTGCTTAATAATTAGACCTTTTGGACTCTCTGCACAGATTGCTCCTCTGCAGGCTGTCTCCTATTACATTGTTATGCATTCCTTTTCCAGTTCAAACTGCACAGAGATCGTCCATACAATGAAATGCATAACTAGGAACATAAGGCACATTTCTGTTGACACCTGAGGCTATACTTCTGTTCAGAGATAGAAAATATTATTTTAGACCTATAAGGGGAAGCTTCATTTTGCCTTTGGTAAGACCTCAGTACCCTGTCAGTTGTTTATTGAATCCTGGCCTGTTGTATGTATATTTCAGAAGGAGGCAAGCCACTTAAAAGTCAAAAGTAAAGATACTCAAAGGAAACATTGATGTCCAAAGAAAACAGAGGTTCAGGATTGTAATGTGACAAACTGACTGAAAATGCTAAAGACGGAACTGATTGACTTATTTCAATTTTAAATAATAATAAAAAGATACCTCTAGAAGACTGTAATACATAGTCCTGTCGATCAATGGTACTTATGGAGCCCGCCCACACATTGCCATAGAATCTGATCAGTCTCTAATGCATTTATGCTCACAAGTCCTCTGTGCGGTAGGGAAGTGCTATTACCTTCATTTTGCAGGCAGAGAAGTGAGAGCGGCTGGGGGCTAGAGGGACATAGGCAGTGCAATGCCAAGTCTGGCTTCAGGAACCCTGCTGCCTGGTGGAATCCTCCTCCCCCCTGATGGGTGCTCAGACTCCCTATACAATGCATAGGCAGAGTTAGGGGCCTAATAAAAGGGATCCCACAGAAGAAGCTGAGAGGGAGCTGCCTAAGATAGTCAGTAGGAAATGCTTAGGAGAAGGGTGGGGGCTAAGCTATGCTCCTCACAGGGACTGAGGCATCTAACTCTGCTTGGATTCATAGCTGTAAACTCTCTCCTGGAGTTAGGCACCTAGGCCACGTGAGCCCTTTCCTACAAGGAATTTGGGGGGGTGCTCCCAATATCCCAGGGATTAAGGCACTCATCCAGAAGATAGGTGACTTGGGTTCGAATCCTGAGTCTGCCTATATCAGTGGGGATTTGAACCCAGGTGTGTCCCTCTTCTCAGGGGAGTGGCCTGGCCACACCACAGGCATTCTGGGACAGGCCTCTCTCAATGTCTCCTCTTGAAGCTGTATAAAACGTTGTATAAAATATTTAAATAGTAATTGGAGCAGGGACTGGAACCCAGCTATGCCAGGAAAACATGGTAACCACTGGGCTACAGCCATTCTCTCTCCGTTCCTGGCCCACTGACCCCTTCTGCTTCATCTCCTTTGCGGAAAAAGCATGCTCTGAGAACACATACTAGCTCAAGCCCCAAAGGTGAGATAGGTAGGGAATGCTTCCTGTAGTAGAAAGTAAGAGCCTGAGACATAAGGCCTAGCAGAACAGGCCAGATACGAGGCCTGAGCTAAAATAATGGTCAAGTTTGTTCCAAAGCAAAGTTAGCAGAAACCATCCTGTGAAATCTGATAGGCTCACAGTAACTGGCAAGAACAGAGCTGGTATAACAAACACACATTCCAAAGAAGTGCTAGGCACGAGCACATTCTAGAAAGGTACTAAGACATCCTAATGCCCCAGAGAGAAGGAGGGCTAACTGACCTCCTCAAATGAAATTATAATGGATAGAAATGTCTTCTTAATATGATGAATAGAGATGGTTTGACCGAACCAGCCGGTAATGGGTGGTATCTTACCACATCAAAGGATGGTACCCTGCCACGTAAGGTGGCAACTACATGTCAGAGGGGTAATAAGAAACTTGTTTGTATCAATGTATAAAAGAGGGTCTTAGGGACAACATCTTTGTCTGGCCACATGAGGAATGGAAATCCTGCCATTCTCTGAGTCAGTACCATTGTCAGGGACACACAATATTAAGTGTACTTGTAGCACATATAAAGCATGTTCTGCTGTGCTCGTTTGGCAATAAACCTGGCCGGGTGCCTTCATTGCTAAATGGATCTGTGGTCGTGTTGAATCATTCGATTGTGCAGTGGTGTCTCAGTTATCTGTGCAGAGCAGGGACAGCATACACATGGGGAGCACACACACGCAGCCAACCACTGACACTTCCCAACAGGGTTTACGTACCGAGCTGCTCATCGGCACCAGGACTTAGGCAACTTTGTGTATGTCCACCAGCAGAAAAATAGGCAACTGTGTGACTTTTATAACAGAAACATGGGCACCTATAGAGTTCGGTAGTAGCTGAGCAGGGGTTTGAGGCTCTTAGTTTTAGGCTTACGCACCAAAATCCCTTTGTGGATCTAGCTCTGTGTGACTTACTCAAGGTCACCAGGAAGTCTGTGGCAGAGCAGGGACTGGAACCATGGTCTCCCAAGATCTAAACTAGTGATCCAATCCCTGGACCATCCCTCCTCCCTAATTAATACTCACTCAGAACGGAGGAGCATTAAAACAGCAAATTCAATAAAAGGCACTCTATCTGCCAGCCTTCAACCAAAAAAACTAAATTTCCATGCTTTCATTATTGTTGGAAACACATCTTCAGCCATATCCAAAATCTTTACCAATTAGATGTCTTGTGTGGAATGCCCCAAACATCACCAGATATAGGCTATTTCAGTACAAGCATTGTAGGATAAATAGACTTAGTATTCAGCAAACCAAATAATATCTTGCTTAGCAACACAGCAGGGAGCATTAATCCCTGCTGATGCTACAGGGATGTGTCAGAATAATATTTGGCTTTTAAATGGCATTTTACAATCATTAACTAATAAGTCATTGCAACATTCCTGTGAGGCTGGTAAATATTTCTCAGAATACACTGTTGGGTATTTTTTCTCATAAATTATTTGCTGATGGAGAATCTGTGAGCCAGAGAGATTAAGGATATGATCCTGCTGTGAGGTTCTCTTCTAAGAACTCAAGATCTTGCAGGATTGGGCCTTAAATAGCTAAGACCCAAGGACGCAGAGCTGAGATTAGATCTCTGGAGTTCCTCATTTGTAGTCCAGTACCCAGACAGATAGACAAATCTGCCTCAGCTGATATACCCTGATGTGTGGCAAATTTGGAAGAGTCCATAATTTTGGTCATGGTATGTGGATGTGGTAGATTGGATTCATCTGGGTACGTCTCACTTAATCAATTCCCTGTCATTGCAAGGACCTTTGACACTGGCACACTTCAGTCCCTTCTATTCTCTGCCTGTGTTACATAATAGCGTAGTCTCTTGATGGTTGTAATATTTCAGTCTAATTTTGGTTGTTGGGTTTAGTGTGCAGCTGCTGGAGGGCCGGGGGCGGGTGGCCTGTGATATACAGAAAGTCAGAAAAAATGAACTTTAGGTCCTTTCTGGCCTTAACTTCTATGACTCTGATGTCAAGGCACATGGCAATTGAAATAACAGGGTATGCTAAAAAGTGTGCTTCATAATACTTAAAAGCATAATCGAGAGGTTCTTGACCTACCAACAACATGTGTACCTGTGAAGCGAGGAAACTGACATGAAAATACATCTTAAAACATTCTATTAGGCTGTGTTCTCTATGGAACTGAGACCATCTTTTTATGATGTTGTGCTATGGGTTTTTTCATATTATTTTTACATGCACTGTAATCACATAGCCCTGAAAGTACTCTAAGTTGCTTCTCAGGACCAGAGCAGCACCTGGTGTTCCAACACTCAGAGTCTCCAGGAAAAGCTAGACCAAATCCTGAAGCTATTGGTAAAGTGTAAAGACTTTAAGATTTAGGGCTAGAAACGTAAATTGCCATTCCTATTCTCCACCAAAGCACATATTGAAATTCAAAAGAGTCATGGAAAGATTAGCATTGGTATCAGGGAAAGAGTTATGTGAAATTTACCTTAATAACAATGAGTAATTTCATAAGATTGTATTAGTGTCACGAGCTGCATATTAGGTACTCATAATACGAAAAAAGTCAGCAACATAGCTTTTTATATGAAGAAAATTATAATAGTTCTTTCATCTGATTGTAATTCTCTACTCGGTGCCATTAACAGCACTGTCACTTCTATTTAACTAAGCAATAATTGCATTGTATTTCATATTAAATTAAAGTGTTCACATTAATATCAATGATGGTGTATTTACAGACTAAATTATTAAAATGGTTCCTAGTAAGTCTCAAAATAGTAAAGCTACATTGTACCTCTGTGTTTCAATCCTGTAAAAATGTTGCGAGTATTGAGCAAATTAAATGTAACATTTGTTTTGTTGTTTTGCATTTTAGGACCCAATTTTCAAAGTTGGCTGTGTAAATTAAAAAACTCAATCAATTATAAGGCTTTGACCCTATAATTATCTCAGCCTGAGTGGATGCAATTCCCCAGGATCGGGACCTTAGTCACCTGATTAGTCATTCTAGGTACATGCTGGTTGGATCCCACTTTCACTGAAGTCAGTGAAAAGACTCCCATTGACTTGAGTGAGAGCTGGAATGGGACATGTGACATTCCTGGGTGCAATCCAGACCAGTGAGGGGCTGTGTCACACCTGCCCTCCAACCTTGGGTGCCTTACAATGCCTTGCTACAGTAGCTCCCACCCTTCCGGACCGATGCGGTGATCTAGCTGTTTAATATACCTTTTTAAGTCCTCAACACTACCAACACTTAGCACATGTATAACTTACCCATATGACTCATCCCATTGACTTGAGTGGAGTTACTCACGTGGATGAAGGTAAACTCATCTGTAGCTTAATTTGCAAGGCTAAAGGGTTAAATCAAAAGTCCACTGAAATCAGTGAGAGTCTTTCCATAGACATCAAAGGACTTTGAAGCAGTTCTAAAGTGCCTAAGTAGTGATTTAGGCAAAGATCCTCAAAGATATTTAGACATCTAACTGCCATTGCCATGTAGGTGTCTAAATATCTTTGAGGATTTGGCCCTTTTGTGTCTATGGTCAGGCATCTGTTTGAAACTAGATACATAAATGGAGGACAAGGCTGAAACTTCATTCATCTGATCTTAATGTTTACCTTCATTTCAGTGTGTTGTTAAGGAAGTGAATATTTTTTTAGAGCTAAAGTGTTTAGCAATCTGTCTGTGTCTTTATTACTTATGGAATTGTATATTTATTACAAAAAATATAAACTGAAAACATAGTGAGAGAAATCACAGATTTACTAAATAAGTTCGTGGCGAAGTCATGAATAATTCAAGGCATGAGCTGTAAGGATTCTTAACAACAATTTATTTTTGCATAAATGGGAAAAATCCGTTTAAGGTTTTATTGGGAAAAAATGTTTGGATATAACAGTGAAGTGCAAATTTAAAGGGGGAAAAAGTCATGCATTAAAATTGACAGGTAACGCTTGAAAACAAAAGGCTCAGGATTCAAATAGAAGGAGGAAGAAAGCTGTAAATTTAAATAATGAAAGGCAATGAGAGAATCATTGTATGGCAATATACACAGGTTGACTTAATGCAATACATACATCACCGTGTTGTACATTACCAGGATTTACAAGCAGAGTAACATTTCATCAAGCTCCTACATACATGGGTGAATATCAAATGGTTTTGGGGTCTGATCTGGACAAGTTCTGAGGAGATTATTCATGCCTATATAGGCAATATCCTAACCTCTTGAGTCTATCCTGCAAAATAGGGACCAAATCCCACGAGGCGTTAATTTGTTGATTGAGGCTACTTACAACTTGCACCTGCTGGAATTGGGCACAAGTTTTGCAGGCTCAAGAAGAGTTAATGGGAGTGGAGGGCACTTGGAACTTTGCAAGAATGGTCCCTCAAATTAGAGGCCTTGTGATAATGGGTTGTCTCATATGTACAGCTGCGTGAAAGTTTTCAGATGAATAGTTTATTTGCCAAAAAATACCGTTTTGGTTAACCTAAAGCTTTTCACTTAATTGTTTAGTCCAAACACCCCCCCCCCCCCCCCCCCCCCCCCCCCCAGGATTTGGATGCTATTCACAAAATAGCCAGAGGAGGAAGAATCACTCCCAATAGTTCAGGCCAATAGTTTCAGTTTCAGGCCCAACAGTTTCAGGCCAATAGTTAGGGCACCAGCCTGGGATGTGGGAGATCTGGGATCAAGTTCACCTTATGCCTGAAGTGAAGAAGAGGTTGGAGTTGCTTCCACTACATTGCAGGAGAGCCCCTTACCCATTTGTCTGTAGGATAGGCTGATACAGACTGCTTGCATTCTCTCCTGCTGAAGCTGTTCCACTTTGTATAGCTAATTAAATAGTCATTAGAGCAGGGACTTGAGTCGTCCACATCCCAGGTGAGCACCCTAACCACCAGGTTATACACATTCTCCCACTCTCCCTAGCACAGTGACTATTTGTTGACATTATGAATAGCTATGAATTGCGAGCAAACCAAAAAAATTCTGTTATTTGCCCATCTCTATTCTTATGATTTCATTAACTTAACACTATTCCGACAGAAATTCTGTGAGAACAATGAGCAATGCAACCACAGCAAAGATGTTTTGGGGGACCAAAAGGCAAGGATGTGTTTTTAGGTTTGTTTGTTTTTTTACTTTCAGCCAACTTCTAAAGCACAAGTCTGAGTCCCATTGCTTTGCTCAGTTGAGCACTACATTCTGTATTTTGAGGTCCTGGGGAGCTCTACCCCTAGGGGGACCAGAAGTTCTCATTTTATAGGGACACTCCTGATATTTGGGGCTTTTTCTTATATAGGTGCCTATTATCCCCCACCCCCGTCCCAATTCACACTTGCTTATTGGTCATCATAACTACCCCCTATATGGCTTAATGACGTAGTTGTGTGATTAGATTATGAGATCTTTGAGTTAGGGATTCATAGACTTTACCTACTGCACATCCCGGGCCACAGAACTTCACCCACCCACTCTTGCAATTTGCTCATAACCTCTGGCTGAGTTGCTGAAATCCTCAAATCTTAATTTAAAGATTTCAAATTACAGAGAAGCCACCTTTACTCTAGTTCAAACAAGTAACCCGTGTCCCGTGGTGCAGAGGAAGGTGACAAAAACCACGGCCTCTGCCAATCTGACCTGTGTGAAAATTCCTTCTCGATCTCAAATACGGTGATCAGTTAACCCCTGAGCACGTGGGTGAGATCCACCAGCCAGACACCGGGGAAGGATTCGCTGAAGTAACTCAGAGTCTTCCCTGTCCAATCTTATGGTTGTAAAGCAGAGAACAATTATTCTGTGTATTGCAGTTGTTCCGTAGTCATAAATCAGAGCCCTATTGTGCTGGGTCCTGTAAAACACAGAACAAAAAATATGGTCTCTGCCCCCACAGATCTTACAAAGCTAATGCTTGGTTGGCAAATAACTCAGTAAATAACACCAAGAGAAAATAGGGCAGCTATTTAGAGATTCCCCCCAACTGCCTCATATTTTTGCATCCATATTCCTTAGTATCCATTCTTCACAAGTCAGAACATTCTCTGTCTTGTCCTAACCCAATCTTATTGGTGAGAGCATGTTGCTCAAATGCAACTACACTAAGAACAAGGAGGAAAAAAATCCACTTACTCTGAAATTAATTGCATTTCAGTTAATCGTATTTGATAATTTTTAATTTAATGGAGAGCATTTTGAAACATGCCCTAAAAGGGAACAATATCCTCTTTATCGCCGGCTAGGGGGGCTTTTTTTCCCTTTGGCTTTTAATTGATTAATAGAATTTAAAAGTGCACAGTGTTCTTATTTCAATCCTTCCGAGAAAAGATGTTAAGATTAGAGATGGTGGAAGACATTGAAATGTCTGGCTCTTTAGCTACCCACAGTTAATTAAAATAAAACTGACCTGCTATCTGCCTCAAAAGGTGTCTTACAGGAATGAGGCCTGGCCCATACATTCGATGAATTGGCTTGCCTTCATAAACTGTTCAGGGTTAATTAAAATGCAACTGAGCCTTTGATGCCTGCCATAATGGTGGGTTTTTTCCCATTCCTGTTATCTGAACCTTCATCTTTATGATTTTGTATAACTAAACAAAAAGGCTCAGATTTTTCTCAAAGAAAACAGAGTCTATGCTCTGGGGAGGGGAATAACATGGCCGACCTCAAGGTCCAGACTAAGGAACAGTCAGGAAGTGCTAAAATTAGTCAAACATATTTACCTGTTTAGAAAACAAGTAGCTGAGGTCAGAAATTTCATTCATGTTAACAAAATAAAATATTAGGAAGCCTAATATTGTGTCAGATTGTGGCTTTTGAGTCACTGCTGGCCCCAGGGGGAGAGGGAAAGGATGCACTATAGCAGGGGTTCTCAAACTGGAGGTCAGGACCCCTCAAGAGGTCACAAGGCTATTATGGGGGAGTCATGAGCTGGCAGCCCCCTGCACATGCCATTGCTGCGGCTATCAGCCCCGGGCATGGCTGACAGCCAGAGCCCTTCAGCATTGGGTGGCCAGAGAGCACCGGCTGCTTGCCCGGTGCTCTGAAGGCAGTACCACCCACAGCAGAGGTGCAGAAGTAAGGGTGGCATGTCATAAGAGGGGTTGTCACTTTTCCTGGGGGGGTCATCACAGCTTGAAATATTTTCAAAAGGGGTCCCAGAGAAAAAAGTTTAAGAACCCCTGCACTAGAGAGATACTAGCTTCCTTGCAGGAATCCAAGGGATGCAATTTATCCCAAATTAGGGGAAAGCCTAGGACCATCTTCCCCTCTGACTCACCCACTCAGAGCTGATTGCACATGTCTGCAGAGCAGCTACACCATCCCTCAGCTTTGCCTCCTCCCAACGCCTTTTGGGGCCAGCTAGCACCCATAAGGATATTGGCAGGGGTCATTTCTTCAGCTCTAGAGATGACAAGGCTCTGGCGGCTCTCCCTGTGCAAGGAGAGTACGTTGAAGCTCTCTGCACCCCTCCCATCTTTGTAAGGGGCCAACGATAGTCTGGCCTAAAATAAATTGCCCACCCTGGATTCATCATTCAGGACACTGTGAACCCTTTGCTCCACCTACTCTCTAGCTTTCTATGCTGCTCCCGTGTCCACCCAGAAAGTGTAGTTGGGGAGCAGTTCTGCTGCTGCCTTCAGCACAGCTATAGAAACTTTGCATGCATTTATGTGGGCCACAAAAGGGGGACAAGGACCCTTTCCCCTAGGTACCCATATAAGAGGCCATCTGCCCTTGAATTATTGAGCATTTAGACAGTGCAATTCCTTGCCACAAGATGTCGTTGAGGCCAAGAATTTAGAAAGATTATCAAAGGGATTAGACATTTATATGGATAACAAGAATATCCAGAGTCATCATAGAATCATTGACTCATAGAATATTAGAGTTGGAAGGGACCTCAGGACTTCATCTAGTCCAACCCCCTGCTCAAAGCAGGACTAACCTCAGCTAAATCATCCCAGTCAGGGCTTTGTCAAGCCGCAATTTAAAAACCTTTAAAGATTGAGATTCCACCATCTCCCTAGGTCACCCATTCTAGTGCTTCACCACCCTCCTAGTGACAAACATTTTCTTAATGTCCAACCTAGACCTCCCCCACTGCAACTTGAGACCATTGCTCCTTGTTCTGTCATCTGCTACCATTGAGAACAGCCTAGCTCCATCCTCCCTGGAACCCTCTTTCAGGTAGTTAAAGGCTGCTATCAAATCCCACTTCGTTCTTCTCTTCTGCAGACTAAACAAGCCCAGTTCCCTCAGCCTCTCCTCATAAGTCATGTGCTCCAGCCACCTAACCATTTTTGTTGCCCTCTGCTGGACTCTCTCCAACTTATCCACATCCTTTTTGTAGTAGGGTGCCCAAAACTGGATGCAATACTCCAAATGTGCCCTCACCAGTGCCGAATAGAGGGGAATAATCACTTCCCTCTATCTGCCAGCAATGCTCCTCCTAATGCAGGCCAATATGCTATTAGCCTTCTTCGCAACCAGGGCACACTGCTGACTCATATCCAGCTTCTTATCCACTGTAAACCCCAGGTCCTTTTCTGCAGAACTGCTGCCTAGCTTGTCAGTCCCCAATCTGTAGCTGTCTATGGGATCCTTCCATCCTAAGTGGAGGATTCTGCACTTGTCCTTGTTGAACCTCATCAGATTTCTTTGGCCCAATCCTCCAATTTGTCTAGGTCACTCTGTGTCCTATCCCTACCTTCCAGAGTATCTACCACTACTCCTAGCTTAGTGTCATCTGCAGACTTGCTGAGGGTGCAATCTACCCCATCCTCCAGAGCATTAATGAAGATCTCGAACAAAACTGGCCCCAGGACCGACTCCTGGGGCACTCCGCTTGTGACCGGCTGCCAGCTAGACATGGTGCTATTGATCACTACTCATTGAGCCCGATGATATAGCCAGCTGTCTATCCATTTTATAGTCCATTCATCCAACCCATACTACTTTAACTTGCTGATAAGAATACTGCAGGAGACTGTATCAAAAGCTTTGCTAAAATCACGTCCACCGCTTTCCCCACATCCACAGAGCCACCTACCTCTTCATAGAAGGCAATCAGGTTGGTCAGGCATGACTTGCCCTTGGTGAATCCATGTTGATGGTTCCTGATCACCTTCCTCTCTTCCAAGTGCCTTAAAATGGTTTCCTTGAGGACCTGCTCCATGATTTTTCCAGGGATTGAGGTGAGGCTGCCGGTCTGTAGTTCCCTGGATCGTCCTTCTTCCCTTTTTTGAAGATAGGCACTATATTTGCCTTTTTCCAATCATCAGGGACCTCTCCCAATTGCCACGATCTTTCAAAGATAATAGTCAATGACTCTGAAATCACATCAGCCAACTCCCTCAGTACCCTCGGATGCATTGCATCTGGCTCCATGGACTTGTGTACGTCCAATCTTTCTAAATAGTCCTAAAGCTGTTTCTTCAGCACTGAGGGATGTTCACCTCCTCCCCATTCTGTGCTGCCCATTGCAGTAGTCTGGGAGCTGACCTTGTCTGTGAAGACAGGGGCAAAAAAGACATTGAGTACCTCAGCTTTCTCCACATCCTCTGTCAGTACGTTACCTCCCGCATTCTGTAAGGGGCCCACACTTTCCCTAATCATCCTCTGGTTGGTAACATACTTGTAGAAACCTTCTTGTTCCCCTTCACATTCCTTGCTAGCTGCAACTCCAATTACACTTTGACCTTCCTGATTTCATTCCTGCATGTTCGAGCAGTATTTTTATAATCCTCCCTAGTCATCTGACCAAGTATCCACTTCTTGTAAGCTTCTTTTTTGTGTTTAAGCTCATCAGAGACTTCTTTGTTAAGCCAAGCTGGGCTATCATGGTTAATATTAACAAATTTTGGGAAGGATATAAGGGCTCATATATCAGGTCTTAGCCAAGACTTAAATGAGCAGAGATCAGGATGAGACTTTCATGGAAGGACAGATTATCCCATATGTCTAATCCAGGGTTTTCCTTCACCTTTGAGTATGTCTACACGGATTCTGCTGCGTCGGGCTCCACAGATGAAAGCAGCGGGATCGATTGAGCGGGCTGTGGAGACCCGTACAATTGTTCCCGGAAGTGCTCTCCCATTGACGTAGTAAATCTACGTCCCTGAAAAGAGTAGCACTGTGTAAACTAGATGGTATTTTCTGTTGATACAGTGCAGTGAAGACGCTGCAGTAAGTAAAGGTTAATAAGTTGACAAGAGATACGCAATTTTCAGTACATAGCTTACATATCTCCCATTGATGTTGCCAGAAGTATAGACCAGGCCATACTCTGAAGCTGGCCACTGTCAAAGACAGGGCATTAGATTATATGGACCATCCAGTCTGGCAATTCTGATCTTCCTATATTACATGACTACCTTTTCTTTTGCAATTCAAGTTTCCCAGGCACCTGAGTTTCTGATCCTGTTTTCTTCCCCAGGCTCCTCTCCAACTTGGTTACCTTTTCTTTTAAGTTATTCATGTGTCTCAAGATCTCTTTGATGGAGACTTCTAGAGGGGGATCTAATTACACCATTTTCAGCTCACTTAGGATTCTTCTGATGTCCATTGACATCCGTCTACTACTACTACAGATCTGATCTCTGAGGGCTCAGAGGAAAAGCTTCCTCATCTGTTAATTTCCTTTCTTCTGATCTTGGACAGGTTAGCACAGTGGCTCCCAACCCGTGGCCCGTAGGTCAAAATGGTCCGCCACTCCCCTCCCACTGGCTGCAGAAGAGAGCTGCTATCTAAGAACCCAGGCGGAGCGCATTGCTGCAGGGATACAAGAGTGGTGCAGGTTTCTTGCTGCAGCCAAGAGGACGGGAGATAAGCACTCCCCTCCCCCTGGCTGCAGCAGGGAGCAAGGTGCTGGAGTCCCTGCTGGAGCCAGAGAAAGGGAAGCACCAATCTCCCAGCTCCCTGGCTGCAGAAGGGAGCCACTGCCTAGGGACCCAGGTGGAGCTCATGAGGCTATTGGACATGTAGCCTCCTCACTGAATTCCTTCCCTCTGGCTGCAGTGTGGGGAGGAGTGCTGCTGGCAGAGACTGGGGGCCCTTCCGGGTTGTAAAAATGATATCTGTAGCCCTCGAGCCAAAAGGTTGGGAACCACGGGGTTAGCAGAATGTACATATATTTAAAGAAGCTGTTTATATTGCCCAAGAGTACAAGAAAAGGCCGGGAGTCATACAAATTGACCTTCTCAAAGAATGTCAAGGAGCTGATAAAAGAAATATGCTCTATCTGGTGACAAGAAGAGTCAGGAACTTGTAAAACATGCTCAGCTAGATCAATGAGCTCTCTGGGGACAGAAAGGGGTGAAGCATCTGTCTCAGACATGCCATAGACTTTAAGGTCAAAAGGGACCATTATGATCAAGTAATCTGACCTTCTACACAACGCAGGCCACAGAACCTCACCCACCCACTCCTGTAATAGACCCCTAACCTATGACTGAGTTACTGAAGTCCTCAAATCATGGTTTAAATACTTCAAGATACAGAGAATCCACCAGCATATTTAATAATCCCACTGGGCTTTGGCACAAATTTCCACCAGCAACTATAGAATGGAGAATTGATGCTCAGCCTTTGACAGGAGCATGTCCCAAGTGGCTATTAGACACTCAGGACTCTTCTACATTATACAAGTATAGCAACGGCACTGTAGCTATGCCAGAATAACCCCATAAGTGCAACTGCAGCCTACAGCAACAGGAAGGGGTTTTCCACCAGGGACGTGCACAGGAATAAATATTTAGCTGCTTTTGGAGGGCTCTCCTTCCTCCCCACCCTACGGCCAGAGGAGCTGACTCTCCATGCCATGGCCCCAGGGATGGAGGAGCGGGCTCTCCCCTGGAGGCCGGAGGAGCGGTCATCTCCCCAGCTCAGGAAAGAGGGCTGGAGGGGAAACCCCTCTTCGAAGGCGTGTAGGACTGATTAACCCAAGGCAAAGAGTCTTGAAGCAAAATCCTAGCTCCAGGAAGAGTGCTGAGGCAGAACTCTTGCTTGAAGAAAGAAAAAGACAGACTACCCTAAGGCTGGAAGCCTGTTTAAAGGACAGCTAAGACAGACTACCCTAATGCACAGGGCTGATGGGGTGTGGAGGAGGAGAACTCCTGCTTAGAGGAGGAAAATACTGAGTATTATAAGGAAGAGACAGAGGGGTCGCTGCCCAGCTGCTATGAGAGAATCAAGGAGTGACTCTGAGAAGGAATCTCTGTAGCTGGCAAAAATAAAAAAAATGGTGGGAAACATAGATCACAGACAGACACAGCAGAACCCAGAGAGCTGGGGAAAAACTGTCAACAAGCTAGGCAAAGGTAAGTGCAACCCAAGGAAAATAGAGGGATTGATGGAACACTCCTTAGCTGCCTAAACAAGATCCCTGGGCTGGAACTCAGAGGAGAAGGTGGGCCTCAGCTCCTATACACATCTCCAGACCAAGAGGGAAGGTACAGGCATCAGGAGGAGAAGAGGCTAACTATCACAGGTCCCAAACAGGGTTGAGGACCAAGCTCCAACTCCATTAGTCTTTGGAGTTTCCTATTTGGGACTTTTCCATTAACCCGGAAAGGGAATTGACTGAGTACTGACCTGGCTGAAGGGCTAGGCCACATGCAATGACAAACCGTTGTGGCACCAGAATGACGAAAGGGGCTCTAGACTAAGAGGATCCCTCCAACACTGCACCCGGACACATGGGAGTGAGAGAAGCAACTACATCATGGTAGGAAAACCACATCCCTGAGTGACAGTCACTAGGTTGCTTTCTTCCATTGACCTAGCTGCATCTCCATTGGGGGTTAGGTCAGCATTTTTCACACTCCTGAGCACCATAATTATGCTGACCTAAATTCTAACTGTAGACCAGGCCTAATCCATCCCAAATGGAACTTCTTTGTCCTGCTTTGCGAGGCCCCAAGTATCTGGACTAGTATAAAAGATTAACCAGAGAAGGGGAAATGTTCCCTACCTGTCGATTTTCTTTTTCCCAGCTCTTCTATCCCCACCCAGACTCCCACTCCTGCATAAGATTAGCATTGTATTTACCCATTTGACATTATTTCTTGAGCATTGTGAGAAGATTATGTTAAAGGTGAACAACACTTATCACCTTTGACACAGTTTATAAGAGTAAGTGATATGAAACTGCTTCTGAAGTACTCAGCTGAAGTCTGGAGGAGAGCTAGACCTTTACATCATCATAAACCGGTAGTGTAGAGGCAGCCTACCATGATGGAAGTGGAGGGGGTTCCATAGTTAAGTGATCTATCTCCATCTTCTGGTTGGGACAAACTATCACCTAAGGACTAGGACCAGTAGAGAAGATCAAAGAAGGATTCTGTTTTAAGGCTGCTCCCTCTTAGATTCCTAAGGCCCTGATCCAATAAAGCTCTTAAGAAACTGCTTCTCTTCAACTCCTCTGTCGTCTCAGTGCAAGAGGTAGGCAATCTCCACTGTATTCAGGGGGGAGCACAGACAGCAGCAGTCCTGTAAGGTGTAACGTCCTAGCCTGACCAGCCAGGTCTGTTAGTTTAATACATGATGAAGTGCTTTGCTGGATTAGGACCGATGAATGTACAATACTGAATGACAAAGCAAAGACTTCCTAATAATCTGTGCTACCATCTTGGACAGCACCATACACTCCACTTTGGTTTTATTCCAGGGGATGTTACACAACAATATTTAGCAAAGGCAAATGAGAAATTTTTACACTCGGAAAATTCACACTCCATATTTTAAATTATTCAGTTGATGACAAGTGGATTCATGTCTGGCAGCAGAATAGAACATGCAGATGAAGCAATCAGCACTGGGGGAACTGTGTGGGGTGCTTAGAGGAATTTTATTTCACGGGCATACAACGCAAAAGATAACTGTGTTCCTTTATTGAAGTGTATAGTGCTGCCACTTTTAAAGTGTTATGTCCCTGCAGGGACCCATGATATCCAACCTGCCATTTTGGATTCAATCCTCCAATTAAGTGCCCTTATGGCCACTTTTCGGTGTTTAAAAGCTTCATTATCAATGCAAACAAGCGAATGTGAGCTCTGCCTACATTTGCCTGAAGTACTGAATGAAAATTCTATTCACATCTCTAGGAAATTTCTACAAGCTTTGTTTATGTTGTGATCACCAACTGTTTCCCCATTTAACTTTGGAAATGATAGTCTAAATCAAACAGGCTTTATTACTGTGAAGAAGAATAGGTCAGTGCTTAATGTGAACTTCATCCATAACAAGGCTGATTGATGAGGAGGAAAGGGACTGAAGTGGAATGACTCCCTCTTTAATTCATTGGACACTTACAGAGTTGTAGGAAAGACTCGTGCCAAATTTGAAAAGAGCTATCAGATTATAATCCCTAACTGTGTCTAGTTTAACTTGACCATCTAAGGGTTCATCCAAAGTCAATCAGATAGTCCTTATATGTGTATCCCTTTTAGAAGGGGACTGTCTTTAGAGATATTGCTTCATTATGTGATTGAACAGTCTTTTTTCTTACTTAACTTTGAGGAGTATTTTCTTTTACCCCGTGATCGGATTTTCAGTATAACAGATATTTTGTTATCCAAGATCAGTACTCCTTTTGCTAGGCCCTGTACTACCACATAAGAGAAAACCCCTAACCTGAACTCTAAACAAAAAAATGATTAGCCTTGTTTTAAATAAGAGGAACAGAGAGTCTAGGTGACCTGTGCAAGGTCATAAAAGAAGTGTGTAGCAAATCCAGGCGTTGAACCCAGATATCCGGACTGAGCACCACACAGATGTTTTAGCCACAACAGTACCCTCCCTCTTAAACTAAATTATGGCCATCAGATACTAGCTATGAGTTTTGTTTCCAAATTTTCAGCTTCATGGGGTTTTTATTCATATCACTTGTAGTACTATGGCAACAGGCTGACCTCTGAGTCAGCCGACGGGCTTAAATCACCAATCCTCTAATCCTCCTCCTCCAATACAACTAAGAATTTCAATTTCAATTACCGGCCAAAATAAAGCAAGTACATTTTTCATAGATCATAGAATCATAGAATATTAGAGTTGGAAGGGACCTCAGGAGGTCATCTAGTCCAACCCCCTGCTCATAGCAGGACTAACCTCTGCTATATCATCCCAACCAGGGCTTTGTCAAGCCGCAGCTTAAAAACCTCTAAGGATGGAGATTCCACCACCTCCCTAGGTAACCCATTCCAGTGCTTCACCACCCTCCTAGTAAAAAACTTTTTCCTAATGTCCAACCTAGACCTCCCTCCCTGCAACTTGAGACCGTTGCTCCTTGTTCTGTCATCTGCCACCACCGAGAACAGCCTAGCCCCATCCTCCCTAGAACCCCCTTTCAGGTAGTTAAAGGCCGCTATCAAATCCCCCCTCACTCTTCTCTTTTGCAGACTAAACAAGCCCAGTTCCCTCAGCCTCTCCTCATAAGTCCTGTGCTCCAGCCCCCTAATCATTTTTGTTGCCCTCCGCTGGACTCTCTCCAACTTGTCCACATCCTTTTTGTATTGGGGGGCCCAAAACTGGACACAATATTCTAAATGCGGCCTCACCAATGCCGAATAGAGGGGAATAATCACTTCCCGTGACCTGCTAGCAATGCCCCTCCTAATGCAGCCCAATATGCCATTGGCCTTCTTGCCAACCAGGGCACACTGCTGACTCATATCCAGCTTTTTATCCACTGTTACCCCCAGGTCCTTTTCTGCAGAGCTGCTGCCCAGCTCGTCGGTCCCCAGTCTATAGCTGTGCATGGGATTCTTTCTTCCTAAGTGGAGGACTCTGCACTTTTCTTTGTTGAACCTCATTAGATTTCTTTTGGCCCAATCCTCCAGTTTGTTTAGGTCACTCTGTATCCTATCCCTACCTTGCAGGGTATCTACCACTCCCCCCAGCTTAGTGTCGTCCGCAAACTTGCTGAGGGTGCAATCTACCCCATCCTCCAGATCATTAATAAAGATGTTGAACAAAACCGGCCCCAGGACCGACCCCTGGGGAACTCCGCTTGTGACCGGTTGCCAGCTAGACATGGAGCCATTGATCACTACTCGTTGAGCCCTATGCTCTAGCCAGTTCACTATCCATTTTATAGTCCATTCATCCAACCCATACTTCTTTAACTTGCTGATAAGAATACTGTGAGAAACCGTATCAAATGCTTTGCTAAAGTCAAGGTATATCACATCCACCGCCTTCCCCACATCCACAGAGCCAGTCACCTCATCATAGAAAGCAATCAGGTTGGTCAGGCATGACTTTCCCTTGGTGAATCCGTGTTGACTGTTCCTGATCACCTTCCTCTCTTCCAAGTGCCTTTTGGCAGCATACATTTTGTACATCCAGTGATTCCACCCCACCCCCATTCCTTCCTGCACGTTTTCCACTTAGAATCCTCCCTCGTCATCTGAAGGCTGATCTGTGAAACGGAAGTCAGTCCACTGATTATGTAGGGATCTGGATTTATCTCCAGCTTTGATATGAATTTTCTCTAAAAAAACAGATTGTTCCAAATCCCTTAAACCATCCATTGGAGAGTCCTTTGATTTAATCAAACAAGTCCACATATTTCTGTATCTGATGTTTTTCAAATAAAGTAAGAAAAATTGATATTGGATTACTAAGAGTACAAAAGTCTCTTGAATGCATATTTTCAATCCACACTGCTCAGGCTGCATTAAAATAGTAAAAATTCTATTGGAAATTCAAAGAGACATCTTCCTGTGTATTAAATTGTTGTTGTTTTAGGCTGAAAGTTGTCACAGTAACTGCACAGAGCAGAAGGAGCCCCAGTTAACCTCTCAAATCAGCAAAGCCACGTCCCATTCCTCCTTAACCAATTTTCAATAACAATTAGTGAAAAAAGACTTGAAGTAGAAGAGATGTAGTAAGTAATTCTGCTGGAGCCAGTGGAGGAGAAAAGAGAGTCCTGATGGCACTTAATGATACAATGACTGGGATATCTCAAAGGGGAGCCCCATGCAAAACTGCAATGGGGAAAGCAGACACACTAGCCATAAGGACTCATGAGCACAGTCACCAGCTGCTGGAGGCCTTTATCCCACAAGTCCACCCCACTGAATACAATGGCGGTGTTACATGTGGAAGGCTTGTAGGAGAGAGATTCAGGTCCACAAGGTATTGAGATATCTGTGGCGGACCCAGCAAAGTATTCTAGCAAGTGAGTAGTCTCACTGACCTAACCAGGGCAACTCATGTTCTTTAGGCTCAGCATATGTTTAAGCCCTTTGCTGGCTCGGAGCCAGAGAGCTCAACACTTTGCAGGATCTAGCCCTGGAGCCCTAAGTATCACTTTTTATGTAGACTGGAACTTCATTGCCTTCTTGGTCCATCTCTAACTCACCTATGATTATGGAAGACTAGGGTTTGAATGGACGTCAGGAGGTCATCTAGTCCAATTTCCTGCTCAAAGCAGGACCAACCCCAACTAAATCATTCCAGCCAGGGCTTTGACAAGCCGCACTTTAAAAACCTCTTAGGATGGAGATTCTACCACCTCTCAAGGTAACCCATTCCAGTGCTTCACCACCCTCCTAGTGACAAACTTTTTCACGTAGTTGAAGGCTGCTATCAAATCCCCCCTCACTCTTCTCTTCTGCAGACTAAACAAGCCTCGTTCCCTCAGCCTCTCCTCATAAGTCATGTGCCCCAGCACCCAATGATGTGCCCCAACAACTTAATCATTTGTGTTGCCCTCTCTCCAATTTGCCCACATGCTTTCTGTAGTGGGGGGGGGGCCCAAAACTGGACACAATACTCCAAATCTGGCCTCATCAGTGCCTAATAGAGGGGAATAATCACTTCCCTCAATCTGCTGGAAATGCTCTTACTAATGCAGCCCAATATGCCATTAGTCTTCTTGGCAACCAGTGCACTCTGTTGACTCATATCCAGCTTCTTGTCCACTGTAGCCCTGTTTTCTGCAGAACTGCTGCCTAGTCAGTCAGTCCCCAGTCTGTAGCAGTGCATGGGATTTTTCTGTCATAAGTGCACGACTCTACACATGTCCTTGTTGAATCTCAACAGAAGGCGAAAATGAAGGGCAAAAATGATTTCCTTTGCCAAAGTTAACTTACAGTTTGATTGAGACTCTGATTATGTTTCCACGTAAGTGAGTCTAAACTCACCTAGACTTGGGTCCTCGAGTGTATGAGTACACAAGGATTCTAGCCTCTTCGTTCCCTGCCAGGAGCAGGCAGAGGAGGAACAAATGGAGCAAGGTCTCCAGACCCCCTACTCAATGGACATAATAATTGAGATGCTGTATCCATTCACACAATCTTCCTCTGGTTGGTGTGAGAGAACCATCTCCTCCACAGCTCCTCCCACTAGGAACAGCCTACTGTGTCTCTCAGGCTATTTGATTGTCCACCTATCTTTGAGAAAATCCACATGGATAAAACTCTGTCCTCTGTTTCACCACAAAGACTGAGACTTTACACTGCCTCAGGCACAGAACCATAGCATCATATAAATGTAGGGCTGGAAGGGACCTCACCTAGTCCATGCTCCCTGCTGATACTGAGGCTGGATTTAGACTAACTAGACCATCCCCGACAGGTGTTCATCAAACCTATTAAAAATCTCCAATGACAGAGATTCCTAGGGTGATCACACGCTCCGTTTTGGCTGGGACAGTCCTTTTTCTAAGCCCTGTCCTGGCCACACCAACTTTTTTGGCAAAAGTGAGCATTTGTTCCATTAGGTCTTATCAACTTGATCAGTTAACAAGAGCAAATGGGTCAAATGCCCACTTTTGCAGAGGAATGTGCATGGGGGGAATGAGCAGCGATGCCAGCTCCATGGAGGGAGGACTTAGGGCTCGGATGAACAACGATGGCAGTCCCTCGTGGGGGTGGGCAGACAGTGTTTGGGCAAGAAGCCCTGCATGTGGAAGGGGGGGCAGGGCTCAGGCCAGCAACTTGGTCCGGACTTATGCAGGAAGCGGAAGCTCATGAGAGCGACTCTGGCCAGCCCCGTGCAGGAAGGGGAGCTCAGACAAGTGGCTTGGGCCAGCCCTTCACAGGGGATGAGTGGAGGGCTCGGACTAGCCCCACATGGTGTCCTGTTTTCCTGTTGTGAAATATGGCCGCCCTAATTCCACAACCTCCCTAGGTAACCTGTTTCAGTGCTTAACTATCTTTATACTTAGAAATACCCTTTTACCATCTTTAGTGGGGGAGGTACTTTGACTAGACAGCAGGGAATGAGAGAAGTCCAAACACATTCATGGCAGGGAGGCGGGATGCCCCCCACCTAGTGCCCTGCCAAGTCATTGGATGTGTAAAGGTGAATGGGGCCAATTGAGTGGCTGCTGTATGCTTTTCTTGCCTATTTGATCTAAGTCTTGGCTTTGCAAAAGCCTCTTACTCTTCGGTCAGCTACCTCCCATCCCTCCCTTAGTTGTAGATTGGGAACTGAGCTACTTATGATGCTGAGGATCTGACTGATCACCTGTTTTTAGGGGTTAGGAAGGAATTCTTCCTCTTGGGGCAAATTGGCATGGAGTCTGGTGGGCATTTTCGCCTTCCTCACAGCCTCCCGGTCACACGTTTAGGTTAGAAGCAATAGGATTTGAGGTTGATATAATGCTGTTATGATTACTGACTCATTGCAACTTGCAGTCTGTGTTCAGTGCAGGAAAAGGCTAAGAGGACCTGCTCCCAGAGGTAAACAAGACCAAGGATTGCTCCAGTGGACCTTCCACTCATAGAGGGAGAAGAGTTTGACGTTTTTACAGATTGAGATTCTCCCACTCAGGTTTGTGGTCACCGTCGCTCCCTCCCCATGTCCTCACCCTCCATGTTTATGCAGGATGGTAGGGGAGAGGTTTCACAACAGAAATTAGTGGGTAGACTGGGGACGGTCTATCCCAAGCTGTTTGGTTCACAGTTAGACTGAGGACAGTCTATCCCAAGCCGTTGTTTGGTTCATGGCTAGGGTCCTGTAACCCACCTTAGAATCAATTAAATGCCTGGTACAGGAGAGGTGGGGTAGGGAGTGTAGTAATCCTCCTAAAGGTATAATTAGTAAATTTGCTGCCTGCCCTTTAATCCCATCCCATTTGTCTGTCAATTATTTGCTTTCTTGTCCCGGTCAAGTTTCTTTCGTATCCAACCTAAAGCTCCCTTGCTGCAATGTAGGCTGATTTCTTCTTCTTCTGCCATCAGTGGACATGGAGAACAATTGATCGCTGTCTTCTTTGTAACAACCTTTTACATATTTGAAGACTTATGTTCCCCCTCAGCTGTCCCATCTCTAGATGAAAATGCCCAATTCTTTCAACCATAAGGGACACGGAGTAGCTGTGCCACTCCAGAAGCAGCCTAGGAAAGAAATTGGGTCTTAGATAATCAATAAAAACTCTCCCTTTACCCCCCCACCCCCACACATGTTTTCAAATGGATAAAAACAGGAGATGATAGGGTTAAAACATCCAAAAAACAAACTGAAAATATTCCATTTAAAGCAAAACTTAACCAATTTTTGAAAAATAAAATCTATGATCAATTGGGACTAAAATAAAAGATTTTTTTCACTGAAAATGTTTCATGGAAAATGCCTCCCTTTTTCAACCAAACTTACTTACAGCTTTTAAGAGGCGTTGTTTGCTTGAGGTTCTTGCAGAGGGAAGAAAAGTTTAACTTGTAAAAACAGATGGTTTCTGCAACAACCAAATAAATTGAAAGCTGTAACAGGAATGAGTGACTGTAGGTTGGATGAGAAGTCTGTCAGTGATCTTTCAACAGGAAGACAATAACAGCCTATGATTCAGAATATTTACAGAGCTGTTCTTTTAACATCTAATTTATTGAAATTTATCTCCAGCTTGATGTATATTTAGCAATGGTACATTTGCTGCAATTACAGAAAACATGCACTTTATGATTTATATGATGGTTTTTCTAGAACTGATCAAAGTTTTTCGCTTAATTATTTTTCGATTAAAAAAGTGGCATTGTCTTTATGAAAACTTTTACAGAAATTTGAAATGTTCTAGGTTTTTCTGACAAAAATCTGTAAAACCTCTTTTTCAATCATTTGCCTGCTTTTTAAGGTCCCCTCACCCCACTTTTTGTGTGTGTGTTCGCATCTGGAAAATAAATGGGGGCGGGGAACGGGGTGAAAATTAACTGAAAGGGGAAAAAAAATGAAAATCAAAGATTTTTCCATTTCTTGAAAACGAAAATTTTATCATGGAAAATTTTTTTTGGGGGGGAAACATTTTTAAAAAATCCACCAAAAATTACTATTTTCAACAGGCTCTACTTCTTTATGATGTGCACCTTTTTTTAGTGTGACAACAAGAATTAGATCAGAGATTTTACAAAATACATAAGGAATAATGAGATTAGTTTGGCGTTAAAAGACTGACCTTTTAAATCTACAACTTTGTGTCCATTTTTAGCCTAAAATAAAAAATACTAGAGATTAAAGTAAATATTTCTAATGATGTAGTTCCACTTTCTCCCATGGGGGGTATTCCACAGCATCAGAATTAAAACATGGTCCTGGATATTCAGCCTATATGTCTTACGCTAGGTTTCATCATGTTAATTCTAGTTATAACTAGGACTGGCCGGAAAACAATGATTTTGAGGTTTCCTATGTGGAATGAAAATAAGAGCCTTTGATACTCGTAATACAAAATAACCCAAGAGACATTCTGAGCAGGAACATGAGCCTGTGTCTTCCAAATCTCCAGTGACTATCCTAACCACCAAACTATTGTCTTTGCTGTGATAGTTCCAGAAATTCCATCCTGGGACCTGAGAAAACGTCCCAACAAAACGTTTATCAAAACCAATAAATTTCTACAAAGCAGTTTCAGCTTAGACAAAACAGCATTTTTTGGTGGAAAAAAAGTTTTGCTGAAAAGTTTTCAACCAGATCTAGTTGCAATCTCTTGGACTGTGCTTTACAGCCAGATAGGCAAGCAAATAAGAAAGAAATGTAGTGGAAGATACAAAACTGGTATAAATTGACATTGGCATATAAATTAGCCAATTTATACCCGCTGAGGAAGTGGCTCATATTTAATCAAACTTTGCAAGCCTCAAAAAAGACTGGATTCATTTTGAATTCGAATGACATTTTTGCTTGTGTATCTAATAAGGGTTTTATATTGCCATCTATCACCATAGTATTTTGTCTTCCACATGAAATCAATAGCAACAGCAAAGTCACTAAAGGACTTCATGGAGTTTCTGGGACTTCTCTCTTTTTTATGTTAAAAACTGTTTGGGATAGAGTTCTTTATTTTGATTTTTTTTAAAGATTGTATTCATTTAATTTCATTTTAAAAGTTTGTTTTCCCTCCTCCCCCCCCCCTCCCCAAAAATGGAAGAGTTTATTTTTTTTCAATTTTTTTAGAAGGGTTGTCTAAGTTGTGTCATGCAGAGTGGGAAAGTCTCTTTTTCTAAACTGCCTTTCCCCATCAAGGATGGTTAATATTAAGGCATAAGTCCCTGGACAACATAATTTAACTGGAAAAATAGTTTAAAGTATGAATTATGGGTAATGTCCATCCCTCTGAACAGGCCTATGCACCACTTAAGTCCTCAAAATAGGACCCTGAAGCCTTCACCTCAAACTAAATCAGATCTTTTTCAAGATTTGACAAAGTTTAACATCATATTTTGAAGGCATAAGTGGAATAAAACCCTGGAGTTGATGCTTATTACATGGTGAATGTCACCCTTTACACAGCACTTATATAAATAAAGAATAAAAGTGCATACTGCAATACCTAATAAATTATCACCGATGCCATTTAAAAATAAAAATAACATTTCCACAGGATAGCTCATCATGTCCTCATGACTCGTGGGTTGTTGGGTTCTTTTTTTTTTTTTTTAATTTTAATTACTACATCTACTAAATAAGATCTGAGCATTAGGAAAATGTCACACCATATGTGTGTTTATTTTTGCTCGAGTAATTAGAATGGCATAAGATCTCTCTCTCTCTCCTCCTCTCCCCTCTTGCTGAGACAGAGTGTTCCTTCAGAGGAAAGAACAGCCACAAGGCAGATGCTGTGACATCTGAAGTGGAGGAAAAGTCCAAACTCCTCTGTTCCTTGTATACTTGGTGACTTATACTATGGAGTGAGGGGATCAACCCCCAGGTGCAGAGAGTGGAGGTTTCCACCCACTTGAGAGATATTCCAGCTTCTGCTCAAGGGGCAGAGGAGACAGCTAGAGAGGGTTAGAAATTTTCCATCATGATTTTCTTACAAAAAATGCCCTTTTTGCAAAATTGAAAATTTCCCCGTTAAGAAAATCAAAATGATGGCTCCCCAGCAGGCTCCTGACAAGACCCTTCCTGATTTTGTGCATCCTTGGCTCTCAGCTTCCTCGCCTCCCTGCCTGCTGGCTCTCTGCCTCTCAGGCAGCCGGGCTGGGGGAAGGTGGGACACTCAGGCAGCTGGCTTGGAAGGCTCTCATCAGTTTTGTGTTCTGCCTGCAGGGAGAAAGTGAAATGGATAAGTGCCTTCCAGACGGGCATCTAGGAAATCAAAATATCCTGTTTTAATTTTTCTGGAAATCCCTTCCTGTGGGGGGCGGAGGGGGGGAAATCACATTTTTCTCTTTTCATCCCAACTGGGGACACACTTTTATTTCTCTCCCCCGCCCCTCCCCCCAAGTGCAACATTTTTCATGGGACGGGATTTCCATTTTACAGCTAGGTCTAGCGACAGCCTCAGAATGTGAAGAAGCTTCCGTGTATATCTAAGGGTCTGTGCATGGAAGAGACTAGAGGGAGGAAGGCCAAGATTAGTTTGGAAGTGGAGTCAGAGGGTGAGTCAGAACATCCCGTCTGCCAGCCAGTAGTAAATTCACCCTAAAGGCAAAGCCGGAGGCTGCATTCGCCTTTGCATGGCACCCCTCCACACTTTGGCATGCTCTCTCCAGAGACGTTTCTGGAGCATCCGCTGGTGAGGGAAGACTGGTCAGCATCACTTCCATGGAGCTGCATTGCCAGAGAGGCAGTACAGATAACCTTTGCCTCTGTGCAGAAATCCCCAGGCCTCTAGCAGAAATCCTGGAATCAGTGGGCTTGGGCTCAAGTCACTGTTCACTCTAGAGGCAAATCCACCCCTTGGATGGGAATGATATGATCACAGATTTTAAAGCCTGAAGGGAGGCCTGTGATCGTCTAGTCTGACTGCCTGTATAACACGGGCCATAGAACTTCCCCCAAAATAATTCCCGCTTGGACTAGAGCAGATCTTTTTAGAAAGATATCTGATCTTGATTTTAAAAATGCCAATGATGGAGGATCCACCCTAACCGTTGGAAATCCTTGAAGATGCATTGATGGAATTTTCCTCCCCAGAGGTAAATATTCTTTCCATCTCCTCCCAGTGCGTTTTCCTGGGTCTTAAATGATCAAATGAGAGCAGCCTTTTAAAATTGCAATTGCTATTATACTTTTCTATTTCAGTAGCAGCTGGAAGCCTCACCCAGGTGAGAGCTGCATTGTGCTAAACATACTAACACATAATAAATGCCCCAAGAGCTTTTCTTTCTCTTTGAATGTCCACAGACACAAATGAGGAGTTTTTATAACCTAGCCTGAGTTGCAGAAATGCTGTAGTCCTATTGTCACTCATTACATTGCTAAATAACTAAGTGAAATTAACTTTGTCCCACACCTTTCTATGATGAGAGGACTTTAGGATCCAGCAGAACTTGGCCTATTGAATATGGACAACAACAAAAACCAACACGGCTAGTTTCCCTACACATCAATGGCCCATTTGTGCCACTCAGGTGCTGTGAATGGGCTGGAATATGACATCAAACGCCCAGCAGAGAATTCCCTTGTCAAAGAGGAGTTCACAGATGGCACTGGTTTGCCATAACAAGGTCCTGCACCCTTCTACCGGTATAACGTGTATTGTTGGGAGGGTCATGAGAAAAAGCCCAGCTGCTCTATGTAGTGTGAGGACACAGACATAAAGAGCCATATTTAAGTGGCAACAAGAGAACAACTGACTGGGAAGTTCCCACATTTATTAAGCTCCCTGCTGTAACACATCCTGGTCCTCTCTGGTGACTGTGGAGGACCAGACACTTTATAACCACTCCACAACTCCCTTTCTTTATAATACAAGATAAAAACTTAAATTATAAACCGGAGAATATACACTTAACAGTTCAAAATAAACTTCAAATTCCTTAAATCTAATTATACTGCTATGTTCTCTGATCCATTGCATCTAAATGGTCTTGAGTATTATTTTAAAGATCCAGTCTTTGAGGGGGTCTCATCAACCTTCCAGATCATGTTCTCATTTCTGTTGAGTTTGTGCATGGAGTTCCCTGTGGAGGGGTCCCACTTCCTGACTGAGTACATGTAGGTCCCAGACCCTCTCTTTGTTGTGTTGGGAAATTCTGCCCATGAATCAGATTCCTCCAGAGAAGTTCTTTTGGATTCTCTACTAGGTAAGATATGGGAGTTTCTGCCAAATTCTGAATGCTTCCAAAAGTCCGGGAGCTTTTAAGCCAAACTTTGTTGCCTGGTTTCAGGTCAGGTAGTGCTTTTGTTCTGTGCCAAAAACACTGACATTTTGTTGTTAGTTTTTTATTTCCTCATCCTGTCCTTGAAATTCCCTCAGGTTGGGCCACTTAGGTTTAAGCTGTACACAGGTAAATGCATCCTAAGTCATCTTCCACCAGAAGTTCTGCTGAAGATAGTCCAGATGCAAGCAGGGTTGACCAATATGCAAGGGATGCTTTATATGAGTCCGCTGATTTTTGCAGAAGTCTTTTTACAGTATGCACTGCTCTCTTCTCCTCTCTGTTGCTCTGGGAGTAATGTGAACTACTGGTCTGATGTTCAAAATCAAAGTCCTGTGCAAATGCTTGGAATGTTTCACAGGTAATTTGAGGCCCATTATCATATGTGAGGACTTCAGGAAGTCTGTCTTGTAAATAGTGACTTTAGTTTATGACGAAGTTTGTGTAAGTATAGCCAAGTCAATATATCTGGAGAAGTAATAGTCTACAATAATGTGTGCGTGTCCTTCCCAGAAAAATAAATCTGCAGTTACCCACTGCCAATGTCTGATAGCTTTGTAGAGAGTAATGGCTCTGGTGATATTTTTTCCTTCTCTTGTTATATATCTTACAGCCTTCTACTAACATCTGAATTTGCCTACTCAAACTGAGCCACCATATGAACTGTTGTGCTCATGCTCTGCACTTGTTTATAACCTGGTATCAGTCATGGATTTTGGAGCATCTCTCTTTCTGAAGTATCGTAGAGATAGGAATACGCCCTCCTTTCAGAAGCAGGCCATCACCCATATGATGGTCATTTTAATCCTCCCAGTATGGTTATAGGTCTGTTGGAAGTTGCCTTCTTCAACTCCACCCTCTTTGGTGGAACTGAGTCTATTTCTGGCAAGTGTTATTCTTTAAAAAAAAAAAAAGAAAAGTTTAGATGCTCATCCTTAATTTACAGAAGTTGGCTGGCAGACGCTGGCTTTGCTGCCAGAACAAGGTCAACGTAGATTTTGACAGCTTTCTCTAAAGCCTCTTCTTCTGTTAATAGCGGCTTAATTGGGGTTCTAGCAGCAATGAAAGCTGCTGTTAGTGCTTTTTTGTGTTCAGTGTTGAAGGAAAATTGCATCAGCTATAGTTGAAATCTTTGTAGCTTCAGTGGAAGGTCATCCAGTGGTTTTGAACCCAAAAATGCCGCTTATGACTTGTGGTCTCTTTCTATCTTAAAATTCAAGCCAAACAGATACTCACTGAGCTGTTCCCAGCCCCAGATGACTGCGAGAGCTTTCTTTTCCACTTGAGTATACTGCTGCTTGGTTTCTGTGAGGCTCCTTGATATGAATGCAACAAGTCTCTGTTCTCCTTCTGGCTGCTTTTCTGTGAGCCCTGCTCCTAAACCATATGAAGATACATCCGCTGCTATTGTTGTTGGATAGTGTACAAAATATTGTGCCAAAACAGGTGAAGATATCAGTTTTCATTTTATTAAATTCTTTTTGTTGTGGACTGCAACAGTTCCACATATTGTGACCATTAAGGAGACCTCTTAAGGGCTTCGTTAGATGTGCTAAATATGTTAATTTCCCAAAATTATTTGTTATGCCCAGGAAGTTTCTTCCAACAAAAACATGGTGGGGTTCGGATAAGGTGTGTAATGCCTTCAGTTTGTCTGTATCCATCTGAAACCCCTGGTTGCTAATTATGTGTCCTGCAAATGTTATTTGGTCCTTTCCAAATTCATATTTCTCATTCAGAGTGAGGCCAGCTTATTGGAAGCATCTCAAAATTGCAAGTAGTCACTCATCATGTTCATTTTTATCTCTACCATATAACACATCATCTGTATAGCAAAGAATGCCAGGCAAACCTGACGTGATCTGAGAGATTCTCTCTTGGAAATGTTCTGGTGCTGAAAATATACCGAATCAGAGACAATTGAAACCATATCATCCTATGTATTTAATGTAGTTAAACATATATATTCTTTAGCAAGGGTGATTTGCCGGATGCTTGCTGTAATCTCTCACTTTGAGAAGATTTTGGCTTCTGGGAACTGAGGTAATACCTGGTCAACTGAGGGAAGCAGATATCTTTCTCTAAATTGTGTAAGGTCCACACAAATCTGGATTTTGCTATTGGGATTTGGTACTACAGTCATCCACACACATCAGGCAGTGGGTTCTTATATCTAGGACATAACTCCCATATCTTTCATTCTGTTTCATTCTTCTTTGACTTTCCATCGCAAGGGTATAGGGAGGAGGTGTGGGACTATGAGAGCAAAGGGAATCATTGATGGCACCAGAATTATTTTGTGCTCCTCTGACAGCTTTCCTAGCCCTAGATCTCCTGTATAACTTGTTTTCTTGCACTTTGTGCATTCCAGTTTCTCTACGAGGTGTAATCCTTGTATTGCTGGCAACCCTATTACATATGTTATTTGATGAAGAACTTTACATACTTTTTCCAGTTTCCCAAGGAATGCCCCAAAACATCTAGGGTAGTGTTACCAGCCACACATAGAATCTTATCTGGTCATTGCAGATCTCCACCCCAGAGTCACTAATAATATTTTTTTTCTGGGGGAGCAGGGGGAGGGCATTGCAGTAACTGCTGAGCCAGTATCAGTTTTAAATTTATGGTTTTAGATTCATGCTTGTCTGCCAATGTATTCTCTTTTCTATTGAAGATATAGTCCCTACAAGGATGAACCCGTTGTCATCTGATGACAACACTCCCCTTGGATTGTTTCTACTGCTCTTGGTGACCTGCATGCTATTGCAAAATGTTCCGATTTATAGCATCTCCTACATTCTGCTTCTTTTGCTGGAAAATCGTTGCCAGCTGTGGCTTGATGTCTCACCACATCTTCTACAGTTTTTTCCAAGCTTCCCTCCTATTTATTCAGTTCTTCAGTCTCTCACGCTCTAGCTGTGCACTGTTATTATGTTATAAATTTGGCCTGCCTGCTCCTTTCACATTTGTGAATTTTCTGTTTACTGTGTCAGATGCAGTCTCCCCTATGTTGTTAACACGTAAATCATGCTGTTTCTTCATAGTTTCTTGTATTCTTCCTTTCGCTATAGCTTTTGCTAGCATGAGATCTGGGTCTAACTGTAGCTGCACTGATAAATCGGTGTCTTACACCAACAACTATCCTGTCGCTTATTAGTTCTTCTTTTCACATTCCATATTTGTAGTGTTCAGAAAGACTAACTGCCGTAATAAAAGTCTCAGCTGTTTCCCCGTTTTCCTGGCATCTCCTATTATATTTGCCCCTTTCAGATATGATGTCTGTGTATTAAAAGCTTTTTTCACTTTGGAATATTTTCTCTTCATCATCAGTAAGGGGTAGGACATGCAGGATATAATCAGCAGCATCAGCCATGGCAAACATCAGGGCATTTACCTAGTTTTCTTGTGCTTTCTTTGTTAAACCAGAAGCCCTCTGCTATCACTCGGATCTACAGATCCAGTAGGGTCAGCTGAGTTGCCAAAAATCAAACTTCTGTAATAGAGCCATTTCCACTATGGTCTCCATTGCTGTGCGGAGACAGGGATGTGCCTCCTTCCTGCTGCAGCTTTCACAGCTCTTCTACCTGATTTTTCCACTTTCCCCACAAACTCAATCACTCCTCTGGAAAGCTGGGAGGTCATCTTTTCTTCCATCCCTCCTTCTTTAGACACCGGGATTCAGTCAATTCTGGCACCATGAAGTGAGAAGACATAGACTAAGAGCCATGCCTTAAGAAGCAAGTAGAGAACTTTCTGACCAGGAAGTTCCCATGTTGATTAAGTTCCTGACTGTAACTTATCCTGGTCCTCTCTAGTAACTATGAAGGACCAGGAAGTGTATAGTCCCTCCACACACTACACTCATACACAGTGGTCATTAAGAACCCTATGTCAGCAGCAGCCCGACAGCACTTGAGTCATGTCAAGGTTGGAGCCAGCCGTAGGAATCAGGGATTTGTAATCAGCTTCCAGGAGCTCTTCACCCCCTCTCCTGAACCAAGCAGCACTCATGAGCAGAAGGGACTCTGGCCCAACACTCCACCATATGCAAGGTTCCAGGTCCATGGGCAGGTGGGAGCAGTTGCTAGGAGATTGCCATGAAGATAGCATCAGACCTCAAGTTCCAGTTCAGGAGTGTGTGTTCTCAGGAGGTTTCAAAGTGAATGCCAGATTGTCAGTTCCAAATGAAGCCCTGAATAAAATTTTAAATAGGTATTGGGCAGATAAATTACAGCTACTTAATTACTTCTCAAGACATATTTTGTTGTGTTACTTCTCTCAAGAGAGTAAATCTTTCCTCCAAGTCTGGCAGACAATGCTTATGGAACCATGTATTTATGCCTTTTATTAGCCAGACCACAGAGTCACTTTATGTTTTAAGAAGCAGTTTTGAAATTTTGTCTGGGGATATGTTGGCAACCTTAGCGTACTGCTTTTACAGCCCACTAAATGCAAAGGGAACTCTTCATTTAAATGTCCTCTTTTGCAGCCCTTTTAAGCACCCATAGAAAATAAAACCACCACATCAAAGGCCTGAATATTTCAGTTTCTGTAATTCTGACAATTACCAAGCATGGCAGGTTCACAGGAAAGGCACTGGACCCTTTGTAGGGTCAGGCCTTCAGTGAAAGGAGAAATAGCAGACAAAACAAAAATCAGAGGAATTTAAGTGCAGAGAATCAATAGGGGATGGAGACTTGCCCCTCTCTGCTCTCAGTAACACTGTTGTAAACCTGGAATAACTTCATGAACTCCAATGGAGTTATTCAGATCAGTGCAAGTGAGACCAGAACCTAGCAAAGCATGTTCCTGCTGGAGCCTTCTTCAGAATCAGGGCTAGTGTCAACACTTTTCTGCACCACATTCTATAAAATATGCTTTTCCAAAGGCAGCATGTACATGACAACACCCAGGAGCACTCCACCCGGGCAAATCCCAGCATTTCAACACCTCTGCCTCAGTTTCCCCACCATGCTCTTTAGCCAACTGTAACCTGACTCTCCAGACTCACCACTTTAGACAGTACAAAATCTTCTAGGTCAGCAGAATCTTAGTTCAATTCCAAAAACATCAAAACAGCCTTCAGTCCCCGTCCTTATAGGCAGCCTCTCAGCTTCATCAGCCTGTCTCAGCCACAAGCTCCTGGGCTCCAGTCTACTTAGTGATCTGGGTCAGATCTACCCTCCTTGCAAGGGCCTCTGACAAGCCGGACCCTTCAGCCAGTTCCTTGCTCAAGCCTCTCTTCTTGCCTCACATCAGATCATATGAGGGCCAGGTCATGGGTGGTCTGCCTCATTCCAGATGTCAGGAATTAGAGTAGTTCAATGATCCAGAGTCAGAATCCAGGAGTCAGAAGTAGAAAACGATACCAAGTCAGAAACCAGGTGTCAGCGCCAGGAGCTTAATGCCGAGGTCCAGAGCCGGATTTAGGGGCATGTGACCCAGGCAACCGCCTGGGGTGCTGGGCTTGGGTGGGCGCCGGGCTCGGGGTGCTGATTTTGTTGCTAATGACAAAAGGGAAAATAGAATGTTTGAAATACAATTATTCTGCTTATGCTGCCAGTCAGAGTCAGGAGTGGTGAGCGCAGCTTTCCGAAACTCAGGCTCATCAAAATAGATCTTGGATCAATGATGGCTGATGAGAAACTGACATTGCTTTCTGTTTTATCACTTGAAAATGCCATTGGCCAGTCTTTGGCTCTCTGACACTGTGCTTGAGTTCGTGGGGGCAAAGGTGAAAAAAGCGACCTTTTGAACTAAACCACTAGCATTAACATTCTAAGGCTTTCACCTATTGTAACACTATTTAATACCGGTCCACCCAGTGTTGGTGCAGAGTTCAATTTCTTGATGCTAGTACATTTCAGTTATTCTTAAAATTAAAAAGTTTCTATTAACCTAGAGGAAACAAAATTTTATTTGCTTATATATGGCATGAATAAATGCAGATTTACAGGTCCTAGCATGCAAATGTATTGTCTTATATGACAGGGATAAACCATGCATGCAAATCATGCATCAGTATTATGAAATGGGCTACAAATTAAATTAAAAAATAAGGTATTCAAAAGTTTAACAAATGGAAAGGGGGGCACCGAAGACACTCCTTGCCTGAGAAGCAGAGGACAAGGTAGAGTCAGAAGCCAGGTATCAGAGACAGGAGGTAAAGCCAAGATCAGGCACCAGGGATCAGGAGCAATACAAGGAAGCAGGGTCCATAGCAGCAGCTTTCTGGGATTCCACCTCACTGCATGAACAAACTTCCTGTACCCTCCTCCGGATTAAGTAGATGTCCAGACTAATCAAGAATGTCCTGTCAAGTGGGATCTCCATGGGTGGCACGTCTATGACCTGAGGTTTGCTGAGTTTTTCTCCTGCCAGTGCTGGAGATGGTGATGTGGAGGTGGTTACTGCACAGGGGATCTGCAAACCCTGCTTCTAGATCCATAGCTCCTTACAGGTCAGCCTGTCAGCTCCCCCACCCAGCCAACCCTCAGATGCTGGGCTTTCCTCCTTGGTCCCTGAGCTATAGTCCAGCCCACAAGCCTCTGGCTCCTCTTGGGCTCAGTCATTACGCGCTTGCCCAAATCTGGCCTCACCAAATTCCTCCTGGCCTAGGCATGCCAGGTTTAGTCATTGGGCTCCCCACGCCCAACTTCCACAAGCTTCCTACCCTTTCTTGCCCTACATCTATCTGCTCTTCTTCCCAGCCAGCACCCAACTGGTGGGGTTTTTTTTCCTTTTAAGTCCAACAACCAGCACAGGTGTAGCAGGACAGAGCTAACTAAGTGCCAGGCTTCCCATCCTTAAAGGGGCAAGCCATTCTGTTATGTAGAACTTGTGGGAAAGATGGTGCAGCTACCAGGTAGGTGAAGTCTGAGGTTCTTCAAACTCCCTGGAGTTATTTTTGTAACTGGCAAAACTACTGTAGTTAAGCTGAACAGTTTTTTTTGTTCTGTCATATAAATTCATCTGTGATTTGTTTTCCAAGTGGAAATGTAGTTTAAAATCAGTAACATACTTAAGTTATGCCCGAGTTGTTTCTAGGGATGGAAAAGAAGAAATCCTCACCCACAGAAGGTAAACTGGTCCAAATGAGGGCCTTATCCATGTGCCTTAGTTCTTTAATTCGCAGAATCAGGCCTCATGGTTTCCATCTAATAAACACCTGTTTTACATTGGTGAAATGGCACTGAGACCAATTCCCCTTTTACATACTCTTTGGGCCTGATTCCTCATTGCCATGTGGCCATTTAAATCTGTGCAAAGGGAGTGTTAAACTGCCATTTTGATTTGCAAGCATTTTGCACCCCCTCTGCACGGATGCAACCACTATTTGCAAGGCCATAGGGAATCAGACCCAGTGTATCACCACTGATTTCTGTGAACTACTCCTCTCATTTAGGCATAATCCAGAGCCCCTGGGAGTCTACTGAAAAATTCCCATTGATGTCAGTGGCCTTTGGATCATGCCATTTTAATGGTGTATATGCAAAGAGAATAAGCCCCATTGTGTTTATTTTTCCATCAGCAATTTTCTCTCTCTTGTGCTCCTTATTTTGGTTCCCAAATATACAAAAGTAAATCATTATGATGTGATTTGAATAACAGACACTTGATGGGGTAACTCACATGCACAGTCATGGATGGGTATAAACTGTTCAGGAAAGACGGTAGGGGAGAAAATGTGGAGGAGTTGCACCTTATGTAAGAGAGCAATATGACTGCTCAGAGCTCCAGTGTGAAACAGGGGAAAATCCTGTCGAGAGTCTCTGGGTTAAGATTAGAGGAGAGAGCAACAGGGCTGGTGATGTGGTGTTATAGACCACCAGATCAGAAAGATGAGGTAGACAAGGTTTCCTCAAACAACTAACAGAAGTTTCTAGATCACAGGCCCTGGTTCTCATGGGGGACTTCAATCACCCTGACATCTACTGGGAGAGCAATACAGCAGTGCACAGGCAATCCAAAGAGTTTTTGGAGAGCATTGGGGGCAACTTCCGGGTGCAAGTGCTGGAGGAACCAAATAGGGGCCGTGCTCCTCTTGACCGCTGCTCACATACAGAGAAGAATAGGTAGGGTAAGTAGAAGTGGATGGAAACCTGGGCAGAAGTAACCATGAGATGGTCGAGTTCACAATGCTGACAAAAGGAAGAAAGGAGAGCAGCAGAATACAAACTTGGACTTCAGAAAAGCAGACTTTGACACCCTTGTGGAACTGGTGGACAAGATCCCCTGGGAGGTTGATATGAGGGGGGAAAGGAGTCGAAGAGAGCTGGCTGTGCTTTAAAGAAACCTGATTGATGGCACAGGAACAAACCATCCCGATGTGCAGAAAGAATAGCAAATATGGCAAGCGACCACCTTAGCTTAACAGAGAAACCTTTGGAAAGCTTAAACACAAAAAGGAAGCTTACAAGAAGTGGAAGCTTGGTCAGATGACTAGGGAGGAGTATAAAAATACTACTTGAGCATGCAGGTGAAATCAGGAAGGCCGAAGCACAACTGGAGTTGCAGATAGCAAAGGACGTGAAGGGTAACAAGAAGGATTTCTACAGGTATGTTACCAACAAGAAGAAGGTCAGGGAAAGTGTGGCCCCCTTACTGAATGGGGGAGACGATCTAGTGATGGATGATGTGGAAAAGGCTGAAGTACTCAATTCTTTATTTGCCTCTGTCTTCACAGACCAGGTCAGCGTCAGACTACTGCATGGGGCAGCACAACGTGGGGAGAAGGTGAGCAGCCTTCAGTGGTGAAAGAGAATGCTCAGGACTATTTAGACAGGCTGGACATGCACAAGTCTATGGGGCTGGATGCACTGCATCCAAGGGTGTTGAGGGAGTTGGCTGAAGTGATTGCAAAGCCAGTGGCAGTTATCTCTGAAAACTCATGATGATCGGGGGAGATCCCACACAATTGGAAAAAGGCAAATATAGTGCCCACCTTTAAATAAAAGGAAGGAGGAGGATCTGGGGAACTACAGACCAATCAGCTTCACCTCAGTCCCTGGAAGAATCATGGAGCAGGTCACCAAGGAATCAATTTTGAAGCACTTGGAAGAGAGGAAGGTGATCAGGAACAGTCAGCATGGATTCACCAAGGGCAAGTCATGGCTGATCAACATGATTGCCTTCTATGAGAAGATGACTGGCTCTGTGGATGTGTGGAAAGCGGTGGATATGATATATCTTGACTTTAGCAAAGCTTTTGTATTCTTGCCAGCAAGTTAAAGAAGTGTGGGGTTGATGAATGAATTATAAGGTGGATAGAAGGCTGTCTGGATCTCCAGGCTTAATAGCTCGATGTCTAGTTAGCAGCCGGTAACAAGCGGAGTGCCCCAGGGGTTGGTCCTGGGGCCGGTTTTGTTCAACATCTTCATTAATGATCTGGAGGATGGCATGCATTGCACCTCAGCAAGTTCACAGATGACACTAAGCTGGGGGAAGTCATAGATACACTGGAGGGTAGGGAGAGGATACAGACTTAGACAAGTTGGAGGATTGGGCCAAAAGAAATCTGATGAGGTTCAACAAGGACAAGTGCAGAGTCCTGCACTTAGGACGGAAGAATCCCATACACAGCTACAGACTGGGGACCAACTGGCTAGGCAGCAGTTCTGCAGAAAAGGACCTGGGGGTTACAGTGGATAAGAAGCTGGATATGTGTCAGCAGTGTGCCCTGGTTGCCAAGAAGGCTAATAGCATATTGGGCTGCATTAGTAGGAGTATTGCCAGCAGATCGAGGGAAGTGATTATTTCCCTCTATTAGGCACTTCTGAGGCCACATCTAGATTGTGTCCAGTTTGAGGCCCCCCACTACCGGAGGGATGTGGACAAATTGGAGAGAGTTCAGCAGAGAGCAATGAAAATGATTAGGGGGTTGGGGCATGTGACTTATGAGGAGATACTGAGGGAACTGGGCTTGTTTAGTCTGCAGAAGAGATGAGTGAGGCAGGATTTGATAGCAGCCTTCAACTACCTGAAAGGGGGCTCCGGGGAGGATGGAACTAGGCTGCTCTCAGTGGTGGCAGCTGACAGAACAAGGAGCAATGGTCTCAAGTTGCAGTGGGGGGGTCTAGGTTGGATATTAGGGGAAAAAATTCACTAGGAGGGTGGTGAAGCACTGGAATGGGTGGTGGTGGAATCTCCATTCTTAGAGGTTTTTAAGGTGCGGCTTAACAAAGCTCTGTCTGGGATGATTTAGTTGGGGTTGGTCCTGCTTTGAGCAGAGGGTTGGACTAGATGAACTCCTGAGGTTCCTTCCAACCCTAATCTTCTATGATTCTATGACTGTTTGAATGATAAACTCCTTCAAATTTCATAAACCAACCAATACCTAATAAAGTTATGCTCTGACTTTATTAAAAAGGCATAGATGTTTTTAATATTTAATGAAAGAACAAATTGTTTCTGCAATGCTTGCCTAACCTCTCTCAATCTAGATCACTAAGTATATTAAAATGTTCCTCATTAAACGTGTTCTGAATAAGGTCAGAATGTTTTGCAATAATCCAGGATCAATTGATATAAATAAAACAGTTTCTCCCAGATGTGGCCTGAATACACAGTTGATTGAAGAATGCAACATGATGATGATTCAAGGTCAGAGACGTACAATGTTTTTCTACAGTTCTTTGGTTTAAAGCCCTAAACTCAGAGTTATCTTGCATCCCAGCATTAGTTTGGAGCCTCATAAAAAGTCTGTTGAAGACAATGAGCAGACTCCTGTTGACATCAGTGCGCTTTGGACCAGGCCCCATAATTCTATTCCTTGTTCTGATTAACACTGTATGAGGTTAAAAGCACAGGCACTAAGAATTTACTACTCTTTTGTCATTTACTAAAATATAAACTGTCTCTAATCCTGTTAACACTCATGCACATTGCTTAACTTTAAGCATATGAATGTCCCCTTTTATTTCAGTCAACTACTCATCTGCTTAAAATTAAGCGTCTTTAAATGCATGGAATAGATTTCACCTTTGGTATAATCAATGCAACTCCTACTTAATTATATTGGACTTGAATTGCTTATCTCCAAACTAAATTTGTCCCATTGTACTCAATGCAAAATGGGTAATTTAACAACAACAAAAAACTTGCTACGGATACCCAACAAATTGCTGTGAATTTTCATGAGCTCAAACTTGGTAGCTCTGGACAGGAACTAGCAGAGAGGAAATCCAGAGATATTACCCAAAGAGCTAGTAATGCCACAAGGTTTTAGCCAGAGATACCTTGGGGTAAGGGAGAAACATCAGTAAGAATCAGATTTAGAATAGTTTGCTTAGCTATTTCAATTCGGATCTCGTACCAGCATGAAACTACAATGACTTCCATGGTTAACAAACAGGATATTTGGATAGCAGAATCAATCCATGTAAATTTATTGAGTCTCTTTGTTGTAATTTAAAGGTGGCAAAAATAGAGATGTTAAACAATTACACATTTAATAGGTCTACACCAATTTACACAAGTTGGGGATCTGTCCGTTAACGTCAAAGAATTGCACAAGACATTGATTTTCTGACTTGCACACAGTAACATCACACAGTACGCACAAAATTAAAAGCACTCTGACAGGCCATACGAACTGGATAGTTGATTTGTGAGGTGAATTATGTACCATATTCACTGACTGGGTCACTCAGCCTGGAGTGAATTATTTCCACTGAAATCACAACACACTATATCATGTATATGCTTTCTTTTATAGAGCAGTAACTTTAGTACAATACTGGAAATCGTCCTACCGTGACACTATGCAAGGAGCTCCTCTTCCCTCCAAATGAACTTTCATGCATGCTGGGCTACGAAATGGGGCCCACAATTTGTGAGGTTCCTGCTGTTAGTGAAATCTGTGGCCACTGTATCCTTATGCCCTGACAGCATCAGATAATTTTGCAGGTAGCAAGCAGTGAATGATGTAGGACTGAAATGAGAGAATCCATGCTCAGTGCACAGAGAACATAGGCTTATCTCTCTGCCCAGCGATGAAGTGTGCAGAGGGTACAAATGTCTGCTCCGAAAAATAAACTCTGCCCACTCTTTGGTTCCCTTCATCAAAGGGTATCGAACACCTTTTTTTAAAAAAAAAAAAAAAGTTAAGGCTCAAGAACTGGTAAGGTCAGTAGCTAAGTGATTATTATATACATGGGAAAATAGGAATTGCCAGACTGGATCAGACCCGAGGTCACTCTAGTCAGTATCCTGTCTCTGACAATGACTAGTATGGGATACACATTCCTTTAAAGTAAAAACCCTTCACTAGGCAGAATCTGTCCCACCAAAGTTAGCTCTCCTCCTAGTCTGGAATAGCTAGTGATTGGCTTAAGCCCTGAAGCACAAACTTTACTATCTTTCAAAAATGTTCTGAACATGAATTTTGAAAACTGTCATCTACCTCCATGTCCAATTTTCTTTTTAAATCTCTATCCATTCTTGACGTAAAAAACTTCTGTGGCTGTGAGTTCCACAGTGTATTACACGCTGTGTGAAAAATATTTCCTTTTACTGGTTTTGAATTTGCCATCTTTTAATTTCACTGAATGTCCTCTTGTTCTTGTGTTATGAGATGGGGGGGGGGGAACAGAAGTTCTCAATCTATTTTCTCTAGATCATTCATTATTTTATGTAATTTTATCATATCTCCTAAACCTAAATTGGAGCCTGTTTTGCAAGTCTTGGGATAGGTGGCAAGTGAGGCTGCATGAACCTTGTCCGGTTTGATTTGTTGACAGCTTCACAAACGGAGGCTTGGAATTAAGTCTGCAGGTGATGAAATTCCAGGAAGCAGCTCTGTCACCTTCAGCAGACAATCTCTCACAGAGACCTCTCTCCCTCTCCCTCCATCCCACAAATTACTTCTCCTAGGCATGTAAGGGGCTCCTGTCTCCTGCTGGGGGCAGAAAGGAAGCAAATATGGATGCTGTGGGAAGCTGGAGAGAATGGGAGGAGGGATGCTCAACAGTTTCCCACTTTTGCAAACATAACCATGGACTGCTATTGCCAAACTTTTGCAAGATTCATCTAAGTAACGTTGAGTATTTGGCCATAAGTGACTTTACAACTCTTTTGAGAGCTCTAGCATCTCTGATTCCCAGCTGTATGTCTACAGCCAAATTCATCCCTGGTGTAAATCCATTGAAGTAACTTTGACTCAATACTTTGATTTCAATGGATTAAATCAGGGATGAACTGGGCCTCTTTATGTTTGTTAATTATCTGTACTGCAATAATGTCCAAAGGCCCCAAATGAAGATCAAGTTCCTGGTGTGCTTGCTGCTGGACAAACATGCAGGAAGACCCACTTCCTGCTCTAAATAAAAGCTCACAATATAATTAATAATTGACTCTGATATGTAACATGGTTTATTACTGTGTATGGCTCTCTTTCATGGTTCAGGAGCAATCAGAGTCCCTCTTTTTTATTATGAGCTACTCATCTCTGCCTAGCCGTGATCCTCTTATCTCAACAGTTGGCTTAACGGCTAAAGCCTCAATCCCACAACTCTCTGCAAGCAAGTGGATGCTGGAACTTAATCAAAACCCAATTGCATCTGCATGATCAGGAACCATATGTCTGATGTGCAGTGGTGGGTTTTAGCTGTAAAAACATGCATGAGGGTGGAGGGGGGAGTGCGCACACCAAGCATAACTCAAAGTCATCAAAGATAGAATTACGTCTTTTTAAAACTTAGTTGAATTTCTCTATTTTTTTCCCCTTTTCAACTCTTTCAATCTGTCTTTGAACAGATACTGCTGTCTGTTTCTTTTCCTCTCCTCTCCAGGCTGTACCAAGTCTAAAACTTGAAGACAAAAACAAAATCTGCTGAAAGATGCATTGAAAATTGCCATTCTGTTCCCAAGGCTCCCTGATCTATCTAGCACTCTGTCAAAAGGCAGACTCCACAAGGAGCACGCTTTATTGCTCTTGGTGCTTCTGCCATAGCAATTCCACTGATCTCTCTAAAGAATTATTTGGAAAATGAAAGCTGCTCTAGTATTAAATGTCCCTTCAAAAGATTTTTTTTTTTTTTTTAAAGAAAAAAATAAAAAAGTTTCCAGTTCAGAACTTTGTAGCAGCAGCACAACCACAAAGAAACCGTGAAAAGGACTGGGCATTCTGCTCTGAAATAGAACAAAAGGCTTGATTGGCAATGCGGAAAGGCAGAGATGAATTGGTACATGTGCCTGATGAGCAAAAGACAAAGATATCCTAATTATTAATAATAATGAGCCACTGAGAGAAACTGAGAAACTCAGCCATTAGCACAAGGTGCAGAACAGAAATGAGGGAGAGGAAAGTGGGAAACGGTGCAGTAGTTGAGGTCTGTGGATGATGTCAACGACTGAGGTGTGGGCAGGCATTCCTAGTAGTAGTCACGCATAGCAGGCAGCACAGGAGGTGGTAGCCAGAAACCAGAGCCCAGGGTCAGAGCCAGAAACAGAGACCAGCGCCAAAACTCAGAATTGGGTTACGTGGAGTGAGGCAGAAATGGGAACAAGCGGGCAGTGTAACAGCCTTGGGCAGCCACTGACCTCCTGCTGCTGCTGCTCCTTGGTCTAAGAGCTGATTAGGTGGTTTACAATCAGGCAGCCTTTTAGTGGCCAGCTGCACTCATTAGGTTGCCCTGAGACTGGCTGTGCTGCAGGCCCTGATTCCTGACAGAAAGCGGCAGTAAGCTGGGTCTGGAAGGCAGTACTAGGTGAGTTTCTACAAGAATGGAGTTCATTTTCCTGGGTGTGACTGGCCAGCCGGTTGCACTGCAGCCCATGTTTTGTGCCAGTTGCAGTGTAGTTAGCCGATGATCCTCTTCACTCTCCCATCTTACCACCCAGGTTAGTGCTGAGCCCAGGGGTGAAAGCCCTGGACATTCGGCATGGTAATCTAGATTGGGAGCTGTGCAGTTGGCCACAGGTGCAACCCTGAGTTCAGATCTTAGACTGATTCAAAGGGCAGGTGCTAGGTCCTGCCTTAGGCGCAGCAGGGGCCAAGTTCAAATTTAGAAGTAGGCTGGAGCGATGCTTCAAGGGAAGAGGAATTAGGGTTGCATAGGCATTGGGATGCTGGGTGAAGGAATATAATAGAAAGTCCAGTGAATAAGGGTGGTGTAAAGGATTGGCAGGATAGCGCAGGGCACTGGACTAGGATTCAGGAGATATGGGTTCAGTTCCTTGCTCTCTCTCTGATTTCCTGTGTGCCCTTGTGCAAGACACTTAATCTATCCCACCTCTATCCAATGGAGCTAATACTTGCGACAGAGATTACAACCCCACACAGTAACGTTGGGGCCCACTATTAAATTTATGAATGGTTTAAGTATGATTGTTTTCTACTCCATGGGGGATGGTTACCACAGCTCCTCCAGGAACTAAAATCTGGTTATTAAAGTGGGACTGTAATCAACTCCAGAGAGGTACCACTCCCTGCATTGATTTGTATTTACTGGTTCAAACTAGGTTGTCCAGAGTTACCAAGAGAAAAAGAAAGAACCTGGGATAGATAAAGGCTGAGTCTAAACAGATTTAGAGCCTTTCTTTTGATTCAACAAATGGGCGGGACCTTTGACCTGCAGGGCAGTCCAATCCTTACTGGAGGGTTGGAAGGAACATTGTCCTACCAGGCTCCTCATATGGAAAATGGGTGATTTCTGGTCAGTTTAGTAAGTGTGTAGGAAATTGTGTTGTTTGCTATATGTTTGAAATGCTTTTTAACCTAAGAATAAATCTACTCTGCTGAGAAATAGCTGTGTAGTAATTTGTAACTGCTGTCACACACTGGTCATCATAGATGGAGAGAAAGCAAAGCATAGGCACTGGTGATAAGGCAGACTGGCTTGCTGGAGATATCACAGTGTGTGGCAGGAGATTGTGCAGCCTTAAAACCCCTCAGAAGGGAATGGGACATAGGTCCCTGCCCAGAGACAGATGGTGGCTGGAAGCCTGAGACTAGTTGGGCACTCCTAGCAGAGACCATGGAGAGGGAACACAAATGCATTTACCCTGAAACTGTGACAATACCTACCTCCCAGAACTATTATGAGGCTAAAATCCATTAGTGATTGTGAGGTGCTTGGTTACAAAGGTGGTGAGGGTCACATAAACACCTAGAGAGTAATCTGTAATCTATCCTATATAAACAGAGTCTGAATCAGCTCTCCCCTGACACCTAGTGGTGAGCTGGGGGAGAAGACTTCAGAATCTGACCTTGTTTGCATAGACACACCCACTCTGCCTAGTTGCGCAGCATGATGGAGCTGCTTTGCCCAGAGGATCAATTTTGGCTTGGGTCAGAGTGCAAGTCACTTTGTCATTGGGTGCAGGGGTGATACAGTGGTGTTATCCTTTGTGTGTGAATCAAGGGGAGCAGAACTGTGCTTGGCATGCGCTGACTGAGGGATTCACCCTCACTTACTAAGCTGGGGGCAGGGGTGCCAAAGCCCAGTGGAAATGACAGAGGGTGGGGATGGGTGTTTGTACTTGGTGGTGTGGGTTCTGCCTAAGGGTTTTAGACACTGTTTGACTTTTCTCCTGTCTGTTGTGTAATGATACAGCTGATTGAAACTCAACTGAGAGTCTTTTGTTGTGGAACAATAGAGTAGAAGTCACTGATAACCAGATCTAAGTGTTAGAGCTGCTGTGGGATAGTGCCTCTAGTGAAAGAAACTACCCAGCCTGCATTAGCAGTGAGGCTTCCCTACTAACAGCTGAAATCACTGAGAACTGTGTTAAGTGGGGGGACCTCAAGATATCCCAGAGGTTGCAGTAGAGAAGGCAGTGGTGGAGTCAGCAGTGCACAGAGCGGTGGATCGAGTGAGTGGCCAATGGAGGAGCAATTGGCCAGAGGAGCAAGCAGATGGCTGAGCAGTTGATAGCAGAGCAGCCAGGCAAAGGCCAAGCAAATAGGACAGTGGAGCAAGCAGATGGCTGAGCAGTTGATAGCAGAGCAGCCAGGCAAAGGCCAAGCAAATAGGACAGTGGAACGAGCAACCGGCCGAGTAAGCAGACAGATGGTGATGAAGCAAGCGTATGGGCAAACATTAGCTGAGGTATTGCTCAGTGCCACCCCTGCCAGGTGGGAGGTGAACTCATGTGACTGCATCTCTAACCTGTAGGGCTTCACTGATCAATGATGACAACTGTGAGTGGGGTACGGTGGTGGGAGGGGGGCGTGGTACATTGAAGGGATTTTCATGTGCTGGACTTTCTCACACCACAAGGTGAGAACCTGAGGGAAAGGACCCTGCCCAACGTACTCTGGGTGGGTGTGCTGCTCTTGGTCATATGCTTCCGAATCATGCTTGCGCTGTGTTCCCAAATGAATACCGGATTACTTTCCCCTTTTAACTAAAAATGTCTTTTCTACGTGCAGACTCAGCACTTGCGAGAGGGGAAGTATTGCCTCTTAATATTGCTCCCAGTGGTGGTGTGTAATTTTCCCACGTTACTGGGTGGGGGCTCTAGCTGGTTGTGCATTGTACTGTTAAAAAGGAACGCCTAGATATTGAACCAATCTCTTGTCGCTGCCGACTCCACGTGGCAGGAGGGTTATGTACTGCAAATGGAAAGGAATACATATGACAAGCAAATCCTTCCACTGCCCAAATCCTCCCATCTCCCTAGTGATTAATGCCCTCTGTCAGATTCTCAACTTGGCCCTTAGCCTTCCCAACCAGATCTTTGGCCTGCTGCGGAAACCTCCTGGCCAGACTCTTCCACAGAGACTTCCTCAACCCCTAGGGAAACTGTCTGTCCCAACCTTTTCCCTGAGACAGAAGAGATGTCTTGCTGTTTTCTCTCTCCAAAATCTGACTGCTCTATGTATGACATTAGCAGAAGCACAGGACACCATATCCCAAATGCTTCACATGCTATAGAGACCCAAGTGACAAATTCCCAGACCTTTGAAAAGTGCCATTAACAAAAATGAAACTACTTGGCCAGGTCAAGTCATTCCACTGGTGCTACAAAGATACAATTTAGAAGGAAATCATCCTCAAGATACTATGCTATGACTTTCATGCAGTGACAATAAAACTTGCACCTGAGTTACTTTCATTCTTTGCAAAATTAGCTTCTATCAAGAGAGGCAGGGTGCATAATTTAATACTCTTTTTTTAATGCACCAGAGAGAGACGCCAGCTGTACTGGGGCCGGCGAGAGACATTCCGAAGGAAGCCAGTGGCTGGTAACATTTGGGCAATTGCACTTTGAAAGAATAACAGTTGAATCTTTGAACAAGTAGCTAGTATAATATTAGCCTTTCGAGAACTGCCTGATATTCTTTCAAATGCACAGGCCTGGAAGCAGAGTGGTGTCATAATGGCTGATGTTTGACTGGATAAAAAATTGTGCCACTAACAAAACAGGCAAGGGAAAAAACCTATGCATCAGAGAATACATTTCATTATTTCACTGCCTATTTTCTGAACAACAGAAAGGAGGTTTTTTTGTGCCTGTGATCTTTGCCCCCCTCTCCCATTTCAATCTGCAAGAAACAAATAGCAAGGGAGACTCCAGGTCTTGTGAAACTTGACAATTTTGAATCTGAAGGCTATATGGAAAGTTTATTTGTGTAGTGTAGTCCAATATTTGTGGTGTCTGTCTCCTCTAGAAACTGACCTGTCTATGATCTTTCCATGTACGCTGCAGCAGTACAAGTAGTTCTTTCTGTGTTATGCAAGAGCTAAGCAGAGCTCTTCCTCCTTTGCAAGGGTTATACACCACTAAAACCTGTCCTGTGTTGTTACCCAGTCCTGGATGTGTGGTATAATAAAAATAACTAATGGCCCATTGTTTTTCCACTGATTTCAGTGACAAGATAAATCTCTGATTCCCCATCACCACTGCATCCAAATCCTTAGGGCGTGAGTATCTGTGATGTGCACCCATCAGTGAAGCTCAGATTAAAGTTAAAAAGAGACTGAAGGCCGGATTATGCCTCATCTAATGTGAAACTGGACTAACTACATTGACTTCAGTGCAATTATCCTGAATATATATAAATGTAACTGGGAGCAGAATCTGACCACTGGACTTCATTTGAAATAGCTTATCCTATATTGTTTGTTTGGAAAGGAGCAGAGAAATCCATCAAGTTTATTACCACAAAATAAGAAATCTTAACACTAGGAGTGGAAAATTAAGATTTTTTCCTGCCCGTCCCCCTCTCCCCGCCACATCAGAAGAGGGTGAGGTACCTACTTCTAACAACCAAACACATGGCTGGGGCTTGTAGATGGATAGGCAATACAAACTGGAGAAGAATCAGAACCAGTATGGATGGAAATATAACACTGGATCCACACATAACATTGCCAATTCACTTTGGCAGACCCCGCAACATAGCTTGTAATAGCACGCACCCACTACCCATCATCCATCTGTAACAAGAACCCCACAATTACCACTAGAGTGAGACAGCAATGCACAAACTCTGATGCAGAAAACAAAGGGTCAGTGGAGCTCTTGCATCAAAACAGAGAGGGGCTTGTTCCTAGGAGGGTGCTACAAGATGGTATGTAGAACAAATCCAACCTGCCCCATATATTTTGCTCTGGAGATGAAAACTGGTTGCTGTGCTGCAGCAAGAGGTAATCTCTTTGGGGAAGGGACTGGCATTTGTAATATATTCCTTCCTGGCTCTGCCATTGGCCTCCTGAATGACCTTGCGCAAGTCACAGCACACCTCTTTGCCCCAGTTTACCCATCTGTAAAATGGGGATAATAATGATACTGACCTTCTTTGTAAAGCTCTTTGAGTTTTTCAGATGAAAAGCACGAGCTAAGAGCTGGGTATTATCATGATATGTTTGTACCGTGCCTAGCGCATCAGGGCTTCAACCTAGTACAAGTTTCTAGGCTCTACTGCAAATATAATAATAATGCAGTGCTGTAGGAAGACATCACCCCTGGAAGTCTGAGTGCAATGTCACTCTATGTAAGTCCAAAGTTCTGTCTCTATGGAGCTTACTGCAAGATCAAGCCCTATATTGGCAACACTAGGATTGTAATACTTTTTTTAGGATTTACCCACCACTGATTCTAGAGTAACTAAGTCTCCCAATGTTTTGTTTTTAAATACATTATGAAAAGGGGAACAGATTAAAAATAAACATGTGTACATCTCTGCACTAGAGTACAGGACTTGACGATGAATAATAGAAAGATCATGCTCAGATATCAAAAAGATATTACATGCCTGGGCAACACCAACAGATTTGTAAATGTCTTGGAGCTAAAACAATAATAAGAACATAATTCATAATGCTGAGCAGTGAGAGCATTGCCCCTTAATTAGCATAGATACGTCTTTTTTTAAAAACCAGCATCCTCTCTTGAAATCACATCTCTCCACTAAGGAAGCCTGATACCAAAATTATGGCACATTAATCCATGCCTTGTTGCTTTGACTCCTTTTGCCTTATATCTAGCATTACAGTCAGGGTGAATGAAATCACCATAACTCATGCCCCTCTATTGCTTAATTCTTCCTTAAATTAGATCCAGCAGAATTACTTCAATGTGTCCAGTCAGGAGATAATTACCTTAGCTGAGTCAAATTCTGCCCTCGGATATCCTTAAGCTTCAAATAAAGGAATTTATGGTGCCACCCACAGGAGAAAAGAAGGAATTGCATGTTCTCATTAATTTTTCTATGTGAGGAATTGAAGGAGCTGACGTTTGCGTCAGTATCATTTTTCATTGAAAGAGGTTTAATCTGCCATGCAGTGTGTCTTTAGAGATTTTCTGCTGTTGTAGTTTAGTAATAATTCTGAGAGCTTTTCATCAGTAGCTCTTAAAGCACTTCACAGAGGAGGTAAGTATCATCATCCCTGTTTTACAGATGGAGAAACATAGAGGAACTGACTTGTCCAAACTTATCCAGCAGGCTCATGGCAGAGTCACTCAGAATCCAGGTTTCCTGAACCCCACTGTGGTGACTGATCCCCTAGGCCACAGGGACTTTTTAGGCGGTTTGTTGCTGAGTCAAGCCCAAAGAGAAAAGTCACTGGACCAAACAAGAACTGTTCTGAGAGATCCCTGAGCAGATGTCGTCAAGAGTTAGTGGGGGAAATGAAAAGCCAGTCATAGGGCAGTGTACTCAAGCACCTTCAGGATCACCAATAGGTCAGTGGGAACTTTCCATTTGGAAGTGAGCAGGGGACCTTATGTTACTTTAGTCCTAGCACAGGAAAACTAGAGAACAAAACAAAGACATATTCATTCTGGTTTTAGTACACTGCACCTTTAAATTTAGATGAGTCTCCCTGTCTCCTCAAAGGGCAGCTGTGAATCAGATGACCTTTTTATGTTGTGCTGCAAATTGTTATAGTGAGTCACTCTCTCTCTCTCATTTACACACAGACATTTTATATTTGTTCTTTTGCTTTCCTCAAATCAAAAATAAAAATGGTCTAGATTGATAAATAGGTGATTTTCTCTTTGTACACGGGAGGAGACATAAATATACTAATTCAGGTTAGCACATCTCATCCCATTAATAGCCTCAAGACTGCTATGGAGTTTAAAGATCAAACAAACATCATCTCAAAGTAAAACATGCTCAAAGCCACTGAATTTCATGTGGCTTTGGGTGTAAAACACTGAATGGGGCCAGATTTATTTGAAAATGGGCCCACATCCACTTGACAAATTTTTGAACATAGTTTGAATTGAGTGTGTAACTCCCTAAACCCAGGAAAGTTTTCGGTGAAAGTTTGTAACAGTTCTACTAACAAAGTTTTTAGCGTATGTTAGTGCTCTTATTACAAAACGAACACAGTATGACTTAAAATGTGATTTGTGTTCTGAGGGGCACTTATGTTAAAATGACACCTTCTGACTCAACAGATCTGCTCCTTTTGCAAATTCACTCTTATCTGGCAACTTCATGGACACAACCCCCCCCTCCCCCCGACCCCAGATGTTACTGGTTTTGCTCCTGTTACCCCTGAGGACTCAGAGATATAGAGCAGGATGGGAGAAGAATGCAGTTGGATAGTTCTTATGATTAAGGCACTGGACTACATTTTAGAAGACTTGTGTTCAGCTCTTGGCTGTAGACGTTTTGTGTGTCCTTGAGGAGTCTACAAACATCACACAATACACAGTCAACCTGTGGAACTCATTGCCAGGTGGACAAGGGTGTCCAGTTGATTTAGGATATTTGGACTTTTAGGAAGTCTTTAACAAGGTCCCCCACAAAAGGCTCTTAAGCAAAGTAGGAAGTCATGGGATAAGAGGGAAGGTTCTCTCCTGGACCAGTACCTGAGGTTAGTCCTGCTTTGAGCAGGGGGTTGGACTAGATGACCTCCCTTCCAACTCTAATATTCTATGATTCTATGAAAAGACAGGAAACAAAGGGTAAGAACAAATGGTAAGTTTTCAGGGATCTGTACTGGAACCCGTGCTGTGCATAAGTGATCTGGAAAAAGAGATAAACAGAGAAGCAGCAAAGTTTGCAGACGATACAAAATTACTCAAGATAGTTAAATCCAAAGCAGACTGCAAAGAGTTACAAAGGAATCTCATAAAACTGCGTGACAGGGCAACAAAATGGCAGATGAACTTCAAAGTAATGCCCATTGGAAAACATAAGCCCAACTATATATAAAAAATGATGAGGTCTAAGTTAGCAGTTATTACTCAGGAAAGAGATCTTGGAGTCATTGTGGATAGTTCGCTGAGAACATCCACTCAGTGTGCAGCAGCAGTCAAAAAAAGCTAACAGAAAATTAGGAACCATTAGGAAAGGCATAGATAAGAATACAGCAAATATAATAATGCCACTATATATATATCCATGGAATACCCACACCTTGAATACTAAATACAATTCTGGTCGCCCCATTTCAGAAAGATATATTAGAAATGGAAAAGGTACAGAGACGGGCAACAAAAATGATTAACGATATGGAACAGCTTCTGTATGAGTAGAGATTAAAAAGAGTGGGACAGTTCAGCTTGGAAAAGAGATGACTAAGGGGAAATATGATAGATGTCTATAAAACCATTAATGGTGTGGAAAAAGTGAATAAGGAAGTGTGTTTTACTCTTTCACATAACCCAAGAACCAGGGGTCACCCAATTAAATTAATAGACAGCAGGTTTAAAACAAATAAAAGGAAATACTTCATCGCACAATACACAGTCAACCTGTGGAACTCATTGCCAGGTGGTGTCCTGACAACCAAAACTATAATGGGGTTCAAAAAGAATCAGGTAAGTTCATGGAGAATAGGTCCATCAATGGCTATTCGCTAAGATGATCAGGGATGCAACCCCATGCTCTGGGTATCCATAAACCTATGACTGCCAGATTCTGGGACTGGAGGACATAGGATGGATCACTTGATGATTGCCCTTCTCTATTCATTCCCTTTGAAGCAGCTGGCATTGGCCACTGTGAGAAGACAGGATACTAGGCTAGATGGACCATTGGTCTGACCCAGTATGGCTGTTTTTAGGTTCTTGGTCAAGTCATTTACCCCCACTTTCTATTTATATAATGGGGCTACTACTCTTCTCCCTGACAGGGTTGGTGTGAGGATAAAATCGGTATTGTCTGGGTGAGGTTCAGACGCTGCCATGATAAGAGCTGTGAAAGTAACTAGGTGGAACACTACCATTTTGTGAGCATTCATGCGAGTTAAACTTGATTACACAAATGTTCATGGGGAAATGCTCCGGCCTGCTAGCTACGCCCTAACTGTGACAATGAGAGAGAGAGAGAGCGTGCGACAAATGTGATGGAAAAGCAGTTAGAGAGCAAGAAGCTTTTGCAAGGAACAGTTTCATTCAAACTGTAAGAGCCCTGAAAGAAAGAAAGTGAGATTGGCAAGTCACCTCTCTCTTGCTTAATAAATACAATCTTTTTTATGTAGAGAGTAAAAAGCTCTCCAAGTTCACAAGCCTCTGAAGAGCTTATTTAAAGTTATTTTCTGCTACTTAAATCAGACTTGCTGCACCTTTTGATGATGCTTCAAAGTGCTCTGTCACTGACACTACTTTTGGAGACTTTCCACATCAACAACATCTCAAGGGGCTTTCAGTCTGACACTCTGTAAGAAGCAGGAGTCTCTGAAAGTAGCATCTCGGTGGTATGTAACTGACAAATCTAGAAAATACTGGTGTTGGTGGGGCCTCGCCAGCCCAGACAGTCAATGCTAAAACAATCCCTCAAAATGAAGCCTGATCCTGGGAGTTGTTGAGCCTCTCCCATTTAAGTCAGTGGCAGCAAACAACATTTAGTACCTTGCAGAAGTAGGATACAACGAAGCAGCCTCTACTCTCCCATAGTTATCTATGGCTATGTCTTCACTGACGGCAGCAAATTCATCGCCGTCAGATCAACTTCTCTGGATCGACTGAGCGGTCAGTGAAGACCCGCTCAGTTGATCCAGAAATCGACGTATTAAGACCACCTTCTCAAATGGTGTAGTGCAGTGAAGACGGTGCATAGAACAGAAGCACAGAAGAGAAGCAGAGAAGTCGACAGGATTTACGCAAGTTTTTTACGTAGCTTGCATGACTCCGGTCGATTGCCGCCGAATCTCGAAGGTAAGTGAAGACAAGCCCTATGAAGATTTTTATATGGCCCTGCCTCATCACAGTATCCAAAACACCTCACAATCATGAATTGATTTGATCTTCACAGAAACCTTGGGAGACAGGGAGGTATTAATCCATTTTACAGACAGGTAACGGAGGTAGAGGTTAGGTTAAGCGAGTTAGCCAACTAACACAGAAAATCTATAGCTGAGCCAGGAGTTGAACCTTAGATCTCCTAAATCCTAGACAAGCATCCTATCCACTTGATCATCCATCCTATTTAGCTGAGTGTTTTCACCCCAGCTGCCAATTAACAAAAATGAGAGACACTTACTGAAACTTCTCCTTTTAATCTTTCCCTCTTGCTGGTGAGTCCCACCAGTTTAACAAACTGATCTTCTTTTTCCCTCCCTTCCCTCAGCTGCAAAGTTATCCCCCTTCACCTGATGATCTTCATTTTCTACTAAATTCCCAGAAACATGATCCTCATTCATAACAGTACCACTGTTAATGAATCTCCTGCAAATCTACTATATATTTAGTGTTCTGCATTTTCAGTTTTTATTTGTAAAAAAAAATCTGGGAATTTTTCCATGTTTATTTTCCAAACGTTAAAACTGGGATGAAATCAGGTTTTAAAATAATAATAATAATAATAATAATAAAAAATTGGGGGAAATAAGGAAAAAAGAAAAACAAAAAGCTTTCATGATATACATATTTCACTACTATATAAATGAAAATTCTTTAATGCAATAAAACTATTTATTGTCTCTTTCAGAACGAGTAGTTTTTCCAGAAATCCTGGTTTGCGTACGCTTGCATCATTTTCTTCAAAGTACCTCACTCGTGTTGAGCCTCATGCTGTCTTGGAGATAGTCCAACTTTGAAGATAAGCGCACTGCATCAATAGATCTAGAGAGTACACTCAAAGCTCACCGTACCATTTTGCTGATGTTAGGAAGTGTGCCTTGATGACTGTTCCAAAAAGCCAGCACATCCAGTTTCCGATAGTCAGGCTTAGGCATGTTCATATATATTCCTATAAACTGTCTGGTCTAATTCTAAACACCCCAAGCAGTGGAGTTGCCACCACATCCCTTAAAATATTCTGTTCTATAGTTCAACAGACCTCACTGTGAATATACATTTCCTGGTCATCTGTGTATATTTTCCTTAGCTGTACTTCATCCCGTTTCTCAGTTATTTTCTTTTGATCTACCCTCATCAATACCTCTTCCTTTCAATTTGTCATCTGGATAATCAAAACATCTTAAAGCTTTTGACACAGCACACTCAAGTAATGATATTGCAGATATGTAAGGGTGTCTAGATATAGAATCACGGAAATGTTGGGCAGGAAGGGTCTTCAGGAGGTCACCTAGTCCATCCTCCTGCAATGAGGCAGGATTAAGTGTAAAACATGGGAGTTGAAAACAAAGGGGCCATGGCTGGTGGCTTGTAAATTGACTTCTTTGCTGGTGAGAATATCTCTTTTCTGGTTAAAGGATAAGAAGGTTTTGTTCTGGTTAGTATGTGGATGGCTCAAAGGATAACTAGTGCTGATTTCTTGTTTCTCCTGCATAGCCATGGTGATTATCCTCAGTGTCCAGTCCTGCAGACTTTACTCCTGAGATTAAACGCTTCAGGATAAAGCCATGTGGGTTTTTTTTATAATGCTTAAGTTAACAGATTTTTTATATTTGATGTCTTGCATTCTGGCCTGACAGTGCTCTGCTGGAACGTCCACGTTTCAGATTCCTGCTCCTTTTAGCTTTTTCCACGAGGCTGCATTGAATATAATAGTCAGCCTTAAAACCTTTACATCTGCTGCTTGAACGTAATCACCATTGGCACAGTATTGCCTGTGTTAACTATAGGAAACACCACAGTAATGCTAATTAGATGGCAGATGAAACTGGCAAAGATTTCCATGCTGACCTCTGTCACAACTATTAATATTATTTATTACAGTACAGGAGCTGAGATAGGAGCCCCATTGTGCTAGACATTATGCAAACAAATAGTAAGAGAGAGCCTTTACCCTGAAAGAATTTACAATCTAATTACATGAGATGGACAACGAATGGGAGAAGAAACGGATATGAAGAAACATGATACAGGTTACACAGCAGGCTTATAGAGCTGGGAATGGACTCCCTGTTTTCAGGGGTTTAAGTTAGTGCGCTATCCATTATATTATACTGCCTCTCTGCTGGGGGGGTGGAAGGAAGGAGTACAAGGTACAACAAAACAATTTATGATTTGTCACTTTTATGAGCAATTTTCACCAGCAGTGGGATGGCAAACTGCAGGGATAAAATGGTCTGTGCATAGCACATGACCATGCAGAGATAGAAAAAGACACCACAAACGTGGGCAAGAGAGGGAATCATAGTTCAAGAAGGAAAGGAAGAGGGCAAACAACAGGGATCATCCAAGGAAATCTTTACTTCCTATCTTTGGGGAAAAGACAACTAAAATAAAGCGAGGGATGGGAGAGCCAGCTCAGAGAAAATCAGAACTAACCCAATCTGGAGGACAGAAATACAAAGGGCCAGTACAAATCCCTGGAACTTAAGTAGTTTATGGGTCTTGTGTGGATCCTTTCCACAGGGGTGAATTTCACCTAGGCGGGAGGCTGTTCCCAGCATATTTCCTGCTCCATTTTCAACATCAAGAGAAGTGAAAGCAATTTTCCCTATTTCCATTGAATTCACTTACCGGAGCAGAAGGAGGAAGAAAACAAATGTTTTAAACCATAGAACAATCCATAATGTTTTCAATAAAATGAAACAGATTTGTCCATCATTAATCACCCCGATCTAAAAGAGAGTACAATCACTTAGACTGTGCGGTATAGCAATAGACCACAGTGACACTTCAGAAGTGACAAACATTATTAATCATTTAAAATGAAACAGAAGGCAGTGGCAGCTGCCTCTATGATAGTTATACTTAGAATCCAACATCCTCCTTCCATATGTAAAATAAACATGTGAATTAATTTGTCTTTTCCAAACAAACGTCATCAGATACCATTAAAAGCCCTTCCATTGTGTAGGTGGTGTTGCAATATGTAGGGTTATGTTTTTCAGCCGGGCTGCAACCTTTTTGTGGGTGCAATTTGCATCTACAAAATGAATTATGGTTGGAAAATTTTGAGTGCAAAATTTGTCAGCATGAATTATACTCAGAGAAAACAAGGCCACCCTTCGGAAAAGTTGTCCTAACCTATGTAGCCTTACTTGGAAGCCTCTAAACTTGCCATGTTCAAAATGTGAAGGAGAAACACAGAAGTCAAGTAAAATATCTCCTCACTGCTAGTAAAGGTAAAGATTTTCAAAACTGACTAGTGTTTTGTGTGTTCCCAATTTAAAACATTATAAAGAGACCTGGTTTCTAGAAAGCAGATGCTCAGCACTTTCTGGCATATTTTGTCAATAGTTGACAGTTGTTGGGGTCAAACTCATTCATGACGTATCTCCCACGGAGCCAGTGGAGTTACATCAAGAGGTGAAAATGGCACATAATACCATGTCCTTCTAAGCAACAGCAGCATATAATATTATCTTTGAACTGAGAAAGTTCTGCTATTTTTGAAAGAATCGTTTTGGCCATTTGTTATGATAAGTAAAAAATTTTCTATAGACATTTTTATGGAAAATTCATATTTTGAGTAATCGAAAAAAATGTGGAAAGTGACTGCTTTCTTCAAAAATGTTTTTGTTTTCTTTCCAGCAAAAAAATTGTGTGGTGGGGAAGATAGGGTGGCAGGCTTTGGGTGAAATTTGTTTTGCTTTGAGCAGTTTTCAGTCAGAAATTTTTGGCCTTTAGTTGAACTACACAGAGGGACGCACCAGCAAATTCCCCCAGACCCCAGCCCTCCACCCCAGAAATGTACCATCTTACACGGCACAAGACCTTCTTGACCAGTACAAGCTCATTAATCAGTTTGCCATTTCATCAAAGGACCTGCACCAGCCTTTGTAATCGGAGCAGATTCCCCAAGCACTTTCGGTAATCTTTTATCCTCACCAGTGAGTTTAACATAAGGTTAACTACAGAGAGATAGACTTTAAGTAATTGTAAGTGATAGGCTGTAAGGGTGCTCTGCCATATCCCCTCTGCTTCAGCCACCCTCTGGCTCACAAATGACTCTAAGACCCTCTGGTTTAGCAGTCACCAGTGCAGTTTATTTTGAGTGCCTTTATGCATCCACCACCTTCATACAGTGCCTGGCTAGGGCTAGCAGCCCCTGTAGCTTCTGTCCTCCCTATGAGACAGGTAGAGATTCTTCACTCCTCTGGGCCCCTTCCTTTCCTTCCTCTGGCTGGCATATAAGCCCTACATTAGTCAGCCTGGCAGCTGCCTCCTATCCGCTAATCAGGTACAAGCAACCTCTCAGCCCAGTTAGGGGACAGCTGTCTCCCATTCCCTAATCAAGCACAGGTCCTTCTAATCAGCTCTAATACACCTTAGGCTATGTCTAGATTGACAGCGGCAAATTCTCCGCTGTCCGATCGATTTATCCAGATCGATTGAGCAGAAGTGGAGACCCGCTCAATCGACCCGGAAATCAAGGCTGTTAATCCACCTCCGCCAGGCAGAGTAACGCTGCGTCGACGGGAGCGCATTTCCCGTCGGCACAGCCAGCTGAAGACATCGCGGTAAGTAGGTGTTAGGCAGCCTATGTAGCTTGCGTATCTCCCGTCGACTGCCGCCAAATTTGGCGGCAAGTGTAGACATAGTCTTAAGTAGCTGGGGCTGGCGTGACAGAGGGCTGGCTAGGGAGTTAACACCCACCACTCTGTCACATAGACACAGTTGTCAGAGACAGTTACGTAAGAAAATAAGCAGTAAATAATCATTCTAAATCCTAAATTTTCAGACTAGCCGTGATTTGATTCAAACAGCTTCCTTCTCTCTAACCTCTGCTTGCTAGTCGGTCTGTCCTTAGCCTACGGGCTCACTGGAGTAGGGCTTATCTCTTCTGCAGTGTCTGGACAGTGCCTAGCACATTGGATACATATTGTGGAAATTAACGTAAACTAATATTAAATGACAACAATGGATATTTAAATGGGAAGCTTAAGTCATCAATCTGTTGGGGGAATGTGATCAAACTTGGAGCCAATAATTTTTATTTAAAAAACCACATTTTGACATTAACAGAAATTTCAGGGTTAGACTAAGATTGCATGCAGCCTTTGCTTTGCAAAATATGGAGGAGCTTGTTCCCCTTGCACTGTTTGTCTATAGTTTTTAGTCCAGAAAGAATTAAATTTAGACATTACAAAGACCCATTATCTGACCCTTTATTTTTACATGTAAATGTCCCCAAACATCAACTCATAAATTAAAAAAAAAAATCCCTCTCTGCCTCACCACATCTTTTATCAGTAAAGCACAATGTTCTATTTTTTATCTCTTTAATTACTCTTACCAACATCTGCTTAATATTGTGGATAAGTATAAGATGAGCATTACTAGATGGTAAGCAATAATACTTCTTTGCAAATGATGATGAATAAAAAGGAAGATGAATGTGTGCAGATAATGTATCAGTGTAATGGACTGCTTTCTAACAGCCATTTTTATTTGTGTTCCCTGCTCTATTGCATGTAAAATTTAATCTCAAATTCTGTACCATGGACTCTTTTGCATAAGAATTTTTTTAGGGGGGTGGCTGACTAAAGCCAATGACAAGCTGTTTTTGTGAATTTGAATATTCCCAAGTTGTGATGGGATGTGTACCCCACACAGGCCCTGAAAGGGTTAGTGTGAGCCTGAGAGATCAATTAACATACCTGATAGTATGTCCCAGAGAGAAAAAGGCAGGCTTTATTGACAATGTAGCCCAGTGGGGGAGGGTCTGGGTGATGATTATAATGCCAGGAAGTGTGTAGCAGAAAGAGGCTGCAGGGAGAGAGGGTGCAGTCACTCTCTGGGGGGTACAAGAGATAAGAAATAGTCCAGGCAGGCAACGAGGATTCTTGAGGGAGTAGGTCTTGACTGTTAGCTATAGGGTCCCTGGGCTGGAACCCAGAGTAGAAGGAGGGTCTGTTCCCCTTCCAGCCACTGAGAAAGGTGGGGTGAAACCCTCTGAAGTATGGGGTGAAGGACCATGGAACCCAGAGATACATAGAAGACCTGCTGTAAGGGCAGTGGATTATAGCTTGGTTAAATTCTGTCCCAGAAGGGGTGGACTAAAGTGTGACCTAGTTGGAGGCCCTATTTGTGGGATAGCACCACCACAGAGACAGAGCAACAGTCGTTAGAGGGCCCCATACAGGGAGACAGTCACTAGTCTTTGCCTGATAATAAGGAGGTGCTTCTGCGGTGAGCGAACCATTTTACACAAGCAATGAGTTGTTTGGAGACCCATCAACTGTTATAAATGGGGTATATTTTACCCCATCTGACTTAATTTAGTTATGGTAGTTTGCACAGTTTTATGCCTGAGGATGTTGCAATGCAGTCTGTACATCCCTCTCTCCCTGAAGACTTTCAAATTGAAATGACAATACTTCAACAACATGTGATCAGTTAATGTTAGCACAAGATTTACATAAGCACTTACCTTTAGAAATTGGGCTTGGAGGAAATATATACAGAAACCAGCTACTTAGATCCAGTCCAAGCAGTAGGGGACTATTTATAAAATATGTGTTATTCAACTTGTCTACATCTAGGAACAAATCACATAGGCCATAGGTATATGATGGAGAACTCTATCCTGGGAAGCAGTGACAGAAAAAGATTTGGAGTTCATGGTGGATGTAGTAAGAAGTGAGAGCTTAAGGCCTGTAAAACAGGCTAAAGGCCTAAGTGGAAAAAACCGAGTGAATAGGAGGATAAGTGGAAAAAACCAAGCTAGCTGAAATTGGCACAGGAAAGTGCTGTCAAAATATTAAATTATGTAGCAGGTATAGGAGGTACCAAGATACTAACTCCCTAAAATGACACTTTGTTGAATAGAAATGACTAAAAAGTAATAAATAAAGTTGTTTTGCCCAAATCAGCCAATTAACGGAAAAACGTGGTACTTCATCAAGAGGGTGCCAACTACCTATGTCAAAAGGGGCAGAACAAAATTATATAAAACAATGTAGAAGAGGGTGTCAGAGGGAATAACATCATCCGGTCTAGGGGATAACGGAAAGTCCCGCCGTTGGGCCATGGCCATTGTAACGCCGCCTATACGAGACTGAACCAGAGATACTCTGTAGGTCACTTCTTATTATGCCGCATGCAATAAACCTGGCCTGGGTGCCTTCGTTGCTCAGCTAATCCGTGGTCGTGTCGATTCATTCGATCATGACAGCTGTCTCGGTTTCCTAATCAGAGTTGGGACAGCATCTGCACAGGGACACACGCACGCAGCCTACACTGATAAACATCAGTGGCCAGCACACCATACCCCAGTGGATAATCAGCTAAACATGAGCTGATAGTGCAATGCTTTGGCCAAAAGGGCTAATGCAATCCTTGCCTGCATAAACGGGAGAATCTCAAGTAGGAGAATATTACCTCTATATGTGGCACTGGTATGACGGCTGCTGGAATTCAGTTTTTGTGTCCACAGTTCAAGTCCACAGTGGTCTCTTCTGGCCTTGGAACCTATGAATCTGATAAATAGGAGAGAATCTAGAGAAGAACCTTGAAAAGGATTAAAGGATTAGAAAACATGCCTTATAGTGATAGAATCAAGAAGCTTGATCTAGTTTTGGGGCCCCCACTACAGAAAGGATGGGGACAAACTGGAAAGAGTCCAACGGAGGGCAACAAAAATGACTAAGGTGCTGGAGCACATGACTTGTGAGGAGATGCTGAGGGAACTAGGTTTGTTTAGTCTGCAGAAGAGACGAATATGCGAGGATTTGATAGCAGCCTTTAACTATCTGAAGGGGGGTTCCAGGGAGGATGGAGCTAGGCTGTTCTCAGTGGTAGTAGATGACAGAACTAGGAGCAATGGTTTCAAGTTCCAGTGAGAGAGATCTAGGTTGGGTATTAGGAAAAGCTTTTTCACTAGGAAGGTGGTGAAGCACTGGAATGGGTTACCCAAGGAGATGGTGGAATCTCCATCCTTAGAGGCTTTTACAATGTGGTTGACAAAGCCCTGGCTGGGATAAATTAGTTGGGACTGGTCCTGCTTTGAGCAGTGGATTGGACTAAATGGCCTCCTGAGGTCCCTTCCACCCCTAATCTTCTATGATTCTGTGATTCATCTTTTATGAATAACAGTGGTCCCTTCTGGCCTTGGAACCTATGAATCTGAGTCAGAGTGGTAGGATCTGGCCCTTAGTTATTACAGATACAGACTGGTGCAGTGCATGGTGAGGAACATTTAAAAGGGAGGATGACGCTGTACCATGCTGAAATAGAGCAGTGTGAAATAATTATTGCAAATGGCAAAATCAGTGTTACATCACCTCCCCGCCAGTGATGCTGACCACCAACAGCTCCCACTGAAGTACAGTTGGGACAAGATCAGACCCATTGGGCCACACTGACTTCAGTGGAGTTACATGTGAGGTTAGCTTGACACCAAAATGTTCTGCGGAATCATTCATGTATGCCCCTTGCCTGCTATGGGCCATAGTCTGGTACCCTTACCCACTTTACTCGGAATTGCACTATTTTCCACAGCTAATCTCATCAGAACCAATTGGACTTTCTGTGAGAGATGGTGCGATTCATCAACAGTAAGTTTATCTGAATCTCACCCTATAAAAATGTCCATGTTCTTCCCTCAGCTGGCGTGTGTCCTCATCCCTGTCCTCAAATTGCTTCTAAGTACCAACTAGAACTTAGCAACTCTTACGCAAGCCTTACTCTTCTTGTATGTCAAATAGACTTGATATAACTTTTAATTTTAATAAAAGTATTTCCCTCTTATTTAACTTTATGGATAATTTGATTAAAAAACACCCAAACCTTTCAGCAATATCCCAAGCACATTTATATTAATAAAACACAATTATTGGCTTATCTGAGCTGTACCACTGTGATTTCCCTTTTCCCATGAACTGTCTTATCAACAGTCCCAAAGTATCACGGCTCTAGTATTGATTTCTCTTTGCTTGATGCAGTAAAGCTAAGGTCATATCCTTGTGTTAAGTAAACTCCCTTGCTTCAGGAGCTGAATTGCCAGACACAAGCAGCCTCAAGGACATTTTGATGGAACAGTTTGTAGTAATTAGTTTTTTTCCTGGCGGAAAAATAAATAAAAGAATCTCATCAGGTTTGGGGCTTGGTAGATTCTGCCAGTGATTGAAGTTGTATTATTTATTTTGTACACCTGGATGCTAAATGGGAACATCTTCAGCATCAGTTTCTTGAGCCTATCTCTTGTACCCATTCAGACAGGTATAATAAGAGGATCAGAGGTACAAATAGTCTTCAAACTGTTGAAAGTCTTTTCTTCCTCATATCTCATGTCAGCATCTGAGAAGCCAAAGTATAAGTAATAATAACGATGCTACTTTGTACTTTCAAGGCTCTTTGCTTTCTGTGTTTTGTGTGGATTAATTCATTCTTGCAAGGAGGATAATATCATTACAGGTGCTCAGGTACGACAGTGATGAGAGAGACAGATGATTGGGAAATGGAGGTGCGGAGGACATTTACAAAAGTTCCCACTCAATCTGAGGGTTTCCGTTCCTGGGCTCCCAGCATGAGACACCGAGGACCTGAGCCCCACTAGCTTCTATTGCCTTCAGTTGGAGAGGTGCACCTCTGAAAATTGGGCCACTCAAGCACCCTAAGATCGAGGCATCCAAAACTTGTGATCACTTCTCAAAGTTTGGGCCTAAATAACTTACCCAAGGCTGTACAGTGAGTCAGTGGCAGAATGAGAACCCAGGAGTAGAGCTTTTTGGAAAATGGCAACATTTTGAGAAAATGTCATCGCTTTTTTAAATCTTTGTTTAAAATTTTTGCTGAAATGTTTGTCAAAATGCACAATTTCAAACAGCTCTTCTTAGCATTCTCCACTGTCAGACCTGTGCTTTAAAGTTACAAGTTGCACCATACTTTCTCCCTAGGAATACACCATATTCTGGGGAGCAATTTTAGGGGAGGAAGGTGTCACAGTTTCAGGGTAACAGCACCTGTGTCCCTTCCTCTTTGTGGTCCAATCCAGAAGTGCTCAGTCAGGACCCTGGTCTCCAGTTGTCACCTTTCTCTGGGAAGGAACCCTTGTCCCACTTCCTTCTGACTGGGTGCTTTAAGGCTGCACAGCTCTCTCCCTTACATTACGGTATCTCCAGCAAATCAGTCCAATTAACAGTCAGCACCCGGGCTTTGCTTTCTCTCTGAGAACTATGAATAATGTGTTGCCAGCAGTTACAAGTTACCACACAGCTCTTTCTCATCAGAGTTCATTTATTCTTGAGGTAAAAACATTACAGAGAAAACATAAAAAACAAGAAATGTATTTAAACACCATAGACTTAATTTAGATGTAATATATGGGCCCAAAGAGTCAAAGTTGTTAACATAACCCAGTCACTGTCCAACATTAAACAGTGTTAAACAAGGTTTGGGGTTTGGTATACAGAGGTCTCAGCCTGCTTAGTACCATGGCAAACACACCATTAAAACATACTTTTATTAAACATCCATAAAAGAAGGAAAAAGAGTTAAAGCACTTGAAATGTAAAGTAGGCTTTCATTTTAACAGCATCTCTTGTTCCCTTTCCCTTTAGCTTTAGAGAGAGGTTTTTAAAAGGGGAAAAAAATCCTTGTTTGACAGTCACTTAGATCAATAAAAAGAAGGAGAGTCCTGTAGCACTTTAAAGACTAACAAATTAAATTTCTGCAGACATAAACTTTCGTGGGCTGTAACCCACTCTCGTTGTTTTTGCTGCATACATACTAACACGGCTGCCCCTCTGGAACTTTTCACTTAGATCAATGTTTCTCAATGACTGGTCCGTGGAGTGGCGCTGGTCCCTGAGATCTCCCTTACACAGTTTAGGAAGGCAGAAACATTGTCCCTTGTATCAAAAAGTTGAGAAGCACTGGCTTAGATGGCATTAAAGATGGTAATGTCCTTTTTGGGGAAAAGAGAAGAAATTAGCTTAGATGGGCTGGAGCTGTCGTTGCTGTTAAAATCCGATCTGGATTCCTAGAAGACAAAATGTGACACAACCACACAAAAGGAGGAGAGAAGAACAGCATAGATAGAAAATTCAGCTACTGTCTCTGGCCCTGATTCTCACTTGCAATCTCACTTCTCTAAAAACACAGGCACAGCACACTGTCTTATTAGCCACTCCAACAATTGTCAAACTTGTGCCAGCACTGTGCTGTTTAGGGCAATGCTTCTAGCTGCTTCTTTCCAGTCACAGGCTTAGAACAATGTTGGAATATATGTGTTTTTGGTTGGCTAAGCCAGACTCTGATTAGACAGAGGGAAAAAGGAAAGATTTAAGAAAGAGAAGAAATAAGGGGGAAAGGACACAATGGGGGTGTTGGAGACAGTCTCACATCCAAAGTGTGTTTGGGGTTCAACTAGAGCTGGAAGAAGTGGCGATATCATCTGGTTCCTTCTCTCTGGTCCAGTCTGGTCAGGATTAGGACAAAGAAGGTTCAGGGTCCCAGAATGTGGTCGGTGTGGCAGCAATGATGGTGAAGCTTGCTCCAGTAAATAACATTTTCCCCAAAAGTCTTTTCTTTTTAAGAACCCCAAAAGATAGTGATGGGCGGATTAGCCCATCCTCTCAGTATTTTGTCCAGCAATTAGGCCTTGTTTCCAATGCATCAATTTTAGTGCAGTGATCTCTAGGTCCAGGGAGGATTAACAATGACTGTAGGGTTCAAGACAACAAAGCATGAAACATCTGACCTGGCTAAGTGGACACATCCCCATTCCATAATTAGTATTATTTTAATTGCATCATTGCCTGAGGGTCCCAACTGAGATCTCGGCCATATTGAGCTAGGCACTGTACGAATATACTATGAGATACAGTCTGAGCCCTGGAGAGCTTACAACCTAAACAGAAAAGACAGACAAAGGGCGAGAACAGAAAAAGACGTGAAGAGACTGATCCAGGCCCCACAGTTGGTCATCGGTGAAGCAGGGATTGGAACTCAGATCCTTCAGTCTAGTACCAAATCCACTTGAACACACGACCTTGATAAGTTTAATTAAGGGTTAGATTACATGTATTAGGTACAGTCCTGTATTGTAGGTAGGTCGAGTGACATGACCTGTGGAAGCACCAGGAGTCATAACTGGAGAGCTACTAGTCAGATTTAAAACTGAGAATGACACATCCCTTGGCTGTCAACAATACAGTATAACGTGAATTTCCGTTTCTGGAAAGACAGCAATATCATCATTATATGTAAAATCAGGCCCATCAGGTCTCTCAATCACCAGTGGAAAATAGTTTATTAGTGTCTTTCCCCCAGACTTTCCTGGCACTCATCTGTTGAGCTGGATATTAGGACTTGCCATTCCACACATCATGAAGTGATGGTCATGAAGTGTTTATCAACCAGGACTACACCAATGATGCTTCCTTTTTTGGGGAGAAGTCAGATAATTTCAGCCCCGTGCTCTAAGGTCTCCAAGGCACCAACCACACTGTGGGGTTGAATGTCTCACAGTAGAAGACCCAGGCCCGGATCCTGGGAAACTGGCCACCAGAACCCTGGTGCCAGTGAGATTGAGTACCATGGAGAGTGTTGATAAGTTCATCTACCTAGACTGCAGGCAGAACTCAAATGGTCACAGCACCCTGGATGTTCTTAAATGCATTGGTCTAGTCGCCACCTGCATAAAGTCCATGTCTTGCTTATGGATGCAAAAATGTCTTTGCACTGAGACAAAGTTCAAGACCTATCAGACCTCTGTACTACCTGTGTTGCTATACAATCCAGACATCCAGAACCAATTACAGGCAGACTTAGAACAGCTACAGACGTTTCATATGTGCTATCGGTGCCAATCCCTAAGCATAAAGTGGTTTGACTTTGTGCAAAATGCCTCCCGTCAATCGCTCATTATATTCAAAAGCAGTGTTGTATGCTTTTTGGCCATCTTGCCCAGATGGACAAAAGCACTCCAGCACACTGTGTGCTCAAATTCTCCATCAGTGCATAAAGGGGTGCATTCCCTGATCCGAGGTGGTGCCACCCATGGGGCCACTCCAGAGATTCATGGATTCATGGGATTGAGCCAGATCTGGGAACGTCACTACACGGTGCCTGGTGCTATGCCATCAACTGTGGTCACTTTGGCTGGTGCAACAGACCTCAGTGGACTATGCATGTTTGATGATTTTATTTTACCCAAACTAGGATCAAAGAGGAGCCATCCCTGAGTATATGCCATAGAGTGGCCTCAAATATCTGACGTTGTGTGTTAGAGAAGGGAGGCTTGCAGGAATGCGAGAGCTTGAGTGCTGTCTTTTGGAGTGTTATGTGAATCACATGTAACTTGTTAAAAATAAATCTGAGTCTAGGTTAAATACAACTGCTTGTGATTAACATGTGTGAGTAATCACAAATTGTGATGGCTTTCCCATTGTGACAGAAGCCTCTCTACAGATCATAGTTTGAGAGCCACTGTGTTAGGATACAGTGCTTCAGTATCCCTCCCTCCAGATGGAAGCCAGGAACCATAACTGAATAGTGTTGCCAGTGTTATGCACTGCAACACATAATGCATTTTTATAATAAAAACAAATGTAGCATCCAAAAATAGTGTTTTATGTACTGTCTGTTGGGGGCCAATTTGCTGCACCATAGATTTGAAAATGAAGATGTAAAGTGGCACCAGAGAGCCACAATTATGTGAGTCAGCCACTGCATCCTACATCCATAAGCACCATAGGCATGCTGGGATGGACACTCAAAACGCACTACATGACTTCTTATTTGCGTATTTAAAGTGGTAAAAGCTGCACAACCTGGACAGGAGGAGCCCAGGAATCCGGGTTCATACGAGAAAAGGTTTCTTTTCATGGAGACTTATGGGAACATGACATGGCGCAGAGCTGTGTGAAGCTGTGCAAAAATTAGTAATGAAAACAGCAATGCTCACCTGGTTTGGGGTGATTACTGGCAACCCAAAACTCATGTCAGTGTGGGACATGTTTCAACAGAGCTAAGATTTCAGCAAATTTGGCCAATTTATTTGTGGCTCCAGCAGAAATCATGTGAAACTGAGTTTTTTTGAAAAGCTTCACTCTGACTTTGACAGTCATGTTTGAATGAACTCCAAAGAAAAACTCAAGAGGTGAGCCCTCAGAAGTGAAATAGAAAAGAAGGGTTCATGTGGACATTAGGGAACTGAAACAGACAAGGTTTTTGTCTCTCTGATGTGACATTACATGAGCAAATAATTTTGTTTACTATCCACTAAAGCAAAGATGGCTGAATACACCTAGCCTGAAAAGATACAGAGATGGGTATGATTGCTAAATAGTAACACAAGATGCTCTTCCCATATGGAGGAGGAAGGGTTAGACTGAAGTTTGGTTATCTGTATCCTGTGAGTCTATGTTGTTGTGGCGAACAGAAGAGAAAGCAGCAGAATCAATAAATAGCAACAGGCTAGGTTCACAAAGGGATTTAGGTATCTAAATGACATTTAGAGCCTCAACGCCCCCTATTCAGCTGCTGCCTAACCTTGGCAAATTCCCAAGGGGCCTACATTTCTGCCACTGGACATGTGCACAGCCCCCTACGTCCTGACAGCCACTGCCTAGCTCACACCTAAGCACCAGTGGAATATCAGGCAGGGGAACACCTAGCCTGCTGGGCAGGTATGTACTGAGAATGCATAGCCCACAAAAAGCATATCTAGAGGAGAAGGAGCAGCCGCTGCCTCCTTCCTATGCCCCTTATAACTAGAGCACTCATACAGGAAGTGAGAAACCAGGTTTCAGTTGTCTCCTCAGGAGCAGGGATGTGAACTCCAGTTTTCCATCTCAAGGACGAATGTCCTAACCACTGGGTTGGGGGGTACTTGTCAATCTCTCCTGTTGAAGCTGTTCCACTTTGGATAAATAATTAAAAATTCACTGGAAGAGGGATTTGAGTCTCCGTATCACACGAGTGCCCTAACCACTGGGCTATGGAGGCTGGTAGGCTCACTTTGTCCCAATATCTATTGAACTAGTTCTACAGAGCAGAACATGTTCAACAAGAGATTGACAGAGCCCCCCTCTCCCTCAAAATACCTCTTAGCTTGGTAGAGAGGGCACACCTGTAAGAGATGGAAGACTAGGGTTTAAGTCCCTGCTCCAGATGGGAGCAAGGGGGAATTAAAACTAGGTCTTTTACAGACTTGGTGGGCACTCTAAATAGTGCGCTAAAATTCATAAGGGAAATATCGCCTCCCCTTTGTTTTTTTAAAAGTAAGGGCTTAGGCTTCTAACTCCAGGAGGGAGTTCACATCCATAACTCCCAAGTGGAGAGGTGTGTCTCTCCTGCCTGGAAATGGGCACTGAAATCCCTTTAAGGTGTGAAGCATAGGCCACACCCCTTTCCTCAGCATTTCCTATTGGCTAGCTAAGGTGGTGCCCTGCTAAACTTGCCAGCTTCTGAGAACCCCAGTCGGAAGTGTCTAACTCTGCCCAGGCATTGTAAAGAAGGTCTGGGGGCCTAACCTGGAGCTGTGGCTAAATGTTAGGTGGTGTAGCATTGACTCTAAGTCCCCATCGTGGGTCTGCCCCCAGATGTAAAATGCCAATCTTCAGATCCTTTCAGATAAAGGCATGTTAAATCAAGCAATTGTCTTGCACCTTTCATAAACGACTCAGCATGCGAAAACTATGGGTACAATTACACTGCCAAAAAAATACCCCCAAAACATTCAACCACAGCAGCGAGTCTCAGGGCCCAGGTCAACCAACTCAGGCTCACGCTGCAGGGTTAAAAATAGCCATGTAGACATTCCAGCTGGGACTGGAGCCTGGGCTCTGAAACCCTGTGAAGGAGGTGGGTCTCAGACCCTGGTTCCAGCCCAAGCAGAAACGTCTACATGGCTTTTTTTAGCCCATAGTATGAGCTCGAGTCAGTCGACCAGGGCTCTGAGACTTGCTGATATGGAATTTTTTGCAGGGTAGACGTACCCTATGTTGCCCTCACGAAAAATATAATTTATGGTGTAAAGATAACTGGAATGATTCCTGTAATGAATAAGATGTTATATGATGAATACTGTAATAAGCACATCATAACCCATCTTACTGTAAGCGTCTCAGTAGGATTTAATTACTAACAGTAAATTAATGTCTTCATTGTCATCTTGAGAGGTATATTTCCCTCCTGATAATTCCAGTTCCCAACTTTCCCTCAGGATGCATTGCTGCAAGAAGGTGCTTTCAATTCACCATTCACGAGATTTATGAGTATGGAAGACAGAAGGGAAATAAACTTGTCACAAAGAACAGAAGTCAAAGCCCCATAAAATTAGATATCTGCCTGCATATAGCCAGACTTTCTATGTCAGTCTCCGGTGGGGATTATAGTTCATATGATCATGTATTAAGGCAATTAACTGTAATTAGCAATAAGCAAAGCTTGTGCTGCATTAATGGAGGAGTTAGGGGATCATAATTAAAAAGTGTGAAGGAGGGAATATGCAAAGAGACAAATTTCCAAATATATTTAGGTGCCTACAGATGCAGTTGGGCACCTAGTGGGATCTTCCAAAGCCCCTAAGTCATTTAGGCACCTACATCCCATTGAAATCAATAAAAGTTCGGTGCCAAACCTGTTTAGGTGCTTTGGCAAACTATCTGCGTCTTTTGGCACCCAAATTCCTTTGAAAATCTGACCCAAAGTCATTAAGTCAATGGGAGCAAAGCAAAGCAGAATCTGGCTGCTGGTGGTGCTCAGAAGACAGCCTGGTTGGTTTTACACAGTGTCATGGAAACAATAGGTCCAGTGCTCTGCCATGGCTCTGTATGGTCTTGAGGAGGGAGCTTTTTAGAGCGTTAGCCCTCCTAAGGGTCACACTCTCTCATTGGAGTAAGGTACTTGGCTCCAACACCTCCTGGGACCGCACCACTGAGCCGTCAGCAGGCCAGCCTCACTCCGTGAGCTCCCCTCAGTGAGTCCACTCAAACTAGACCCTTGGGGAGACGCTTGCACACCCAAAGGGAGCAATGCAACCCTGACCTCTTTAGACTGGAGTGGCTCTCCGACGACATTGTAAAGGATTCATTGGAGGTCTGGAACACAGCATAGGAAGTCTTTAGGTAGCCTCAAGAATAGAAAGCCATAGTCAATATGCGTCTGTTCACAGTCCAGACGGACTCAGGCCCCTCTTTGTCTCCTCCCAGCAGCCCACACTACATCACCCCAAAGGCCCCTCCTCCATCCTTTGTCCTGTTTCCTGGGCAAACTCAGTCACCTGGTCATTCTTCACAGCTCTTTGTTCTTCTGCTGGTCAAAACTGGCTGGGTCCCTTGAAAGGGTGGGCCACAGGGTTGTCAGTTATTAAGTTACAAAATGTCCAGGCTATTGCCGGATCCCAGGCAGCTAGTCGGAGGTCACACCTGGTCCTCTGGGTCTCTGCAATAGTAAACATCCTTTTCCACTACCTAGTTAAACATGCAACACATAGAGGAAACTGAGGCACACGCAGTATTCATACAAAACATAAAGAAAACTCCCTTCTTCATCACACATGGACATGGGAACAGCTAAAGGCATATCCCTGACACCAGGGCCACTATCCTGACAAATTTCAAAGCATTGGTTCACTAGAACTTCTCCATGAAATGATTGTTACAATCTTTGTAACATGGATAAAACAATATATTTTTTCCGTAATTTCATTCTTGGAAAAGGTTGAACCATTTTTGCTGAAAATTTCTAGCAGTATTCAGACTGAGCCAGATTATCTGTCATGGGAAACTTCAGCCCAAACAGTTGAAGTTTGGCAAAGTTCTAAGCAACTAAAAACAGGGTCTTATAACAGGAAGCATCAGGCAATTTTAACAGCACAGCCTATAATAAGCATCTTGGCCAGCAAGCCTAGGAACTCTATTTCTCCCTCCTCCATCCATTTCTCTGCTCTTACAGGATATAAACAGCTTGTTTAGCTTCTGAAGCAAAAATATTTTTAGTTTCATTACAGCACCTCCAATCAATGCAGTCTTCAGGTCCTTGCATTTGTGGGAAATTGCTCTGCTATCTTTTATGGGGTATTTGTACAACCCGCTGAATCAGATACCATCAATTGACTAATCAGCTTGTTCACTTTCTTTTCTCTATAACTAGGAGCATGAGAATGAATATTTATGAGCATGTGTAATTATACACTTGACTTCATAAATTATCTGGTGTTGCTGCTGCTGAGGTTTTAATTTGCAGATCAGCTTCAATTTTTACCTGTCTCCATGGAAGAAAACACAAATGTTCCTGCAGCAAGAGCTGGGGTAAAATATATTTCAGTTGTTATTAGGTATTTACATAATTATGCTTCCCACACCAGAGATCCTAAAGAACGTTCTTGGTGAGTATGGAACTGAGGAATGAGAAATTCAGAACTCATTGACTGATTGTGTCAGTTTGGGGATGTAACCAAATTGCTCTAAACCGAACTTTTTGTCTGTTTTGGTTTTGGTTTTTAGTTAGATGACTGAAATGAATATTTCTGTGAATCCCTCTTTGACTAAGATAAGAAAATTCCTGATTCTTTTACTGATTCACCTGTGATGTTTAGAAGTTACGTAGATTTTGCAGAGCACTTAAAGTCTCTGAGTTTGAAATATTCCCTGTTAAGTCACAATGCTGCAGCATTGTGCGTATGTGTATGCATGAGCAGTAATATAACATGCCATTTAATTAGGCCAATATATACAGGATGATGGTGTTCACATGAAAGTCTGCTCTGATATTCAAAGAAAATTCTCATGGTCCAAAAGCAGATTCAAAGGGATTTTAATACAATGTGCACTGAATAATTTTATTATTATAATTATTTCATTATATGATTGTAGCACTTAAGAGCCCTACACATGGGCTAGGATCCCATTGTGCTAGGACTTTTACCGACAGAGTAAAAAAGGCCCTACTCCAAAGGGCTTACAATCTAAGTAGGGGATGAGAGACAACAGGTGAATAAAGACAGAGAGATTGCGGGTGGGATGGTGTGCAAGGAAACAATGAGACAGTGCTGATCAGCAGGATAAGAAGTGGTTGAAAATATAATAGTATGCTAAAGAATTATGACCCTGATGCTACAAAATTGAAATCAATGGGAGTGTTGCCACTGATTTCTATGGGTGCAGGTTAGCAATTAGCTAGATTCTTGAGCAGACATTTGGAATCCATAGAGGCAACATATTAAAATATTTAATTTTGAATAGGTACTATGTAACTTGGGAAGGATTACATGATACAAATTTAGTACTGTAGGCTCTAAAGAATCACCTTCTTCCATCTTTCTAAGTGAACAACTCTACTTCTCTAACTGAACTGAATCCCATGTTCACAATCCCCATCACCTTTTCTCCACCTTTGACTCACTTTTCCAACCCTCCCTTCCTCCTCCTCCATCCACTTCTTCCTCTGCACAGGATCTCACCAATTTCTTCCAAAAGAAAATTTACAAAATACAGCATGATCTTCCCCAGTCCCCTGGGTTTGCCTTCCCGCCCCCTTCTCTTTCTAAAACTCTCTCCTCCTTCTTCCCTGTTATAGACACAAGTCTTTTTTCTACTCCCTTCTTTTAACCCTCCACTTGCCCCAGTGACTCATCTTATCTCCTGACCTCCCTTTGCGTCCGCTCTCGTCCCATCGCTTACTCCTCTCCTTAACCTCTCACTCCCCTCTAGAGCGTCCCCTCACAATAAAACATGCTTTAGTCTACCCCATCTTCAAAACCCATCCTTGACCCAACTTGTTTCTCCAACTACTGCCCATCTCCCTTTTCCCTTTCATCTCTAAGTTCATTGAATGCACAGTCTACAGTCGCTGTCCAGAGTTCTTCTCCTCCATTTCTAACCTTGATCCTCTCCAATCTGGTTTCCACCCCTTTGCATTACACTGACACTGCTCTTGTCAAAGTCTTTAATGACCTGTGAGCCAAAGCTCAGAACCAGTCCTCTATCCTCATCCTCCTCATCAGCTACCTTCAACACCGTCCACGAGAGCTAGTCAGAAAATGGATTTTCTGGCCCATAAAAATTTGAGATTTAAAAAAAAATTGTCCTGAAATGGAATAAAAAGCCACAATTTTGATATTTTCACTAAACAAAATTTCAAAAAAAAAATGGAGTTAGTTCAAATATTCTATTTAGATTGACCATTTAAAATATTTTTATATATAATATAAAGTCAATTTCTCAATGAAAGGAGATTTTGAAATGAAAAAATGGAAACTTTCCATTCCAAAAATGTCAAAACATGATGTTTCAATATTTTCAAAATTATTTTTTTTCAAAACAAAATGTCATTGAAATCAATATGATTTTGTGGAAAATTTCAGTTTTGTCCAAACAACATTTTTTCAATGAACTGTTTCAATGAAATTCTTTTTCAATCAGTTCTATCATAGACCAGCTTCTTCATAAAAACTTGTCCTCCTTTGGCTTCTGTGACTCTGTCATTCCTGGTTCTCCTCATACCTTTTTAATCACTCCTTCAGCATGTCCTTCAAAGGATCCTCCTCATTCATCCTTCACCTTTCTGTGCAGGTTCCACAGGACTCCGTCCTTAGTAGTCTTCTTTTCTCCCTTTACACCTTATCTCTAGGAAATCTCATTTGCAGACACAAATTCAACTGCCATATCTATGCTGAAGACTCACAGATCTACCTTTCTGCTGTGTCCTTCTGTCCAAATTAAAATTTCAGCCTGTCCCTCCACCATTTCCTCATAGATGTGTAACCACCAACTCACACTAAATATGGCTAAAACAGAGCTTTTAATCTTCCTCCCAAAGCCCTCTCCCCAACCTTCTTTCTCAAACCCTATGGACAATCCCATCATCCTGGCCATCACTCAGACCTGTAACACGAGCTTCTTCTTCAGTTTAGATCTTGTGATGGTTCTTAGGTTAGCCAGAACAATGAGTCATCTTGTTACCCTCCAGCACAAGAGAGTCATGTGTGTGCCTAGCTGGGTGTCAGGTTCTTAATGCTGCTTGCCTTCTAACCACTTAAGCACCTTTCTCAGGGCTATGTCAGCTCTATCTTTGCCTTGCAGATTAACAGGTGAACCCCAGACTCTGAGTTCCTTTAGAGCTTTCACCTGTGATATCCAACCCCCATTTCTGGCTACTCAAAAAAAAAAAACCAGTTCTTCTATCCCCAGTTTGCAAGATTAGTCTCTAGTCCAGGATTTTGTTTTACATCACAGCAATTAGATATATTTAAAGTGAAAATAAGAATAAGTTTATTATAAAAGATTATATGTAGTGTGGCAAGGTGGGCCTGTTTTGCCCCGTGGGTCTGCGCTCCTTATGGCTATGCCGGTGGTGCCCAAAGGAATAGTCAAACACACCAGCTACTACCTTGGGCAAGATTAGTAGCCCCCCGGCTTGTGGCTCTCCTTCAGGCTCTTCTCCGGTCTCCACACCTTGCAGCCGCTTGCTCCTCTACTGACTGCACACCACAGCAATTAGCCCCCATCTGCCTGACTATTTAAAAGTTCCTTGATTGGCCCCAAAATAATTGTCCTGGAGAATAAAGATTTGTTAGCCTTGATATATATGCCTTCCAGATTATATATAGTAGATTGTTGCAGGATCGGTTGAAGAGAGAGATTGAGCCGGGTGGAGTGATAAGGAGCAATTATTTGGTTATAGCTTCTAGTCCACTGGTTCCCCTTTGCCTCGTGACCAACAAAGTGAGCCCCGAGTTCACTACTTTACAACTTTTTATGTAAAATAATATGTAAACACACACACTTCTACAATGCCCCATAAAATCCCTATTTGGTGATATAAATGATTATAAAATGAATATTAATGGATAGGGGAGGCGTATAATTATATTTGTCCCTGTTTGTTATTTCCCATGAGATAAGCGTAGCATATACATTTATCTTAACAACAGAAATAACCATGAAATCCCTTAAGAAACTAGCAACAAGAAAAGAACTAGAGGGAGAAATCTCAAGCCTTCCCTAACAGACATGCTGTCTAAAATAAAAAAGATAACACCCTTTTACCACATTTTTTGTCCAGATGGTGAGGGGAGGAATGGTCGGGGTGGAGGGGAATATAGCCTGCCCATATTACAATTCTGTTACCATGGTGCCTATTGGGCAAGTTTGGCCTATTCTGGAAATTGCTAGAAAGTTGCTCTGATATGCTCCCTCCTTCCCTAACTTCAAGGCTAAAAAGTTGCTGTGGTTTGCACATAATTATTGCTTGTGTAGTATATGGCCTTTTTAGCCCAAGTCAGAGGTCCTGCGGAGAACAATTTGTGTCCAAAGCCTGGGCCCAACTCCCAGCCGCCCAGGAATGTGGTCCATCACCGACATCCTTTGTCCCAGCACCCACATAGATGACAGATTATATTAAGTTTATATTATAAAATTATATTAGTAGATGACAGATTATAATATTATATTACATTATAAGATTATATTAGTAGATGACAGAACGAGGAACAATGGTCTCAAGTTGCAGTGGGGGAGGTCCAGGTTGGATATTAGGAAAACCTTTTTCACAATGGGGGTGATGAAGCACTGGAATGAGTTACCTAGGGAGGTGGTGGAATCTCCATCCTGAGAGGTTTTTAAGGTACGGTTTAACAAAGCCCTGGCTGGGATGATTTAGTTGGGGTTGGTTCTGCTTTGAGCAGTGGGTTGGACTATATGACCTCCTGAGGTCCCGTCCCACCCTAATCCTCTATGATTCTATGATTCAAGATTCAAGTGACAGTGAGGAAGGATAAAAGGTTACATATAAAATAAAATCATATAATGCTTTCTAGACATTAAATTTAACTAACAGTTTAACCTCTGTCTCAAAAAGTTTGTCATCTGCAAAGTCCTCTGCAGTGTTTCAGCCAAGGTTGGTTAAGATCCCATTTTCCTTAATTTAAACACACTATTTACTTCACAGACTTCATATGTACATGGCCATCCATTGTGTTGGCTTACAATGCTTAATTTACATCTAACTGAGACAGTGAATAAACATCTCTTGTCTCACAGAAAATCTCTTTTTTCATCTCTGTTGGTGATCCTTCACAGCCTATCCCCACCCTACCTATTGTCTCTCCTTCACTTTTGAAATATTGACTCCCGCCTCCCATTGGCCAACAATGGCAGCCTCTATCACCCCATTATTAGTTTTTCAAACAAGTACCTTCATGCTGAATCTTCTACTCCTAACTTAAACCAAATAAGTGATGCAGAAAAAGTATTTTTTCTATATCTTTTTTATTTTATTTTAATGGGAGCTGTATCACACATTGAATAGCAACTCACATCTAAAAATGCATAGATTATTTTAAATAATCTAGGCCCATCAACCACACCATGTGCACGTGTTGCAAACTTCATCTTTCAGCTAAATTCTAATCCAAACCCTCTTTTCCCCCCCCCCCATTACTTAAAGGTTTATTTCCTCTGAATTTAGCCCAAATCCTGCATGAGAGCGGTGAACTGTAGAAATCATATTGATATTATACAGATTTTTAATTAAACCACATATGCAATTTTGGATTTGCTTGTTAATTAACAGTGATGAGAAAAATTACACAGCTGTGATCACTGGCATAGCTCTTACAAAGGTTTCTTGATGACTTAACATTTGTTTAATTGAGTTGTTTCCTTTTATGTTCAGGAGTACTTTGAGAGCAATTTGTCATTATTATTAATTTAAGATTGTTTGATCTGCAATTCTTTGTATTTGATCTAATTAAGGAAAGGCTTTCTCAGCCCTTAATTCTGAATCCATAAGTGGTATGAACACACAATTATTAATAAAAATAATAATAAAAAAATTGGAACAAACATCAAAGAGTCTTCAAGTTCCACATTTATAAATCAGCAGAACAAAGCTAATACAGCTTCTCTTGAGGAACCGATGAGTTCTTATAGTTTTTGTCTGATGAGATGAAATATTTTGCATGCACATTAAGAAAATTATTCATTTATTTTAATGAAAATAATGAATCCTCTCTGACACTTTATTCTGTATACCACCAAATGCTTCTCATGCACAATTGTTATTAGTGTTTTGTTGGAATAAACTAATTAAATATGTTCACAAATCTTAAAAAAAGATAAATAAGCAAAATATTTATTAAATCAGATACTGCCAAAACTAGGACATTAAATGCAAAGACTGGGAAATCAAATATAAGACTTGCATACAGGTCCTTATCCACACAGCCAATGGAATTTTTTCCACTGACTTCAGTTGGCTTTGGATCAGACCCATAGAGAAGCAAGGAAGATAGGAAATGCCGTCATGGAACCATTGGTCCATATAGGGTTGAACGCTAAAACAATTTTTCCATGCATGGAACGTCTATGGACTCCTAATTGATCCAGAACTTCAATGGGAGCTCCACACTTGCAGGATTGGACTCTTAGGCCATGGCCTACGATTCTTTCTGCTGCTTTGGTGGACTTTGCATTGGCCTAATGACTCACTGAAGTCAACGAAACTCTGTCTGGGCTCAAGGATTTATCTGCAGGTGTGCAGTTGCGAGATCAGTCCCATAACCTTAAAGCCTTTCTCTGGATGTGACCAATGCCAGTTGCTTCAGAATAAGGTTGAAAATTAGAGCCGATCAGAAATTTTCCTTTTTTTTTTTTTGGTCAGAAAATGGTTCTTCAAAAAAATGGAAATTTTGGGGGATCTCTATTTCTTTTTGAGTTTTGAGTGAAAGACTTAAATAATTGGTTTTAAACCAAAAAAATTCAATGTTCTTGTTTTCAATGGAGAAAATTGAGGTACTCAATGCCTTTTTTGCATCTGTCTTCACAGACAAGGTAAGCTCCCAGACTACTGCACTGGGCAGCACAGAATGGGGAGGAGGTGAACATCCCGCAGTGCTGAAGGAACAGGTTCAGGACTATTTAGAAAGGCTGGACATACACAAGTCCATGGGCCCAGATGCAATGCATCTGTGGGTGCTGAGGGAGTTGGCTGATGTGATTTCAGAGCCACTGGCTATTATCTTTGAAAGATTGTGGCAATTGGGGGAGGTCCCTCATGATTGGAAAAAGGCAAATATAGTGCCCATGTTCAAGAAGGGGAAGAAAGAGGATCCAGGGAACTACAGACTGGTCAGCCTCACTTCAATCCCTGGAAAAATCACGGAGCAGGTCCTGAAGGAATCCATTTTAAGGAACTTGGAAGAGAAGAAAGTGATCAGGAATACTCAACATGGATTTACCAAAGACAAGTCATGCCTGACCAATCTGATTGGCTTCTATGAAGAGGAAAGTGGTGGATGTGATATACCTTGACTTTAGCAAAGCTTTTGATACAGTCTCCCACAGTATTCTTATCAGAAAGTTAAAGAAGTATGCATTGGATGAATGGACTATAAAATGGATAGAGAGATGGCTAGATTATCAGGCTCAACGGGTAGTGATAAATGGCTCCATGTCTAGCTGGAAGCTGGTCACAAGCAGAGTACCGCTGGGGTAGGTTTTGTTCAACATCTTCATTAATGATCTGGAGGATGGGGTAGATTGCACCCTCAGCAAGTTTGCAGATGACACTAAGCTAGGGGGAGTAGTAGATACCCCAAAAGGTAGTAATAGGACACAGAGTGATCTAGACAACTGGAGGATTGGGCCAAAAGAAATCTGATGAGGTTCAACAAGGACAAGTGCAGAGTCCTCCACTTAGGACGGAAGAATCACATGCACAGCTACAAACTGGGGACCGACAGGTTAGGCAGAAAAGGACCTGGAGTTTACAGTGGATAAGAAGCTGGATATGAGTCAGCAGTGTGCCCTGTTTGCCAAAAAGGTTAATAGCATATTGGGCTGAATTAGTAGGAGCATTGCCAGCAGATCGAGGGAAGTGATTATTCCTCTCTGTTCATTGGTGAGGCCGCATTTGGAGTATTGTGTCAAATTTTGGGTGCCCCACTACAAAAAGGATGTGGACAAGTTGGAGAGAGTCCAGCAGAGGGCAACAAAAATTATTAGGGGGCTGGAGCACAAGACTTATGAGGAGAGAGTGAGGGAACTAGGTTTGTTTAGTCTGCAAAAGAGAAGAATGAGGGGGGATTTGATAGCAGCCTTTAACTACCTGAAAGGGGGTTCCAGGGAGGATGTAGCTAGGCTGTTCTCAATGGTAGTAGGTGACAGAGCAAGGAGCAATGGTCTCAAATTGCAGTGGGGGAGGTCTAGGTTGGATATTAGGAAAAAGTTTTTCACTAGGAGGGTAGTGAAGCACTGGAATGGGTTACCTAGGGAAGTGGTGGAATCTCCATCTTTAGAGATGTTTAAGCTGCAGTTTGACAAAGCCTTGGCTGGGATGATTTAGCTGAGGTTAGTCCTGCTTTGAGCAGTCAGTTGGATTAGATGACCTCCTGAGACACCTTCCAACTCTAATATTCTATGATTCTATGAATGAAAACCAACAAAAATCACATACATGCTTCCTGACATTGCTGATATTTTTATTTAGGGGAATCATTTTATAGTCAATTCTGTTGAAAATTCAACAATATACCTATACAATAATAATATATATAATAATATATATGAAGAGCAATGTTCTTGTATAAAGCCAGTTGACAGTTACCAATTTATATCCTTATGGTTAAAATTAGAACTGGCCTGAAAGCATTTTTTTCCCCCAAGGAATATTTCAGCTTTTCATCAAAACAACAGAAAACTCTCAAACTAAAATATTTTTGGCTAAAAACTGAACCATTTTTGGTTCTTAATTTTTTATTTTTGTTTTATTTTTATTTTATCCAAAACTCAATTTTCTGTCAAAAAAAATTCATGATGAAAACGTTTTGACCAGCCCTAAAGAATTGGTCTCCCTAGAGTATTCTTTATCCAGAATAATGGCAAAAAACTTTATTCCATTTCATTTTCATGTTTAATTTCTTTCTGAACCTTACTAGACTATTTGCATCTGTAATATCCAGCAGTAGTGAATCTGTCTGGTGATGTTTTGATTTTAAAAGCAACCTGTCACACTTGTCAACTTTTCTGAAAGGAAATAAAGTTGATATGAATCATATACAAACTCTTTGTCCTTATCTATAAGAACCTAATTAATCTTTCCCCTACCTGTATCTCCTCTCACTTCTCCTTCTCTCCTATCTTCTCCCTATGCCTTTTCAACCCTCTTCCACCTTTCTTTGCCTTTTCCCATTCTCTGTATCGCAACACCTATGATGTTGCCCCTGATGTCCAAAATACTGTCCACCTTCAAATCCTTCCGTAAAACCCACCTCTTTAAGCATCCCCTCCTCTCTTATTCTCTTCATTAGTATTCATCTCAGCCTCCCGTCTAATGAATTGCTGTCCTGTATTCTGTCTTTCCTAATTTAAACTTGATCCTGTGAGGCACTGATGGCTTATATAAGGGCAGAATTTACCCACAAAGAACCTCGAAAAGAGGGTAGATATACAAAGATTAAAAACCCACTGCGGTCTAATTAAAATCCATGAAGGTAAATGTACGGGGTTTTTCTTTCAATGTAATTTGAATATCTGGAACAAAACGTCTCCTGAACATTCCCAAACTTTAACAAAGCTTGGGTATAGTTCTGAACTCTGCAGCATCAGGTTGTACTGATAACGGTCCCAAACTAGAATCCCAACTGCTTTGAACTTTGGGAGCTTTCTAATACATAGCTGGATTGAAATTCACCACTCACAGGGCCAGCTTTGAGCCATATAAAGGCACAAGTGAATCCCAAAGGCATAAACTTGATCACTCCCTGACATGCACTCAAAACCGCCATAAAGAGCTGTGCATTGGAATGACTTTGTGAAAGACTGATGAGAGCTGACACATGCCATATTGGTGGAAACTCACAAGATTTGCAATTCTGATAGCACTGTCACCCAAGATAGATCAGACAAAGAAGACAGTTGGCCTCCAGATTCTAAACTGAACATTTAATAACTATTAGAAGAAGCTAAGCAAGGAAAACTTGTACTGCACATCCTATAGCCATGGGACTATGGCGTGCATACTATGAGCTTAACAGGTCTGGACAGGAAGCCAAAAGGCCCCTAGATTCCTTTATTTAAATATTTGCTCCCAGCATAAACCTGTGTGATGTACTATCTCACTTGCATGAGTTTCTGAGTGGAGAACAGATAAACATACACACAGTGTAACTGGCAGTAATTAGGAAAGTGTTGCTTCAAATAACTGAGCCAGAGCCATTGTGGCTGTAACTCCATTATGCAATGTTTCATTGCTGCTCAACAAACTAAAATGCAAGGTATTAGCCATTGATTCTGGTGCTGAATAGTGTCCCTTCAAGAGTGGTTGTGTTGTCTGACATGACAAGAATGCGTTGGTCTCGGATCATTTTCAGAAATGCCTGACAAGCTTTACATAGGTTATCTATGGGCCTGAAACAAGGCTTATAAAGGACAATGAAAAGATTCCCATTGACTTCAATGGGCCCTAGTTCAGGATTGTTCCTCACATACCATATTTTTCAGCACTTTGCCCAAGGCAGCTGTCAGTGATTTTGAGGATATAAAAGCACTGGAATTGTTGGATTGTCAAGTATGTCCATAAATTAATGTAATAAAACTATCTTATGGAAGTTCCAAATTTTGGTAGGCTGTGTGAGCTAGTAGTTTGAGCAATTTATGATGTGTCCAAGTATTCCTGAGTTTTAATCCCAGCACTGCCACTGAGTTGTTAGTTGAATTTAAGCAAATCATTGAACTGCTTTGATTCTTTTTTTCTCAATGGGTACATGAGGATAATCACTAGGGAGGGTTGGAAAAGAAACAATTTTATTTCAATTTAAAAAAAACATATACAGATTTTTCAAATTGTTTGTTTGAAATTTTGTAAAGAAAAGTTTGAATTTTTTGCCAAAAAAAAATCAAAGCAAAATATAATTTTGGTTTGTTTTGGATTGATCTTTTAGATTGGTCTTGGTTTTTGAAGACCAAACATTAATTAGAAATAAAACACAAATATTTTTTCAATTTCAAAATTTAAAAAAAAAAACCCACAAATATTTTTTTCATTGAATAATTGAACATTTTAATATATTTATCATAAAATATTTTGATTTCAACAAAACTACATTTTTTTCAATGCAAAACCAAAATTTCAGTGCAAAATTTCAACTGGATTGAGGAATAACATTTACAGCACCTTCTGGACCCCATAACAAGGTTGTGTGGATTAACTTTATACATATTTTGAAGATATCATAAGATGTAAGCTCTCTGGGGTTGAAACTAAGATATTGCCTTTTGTATCCCAGGAAATAAACATTGTACTGATGTCTGGATATAACAAGAAAAACAGTATTTCAAACCTTCCATTAAATAAAAAGACTATCCTGGTAGATGAGCCCCTTGCACTTTCTCAAATAACAAGGAGAGAGGAATGTTAAATGGAAGGAAAAAATGATAATTGGTCCAATGAAGAGAAAGCTGAATGACATCAGTAAACAAAGTAGGGTAAAAAATAGCCCATAACCCCATTTCATGAGATACAGATCACAAAGAACACCCAACATTCATCTGAAAAACCTGTATAAAATAACAAGGGACCTGAGAATATGACAAATTATCAAATCTGTGCATGTGGGTCTGTGGGATTGAATAATAGTCAGGAATTTATTAACCAAAATGATCTACACTATTGCAAAATAAGATTATTGTCAACGCTGCCATTCATCAGCTCCTCTCTCCCCTGAACTTCTTGCTCCTTCTTGGGAAATAATTGCCCAAGATTTACTGAGAATAAAATTATGTGGGCCTTCATCATCAACAGAGGATTGAAAGAAATAGCAACAACATATCATGGCTCAACTAGAATGACATGCACTGGGCATTCTGTTCTATACTATTCCATTTCGTGTCCATCACTGTAATATCTCAGCATTTGATGACCTTTGAAAATTTTGACTCAAATCCTCAGCTAGCAAAAATCTGTGTAGCTCCACAGACTTCTAAGGACCAAGACTGATTTACAACATCTGAGGATCTGGCCCCCTCATTTACTAGATGTAGCAGAGGATAACTGAATCCTTCTGGCAGTCCATGGTTTGTTCCTCAATCCAAGTTCTTTCTTTCGCTGAATCATGGAGGCAGAGTGATGTTGTGCTGCTCTCTTTAGTGATCTCTTCTCCCTACATGCTTGTAAAAATACTCCTGAGTTCTCAGTGTAATTTTGAAACCTCAGAATAATCAGGATGAATCACATTTTTTTAAACGCACTTTCAGTCTATTTATTTATTTGTTTGGATCAAGTACAGATGATAGATTGAGTGAACCATAAAACTCCTGTATGATGTCTGACCAACAAGGCTGTTTTACTGAGCAGAACTATGGTGCAAACTTTCTGTTTTAGCAGTTATATTTCTCTGGGACTCCAGAACATCATATGAAAAACTAGGACTGGCCCAGTAAAACTGGGACATATGGTCACTTCAATTTTAGCAGACATTCTGGAGCCTGATCCAAAGTCCATTGAAATCAACAGGAAGATTGCAATTAATTTCACTGAGTTTTGGATCAGACCCTGTACGAGTTCAATGATGACGGCGGTATGGAGATAGCATAGGGTTAATGCTGAAAAGGCAAGGCAAAGTAGTTATATTTTGGAGAGAGAGAGAGAAATATTTACCAAAGGCACTCTCTGTATACATTCATTTTCCCCTCCTCTCTTATCCTTAGCCAGGAATCCAAATTATCTCCTAGTGGCTTGTTTTAAGTGAATAGATCTTCAAAAGGACATTGCCACTGTATATACATTAGATATGGATGCCATTACTATGTGCCAGAGCATAATACCAAGCAATTAATCTTAAAGTTGTTGTTTTCCTTTTTGTTGAAAGTGACTATTCTTGAGTTCAGTAAATTAGAAGGGCTTGGAATGGCATAGTTAAAACTATTTTAAAGGCATGAGCCTGGTTAGAATGAAATCCTTTCTAAATCCACAAGTCTATCCTCCCGTTTAATATCATTTCACTCGGTTGAAGCATGACCTTCTTTAGCTTGTGTGTCTTTGCAAGCTTCTTTGACATTATCACTCAGTACTCTTACTCTTTTGTCACCCATTGTTAAAATGAAAAAGTTATTTTTATGGTGTACATAAGCTAGAGGTGACACAATTAAATGAAGCTATTTGTCAAATAAAATTTAGATCAGCGTGAATTAAATGATAAATAAATCAGGATTGACAGCTTCCTCCGCTATAAGCAATAAACAAGCATCTTAAACCCAGTGAAAGGTCTTCTGCCTGCAGTCTTTAATTCACTCTGTTCAATCAATATTTCATATTTTAAAGACATACGATTTGACGCTTTACCACGCCTACATTTTTATTAAAATGATTTTAATTGTATGGGGAGGTTAAAGGTCATTTGGTGAAACTGAGTTAGGCAAAGCCCTAATCAGTTTTAAAATGTGTTATTGGAAGGCTGATTTTTTAACAGCAAAGCCCTCATTAATTGTCGTTCTCCCACATATGAGTTCAAGGGAGAGGACCCTGAACTCCAACCACATGGTAAATGAGATGTGACTTTTATTCCTATCATTCTAAGAGCAACAAATCCAAAGAGCAAGCAAGCTGTTGAGGAAGGATGGTATGGTTAAAGCACTAGATTTGGACTTAATAAATCTGGGTTCAGTTCTTAGCTCTGCCACAGAACAGTCCTTAAAGACAAATGCAAAGTGCTACTTTTAGGAAGGAAAAAATCAAATGCGTAACTACAAAATGAGGACTAGCTGGCTATAAGCAGTAATGTAGAAAAGAATCTGGAGGTTAGAGTGGATCACAAATTGAAGAGGAGCCGACAATATGATGTAGTTGTGAAAAAGGTTAATATTAGTCTGGGATGTATTTTCAAGAGACTCTTATAAGTTCCACTCTATTCGACACTGGTGAGGCCTCAGTTGAAGAGCTGTGTCCAATTCCAGGTGCTACACTTTAAGAAAGATTTGGGTGAATTGGAGAGGGTCTAGAGGAAAGCAACAAAAATGATGAAAGCTTTAGAAAATCGGACATACAAGGAAAGGTTAAAAAACCTGGGTATATATAGTCTTGAGAAAAGAAATTGGGGAGGGATTGGACCTGATAACAGTCTGTAGATATGTTATAAAGAGGATGGTAATCAGTTGCTCTCCATGTCTACTGAAAGTAGGACAAGAAGTGGTCGGCTTAATCTGAAGCAAGGAAGAATTAGGTTAGATATTAGGAAAATCTTTCTTACGAGGAGGATAGTTAAGCACTATAATAGGTTACCAAAGGTGGTTGTGGAATCTCCGTCATTAGAGGTTTTTAAGAACAAGCATCTTTCAGGGGTGGTCTAGGTGTACTCTTTCCTGACTGATCAGGGACAGTGTTGGGGAGGAGGGAGGTACTAAATGACCTCTTGAGATCCCTTCCAGCCATACATTTCTATGATTTTATGACTTTCTGCTTGACCTTAAGCCAGTCACTTAATATCTCACAGTTTCAGCCAATGCCCATTAAGGTCAATGGAAAGACCTTACTTCCATTGACTTCATTGGGCATTGGATGCCTGTCTCAGTTTCCCATCTAAATACCGAGCTAATGATGCTTCTTTCCGCCCCGCCCCTTGTCTGTATTATTTATTTAGCTGATCATTTCTTAAGAGCAGGGGCTGTGTCCTCCTATGAGTGTACGGGATACCCAGGAATTAGGAAAACCCACTTGTGATTGAGGCCTAAGTGCCTCCTGTGATAAAAATTAAGTGATGAACAATACAGAACTGTGCATAAAGACAGGTCTATACACAGCCTTGTCCTGCCTCCGTATGATGCTTTTAGTATATAGGATCAGTTTTCCCCTGCCTTGAGATAATGCAAAAGATTGTGTTCCTCCTTGAGATAATGCTTATTTTAAAGATTGTGCCACTCTAACCCCTTTTTCACCATTTGGGTTATATCCTTTGTCATTTGCAGGATTCATATCCGTATGATGCTTTTAGTATATAGGATCAGTTTTCCCCTGCCTTGCGATAATGCAAAAGATTGTGTTCCTCTCTTTGCAGGCATATCCTGCTTTACTCCTTATTTTAGCTGTTGGGAGTTTTAAGCAACACTGCTGAAGCCACTCTAACCCCTTTTTCACCATTTGGGTTATATCCTTTGTCATGACAACAAAAATGGGAGCAGTGGATTCATATGGAAGTGTCCTGAAAGAATGGAATGTATAATCCTACAGGAACCACACAGTGGTACAATACACCCTCGCTCTAAAGAACCCCTCGGGATCCAAGCCATTTGTTTGTTATAGCCATGGTTTCATTATAGCAAAAGAGACACACGAGGTGGTGAGCAACAGTGGGGGCTGGAGGTGGGATCCAGAAACTGGGTTCATTATATCCTGAAATTTGTTATGATGAAGGGTGTTACAGAGAGGGTGCACTATATAGTTAGGAGGAATGGGAAGCAATTAAGGAAAGAAAATGTTAAACGTCCAGCAGATGAGACTTGTGTTCTTAAATCCTTTATGATGGAAACCGCACCCCAAGTTCATAGCTGCACACAGCTCCTCTGAGGTTTGAATTGGGCACCTCTTACATCAGTGATGTATTTGGCCCTCTGTGTGCACTTGCTTCTATATGATTAAAACATGAAGATGTTAACACTTACCTTCTTATCTTGTAGGAGTGGGGCGTGGACTGCTGAGGTTATATTAGTACAGTGCTTTGAACTTGTGAAGTGCTATATATTATTTTTAAAAGTCCCTGGTGTATTAATATTTAGTAATGAGATTCTACAAATTGGGCTGCTATGATGTTTGCTGTAATTCTCTGTATTGAAAACTTGATCTCTCTCAATTGGTCTAGTCCTTATGCTACCCTCCCAGGTGTCTGTGTTCAGTAATTCCTCTGCATCAGTGGATGTGATGCCTGAGTTCTGGCAGTTTGTTCTTGCCATAAAGAAGAGTGACATTTTCAAAAACACCTTTGATTCCTTTGCCATTAGGTTCCCAACTTCCATAGTCAGTGGGAATTAGGTGCCTAATCCCCTTAGTTGCTTTTGAAAGTCCCATCTAAAAGTTATAAGATATATTGTAGGGGTTGGGTAACGTTCTACATACGGGCCCTGGTGCTGCAGATCGAGAGTTCAGGTGAACTCTGACACCTCTGCTGAGTCCCATCACTGATTGTAAGTGTCTACCCAGGATCACAGCCATAGCAACGGGTGTGACTGAGTACAGGTTGATGTAAAGGACCAAGAGATAATAAGAACCCGTTCCGCTCCTCATAATCTTGTGTGGATTTCCTAGAGCTTGGGTTGGGGAAGAAAGGAATAAGTTATTTGTCTGTTTACTCCCATCCTGGGGTGAATGGGCAGGGAGTGGGCAAGGGGGCAAGAAATGGGTTAGAGAAAAAGCAGAGCCTTAGCGCCCTCTTAGTCATTGGCCAGAGCAGCTGATCCAGCATAAGGTGGGTATGGTTGTAATTTACAACTGTCAATTGACAACTAATAGTAAACTATTACTTCTTCAGCGCAAGGGGGAAGCAGGGTAGGAATTGTGACTCCGAGCGTCTGAGACGCTGTGCCTCCCAGTGACTACTCCTGGGTCAGTGCAGTCTACATACCACTCCTTTCCCAAGGCAATGCCTACAAACACCATTATTCTTGTAATAAGGAAGCAACTTTTAAAGGTTAACTTACTGTATAGCTGTGCATCCAGATATAGGAGCTATGTGGTGGTTTTGGTGTCAGAGCAGCTCCTTAGTTAATCCAGTAACCAATGTCCAAATACATCCCTTTATTTAGGCAGATTCTTAAAACCTACGAGCTAAACCCTGAAGTTCTTACTCCAACAGTGCTCCGGTTAAAGTCAAAGATCATGAAGGAGTCAGCCCCAAGCTTCTGTTGCACTACAACAACCTGAGTTTGAACAATAAGTAAACTTGCTGCTCTATTATTATTAATTGTTACTTTTTCATTATTATTTACTATTGATATTGCAGTAATGCTAGGGGCCTCATCGCGCTAGGTGCTGTACAGACACATAGCAAAGGACAGAGCCTCCTCCCATCAGCTTCCAGCCTGACTTCTGAAGGTTGTCAGCATTCTTTTTTAGTTCATATGCTTAGGATCCTGCCTGGGCTGTGAGTTTTATTTATCTGTTTAATTGCCATCAATTCCTGAAACATCAGAATACTGAATCAGGGTACAAGAGAGGTTTTAAAAATGCAAGAGTCCCATGCTGTCAGCCTTTTAGCACAGTAGATCCAGGCAACCACAGAAACGTGCAGATTGATTTATCATTAATAAAAAGGTGGGGTGAAGTCCAGAGTACAACATGTAAAAACACCTCTTGCTAACCAACAGCAGCCTGTCTATATCTGGTAATAGATTCTGCGGGTGGGACAATAACAGGACAAAGTCATGTGCATGGAACTGTGAACATGTTTTTTTTTCTTGATAGGCAGTGTGTCCACTGATTATTGCAGTGCTTGAAGAAGTCAATCAAGACTGGGTACTATGGCTATGCATAGCAAGAAATTATCCATGTACTAATAAATCGTATGAGCTGGGCAGGGACTGACTTTTTGCTCAGTGTTTGCCCAATTCAGAATTTTGAAATTTCAATTTTTTTTTCAGATTTCAAAGTGTTGACTAGCTCTATCATTGGTTGGGAAACATAAGGGATATTTTTGGGAAATTGTATCCAAATTTTATTTGTATATGTTGATAAAATTTTAATTAAAAAAAAAACCAAGTTAACCTGCCTTAGTCAGTACACTGAAGTATTTTGTGGGAAGCAAGGATATAGTAGTGATTAAAATATAAATAAGCCTGACCCAGAGTAGCGAGAATGATCTGGGTTACACCAGGCCTCTCACCTTCAGTCCATACCTCAGCCTTTCTTTAGGACAGACAAGAGGTAGTAAGCTCTGTCTCAGAAATGACAATGCTATTATGAGCTATCACTGTAGGTTCGGGAGTATTTGTAGCCAGGTCACCTACAAACAGGGATAGAGGTGACATTGGTCACACATCTCTTATAGGTACTGTGTTGGAGGAGAATAGGCCAAAATTGTGAGGAACAGAGACATGGCACATAGGAGAGAGAGAAGGGGACAGACTGAGACTAAAGTGAGAGTGGCAGAAAATACAAGCACTGCTGCTAGCTAACGGCCAGATTCTGATACCTCTCAGACTTCTCCCACTCGATCTAAAGAACTTCTTCTTCTTCTCTGCCTTATTCCATTAGTTGGGATCAGCAGCTCTTGTTCTTTGTCTCCAAGCTTTCGTTCCAAGCTGACACATACCTTCCTTGAGTCCTCCTTCACCATCTCGAACCACTTTTTTCTCGGTCTTTCTTACTGTCTTTGTCCTGTGATTACTAGCTCGTGTGCTCTCTGACTAACATATCCCACATCTCATCATCTCACATCACCCAGCCATCTCCGTCAATACTGCCTCAGCTTTTCCATGATGGGGGCTATCTGTCTCATGGATCATTACATAGCTTGTCATTTGTCATCTTACTCAGCATCCACCCAAACTTTATTATTTGGGCGGTGTGATTTAAAGAACTATCTCCCTTAATGGGCTGCAGGTGAAGGGCATTATCTTCTACTGGACCAGCCACGAGATAAGGACATGACACTTTGCCAGTGTCATCTCGAGAGAGGCAGGTCTTGTGGCTGAGGCAGTGGTCTGGGATTCAGGAGATCTCTTCCAAAGACTGTCTGAATATCCTCATGCAAGTCATTTAAGGCCCAATTTAAAGCCCACTGGAGTCAATTGAAAGCTTCCCATTGATGTAATTGAACTTTAGATCAGGCCGTTAATTTCTCCATGCCTCTGTTCACTCCCCCTCTATAAAATCCCCCTCTTTTTCCTTCCTTTTGTTTGCTTTGTCTCTTTCGATTGTAAGCTCTTCAGCACAGGTATTGTACAGCACCTAGCACAATGGACCTCAATATCAGCTGAAGCCCTTAGGTGCTACCCTAATATGAGCAGTAAATAAGAATCTAGACTGGAAGTGCCTACTTTGTTCTTTGTATGTAGAAAATAGGGGTTGTTGCTTTCTCTGGATCCTTATTGCTTAAAAACAATCTTCCAAAACATGCACCTAAAACTCACTAAATCAATAAGCAGAGCACAGAGCATGTTTTACTTGCAACAAGGAAGAAAAGAAAGCTAGAGTCAGGGCAGAGCCAGCAGAAGCACTACTAATGCCAAATGGTGAGAGCTGCATACTCAACAGCTCCTGCATGCTCCGACAACAGGAAGAACACAGCACAGCAGCTAGAACATTAGAGAACACTTGCCACTAGTGCATTATACATGAAGAATATTTATAATGCTGATAACCAGGAATTCCAACAAGGCTTCAGCTGAAGCATTCCTAGGACAGAGCATTCATGTTGCAAGAGATCATCTGAAGAAATATCTATGAACAAGAAGCCACGGGATGAAGTTTGAAATGGAAAATAATTAACACTAAGAGAAACGTCACATATAAGAAACCCTTACCGGATTTTATTTAGGACTTGTTATTTCTGTGTATTGTGGACACATAATTTGCCTGCAGCAACTATACAAAACAGTGTACCAGAGCTCTATCTTGTATCTTATATATATATATATATATATATATATATATCATGTGTACCTCTCCACCTGCTAAGTTTCTCCCCCCCCTCCCTCCCCGGCATTCCTCCCAAATCAAAGACACAGGAAAAGCACTGGAGTTGGAAGCTTAAAACAATGTAGGATACAAATTATTTTCTTGTTTCTTGAACAGAGTTAACATTTCCCATTAATATCAGTTCCATTATTCAGTCTCTTAGTTGTCAATAGCATGGAATAGTCTTTGCCACAGCACATTTCAGACTGTAAGTATGCCCTTAAAATATAGAGTATGATCCTCTATACTGGTGTAAATGTACTGATGTAAATCACTGTTACTCCTCTGAAGTCAGTGTTTTACATCAGCTGAACACCTGGCCCATGCTGTTCAGATACAGCTGATATTTAGGCAGATGGAATTCGGATCAAAGAAAACGAGGCAAAATGAAAAACTGTAAAATCTCATGAACTTCTATCTGCAACAAATCTCAGTCTTCTGTTATCCTCCACCTCCAATGCAGGCATCCTGACCTATTGCATATTCTCCATTGTCTGGTCTACTCCAGATTTAAATGTCCCAAGCCATAGGTCTTCCATGTCTTCCCTGGGAAACTGCTTCACAGACTATTCTTCCTGCTGCAGTCGATGCAGAATTAAGTGAAGCAGCTCCCAAAATGAGTATGATTATGCTGTTGAATGTATACGGAAATAAGAGAGGTTCTCTGATTGAATCAGCCTTTCAAAAACATATGTAATGACTGATAATAATGTGATAATAGAAGGTTACAAACAACCAGGGATTTAAAATTTAAAAAGCTTTCAAAAACATATTTAACAATAAACAATAAACATGTTTTCAGCTTGCAACCACAGATGTTATTTCCCTGACACCATAAATGCTCAGCTGCCTCTGGGCTAAATGCTACGTTCAGTCCCAAAAGAAGAGATGTTGCATTGAGGTCCCAATCTAACAAAGCTCTGAAGCATGTACTTAGCTATTAAACTGCATTGACTTCAGTGGGATTACGTGGGTGCTTACCACTAAGCACAGGTTTAAGTGCTCTGACAGATAGTTGTCCAGATGAACAAATAATTAGTTAGATCATAGAATTCGCAAAGCTCTATTTTCTGTATCCTGGCAAACTACCATTGCAATCCATGAATAAGTCTGAAGTAAGAACTTCAGGATGTAGGACAAGCTCTTCTCTTGCTCATTTCTAAATACACTTCTTAAGGAACCCAAACTGTCAAACTTACAAGCTGTCACTTTAGAAGTAAGGGTTTCCTGGTCCTGTTTGGAAGCTAAAGGCCTTGTAAGGAAGCGTGTGATCTGGGTCTTGACTCTTCAGCAGTTAGTCTGCAAAAAAAAAAAAGCCTAAAGCAAGGTGGGTTGAGCTGTGCCTCTATGCCTCAGGGAAGAGCCTGCTTTCTCTCTCACTCTTGCGCTGTTTTTTGGTTCTTGTGTGTTAGGGTTCTGGATTCTAAGAAATAAAGTAGTGTTACACTGCAGACTTCCAGCAAGGGTTTTTTCTGATTGATCTAACGTCCGTATGTATGCCATGAACATAACAGCACACGACATATGGAAAGGTTCTAATTATCATTATTTGTATCATAGCAGCATCTAGAGACCCAAACCAAGCTCACATTGTGGCACCATACAAACGTATAGAAAGAGATAGTCTCCATCGTGAAGATCTTGCAGTCTAAGTGAGGAAGGATTGTCCAGTGGATCCAGTGCTAACCTGGGACTTGGAATAGCTGCCTGCCAGGACACTGGGGCTCCATTCCCTGCTCTACCACAGGCTTTCAGTGCGATCTTGGGTAAGCCACTGAATCTTCCTCTGCATCTCAGTTTTGTGTCTGCAAAATGGGGATAACAGCACTTCTTTCCCTTTCAGAAATATTTAATGCCTTAAAAGGGAAGATGCTTGTCTTAGTACTGCATGACATTCTGATGAGGAGCTCATTTTAGGAAGCATCAATAAAGCACATGTTTAAGAGATTAAGAACTGGCTAACTGACAGATCTCAAAAAGCAGCTGATAATAGAGGCATTTGTGGTGGGATTCTGCAGGGACCGGCACTAAACCTGACACCATTCAGTAATCTTGTCAATGATCTTGGAGTAAACATAAAATCACTGCAGAGAAAAGTTGTGGATGGCACAACGCCTGGTGGATTTGTGAATGATAAGGACAGAGCAGACATACAGGATTGAACTGGATCACCTGGTAAACTGGACCCTTTCAAACAAAATGCCGTGTGACTCTGGATTCTCATAAGTACCCATGGGAGTATCACATCCCAGTTTGTTCCCAATTCATTACACACTTTAGATAACTCAATTTTCAGAGATTTATTCATTCTCTTTACTTGTCCTCCTGATTGAGGGTGGTGGGGATGTGTAACAGTAATGGGACTCCTGCCCAGGTTCCCATTTCTCAGTACATTTTCCCAATAAAGGCTGGACCATTGTCAGAATCTATATTATGCGGCAGACCCCATCTAGGGAATATTTCAATCACAAGAGTTTTTGCAGCTGTGCAACTGTCCTCCCTTCTGGTGGGGAATGCCTCCACCCATTTGCTAAAGCTATCCACAATTACAAACAGAAATCAATTATTTTTGGATGCGGTGGGCAGCAGACCTACAAAATCTATCTGTAACCGTTAGAATGGTCCCTTTAAACTCTGATGCGTCAGTTCACTCCTTCTCTTCCTTCAAGCAGAGTCCTGCTTGGCACAGGTTAAACATCAATGGATATGAATATCCAAATCCTCTCTCATTTCAGACCACCAACCTATCTTTCTAAGCCTTTCCAATGTTTCTTCTAACATTGGGTGTCCTCCCACAGCAGATTCATATATCCACCCTAAAAGGAGATCTGTTGAGGTATGGCTAAGACCCATTCATTGTCTGGTTTGGCTATAATTAAACCCTTTTCCCTTTTGAGGGAGACCCCTTGCCACTTCGAAGGGCATTCTACAATCCATTGCTGAATTAACTCATCTTTTCTTTGTATGTCCTGTAATCTTTGCAATTTCTCTTTGTTCTTGTTTTGTTTGTGCCTAGATAGTTACTGCCACAGGCAGAGTTTCCCATAATGTACCAATCATTGCTGCCTCTTTTACCATTCTATCAGCTTGTTCGTTTCCCCATTGCAACGGTCCTTTTCCCCTGTGTGACTTTATCTTAACCATTTTGATTCTTTTAAATTTTTTTGTCAATTCTTCCATTTGTTGCCAGAGGACCTTGTGTTTGATTTTAGATCCATCTGTATCCACAAACTGCATTGTAGTCTACCATGCTAAGTAAATGGTGGTACCTTTATAAACAATTTATGACAATTTCAGATTGTTCATTTTCCATTCCTTTTAACACCTCTATAACTGCTGATACTTCTGCTGCTTGAGTTCCTCCCTTTCCTAATTTGTACCGGAAAGAATCAATGATCTACATGTCTTCGGTTAGACATATTCTTGCAAACCCCGTGAGCCGTGGACCCTCATTGAAATAGGAACCCCCATCTACAAACCAGATCCTTTTTCCCATTATCTGTTCTATCAGGGTTGCCTTAAAAATGGGGTTTGCTTTGGTTTCCATTTGGAGTTCACAGGTGTGTTCCTGACCCATTAAGGTCAGATCCCATACAGATACCTCAGGTTCTTTCAGGGTGGCCAATTGAACATTTTCTGTCATGAGAGCAAAGACCCATTGAATAGCTTTGTCCACCCTCACATTGCCTTTAGACAAATTTTCTTAACTCAGTAATTTTCCTAGGGCATGGTGGCTTTTAACAATCACCTTACTTGCCCCGATGATCTCCTTCGCTTTTTTCAGGGTCCAGTAAGCAGCAATATCTGTTTGTTCACAAGCTCCCAGCTTGCTTTCTGGAGCTGTCAGAGCTCAGCTGTAATATGTCACCGGTCTTTCCCCCACTCCAGTGTCTTGCGTCATCATGCTAACAATACAGAATTTTTTAACACTAGAATACAGCACAAAAGGGAATTCATTATTCGGGGTGGCCAGTGTAGGAGTTTCCATTAATCCCTTTTTTAAACTTTCCCAAGCATTGGTTTATTCCTCATTCCAGGTCCAGTGTGGTCTTTTAAGTGCCTCGTACAAAGGTTCTGCCTTTTCTGTATATCCTACCATGAATTCTTTGCAAAAGTTGATAAGTCCCAAAAAAGACTGTAAAGATTTAGTATCCACTAGCATGGGTAGATTGGTAATGCATTTAACTCTCTCGGCATCTACTGATCTTCCTCCCACACTGAGCTGAATTCTGAGATATGGCACCTCTCTCTGTTTGATCTGAGATTTAGAGGGGTTAAGTTTCAAGCCATATGCTTGGCAGCAGAGCAGCAATTCCTTAACCGGTTTCTCATGTTCCTCCTCAGTTTCACTGACAAAATATCATCCACGTACTGCACTATCTTTCCTGTTTGTAACAACCCTTCCTTTTCTGGCATTTCCCTCACTGTGGTGTGAAATACTGTGGGTGAGTCACAATATCCCATAGGCAACACAGTCCAGGAATACTGAGTCCCTTGGAACACAAAAGCCGTTCTATATTGAGATTCTGAACTTAATGACAGGCTCCAAAAGCCATTTGCAATGTCAAATACCGAGAGCCATTTCATTTCCAGGGACACCATTTCCAATAATTCTGGACAAGCAGCTACTACAGGGGCTCCCCGGTTAGCCATTTTATTTAACCCTCTGTAGTCAATAGTCAATCTCCATGTTCCATCTGGCTTTTTTACTGGTCAAATTGGTGCCGTGTTAGGCACTGAACTCCTTCGGATTAATTGTCCTTTTTCCAGTTCTACCACTTGCCTAAGTGATTCTTTAGCTTCCTGCGGTATGGGATGCTGTTTAATGTAAGGGGGAATTTCTCCCTCTAATTTAACTCCCATTTTTACTTTTCCCGCATCCAGGGAGTCTCTAGCCCATAAATTTTGCAGTTCCATCCACCAGCTCTCCCAGCATACTGGTGTGATGGTGAATCTTTTGGCTTTATTCATTTGACAGTTTGTGTGGCTAACCCCATAGAGACGAGGCTAATATCCTCTCTCCCTTTTTCAACAGTACGGGTTTGCCAAATACACATGTTCAGGAAATCTATAATTATTCCCAGTTGGCCACTCGTACTTTCTCCAATTAAATTTTTATTACCTTTAATTGCACATTTTTCCTGAATTGTATGTGCACCAAATTGAAGGAGTAGTACTTTAATCTCATAATTATGAGATTTTTCCCAACATTCCCTGTATGCGTGTTGATTCTACAACTGGATATTCTTTGTACATTTATTTTACTATGGTAATTCCTGCCCGTGTCTAATAAAAAATGTATAAGCCCATCTCCAACTAGGATGTTTAAGTGAGGGTGTCTCCAGACATCTAAAGTCATGGGTTGCTGAAAAATACATTCTGAGTCCTGGGGTGGGCTGCCCTATGCCCTATATTCTATGTCCATGGGCTCATTTAATCCAGAGATAAACGCTACCAGTGTTTCCTGCTTCTTTTCCTTATCTCCCTTTCTCTTCTCGTTACTAATTTTACATATCTGTAGCTGTGCCTGCAGTTTGTCAATCTCATCTCTTAACTCTCTGTTCTCCTGCACTAATTGTCCTGCAGGTTTCCATTCTCCTTCTATCTCTATTTTTATCTGTTCTGCAACCTCTCCAACCACGGCCTCGGCCATGAAGAGAATCTCCTGATCCCTCCGTTTTCCACTGTCCTAGCTGAGTTCGTAGTTCACTTACTGGAGTCCCCACATGTTGTCTAGAGGCTGTTTCTATTTTTCCTAGCCACACATGCATAGGTATTTGTACTCCCTCATCTGCACACCACACTTCCATCCATTCTGCTGCTCCTGACACTAGTGCCTGTAAGATGACTCTTGTAAGCTTATCTGATCTAGCTCGTCATCAGTTAACTCATAGTAAACCTGTATTCTTTCTGCTAGCTGTGCAGGGGCTTCTCCTGGCAGCCTGGCAATTGCCCGAAGCATTGCCCCTTGTGATGGCAGTTTAAAATGCTTCTGTACTACTCGCTTAATCATCTGCTCAATGTCATCATCAAATCTAACAGTGTGTGTGCTTACGGAGCCTAGAAGAGCTTTAAATGGCAGCGGCTCCTCTTTAGATCTATCCCTACAGCTTGTACTAACTGAGAACATTTATTTAACCACCCTATAAAGTCGGTAAAGTTTTCTATTGGAGGGGATCCTACATCTCCCACCAAGACAGTTCATTCATTAATTTTCATTGCCCCGCTGCGTGGTGGGAATCCACTTGGTCTGGGTCGATCCTCTCCTATATCTGGTCCCCTAATAGCTATTATATCTCTAGGTCCCATATTTTCTTTTCATGTTCTACCAAAATATCCAGTTAAACGGAGTCTGAGTCGAGCTACAGCCCCCTCTAAGCCACTTCTACTTCTTCTAAAGCTCTTTGAAGTTGACTCAGTTCTGATACCGGGTCCACTTCCCTTTCTTCTCTGTTTGGTTCCTGCCTGTCAGGGCTGTCAAAGTCACACACCTCTCCAGCCTTAACAGGAACAGATCTAGCTTTTAGTGTAGGTGTCATCGAAACCTGTCTCTCAGTGTAAGGTGGTGGTTGCAGGGTGGTGGCCCCTACATATGGTTCCCTAGGTGGCAACTGGTCTGGGTCATTCCATACACCTCCATCCCAATTGTCCCAGGTTCCTTCTTTTATTTTTGCTAAGGTCACTTTTTTCCATTTCTGTCCCCACATACCCAGTGCTATAAAAGTACCTGGACTCTGCTGTTGTCCTCCAAAATTTATTATGGGGGGCGGTACTTCCTTTTTTTGTAAATTTTCAGCAGCTGTTTCTAGATTTTTATTTTCCTGTTTCATTTGTTCGAGCATATCATGTGTTTGAATTGCTTGTGGCCCTGCCCGGAGAGCATGATTTTACCAATTGTTGGCCACCTGAGTTACCTCTTCTAACTCTTTCATTGTGTTTGCTGCTAGCTCCGATACTTTAATAGCATGCTGCCATAACCATCTAATCACCATGGCCATAATTTGGAGTACTCTACATTTTTTACTCTTATTATTATCTTTCAGAGCAATGCTCTTTGTGAGTGAGTTGGCCACATGCTGTCTCTCTGTTAAGGGCATGAGAACACCTGTCATTGACTACAGTGTTTTAATCCATGTTATTTAAGTCTTCATTACTGTGGTTGTATTTTCTCTTCCTGATTTCTTTGTGAAGAGTGCTTTTGCAGTCCCCCTCTCGGCTCACTTCCTAAATAAGTAGTACCTACCTGACAAGCTGACCATTTTGATTGAATCAGCTGCCCTCTTGTTTACTTATAGAATCATACAATCATAGAAAATTAGGGTTGGAAGGGACCTCAGGTGGTCATCTGGTCCAGCCCCCTGCTCAAAGCAGGACCAACCCCAACTGAATCATCCCAGCCAGGGCTTTGTCAAGCCGGGCCTTAAAAAACCTCTAAGGATAGAAATTCCACCACCTCCCTAGGTAACCCATTCTGTGCTTCACCACCCTCCTGATGAAAAAGTTTTTCCTAGTATCCAACTTAGACCTCCCCAACTGCAATTTGAGACCATTACTCCTTATTCTGTCATCTGCCACGACTTACTATTCCTTTGATTCTTCTAGCCTATAGATGCCACTTGACATTTATATCTGATTGTGACCAATTGGCAGTCATTTTACTAATTGATAGGATTGAAAGAATTTGGTTTTTATTGGTAAATGTCAATAAACATCAAATTCCCCATACACACAAAAAACAAGGAAAAATGTTTTCATGGATAATAATTTAAATTTACAGATAGGACAAGTAAGAAAAATGTTGCTTGAGAATGTATTAGAGTTTGATTTAAGGATATCTACTATGTATATTTTGTCATATGATGTTGACAATTTGTGTTTTATTGGTTATAAACACTTAACTTTTTGAGCCTCAACATCTACTGTCATTAAATAATAATTGTTTGATCCTCCACCTCTTTTAATTTCCCACAACGGTAAAAATTTGAATAGATACAAATAAAAAGATGTTTAAAACCCATAATTTTGCACACCTGTGCTAATGTAAATGGCTAAAAATAGAAAAAAAGAGACCTCTTAAATAAACATAAACTTTATCCACTGAAATTATATTTTGAAAAATTGAACTCTGTCAAGCCAACTGATTTCATTTGATACCTGTTCATTTAATTCAAGCAGCATGATGGCTTTGACGTTTTGCTATGTTTTTGCTCGCCCAACTCATTTTACCATGGAGCTTGTTTTTTGCTATTTTGACTGCTCAAGGGGACAGTGTCAGCTTGAAATCTAGTCAGTTTTTAAAAATGAGTTAACAGCAGTCTCAGGTGCACAACCAGTCTCTCAGTCCTCCTGACCCTTTTTGTGATTCTACAATCACCTTTTCCTATCATTATAACTGTCTTGCTACATGAAAGACCACAATAAATAACAGGGTAAACTGACTATACGGGGAGGCATAAAAGTGACTCTACACAAATTGCTGTCAAACTCATAAACTGAGTAGTTTTTCCTTCTTCTGTTTGTCTGTAGCCACTGGGGGAAGGCCTGCTGCTCACGCATTGGGCTCTTCTCCCACATTACAGCCAAGCACCACTGACTGACTGACTTTGTCGTGTTTTCTTTCATCCGTCAAGATGTTGGATGGACTTACTGTGCCATACATTTCTCTCTCGTAGAAATCTGTGTGTTATCTGTAAATATAGCGTGTAAAAGAAAAAATGCAGGCAGACTTGAGATTCTTAAATTGACAGCAACCCTTTAACTTGCACTGACAATTTAATTGTCACCAATCCTACCACCCAATTCTACCCATTGATATCCTCAAGAGAGAGGCATCATGGCGTTGGCTAGTTCCTCAGGCCCAAATCCTCAAAGGTATTTATATCCATTGAAATTAATGGGAGTTAGGAACCTAAATATCTTTGAGGATCTGGGCCTTATAGCATTTTCCTCCATCTACCAATAACACTTGTATGTCACCCAGATTACAATTCAGCCACCCTCTCTTAATCTAGGCCCAGATCTCTTAGACCCTTGGACAGCTGATGGAGATAGTGCTGTCTGAACTGTATGTGAAAGTGAGTGTTGCCTGTATATTTTTCCCCTAGTCTCTCCCACTGGATTTACATAGACATTGAAAGGCAGAGGGAGACAGGATTGAACCTTGCAAAACCCTATAAGTGACAACCCTTTTCCTCCTTTTGGCCCTCTTAGAATGACCTCAGAGATAGGAACTAAGACAGCTCAGGGAGCCGCTGTTGACCGAAGCAGTGTGCCAGCAATTTATCATGACAGACTGTTCTGCGGGCAGTGGAGAGATCTAGGAATATGAGTATGAGTATTTTCCCATGCTCCCAGGCAAGAAGATCATTTACTGTACACTGTCTGCCATAATTAGATCTACATCCAGACTAGGAAAGGTCCAGGGTTTTAGCTGGAGTTAGATGTTGCTGGTGATAGTTATTTTGCTAACTTCTGAATGACCTTGATTAAGAAGGGGAGATTAGGCACAGGACGATATTGGCTGTCTCTTTCTTTTTCAATCAGTTGGTAGGCTATGCCCTGTTCACAGGTGTGCAGAAGATTGATTTCTTCAAAGAGTCCATTGGCTGTTTCTGTTTATAGAGAGCCCAAGTGCTGCTGTCTGACATTCGCCAACCACAAAGGCCAGTTGGTCAGAGTTGCATGTGATGGCTTAAGTGTCCGTTACTGCTTCAAGGCCTTGTTGCCGTGAGAACAGGCTAACACTGGAGAAGAAAGGAGTTGTACTATTAGCCACGCGCAGAGATTTGATATCTTGGGATAGGTTCTTAGGCAATACATTTAAAGAAAGTAGTAGAGTTAGGGCATGTCTTCACTACAGTAGACTGCAGTAATTTCTGTCAGTGGTGCGTGTCCTTACCAGGAGTGCTTCCACCAACTGAAGTGGGGCAGTGTGGGGGGCTGACAGCCAGGGCTTTCAGCTCCCTGCTGTTCGCCACTGGGAGCCAAGCTGCCTCCCTGGCTTCTTGCCTCCCCACTCTTCACCACAGAGCGTCTACACAGACACTGTTATGTCCTACACTGACATAAACCCTACGCCTCTCCTGTAGTTGGAATCATTATATCAGTGTAGTAGGTCACTTACCGTATTTCCCCATGTATAAGACGCACATTTTTTTTGAAAAATGTGGGTCTAAAAACTGGGTGCGTCTTATACAGTGGTTGTAGATTTTTTTACTTGCATTTATGATGAATAAAACTTGAGTTCAATAATATTTTTTTTTCAAATTTCGGGCCCCAAAATTAAGGTGCGTCTTATACATGGGAGTGTCTTATACATGGGGAAATACGGTATATTGGTGGGAGCAAGGCAGAGGACAGATAAGGAAAAAGGGGAGATGTGGCTGTGTTCCATGGATTACATATAATCAATATATTTAAAAATGAATTTAACACTTATAACAAATAATAGGTCTTAGTGAGTCACTAACACACACATTCTATGTAGAAATGTAGGTAATGCATTTCCAGCCTGTATGTCATATTAAGGAAAGTCTTCCAACTTGGAATGCAGATCTGTAGCTCTACAGTAGAAAATGCTTTAACTCATCTCTGAAGAGATGCTGTTTCGAGCCTCCTGTTAGGACACCTGGACAAGAGAAAAACGTAAATCAAGATTGATTTCAGTATTAATGCTGCACAGCAGCAACACTTAAAACAAGCTTGTGGAAACCGAAATTTCCTCCTAAGAATTTCAAGCATTGGGAAGGAAAAGATTTGAATCAATGCTATGCTTAAATGGGCCATCCATCATAATAGAGGAACAATCCACTAATTTATGGAAATGCGCCAGCCATTTATCAACCATGAGAAGGAGAAGTAGCAAAGGAGGAAAGAGTAATGAAGTTCAGCCCTGACTCCAGGGGAAAAGAGAGCAAACTCAGATGCTGAACACTGCTGTGTTTCCAGAGGAGCAATATGACTCGGAGGTAGAGATGGTCAGACCAGAACAAAGCAGCTGGTGCCAAATGCCCCTAGATAGTGCTTGTGACTTTCTGCACTGGAAAGCATACTGTGCACAGTTGGTGCTACTGAGCATAAATAATAATGACATAGGGAGACAGCAGACCTGCATCCAAGCCTAGTAGCTCTGTCTGAGGTCTAAGTACTGTTTGTAAATAGTGGTAACCAGACGTCCCAGCCAAGAGCAGGGCCTCGTGTTTCAGGTTACTGTACAAACACGAGGTGAGAGACAGTTCCTGCCCTGCACGGTTTATAATCTAAGTTGACAAGATAGACAACAGGTGGGGAAAATAAAGTATCATTGTTCCCTTTTTACAGTGGGGAGCTGAGGAACAGAGATAATAAGGGACCAAACCAAAGCCCACTCAACTCAGTGGAAAGGCTGGCCCAACATCTCCCAGGAAGTGTGTGGCAGAGGCACGAATGGAGCCCAAGTCGCCGGAGTTCAGAGCCTTGACCACACGACCGTCATCTTTCCTTCCATCTCATTTTGGAGTAGGGTGACCAGATAACAAGTGTAAAAAAATTGGGACAGGGGATGGGGGTAATAGGCCCCTATATAAGACACAGCCCCATATATCAGGACTGTCCCAATAAAATAGGGTGATCAGATGTCCCAATCTCAGAGGCCATCGGATCTTTACACCACATATCAACGCGCTCAAAGAGAAGAGCTCTTGAAAGCAGTGTAATGTTACCGTGCATCGTAATATTACCAGGACATCTTCCAGGGAAGAACACACTCTGAGCTCCTGCAACTACACTTCTTGTTTTGGGTTAGGAAGGGGGAGTGGGCTCCCTCTCTTCTGAAAGGAGCTGCCTTCCTACTGACCAAAATGCCCCAAGGAACTGACATCAAAGGACATCTGCACACAGCAGCTGGGAGAGAGCCTCCCAGCCCAGGTAGACCAACATGCTAAAGACAGCAGTTAAATATGAAAACATGCTAAAGTGTGGACGTTGTGTCATGGGCAGCAACACAGGCTAGCAGCCCACACTCAAATGGATAGCCCAAGCTAACACCTGTGACGCAATATCCACAATACTCTTTCTTGCACACTAGCTTGAGCAGAGCTAGCACGTCTGCCTGTGCTGTGAAGCACACTGACAGCTGCCGTGCAGACATACCCTTACTGATCGAGGGAACCCTGAATGAGGTAGAGAAGTTTTCTTTACGTTTTGTAGACAGGATGCAAAAATTTCTACAAAGGCAGGAATTGTCCTACTGTGTAAGACCCATGGTTCATTTAGCCTGGTATAAAGGTCTCTATCCAGTGCTAGATGCTTTGAAGGAAGGTGCAAGAAACCCGACTGGAGCAGCTGAGGGAGAGTTTCTTCCTGGCCCCTTCTAGCTAGTTATGTCTTGAAGCATGAGAGCGGATTCCGTGACTTGCCTGAGCACAATGGAGCTCAGAATAGAATTCAAAAGTCCCATCTCCTACTCATCTGCTCTAATGGCTTCCCAACACCAAATACATCTCTTTTAGTCTGATTTTTCTCCCAAAGGTAATAGGAAAATGCCAACGAGTGAGAAGGAAAGAAAGGCAGTTCATGACTGCTACAAACACCACCCCTTCTCTATCTAAGATGGTTTCTCTTTCATATATGGAGCCAAGAGAGAGGCTACAGAGAAGGGGATAGGCATGAATCCTATTTTTCCTCATCTTTGTCATCTGGCAATGAATTCGATTCAGAGCCCAGTAGGAGGGGATCACCTTATTCAGCCATGTTGATTGGAAAACTACCCGCTAGAGAATGGCAAACTTTGGTACAACTGCCATCCACTCAAACACATGCAAATCTGAACACACCGAGTCTTTGTGTATATTCTGTTGATTCGCTTACAGGCCTGTTTGAGATATGGAGATACCCCTCAAAACTTGAGATTTTTCATATTTAATTGAGAGTTGTTAAAGGGGTCCAATTATACATGAAACCTGTAAAATTATTTTGCAGCTTTTGGCTTGAAAACAGGACTATTTCTGAATGCAGACGGGCCCTGAAACTTGAGAAGGCTTCCATGTCTGTTCTTGTAGTCTCATAAATAATAAAATATAAGTTGTTGTTAAATAAAACAAAACAAAACACCTTCAAGAAACTGATTTGAAGCCCAAGATCAGACAATTCACCAAAGCAGCAAAGGAGACTGTAGGCCCATGGAACTTTACAAGTTACACTTCTTATTAGTCTCTGAGTTTATAATTTCTTCTATTTCAGAAGTGGGTAAAGTGATTCCGTGAAAGACCTGGGAGCTAAAAAAAACGAGTTGATCAAACTTTCTCAGCATGAAGGGCCTGTGAGCAGAGAGAATGCTGCCCTTTCAGAAATGCACAGTTTTAATTTAGGCTTTGGATGAACTAAACAAACCCACCTTTCACTCCTTTTCTTCCCCCTACATGACGATTATTTTTCATCTTTTAATGATTACCACTTCTTGAAGTCAAGAAAATGCCAGTGACTCATGTGGCAGCTGCGTGAACAATGGCAACACTCAAGCCATTGTATAGTTAGCAAAACTTCACTGGAGGTAGGGTTTTTTTTTCCCCTTATGAAACAAATTACAGCTAAAACTTCACACACGGTTAACCGCACCCTCATTCCATGCAATAATGCACTCAAGGCTGATTATTTTTTGTCACTAATTACTGATTCAGAAAGAAAGCTTTTATTGTATGCTGCAATTTGAGCTGCCTCTCTTACTCTGAAAAAAGCTACGTGTAGTAAGTTATAGGGTTGGAGCCCCATAGGGAGTGGGAGTAATATATGGGAGAGATGGATAGGGCCTTCTCACTGGTGGAGAAGACACATTCTTCTAGGATCCTGTCCTGCTCTCTTTGAGGTTAATAGCAACCCCCTGGCCCCAGATAAGTAGACGGAACATCACTGACACATGGGCAAGTAAAACACAGCACAGCCTCTAGATTATACTGCATGCAGAGACCTCCTTGCTTAGACCCAGATCCTGCATTGAGACCAAGATTTTCAAAAGTGATGGGTGACTTTGGGTGTCTCCATATTTTTGTTGCTAAACTTGAGATAGTTTTCAGAAAGTGCTGCTGACTTATTAATTTATTTGAATTGCAGTAACATCTAGAAGCCCTAGTTATGGGGCAGGTTCCCCCTGTGCTTGGTGTCGTACAAAGACAACCAAAACATGGTCCCTACTGAGAAACAATTATCTGAAAATCAGGGCCCTTTAAACTGCATCCAAAATAATGATTCCCTTTGGAAAATCTTGTGAATGCAGGATCTGGGCCCCAGAAGGCAGTGCTTTTTGTGTGTGTCTAATGTAACTTAGAGGCAGATGCTTTACATGCCCATGTCAGTCACATTCCAGGTTCTAGTGCTATTCCTGTAGAGGGACATTTGTTTGAGTGGGTTTGGAAGTATCTACTCCACTCTTTTAAAACAGGTGCTGCGTGACTAGCATTGCATCCACAGTCCACTTCAGCAAATGCGGCGTCGATGACGGGAGACACCTCCGCAAAGACAGAGCGTAACTTTGCCATAAAATGCTTACATTCAAAAGGATTTATTAGGCTACATTATACTAGATCATCTGTGATTCTTGGCATGTAAGTGTTATATTGAAGTCTCTTCAATTATAATGACTAGGGGAAAAATCCTTTGGAGGATTTAATAAGCACACTTACTTCTTTAATAGATTTTATATATGCTCAAGCCGCTCTGATAGTGCTATCACAGCATAAAAATTCAGGGTTTGTCTGAAAGTCTTTCATGTTTCTTTTTAATGACCTCATTAACCAAATCAGGGAGGGAAAGGAGGGGTTTGGTGGGTGTTTTCATTCAAGTCATTCTCAAGACAGTATGATCGGAAGAAAATGTGTGTGCACCTGGAATTAGCAGGAAGTTATTGGGCAGTTGCAAAATAGATCAGTCAGTCATGCATTTCTACATTGTTTCCCCCTCTGGTGACTGACAATTTAAAAATGGAGACTACTTTTTCAAAAAAAAATCTGTTCAGAAATGAGGTCCCTAATTTGATTTATTCAGAATCTTTCCTTCCTTGTACTAGCTAGAATGTTGGATGGCAACCCACAGTGCTAGATGTTATTGCTTCCTGCCTTAACGTCTCAGTGGAATCCCAGGAGACTGCTGATGACTTGCAGAGGGAATGAGCAGTTGGAGTGAGGCATCCAGTTTAAATGGGAATCTCACTTCCTTTAGATGCTTTTGAAATTCCTGCCCTAGAACGATACCACCCAATAAACTGTCACCCCAGTGAGGGTCGTCTGTTAGAATTCAGTTCTGGAGTTCTGCCTCTAAAAGGCATAAACATCTATGGTCTGAGCTAACAAACACAGCAGCAGACTCAACCTGCTATACACGGTGTAGCCTCTAGAGGGGGACAAAGACTCACAATGTGTTAGCATGAGGTTGCACAGCGCTATGTAGTTGACACAGTTTCTCCAAATAGAAAGAGACTTTACAGTATTCATGCCCTGTAATCACAATATCTCCATACATGTTATACAGCTTCTTTTCCCTCTCAGACTGTTGAAAATCAGTTGCCAAATATTCATGTTCCTAGTAATGAAAAGCTATCACAATCATTGTCGGTATGATGTACTGGGTTAATTTTGATATACTTCATTTGCTAGTTATAAAATATTTGGGAAATACCATCCCTTCTGCTAATAGGCTATGCAAGCAAAACTAAGTTGCCCTGAATGCATTATGCGAGTCTGAATTTTTTCCCATTTCAGTAAGGCATGGTTGACACACATTGTGTCATTCTCCAGCTACTATGTAACATGAAACAGGTTTAAATTGCAAAGGTAGCTGGAGACCCTCTGAACCAAACATAAAGTGGGACCAATGAGAGAATACATATTTTGCATCACTATTAACCTCTTTGAAATGTTGGGTCAAATTCTCTGCTGGTGTAAACTTGTGTAACTTAATTGGCTCCAATGGAGCTGGACCAATTTACACCAATGAAGACTCTGTCCCCAAATATATAGCCTTTGGTACATTCTTAGTTGCAATGTATCAAGCACATTTGGAAAGAAACAAAATTGAGGCTTTTTGCCAAGATATTCAATGAAATTTCGCCCGTACTTTTTGCTGTGTGAAGTATGTGGCTGCATGGCTAGTACACAATTAGTTTTTGCTGCTCAGAAAGTTTCCAATAACACACAGAAAATGAGGGTTTGTCTAAACTGAAATTTTCCATGGCCGAAGATCACTTTTGCCAGAATTTTACATGTAGAAAATCTAAACATTTCATTTTGGGTTGATGTTAATATCTCCATCTGTCTGCAACATCCCGGTGCCTCAGGGAATTGTAGTCCCAGATCTCTCATGCCCCCATTCTTCCCTATGAGCCTAGTTCCTTGGCTGGACTACATCTTCCATGATGCAGCACTGCATGCTTGATAATTATGTGGCAAAGAAATTGCATTTTTCAATCAGCTCTAGTTATTGTTTATGTTGTTGAGACTCTCCAAGGCCTCAACCAGGCCAATGCACAGGAAGACATGGCCCTTGCCCTCAAGAGGTTACAATCTCATTAAAAACAAGAAGCAATGAGTAGAACAAACAATAGAAGGGAAAGAGACGGTAGGACAAGGGTAACAGTAATATGAATGTGAAGTTAGGTCAGCAATAGGCATAAATTGATAGAAAAGTTTGTTATTGTTTTTAAATACATACGGCAATCCCTTCTCCTCCACCACCAGCCATTTCCATTTGGTACATTTCCTATAGATATCTTGGCAGAACAACATAGAGCGGGCTTTAGGAAGCAGCGATCATCCCAATTCAGAAGAAATTGAGGAGCGAAGAATAAATGATGAAGTCCTATTACTGGGAATTTACCTGGCGATAAGGAATGGAAATGTGAGGAAAGTGATGGAGAATCATCCAGTTTTCCTGGCAGTGTAAAGGAGAGTGATGATAAAGAAGAATGTGGCTGTAGGCTGGGGGCATGGTCCAGCACGTGGCGTCGTGACCCTTCCTCGGGGCTAGGCTCCGAGAAAGGGCACAGCACCTTTGCTGAGGGGAATCAGCTCCTTGTTTATGAGTCCATAGCCCTAGGCAGGGTGGGCTCCTCCGGCAGTCTATAGCCCCCTGGCCCGCACGTAGGGCAGGGCTGGGAAGGGGCCCACGGCTCCCTGTCTGTCCAACAGGCAGGGTGGGCAAACAGTCTATGGCCCCCTGCCCTCAGGCGGGGCGGGGCAGGCGAGCTTGGGGTCCTCGGGCCAGCAGTGTAGAGGACGGCAAGCACTCCCGGGGTGGTTAGGGAAGGGGAAAGAGGGTCACAGGCCCACTCAACTCTACTGCAGCCCAGCCCAAGGCCCGAACAGTGGCAAAGCTGTTTGCCACTGAGTCAGCGGGGATCCAGCCACAACATGCTGATGGGGGTTTCGCCCCTGACTCATCCACTTACTAGATGGCTGTTCCCGGGCCACTTCCTCCCACCCAATCCCCGGGTACCTGCAGCCACGTGGCTCCCTCCGGGTCACTGGTGCCTGGGTGGCTTGGGCGGTGTGCAGCCTTTCCTGGGCTAGAGTCCCTGCCTGTTGAAGGCGCTCTCACAGCTCCAGGACATACTACAGCAGCCCTTCCGTGGGTGAGGGGGTGTGCTTCCATTGCTGCCGCATTAGATCTAAGACCCTTCTGGGCTGTCGGCCATACATTCAAAAGGCGAGAACTGGGTAGAGGCCTGAGGAACTTCCTGGATGGCTAAAAGTAGGGGAGGGATCAGCTGGTCCCACCTCCGCAGGTCCTCCGGGGGGAGCTTCTGGAGCATTTGTTTCAGGGTCTGGTTAAACCGCTTGACCAGCCTGTCAGTCTGTGGGTGGAATATAAAGGTCTGTAGTTTCCTGATCCTGAGGATCTCACATACCTCCCAGAACAGTCAGGAGAGTGAAAATGGTTCCCTGGTCCATGAGGAGCTCTTTGGGTAGCCCCACCCTGGTGAAAACCTTAACGAGCTCCCCCACGACGGTCCAGGCGGTCACGTTCTTCAAGGGGATCACCTCCGGGAAGCGGGTGGCGTAGTCCATTAGGATGAGGAGGTAGCGGTACCCGCTACACTCCGCTCCAGAGGTCCCATGAGGTCGATAGCTACCCTTTCAAAAGGTGTTCTGATCAGTGGGAGGGACACTAGGGGGACCCATGGCACACCGGCTGGAACAGCTAATCGACATTCCGGAGGGAAGGCACAGTAGACCCGGACTTCCTGGTATACCCCGGGCCAATAAAACCGGGCCAATAGTTGGGCCAGGGTCTTGTCAAGGCCAAGGTGGCCTGCGGCAGGAATATCGTGGGCCAGCCTCAACACCGCCCTTCGATGGACCCGGGGCACTACCAACTGGGCATGGGCGGTCTGTGTCAGAGCATCCCGCTCCACCCGGTACAATCGGTCATGGCGAAGTTCAAACAGTGGCCACTGGGTTGCCCGTTGGAGGTTGTTGGCCACCCCATCCACCACGGCCAGTTGGTCAGAGGCATGCCTAAGGGTGGGGTCTTCCTGCTGGTCCCGATAGAAGTCACCCCCCGGCTCCCCTGGGTCGGTCGGGTCCGTTCCTGTTGGTGGACCCTCTTCTTTGGAGGTCCCCGTCTCTCCGGGGGGTTCTGGGGTGGGACTAGGGTCACTAGGGTTGGGCAGCCCCCTTCAGTCCTTTGGGCCCATCAATTCAGGCAGCCTTTGGGGCTCCGGTCGGCGGGGCGGTTGCCCCAAACCGCCTCAGCGCCTGGGTCAGACCTAGGCTGCAGCCTCTGGGAAGACACGTCTGCCTCCAGCGACAGCTTCCCCCTGACTGAGCTTCTGGGTCTGCCTTTTATACTTCCTACCCTGGCCCTGGCTCAGCCCCTCTGCTTCCAGGTGGCTTGGCCTGCAGGGCCTGGCTCTGTCCAGGGGGGCAGAGCAACCCTTCCTCGGGCCCAGGCTCTGAGGAAGGCCACAGCGCCTTTCTACAGTGGCTCACATGAAAAGGAAAATAATAACCAAAAAAAATCTGATTTGCATGAAAAGGGGATGGGAAGCTCGGAAGAAAAATTCAAGAGGGAATTTTTTTGCTCTCTCATTGACGCTGCTTGAGTGTCCATCAAAGAACGGTTCAAACAAATGAAGCACCACAGAAAGACTTGGGGTTTTTTTTTATGACCTTAGTAAGCTGCTGGTGGACAGGAAAACACTCTTGAACAATTGTATGGATCTTCACTGGACGTCTACACATGGAGAATGTTCGGCCGTCAGTGATAAAGACCTCTGTGTCGAATTGGACAACATCCATCACATTTTGCCACATGGGAAGCACTCTCCATTCCATGTTCTCCAATTCATTCATGATGCCGAGCTGAAGGACACTTTTCCTAATGTGTGGACAGCTTTGAGGATTCTGCTCAGGCTGCCGGTCACAGGCAGGAATGGTGAGGGCAGCTTTTCAAAGCTCAGGTTCATTAAAACATATCTTCAATCGAAAATGGCCAATGAGAGACTGACATGACTTGCTATTTTATTGCTTGAAAATGCCATTGGACAGTCTTTGTATCTCTGACACAGTGTTTCAGTTCGCAAGGGCAAAGGCAAGAAAGCGATCTTTTGAACTAAAGGATTCTGGTTAACATTGTAAGGCTGCCACCTACTGTAACATTTAATACTGGTCCACCCAATGCTGGTGCACAGTTCCATTTCTTCATGTTAATACATTTCAGTTATTTTTAAAACTAAAAAGTTACTATAAGCTTAGAAGAAACAAAATTATTTTATTTATTTTATATGACATGAATACAGATTTACAGATCCTAGCATGCGAATTTATCATCTTACATCACAGTGATAAATCATGCATGCAGATCGCGCATCAACATCATGAAATGGGCTACCAATGCACTAAAAAATATGGTATTCAAAAGTTTAACAAATGGCGGGACAGCACTGAAGACGCTGCTTGCCTGTGGCACCATTTGATATAGGGTCCACCCTGGCTCTTCCACCTAGTGTTGAGTGATTTCTTACCCCACAAGTTGTCCTGTTGAAATCACTAGGGTTGCTCAAAAAGTAAGGCACTTCTCAGCATCAGGGAAAGTTGCAGAATTTGGGTCTTGACTGGCTCTGATTGAAATGGTTTTAGCACACTCTCCAATGCTTAATAAGCAAATGAAAGCCAAGTTTCGCTAAAATTCATCAGAGGCTGGGCGATAGGGCTTTGATGAACACACACTTAATGGGACAGACAACATGAAGTTGCTTTACGTTTTTAGCACATTTCTCAGGAGAAAGAGATGAGTAACATTTTGTGGGAGATAGGGAGGATTGAATTACAATAAATACATGTAAATGAGCAACTGTTTTGAAACATGAATACTTAAGATGAAAGAACAGGATCACGGTGCCTTACGAAGTACAGAACAGCCCTAAAATAATTCAGTTAGTCAGTGAACTTCAGTCTCTGATCATTTATGAATTTCACAAACACATGCCCATGCACTTGGCTTCCGACAGCTGCTTACCGCTTATATCAACCATCCAATTAAGAACAGCCATTGATCCAAAACTAAGTATGCGCTTTAAATAACATGTTAGCTGCCCTTTCACATTATTCTGATTGCTTTTATCATTTGTTTAGAGATGCACATGACAGAGATCTTTGTATTTGTAGAAATGCACAAGCTGAGGAAGATTTGGAGTGGTAAAATGATAATATGCAGCCAACCTGCAGGTCTATGTGAAAAGTGATGCTTTGCCTTGGGCAGCTAACTAACCATTCACTGATTTTCTAGCTGGACTGGATGAAAACATTTCAAACATAATAATAATCCTTTGCACTTATGTACAGTGGTTCCCATTAACATGTCAACATCTGATAACAGTTGCTGCTGAGTAGAAACTGATCGTACCACTTTTCTCTAGAAGAGGGGATATTTAAGGCTACTATTAACATATGTTGGTTTATTGATGGCTTCTAGTGTAAATCTTTTCATCTGCAGATCTCAGATTGCTTTATAAGACGGTGGATGCTATTATCCTCATTTTATATATGAGGTACCGAAAGATCAAAGAAGATAAAGGGCCTGATCCTAAGTGCACTGAGATCAGTCTGAGTCTTTCCACTGGCTTCAATGGACTTACGATCAGACTTACGGGCCAGATTTTTAAAGGAATTTAAATAATTATTATTATAATAAAGATGTAGATAGGCACCAAGTGGGATTTTCGAATGCACCTTGGTGCCTAACTCCAGTTGATTTCAATTATTCCAATTGGCATTAGGTTTCTAGGTGCTTTTGAAAGTCACACTAGGTGACTATCTATATTCTTAGGCACCTAGACGCTTGTGAAAATCTGGCCTTAACTGACTTGTCTGACCTCACATAGGGAGTTAGGCAAGCAGCAAAATAAAACTATTATTCTGCAGAGCTCTGTTTTAACTCATCCTCTTACCCCTCCAATTTGTCTGTTTTGTCATCTGTTGCATCTTGTCTGAAGTACAGCCTGCCTTCATAACTGTCTATACGGTTTTGGTATAGTTGAAATTTTTCAGTTTTTTTATGGACATTCAAAATTTTCCATAGAAATAAAAAAACATTTTACCACCAGTTTTTGATCTGTGTAGATAATTTACTTTGCATCTTTTTCCTTAATTCTGCATCCAAAGTGCAAAATTCTCAGTTATGTTCAGGATTCAAAATTATTCACTAATTTATTCAGTAAATAATTTCTGGTCTGCAAATCTTTCTAAAATAGTCCATTATGTACATTCATAATTATCACTCTTGTTGGCTAGCTATATAAATCATATGGCATTATCTCTGTTCTTTGGTTGGATGATTTAGGGTATATCTTCACTGCTGCGGTGGGAAGCATCGATGCAGAGGCATCAATTGAGCGGATCTCTGTAGACCTGCTCAGTCGATCAGAGAGCACTTTCCAATTGACTGAACATCAATGGGAAGACATCTCTTGAAGATACCGTGCTACATGAATATAAGTATGTTGACAGGAGATATGCAAGCTACATTATGTAGCTTGCATATTTCCCATCAAGTGCCACCGCTAGTGTTGACCTGCACTCATATAGCAATCAAACACGAGTGGAAACTCTAATCTCTTGTAGTAGGTATTTACATATCCGTGGGTCAATCAAATATCAAGGCTGTGCTGAGATCTTCATCCCAAGGTCCACCAGTCACATTGTCCCTGTTGGTTGATGTACTGTACTCTTGGTAGGCAGTGCCTAAAAAAGCTGGGGCGTAGTCCATTGAGAACATTGATGATGATGACCAGGAACTTAAAGATTATCTTGTGTGTGATTTAAACTGGATGAGCATATGGGATCAATAGGCAAATTCCCTCTATAGAGGGAGCAATCATGGTTTCTGCTAAATTTTCAAAATGCGTCCTTCCAGCCATATTTGTGTCTTAGTTGGCTTCAGCTTAAAACTTCCTGTGATCTAAGTGTTTCATGAAAAATTCACACACTTTACGTTTCACACATTATTTTAATTGATAGTAATAATAAAGTGTGCATGGTGCTTTACAGCATACTGTAGAAAGAGCAAAGTACCTTTAAACCAGATTTCATAAGTTAAAACAGTAGAACTGCATTTCAGTATGAAATGCCATAAAGGCCAGGGTGGTGAGATGCATGGTTATTCTTTTGTAAAGGGACTCTTACTTGTTCAGCACATTTGCACTTTGTACAGCTACAGAACTCTAATAATTATTATCCTTTAAGTGGGTTGCAATGCTATTCTCATGCTTTCCATCTCTGTTTAATTAATTCCAATGGGAGGGTTGTTTGGGGGTTTTTTCCAAGTAGTATAGGCCACACATCTGATCATCTTTGATGTTCCTGCTTTCCAGGGAGAACTGAGCATCAGTCATGCATGCAATGTTCAAATAGGGCTTCTGGGTCTCCTCTTAGTCAGTCTTCAACTTCTCCTCTGAAACATAAGAACTTTTATGCAGAAGGACATGCTATCAACTTCCAGCTTTCCCTCTATCTCTCTCTGTTAATCTGTTGCTATCTCTTTCTGCTTCTTCTATGTAATATTGCCTGTCTAAATCCCTAACACTGCAATCAATAAACAAGGCATCCCAGGGCATCTAGCCTTTGTGGTCTTCACATTGATGAATTTCTACTTGTGACTCAAGCATATTTACTTTGCCAGGCATTCAATTAAAACTGAACAAGAGAGCATGCTGATATGATCAAATATTTAGACGAATGAGGAATTTATGATGACCTGCACAAATATTTAGAATCCGGTGTGTGTCAGGCAGCAATAAATGGAAATCTAAACCTAAGAAATGTCTAGTGAGATGGAATTGTGTTTAAAAGAAGGAAAACAGATGGTGGTTTTAAGGTAAAAACCTTGGCGTGAGATCAAAAGAGGGGTCTATGTGTGGTTCTTGTTAACATCAGAAATGAGGCCACGAGGGAATAGTAATGCCAGGACTATCGCCCGCCATTTTGTCTTGTGTACATAAGCACATGTGAGTAAATACAATTTCTTTTTACTCTTTATTTCAACCTTCTGAATGTTTCCTATTCTGTATCTCAAGAAAATGTTGCATATTGACCCTGAAAAAAACATGCTGTAAGGTAAATTTAAGTAAAGGAAAATCTTATCTTATCCATCCATCCAGGTACTGATATGGCCTCCATAATATTTGAGGGCCAGATCTTCAAAGATATGTAGATACTTAACTCCCATTGACTACCATGAGAGTATAGGAACCTAAATACCTTTGAGGATCTGGGCCTGAATGCCTTTGGAAGGATGACTCTCAAGGAAAGCTTCCAATCCATTAATTCTATTAGATCCCAAATTAATCTTCAAAAGGAAGAGGTGGAAGCTCTATCAGTTAAAACATTTAACACTAGCCTGTAGGAGGCAATTGAAAATGCTCGGTAGGGAACATACCTGAAGTATGTATGTGTCATAGTTGGTTAATCTCCCATGTATCCCCCCAAATTAAAAAATAGTATGCCCTGAATGAACAAAAAAGTGCCACTGTGTCTAAAACAACAAAGTAAAAGAAGCAGTTAGAGGTAAAATTGGAAGTTAATCCTACTGAGGAAAAAAGATAGGAGCATAAACTCTGGCAAGTCAAGTGTAAAAATATAATTAGGCAGGCCAAAAAGCATTTGAAGAGCAACTAGAAAAAGATGCAAAAAATGTAAGTATATCAGAAGCAGGAAGCCTGTAAAACAATCAGTGGGGCCTCTGGACAAATGAGGTGCTATAAGAGCATTCAGTGAAGATAAGGCCATGGCAGAGAAGCTAAATTAATTCTTTGCATCTGTTTTCATTGCAGAGGCTGTGAGGGAGGTTCCCACACCTGAGACATACTTTTTAGGTGACAAATCTGAGGAACTGTCCCAGATTGAGATATCAATAGAGGAGGTTTTGGAACAAATTGATAAATTAAACAGTAATAAGTCACGAGGACCAGAGTTTTCTTCCAAGAGTTCTGAAGGAACTCAGATATGAAATTGCAGAACTACTAACTGTAATATGTAATCTATCAATTAAATTAGCTTCTGTACCAGATGACTGGAGGATAGCTAATGTGACATAATTAAAAAAAAAATACTCCAGAGGTGATCCTGGCAATTACAGGCTGGTAATCCTAACTTCAGTACCAGACAAATTGGTTGAAACTATATTAGAATTCTTTGAGGGGGTCAACAAACTTGTGGACAAAGGTGACCCAGTGGATTTGGTGTATTTGGACTTTCAGAAAGACTTTGACAATGTCTCTCACCAAAGGCTCTTAAGCAAAGTAAATAGTCATGGGATAAGTGGGAAGGTCCTCTCATGGATCAATAACAGGTCAAAAGGGTAGTAATAAATGGTTAGTTTTCAGAATGGAGAGAGGTAAACAGTGGTGTCCCCCAGTGGTCTGTACTGGGACTAGTGCTGTTCAACATATTCATAAATGATCTGGAAAAGGTATAAACAGCGAGGTGGCAAAATTTTCAGATGTTACAGAATTACTCAAGATAGTTAAATCCAAATCAGACTGTGTAGAGTTACAAAGGGAGCCCATAAAACTGAGTGACTGGCCAACAAAATGGCAAATGAAATTCAATGAAGATAAATGCAAAGTAATGAACAGTGGAAAACATAATCCAAACTCTACACACAAAATGATGGGTTCTAAATTAGCTGTTACCACTCACAAAAGAGATCTTGAAGTCATTTGTGGATTGTTCGCTGAAAATATCTGCTCAGTGTGCAGCAGCAGTCAAAAAAGCTAACAAAATGTTAGGAACCATTAGGAAAGGGATAGATAATAGGACAAAAATATCATAATGCTATTGTATAATTCCATGGTACGCCCACACCTTGAATACTGCATGAAGTTCTGATCGCCCCATCTCAGAAAAGATATAATAGAATTGAAAAAGGTACAGAGAAGGGCAACAAAAACGATTAACAGTATGGAACCACCTCCATATGAGCAGAGATTAAAAAGACTGGGAATTTTCAGTTTGGGAAAGACATGAATAAGGGGGTGGAAGGATATGATAGAGGCCTATTCATTCATGAATGGTGTGGAGAAAATGAATAAGGAAGTGTTATTTACTCTTTCACGTAAGACAAGAACCAGGGGTCACCCAATGAAATTAATAGACAGCAGGTTTAAAACAAACAATAGGAAGTACTTCGTCACACAACACAAGGTCAGCCTGTATAACTTATTTCCAGGAGTTGTTATGAAGGCCAAAACTATAACTGGGTTAAAAAAAGAATTAGATTCAGGGAGGATCAGGTCCATCAATCACTCTTAGCCAAGATGGTCAAGGATGCAACTGCATGCTCTGGGTGTCCTTAACCCCTGACTTCCAGAAGCTGATGATAAGGGATGGATCACTCAATGATTACCTGTTCTGTTCATCCCCTCTGAAGCATCTGGAACAGGCCATTGAGAGAAGACAGAATACTGGGATAGACGGACCATTGGACTGATCCGCTATGGCTGTTCTTATGTTCTTATGGTCTAAATTGTCATTTTTCTTCTTAGAGGGAGATATTTTTGTTTCTATTGTCATGGCATCTAAAAACCCCAATTGGATATCATGGTCCCACAGTACTGAGCACTGTACAGACAAACAACACAAAGATGGCCCAGATCTAGACAATATGCAACAAGGCCCTAATTCTGCAAGGTACTTAAGCATGTGCCTTATTTTCAGTAACTGAATAGTCCCATTGGTGTTTCAAGACAGGCAGGTAGTTAACGGTATTGGGGCCCAGGTGAGTTAATAGACAAATGTGGCAATGGGAGATGTGGGAGGAAGGACCAGGTGACTGCAGAAAGTCACAGTGGTCTCAGTAAGCACAGGTTGCTACCAGACTAATCAATGGCTACAGTGGTTTGTGGCATCCTGCCAAAGGGATTTAAAAGAGGACTCGATGGGGACTTTGAGGATCCTGCTTGGGAGCCTTTTGGGTTCCTGTTTTCAACAGAATCAGACGTTAAATGTTGTAAATGGACTTTCACTGGGTGCGTCTGATTGATTTACATTTCAGTAAATGAAATACAGACTTAAACTGTCCGATCCCCTCAGGAGGCTGGTCTGGGTAACCTGACAGCTCCTTTGTGCCTCTCACCTTCATGAGGTTAGGGACAGGAAATATGTCATATTGTGGCGAGAGGTCACTAGTGGAGTTTGTCAGAGACTATGGGGGATGTATACTTTGCCATATAAAATCCACTCCTCACCCTGCAATTTAAAAGTCGGTTCTCCCCTGTGAACATTAACCATTTGTTTATACCCATTAAGCCAATTTACTGCCCCTTTTATATATGTCCCATACCTGGTCTAAGAATCAAGCATTTATATGTGGTGCTTGGTTACATTTCTCTCTTACACTCTGGCTGTGCTGCTCAGTAAAGAGGAATCCAAGGCTCTGCAGACTGTAGATTCATCAAGAGAGCTCCCACAGTAATGAGATGCAGAATCTCAGGATATAGCATCCCGGGTAGGAAGGGGAAGGAACGGCTCTCACAGCTAATCATATTAAAAAGGACGGTCCACAAATCCTTGACTACTCCCAGTTTGCTCTGCCAAGTGCAGAATGTGGTTTTTGTAGTACTAATCTGAGGTCTAGGTCTGTCATGGGTGGAAACTCTGCAGTTCATAGTTCAGTGATTTGTGGGAGGTCTGTGAAGGAGACAATGTTTTGTGAATTGACCGTGCAATGGATTAGGGCCTGGCTGAAGACACCTTGCTCACGTGGGTGAGCACTGCCATTGCCAGATGAATGCAATCCAGGGCCCTAAACACACACACTGGTACCTGTGTGACTGTGACTCCACCCCTAAGTTTTGCTGCCACCTCTACTGTGAGTCTTTGCTCCTCTTTGGGCTGGCTGGGCCTCCACTCTCCCTAGATCACTACTCCTGGTATTCAGGCTAGCTGGGTCTGTTACAGAGGAAGAAAGACTCGGCCCCCAACCAACTGAGCAGACACTTTTGTGTGGGGCCCCTGACAACATCACCCCAGCAGAGCCATGGTGAAATGGCAACTGTGAAGGCTTCCGCCCATATAAAAGGGCCGGGGAAGAGTTGGCAGGAGGCCCCTTCTCTACTGCATCAAATGTAAAGTTGTCCTTGCCTTCAGTGTCTTTAAAATGCCACCCTTCCCTTCCTAGTCTCTTTTGGCGTCACATCCTCACCGAGATCCTCAGTTCCAGCGATGGCCGTTTGCATATCCCATTCACCTCAGTTCTTCGACAAACAAGGCCATGCCTTTTATCTTGCCAACCCCTACACATGGAGAATGCTTTCCAAGTTCTAAGCTCCCACAAGCCACCTACTTTCATGGCATCCCTTCTCTGAAAATCCCATGATGCCTACATATCGTACGTGCTTACCTTAAGTCTCTTTAACTTTCATAATGGGACCTAAACACATGCTTGAGCGCTGCCCCGAGAAAAGATTTTTTCCTGAACTGAGACCTATAATAGCTGTCATCGGCTGTGTGATGGGGTGTTCAGTCCACACTTGCCCTGAAAGGGTCAAAGCAGATTGAGACGGGGGCTAATTAACTCAACGAGCCGCAGCTGAGGGGAATCAGGTGGCTGAGTGAGCCCCTGACTTAATGATGGAGCCCAATTGAGGAGGAAGGAGCTGGGCTGGACTGATAAAGGCAGGGAAGAAGGGACTGCTGGGAAAGGCTGTAATCACATTCTGGGAGAAGAGAGGAGTGTTTGGATATAGCTGGGACAAATAGCCTGCAGCTGCTCCCTGGGAAGAAGAAGTGGTGAAGCTGGCAAACCGAGAGATGGGGCGAGTGATGCCAGATGGTAAGGAAAGGGCTCTGGGAAAGGCAGTAAGGTCCAGGAGGGAACAGATCTTGACTGCTCGCTAGAGGGTCCCTGAGCCAGAACCTGGAGCAGAGGGGGACCCTGAGTTTCCCTGCCAGCCACTGAAGAAGTGGTACTATGAAGCAGTGAGTGGGAAGGCTGCCTGGGGTTGAGGAAGAAAGACTTTCATATCCTGGAAGGGGAAAATGCAAATAGCAACCTGACCAGAAGGCTGAGTCGCAAAGAGGCAGCTCCTGAAATGAGAGAGGGGCTGAGGACTAAAGAGAAAGACAGAGAGATTATGTGCAACTGTGGGAAGGGGTGTTGACCTCACAAAGCTAATCCCCAGAATGGCCAGGAGAAAGCACCAGCCTGGTGGTGAGTGGAGCACCCTGTCACAGGCACAAACATTTAAAGTGTCATTATTAGGTTTCAGAATTAACAACAACAGAATAGTTTTCACCCACTCTGAAGGCTACTTTTTCAGGCTTATACTCAGGAATTATTGAACATTGGGAAGGTTCCCTTTGCAAGCAGAAGGACTGAAAATGGGTCCTTAGAGAAGTGCCCACATCTGAGGGGAATTAGAGGGGAATCAGCTCCCAGTTTCCGTGCTATGCACCTCCCACCCAGTTATTCCTGTGATCCCTTTCAGCACAGTACCAGAGTATTCACAATACAGTACTCAGCTCTGAAAAACACCATGTATTGTATTATGCTGCCCCCAGCAGCTCTTATAAAGGAAACTTTGATATTAAAGCTGGATGATGCTTCCCAACTTGCTGTGCCTTTGACTTTAAAATAGATTATGGTGGAATTTCATTAGAACAGACAACTGACTTTTTTATATCAATTAATTTCCAAAATAGGAGGGCGGAAGGTGCTTGTGTAATACTGAGCAGGCTAGGGCACCGCTTTGACCTATCCATGATGTAGTTTAAAATAATTAAGTCTGTGAATTTAAAACTCATATAAAATTCATGCTGTGTAGAAACTGTCAGCTAGCTTAATCTGTACACAATGCAGCAAAGTTCCTTCTGGAAATCAGCTCTGAGCAGAAAGACTGCAATCTTTCAAGATATTCAGATAATACAGAATTTTCCATTGAAAAAGCAGCAATGTTTAGGTTTAGCAAGTATGGTGATTTCTTTTCTTGCATGGAATCTCAGAGGTAAATTCCACCATCTTTTTGCAGTTTTCTAGAGCGGTGGGTGTACTTGCAGTGGGCGTGCTTGCAAAGAATAGAATTATAAGTATTAACATAATCTGGCCCATAGAATTTAAAGATGTAAATAACCTACTGGCACCCTTGAGTAAATAGATATGGGGGAATGTTCCAGTAAATTTTGACATACCATATTTCTGACCCTTGTGCATTTGCTTTCTACAGACATTTGAGGACTAGAGTTTTTTCAGTTTAAATACTTGCAAAAATTATCATTTTAAGATGAAATATTGAATTTTGAATTGTATATTTGATTGTGAAATTTACAATTCATGCAGAGATGACTATTTCAGTAAATTACCCAGTCAGGGAATAAAAACATGCAATGTGTTTAACTAGCTTAGTCAGGGTGAATTACAATCAAGTATACAATTTGAAATCATGCTTATATGACTAACCATCATGAAAACTGGAAATAAATTACACATTTTGAGCAATGAGGGTAATTAATCATTGGAACAGATTACGAAGTAGTGTGGCAAATTCTTCATTTGGGATTTAAATCAACAGTGAGTGTCTTTCTAAAAGATATGCTCTACTTCAGGTAACAACCTGTTAAATGCAAGAATGGCTGGGTGAATTTCTATGGCCTGTGTTATATAGGAGGTCAGGTTAACTGATCATAATGGTGCTTTCTAGCTTTAAAATTTATGAATGTATTAATCTAATTGTATATTCAGTTGTAATCATAATTAACACAATTCATGCTATTCTGGTTAATTACTTAAGAGACTTGGTATTTTTTTTCTGTTTCCTGATTAAAAGCTGATTGATGAAGCTAATCTTTGCCCAGCTGCCATATCATCCCATATGAAAGATTGCAGGCCCCAACAATAGTGACTTTAGGCCGGGGTCATGCTGGGGAAAATAAAGGTGGTAATATTCTTCCAAGCTCTCCTCACAAAATTGGCTTTACCCTACTGAGATGCTGTTCACTGTATATCGTGCAGCTGTTCAAAATATGATGACGAAGATCTGAGCAACACTGGGCTCCCCATTGGTGGGCTTCAATATACCCCTGGATTCTGCTGTGGTCTCTGGACCAGGTTCATTCTTGATTGGGGAAAACAAATAAGTGGTGATATCTCCAAAATAGAGCTGGTCAAAAGCTTTTAGATGGAACGGTTTTCAACTGGAAACTGCTATTTTCTTAGATTCCAAGGCCAGAAGGGACCATCTAGTCTGACCGCCTTTATAACACCGACCATAGAAAATTCCTCAAAATAATTCCTAGATAATATATTTTAGTGCATCAATCTTGATATAAAAATTGCCAGTGATGAAGAATCTATCATGACCCTTGGCAAGTTGTTCCAATGGTTAATTACTCCCACTGTTAAAAATGTACAACTTATTTCCAGTCTGAATTTGTCTAGCTTCAACTTTCTCTGAAAGACTGGAGATCCCACTATTAAATGTGTCACCCATGTAGTTACTTATAGACAGTAATCAAACCACCCTTTAGCTATCTCTGTTAAGCTAAATAGATTGAGCTGCTTGAGTCTATCACTATCTAACTTTTTGTAATGATTTGCAGATTTTTTTAATTTTATTTTTTGAAATATCGGAATTTCCCTGGGGTTGGAAATACCATTTTCTGACCAGCTTTCTCCCCAAACCACACCTAGTTGGGTAACCAAAATGAGACTTTGCTCACGGTAAATTTTGCAGCTCTGATGTTCCCTCTCCCTTCTACATGAGGATTGAAATGGTTAACAGCCTTGTCATTTAAACTATCAATACTGGGCATCATCTGAGGTAACACTTTAATGACATGAATGTTGTCGTTCACACCTCTCAAACCTCTGGATCCAGGCTCTTTGCAAACTCACTTTTTCAATGATTAGTTTTGGTTCACATTTTTGAGATGTTCTTAACAACCCTCACACTTTGACTTTTATTTTTTTAAAAGCTCAGATTCTGGAGCACAAGATCGTAGATTCAAAGAGGTGCTGCTACAGTGTATGTGCAAATACTGGATCTTTTGAGGCCTAGGGTATGTCTATATTGATGGCGGCGCTGTCGGAGACGCTGGATCGATTCTGCAGGATCAATTGAGCGGCAGTGGAGACCCGCTCAGTCGATCTGGAAGTTGACGCCACTAATTCACCTCCACAAAAAGAGTAATGCTTTGTTGACGGGAGGGCATTTCCTGTTGGCGTTGCGTAGTGGGGACGCCGCAGTAAGGAGGAGTAAGGAAGTTGACGGGAGATACGCAAGCTACTCTACGTAGCTTGTATATCTCCCGTTGACAGCTGCCGAATTTCGCTGGCAGTGTAGACCAGGCCCTAGTTTTAGGTGGCTCCTAACTGAGCAAAGTGCCTCTACTCACTACAAACCAGCCTTAGTGTCTTTCTGAGAGCTAAATCGGAGCTTTGTTGTGGCGAAATCAGTGCTATTGCAAGGGAATTCTTTGTTGGGCATTTGCAGCTGGAAAAGGATTAGGTGGCACATAAGTGAAGTAAACTGGCTAGAGCGTCTGTCCCTGTATTCCCTGAGCATCTCTCCACCCTTTAGGAGTGTTGCTGATGAATTATCTGCACACATTGTCACAAGGTGAAACATCAATGAAGTGCTATGAAACTTCTTTGCAACAGATTTAAATAGATGCTGTGTGTTTAGAGTCTGTTCACCTTCTCCCTGCTCAGCTCATAAATATTGTATAGCTAGTGGGACTCAAGGCATCAGCACGAATCAGCTGTCTTTGCCATCCTATAGTAGCTATACCATAAGGATGGACCTGATCCTCCACCACTGGCAGATCTAATTTGGAATATGTTGTTGTTTATGGCCAGGATGTTTTAACCCACATCGGAAGAGTAAATTATGTCACATTTCAGCTACAGTAGACTGAAAATTAGCTTGTTCAGTGACTAGAGAGAAGGCTTTATTATTCTGGGGAAATCACCTTGTACAGTTTTCTCTTTGCTACAAGAAGGGTGCCATTTGGGTGATTACTGCCGGGGAATTTCCAGACAAGCCATGACGGTTTTTTTCATCCTGTATTTCACATCTTTATGACTGCCACTTTGCTGGTGCTTCCCTCCAGCAGCTCCCTGAAGCTGAAAACTTGCTTGGATTTCTCTGCAATGGACAGACGTGGCTACAGTTGCCCTGTTTTCAAGAAGAGGCAGATTTCAATCAGCTCTGAAAGTGAAGGAATGAGGAACAGTCTGTCAAAAGTGATCAGCATCTGGCACTAGAGACAGGCAGTAAAAATGAGGACATTAGTAGAACAAAGGGTACACTGTCAGTCAAGGGGCCACGTGACTGGAAGGTCCGCCTTACCTGCCTCTGTTACCGGAATTTCCGCCTCAATCGGGCTCCCGACTTTCGGCCCCGCCCCACCGAGACCACACCCCCTTGACCTTTAGGCCACGCCCCCTTTCCCCCCACTCCTCCACCCCCGAGGCCCCACCCCACCTGGTCACCTGACATCCAGGCCCTCCTTGGGTTATGACGTCCTGGTCAAGATGGACCAATTGGAGAGGGTTATCCTCCGAGAGCGGGATTGGTCCCAGAGGGGGACCTGACCGGAAGCAGGCATTGTGCATTACACGCCAAGAGCGGGGGTTGGGGTGTTTGAATTTGTGCCAAGAGCAGAGATTGGCCCAGAAAGGGCTGGGAGAGGAGCGTGGCGTCCCCATCCCCAAGGGGAGCGGGCTTAGGCCATCCCAGAAGGGAAAGGTGCACCAATGGGGATGTTCGGACAATGGCGGCGCAGCCCCCGGAAGTTTTGGGGCCTTTAAAGCGTCTCGTTTTCGAGACAGCGTGGTTCACAGCTCGTGGAAAAAAACACCGAGAGGGGAACATGGACGCCTTCACCACGCCCATGAGGCCTCCGAAAATTGTTTTGGCTCCTCAGTTCTTGGCCCCCAGGCTTAGAAACCGCCACCTTAGCGACAGTTCCGAGGAGGAGAGCCCTGTGGCCCAGCCTTTGTTCGACACGCCGGAGACGCCCGACGAGCCTGACGGCCTCATGCTGTCTGTGCCCCTGGAGGAAGGCCGATTGCGGGAGGCGCCGGCGGGGCATGCCGAAGGAAGAAACGAGCCGCAGGTAAAGGACCGAGCAGGGCTGGTGGGGGGGGGGGGGGGGGGGGGGGTTAGTAGCCGAGCCGGGTGCTGTAAATCTAAAAAGCCAAAGCCAAGCCGTAGAGACTTACAGCTATTCTTTTTTTGAAAAATCTCTCGACAGGCTGACGATGCCTTTTTACAGGTCTTTGAGAACTTACACATCGATAGTCCTGAGGGAGTAAATCAACCATGCGTCAGCTGTTTTTGCACGTGTGTTACACCAACCTGAGAGGGAAGCAGATGTAGAAAGGGGTGTGTGTTAAACCAGGCTGTTAATAAAGATTGTCAGCATAACTGTGTCTTTTCATACTTGTGTTATGCGCGACAGCCATGTCAACGCAGGCAGCTCTTTTAAAGCAAATATATTACACCCCTGGGGAAATTGGGAGCTTTGGAGGGGGTGAACTCTCTTTTTCAAGTGGCCAAAAAGCATAGTAAAATTTTGAGCGGGGGTGCGGTAAAAGCCTGGCTTTCGGACCAGGATGCTTACGCTTTACACAAACCGGCCCGAATACGTTTTAAAAGAAACAAGACGGTCGTTTCCGACGTGGACGCGCAATGGCAGGCAGATTTGGTGGATATGCAAAGGTTTGCCAAACACAACAGCGGTTTTAAGTACATCTTAACAGTGATAGACATTTTATCCAAATACGCATGGGCCTTAGGCCTCAAAAAGAAGACTGGTGGCGAAGTGACCGAGGCCTTTAAAGCTATTTTTAGCCAAGGGCGTGTGCCTCAGAAATTACAAACCGATCAGGGAAAAGAATTTTTAAACAAACCTTTAAGCGGTTTGTTAAAGCGGCATGGCGTTTGCCATTTTGTTACTAATAACGAAGTCAAAGCTGGTGTTGTGGAGAGATTTAACAGAACTTTAAAATCTAGGATGTGGAGATATTTTACCTCCCGCAACACCTTTCGCTACATCGAAGCGTTACCCGAGTTTATAAAGAGTTACAACCGGAGCTTTCACAGAACCATACGTGCCAGACCCATCGACGTGAACCCCTCTAATTCTCTGAAAGTGTGGAAAACGGTATACGGAGACGGTTTAGAAGTAAAACCGGTTGTTGCCCTTTTTAGAAAGGGTGATCACGTGAGACTATCTAAAACCAAAGGTGCTTTTGAAAAAGGTTATGAACAAACGTTTACCGATGAGATATTCATAGTGACTGAAACCTTAACGAGGGGACAGAGGCCTGTATATCGATTAAAAGATTACGCGGGCGAGGCAGTTGTTGGATCTTTTTACCCCGAAGAATTACAAAAAGTGAACCCCAAACGGGACAGGGTTTACAGGATTGAAAAAGTTCTAGCGGAGAAAGGAAAAGGGAGAAAAAAGCAGCTGTTGGTGAAACGGTTGGGGTGGCCCGCGAAGTTTAACAGCTGGGTGGAAGCTTCTCAACTCTGCGACGTTTAGACGCCTGTAAAAGAGTGGGAGGGGGGGAAAGAAAATGAGCGACGGAGGCTTTTACATTACTTTACCTAGCAACGCCAGCTCTGGGGTTTTTCCCCAAAACACCAACTTGAACTTTACTGTACAACTAATTAAATCCTTGGATCTCCCGGGGGCCTCGGAGGTCGGGTTAGTGGAAATACAGTACCCACACAGCTGGAACATCATCAACGATGCCACGCCTTTCGAAATCACCTATGGAGATAAAAAATGGAATTTCGTCCTACGACGAGGTTATTACTTATCCCTGCTCGAATTACTGGAACATATGAACAGCACTGTGGCTAGTCAACCAGGGGCACCCGAGATGGTGCTGAACTATGACCCCGTGCGTAGAAAAGTTAGACTTAAGGCCGCTGATGAAGCTTATATGTTTTCCACGGTCGGAGAGTTGGCTAATATTCTTGGTTTGTACCCCAAGAGCCGTGTTAATAAAATCCTTTTCTCGGCAGACATCATAGGGGGTTTTAACTCTTTATATTTGTACACGGACATCGTGGAACATCAGTTTGTGGGGGACTTTTCCGTTCCACTGTTACGCTGCGTGCCCGTCCGAGGAACAAACAACGAGTTTGTCACCATCACCTACGATAAACCACACTACGTTCCTGTCAGTAAACACCACATCGACACCATCACCGTTGAAATAAAGACAGACCAGAACAAATATGTCTCATTTCGCTCTGGTAAGGTGATCGTCAAACTGCACCTGCGACCCCGGAGAGAGCGAGGCTTCTAAAAAACAAAACAAAACATTGTGGTAATCCTAAAAAATTATGGCGACCCGGTCGTCTACAGCAACTATTACAAAGCCCAGGCTGGATGTGCCCTTCCCAGTTATCACGGGTCCCCCGTGATGTACGGGGCAGGAGTGGGTGAAATATTCCATAGCCTCTTCAGAAAAGCCGTACCGCTTTTGAAGAGGGGGCTAGAGATCATTCAACCCCACGTCAAAACCGCCGCTCAAAACATAGCTAGAGACATGGTAGGCAACGTCACCCGGGCTGTTCTGGAGAAGGAGGGGAACCCTCCCGAGCAGGAGGGGTCGGGATTGTTGTACATTAAAAGGAGAAAGAGGAGCACTTCACACCAACGACACACGGGACCACCGAAGCCCTTTAAAAGAAAGGCCGTGACGCACAGGGGCCATCATAAGCGAAAGACCAAGGGTAAGCGTAGGAGACGCCCAGCACCTGGTAAAAAAGACATATTTTAATCACCATGGCTTTCGTTCACTGTGGGTCTGATGAATGTGCCAAATCCGAACAAGACTTGTTCCAAATAGCCCCCACCCAGACCAGCATCGAGAAAAGCATCTACATCGAGGTGCCACCGCTATCGGCCATTACGGAGGCATCCCCCCTCGACTTCTTTATAGCTGGGAACGGCATAGATTATATGGATTTAAACAACACGCTTCTGTACCTCTGTTGCAAGATCGTAAAAGGAGATGGAACAGCCCTCGCCCGGGACGCCGCGGTGGGGCTGGTGAATTATCCTGTGGCGTCTATTTTCAGCCAGCTGAATGTCACGCTGGGAGACCGCCTCATAAGTCAAAGCAACAACTGTTACCCTTACAGGGCCTTTATAGAAGCCGTGCTAAATTACAGCGACGACACTCTCGCCACGCAATTTTCCGCCGGCCTGTTTTTCAAAGATACCCCCGGACAACACGAAGACGTGGCACGGGACGGCGAGAATCTAGGGTTTGTCAAGAGGTCAAATTTGACAGCCCAGAGCAGGACGATAGAGCTGTTGGGCCATCTGCACAGCGACCTGTTTTTTCAAGAAAAACTTTTGTTGAACGGCGTGGACGTGAAAATTAAACTGACACGCTGTAAAGATGCCTTTTGCTTGATGGGGGATGCGGCTGAAGGCTATAAGCTGCGCATCATCTCAGCGTCCCTTTTTGTGAAGAAAGTACGGGTGGCCCCAGGCGTCCGTTTGGGGCACGCTGAGGCCCTGCTTACCGCTAATGCTAAATACCCTGTGGACCGTGTGGGAATGAAAGTGTTTAGCATCCCCGCAGGCAGCAGGGTCAGTAACCAGGAGAACCTGTTTTTGGGACAGCTGCCCAAAACGCTTATTCTGGGGTTTGTGGATAACGATGCCTTCAGTGGTAATTATGCTAAAAACCCCTTTCACTTTAAACATTATGATATTAATCTCGTGGCGTTGTATGTGGATGGTGAACAGATACCCACTAAGCCCTTGCAACCGGACTTTGAGGCCGGGCGCTGCGTGAGGGAGTACATGAATCTGGTACAGACGGCCGGTAAACACATGAAAGATCGCGCGCTGCTCATTGACCGTGTGGAATTTGCACAGGGTTACACGCTGTTTGCCTTTGACCTGTCTCCCGACCAGGAGTGCGCCGACCACTATTCCCTGATTAAAACCGGGAACCTGAGAGCAGAAATACGTTTTGCGAAGGCTTTGACGGCCACCATCAATATGATCGTGTATGGGGTTTTTGACAACGTCATAGAGATAAATCAGAGAAGAAATGTTCTGTTTGACTACATGTGAACATGGACACCGTGCAGCTCTTGTGTGTCTTATCAGCGGACCCTGACACGAAAGAGGGTTTCTTAGATGTGTTCCCTAGCGATTGGCTCCCCGGCGGCAGGCTGTCTCGGAGACCCCTGGGTTTGGTGGTCAACACGCATCCGCACAACCAACCGGGTGAACACTGGCTCGCCTTGTACCTGGCGGAGGGCGACCGCGGAGAGTTTTTTGGCTCATACGGACACCCCCCGGACAGCGTGTTGTTTCCTAGAAGCATCATGAAATTTTTAAACAAAAATGCCGCCGACATCGCATTTCACACTAGACAATTACAAGACCCCCGCTCCGTCGCCTGTGGCTACCACTGCGTGGTTTTTTTACACCACCGTAGCAAGGGTTTACCTTTTGACCAGATTTTAAAATTATATTCTAACGACGTAGTGCAAAACGACCGGATAGTGGTGAATTTTGTAAGAAGTATAAAAAGTAAATTCTTGGGCAAGCCCGGGCATGCCCAAAACATGTTTCAACATGCCCAGACATGTGTATCTTGTAATGACTTTTATAGTCATGTTTCTTAATAAAGCGCCCCTAGCGAGGGGTTTTTAAAAAAACAAAATGATGTTTGGTTTTTTTTTTAAAAAGCACACACAGATATTAAATCGTAAAAAACACATGCCTTTTTATTTAAAGCAAAAATACACCATTTAGAGCATGAAAAAAACATTACACACTGAGCCATTCAGAGCTTTTAGCCAGTTTTCGTTTTTTAGGAGGCAAAAAAGGATTCTGATTAACCACGGCTGCAGTTTTCAGGCTTTCCAAAAGACCCCTGTTGGTCACGTTGCCCATGATGGTAGATGACACATTTAGCTCCGCCATGACCCTCATCAACATGTCCCACCCTTTTTTTGCTCCGACCAACCCAGTTTTTCATGCAACTTTCTCGCGCCGTCTAACAATTCTGCATCTGTAGGTTTTTGCGGGTCAGACATGACGGCCAAGAGCCCGCCCGCAAAACACAAATTGGTACCGGTGTAAGCCAAGTCCACTAAACACTGTCTCTTTTTATGGATGATTTGACTGTTGAGGATAGAATTTAAAACCCTATGGGCGCCCCCGCCCATGTTTTTCACAACCGTCACAACGAGGCGTAGAGTCCCGTCGATGTGAACCTCTCTGTTGCTCTGCAACAGTTTAGAGGCCTGATTTAAGAAATCCTCAGCAGACAGGACATCCCTATTTCTTCTGACCGAAAACAAAGGATTGTTTAAAGTACAACCGTCTAAACGTAACTGAACATAATCGTCCGGGCCTATCCTGACGTTAATATCATCGAGAACCATCTGTATCCCCCTGTGCACGGCTTCAATGACCTGCTCAGCTGAATTGATTCGCTCAAGATTGACAAAACGAAATTCCTCATTATACACCGTACCCCTAAATCTAGGTGATTCCCTTTGCCAGCTTCTCACCCGCTCCATATACACATCGGGGTTTGGGTCATTTGGTGGTTCCTCTACGGGGTCATCTTCTACGTCAGGCTCCAAGAGAGCAGCTGGGGACCCCCCTAGAGAGCCGGTTTCCACCTCCCCGTTCTCAGGCTCCAAGGGAGCAGCTGGGGTCCCACCTAGAGACCCGGTTTCCACCTCCCCGTTCTCAGATGCTCCAGTTTGAAAATCTTCGCTAGGGGGCATTTCTTTTTTTTTTTTACTTCTCATCACCTTTATAGCCTTTTTTAAAATTTTTGCAATAACCCTGGCCCGTAACTTTTTGGCAGCCATCCGTCTACCCCTCAAATGGTGTCCCCCTTTTTGGTTACACTTTAACAGTCGAGTACCCCTTATCGTGACCAATTGTGCGGTTTCAGAACCACCCTCTGGAAAACTGAAATATTTTTCAGTGTATTTATTAAGAGCTTTTGCATCATTTACAGGGTTTCTGGAAAATACTGCGCTCATCAGCTCTCTGAACGAAGTGTGATATTCGCCCATATCCTCTCTCATTGAAGTCAATTGCGCTCTGAATGAAGCGTCACGGGCGTTCAAGTGCGCTCTGAATGAAGCGTCACGGGCGTCCAAGTGCGCTCTGAATGAAGCGTTACGGGCGTCCAAGTGCGCTCTGAATGAAGCGTCATATTTTCCCCATAGTTCTTTAGAATAACTAAGAACTGCATCAGACATATCGAGGCGGGGGCCTGGTTTGCAATATTTCTCCAATACCTCAGCCTCATAGGAGCTTTCAGCCCTTGGTTTTTGATTCACAACCCCTAGAGCGAGTGCTCCGGGTTTGTGAATGCGTGTGTTTTCGCTCACAGCTGTCTCAGGGCTTGGTGTGGTGTTGTCCGCTGAGAAACTGGAGGTGTGGTGGTGTTTTTTACCAGAGTCCTTGGGCTTGACATATCTGAGCTCGGGACTTTCCTGTTGCTTCATCTGGGCGCGTTTGCTGTTTTGAGCCGGCCTTGGAGAAGATTTCTGGTTCTTTGGAACTTCAGCTACAACAACGTCAGGAAAGCGGGCCTTGCCTAATTAGGAAAACAAAATGTTCCAATTTAGCATCAAATATAACATTTTATTAGAAAATGTAACTGTACCACACCGGCTACATAAAATTTAAAATATATATATATATATATTTACTGGACTTCATCTCTCTGTCAGGCTCTGACAGTGGTGAATCTTCCTCTTTTCTTTTTCTTTTAAGGTCTAAAGTTTTTTCAGGTTTTGACCGTACTATAAAGAAAAAAAGAAAAAATTATTATAAAATAGTTTAACCTTTCATACTATTACCCTCCAAAATACTTTATCTCTAACCCCACAACAACTTAAAATACCTTAAAAAATCCACAAGTATCTCTACCCCCACCCTGTGGTAAGACTAATTCCTGCAAGCAGCTTTAACCCCCTCCCTCCCCCCAAATACTTTTTTTCAAGAACAAGCCCTTGCACAAAATAAACCAACTTTTTTAAAACACATTCCCCCCCTTAAGGTAGCTCAGTGGTAAAACACATGCTTTGCATGCATGAGATCCTGCGTTCAATCTCCAATTTGTCCTGCTCTGAGCAGGGGGGCTACATAATCTCCTGGGGTCCCTTCCAATTCCACGTGTTCACACTAAAAATCTTCCCAAATACTTTTCAAAAAACACACTGCTTAACATAGCTCACAAAATACACCAACTTTGTAAAACACATTCCCCCTTAAGGTAGCTCAGTGGTAAAACACATGCTTTGCATGCATGAGATCCTGCCTTTAATCTCCAGTTTGTCCTGCTCTGAGCAGAGGAGGGGGGGGGGGTTACATAAACTCCTGGGGTCCCTTCCAATTCCACGTGTTCACACTAAAAACCTTCCCAAATACTTTTCAAAAAACACACTGCTTAACTTGGCTCACAAAATAAACCAGCTTTTTAAAACACATTGCCATGTGATCAGACTAAACAACCTCTAGTCAAGAAACATAAATAAACAGCCTTTTTTTAAAAACATCTCAAACTTAATAAACCAACTTTTTTAAAAACACCACCACAATACCACGTGCTTAGAGTAAAAATCATCCAGTCAAGAACTAGCCCTCAAGAAACATAAAATCAACCAGCTTTTTAAAAATAAAGCACAATTTACCTTCTACCACAGGATGCAAGCAAGCTGGAACATTTGTATCTGCATCTTTTAAATGAAAGACAGGCATAATTTGAGTTAGTATGATACCCTGCAAACTATTAAACCCTCCCCACCAATTATATAGTTAAAATAGAGGGCTTTACCTCCCTCTGATGAAAGGCTGCTTGAAGGGGTGGATTCCATAATCAATAGATCACACTGCAATAAAGACACCTATCATTCTTAGTAAGACTAGCATGAACAACAAAAAAGCAACATTATATAATATATATATGTTAGAATAATCAAACATGTTACCTTTATTGCTTGCTCTTTCCACCTCCACGCCTGGGGGGTTTGCAAGGAAAAGAGGGTGGGGTTACTTTACACAACTTTTATCCATAGCAGTATGTAAATGTACACATTACCATTAGCCCCCCAGAGACCCTTATTTGGTTACAAAACATCTACAAAATGAATATTAATAAGTACAAATGCATACAATTATACCCTCCCACTGTTTATTTCTTAAAGGATTACCATTCACCTAAACATTTTCCACTGACATTGTTTTTAAAAACAAGACCTTCCGGTGGTGGGAAAATAGATAATAATCCCCCCCCCCCCCTCCCCTTCAGAAGTTATCTGGAAGGAAAAGATAACAAACTCGAAGGACGATTCACAATAGCCCTTTCTGTTATTTAGGCCTGGCTACTTGTCCAGCAGTTTCAATAGTGGGAACTTGCACAGGAATGTCATAACCTATGCCCTTCAGAGGTTATCTGGAGAAATTCACAAAAACAAAGCTTCCTGTTATTTAGGCAGGGCTACTTGTCCAGCCGTTTACATAGTGTCTGTTAGAAAAATTATTTTAAAAATCTAAGGTTGGGTTTTTTTTAATCATTCTGAGTCTTTCAAAGTCCAGTTAGCAAGGTGATTTAGTCACTATATCCCTTTTTTGTAACATGCATTGCTGGGGTAATTTTTAATTTTCTTGTAGGGGCCTTCTTATAGTATTAAACAATAATGGCCATACATAAAAGCCCTCCCCCTTAATGTGACTGTCTAACTGCAGGACCCTGCAAATAGCAACGAATGCCATAACCTATCCCCTCAGAGGTTATCTGGAGAAATTCACAGAAACAAAGCTTCCTGTTATTTAGGCCTGGCTACTTGTCCACCCATTTACATAGTGTCTGTTAGGAAAAATATTTTAAAAATCTAAGGTTGGGGCTTTTATATCATTCTGAGTCTTTCAAAGTCCAGTTAGCAAGGTGATTTAGTCACTATATCCCTTTTTTGTAACATGCCCTGCTGGGGTAATTTTTAATTTTCTTGTAGGGGCCTTCTTATAGTATTAAACAATAATGGCCATACATAAAAGCCCTCCCCCCTCCCCTTAATGTGACTGTCTAACTGCAGGACCCTGCAAATAGCAATGAATGGCTTGGGGTGTTTTTTAAATTAAAATGGTTGTACAACAGTCATAGCTTTTAAAATGTTATTACAACAATTGTTTTTCAAAATATAAAAGGTATGTGATTTCTTATTTTGGTTGTTGTTAATATACTATTTTTTAAATCTGTCATGACCCACCAATTCCTGAGGCTTTTATTTTAAAATGCTCACTATCATATGGGGTGGGATGGTAAATCAAACCCGTGCCTCAAACATTCCTGATTTCTTTGGTTTTTTTCCCCTCCCCACAGGCTTCTACTACAAACATTACAGCTTTTCGCTGTCAATAGACAAAGACACAATAGCTGGTTCTCACAAAAACCTTTTTTTATTAATTTTTAAAAACATGCTGCCACTTTGAAACATTTATTATGTACATATAAGGCCCACAAAGGTCATCTTACAGAAACACAGATAGTCACAAACCCCTTTTCAATACTTTTATTTACAGCTAGCAAGCCTGCTATTGTGTATAGAGCCCGTCACCATTCTCTAACTTAATCCTTTTGGATTTATTACAAAAAACCTGCCTCCTAAGTAAGACTCTGTAACTTTTTGTGCGGACCAAACGGTTCATATAACGCTCTAAACAGGCATCCTCCGGTTTGGTCATTTCTTTAAGAACACCGCATGGGTCTTGAGCAAATTGTACAGCCTTTACCAACTGCACCGCCTTATTTAAATGTTATGCAGTTAAGCACAGACACTCTAGAATATAACTTATGCCTATAATAGAATTCAACAGACTTTCAAAACATAGTTCAGCACACAAGTCCCGAAGCTTGCAGTTTATATCCTCTGAAGCCCAAGTCACGCAGTCGTGGTCCCTTTGGCCTGGAGCGTCTATGACGCAACCCTCACAATCTTCAGAAAGTTTTTCACTAAGACAGTAATTCAGGGTAACAGAAACAGCAACACGTACAATAGCCCGCGTGACTTTTTTACGCTGACGCTGTGGCACAGGCTCAGCCAGTTCCATGCCGAGACTCCTCTTAAACGCCGTATACCCATCATCCCCTGCAACGGTTTCTTTCGGTGTTGAGCAGAAACAGGCTGCTTCATCTGTGCTGTCTGATGCAATGTTGTTTGTGCTCACCTGTCGAGAGATTTTTCAGAAAAAAGACATAGCTGTAAGTCTCTACGGCTTGGCTTTGGCTTTTTAGATTTACAGTACCCGGCTCGGTTACTAACCCCCACCAACCCTGCTCGGTCCTTTACCTCCGGCTCGTTTCTTCCTTCGGCCTCCCCTGCCGGCGGCTCCCGCAATCGGCCTTCCTCCAGGGGCACGGACAGCGTGAGGCCGTCAGGCTCGTCGGGCGTCTCCGGCGTGTCGAACAAAGACTGGGCCACAGGGCTCTCCTCCTCGGAACTGTCGCTAAGGTGGCGGTTTCTAAGCCTGGGGGCCAAGAACTGAGGAGCCAAAACAATTTTCGGAGGCCTCACGGGCGTGGTGAAGGCGTCCATGTTCCCCTCTCGGCGTTTTTTTCCACGAGCTGTGAACCACGCTGTCTCGAAAACGAGACGCTTTAAAGGCCCCAAAACTTCCGGGGGCTGCGCCGCCGTCGTCCGAACATCCCCATTGGTGCACCTTTCCCTTCTGGGACGGCCTAAGCCCGCTCCCCTTGGGGATGGGGACGCCACGCTCCTCCCCCAGCCCTTTCTGGGCCAATCCCTGCTCTTGGCACAAATTCAAACACCCCAACCCCCGCTCTTGGCGTGTAATGCACAATGCCCGCTTCCGGTCAGGTCCCCCTCTGGGACCAATCCCACTCTCGGAGGATAACCCTCTCCCATTGGTCCATCTTGACCAGGATGTCATAACCCAAGGAGGGTCTGGATGTCAGGTGACCAGGTGGGGTGGGGCCTCAGGGGTTGGGGTGGGGAAAAGGGGGCGTGGCCTAAAGGTCAAGGGGCGTGGCCTAAAGGTCAAGGGGGCGTGGTCTCGGTGGGCGGGGCCGGAAGTCAGGAGCCCGATTGAGGCGGAAATTCCGGTAACAGAGGCGGGTAAGGCGGACCTTCCACTCACGTGGCCCCTTGACTAACAGTGTACCCTTTGTGCTAATGACATTGAAGAATGACAGCAGCACTAGGTCAAATGACCCAGCGTGGAATAAACTACTTTCTGTACATTACTGAAGTGCCTTGCTTTTTTATCTCATTTTGCCAATTTAGGATACTGACTTTGAACTGCCACAAAGCAGTCCCATGAATAGGAAGTGGATCGTTATACTGCAGCTAGCCAAGGGATAACAAGAACATGTCTGCCAAAAGAAACACTGCAAGTTCGAGTGGTCAACCCACTCTTGAGGAAAATACTGCTTAATCAAGGAATTTCTAGATGAGAACCCTGATTTATGAGTCCATTCTGAATGGAGCACACTTAGGCACATGCTTAACTTTAAGCAGGCATTTCATATAGCTGGTAAAATATTTTTTCCATCCAAACTGGTTTTGGATGAAAAATTTAGGTTTTAGAATAAAACATATTTTCCCCCACAAAAACTGTCTGCTCTCTGTAGAGGGAAAAAAAATCACTTTCCAACAAGTAAACATTGGAAAACTGAAAATGTCAGCCAAAAGTCAATTTGGAAATTTGCTGTGGTTCATGGGAGTTGTAGTTCAGGTGCTTCACGGCTCCATATTGAAAGACAGAGTTAGGAAACTAATTTTTGACTCCCAATTTTTTTTAAAAAACTAGCTGTAAATCTGTTGGTTTACTCCAGCATAAATCGGTGGTCGTGAATCTGGATCTACAAATACAGAAGATCTCAGCTAATAAGAACATTAAATGATTCAGAAACTCTCAAAAAGTACACACTTTGAGTGGGGTTCAGATAAATACTCCAAAGTTTGGATTCTTCCTAGATGTTGTGTAATGGCTCCCCTATCTTTGAATTTATTCAAATATTAACTATCAGTAATGGTCCTAAATTCTTTGGTTTGTAAAATTGGCCTGGAAATGTTGTGAAATGCAAAATTCTTGAAACCTCCTGCTTCCATTAGTGCTGGAAATACTGCATCATATTCTTTCTCATGATATTTCAACACATCTGTTTTAGTCAAAAGGATAAGGAAGAATAGTCCATTGGTTAGGGCACTCTCCTGGGACTTAGTTTCCTATTAATTTCCTATTCCTGACACAAACTACCCGTATGACTTTGGGTAGGTCACATAGCCCTTCTCTGTGCCTCATTTCCCCATCTGTAAATTGGGCCAATATCACTGCCTTTCCTCACAGGGATGTAGTGAGGATAAATACATTAAAGGCTGTGAGTATGCAGACACTACCATGAATGGGGGCCAGAGTAGTACGAAAGATAGAAACCCAAAGACGCAGAAGGTTATGAAAAACAAAGAAGGAAAGATGAACACATCTACTTTTTGCTTAAAGATTTGGTTCAGTTTGGGGTGAAGGAAACTTCTTGTTTTATATGAATCAAAGCAACCAATTTGCTCATCCCTGTTCAGGAGAAATAGTAGAGCTGGTCAAAATGTTTTCATCAAATCAGTTTTCCATCAGAAAATGACATTTTAACAAAACCAAAATTCTTTGCAAAATAAGCTCTTAAAATGACATTTTGTTTAGAAGAAAAAATGAAGAAACTATTTCAGACACATTGAAGTGACTGGCCCACTTTGAAATTTTCAGAATAAAAAGTTTTGATTTTTCATTTCAGAATGAAACATTTTGTTTTGTAATGTACTGTATTTTATAAGTATTAAAAAAAAATCTAAACATTTTTTCAGAATTCCATTTTGTGATTTTTTTTTTAATTTGGCTTTTCATCTCAATTTAGGATGTTTTTTTTCTTCCAAAAGCTCCAAAATAATTTCTATCCCAGAAAATCCAATTTGCTCTAACAGTCAGAAGAATTTAGCAGCAAATCCAGTGGACTAGAAGTCAGGAGATGTAGGATAAAATTATGGACCTATTAAAGCTAGTTGCTCTCCCTTTGGCTTCAGTGGGACCAAGATTTCACCCCTGGTTTCTATTCCCATCTCTACCACAGACCTACTGTAGGACTTGGGAAAGTCACTTCACTGCTCTGTGCCTCTGTTTCCCCTCTCATCTTTTGTCTGTCTTGTCTATTTAGACTGCAAGCTTATTGGGGCATGGACTGTGTATTACTCTGTGCTAGTACAGCACCTAGCACAATGAGGTCCACCATCTCAGTTGAGGCTCATTGGTCACTGCCATAATATAAATCATCATATTGCCATACAAGATGTTACTAATTTGTTTTTATGCTGATGCAGCTTTTTAAATTATTATTTTTTAGAAATCAAGCACTAAGAAGGAAATAATCATCCTACACAGTTCCATAATCTGCCATGGCTTCTGCTGGAATCAAATTAACTGGAAAGGAAGGAGGACATGGAACATGTTGTACTGATCTAATGTAAGATTTTACTGTGGTGGTAATTCTTCATCCAACTATTGTGAAAGACAAGATTTTTTTTAGTTAGTTTTCCCCCATGGGATCCTGTCAAATCAAAACTGGGTATTTGTTCTTTAGCACCAGACTGTGGATATTATGCATCAGAAAGAAGTGCCTGTAAAAGGATTATGGCGTTATAGAAAAATAATTGGCATGCTTCATCTCTTTGCATATCATAACTCATTAAAATCGGTCGAAGGAACATCTAGATTAATTAGAAGTCGGTGAAATTCTTATTTCTTTAGCACAACGTTCTCATCAAATCAAAAGATCTTTCCTGTTGAACTAGGCAGCACTAGATGTTTTTCTGCATTGACCTTTATCATTTTATAAATAGAAATATACTGGAAAATAAGTGAACTTTCCATTGGTAATTGACAACACCAGCTTTATCTCTCATGGATTCTAGGAAGTTTTTCCTCCCTTCTGAGTGATGTCTATTATCTGATCTTTTTAATTTGAACAAAATCTGATGACTTTTGACCTGATACAGCAGGAGCTGATTCACTGCAGTGCTGCTGCCTGCAGATTCTCATCGGTTGCTCGCCAGCACACTAGTTAGTGTCAAAGGTTTTCTACTTACAGTAATTGCTGGCAATGGGGTTCTGTTCACTATCAGTATGGTTTTGCAATAACCTAATACATCTCAGATTATCAGACTTTCCAGGAAGTGACAAATGAATTCTGACTTCCCGCTGCCTCCGTAGTTCTGAACTGATAGAAGAACGGCAATGTCTTTTCAAGAGTCGTTGAGTTAACAGAGAAGTTGTTTGAACTTCACCTACCTATCTCACTAATTCCCATCTGTTACCCTCTTTGCCCTCAATTGCAATTCTCCAGAACACATTAAACCAGGAACCTGTAACAAACAGCTTCTCAGCGTGTCTACAACCTATTTAAGTAATTGTAAACCTACCAGATGTTTTACAGGCTAAGGATCACAGCATCACGGCTTCACTGACCTCTGCGACTTAGCAGGGGGGCTCAAAGAAGGACAGAGGCTGCAGACAATTAAAATCCAAATATTTTTTTATCAGCCACTGAGCCCCAGCTAACTCTAGTTCTTAAATGAGCCTTCTGTCACTGTTAACTCAGTACAGGTCAAACTGCAACAGGTAAGGCCAAAAAGCCTTCAGAGCTGGCAAACTGTGGTCTGTTACCAATGGCTATTTCCTTCAAGATGACAAAATAGGAAGAGATACCCTTAAATCTTTCTGTGAACTCTGGACTTGGTGAGAAGTATGATTTTGACAAATCCTGAAAAATAGTCAGGTTATTAGATAGATATGTCCCTTCTCTACACACTTGGCTAGGGCTTGTCTCTTTCCAAGGTCCATGAGCGTGAGAGGTTCTTTCGGTCAGATCTCCTTGGTCATTCCACTAGACTTGCATGAATCTGCCTTGCATCCTACTTTCTGTCCTATGCAGTTTGTGATGCTTTGGCATCTTTTGTGAATCTTGTTTGATATGTCTACCTAGATATCCGTCCCCACACCCCTGTGAGGTAGGGAAGTGCTATTTTGTACATGGGGATCTGAGGTACTTAGACAGCTGGCCTAAAATGACACAGAAAGCCTGTGGCAGAGCTGGGAATACAACTGGACCACCCTTTATCACGTCACGTATGAACTCTGGGACTCCAATACAATTACCATAGGTAATCAGACCTTATAGTTCAGAGCATTTCTCTTTCATTGCATAGACTTTGCAGGTTAGATGTGGTTCCCCTGTAAAAACCATTCATGAGGCTAAATATTGTTTAGGGCAGAGCATAGCCTGCATGGCTGTACATCACAGAAAGTAAGAAAAAACAAACATAAGAAAAACCAGCTTGTCTCTTAGGTCCCAAGGTTACTCACTGGGCAGATAGAAAAAAATGACCTGTTGCCTGAATATTCAACCCATTTGTTTTGGAGTCATTGTAAGACAATGAATAAGCAATCCATTTATGTCCTGTTTAGGTTCCACTTTTCAGAGCAGACCTGCGTGTTAACATTTCTTTTGGGGTGGAGGGAAGGTAGAACATAAACACTTTTTGTTCTTTTAAATTTTACACTTAAATCCCTTCTTGGAGTGATGGGATGTAAGAACTTAGAGATGTGGGGGTGAATGGTAAAGTATGTGCTGACTATTGATGGAAATGACTGGAACACACAGGACAGTAGTCCTGGCAGTGAAGTTAGCAACTGGACCACAGCCTAGAATATCTATGTTCATGCATCTTCTACTTTTATTCCATTTCTTTTAACACGACTCTGTCTGTATAGATCACGCTTCCTTTCCATCTTATTTTTTTCATATGATATATTTCAGAGCTGAACAAGGTGAACTGATCAGTTATTTCCTCCACCTAAACATTTAAAAACCCACTGAAAAGTTTCAATATCAGGTTAAAGGACCAATGATCCTGTCATTTACCCCAAACTTACTCCAGGGTTACTCCTTTGGGGCTTGATTAATCTTTCCCTTAATTTTTTTTTTACATCAATGACTTCAGTGGTGTTACTGCAGATTTACACTGGAGTATCTGAGATCAGAATTTGGATAATTACATGTATTCCTGATTTACACCAATGTAAGTGAATATCAGGATGCTAGAGTTGAAAATGAACCTGATTTCTATTATAGATGGGGCCAAGCTACAACATTTACGTATGGGTCCTCAAAGTTTGTTAGTGTCTAGACTTGAGGATTTGACTTGGGCCATTGTGAAGTTAGCAGGGCAGCTATGATTTCCGATTAGCCAAAGTCAAAACCATTCAGATTCAGGATTTTGGTTTTGTAAGGCTTGAGGTTGTTTCCAGCTAACAAGTTGTAGGTTGAAACTCATAGAAATGGTTAACAGAAATATCTGAGCCTCAAGGACAATGGCTAGTGGAAACATCCGATGGCTCAGAAAGCCAGATGTCCTTAGTGATTCTAATTCTAATGAGAACAGCACATTTACTTTTAGAATTTCTGTCTCATTTGCCACCTATCTGTAAGGACCCTCCCCCCCACTTCTTCCTGAACCTTACCCCGAGTGTAGCCCTAGCATCCTTGATGTAAGTAGAGTGATTAAAAGTGTCTCTGCATGTATGTAACGACCATTATTACTGTTGTTCTCTCCAGATGGGACAATGTCTGTATTTGTAAGTGAATAGATAAAGAATTTAAAACTATGTAATCGGTAAGAAAGCGTATATAATTGACCACTGTAACAGCATGAAGTTGAAGCTGATTTATCAGACTTCCCAGTATCGTGAATAAACCTCTTCAGTAGTGTCTGTGCTGCCTGATTCTTGGAGAAAGAATCCTTCTTGCTTTACAGTTTCTGCCTCGCTCTGGAGCTATGGTCTAAGTACATCTTCAGAAGTCTGGATTCTTATCTGAAACATCTCTGAACTTCTTGAGGTTGCAGACATGGGATCTGATTCTGCAAATGCTACCTGGAGTAGTGCTTAATCCCACAGTATTAAGTTTCTGGAAAAGATTCTATGACAGGGTTCCCTTTAGTAGCAAGGACTGGACTGGTTGACCCAGGAGGTCCCTGCTAGGTCTATGTCCCTATGAGTAGTCCCTTACTACCCTGAATAGGCTCAAGATTGTGCTAGTTGGTAAAAGCTTTCATTGATCCGGCCCTTAGTATGCAACTTTGGGGGGAAATTTACTTTCTTGCCATTTTGTTGGAGCCTCATAGCGTTTGCTTCCATTTGAAGAGTAGATGTCACAAAGAGCCTTTCTCAGAGGCCACAAGCTAGAAATGCAGATTTGCATAACATTGAAAACCAAGAGAAGAAGTTAGCTGAACCCTACTTCTTGAGCAAAGGTTTGTGTGTCAGGTTTGATTTTACCTTAAATGGTTCCCTTGTCCTTTTTATTAGCATCTAATTGTATTAACATATACTTTTCTGGAAAACGTGCCCGCCCACAGTACATTAATATGCACCAAGTATATAACTCCAACTGTGTGAGAGATAAAGGAGAGATTGATGCACTATTGTTGTACCCTCTCAGTCACTGTCCAGTGCCATGGAGTAGTTGTGTCTGTTGCCATGGGAGGCACCAGGAAGTGAATCAGCAGAAACCATCCATGGTACAGATCATATGCAATTTCAGAAAAAGATGCAATACAAATCGGCTCATTGAAGCCCCTGGGTTGTTGTGTCTCTGTTGTTGCTGCTTCCAATATCTAACCCAGATTGGTCCACCTGCTGTTGTGAATACCTTCAGGGATCTCATTCCAGCAGCATTATTTCTAACATGCATATAACAGTGCTCCTGGAAGGTGCAGGTTTGACATCCCTAGCCACGGTGGGAACTCAGTCTCAATGCCTGGCCATCACACCATAATTCTGACCTAGAGGAACCACCTCTGCAGGTGAGATGGGAGTTTGTGTAATACCCATCCATTAACCTCTCTGTTGAGACAGCCCATTATTGTCAGCTGTTGTGAGGTGCATGCAGTGAAGGCACTTTGGGCCAGATTTACAAAGGTATTTAGGTGCTGCAAGATACAGATAAGTACTTTTGAATATTCCAGTAGGAACCTAAGCAGGTTAGATGCCTAACTGTATTGAAATCAATATAAGTTAAGCACCTCGCCTGCTTAGTTGCTTTTCAAAATACCACAAACTCTCCACCTGCAATTTTAGGCACCTAAAAACCTTTGAAAATCTGTCTCTTTGTCCATTGCACTAAGATCCAAACAATCAACCTGCCATCAATTGGTAACATATTGCTCACTGCCAAACAAGGCTTGATTTGAACCAGCAATGCAGAATTATTAGACTTAGTAAATCCATTATTTACCCGTTAGGCCTTCTAGCCCAATGGCATCATCTAAACTTTCTATTAACTGGCTTCTGCCATCCAAATTCATGACACCAATTGACTTTAGTAATGACTGCAGCATTCATTGCTGATTGTTATTGGTCATACTATGGCACCTCTACCAACACATAAGAACGGCCATACTGGGTCAGACCAACGGTCCATTTAGTCCAGTATCCTGTCTTCTGAGAGTGACCAATGGCAGGTGTTTCAGAGGGAATGAACAGAACAGGCAACCATCAAGTGATCCATTCCCTGTTGTCCAAATTTCTGAATGGTTTCTACTAATGGAGCTCCCAAGTATGGAATGGCTAGAATCCTTTTTAGAGGAAAAAAAGGAGCTGCTATTATGACCACATTCTTCCTACATTAACTCAACATCGTCTGCAGACTTCTCGGTGAAAGAAGAAGAATGCGTACAGAGCATTGACACAGTTCTTGATACAGCATTCATGCATACAGAAGAGTACAGAGCATTGACACAGTCTTGTTCCTCCCTCACGTGTGCTCTGTTAGCGTTTGTCTTTCAATCTATTGGTTTTGAAAGGTTATTTAGTAAAAAGATCTAATGTTACATTTGAGTGCCATGCTGTCAATGCAGCATTTTGATAGACCAGTAAAAGGGCCAGGGATCACTTGATAGTGTAACATTGATTATCATCCTTGTTGCTAATAGCAACCAAAATCAGTAGGCCTTTCTGCAGGCCTGTGCAGGCTTAGCATGGCTAAGCCAGGAGGGGAGGGGAGTCTTTTTCTCACCTTGTCTGACTCTGCCTCCTCCCCACTGCCCCCCCACTCACCCAATGAAGTCTCTAGTAGATGTGCTGGGATCTGTGTTTTAGAGAAAAAAGCAAGAAGTTTGTCTGTGCATGCCTTCTGGGAGATGCTGGTCAGGGCTACACAAACACATCTGACCAATATGTGATCTGAAGAAACCTCTTGATTAGCTTTTGGAACTGCTTGCCCAATAAGTTTTTATTTTTCCTTTATATTTTATTGTCTGCTGATAAGGATAAATGGGGTGGGAGAGATATGGACTCTTCAGGGATCTCTTCTTGGACACAGTTTTGGGGTCCCCCAACAGCAGCTGGAAGACCGGCCAATTGGAAAGCCACTTCTGTACTGCTCGAAAGCCACCTCAATCTTTGGTAATTTATTGAGGATTGGGGTGTTTTATTAATCTTTTGTGGATGTGCGTAAGTGCCTGAGATTAAGTCAAGTAGAGCTTTTAAGAGAGAGCACTCCTGCGTTAGACTGTTTCTACCAGTCCCTCTATCAACTGGATGGCTGTGTCTCCATTTGATTTAGTTCCTGACACCACCTTGCAAAGAGTAAGGTTAGCAAGATCTCTGGGTTGAAAGAACCTGGGATAGAACATTCACCTCATCCCAAGTGCTTTGGGAAGAAAACTGGGAATTAGCTGGGATCTGTTTTTGTAGGGGAACTTCTGCCTGCAGTCTTTCAAGTAGGCCCCGGTAAATTGTATGGGTGAAGAGCTACCACCTAACTGAGGCCAAGTTTTGATTCCAGACTTTCAAAAGCTCTCACTCCACTGATCTGAATAAAGTCATTTCTTCTTTACTTCAGTGTAAGCAAAAGTAGAATCAGGCTCAATGGACTGGAAAAAAGAAAAAAGGTGGGTGCTGCACAGACTCTGTCGCACCCATATAAAACAGCCCATTACTTTGCTATTTGACTTCTACCATTCAGGTGTTACTGTGTTCTGAAGCATGACTCAATGTGGCAATATGGGGTTCCATGAACTGGATCAAGACCAGTAACCTTAATTCACCTAAGCCACAGAGCTAGTGTTACATCCCTGGCTGAGCTCCCCCACTCTTGTGGATGGTCAGCAGGTTGCTCTGTTAGACCCAACATCCTTTTAATCTTACCATGTCTGAGCAGCATCATTTCACTATCTGTGTATCTGGTCTTCAGGTTCACTCCTGAGATTCAGACTACAATGCTGGTATCTCTTCTTGGTGTGTGGGGCCCAGCTGCCTGATGCACCAAGACCATTACTGCCCCTCCTCTTTCAAGTCATACCCAGAGCTTAAACATGCTCTCTTCAGAGCTCCATAATTGTGGGTATTCTGAATTATTGTTTCATCCTTAAGAGAAGTCATGACAGTTAAACTATGTAACAGAGATTTTTCAGAGGCACTTCTGAATCACATACATCTTACTTCTAGGCACAGCACAAGAGATCTAGAGATCTGTGGAAAAGTAACAGACACTTGCATGCAAGACCTTTCCTCAGTTTCCTTACTCCTAAGACCATTTTCAGGCTTAATGTCCTTCAGTGAGTCCAGGACCAATTTCTCCTCCTGCTCAGTTTTCTTTTCTAGTTCTGGGCTCACCTTAATATAGAAAGTGTGTCCTTTTATAAAGCAGGTTTTTAATGTCTTCCTCTTTGGTTCTTCCCTTGTGATTTTTACATTCTCTAATAATCTGTGGGCTGTGGCCTCCAATACCGTGTTTGTTATAGTGGTAACAGGCATTAATAAGTCAATAGTTTGGTCAGGAGACTCTATTATCCTAGTAGGTCAGTGTTATTCAATTGCTGATGATCCTTAATGTCTGTCCCATTCAGAAGGAGGCACCCAGGTGCCAGACCACCTCCCCTTAACACAAGAGGGATGATGCAGATATACAGGGAAAGACATTAATAGGGTTATAAACATACAGAGAGTTCTTAAATTAAACTGATATGCATAGATTCATATAGATTCCCAAACAGTCACAGCAAGAAATCCCAGGTGACTGGGCTAAATTCACACAGGGATCAGTGCAGTATATGCAGATGTACACATTAGAGGAGAGACTTTCAGAACGGAGGTTGGTGCTGCACAAAGTATCCATGAGCACTCTTGCAGCAGCGTGGCGAATGGGAGTCTGTAGCTATCACAGCTACAAAAGTGAGTGATGCTGGTCTGCAAGGGGTTATTGGCACATTGGCCATGGAATGCATTCTATTGTGCATAATTTACTCCCTGTGGCTATGTATAACAGACATTGATACTAGGGCTGGTCACTTTTGTTAGATTTTGTCCAAAAAACCCCAAACCAACCAACCAAACAAACAAAAAACAAACAGACACCACCATCCCCCCCAAAAAACACTTTTTGCATAAAGTTTTTAAGTTCTTTTTTTTTCCCCTCAGTTTTCCATTCTAAATTTTCCAAATTCGCAACTCTGAAATAATTACAGAACAGCAAAAAGAAACATGAAACTCAGTAAATCTGCTCCTGTAGTTTTTTTCAAATTCTGGAAATGTTTTGAAAAGTTAGACAGGAACAGAAGAAAAAAAGTGAGGGAGGGGAAAAACAGAAAACCTGCACTTAATTTGTTTTATTGCACTTGGTGGAGAAAGTAAAGAGGGGATGAAAATTTGCAAAAAATATTTCAGAAAATTTAAAAAAAATCATGTCATCAACCCTGCAAAATGGAAACATTTCTTTGGAGAAATTAATATTCTATTTTTGACCTGCTATAATCGATGCCAGAAAGCTGCTTTATCTCCTTCTGGTGGCTCGACTACATAAAGAAGTTTGAGTCAGCTACTACTATTAGCAACCAAGCTGTGTACTACAGCTCAAAATAGTAGGGGGTCATGGTTTAATCCCAAAGGTTCCCAGGCTAAGGCCTTGAAGATGATGTCCCTCTAGATTTGAAATTACAGAAACACCTGGCGTAATTATTTTTTGTTTATTGTTGACTTGGGTTCAACTAACCACTGGAATAAATAATAGAGGTGCTGGATTCTCCATTGCTGGATTTCTTCAGCTTGAGACTCGATGTCTTTCTGGAAGCTATGCATTAGTGAAACAAGTTACAGGGCTCAATCCACAGGTAACTGGTGGAATTCTAGGGCCTTTGTTATACAGGAGGTCAGACTAGATGATATATTGGTCCCTTTTGGCCTTAAACTCTATGAGTTGGGGCCATATATGAGCTCAGAGACCTAGAACAGAAGGCTTCTTATTGGATTACAATCCTCTGTAGTCACTCAACATTATAATACATGTCCATGCTTTTCTTAAATATGTCTCTATTAATCCACAGTAATCAAGATACATCTATTTTAAAGTTAAACTGCCTGGTTCTGTGCTTACTGAACACTAACAATCATTTGCTAAATATTGCAACACTAGAAACATCACATACATATGGTCAGTATCTTACGTTTGTTTTGCAGTAGACCTAAATTGAGCTTATGCGGCATTTCAACTTGTCTTATGCAATAGTCCTATTTGTCTGTTATGCGTGGACTCAATTATTAATGAATATTCACTTTCATTCATAATCAAAGCGCTTCTGTTTTAAAATCTTGTCTTATTTATTTTGTAGTTACTTAGTTAAAGTCCTGACCAATCTGCCGGCTCAAATAGAACCTCGCTGCAGCTCAGGATTAGACAGCCACTGTTTCCAGAAAACCCATCAGCCTGGTTTTTTGTCATTGGTTCTTTATTGTCATCCTTATCAGTAGCAATAGCTTTACCAGAACTGTGTTCTGACGATCCTCTTTCCACTTCAACTTTTGCTGCCATAGAAATGCCTTCTAATATTTGCATTCTCATCTCATCTCATCTACGTTCCTTTCTCTCTGACATGCGAGGTTTTCTGATACAAATGAGGGTGGATTGGAGTCGTCTCTTGTCCATTTTTCTCCTGAATCATCTTCTCTCAACTACATGGATTCAGTAAGTGCACAGAAATTAAATACTTACCTTCAGATAATTAGGGACCGATCCAATGTTCATTGAAGTCAATGGAAAATCTCTCATTAACATCAATGGACTTTAATGCAGCTCCTTAATTGACAAAGAAGGGCTGCAGTTTCCAGGTATGTTTTTGGTTTGGTCCAAGGTATATAATGGGCCATAACTTACACTGGTATCATCTTCAGTGGAGATACACCAATCCTGAGAATCTGGCCCTTTTCATTTGTCTGTTAACATTCATCTGTTACTACTGTGCACCACACATATGCCTTTACCGCCGTCACTGGCAAAACTGCCGCTGCGGCCATTGGAATGATATGGGAGTGTTGCATGAGAAAAGGACAGCAAACTTTGGCACCTGTGCCAAGCAGCAAAAGTAAAGAAGAGTGAGTATTCTGGGACTCTTGCAACATTAATACAGCTGTCACAGAAAGATACCAAGGGGGCATTCCACCCAAAGCAGTTGCTGACGTGCCCTCCTGCTTTAGGAATAAGCAATCAACATGCATTTCGGTCTGATAAAATAATTTTTGAAATTTAAAATCTTATAAATATGCACAATATGTTAGACCCATAATTGCAGAGGGTTCCAGCTGCAAAAGAGCCCTTATGAATCAAGGCTCTGCAAAACCATTGCTTCCAATTTGCATGACATTCATAAAGCCAAACCAGCTGATCTGATTCATTGGTTTCATGGTGCTGGGGCCTGAAGGAATACCAAGAAGCCCAAGAAAAACTTCACTTGAACTTCGTGAAATTCCAGTGGGCTGCAGCTCACCAGGATGCACTAACCCTTTTATGGGTTCTTGGGAAAGGAGGCCATTAGCCCCCCGATGTGGTCCAAGCAAAGGCCTTGTAACTGTTGCAGTTACATGTACAGCTGCTTTAAAACTGGAGCAGGAAACGAGGCTGTAGCAAGATTGCTATGAGAAGAAAGCAACATTCTCTATCATGCCTTACTATTATTAATTATTGTGATTATTCATTTGTATTACCATACCATACAGTCACGGACCAGGACCTCATTGTGCAAGTGCTGCACAAACAGAACAAAAAGATGGTCCCTGCCCCAAAGAGCTTACAATCTAAGCATAAAACAAGCAACAGCTGGAACCTGACAGAGGGGGGAGTACAAGGAAACAATGAGACACGGTGCCAAGCATTGACTCATTTTGAACCAGGGAAAAGTTCATCTCTCCATAAGACTTTCCATTTGATAAATTCATGCAGGAGAAGAAGGGCTTCACCCAAATAACCATGACACCATTATGAAAGCTTTGAGCCTTTAATTCCAAAGTGAATATACAGAAGGATTCAACGGCCTGGAGAAAGCACAAGAAGCCTTTTTTATAAAGGTCCTGTATAAATAAGCAGAGCATGGGGACAGGGACTTTGGTATCTGTGAATGAAACATGGAAGTCTGTAGAAGTTGGTATTTTAAAGAAGAAACTTTCAGGGGGAAAAAAAAACCCAGTTACAATTAAAATCTGAGCTAAAGCTGGACTAGGGCATAAAATATCTGCCTTGGGAATTTTGAGAGGGAAGGTTTATGACCTGTGAGATCAGACTAGATGACTGCAGTGATTCTTTCCACCCTTGGAATCTATGTACTGACACTGCACCATAAGTGACTTGAATTTTACGTAGCTCAGTAAAGTAATGGAAGGCTCTTCAGGGACCGTCCCCTTGCTGTGGTGAAGGGGCTTCCAATGATTCTCATAACTATACTGCTAGGAGCTTTGTGCTCCTGATAGAGTCACCCAAGGCAAACAGATCTGAGGGGAGGTCCCAAATCAAGCACAGTCCAACCCCACCCCAAATCCTCAACAGTGGATCAGCTGGAAGAGATGCCTCCTGGATCCCAACGGCTATGAAAGCAGATGAAGGCTGATGCAAATTGGAACTTTCCCAGCCAGTGGGCTCCAGACCTCCAGCTTGTCATAATCGTGTGGTCGTGGTAGGTGCACCAGCCTCCCCACACTAAAAGAAATCACGTGCAGGCTTCTGCCACAGGGAGGTTGGTGCAAGAAGAAGCAAAAGAAAAGAAAAGACTTGTTCAGAGCGTTAAGTTATCTGAACAGAAATGTGGCAGGTGTGGAAAGGAAGCGCACAGGACAGCTGCGATCTGCTTAGAAAGAGAAAACATGCGCAGGAAATGTCAGAAAAAAGGACACTGGAAAACAATTTAGCCAAGGGTGAAGGATGCCTTTTTCCTGACAGCAGGCTGGGATTGTTAATCTCAACATCTGCAATACTGCTGTTTGAATTTGAAATTGATTCACAGGTGGCAGATGTATAAAGAGACTTTCAAATAGATTAGACCTCACTCTAGGTTGGAACAGCTCAAGGGACTGTTTAATAGCGCAAAGGACCAGATATGTAGCCTGGCTTAATTCAAAGCCCATACTAAGTATTTAGGAGCATATGTGTGGAGATCAGTGTGTGTTGACTCCATTCTGATTAATGGGACTGCCACAAATAATCTAAGACTGAACCACAGCCTTTGAGATGGGCCTTGTGGAGAGAAAGGGCTGGGACATGGCACTGTGAAAATGGCCTGCTTAAAGCAGAACCAGTGAAGATCTTAATGGAAAGAGAGGGGAATACCCTATGCATTCAGCCCAGTCCAAAGGGCCCCAATGCCATTGCTTGAAGGGAAGGAAGAACTGGATTAGATGGAGAATAGTGTAATCGAGCACAATACTGCACCAGCTGGCCCTATGGTGCCTGTTGGGGGAAGAAATGGGAACAATGCAGAAGTAAGGAGGGAAAATTATATTCTTCCCACCATGGAAGACAAAATCAGAAGTTAACTGGTACAGAAATATGCCCTTCACTAGATGCAGCTAATGGCATTCTTGTGAGTCATGCTCCAGCCTGATGGTGCCACATTGAGAACTTTCATAATGCCATGGGGAAGACATTGGTTTTGTTGCCTCCGATTCGGCGTCACATGCACCCCAGGAATCTTTCCAAAGGAAAAGACTGAGTGAGATTCTCTGAGAGGAAGTGGGAATTCACTTGGGTGACATTTAGTTTTATGTGAAGAATGAAATTTTAACCTCACATCATGTTCTTCCTGACTCTGATGGCAAAGGTGGCTGCTGGCTTAAAATCAAATAAGGAATGCGGGCGTTTGAGTGGGAAGGAGGCAGCAAGGATGGATAGTTAGCTTAGGGCTTAACGCCACTACTGCAAAATGTATCCACCTCTATGTGGTTCCTCAGTACAAGATTTTGGAACCAGTTCATGCCTAACCTGACTTCCAAAAGCTACGTTCCTTACAAACTGCTTACAGCTGGCTGTGTGGAGCTGAGGTAAAGCACAGCAGTGCACTTTTGAGGATCTGAAAGCATCTATTGCCTGCACCCCTAGCACTGGTGTTTTATCCTGTCTCCAACCCTTCCACCATTTTAGCAGATGCCAGTGGGAAACCAGGCCCACTAAAACTAAACTGGGGTCTGAGAGGAGATTCGGGCCTTATAAAATGAGGAGTATTCTCAACTTGATAACTTTTATTAATGTTAAGGGTGTAATGAGAATGTTTCCAGCACTTTCCACTCAGATAGTGCATGTGCCCCTTACCAATTGCATCAGACACTGAGCTGTGGTTTTTTTAGTTTTATTTTTAAATAAAGTATTTCTATTGAATAATCCTGGTTCAAAGCCCACTGAAATCAATGAAAAACTTTCCATTAACTTCAGTGGACATTGGATCAGACCCTACTAGTAGAAAATGTCTCTAGCTGGATCTCTCGGTTTCTGATACGTTCTTCTGACAGACACTGCATCTGTGTGTCAGTATGTTTGTTAGAAGTGTAATGATGCTCCTGACATACAGCCAAAGCATAAAACGCAGATAACTGAAAAGCTGCAGCAGATCCCAGAACGCAGCTGCATTTTAAGTCCAGACTTGGTATTGCTTTTCTGTCAATAATCTCTCTATCTCTGACCATTTTACATTTTAAAATTACAGCTACTTCTCCCCATTCCCTTTTCCTTTCATAAGAGAGAAAACATTTGCACTGTAATAGGTTTTCTGACATGTAATGAGACCAAGAATAAAATGGACACTGAATATTATTTCATTCCCTGGCATTGTTATGTGAACGTTCACAGTGTTATTAATGTCAGAATAGCTAGGAGCACAATGCCAGCAGTTTATCTGTCATCAGGTTTTTCTTCTGGCTGGAGTCATTTAAAAGTGGACCGAACAAAGCAATGGAGACTTTAGAGCCATGTAAATACAGGATGTTTCCCTCACTCTTTGAGAAACAGTTCTGCATGGTTGACTGACTGTCCAAATCAGTCTTTTCTGTCTCAAGTGTTTATGAAGTTAAATAATTAGAAGCCCCCCCTGATTTATAGTATCTGAGCACCTCACAGTCTTCAATATATTTAGTCTCAAACACTCTGTGCAGTTGGGAAGCACTATTATCCCCATTTTACAGACAGGCAACTGAGACAGCAGCCGAAATCCCGAAAGGTATTTAGCTTCCTAACTTCTACTGAAAGCACAAAGCTGGGGTTTAGGCATCTAAGTCCCAGTTTTAGGCTCCACTGTAATCCACAAAACTCCCACTGACCACATTTAGGCACCTAAACTCACTCAGAGCCACAGTTTCCAGGGTAAATGTTCCCGAGGAACCTATACCCCTGTCTCTGAGCACATGCACTGCTGCCCCACTCTAGGCCTCCAGACACCCGTGTCCCACCTAAGCCCCAGAGCGATTCACAAACCAGGGGAAGGTAGTAGACATTCAGCCACCTACACTGCATGCAGGGCCCGATCAATGGCTTGTTGGCCATTTTGTGTGGAGTGAGGCAAGCCCCTACCGCATTCCTCATGACTAACCCATTCCAGCCCTCTCCTGAGAGGTGGAAAAGGCCTACTCAAATCCTTTCTCCCCCCTGGCAGAGAGGAAGGAATTGAACCCCTGTCTCCTACAGTCCAAATGAGCTCTCTAACTACTGGAATAAGAGCTATAAGGTGGGCAGCACCACCTACTCCTCCTCTGGCTGGATTTTGAATGGGCCCTGCTCTGGTAGGCATGCGGGCGCCTAATGGATTGGGCCCTGTAACCATTGTATGCAGCTGAATACCTATGTTCCCTGATTCATGAGTCACGCTGGCTCTGAGGCTTGGGTGGGAGATAGATGCCTGGACACCTAGAGTGTGGCAGCAATGTGTCCAGAGTCCAAAGCTTAGGCAGCTAGAGGATTTTTACACTGGAAAGGGAGGCGCCGAGTGAGTTTAGGTGCCGACAGGCTAAGTGGCAGCCAAGCGGGTGTCTTGTGGCTTGCAGTGATGCTGCGCACAGGGACACTGGCACCTAACTCTGGAGCAACCAAGGAGCTTTCAGTCTAATTTAGAGTGAAACACAGAACAAACACCGCATTTTATGGTGGGTACACAGGACAGGAAATAGGATGACAGGAGTCAAGGGTAAACACAGGGAAAGATAATAGGATACCGATATTTGGATCAGAGATGGCAAAGCTGGCTCTCCTCATCTGGCATCCCCTGCCCACGGTCACTCCTGTCTTGTGGTGGTCAACTTCTTCTCATGACTCAGCCCCCCGGCCAGGTCAGTTTAAAGTTCTGGGTTATCAGAGTCCCATACAAACGATATCTATCACAACTCCAGTCTTCAGCACAGATCTTCTATCCATTCTAGGCACCTCCACAGTCCCACTCTTCTCTTGGAGTAGCAGGTTCTCTGGCATCCCACAACAGAACACAGAAAACCCCAAACACTCCTACAACACCCAGTTCATTTCCAGGCTTGAGCTTTCAGCCCAGCTTGGTTCTCCCCAGCTCCCTGTTCCCTTTTCAGAACACCAGCCACCAGGACTATTTCCCCGGAGCTTTGACCTTTTCCCAGGGCCTACCACAAGGGTTACCTCCTTTCCTACACCTTATCACAATCTGATAGATAGGTGGGGAGAAAATATCGGTCAACAGTGCTTGCTCTTAGAGTCTCCCCATCTGTCATCCTATGATCTGATCACTTATTGTCTCTCATAATTCTTGCTAGGTATTTAAAGAGGAGTCTGGTTGCTGTAAGTGGCCAGTAGGTGGCGATCATTCATCCTGTGCTCACCAATGATCCAACTACCCGCTCTACTGCCAACTACCTTTTGCCCAAGCTTATCCAGGCTCGCCATGATGAACGAGTCCGATGGCTGGTGGGGAAGGAGTGAGTCGGTATTGTTTTCCTATCTGTCACACTGAACTCTGCCTTGGGCTACTCTTTGCATATATGACCTTAGAAAAGGTATCCTTTTTAAAAGGTTACATGATATTAGCAAGTCATTTTTCCCTCCTCCCTCTGCAGTTTCAAGGAAGGTGCTCAGATGCCATGGTCCTGGGGACGATAGAATAGAAGAGAAATTGCTGAATATTCCTGTAAGCTTTAAGTAAGTCTTACTTAAGGCTATTTTTCACTCCAATGAATAAACACTTTGTATACTATGGATTCTCAAAACAGCATGGCATTATGTTCTGTTACAACGATTGCAGGGCTGCCGAGACAGTTTATACAGGCCCCTTCCTGTAGATCTCCCAAGTGCTTCTAGGGAAGTTTCTTCAACAGAAGATTTTTCCTCCCTTATGGGCAAAAGAAACACACAAACAAACAAAAATACTGTAGAATTGAACAGGAATAACACCAATTGGGTCCTTTAGAAGTCTCTCTGAAATCCTCTGGAATTTCATGGAGAACTGTAATGTATAGGAATTAAGTAATATCCCTTTTAATAATTTGGAAGCTCTTTATTGGGCATCCCATCTTCTACTGCACAAGCCACCTGATACTAACAGAGCAACAGTGTATATACATAGCTAGGTCTGGTACTAATTGGTCATCTGACTAAATATTGCCATTTATCAGTAGCGTAGCTGAGCATCATTGGAGGATGCAATTCTGTGGGTTTTCTTAATTTAATTGATTGTGAAATGCATAGAGGTGATATGTTCCCAACTAAGTAAAAGCTCAGAGAGCTGCATAACTAAGGGAGCAGCTTATTGCCTTACCTAGCAGCCAATACAGAAAGGAAATTATGTGCAATGGAAGTTCAAAAAAGTTGGTTTTACTTCTTACAAAGTTTGGTGCAGTAGCTGAAGAAATTTAGAGGTTTAGAATCGCTTACCGTTATTTATGGTGCCTCTGACTGAATGAAATATCCCCTGCATTAATCCCTTCTGGAAATACAGGGCTTTCCTATGCCTTATGCCTCTTAAAACTCATAATACAAAACAGAGACCACAGAAAAATATATGGACAAACATAAATATGACTTCCCCCCCCCTTAGCTGCATCCATGCAGCATCCAGGCCTATAAATTTGTGTTATAGCTCTACTGCCATCAAGTGATAGAATGATTTTTAGTGAAGATATCCTTTTAAAAAAAAAAGCACGGGCAGGCTACAGGAGTTACTGAGATATTGAAAAAAATCAGGGCAAATTTAACCTTCTCTCCTGCCCCATCCCGACAATGGGAAGACAAACTGCAAACCAAAAGCAAAGACAATAATTAAAGGAAAAGTCTAGATTTTATTATTGTTTATGGGTAGTTTAGACAAAAATAATCCATGAACAAGACCAAGGTCTGTCATCAATCTCTTGCTTTTCACTGCACACGGGAAGCAGTAATAATGAATTGTTTGTTACTAATATGATTATTTATTAAATATATTTGCATTTCAAACCTCTATCTTTACATTTGCCATTTGCCTTTCTTTGGTGTTGGGTCATTAATGGCCAAGGTCTCCACATTGCAGGTTATATCTGCATAGCAGAATGCAAATTCTGAGGGGCATGAATCTGTTCCAATCCACACCTCTGTAAATTCAGAAAAGCTCCCTTGACTAACACAGAGTTTTACCGCACAAGAGACCACCATCTAGTCTGACCACCTGTATACCACAGGCCACCAATACCACCTAGACCACAGTATTACAACACACAGGTTATGCCAATATATAACTGAGATCAGAATTTGTATCAAGGTTTTTCAGTTCACGGTGCTTTCTCGGGAAGCTTTCATTAAGCCTTATGGTTTACCCCCCACTGGAAAAGACCAGGGATCTGCTGATTCTGCAGATTTCAGGACAGCTGTCCGATGTATGGAGCATCAGTGCTGAAATCACTTATTCTGCCTTCTGGACTCACTGCAGTACCAAGACAACATGTCTGCTGCAGCAGCCATGGTGGGAGGCGCTTCCCCAACCTTGGCTGCATCTTGAGGGCCTCCTGCCCCCAGAGAAGGAGGGGAATTTTCATGGCACACAGGGGGAAACTGTATAATTTAGTGCTTTGTCCCATGGTTGGCGTCTGTGTGTGGGTGGAGGAATCTGGCAGAAAAATCCTGCCCCCATCACCCAAAGATCCTCAGAACTGGAACCGCAGGGGAGCTTCCATGGGCTGGGTGCCAAAAGACCTCCTGCCTTGGAAGTATCATGCTGACGTCCTCCCCGTCAGAATGTGCAAATACAGAGGGGGAGCCTTCAGCCATGAGTTTGCCAGATTTCCTGTTGCTGCAACACGGTGAGATCTGAAATGGAAACACGAGGCTGTCATACAGAGTAAGCATATGAGACAGATTTATCCTTGGAGTCACTCCACTTACTTCAGTGCCACTACAGTAGGGATAAACCTGGTCCAGGTAGGCAGTTAAGATGACCTTAACAAAAGCTTCCATCGTCCAACAGAGGCAATGGTCCAGTGGGTTTAGCATCAGATCTGAAATATCTGCCAGAAATTCAAAGCCAAGCAAGGTCAGCTCAGCCCCTTTCATCCTTCTGAGACAGGACTTGTGAGGGGGGTTGTGCAAAACAAAGGTGTTTTGCTCTGCATGTGTAATAACTTCAATAAGAATAAAAAAAGGATGGTTCTGTGCTTGGGTACTAGTTGGAGACGAGTTCAATTCCCTGATCTTCTACAAGCTTCCTGGGTGATCTTGGGCAAGTCATTTCCTGTGCCTCAGTTCTTCCATCTGTAAAATGGGGACAATCCCGCTTCCCTACGTCGCAGGAGGGAAGTGACGATCAATGCTTTAAAGGTTGTGATGCTCTCAGATACTTTGGAAGGGGGAGCCATGTAAATGCCATAGACAGTAGTGCTTTCTCTCATGTCCTCTGGCAAATGCCTCTCCCAACACATACATTCTGTGCTGGTCTAACATCAGTTAAGTTTTGCCAGTGAAAAATTTGGCCCAGTCTTTGCCAATGCTGCCATTTCAGCTGTACATTTATAGGCCCTGATCCTGCAAACACATAGCATGTAATTCAGCCAGACCACGCATAGTGCTGCTCTTGCTACTAACGGTGGGCAGCGTCAGGCCCAGAGTTTGTAAGACACATTGACCCAGATCCTCAAAGGTATTTAGACACCAAACTCCAATTGATTTCAATCACAGTTAGGCACCTTAATATCTTTGAGGATTTGGGACCCGATGGAATAAAAGGTGCTGTATTCATGTAAGAGGTTATTATAACCCGCTTGGTTTTTTGCCAGAAAACAATCAGGAATAGCGCTGAACCTTCCGAATCCTTTCAACTATTTACGGCAAAAATTATATGAAAGCTCAAACTTAATTCCATAGTAGCAAAATGATGACTGCTGCAACCAAAGCAGATCTGGTCTGACCTGATCTAATGAAGTTGAGAGAGAGAGAGAGAGAGAAAGAGAAAGCCGTAATAAAGCAGAAAGACCAATTAGGGACTCAGGATATTTGTTCTAATTACTCCGATTTTTGTTCAGAATACACCACCATCCAAAGTGACATTTATAGATTAAAGCAGCTGAATTTCAGATCCGCCTGTCATGTCTGGCTCTAACTGAATGGAAAAGGGAAACAATGTAAATAGAGGATAAAAAAGAAGGATGGATATACCACCAGCCTGCAAAAGAGAATGTTATTTCATTCCCCTTTTCTTTTTTTTTTGCTTCTGTTATGATGCAATAGCACATTTTGTGAGCTGGGAGATGCCAGGTGCTTCAGTTCAATTGCAAGGAGAAAGAATGGTTCAAAAGCTCCAACATTTCCTTTCAAAGAAGATTTTTTTCCAAGATAATTTGCTTTTAGCAGACAGAACTGTATAAAAGGCCACTTCCATTCTGGCATTGTAGCCTTTTGTTCTGAATGCGCAAGGTTAGATGAAAAATGTTCAATTAAAAGCCTGCCTTCTTGCAACTGATAATGGTTTTGACATTTGCAGAGTCTCTTGATGACAATGAATGCCCAAGGTGGAGTAAAACAAATCGAAGCCTGGCTTCTTTGCAAAAGTTGAAAACATCCTATAGTAATGGTGCTTGACTGCCCGATCTCTTTTGTACTCATAGTCTTAAAACCAGCCCCTTCCCCAGATCAGAGATAAATAGGAATGATTCACCCCTGCATTACTGGAGATCTCCTTTCATTCTGGAACAGCACAGGAGTGGATCAAGCCGAATGTTTTTTTGTCAGCTTTACAAGGAGTTGCAATGAATAGATACAGAGCCGCGCAGTACTGAGTTTATAGTCTGCTGCTTTGCTGGACCAAACCCGGAATGCGGCAGCTATAGGAAAATATTCTCTTTTCAGCACGTTCCATGGTCAACACCAACATGATCAGAGGACTGAGCATGGGTGGGGGAGAAAGGAAGGACATGGCTGCTTTTGATTGCTTGCTTAACACCTTTGCTTCATCTCCTGTTAGTGAGGGCAGCATCCCGGTGACTGGAGTAACATCCAGAAAGCAGTTCTCACCAGGCCAGATGGATATTCCCATTTAAGGCTCACAATGCTATTTGAATAAAAGCTTCCTCAGTCACTGCCCTTTATGGAAGGATTTGAGAATAAGGAGTGTCATTTGTGCTCTTCTGCAAGGCTATGATTAGATCTCATTGTATTTCCATGCATGGGCACAAGCCAGTATTCTGGGCAGGATTTAGTAAAATTCAGTCACATTGATTGTTTGGGATAGTCCAGTCCTGTCTCTCTGGATTTAGATGCTCCTGTTGCTTCTGCCAATGTCTCAAGGGCAACTGTGCATTTTTCCCAGAGAGGTTCCAAGTCCCCAGTTGCTGGTCTTTTAGAAAAATTGAATGTTCAGTGCATTCTTTGCACACTTGCAAACAGTTCAGGTTAAACTCTTTGCTATTTGCACGGGCAACTTCAGAGCTCGTGTGAGGGAGAGTCTAATTTTAAAATTCATTTTAATGAGTCAGAAGCAGTGAAAATTAGAGCAGATTTCCTGCTCAGAGTTCTGAGCAGACATGGACTCAATAATCCACCCTATCGCCTGAGGGCAGGATAGAAAAGTATTATTAGTTGGGAAACTATGACAAAGAGAGGTTAAGTGTCCTGCCAAAGGACAGAGGCTGGGTCATGGCCCTTATGGATTATATCATGGTCTATCAAGTCCAATGTCCTGTCTCTGACAATAGCAAGTATCACCTACAAGAAATCTGAACCATTATTGGATAGCCTGTCCCCTGGGAAAGTTTCCTTATAGCCCCCCTATACTTCTCTGGCCCCAATCAGTCTAGTATCTGAGCCCCTCACAATTTGTATTGTATTTATCCTCACTGCATCCTTGCGAGGTAGGGAAGCATTGTTATCCTGCTTTTCACAGATAGGGAAAGGAGGCAGAGAGACTAAGTCCCGGATCCACAAAGGGAGTTAGATAGTGTGATGCTGAATGTGACAACACCCAAGTTTTATGTACTTAGAAAATGACTGGATTCGCCTAGGTTCCCTCTACAGTGAATGGGGAAAGAGAGGTGCCAGAGACTGGGATCCAGAGTATGCTAGTCAGGGAGTTGCCTAAGCTAGGCAATGGGAGGGGTGGGTCCTAAACCCTGCCCCTCTCATGGGGTTCAGCTTCTAAATCTGGGCTGCAGAGAGGCACCTATCTCTGCTAGCAAACCACAGCCAGGAACCCCTCTCCTAGAGTGAGGTGGCTTAGCCACCAAGTCATTTCTTGTGACAATGGGTTAGGTGCCTGCCTGATCCTGCGAAGGCTGGGAGAAGGGGTCGGTTTCACTCTTTCTCTAGCCCAAATAATATTTAATACAGGAAAGACCCACATCAGACTAGCCCACAGCTCAGTGGTTAGGGCATTCCCTTGAGAAAGGAGAACCCCTGTTCAATTCCCTCCTTCTCAGCTGTGGGGGAAGTTGAACTGGGGTCTTCCACATTCTGGGTGAGTATTCGATCCTCTGGGATAACAGAGGCCTCCCCTCACCACCACGTTTTGTATGGGATTAGGAATGCTCAGAGCACACCTACTGTATTGGATCCTGCAGGCAGGATAGGGTGGGGAAATGCCTAGCTTCTGTGATTTGAGGATCACGCTGGGGCCTAGAAGTAAGAGAGGTGTCCATGCACCTGGCCAGGGGTGGAAACGTAGGCGATTTTTAGACACCAGGCGAGTTGGGGTTTTGTGGAACACAGTAGCACGCATACCTGGGACTTAGGCACCTCGGTCCTTTTATGGATATGACCCAAACTCACTTGTCCTGGGTCACACTGGGGTCTGTAGCAGATCAGGCAATTGAACCTGGATCTCCTAAGAGCCAGGCTAGCACCTTGCCCATTGGGCTATCCTTCCTTCATAGGCTGTAGCCTCGAGGTACAAATATCTTCCAAAACTTTAATTTTTAGGTGTTTTTGGCTCTTTATGCAACATTTCTCTCCAGTGTGATGTGGCTCACAAAAGAGGATGAGACCCGCTACTAGAGTCAGCTGAAGAATGTTGCCTTTAGCTTGAATGCGAGCGGCCAATGGTTTTCAGGAAGAACCAGGTTTCTAGTGTGAGCTCCGCAGATCTGGGTGCATGATTGGTTGGTGGTTTATAGCTCATTAATTGTTACTCTAATGCCTGCACTCAGGCCACTATCCCGCCATCAGTCTTTTAATTTGACATCTTGCAAGTAAACATAACAAAGCCCAAGTCTATGGCCCTTCCTGGGATGCTGTAAGGCCTTTTGTCCAAGGCTGGCTAAAAGATGCTAACGATGGAGATTTAGGCAGATTGGTGTCCCTCTCGCAGAGATACGGGATTCTCATCTCTGGTCAGAAGGAGGGTATTTTTCAGAGGTGCTGAGGTGGGTGGGTGGGTGGTAGGAGGAGTGCTCTCTGAATAATGTAGGGCATGGGAAAGAGTTTGAAAATTCAACCCCAGTATTGTGATTGGATGCTTTTCTAAAAGATGTGTGCTAGAATTACTTTGGGGAAGTTTTCCGATCTATGTTATGGAAGAGGTGAGACAACTTGATCACAATGGTTCCTTCTGGCCTTCTATGAATTGTCCACTGAGGCAGAGCCTTGGCTTCTCTTGAGTAGGCACACAGGCCTGAGGATCTTCCAAAAGGACAAATCTGGCCAGAAAGCAGTACCTACACACAAGATCATAGCACAAAGGACACAGCACTGTTAGTGTCAGATGGGGAAAAGCAGTACAGGAGGCTGCGTAGGCGAGATACACGCAGGACTGAAAGGGGAGAGAGACACACATAGGAGCCAAACAGAGGGCCCAAGCACAATGGAAGGCCCTGCCACTAAACAAGCACTAACCCATCTCTCATGAGCTGCCATCATGAAGAGGCTAGAGGTCAAGCACACACCTCTCCTTTCAACATGGGACACAAGGCAATGTGTTTACTCAGGATCTGGTCCAAAGTCCAGTCTGGAAGCCAATGGGAGTCTTTCGCATCAGGCCCAAGGACTGGCCTCAGGGTTTGATAGTAGCAGCAGAGCCAGGACTGTACGCATATGCATGTGTGTATATATCTAATTTAATTTTGATTTGCCTGCCATGCACTGTTACCTAGGTAATAGTCCATATCAGAGACAATAGCAGATGCCATTACTAATGTCAGTTGTGGTGGGGCGGGAGAGTATTAGCACAAGGAGGTTATAAAAAAACCTATGGATCCTAAGGGATTTGGGCACTTTACTCCCTTTGAAAAATCCCAGTCAATACCTATTAGGGAACAACCAGAGAGACCACAGTTTAACAATTGACACGTCATCATTTGAACCCAGGTTTCTGCTGTCTGGTTCTGCTTTCTTAACTCACTGTGACTCATGAACACTCTCAAATGATAAAAACATCAATGCTCTCTTGTGAATAATTAAAACATAAATCCATGTTTCCGGACAGACTCAATTCCATTCCAAAAAGCTGGGATCAAATATTTGCTCCCCAAACCGAAATCATTCGAATGGGTTGTTGAAAAAGCAAATTGAATTAGCTAAACTCGTTTGCGTAATCAAGTTATCCATGTTGTAAAAAAAAAATGTTCTGAATCAATTGGAGCTCTTGCATTCTGATTGTCTGTTGCAGTTATATTACGGTGTTACGAGTTGAGACACAGCCATAGACTTTCTTTTGGTTATTATTTAAACAAATAATTATCCCTCCTCATTCTGCATGATTTCTAATGAAGAGGGAAGCGTGGTATCCACAGACTTCCAAAGCAATGGTGTGATTATGACGATGCTAATATCCGATTGTCCCATCTAAATATCATTTTTCACTTGCTTCATGATTGCCTCTGTTCAGCACCTTATAATTGGACACCACTGCTTTTCAAGATATTTGCCTTAAGATGGTTTGACATGTGCAGAACATGATGTTTGATTAAGAACAACTTTTCCCTTTGCTTTTAATGACATTTCTATTTTAAATTGCCTGCTTTTAATATTACCTTCCTAAGTCTCAAAGATAAACACTCGCTTGGGCTAGACCCCCCCCCCCTTCCCCCAAAACTGATATAAATCAGTTCTATTGATTTCAATGGTCCACTCTTACAAACTGAGGCCTCTGGCAGTTGTAATAAATCATCATCAATCATCATCATCTCATTGTTTCCCTTTGCACCCCCGACTGTCTACCCTTATTCACCAATTGCCTTTTGTCATTTTCATAGATTGTAAACTCCTTGGGACAGGGACCATCTTTTTGTCCTGCGTTTGTACAGCAGCTGGCACAATGGGCTGGTCCATGACAGGGGCTCCTAGGTACTACAGCAGTAATAATAATAACAATAAAGATGGCAGCTTGGTGTAGCAGTTTGAGCACACACAGGCCTAACAAACAGCCAGAAATACTTTGAGTTATTATCCTAGCTGGGCCACTAATGCCCTCTGTGGCCATTGGCATGCCATTTAATCTTTGTGCCTCAGTTTCCCCATTCACAAATGTGGGGTAATGATAATTATTTTTCTGTGTCACAGTGTAGATAGTGGTGAGAGGGAAAGGAGGGGGTTGTGGATGTTAATAAGTTAATGTTTGTTAATGCTTAACATTAATTAATTTTGGACACTTTTATATTAAGGATATGTTATAAATAGCTTATAATGGATTATAAATGATCAATAGTTGTTTCAGACAGAGCCTAACTGATGAATAGCCTGATTATAACCATGACATATAACCAATTATAGGAATTCACAAACTATATGTGCACCCTTAATGTTTCAGTGTGTTTGTGAACTGCCCATCTGCAGCTAGGGCTAATACTTTCCAACTTATAGAGTGTTGTAGAGATAAATAAGCAAATGTGGGTGAGGGACTCACATACTACACTGAAAGGCACTAGACCCCAGATCTAGATTTTGCAAACAACCTGTACCAAAATCAAAACCCTGGTTTCAAGCACCCCTGTACTTTTGACTGTTCAAAACCAAGATCTGCATTTGATTTCATAGAGTCATAGAATATTAGAGTTGGAAGGGAACTCAGGAAGTCATATTTTACAACCCCCTGCTCAAAGCAAGACCAACCCCAACTAAATCATCCCAGCTAGGGCTTTGTCAAGCCACACCTTAAAAACATCTAAGGATGGAGATTCCACCACGTCCTTAGGTAACCCATTCCAGTGCTTCACCACCCTCCTAGTGAAAAACTTTTTCCTAATATCCAACCTAGACGTCCCCCACTGCAACTTGAGACCATTGCTCCTTGTTCTGTCATCTACTACCACTGAGAACAGCCTAGCCCCATCCTCCTTGGAACCCCCTTTCAGGTAGTTAAAGGCTGCTCTCAAATCCCCCCTCATTCTTCTCTTTTACAGACTAAACAAATCTAGTTACCTCAGCCTTTCTTCATAAGTCTTGTGCTCCATCCCCCTAATAATTTTTGTTGCCCTCCGCTGGACTCTCTCTGTCCACATCCTTTTTGTAGTGGGGGTCCCAAAAACTGGACACAATACTCCAAATGCGGCCTTACCAATGCCAAATAGAGGGGAATAATCACTTTCCTCGATCTGCTGGCAATGCTCCTCCTAATGCAGCCCAATATGCTATTAGCCTTCTTGGCAACTAGGGCACACTGCTGACTCAAATCCAGCTTCTTGTCCACTCTAACCCCCAGGTCCTTTTCTGCAGAACTGCTGCCTAGCTCGTCAGTCCCCAGTCTGTCGCTGTGCATGGGATTCTTCCATCCTAAGTGCAGGACTCTGCACTTGCCCTTGCTGAACCTCATCAGCTTTCTTTTGGCCCAATCCTCCAATTTCTCTAAGTCTCTCTGTATCTTACCCCTGCCCTTCTGGGTATCTACCACTCCCCCTAGCATAGTATCATCTGCAAACTTGCTGAAGGTGCAATCTACCCCATCCTCCAGATATTAAAGAAGATGTTGAACAAAACCAGCCCCAGGACCGACCCCTGGGGCACTCTGCTTGTGACCGGCTGCCAGCTAGACATGGAGCCATTGATCACTATCCGTTGAGCCCGATGATCTATCCATTTTATAGTCCATTCATCCAATCCATAGTTCTTTAACTTTCTGATAAGAACACTGTGAGAGACAGTATCAAAAACTTTGCTAAAGTCAAGGTATATCACGTCCATTGCTTTCCCCACATCCACAGAGCCAGTCACCTCTTCATAGAAGGTAATCAGGTTGCTTAGGCATAACTTGCACTTGTTGAATCCATGTTCATTTCTAAGCTCATCTCTTCCGTGATCCACCATGGCAAATCCTTTACAACTTTGCATATCTACATCTTCCCCCTGCAAATGCAGTGTTTCACAATTCACTAAGTCTGTTGTGAGTGCTTTTCTCTTTTCTTCAGAAGTGTTAGGTACTGGTCACTCCTAGAAGCAAAATACTGACCCAGATGGATCAATGGTCTGATTCACTATGACAAATCTTCTGTCCCTGTTATTTCTTTTTATATAACATTTCTCCAATTCTTTTGACAGTTTTTAAAATTTTCAAAATTTGCCTGAAAAAGTTGATGCTGACTATGAATCATATATATGCTCAGCAGTGATGCTTTTTTCCTAGTACATTTATTTTTAAAAAAGAATATCAGATTAATAGCCAAGAATAAACCACGGGCATGGATCCAGACACTTGGCCATAATCTGTTCTCATTTCCATCAGTGTAAATCTGTATTCTCTTTCCTTGAACTCAGTGGAGTTACTCAGGATTTACCCGAGTATGTATGACAGTAGAATTATGCCCACTATCTTCTCAACCCATCTGCATAGATCACTACGATCTCCGCTTGCCTAATTATAAATGTATCTCAGAGAGTTGGGCTAATACTGCAGTAAAGTGTGACTCTTCTGCCAGGTGTCAATGACAGCAACAAGGACAGGGTTCAATCCATGTAAGGGTCTTTTTCTGCAGGAGATAAGACTATAATTCAAGCCACCACTAAAAACCATACTCTTACTTCTAACACAGGGAAATTAAAATAGAACGTCCCTGGCTTGCAGATGGTTCTTCCCCACTCAAACACTTCTTGGAACAGGGAACCACAAGGACCTTTTATTTGAGGGGAAGAAAAAAAAAAGAAATATGATAATGACATACAACAAACATGAGCAAAACCCAGTTAACACCTCAGGAGTGTGGGCAGCCCCACAGTTTCAGTGTATTAATTGTTCAGCTTGCTGAGGTCCAGAACTGAGTCACAAAACTATCCCCAACCATTTAAAACTCAGAGGTCCAGTTAGACTCAGTGGCATCAGAGAATGGATCTCTACTGTCTTTCTGCTTCAGTCCACCAGATCCCACAGTGATGTGAAAGGACCTAACCCAATTCTATGACATCAGCTCTGCCACCACTTGTCTGGTGCGTCCTCTCTACAAAGCTTAATTTGTGCCAGGGCTTTCTGAGGCTCAGCCCAGCATCTCTAGGCTTGGAAGTTCGTATCCCCAGCTTGCTGCATCAGTTATGACTGTAAAAAAATTGCTTGAGCCCCGGCACCTCTTTCATTACAAATTAAACAGTGCCTCTCTTTGATGTCAGTTCTCTATCACTACTGTCAGGGCACTGCAGCTCTGGCTGCCTGCTAGTCTGGTTGGGCATGTCACCCAAATGCCCCCTTGTGGGTGGGGTGACTCTGTGGCACTCTGCCTGTTTCCCCTCTTCGGAGCCTCTTAAGAACTCAGCACAATCCTTCTCATGGCTAACACCACCCCTAGCTGGGGCTGGTTTAGTAACAAAAGAATTCAAAACAAGCCTCAAGGTCCCAAAATTAAGTCTATCACCACAACACAAAAGTTCATACTCAGCTCTGGCATCTTTTATCACACCCAGAGCTCATCTTCTTCTGTCCCAATCTGTCTTCACAAAGCCGCCATGCCCAGCCTATCCTACCTAGACTGTAGCCTTCTCGCTCTGGCTTCTAGGCCGAAATCCTTCTCCCAGACAAGGTCTCCTGCAGGAGCCACAGGCTCTCCTCTGCCACAGCTTCCTCTTCCTCTTTCTTCTTCTTCTTGTATTTCATAATGAGACAGACTCACTTGCTGAGTCTACGACTGCCAAGTTCTGGACACCATAGATAATTTGAGAATTAAAGTCTTTCACCTTTCCTAGTATTCTTAAAGAATTACAGTATTGTTTTTTTTTATAGAGGCCCATTTTCCTCATGCTCTTACTAAGTGTTACAACGAAAAAACTGATACTTTAAGGCCTCTAAGTTTTTCATATAAATACCCCATTTTGATGATAAACTCTTAAAGGATCAGAGGGGTAGCCGTGTTAGTCTGTATACAGCAAAAACAACGAGAGTTCTGTAGCACCTTAAATACTATCAAATTTCTGCGGGCATAAACTTTCGTGGGCTGCAACCCACTTTATCTTTAAGGTGCCACAGGACTCTCGTTGTTTTTACTCTTCAAGGAGATGATCAACTTTTTCTTGTACCTTGTGCATCCACATAATCCATCTTTATGTTTGTTTATTAGAAACAAATGACTATTTAAGCTGCAATGGCCAGTGAAAATTCTAAGTAGACCAACTTCACTCTTTCTCTCAGGCCCTTGGAGCATATCAGCAGTTTTGACTCTTGGGCATATTTCATGGAATCTTTTCCCCTTTGTTTCTTTTGCCCATATTTCCTGCCATTCCTTTCTTAAGGCATTTTTAAATAGATTTTTAAACTCCGGTTTACTTAAAGGGATCTCTAAATCAACTTGCTTCTGTTTGACAGCACTTTTGTCCCTTTGTTTGCCAGATCACTGCCCCCTGTCCCAACATGCCTCGGTTTCCATGCTGTTACTATGATTAAACCCAACTGCATCAATTCTGTTGTTAATGGTATTAATTCATTAAGTATATCTGTTTTGGCTATCCGAAGTGCCATGCCTGATTGCCAGTTGTCCCGATAAGGAATTAGATAGGATGACCACAGCAGCTGGGCACACATCTATGCTTCTACTGTTGCCAGCATTATCCCTGCCAGTTCAGCTGTCAAAACAGCTACAAGATTTGATAGTCTGACAGATTTCTTGATTCCAAGTGAAGGAATGCAGAGTGCTGTTTCCACTCTTCTGTTCTTACATCTTTGGAACTGCCAGTATACGTTTGGCAGTAATCTCCCCACTTATCATAACTGTATTGATTCAATATATCTTACACATTTAACACTCCATTTCCTCTTTTACTTTCATTATACAAATGCATATCTACATCAGGAGGTATAATTTTCCAATTATAATGCATTTTCCTAAAGCTATACCTTTTAACCTCTTTTAGGTCTTACTTTTCACTAAGATTCTTTGTCCATGCTTTAACCGTACTTACATGAAGCATTTTGAGTTTTTCACCTCCATGTTTAGCACTTAATTCCCAGCATTCATCATATATTAGCTTAATGTTTCTGTCCTCACTGTTTCCTGTGTTTTAGCCCAAAAGGTTAAGTTGAAAAGCTTAATTTTTAAAGTTGGTCCTTCGAGTTCGAAGATGACCATAACATCACTGATTGGGTGGGTTTTTGTGAACACGTGAGTGGTTGATCAGGCCAATTTGAGCTTTGAACTGTCTGTGGAACCCTGAACAAGAGATGCCGCTATGGGTTATTTGATTAGCAACGGACATGCTGCTGTTATGAGATTTACGATGCTGGCGCTTCTGCTCTGCCTCAGTAGTTCTCCTCTGCTCATAGACTCTGGCTCCAGCACGGATGAGACTTTGCCAGGTAGAACGATCTTGAGCGAGATCTTCCCAAAACTCACTCTTAAAGTAATAGGCATTTCACCTGCAGCTACCTGCTGTACACACAGCAGAGCTGTGATGAAGATATCACGTCCTATTCTCCACCCTTGATCTTCAAATGAGTTAAGCTTTCTCAAATTCATTTTCACTGCCAAACTGAAAGCCTGGTACCCATACTCAGTAACTGGCCTGTGATAAGGTGTGTGTTCCATGCTTCCCTGAAGGGATTAATTTAGACAAGAGGGGTCATTTAACCCAGTAGGCTGAAAGCTGGGAGAATAAAAGGTGAGAGGAAAGCCCTAATTAAGGGAAGCTCACCTATGCAGGGCAGGTGGGGCTTCTATAAAACCAGGGAGCTGCTAGGAGAATAGGGCTGTAGGGAAGTAGTCTGCAGTCACTGTCTAGGGGAAAGGAGGTGTGTTTGGGGCTATAGAGATCATTCTGCAGTTATTCCCCAGGAGGAAGAAGTTTGGGTTGACAAACTCAGGAGGAAGCCAGAAGGAGTAAGAAAGGCTCAGGGAAAAGGCAGCAAGGTTCATGAGTGTGCAGACCTTGGATGCTGAGTAGAGATTCCCCGAGCTGGAATCTGGAGTACAGGGTGGGCTCTTGTTCTCATACCAGTCACTGGGAAAATGGCACCATAAGGGCACTGAATAAGAAGACTGCCTAAGACTGCTGGTAAGGAAAGACTGATACCCCAGAAGGGGGAAACATACATATTGGCCTGGCCAGTGGACCAAGTCACAAGGAGTAAAAACCCTGAGTCACAAAGAGCGAACAGCAGCAGGGCATGTCGTGAGCAGCAGAAATGGACCTCAGACATGACAGAGCTAATCCCCAGAACGGCAGGAAGGAAGCACCACCTGTGGTGAGTGGACCCTGCGCTGTGGTCTTATTAGTGTTCTGTATAGCATTACCACGTCTTTCTTATCTGCAACCCAGGAAGTTCCAGACTCCCTTTTAAGTAGGTTGATTCTGCTTTTACACTTACCTCTAATATTGTCAATATGATCCTTCCAAGTGAGCTTGCTATCAAATGTCACACCTAAAAACTTGAAGCTTTTAATTACACTTATTTGCTGTCCTACAGATACAATTTATACTTTTTTTTTTTTTTAAATATTCTTTTTAGTGAATATTATTCCTTAGTTTTGCTTCCTGTTTCCTATTCCTTTCTAGTTCTTTTTAGGAGACACCTGTCTTCTATCAGGCCGAATCAAGGTTGTTAATGAGGTACAGGTGGCTGGACCAGTTCCTTCTTAAAGGGCCCACTCCATCCTGTAAGAGGCCTTGCTGTCTCAGTGTGAAGTTATTTCTGCATCACCGGTGCCATTGGGTCAGCTTGGTCAGGTTCAGTTCAGTCCAGTTCCACAGAATCAGTCCACACAGGATTTGGAATCTCCAGGTGGGGAACTTAGAGCAACACAATCCCTTGGACACAATCCCTGCTCCTCAGGTTAGAACTTCTGGTCTCTAGGGCCTTTTCTTCACTTGGGGGGAAAAAGGTGTGGTCTCTACATGCGTTAGTTGATTTGAGTTAACTAAGTCCCAGTAAAATCCTAGTGAAGACAAAGACAAAGCAGTTTGCTTTACATATGTCAGCAGCAGTTTGAGTTAAAAACTAGGCTAACTTGACCTGCTAACTCACATGAAAACTACAGATTACCTTGTTCTCAATAGAATTTTTATCTGAAATTAGTTAACCCAAGTTAGGTTACATGCGTTAAGGACACACGTTTCTACTGCCTAGCTGGGAGTAATTTACATGCTGGAGGCTAGGTGAGAGCAGATCAGGCACAGTTGCTCTCACAGTGAAGCAGTGTAAGAGACACCCCAGGTTGGAGAATTGAGAGGACATAGCTGTTCAGCTGTCCAGATTATACGCTGGTAACATCACACCTGCCTACTCCAGGACAATTCTTATGCCCTTTCCTGAGCACAGTCAAAGAAACAATTGAAGACCTAGATAAATACCAGCTAAAGGAACAAAACACAGTACATGGAACAATTGGTAAGGAACATAATCCATGTAAATGAGGCTTTTCCCCTAAGGAGGGAGCGGAGAGGTCCAAGCCTCCAAGCCTCCTAGCTCTGGGGTTACAAAGTATTTTTGAACACTTGTTGGAATAAAAGCACTTCCTCAGCACTTACAAGTCCCTCTCTTCACTTGCTGCAAACATTTAGATGGGCTCATTTTTAGTCATAGGAATTCTCGAGGACAGAGAAAGTTTCATGAATGCTTGTCTGAATAAGTATTGGCAGGATCATTCATGCCTGAAGCATGTGCCCTTCCATCTTGACAGCCCTGCATAGCCTTGGGAGTCATTTAAATCAGGAAGTAGAATCAACATCATGTGACTATCCACACAAGGCAAATGGTGAATGAGGAGTGGTAAATCATTAAAGCGGTAGTCATGGCGACTCGTTCCTGAGCAATCAATAGAATTAAATATCTTTGCAAAAGCCATATACTGAATAATTGTGAATGAGAACTCATTAAATGTATTTGTGGATCCATATGGGAAAAAAAACTACATTCAAATAAATTGTTTGCTGCAAATACCCTGTCCAGTTCCAGTTATTAACAGCCATAAAATTGTTCATGACCTTAAACTTAGCCGGAGCCTCTGATGAGCTGACTTTCTTGTATTCAGTGCCCTGAGAACCACTCCTGAACTTGAATCATATCATTTTCAGTCAGTAGGAATCTTCTGATATTAATCATTTGTAGCAGTTCCACTTCCCCTGTAACACTGCCTGTCATCTGCATCTCTGGAAACTGAGTGAAATTGTCACAGTGCCTAGTACATCATTGCCTAAACTGTCTATTTTCCAGCAATGTGAAAAAATAACGTCATATCCTTTCAAATATTATCCCATTCTAGCCATAAAGACCTCAGCCCAGGGAAATTAATAATCATCTTGCTTAATGGCCTGCAGCTTTGCCGTGGGCCATCAACTCTCCCAGCCAATCATTAATCCCCAGGAAATGTCCTGGGCCTTGAACATTATTGCTTAAATGTAAAATTTGCTAATATAATACTTTACAATGTCACTCATAAGATAAAACTTTCAGATCTCATCTGAAAGCTGGTCTCTTGTTTTTTGCTTTTTCTTTTGTGCTTCTAATAACAAAGTTTCATCTGCATGATCACACTCAGTGATCACACTCTGTCTGGTCACTGCCTTGACACATGAACTGAGAGAGGAATGGAAAAGGGCCCTTCACAATTCAATATTTACTTAATGGGAAACTGGAGAATAGCTCTTGATTTTTTTTCTAGTGCTCAGATGAACTATGAGTTGTTATTTCTAAGTTTTCCATCACTTCAGCTGATTTTTTTCTCTTCCCTCCCCTCACCAACTCTTGCATAGTGGTGTTTTGGTTTTACATATTTCATATGGGGAATGTTTTAGGATCTATCATCTCAGCACTGTAAGTTACATGCAGAAATCAAGGAAAAAACAAACTTTGTAGGATGGCATTGGAACTTTCACATCAGTGAAGAATTCCCAGAGATAAAAGGGAACAAAAGGGTGATGAATAAGAAACATGAATCATAGAAAATTAGGGATGGAAGGGACCTCAGGAGATCATATAGTTCTACCCCCTGTTCAAAGCAGGACCAACCCATCTAAATCATTCCAGCCAGGGCTTTGTCAAGCTGGGCTTTAAAAACCTCTAAGGATGGAGATTCCATTCCAATGAGTGATTATTCAAACTCCTGTAGCATTTTCTACCTGAGGATCTCAGTGAACTTTACAAACAACAATGAATTACTGACACTTCATCTCCATTGCAGTGATGAGATAACTGAGACCCTGAAAGATTCAGGCCAAAATTTTCAAAATTAAGTATGTAAAATTAAGCATATAAATCCATATTGAAGGACAGTTCAATTTAGTTGCTTTATTTTCCCGAAGTTCTGAGCACTAGCATAAATATTACTATAGGTGAAAATGTGATGCTATCTGTGCATTGAATAGTACCTTCCTCTTTGAACAGTCCTGTCCTGTCAGTACTACGGGTATTGGAATCTGACTCTCTATATTAGGGATGGAAAATATATTTTTCTTCTTGTTCTTCATCATAATATGACCAACGTTGAAAAGACACAGAATGGATAACTTGAAAAAAGGGTTCTCATGCAACCAAGTGTTTAAATCCCTTTTCTCATTGTCAATTCTTCTTGGTGAGAATAAACATTGGAGAATTCATATATGCTGAAGCTGCCATTATTCTAAAAAAGGATGAAGGGTTTTTAGCCTTCTCCAGAGGAGAACTTGATAGCATCTTTTTTTTGGCCTAATTTAGTATACTGTGGCTGTCTTATTAAAATTGTATTTGAAATTGCTACTTTCCCCTTCCCATTGATTTGTTTTTATATCTGGAATTTATTATTTCTTCTCTTTCAGAAACTGACTCTCTAGAAAACATTAGTTTGCCGCCTGCTGCAATCCATTATTAACTATTACGATGATTATTCTTATTAGTGCACTGGGTCCATAGAGACTCTAGCCAAGTTCAAGGCCTATTGTGCTAGGTGCTGTATATACAGTACACGTAATAAGAGAGAGTCCATGTACTGAAGAGCCTGCAGTCTAAATAAACAAGACAGAGAAATTGTGGGAGGGTAAAACAGACACAGAGCAGAGACTTGCTTAAGATCACACTGCAGCTCAGTAGCAGAGCAGGTCTCCTAATCCACTGTTCCATCTATTAGACCACACTGCCTCTAGGTTACTCTTGGTTTTAATATTTTTTTGAACAGAAGAATATCGATATCACACTGGATTCACCTCTGACTCATGTACAGAAGCACAAGCTGCACAGCCATGCATCAGTGAGTGAATTCAAGTATGGAGAGGGCTGGGGGTGTTACTACTATCGCCCTTCCTTGTGGGTTATGACAGGTAGCGCATCTTGGCTGAGGTCAGGGGTCTAGTGTGTCCCTTGTGAAATGAGAGGGTTTTTTGCATCCATTATGGAGCTGAACTGGTGAGGAAATTTAGTGGGGTGGAGGGGCAGGGACTGAGTGAAAATTTTCAAAACACATTATTTCCTTTTTTGGTCAAAATGTCATTATCTTCAAAGATTTCTGACCAGTTGTAATACTAAAGGGATTCTTTCTTGCAATGGCTGGACACAGACAGACTCTGTGTTTCTCCCAATCTCTCTAGTTCCGATATTTAACATGGCCTATGCTGCCTAATGGCATCACGCAGGGTCTTCCAGGGTCTGGACTCAGCAGTTATACAAGGAATGGATGGAGGCATTTCAAATACCGCAGGAGCTCGGCCAATAGTGGCTGCCCAGTAGGAATGATTCACAGATTGATAAATGTTCAGGCCAGAAAGGACAGTTATGATCATCTAATCTGCCCTATGCCATAACACAGGCCCTAGATCTTCACCGAGTAATTTCAGCATTCAGCCCATAACTTCTGCCTGAGTTATAGCATATGTTTTAGACATCCAGTCCGGCCATAAATCAACGTATAATGCAATCATGATTATATCTCACTTTTGAGGCAGTGCTGGACAATTGCCACTCCATCAGCCAGCAGAGATCATGGATGCCTCCTGGTGGTACTTTCAGTCATCTAGGTCCCCGTGCCTTGGCTACTCCAGGCTTTAAGCTAACCCTAAATCTTGAAATTCTGCAACTGCATCCTCTTTAGTACACTTAGAATGAATCTTCCCCAACCTCCCCCCCCACCCCAAGCTGCTAGGGCACAAATCATCATGTGGCAACATTAGATATTGTTTCACGAATTCCTTTCCTTGGCCTGTGAGCAGTAGGCAGTCTTTGAAGAAATTCTGTGGTGTTATTTTGTCATAGTGTCATGGGAAGGAGCTGCAGCAAGCAGCAAGAAAGTTGGCTCTCTGCCTTAATCTCTCAAACCAGAGGGAATTCTTGGGGGCAACGTTGCTTTCTGAGAACTGGGCATGGGTGTTTAAGCTTACATTTCTGAAAGTGGGGCTTTCCTGTGTGCCATCTGTGACCACCTCTGTTGAAGGTGTACATAGCGGAAAATAAAGTTACACCAAGAAAGTAGCCAGACTCTACATCACTGATTTCTCCTCCAGCAGGAATTTCATGGCCAAACATCTACTACTGCATGGGATAGGCATGACAATGCTGTATCTATAATTGTGAGTTATCTTTCCTTTCTTGTTTCCTTAACATAATATTGTATATTGTGATTGTACGCTGTTGCTGATACCCGAGTATTCCCTATATTTTTTTAAGTATTTATTGTGGTAGTGCATAGGAACCCTAGTTATTGACTAGGACCTCATTGTACTAGGTGCTGTACAAACCCAGAACAAAGAGAGTCCTTCATAGTCTAAGGATGCATCTACACTTTTAAAAAAATCCAAAAACCTACTGCAGTGACCTGCGTTGTGCGGGAGGTCAGATTAGATGATCATAATGGTTCCTTCTGATCTTATAGTCTGAGTCTTGGTTCGATTGACTCAAGCCCTCAGGGTTCATGGTAAGGGGCTAAAAATAGCACTGTAGATGCTCCTGATTGGTCTGGAACATGGGCTCTAAGTCCCTCCTCCCTGGCTTGGTTTCAGCACCCGGGATCCAGCACAAATGAAAATGCCTACACTGCTATTTTTAGCATAGTGTGAGCCCCACAAGCCTGAATCAATTGACCCAGGCTCTGACACTCAGTGCTGTAAGGGTTTTTTTGGGGGTGGAGGTTGTTTTTTGTGGTTTTTGCAGTGAAGATGTACCCTAAGAGTCTGATCTTGTATTCATTGAACACCTAAAATCATAAGGGCATATGGGTATCCAAGGAAGTCAAAATCAGGCTGAAATAAATTAAAACTTAATAATAGAGCATATGTGAAAATCTGAATGTTCCGGCTTTTGTCATTAGCATAGCTTTTTTTGCTTATAACAGGCCAGTTCCTGCCTTACAGGATTCAATGAGAGTTTTGCCATTGACTTGGGATCAGATTAGGTAAGATTGACTTATAAATGGCATATCTCTTTGACTGGGGTGTTTGCCAAAGAAGGGATTCAGTGCAATGCATTACAGACAATTAATAACAGTGATACTGCTAGTAGTGAATTTAAATGGCACACTCAGGCTTTTCTGCAAGCCCTTTCAAACCAAATAGTGTGTGCAAATTGGAGTTTGCTGGCATAAACTCCCCACTGTGCTACCTATTGCTCACTTCATACTAAGTTGGTTTTGGGTAATATAATTTTCTGAATACTTACATGATTTGATGGAAAGGTTATTTTCAAAACATCTCATAAATAAAAGTCAGTAATATCTCAGTACAATGGAGTCTTATTAGTTAATGATATTAAGGTAAGATATATGAATGAAATAACATTGAGAGATAGGGCTAGATCCTTAGCTGGTGTTGAAGTTGACACAAGTGAGGGATCTGACCCACAGATACCTTGTGATGGGGTGCTGGCCCCACACTGGCCAATAAGGGGTTAATAGAGCCCTAGGAAAGCTCTATGAAAAACAGCCAATAAGAGAGGAGCTGTGAGGAGTGGCCAATCAGGGCCCAGCAGGACCATATAAAAAGAGCTGTAGGTCAGGGGAGAGTCAGTAGATGCCTGGATTGGAAGGAAGGAAAGGAAAGGAAAGGAAAGGAATGGAATGGAATGGAATGGAATGTGGCAGGCTCAGGCTGTAATCCTGTAGCACCCTGGACAGAGCAGTGCAGGCAGGAACCCAGGGAGAAGAACAGGAGCTCTGGCTTCTGAGACTAAGGAGGGTGCTGTGGCCATGGGGATGTGGCCCAGGGAAATGCAGTGATAATAGAGGCAAAGGAATGCAGTAAGCAACTGTGGTATGGAGGGTCCTTGTGTCTCCCCTCCCCTGCTGCCCCAACCTGCCACTGGGGAAGTGGCAGGACCATTGCCTACAATTGCTACTAACCAAGTGGCAGGACTAGGAGCTAAGTCCCCTGGAAGGAGGGAACACAGACAGTGACATGGCTGGAGGGCTGAGCCACTAAAAGAGGATGCTGTAGTTCCTGAGGCTGTAACAGGGGCTGCAGGCAGATGGCAGAGGGCGAGTGACAGTGTGTAAACTGTGGAGGGGGGTGCTGGCATTGAGCTAATCCCCAAGATAGCTAGCAGGAGGCACCAGCCTGGCAGTGAGTAACACACAATGTGATGCCTCTCTACTAGAAAAAAGGAAGAAATAAGTAGCCTGGTGTGGCCATGCGGTGATAGGCACCTTAGAAGAATGGATGGATAGGTAGGTAGATAACTGGTATAATCTTTCTGTCCTTATTAATAATTCATACAGATGACAAAAGACACCTTTCTGATCCCAGGCCCAAACATCTCCCAAATTTCAAGGTCCAAACCATGTAGTTATTAGAGCTCTTCTATTACCACTTCTTCTTTTCTCATCTTCTCTCTCCATTTTCTCCCTTACAATGATACCATTACATGTAGGCAGGGACCTTATTGTTTGCACAAGAAAAAACTTCTTGCTTTGCTTTGTTTTGTTCATGAAGTTTTGTTTCAATTTACAGCAATAACAATTAAAAACAAAGCAGTGGGGAGGACAAATTAACATGGTCAAAACTGACTACTGTTCACGGTCCTTCTTCTCAAATGAGTAGGTATCCCACTGGTTAGTGTGTGTTAGGTATGTATGATCCACAGAGAGCTGATGCTATTATACCACTGAGCTACACAGTTTGCCTCTTCAACGACTCATGCTTTTGGCTCTGTAAATTCCCAATTCAATCCTTATGTTGCAAAAATATGGCAGCCATCACAATTGCACCATTTTTGCTGAAACTTGCTGAAAAAATTAATCTTGAAGCAAAGAACAAGCATGGAAAACATCAGCTCAAACGCTTAAGCTGGCAATATTATAAGCATCTGAAAACAGGGTGATTATAATGAGTCATGTTAAACAGCCTTCATATACACATTGCTACCATCTCTGTATTTCAGTCCAGTGGCTCATTTCAGCCTCCACCGACTGTGCTGTATAAATATACTAATCTAATACTGATAAGTGTGTATCAAATGGACTAGGCAGACACTGATTTGCTTGGCTATCATGGCTTCCATCAGTCCATGGAGCCCCTCCCAATCTACACAGACATCAAGGTTTCCAGAAAAGGCTGTGCTGTGGACCCCAGGAGCCCTTGCACTACCCCCTTGAGTGAGTTATCCAGCGTGGATATTGTTGAGAAGCCTGGCAGAGGCAGTACAATACTTACCTAAGTCTCTTGAACCACCAGTGAATGTCTTAAATAGAGATCGTTACTTGGAAACACAGACCTGTCCCCTCATGTTCATACAAATTGCTTCCCTGGGCTCCATCTGAGTGACCCATCTGAACTTGTTTATCACCTGAAAGGAGAGACTGGAAACGCTCCTGGTTACACATGTAAAGTGCCAGTTTTCCTCTCCCTCCTGCTGTGTCATCCCCATTGCCAATGACCTGTTTACTTCGGATGCTTTTGTTACCCGAGGCCACTGTCATTTCTATTTTAGGACCTGTGCTGCTGCTTTCATATCACTGAGCAAAACAACTCTGGCCATATGTGGCAATAATGTGCACAGGTGAATTAATCTGCTTTCTGTGCTCCCACTATCACCCGTTTTAAAGGGGATGGGGACATATTCGTTGCACAACTTGCTTTCAGAGCAAAGGGTCACACAGGTTTTTTGCTTGTCTCTTCTGGTTTCTTCTGCATGCCAGGGGTGATTAAAGCCAATGTCTAGGCTGCTTGCAAACAAAGGAAGTTTTCCCAGCCTTATATCTTTTGTCCTTTTGGACCGTTCTTTGTTTGCCCTAAAGGATTTCAGGGCAGACACACCATCCTTTTCTTATCCCTTCCAAACACTTGGCTTGTGTTCTTTGCTCTGATGTATCTTAGGGAGAGAACTGCTGTTTGCTATCGCTCTTTCCCTCTCACAGATGTATTGCTGGAGCTTATCAGCTGTTAGGAAGATCTTGTTAGGAAGCCTGCAAAACAAAACTTTGCTTCACTGCATGAAGTTAAATGTAACTGTCTCTTTAAATTCAACTTTGGTTCCTTTAAGCTACCCAATGCTTCAGTTCAGCTCCTATATGGTGTATATTCATTTTTTTAAAAAACCCCTAGAAATATGTTCTTTAGCATGTTGTGAAAACTGCCAAAACTACAATTGATGTGAGTGATGCATAAAAGATAAAACATCTAAAAAAATCCTGTGGCATTCAGGCAAACAGTTAAAAGAAAAAGCATTCCAGTCCCATTACTTACACCACGGTGTTTAGTGGTTTAACAATGCACAAAATACACCCTTTCAGCCACCCACAGCGGTCTTCAGATGTTACTTGAGAGGACCAGCGTAGGAATCTAACACATTTGCTTTACCCTGTCCTCCTGGGCACATTATGAAACCACTACATGACAGCTGTGAAGACACCTTTTTATCTGAATTATATGCTGGAGTTCCAAACAATGCATTTGTCTGGGGTACTGTTTAAGGTCCTACCCATCTCTGTTCTGAGGGCAGCTGCACTTGATCAATTTCTTATTTCTGATTTCAGCTCCTGCCACCTCCTTTCTGACCTGTCTGATATCCACATCGCTCCCCTCCAATCCAGCTACAATGCTGCTGCTGCCAAAATTATCTCCCTTGCCCTTTAGATAGGCTATATCCCTCTTCTCTTTGAATGGTCCCACCAGCTATCAGTTTCCATCAGTATCTGCTTCCAAGCCCGGCATCTTGAAGCTCATCTACCATCATGTCCCCTCCTTAACCTCGTTGCTGTCAGACTTGCTGCTGTCTTTGTACCATTCGCTGAGTCCTGTTTCTCAACTCTCCTCTGTGCTGGGGAAATACATACAGTGGCGTCAATGTGGCTCACTCACATGCTTAAAGCTTATAAGCATCTTGCTGAATCAGGGCCATACATTCTAAACAAACCTGTTCCTTAGATTAATTCTCTATTTTTTCCCCCCCCTTCGTCTTTTTTTGGGAAACTGACATGTATGGGACTGTTTGTCACACTGTCTGGAGTGGCTCATGACCATGAGTGCCTGCCTCTGGGACGTCTGCCCAGTTTTTAACAGTCTGCCCTGACTGGTGGTGTGGTCTATAATTAGATTTCACCAAGCCAGTAACAAATGGGAACTTCTGGATCACTAGAACTGTCTTACCATGGAGTTACAGACAGTCCCCTTGGACTCTCCAGTCCATCTTGCTACCCAGACAAACTGGACTTAGTAATAAATGGTCATTTACACCAAAAATCACACCACATTCAGGTTGCCTCTAGCCCCAAGAGACCACTCACTTACTGCCAGATCAATTGGTACCCTAGATCTTACATCAAAGACAATGCATGTAGCCAATCTTGTAATAAACTATCTAGAGTTTTATTAAGTAGGAAAAAGGAATGTTATTTACAGGTTAAAGCAAGCAAACATATACACATGAGCTACCATCTAAACCCTAAAAAAGTGGCAGAGTTGTGATCTGTTTATTCAAAGTGTCTTTCAGGGCAGACCCAGGAGGCAGCTTCTGGGAATCTCTGGCTTCCGTTTAGAGTTTCTGGCCCTTCATTGTTCAAACCACCAAAAAGATGCAGCTGTTTCTTGTCAGGGATTTTTATTCCCTTCCTCCAGAGTTCAAGATGATCAGAGGAGTTCATGCATATGCCTCCTCTCTTCATGAAGAGAGGTGGGAAGCAATCAACAGTCTTTTGTCCTCTAATGTTCCATGATGGCTTGTCTGGGGTCTGTGGGCCTTCTTGCCTTGGGCCGGAGATAAACTTTCTGTGACAAACTAGCATTTCACACTTGCTAATGTTTCTTTCCTGACTCTGGGGAGCGATTGGGAGTGTTACACATACAGAGCAAAACTTAAATATTACCTGCAATAGGGGATATAGATATTATAGGTGAGATTAATGCATGCAGCAACAAACAAACATTTCATAGAGTCTAAACACTAAATATAGTCGTATAAGACTAATACCTCTTTTGTGCAAAACTAGCATACAGGTTGATTGGGTCTGGTCTCCAGCTACGCGATCGGCTGTTCTTTGCTAATGCTTGCAGCCTGCCAGTGTCACTCTTCTCTTCATTTAATCTTTTAATCACCCAACTTCTGTAAATGAGAAATTAGCCACCCCTTGCTCAAATGAGCTTTGAATCATCTGCAAGCTACCAAACCTTGACTCTGCACTGGCTTCCATTAGAAATTATTTTTATGACCTCTGTACCCCCTTTCCTTGAGTAAATCTGAGTCAACATAAACCAGTTCTATTGACAGCTATAAAAATCAGCAGAGGCCAAGCTCTGGCACTCTTCTGCCTTCGTCCTCCCTTGGAATTACTGATTGAATGTCCCCTATTTTGAGCAAAAGCTGAAATATGGATTTTCTTTTCATCATTGCCTCGTGCACAGCTGCATCAGTCATTAAGCTGTCCTGAAGATCTGTTACCTGGGAACTGGATGCCAGGTATATATCGTAGCCTGAGGCAAGTTGTGGTGAGGCATAAATTGATCGTATGGGCCGTGCCTTTGAAACCCGAGTGAAAGAACATCAATTGTCCCCAGCATCAGGAATATAAACATTAAAGAACAAATCAGCTCTGGCCTAAATGTGTTAGGTTTCTCCACAACAAAACCCAGGAGCCAGTTGGACAGGGACGGACCTTTATGCTATACAGAAGCTAAACGCAAAGGTCCTTATTCAGAAAGGTTCTTAAGCACATGCCTAGTTTTAAGCACCTGAGTAATCCCGTTCATTTTAATAGGACTAGTCAGTTATATAAAATTATACCTGAGCTTAAGTGCCTCCTGGAATCAGGGCACCAGAGCATATTTCTGTCATGTAAGATTAAGTGGCTGTATATAGAGATCTGTTATAAATAAGAGGCTGGATTCTGATCTCCTGTACCTGGGTGTAAATCTGGAATAATTCTACTGAAGGTAAAGCAGTTATTCTAGATTTGCAATGGTATGATTGAGATCAGGACATGCCATTGACCAGCTGTTTGATCTCAGGCAATTCATTTCATCTCTCTGTGCATCTCGTCCCCTCCCATCCTTCGACTTCCCTCTTTAGACCGGTGGTTCTCAACCACCTGCCCAATCAGCACACAGCTGCAGCCCATGTGACATCCACAATGCCATACTGTGGCCTGCATCCAATACTACCTGTGGTAAATAGGTTGAGAACCAATGCTTTAGACCAGTGTTTCTCAATTGGTGTTCCGAGGAACCCTGGGGTTCTGCGAGATTAATTTCAGGGTTCCACGAAAAGTTGAAACCGCGCCGCCGAACACAGCTGACAGCGCATGCTGCCGAACAGCTGACAGCGCACGCTGCCGAAAACAGCTGATACCACGCCGCCGAAAAGGGGAAGATGTCCCGGATTTTTCAGTGGCGGGTATTGCATGGCCCCGCAGAAGTTAAAAAGGGTTCCACGGCCAAATTTAATTGAGAAACACTGCTTTAGACTGTAAGTTCTTCAGGAGAAGGACTGTCTCTCACTGTATGTTTGCTTAGTGCCTAGTACTACTGGGGTTCTGATCTCAGTTCGGACCTCTAGGCTTACTGTAATACACATTAAGAGTTGTTAGGCTACAATTTTTAGAATAGAGGGAGCAAGGAAGTGAGACAGACTACCCTCTGAGATGTACATGTAATTTCCCCTGATGAATGGAAGCTGGGCTCTTCCTCCAAGAGGAGAATTCTGTTTGGGCAGTTTTATTGCCCCATTACAGTTTACCATTGCCATTACCATTACCATTTACCAGTTCAGCAGCATTCGTCTCATACCATTTTAACAAATATTTTGCTATATGCTGATGTGAGGATATCATTTACAGCTACGTCAACAGAAAGACCATAACAAGGTGTTATGTGGAGTCAAATAGTAAAAACACGGCATTATTTTGTTTAACTTCTTTCATACAAGCTCCATTCCCAAACGTTAACTGTTAAATAATGTGTACAGTGTAGCTGCAGTCATGTCAGTTTTAGGATAATAGAGAGACAAGGTGGCGAGGCGATATATTTTATTAGACCAACTGCTGCTGGTGACAGAGACAAGCTTTTGAGCCACACAGATCTCTTCTTCAGGTCTGGGAAAGGTACCTGGGAAAGGCACTCTACCTTGAATGGTCCCTTATGATATGTACTAACTACCTAGGCTAATCCACCTGGCATTTAGCTGTGATGCTGGGAGTACCTTTCCCAGACCTGAAAAGCTCTGTGAGTTTCAAAAGCTTGTCTCTCTCACCAACAGGAGTTGGTCCAATAAAAGATATTACCACATCCACTTTGCCTCTCTAACTTTAAAATAACACAGTTAAACAATGCATAACAAAAAATAGAGAGACCAATTGAGACAGAGAGAGGGGGCGGAGGGCAGGCATTTCCTGCTGAATTTTGAAATGAGATGGATAGTCAGTAAGGTAGAGGACAGCTTTTCCAGATGGCAGAAACAGTAAAGGAGAAGGCTCTTGTGACAAGAAAAACAACACTGGGCAAGTCTACACTACAAAATAAACTCCACCTAAGTTACATCGATATACAACCACGGCAAATATTGAATCGGTTTTACACATCCACATTACGCAGCTTGTGTCAGGCGTGTGTCCCCTCACCAGGAGTGCTTGCACTGATTTAACCGCCTGTGTGGGACATGGTGGATGGTTTCTGAAAAGCAGTAAAAGTCGATGTAAGTGATTCGACCTAACTACATCGACTTAAGCGCTACTCCTCTCATGGAGGTGGAGTTGGGTCAGTGTAGTATGCGAGTTACATCAGTGGAGCTACATTTTAATGTAGACACTTAGAGACAGGTGGAAAGTGTGTAGAAAGCTGAGGAGAGCCACCTCAGGGAAGGAACCTGAGGCAGGGAGTGCCGGCAGTGCTATGTTTGGACAGAAGTAGGTGCAATGGGTGCCATACCCTATGACAGTAACAAATCATGGCTTCATGCACATATTGCTCTGGGGCAAGTCTATGAGTGGTGAAAAGAGTGAGATTGCTAGAGTGACAGTTCCTGGTCTGGATAGCATGGTGGTAAAAATGCCTGAGCCCTGTCTAGACTAGTGCTCCTATCACTGATACTGTCTCTGGAATGGTGACACTGGGTGATTTCCTAAAAATGCTAGTGAAGCTCACCGATAGACCCCATGGTTGTCAGCAGGGATTGAACTCGGGACCTTCTGTACAAAATAAAGTTAGGCCTCTGCTACTTGAAGTATTCCATTAGATAGAATTGCAAGCGCATGCACTAGATTGCAGTATTACCCATGGCTGGCCTCTGACCCAAATAAGATTCTGAAAGCAACGGAAGAGAGGCTTGGTCCAAGGCTAGCTGGGCCCCCTCCTTGTGGGACAGCTAAGCCAGTGAGTTGTGCTGGGCAGGGAGAGGCAGAGGCAGGAAGAACAGCTGAGAGCAGCAGGGAGGGGCCACTGCTTTCTAGGAGGAAAGGTCTGCCTGGGAAGGGTGGGAGGGGATGACTCAAGCTGTTCCAGGATTATGGTCCCCCCACTATCAGCAGGCACAGGTCGTCTCTGCTCAGAACAGTCATCATCAACATGTTTTAGGCCAGAAGATACTTAAGCACATGCATAACTTCAAGCACCTGAGTAGTCCCATCTTAACTGAGTATTTCTAAGGCCCAACGATATTAAAATGGATATCTATGTTTTTATACCATGATCCTCACCCTGGTATCTGAGCTCCTAAAAGTCTCTGCACATCTGAACGTTGGTTGCATGGGTACTCAAGCAGCTGGCAGGAGTTATTGTTAGGCATGACTTATCTACTGTGATTAAACTGTGACCATATCCAGAATTAACACCAGCCATCCAATTGTAAATTGAAGACAATCTCCAGCAATGTTCTAGAACAGCTGTGGATATTTACTTGTAATGATGCTTAGACAGACCGTTCTTGATGTAATGCTAAATGTAGGTGCAGAATAGGCAAGTGATTATGAGGGGCATAACAGTGAGAATTCTGCACGGACAACGTAGTTCTGAAAGGCTAACGGCGAGAGGGGTATTTTGTCAGAACAAAAGAAGATGGAGATAGAGACTTTGAGATCATCCACTCTACCTCCTAACAAATGCAGGATTGTTTCCCAGTGTTTAATCTAATCTACTTCCCACTGTCCCTGTAACTGAGCTTCCATCACTTCTCTTCTAGAACTATTCCACGGAATAACAAACCTCATTAACCTGGGAAAAGCTCTAGTAGCCCAGGACATCTGGTGAGATGAAATGAGAGATTTCTCAAATTAAAAATCCAGATCTAGATGGATGTTTACAGGGAGCTAATGTCCTAAGTTTTATGTCAGAAAGAGATGGGCCCATGGTGCAAAATTCAAATCCAGATGCACGGTTCAAACTCCCCAAAGCTCTAATATTGGAACTAGGTTGATTATACATGAAGAAATATACTACAGTTCAGGAGATAAACCTGCTAGCTAGTGAGAAATCGAAGACTGAATATGCTCCAAGCAGATGACTTTGCAAGAGAGGATACAATTTAATCTTTACTTATTTTCATATTTCTTTACAGTTGCCATGAGAGTATTTTAATATCCTCTATAGAGTTTAAATTGATGCAGGTAATTGCTTTAAGTAATTTAAGTGCTATTAAAGATAACAAACTTCTCATGTGAAATGCCTTACTAAGCAATGATCAGCACAAAAGGAGTAACAATCTTTTTAGTGCAAATCTGAGTTCTTTTTATAGGTGAGCAGAAGTGAGAATATAATTACATTAGCTATCATATAAAAGGTGTCAGATATTCAAACACCTACCATCTCCATCTCGGGTTGACTCACATAGAAAACACAGCAGAATTTTAACAAGCTTCGTTGCTACCATTCAGCAGCCCATGCGTGATCTCTGATCCCCCCTGCACTTGCACTGATAATGTTTAAATTGACTTGTTGTTCATCACGGCACATTTATAATACCTGAAATTGAGTTTCTCTCAGATTACTTTTAAGAGATTCAGAGGAACGAGTCATAATAAACCTTACTACCATTGGGTTTCCCCCCCTCTAATCTTCATGGATATGACTGGAAAATCAGTTTCCTGTCTTTGCCTCTACCTCTTTTAATAGGAAGATGTCTAAGAAGTTTTTAAATTAGGGATATTTGGAATATTAAAAAAAACAAACAACATAAAACCTCATATGACATGGCTTGAGGTAGCCCATTTGACCTACATTATGACTTATCTGAAACTCTTTAGCTCATTAATGGAACATAGTTTAAAGAGGAAGGTGCTTTAGTGGTTGAAACAGTGATTGGGACTCAGAAGACTTGGGTGCAATTGGCTGCTGTGTCACTGGTTCCTGTGTGACCTTGGGCAAATCACGTCATCTTTTGTACTTCAGTTTCCCATCTGTAAAATGGGAATAATGATTCTTCCTTTGGCTCTCTTATCCATTTAGTTTAGAAGCTTTTCAGAGCGGGGACTATGTGTTTGTACAGCTCCTGGCACAAGAGGGACCTGATCTAGAGGCAGATCTTTAGGCATTACAGCAATGCAAATAATATCTGAACCAAAGCAGGTAATTTTCAAATATTTGCTCTATTGTCTCTGTAAGGTTGACAGGCAATATGTTTGAAGAGGGCCTGTTTCTTATTTCACTGCACAGGTTTTACACCAGTATTTCTCCACTGATTTCAGTAGAGTAACTCCTGATTAACAGTGGTGTAAGTGCAATCAGAATCTGGGGATGTATAACATTCTGGGGTGCAATCCAGACTAGTGAGGGACTGTCACCATTTGCCCTGCAACCTTGGGTGCCTCACCATGCTTTGCTGCTGTAGTTCCCAACCTGGGCCCCTCACAAATAGCAAGCAGGTCACAGTCTGTACATTGGGGTATAGCTGCAGCCTGCCCATATACTCCAGTCACACTCTGGTTTCCCCCAGGCTTGGTTACCACTTGCAGGGTGACCCCAACACACTCCCAGTCCTGAATTCCAAACCATGTGTTCTGCACGGTCCAGCCCTCTCTTGGGCAGTTCAGATAGTTTAGGTCCACTGCCCTCTAAGAAGAACAACACACAACAGTTAGCTTCTTTAAATGGAGCTACCCACTGAAGTTAGTTTAAACACAACACTGGATTCATTTTGATTAAAGATTAAAACAAGTTTATTTAACTACAAAGAGACTTTTACTCACTTAAAACCTAAGTCAGAAATGGTTACAAGAGAAATAAAGATAAAATGCTTCCTAGTACTAAGTCTAAAACTAAATGAACATTGCTGACCAAATTCTCAGGCCAGGATCTGCTCCTGAAGACCAAAGACTGTTTCTTTTGTTGTCTTAGGTGAAGGAGAGAAAGGTGGATAGGGAGAGGTAACTCAGGCTGTGCTTGTCCCTCATTTTTATACTTCACTCACCCTTTGAAATGCACTTTCCTGAGGGTTACTGCTAGATAAAGTTAATTCTCACTGTGAAGATGGAGACAAGGTATTTTGAATTAGAGAGGTTTCATACTGTTTGCTAAGGCTCAGATCTGTTTTGTTCTTACCCCACTTCCTTGCCAAAGAATGGCAGCTTGGCAGGTGATTGCCCATCAGCTTTGACACCTGGCTAGAGGTGTCAGCTTGTCCTTTGTCTTTGAGAAACAGGTTTACCCGGTTTGTCTGGTAAACACATTTCAGACCTAATTTCAGCTGGTGTTTTTAACTTTACTTATGTTGCTATGCACATTTCATCATGATATTATTGACCCATGAGTTATTAGTTTTCAAATGATTCCCCACAAGACATATTTTGCTTAAGACATATTTTGCATTTCATACCCTAGATCACCAATCCGACTTCTACACGTGAGCCAAGAAATATTGTCTTCAAATGCAGAAGGGAGAGAAGTACTATAACAGGATAGTGCTGGCCTGGTGGCATCAGTATCCAGCTTTTTACTGGAATAGCTAATAACTGTGATATAGAGGGTTCAGAAAGCAATGGTGGGGACACCATACGGGGTGCAGCTCGGACAATCATCCAAAGGCAGATTATCCAAACATTAACTGAGCCATGAAAGTCCCACCTGCCCACCAGCTCCACTTAAGAGGATCTCCTCCCCTCCATCTGGGGTACATCTCCACTTTGTGACTTTGTCCTGACCCACAACTACTTCAGATTTGGAGCCAATCTATACCTTCAAGTCAGTGGCACAACTCTGGGCACTCACATGACCCCACAGTATGCCAACATTTTTATGGCTGACTTAGAACATCGCTTCCTCGAAACTCATCCCCAAGCATCTCTCCTTTACCTACGCTACATTGATGACATTTTCATCATCTGGACCCACACGAAAGAGTCCCTCGAAGAATTCCACTGGAATTTCAATAATTTCCACCCCACTATCAACCTCAGCCTGGACCTCCTAATCAATGGTTGTGAATAACCTCAACTACTCTAACTGACTGGACTTTGCTCATATCTATCTCCCCCATTGTTGTTCCTTACCCTTGGTTATGTATATATATACCTCCTATGTGATTTCTAGTCCTTACATCTGACGAAGTGAGTTACAGCCCACGAAAGCTTATGCCTGCAGAAATTAAATTTGTTAGTCTTTAAAGTGCTACAGGACTCTCGTTTTTACTTAAGTGTAGAGCACACACACTGCATGCTCCCTACCACACGTATAAATAGGGTAGACTGTGAGGTACTGTTTTAGCAAGTAGAGTAAAGACACTCCATATCTGAGCCCATAAGGTCTGTTCCCTGTGTGGCTCTCTGGACACCCAAGCAATGCTTCCTCCATCTCCACTGCTATTTTTAGCAATGTAGAGTCCTGCTGCCTCCCCACTGCCGGAGGCTTTCCCCACAGCAGGGAAAGGCTCCAGCAATGAGGAAAGGCTCTGGTAATGGGGAGGTAGCAGGGAAAGGGTCCGAGAGCTCCCCACTGCCAGAGCCTTTCATTGACGTGTCACTACACACTGCAGTGTGGAAGTAGCCTGCAGCATGTACCTACACATACCCCACGCACCACCACCAGAGGTGTGCAGTGCAGACATAGCCCTAGATCAACACAACACTCCATATCCACATCTTCAACCAAGTACTTGTCAACCTGCAGTCTTTGAACGATGGCTCTCCATGCTGCCATCAGGAACTCCCTCTGCTCTCTCTCATGGCGCCATGATTGGCTGGGCAATGTACTGTGATGCTCCAAATCCCTGAGCACATTATGGGCTAGTTTCTTGGCTGGGGTAAATTGGTATAGCTCCACTGACTACAGTGCATCTATGCTGAATTACATCCACTGATGATCTGGCCAGCTATCGCATGAGAATCCATTGCAGGGACCCTGAGCCTGCAATGCATTTGTAAACACTGACATCTGCTCACCTAGAATGTCAGATGTTCTCATCCAGCTCTTTGACAATAATTATTTGTTGCCAAAAGAGAAGGCTACAGAAAATCCTGCCTTTTATTCTCACTGCAAGCCATCCTTCCATAATGACATAAATCGCCACAACATCTTAAAAACATGCTACCCACCAGGTATTTTTTATTTCCTTTTTTTTTTTTCTTGCTTTCTGCAATGTTCCAGGATAAATGCATCTCTCTTCAAACCAGGCTGGCATGCTAAAGAAAATATTTCCTACCATTCTCCTCATCTAGCGACATTGATTATTTTTGCCATTAGCTTGTGTGAGCAGAATGCTAATCTGGCTTCATGATGTAAAGTAAGTAATGATGATGGATGCTTTCCAGGTGTACTTATGGATAGCCAGACACCATTTGTTTCCATAGGCTATCTCTAACAGCCTCTTTCTATGGGGAACTGCAGCTTGGCGTGCATTCATTTCATTGCTAAGGTATACTTTCACTGGAGCTAGCCATAGTTCTCTGAGTTAATTCCTAGTAATCGCTATGAATTTGGGAATACTTCTTTCTAATTTTTTTTTATAGTAACAAAATTCTCTTCAACTGGGGCCTGTTTGAAATCAATGATCAAAATTCGATTGACTGGACCTGAAGGCCCTATCCTGGAAATCCGTTCGCCTGGCAGAAATCCTTATTCACATGAGCAGCCCCACTGAGTGGAACTACTTGTATGAGGAATGACCCTTCAAAATGGATAGCGTTTGCAGGATCCAACCCTCATTCCTTTCTCAAGCGAAACTCTCATTTATCTGTAAAGGGTGATTAAGGCCTGCAAGACCTGATGCTTTAATAAGCAGGTATCTTCAGCTGTTTCTCATTTTAAATCATCAGAGGTTAAGTCTGAACAAGCAATTGATGAAAAGCCGCTGGGAGCTCCTTATATGTCCTTAGCCCTCAGCGTGGATCATGATTATGACTACAGGAATTGCACCAGATCAGAGCATTGGTAAATCAAGTCCAACATTCTGTCCGTGGTGCTGACTTTAGGGAGGTGAGGCTCCCTCAGTTGCAAATAATCCTATTTGACAGAGATGAAGACAAGTATTCTTGCCAAATTCTGTGTGATGGGTACTTCCAAGTTTGTGGATCGTGTCTGGATGAATGATGTTACCTGGAAGAATTTGGAGTACACCACTCCCACCTTCCAGGCAGAAATCATCATGAATGTATATTTGGTTCTGAGACACAGAAAATAAGTGAATCTAAGACATATGGAGATGTAGAGGAGCAGTGCACTGATGATCCTTAATGAGGAGGTTGTGGGGCAATATTACCTACCAAACATTGGCTTTTGGGAAACGGATGTAATGTGGACCAACCAGAAATGATGAACAAAGAATACTTACTGGCTAGAAAAGAGCATTTGTGCCTGCCTTGGAAGAGAGCTTGCACCCCAGTGCTGATGGGATACTTGTTAGCCGGGGTTCTGCCAACCCAAAGCTCATGGTAACTTTACTTTGTGTGAGGTGGTGTCAGGAAATAAGCCAAATGGAGACATGGCCGTCCAGCTGATAGATGGACTGGTAGAAACAGTATAACACAAGTGCTCTTACTATACTTTTACTTAGGCTCAAGCACTTACACACGTCCACAACAGGTTAGTAAAACAACCCTCAACCTTTAATAATTACCAAAGTCTGGGGCGGCTTTTGAGTGGAAACAACGATGGCTTTCCAATTGGCCTGATCTTCCAGCTGTCATTGGAGGATCCCGAAGCTGTGTCCAAGAAGATATCCAAAAGAGGATAAGCCTCTCCCCTTCCTTCCCCCGCCATTTATCCTTGTTAATAGACAATGACACATCAAGAAAGAAGGGGGGGGGGGGTTGTTTCAAAAGCTAGAGCTAAGGTTGGCAGAATAATTAACTAGATGTGTTCCTACAGAACCTGCCAGTCTTGAGGCCTGGACAAACATCTCGCAGCGGACATGCAGAAATGAACGTATTGTTCTTTTACTGAAACACAGATCCCAGCACATCCACCAGAGCATCAGGAAGGGGCACAGAGTCAGGCAAAGGTTGGGCAAGAGGCTCCCCTCCCCTCCTGACTTAGTCATTCCAAGGCTGCACAGGCCTGCAGAAAGACCTACCAAGTTTGGCTTCTGTTAGTGTAATATTGATTATCATATTTGTTACTCTCAGGTGGTCCCTGGCCCTTTTACTAGCCTATCAAAATCTTCCTGTATATACTGACCAGATAGATATCTTAGTGACAAAGAGTTTAAGATACTGGACTAGGACTCAGAATATGTGTGGTTAATTCACTCATCTGCCAAAGACTTCCTGTGTAACCTTGAGTAAATCACTTATTCCTCTGTGCCTCAGTTTCCCATTGTCAAAATGCGATAATAATGGTTCCTGTCTTCTACCCTTCGTCTAGTCAGTGATTCAGGGCATGGACTGTATCTCACTACATGTTTTTTTACAGTGCCCAGCACAATGGGAGCTCAGTTTTGGCTGGGAACTCTGGATCTTACCATCTTTGTCTGAGACCAGGGAATGAGTGATGGCTTTTACACATAAGTGGTAGGTAACACTCAGTGCTTGTGACTAAAAGGCTTTCAGTATGGCAAGCAACATTTTTGCATAGACTGAGTTGCATTCGTTCCCTTTTGTTTGCATTTCTGTGGAGTTTCTCTTTCTTCTGTTACATAAGCTTTGCTTTAGTTGAGATCATTTGGATTTATTGGCTGTTGCTGGGGAGAATTACTGTGAACTCCTCCTGAGATGGGAAAACAAATCTCTGATCTCTGGTGAGAGGTAGAGCGGAGCTAAGAGGTACCAACCCGTGGGATTGCAGGATCTGGCCTATTGTGACTGCAGATGTTTTGGATGCAGGTAGAACAGAATATGGTAAAAGCTTACTGACAGGACAGGGAGAGGAGCAGAGTTCAGGGTCCCTGTTCCTTCCTGACCACTTTGGTTATCAATTTATGCCCTGATGCCTTAAATGCAATTCCCTCTTTCTGACCAATTACACCTACAAATGCTATTGGGCATAAAATTATCTAACCTCTTTTATAATGTCAATCCAGCTCTGGCATTTGATTCTATTACTCTCACCCATCTATATAAGGAAGGAAGGATAGTATCTGAGAGACAGCAGAGATTGGGCCAGTGCAGAGAACTGTGTTCAGTTTTACGGCACAGAGATAGGAATCGAGGAATTATGAGCCCTATTCTGGACTCTGCTAATGATTTGGTTTGTGAGTGACCTTTGATAGTCCCTTCTGTTTCAGTTTCCCCCATCTGTAAACTGGGAATGATGAGCTTTACCCTCCCTGGAGATCTTTGAGATCTACAGATGAAATGACTATGTAAGTACCATCATTTCTTGGAATAGGTGGGAACTGATAGTAGAGTTCTCAGCACTAGAGTGGGGAAAAGGCAACCACTGAATAGAACCTGGCTACAATTACAAGGATACTTAAACCTGGTCTATACTGCCAGTGAAATTCGACTTCAGCATAGCTTGCGTAACTCCCATCGACTTCGTAACTTCTGTTTAGAGCGCCGTCTCCACTGCACTGCACTGATGGGAAATGCATACCTGTTGACAAAGTGCTATGCTTTTTTTTGGAGCTGGTTTTAGTAGATTGACTTCTGGACCGATTGAGCGGGTCTTCACTTCTGCTCAATCGATCCAGATAGATCGATCTGACGGCAGCAAATTTGCCGCCCTCAGTGTAGATATGCCCTAACTGAACTCTGCTTACTTGTCTACAATGTATAGTGGCCGGTACTAATGTCAAATCTTTCTGTTTATTGCGGAACTAGGCTACAGTACAGCTGCTTCTCTGCTGATTTGGGATAGTGGCTGAATCCTACCCTTCCCTGTGTCCTGCTTTAATACTGGGAACACACTCCTCAATTTCCAGGGATTCCAAGTGAGGAGTATGTCAGGTTCCTATACCCCTCATCTTACATTGACTAACTCCTCTCATATCACATCTCAGGCAGTGAACGTTTCCCAGGGTGGGCATGCTGTAGGCAGTGGTACATGAATGGCAGTGACTGTTTCCCGATAATGTCAGATGAAGTCTAATGTAGAAGGCAGCAGAATTTGGGGGTAAATATTGCCATCTTTACCTTATTGTTCCATTTATAGTATGGCCCACAAAGCGAACTTGACTGTATAAAGAAGATGCAGAATTTTAACAGTGAGGGTAAAATTAGTTATTGGAAGAGCTTCCCAAAGGACATGGAAGATTCTCCATCACGGGGACTCTTCATATCAAGATTGGACATCTTTCTAAAAGATATGCTATACCTCAACCAGACATCATTGGGCTAGATGTAGGAATCAATGAATGAAATTCTAGAGCCTGAGTTATGCATGAAGTCAGTCTAGATTATCATACTAGTCCCTTCTGGCCTTAAAACCCATGAATCTCTGACTCTGTGACCCATCCTTTCTGCTTAAAACAGGGCATTGCTCAATTAAGACACAGAATTTCTAAAGCGGGTAGTGATGGGTGAGTCTGCAAAAAAAATCCATATACCAGCCAACCTTGCAGAAACCTGCATTTAAACACAAAATCAGATATTCATGGAAGCAAATTGGCTAATTGTTAGTCTTATCTTCCATCACTCCTGCATTCAAACGTTTGCCAGCTAATCAGGGCTTAATCCAAAACCCATTGAAGTTATTGAAAAGACATCTACTGACATACCTGGGCTTTGGATCAGACCTCAATGAGTTGAGAAGAAAGGAGGCTCTTGTGATTAAGAACAAGGGTGGAAGTCAGGAAAGATGGGTCTTATTCCTCTGTCTGCAACATGCTTCCAGCGAAGCATCTTGCCTGTGCCCCAGCTTTCCCTACTGGAAAATGGGGCTGAAACAGGGCTAGTCATGTCACAGGGATGTTGTGCAAATTAATTAGCTAACATGATGACAATTCATTGGTCTGTTCCTCCGCTGTCTTGTCCCTTCCTAGTCATTCACCCCCGTGACAAGTGGGTGTAACATGAGATCAAATCAGATTATTAGTAATTTACCCCCATTCCGCTCTCCTATTATGACCCTGAGTGCAAAGCCTTGGCAAATAAGGCAATATTCATACCAATGGTACTGCAAGTGTTTCTATTCTTTGGACTATTCATTCTTTCTGTTCTAATATAATTAGTTTTAAAAGACAGAGGGAGATTCGCTGACTTTCAAGGATCTTGTGCGCTGATGGAAAATTATTTCCTCTCCCTTCCTGAAAAGTCCTGTATACAGTAAGGTTATCTGAGCCCACTTTATCATTGCCCTGCATGCCTCGCAGTCTTTTATACCTGTGCAGCGTACTAAGCAGGTGCAAAGAGCTACCATTGTGATATAGTAGCGTTTTTCACTGCATCGGGGCAGCTTGCACTTATGCTACTGATGGAAGACCTTCTCCTTCCCTCCCCAGACACCTACACCTCCCACCCCTTGATCCGTTCTCTTCTTTCTCCTCCAACCCCAAAACACACCTTCTCCTTCCCTGATATGTCCCCTCTTAAGCCAGGCAGTGCAGCTCCAACAAAAGAGGCATCCTGGATGGAATTGGCTTAGGAGGCAGCAGAACTCCCACTCCCAGCTTTACACCAGTTGGAATTTCTCCTACACACGAGCATTTCTTTGGGGGAGGAGGGGATTCTTTCAGCTCATGTGAGTTCACTCTCCACAGGGCAAAGTGACCTTCATGAAGCAGAGAATCCATCCCTAAGAATGTCACAAAGCCCCCAGTGGCTCATGACCACTGGGTTCCATAACCTCTTTTTTTAAATTGGCTATCGAGCCAGAATAACCAAGCCAGTTGGCATTGTTATATCAACAACACTGAATGATGATGCTGGCTTTTATAGCCACAGGAAATCACTGGTAATTGTCCTGGACACACTCTGGAAACAGGATGTGGAAGACGTAAGACCTGGAAGGAAAATTATAAGAACCAATATTTTTTTCCCCCTCTGCTGAGACTTTTGTTTTGGGTCTTACAGTTGTCATCGAGTTACATGCCACTTCAGCTGGCATTTTGCTGTCACTTACTGGGAAGTGAGGCTTGATGGGCCTTTTTATGAATGTGTTATTGGTACTTCATTGGTACAATGGTAGTGTTCACTCAGCATGCAAACAGCTGTAAGGCAAGGAGGAGAAAAAAAATCTAGCAACAAGAGAGAGGTACATCAGCATTGTAACACAACCCCTCACAAAGTTCTGTGTACTGCGGGATATGAAAGCTGGGCTAGATCCCCTCAAATCCTCTGAGACAGCTAAACTCATGTGAGAAGCAAGTAATAACTGCAGATGCACAAATTAGCATTAGCAATGTGGATTTGTTTTTATTTTCTTTTTTATGGCTGGACTGAAATGCTATGGAATTCAGTTTAAGCCATCAGCATGTGCACATCGTTCAGTTCCACAGATCAAATCTTTCTTTCCAAAAGCCAAGATTATGATTTATTTGTTTGTACTGCAGTCGCACCTAGAAACCCCAGTCAGTTGTACTGACAATGCCTGTCCATGACTTCTGTTGATCCTTTGGCGGTAGGAATGAAACCGCAAGCAAGCCTTGGCTTTGATTTGTTTTTGAGATTGTCAAAGGCAGAGAAGAACTCTGTGCTTTTGGGGCCGTTCTGCTGCAGGTAAACGTCACCCCATCTTGTGCAAGTGCCAGTTTGAACTATTGGTTATTTGACTGACCTGTCACATCTAAAAAAACTTTGTAGCGCTTAAAGAAACACGGTGGGTGAGATAATCTCTTTTATTGGACCATCCTCTGTTGGTGAAAGAGTTTTCAAGCTACACAGAACTCTGTCAGATCTGGGAAGAACTTATTCTGTCCTTGCAAGCCAGACATTTCATTTCTCTGTACAGACCTGATCAGAGACACGAAGTCAAATGAAGGACACACGGTGACTTCAGATCAGGGCCAGAATTTCTGATTTGAAAAGCTCACAGTTTCATCTTGTTTGTCACAGGGGAGCGAATCAAGAAACCTGCAAACAAAGCATAGGAGCTCTACAGCTTTAGCTAAATTGTGGAGTCACAGGGGAGCTTAAGAATTTCAACACCTAACTTTTAGGCACCCTGTGTCCAGTGGAATTCACAACCCAGAATTAGGCACCCTGGCTCCCTCGACAATGCATAGGGAGAATTAGGTGTCTGAAAGAGAAATTCCCTGCTCAGCGTGCAAGCTTCTGTGAACTGCTAAGCCACCTAGTAGGAAATGCTGAGGAACACGAGAATATGCATAACAATGGCCATACTGGGTCAGACCAATGATCCATCTAGCACACTGTCTTCCAACAGTGGCCAATGCCAGGTGCTTCAGCGGGGATGAACACAACAGGTGATTCATTCCCTGTCACCCATTCCCAGCTTTCAGCAAACAGAGGCTAGGACGCTTCAGAGAATGGTTTTGTATCCCTGCCCATCCTGGCTAATAGCCATTGATGGACCTCTCCTCCATGAATGTAACTAGTTCTTTTTTAAACCCTGTTATAGTCTTGGCCTTCACAACATCCTCTGGCAAAGAGTTCCACGGGTTGACTGTGAATTGTGTGAAGAAATACTTCCTTTTGTTTGTTTTAAACCTGCTGCCTATTAATTTTATTGGGTGACGCCTAGTTCTTGTGTTATGAGAAGGAGTAAATAACACTTCCTTATTTACTTTCTCCACACCAGTCATGATTTTATAGACATCTATCCTGTCCCCTCTTTCGTCGTCTCTTTTCCAAGCTGAACAGTCCCAGTCTTATTAATCTCTCCTCATATGGAAGCTGTTCCATATCCCTAATCATTTTTGTTGCCTTTTTCTGTACCTTTTCCAATTCCAGTATATCTTCTTTGAGATGGAGTGACCAGCTCCCACCTGGAAAGGGGTGGATCCTAAGGCCCTGTCTCTAAAAGGGATTCAGACACCTAATCTGGGATGCAGAGAGGCACCTATGGCCACTCAGGATTCACCACCATGAACCTTCTCCTGGAGTTAAGTACCTAAGCTAGGTCACCCCTTTCTGAAGAAAAGCAGAGGGGGAGGTGATGGCGCTACTGTTATACTGAATAGCTAAGTGGTTAAAGCGCTGACAGAGGATTTGGGAAATCCATGTTCAAATACTCACTTGGTGTGACTCAGACCAGGGACTTGAGCTTAGGTTTCACATTTCCCAGGGGAATGCCTTAACCACTGGGCTATAGAGTAATTTTCAGTGCTTTTCTGGCCCTTTGTATTTCATGCAAAGTGGAACAGCATCAACAAGTGAGACAGATAATCCAAGCCCAGAATACCCTATAGCCTAGAACCTCTTTAGCATTCATGTCTCGGAGGCAGGTTCTCCATAGGAAGGAGACATTGTGATGAGTTTTTGAACTACTAGAACTGTAACTCAGAGGGGAGAACTAAGACTCTCTCCTTCTGGCCATTGAATGCTCAGCCAGGGCCCTTCCCATTGTCCCAAAGGGTGCCACAATGCCACCAGTATGAGTATGTAGGCACAAGGGGACAGGCAGGAAGCATTAGAAGGAGTAGGGTTTAGGCAGCGGTCTTGCACAGCATCAAGATGAGATCACCAGCCCGTTTCATTTAGAGCATCGGAAGGTTACAACTTCCATGTATCTGCCAACTTGGGCTGATTTGAGTCAGTAGCAACCGAGGGGTGAAAGGATCTTTACTCCATTACCAAATCCTGGATCACCTAGTGCTCCAGAAAAAGCCTATTATAAAACGAGTCCAACAGTTTGGCTTGTTTAACTGCTTCAGTGTGTGCGATTCCCATTAGGTCTCATGTCCTATGCAACTGGGCTGGGTCAGTTTGTAGATGGAAGCTTTCCAGAGACCATGCATGCACTTCAGGAAGTGATGCCAGCAATCCGGTCTTGATCAGTCAGTACTGAGCCAGCCAGGAGCATGGTGTTAGGGAACAATTTGCTTTCGGAAGAGGTTTCTTTTAAACAAATTAAAAAACAATGGGTAAAATCCTGGCCCCACTGAAGTCAATGGCAAATCTCCTACTGACTTCAGTGGCGCCAGGATTTTGCCCAAGGTCCTCAACACATGGTCAGTAAAGATCCCATGCTACTTTGAAGAAAAGTAAAGGTGTTATTTCAAGTATTGTGGATAAATCCATACTAGGGTAACTATATCCTGCAAGCAATCTCAATTTGATATTCCATTCTTCTTTACTTCCTGTCCCAAACTCTTGCATGGTGTTGCTGTGTGCTATTAAACAGCTATTGCATTCCACCCAAAGAGAGCCCCATTTCAGTGGTGTCAGAAGTATTTTCTGTATATTCCTATATCTACCTGTGACATATGCATATTAACTCATTGGGCCACACAATCCCTTATGAGGTAAGTCTGCTAGTATTATGATCCCCATTTGCAACTAAGGAAACTGAGGCAGAGAGCGAACGTGATTTGCCCAAGACCACAAAAGGAGATGATTTCTGAGCTGGGATTGGAAGTCAGGAGGCCTTTGTCCTGTGCTCAGGGTAGTAGAGCATGAACAACGTTTGTAAAATATTAAGAAATCCTAAGGGGCTAGGTATTCTAGAAAGGTGCATTGTTGTAGTATTCTGCAGGTCTGCTCTCCTCCACTACCGTCAAGTAGAAACCTACCTTCACAACAGCATGTTGACATAAGAATACAATCGTGGTCAATCCTTATTGCTCTGAATGGGGCTATCCCAAAGGACGAAAAATGCTGTCTCGCTGTTTTGAAAACTATGCCATAAATGATGTGTTCAACCCCCCCCTTCCCTTGCATAGGGAAAAAAAGTCAACTTCTCAGACAAAGGAGACTTGACAGCTCTACAATAACAAGTATCTCAGTAAAGTTCGTTGTCTGTCAATGTTAAGTAAAATAAATGGGAATTAAAATGAATACTTCATTAAGTTTTGATGAAGATTCTGTCCTTAAGCTCCAAATCCAGGGCACTTGCTTTCTGAAGAACCAGTTTTAACCTGCAAGGCTTTCTGGATGGTTGAGAGCGTTAGATGATGTGCTATAGATAGATCTTTTTCTGAAATCTCCTGCTGTTATTGCATCTCTCACTACTGCAGTCAGCTGCAGCACTGAACATCGGAGAGGTCCAAATTCGGCCTTTAATTATACCCATGCCTCTGCATTCAAGGCGATGAGAATTGCATGGGGTGTAAATCAGGCTGAATATGGTCCATTGAGTCATGGATTGTCTACCGCGAGAGCATGTGGACGACACGGATGCTTAAGTATGCAGTCAACACCTCCAGGCAGTCTGTGCTGGTGAGAGCAGTGGAAATGGCAGGAGAGCTAAGAAAAGAATGATCGGTGCCATAGTAAAGCACCTGAATCCACTTTTAGTTTTCTGCAGTAAGTGATGGAATTTTCCAAACATCCACAGTAATCACTGACTTCACTCGGAGTTACAGACGCACAGCACCAGCAGGCTGCCTGTTGATCCTAAATATAAACTTAAGTGCCTGATTTTGGCCTGCATTTATTGTTAGTCATTTGCAAGTTAGCCAGGGAGGCTGGGTGTTAATGTGTTTGGGGAGGAGAGGAGCTTTAATTTTTTTCAAGCGAGAGCTGGGACACAGGGACAAGAGAGTAAGGTAGTATGGAAGGGCGGGGAAGAGGAAAATAGCTGGAGCCAGAAGCTGTGATCTCTCCAGCAGCATCTCCCATACCGCAGAGCTGTGAGCTGACTTTGGCGGGACTGTGGGCTTGCACATCTGATTGAAGGCCTTAAGGCTTGATCCTGTTCTCCCGCAAAAATCCAATAAACTTAATAGGAGCAGGATCGGACCCTTGGATTTCAAGCTTTTCCTTCTATTGTAAGTTCTCTGGTACAGGGATTCTGTTTGCATAGTAGCTGAGACAATGGGGCCCGGATCTTCACTCGAGCTTCTACACATAGCTGCAACATAAACATGAACGAATATCATCATTATGAATGGAAATTGAGGACACTCAGCACCGCACAGGATAGGGCCCTAGTGCAGCAAGGTGTTCCTAGACTTGGCCTTGCTTTTAACTGTCAGAGATGAAAAGCATTGGCTTAACGAAGGCTGAGAAGAGTCAGCTGGGTGTAAGATTCCCTGGGCTTGCTCATTCCTTTGGAAATAATTCTTTAACAAACACATCTTTACATTGCAGCAGTCCCAGGGAAATCCTGACTTAGCCATTCCCACCCCCCAGCCTGCTTTCTCCCTCCCTCCCCCCAGCTGGGAGTGCAAATGCCTTCTAGCCCCTAACGGATTCTGCTTCAGTCACTCCCTTTGGAAGGGCTGTAGTGACAGAAAAAGATGTTGATGAAAACCGTGACAATTCCCCCTTCCCCCAGCTGACTTGGAACAGTGAAGGCTTGTTAAAATGTACAAATGAGTGCATGCAATTTTAATATGATTATCATAAAAGAAAAATAAAGTGTCTGTGGAAGCTGAAAAATCTTAACGGCAGATTTAATTGTCTTCATTCGTCTAAGGGGAGATGCATGAGTCTCAGGACCTCAAGATCGGTTAGGCAGATACCTCTGCAGTGTTGGAATTAATGGCTCACTTGACAGTGAATGCAGTATACCTGAGAGATCGCTGCTGTCATATCCCTCTCTGAGCAAGAAAAAGCAAGATTATAAATCACCTTTATCGCCAAGCTGGCGATAAAGGTTGGAATGTAACATTTTAACATAAGCAATGAATGGCTGCTACAAAACCCAAAGGCCTCCGAGCATAAAACAAATAACTGTGATTAAGTTGATCAAAAGCCTTTAACTTACCCAGAGTCGTAAGGACGGTATTAAAACTAAAGCCATTTAGGAAACGGCTTTTGTAGCCCTTCTTGTTACAAACACCTTGGCAGGTGTTCAGGGAGAACATTAGGAACCAGGAACAAGAAGTCCACTTTAGTGAGTCCTAAAGATCTCATTTGTTTTGCATTTATTATTAATTGGAGGGAAAGTCACCAGCAGAAAAGGCCTTAAGGCTTTATCTGAACATAAGCCATCCAAAGACTGACTCCATGCCCAGCCGTCACTTCAGTTCTGTGTAGACGCTTGAAGGCCATCCCATGCTTCACTGAATTAGCGGGGCTTGTCTTTTGTGCCTTCCATTTCCTGTCCAAGTTGTTTGATGCTTTTTTTGCCCAGTTGTTTGTTTGGTTTCTTTGGTTTTTCACATTAGTCTAAGTCATTCATAGAGCTGGCTGGGAATTGGTCTGAGCAAATGATTTTTGGTCAGAAAATGCCTTTTTGTCAAAACCAGAACTTTTCATGGGGGGAAAAAAAAGAATTTGGCAAATTTCTCAACTCATAATGTTTTGGGAAAAACAATTCAGAAATTATCAAAACGTGTCAATATTTCCCCCACGGAAAACATTATCGTTTTTCAGTTTGAACCAACTTTTTCTTTAAAATAAAATTAAAAATTGTCAAAACCACAATGCAGTGTTTTGAAACGATCAAAACAGAGGCTCTGCCACGTTCCCCGTATCCTGTCCAGTGTGAGCCTTCTGGCGTATAGTTTGCCTCTTCTGGGAAAGCCAGCAGACACTGAGAGGCTTTGCACAAGATTCTAAGCCACCATTGCTCTCACGTGATAGCATGAGAGATGCACAGAACTAGACAAAATAATAAACACACGTGTGTGTTTCCTTGCCTCAGGTTCCTCAGCAATCTAGAGATGCCTTGGAGCATGGGCAGGACACTCTAGGATACCCAGGATCCTTCCTCTGCAATCAATGGCTTCTCTTCAGAAACATGGAGCCTTTCCAGCCCAGCTAACTTTCTCTGACCTTGGTTGATCCTGAGGTTAAACTCCCCCTGCTATGAAAGCATGTCCATCTCTTCTCCTCTCTTGCCCAAACTTCCCGCCCCTCCAAAAGCCTTTTCCCTTCTTCCTCAATATGAATCTTCTTTTTTTTTTTTTAACCTCTGCTTTGTTACCTTTGTCCCTTCATGATATTTTTGGAAATTTTCCCCTATCCATTTCACCAGCGCTCTACAGGGAAATTTGGTCAAACTGCTTTTCCTACTCAGGCCACCCCTTGAGCATATCCATTGTTCAGTCCAGAGCACAATCCTTAAGACTAAGACTCTCCATTTTCCTTGGCCTGATGTATGATCTGCAGTCCCTGTCAGCAAAGGGTGGATTCTACATCCACACACAGACAATCTCCGACGCAGCCATTTTGTAATGACGTCATAACATCCCTTCATCCCACATTACTTCAATACTAACATCTTGCAGATATACGGCACCTTCCCCGTGAAAGAGGCTTTGCATTCACCGAAGGGTACATCATGCCTTTAAGGCCTAGCCCTGTGTAGGGGGAGATGCAGAGCCCCCCATCCATGGGGAGCTCTTGGAGAGGCTATACCACAAGGAGTCAGTCACCCTCCTTGATTTCCCTGGTATGCAGAGGTCCCACACCAGTGGCACCGTCCTTTAGGCCTGCTTCTCCTGGTGCCCCAGCTTATTCTGTGAACCATTGCGAAAAGGAAGGCAAGACCATAGCCCCATTATTTCTCCTCCCCTCCTGTCCTTACTGGGGTGGTGTGCACTCCCAGGGGCACACGGAGGGATCAGTCCCATTGCTTCCCTCAACAAAGGAACTGCAATTACGACTGCCCCTTTCATGAGTCTTAAACACCAGCTGCCTTCCCCATGCTCACAAGCAGTGCATCTCTCGGGCAGCCCACCAGCACCATGGGAAGAGAGCAGCCTCTCGGAGGCCACTCCTCACCTTGTCACACAAAAGGGAGGGGTGGGGGTGAGCAGGAGCAGGAAATGGGCAGAGCCTTGCCCCCATAATCCTTCATGCCCGCCCACGCAGCTGAACCAGAGCCTCATGGGAATTCTCATGATGCAGAGCAATTGCACCTGTATCCCCCATCCATGGTCCAGCAAGGGCATCCACTCTCAGGCTTCCAGCTCCCCAGTTGTTGCCTCTCTTGGGTGGAGATATGCATCTCTTTCTCTCCTGACCAAGGTATTTCCAAGCTGCACAGCTCCCTCCCTGCTTCACCTTTCTCTTCAGAGGCTATAAACAGTGTAAATTCTCTTTCCAGGCAAGCACATTGATTCTTAAGGTAAAAACATGACAGAAAAAAACCTTAAAAACAATAAGAGAACCTACACACATGCTAATAAGCTTACCAGAGATCACCCCAACTCGAGCAAGGGCTCTGGGCAGTGTGCAGTCTTTTGGACCTCACCCAGGGTATTTTCGGTGGTCACAAGTTCATAACAGCTATGAGCTCAGAACAAGCATACAAACTGGGCCATGTCCTTCCCACCCTTCCCAGATAGGATTGGGTCCTCTCTTAGACAGAAGGTCTTGTCTGGGTTGTCCAGGATATTGCAGGAAATTGCTAATCTGTCACAGGAATTAATCTGCATCAGATACAAGATCAGTGCACAAAGGTGAGGAAGGCTCTTTATGTCATCACCTCCCTTCCTCTGGATAAAGGCTAGGCAGAATCTGTTCTAAAGGTATTTGTATGGTACTTTTCTATATGTTTCCATCTGTAAAAAATGAAGCGTGACCCCAGTGGACTTTAGAGGCAGGGCAAATCGGTATTAACTCTGAAAGAAAATCTCTGTGAGAGAAGCTTTAAAAATCCCATTTACGGCATGAGCTTATCAGCTTTTATTTCTGACACCACAGTCAAATAAAGTTCAAATAGAACCATAGCGAATTGTCTCCTCCATTTGGGAATCAAAGGCTCCTGGCTGATTTTCTAAATCATCGATCTTTCTTGTAAGAAAACAATTATTTCTGGTTAAACATTGTGGCCATTCCTGAGGAAAATGATCTTGGAGATAGCTTCGGATACTTTTTTGAACCAAGGGAGTACTTGCTTCTTTCCGCATTTTGAACCCAGTCTCCAGATCATTAAACAACAGTTGATATATTAGGATAACTTTTGTTCTATGTGTGCGCAAGTTATGGATTTAAATTCCAGAGGAACTAGAATTAAAAGGTCATTCTAAATGTGGATAGTGGGAACCTAAATTCCCTGTAACTGCACTGTGATCCACTGAGGATAGTGTTCCCAGTCCACAGAGAACATGAGTCTGTTCTACCCCCAGCTACAAAGCCTGGCTCTTTCACTCAACCTACAGAGATTTGTGTTTGTAACTCTTATGTATCTCAATTCAGTCCAAGATGGTGACTGTTACATTTTGTCCACCTCGGGCAACACCAGGGACTGAAACAAGTACCTGAAGCTCCCTAGCTAAGACCTGTCACAGATTAACATCCTCTGTGCATTGAAGACAGTGCAGCGGAGGGCACATAACACATACTCATCCAGGGGCTAAACTTGTACCATAGATAATGAGGCTGATCCATTACCAGAAATCCCTACATATGTGGAGCATATAAGAAAGAATAAAAGTCTTGAAAGACCTATTTATAGTGATCTATAACAAGTACCCCACAGATATCCAACGTAAGGGGTAGGGAGCGGAGGCTCCACTTCTTCTCTCCCAACAAAGTTTCCTTCTCACATCTGCCCTCAAAATATAGGGAAAAACACCAACTAAGATTCAATAAGCAATATAAATTCCCGTAATAAAACTGGAACTTTTCAGCTTGGAAAAGAGACGATGAAAGAGGGGATAGGATAGAGGGCTAAAAATCATGACTGGTGTGGAGAAAGTAAATAAGGAAGTGTTATTTACTCCTTCTCATAACACAAGAACCAAGGGTCACCAAATGAAATTAATAGGCAGCAGGTTTAAAACAAACAAAAAGTAGTATTTCTTCACACAATGCACAGTCAACCTGTGGAACTCTTTGCCAGAGGACGTTGTGAAGGCCAAGACTATACCAGGGTTCAAAAAAGAACTAGATAATTTCATGGAAGATAGGTCCATCAGTGGCTATTAATCAGGATGGGCAAGGATCCAAAACCATGCTCTGAAGTGTTTCTAACGTCTGTTTGCCAGAAGCTGGGAATGGGTGATGGGATGGGTCACTTGATGACGACCTGTTGTGTTCATTCCCTCTGAAGCACCTGGCATTGGTCACTGTCAGAAGACAGGATGCAGGATTAAATGGACCATTGGTCTGACTCAGTACGGCTGTTCTTATATTCATAAGTTTTAGCAATAGAAAGGACTTAATTGTGGCTGGTGCATGCCCTGAGTAAGGGACAGCTTAGTCGATGGCAAGCTGTAGTTTACTGCAGATTCTCCTTGCAATGTTTCCATACAAAATATTTATTTTTTCTCACCGTGACTGTGCATAGAACAGGCTTCTACCACTGAGCTGATCTCCAGGCCCTTTTCCTTGTTTCCTTCAGTTAGTGTAGAACCCAACAAGGCGTCCAGAGTCATATTTTTCCTTCCTACCACTGTTCATTGGCTTGCATTTATCAACAGTGAATTTCCTCCGCCATTGTTCTGCCCGTTCAGAATCCTTTCAACCGGTTTGTGATTTAGGCCTTGTCTACACTAGAAAAGCTTCATTGGCATAGCTATCGCTGTATAGCTAGCCTGGGAAACCCTCCTAGTCTAGCCACAGCTTACAGCTTCATAAAAGTTCTCGTGCCAGCAAAGCACGAGAGACATATGCTGGCATTGGCAGAAGCATTTTTATGCCAGGTTAGGTGCATCTACATTAGGGCTTATGCCAGCATAGCTATATAGGTAATAAAATCATACCCTAATCAACATAGCTGTGCTGAAATAAATTGAAATGTCAGCCAGGCCTTAGTAGTATTGTGACTGCACCTAAAGGCTTCAATCAGGGACCCGGATCCCTTTGCACTAGGCAACGGTGAGCCACCTTACGCCCTTCCTTGGGTAGGGCCCCTGGATCCCATGGTGGGAAGATCCTCCATGGAGTCGCTAAAGCCACTACTCCCCAGCCTGTCCATGTGGGTTGGGAGTGGGCATCAGGGAATTAGCAGCGCCTAGGCTCTGCCACCTCTCCCATGCGCCAGCCAGGATGCAATGGGAATGTAACGGGCCAGCTATGCAGCTAGTGCAAATTACTGCCCCATGGGAGTAAGGAAGGAACAGGAGTCCAATGGTGACTCTCTGAGTCACAGTCTAGTTCCTTGTCTGTTCCTGGAGGTTAGCCTGGAGAAAAGAAGACTTAGTGGGGGGACAGGAGAACATAAAGGGTGGTTATATAGAGGTGATAAATTGATCTCCTTATCCACCGAGGACAGGACAAGAAGCAATGGGTTTAATTTGAAGCATGGGAGATTTAGGGTAGGCTTTAGACAAAATTTTCTAACTGTCAGGGTAGTTAAGCACTGGAACAAATTACGGAGGGAGGTTGTGGAATCCCTGTCACTGGAGGTTTTTAAGGACAGGTTAGACAAACACCTGTCAGGCATGGTCTAGACAATACTTAGTCCTGCCTCAGTGCAGGGAACTGGACTAGATGCCTTCTTGAGGTCCTTTCCAGTCCTATGATTCTATGAATATGGAGCAGTTATTCTTTAAAGAAAATCAGGAGTAACTTCATTGACGTCAAAGGACTGTCTCTTCTAACGGGTACTAGCATATAGCTGTATTATTGTTGATTTCAGTGGAGTTACTCCTGATTTACACTGCTGTAAACAAGATCAGAATTTGGCCCAGAGGAGTTACATCAGTGTAAAACTAGAACAAGTGAGAGAAGAGGCCAATTTACTTTTGGGTGCTTATTTATATGGAGCCGGTCATCTAGTGGATAGAGCATTACACTGGGATTCCAGGGACTTGGGTTGTATACCTGGCTCTGCCACTGGCTTGTTGGATGCCCTTGGGTAAGTCGCTTCACCTCCCAGTGCCTCAGTTTCCCCCATGAATAAAATGGGGATGATGATACTGGCCTCCTTTGTAAAGTGCTTTGAGATATACTGATGAAAAATGCTTTATAAGAACTAAGTATTGTTATCTGACCCAAAGCTATCTATACAGTTATCCATCTACGCATCCATAAATGTTCTCTTATCACACATCATTGAACTAAAAAACCAAACTTTGATGTACACCTATCATTAGCGCTAGCGGTGGAAGCCTCTAATCTGCGAATAAAGCTTTTCAACGCCCAAACAAATAACAGATCCATTAAAACATCTTTAAGCAATAGAATAGCTAATGTAGTGCCTACGTGCATACAGTACACAGAGCCAGGATATAGTTATTACATCAGTCTGGGTCAGAATAGTTTTCATATAAAAGCTTTCCTATGAATAATTATTTTTTCCAGCTATACTTACAAAACAGATTATGCTAGGCTGAGTTTTTTAATGTTGTATGCTACCATCTAGTGCTTGTACAAGTTAATTACAATGCAGTCTGTATATGTCTGTACTCTAGCTTACGTATTAAAGGTGAACACTGTTTTTAATAGTCATAAAACAAAACCCTGAGCTCAGACTCATAAGAAAACCTGTTTTTTAACTACACAATATAAAGAGACTTCTTGTACAGTTTTTTGCTTGATTTTTGGTACAGCTCTTATTAACTGAACTCCTGCATTTGGGACTCAGGGGACCTGAGGTCTTTTCCCAGCTATGCCATTAGCCTGCTGGGTGACCTTGGGCAAGTCATTTCCCTCCTTGTGCCTCAGTTTCCCCTTTGTAAAATAGGGATAATGATACCGACCGCCTCCATGAAACACTAAGAGATCTACTGATTAAAAAAAGCTATATAAGCACTAGGTATTATTTTTATTTATTATTTTGAAATAATCAATTTACTCTGATAAAAGCTAAATTTTGCAATTTTCCTGACTTTTGCATTGGGTGGAATTTATGCCCCTTTCCACAGAACCTGAGGAAATGGAGTTAGCTAGGGACTGAAGGCAATGGAATCATACACACACACACGCAGATTGCCAAGTTAGTGTTTGAAACATCCAGTCAGCTAATCCATAAGGTCTACTGCATCCTCCAAAATTAATAATAAGCAAAAGTTCACCACACCTACCACAGATGCTGTTACAAAAAGGTAGATTGTGTGTAATGTGATGACACCCAATCCCAATGCCCGCCCAGAGCCAATGGGCCTGTATCTCACCTCGAACAAATGAAGTAACAAGTCCAAATTTGTGATTAGGACCTTCACAGGTTCTTGACCTCTACTGGCTTCTCTCTGCCAGCACCTCACCATAGAGACGACTGACTTAGATCAAAGGTAAACACAAAGAGTTATTGACACTGAATCAGAGTACTAATGAGCTTAAAGTTCCGAACCCAGAAGAAAACAAATGCAGTAACGAGTAATAAACAATGGCTATGGATTAGGAAGGTTAGAACTCATGCCTCCTGACTATCTATTTACAGGAGGAACGAGACAAGGCATGGGACAACTTAGGAATGATGGAATCAGGAGCAACAAGGGTGATGATGACAAGGACCACCAGAATCAGACCAACAGGATTGGGAACACAGGGTCACAAACGAGCAGGAACGATAGAGGCCGGAGGCGGGAACCACACAAAACAGGAATGGATCAAAGTAGTAACAGGAACAACAATGATGAAGGATATGGATCGCTCACAACAGGATCAAGTACAACAAAGGTAAGTTTGACTGTGATGGGTGTCACAGAAGGAGGACAAGCACGAAATGACTGGGGGCTGCCATTTGGGTGGACGGCAACCATGAGAAATTTCCTATATCTTAAATATGATGACATCCACCAATCAAAACCCTTCCCTCTCCCACCTTTCACACCCAGTGCACTACTTTTGCACACGACACCTCAGATTTATGTATATGACCCTAGAGCTGTTTACACACATCTCTGAGCTCGGTACACCCAGCGCCTAGGTTTTGCACATGGCACTGAGGGAATTCAACTGTTGTATGTGAGGACCTATCAAATACATAGGCCTAGAACACTAGTACCGATCCTAAATTAATGGTCCATCAGGGTCTATGTAGGAGGGGAATCTAAAATCTAGGGGATCAAGTAACAATGAAGGGTTCTGGACCAGTGAATATGTTCTGGAAGGTAACAGGGTGATGTATAGTGCCAAGAGAATGCAAGGAATGGTAATGGGCTACACTGGAAGGCAGTTTCCTATTGATGTCAATGGGCTTTGGATCAGGCCCTCTAGGAGTTAATACTGTGGATCTCGTGATGCCCACTAGGAACTGCCTCCATCACTCCCTGGTTATCCCTAATAATGCATTTATCTCATCTACAATCTGATGGCCCTCACTATGCTCGTTGTTCCTGCCTGTACCTCAACATGACATAGCTCAGAGAGAAGTTCTGGGCTTGGAGCAGGAGTAACTGGGTAAAATTCTAAGGCTAATGTTATGCAGGAGGCCTGACTAGATGATCACAACCATCCCTTCTGGTCTTAGAATCTATAAATCTATGACATAGTACCTCGGTTTCCCCCAGCCAGAGACATAGCAAAGGGGGAAAGAGAAGAGAGAGTAATTGAACCATCTCTGCATAGACAGGAGTGTTTATTTCCCTCACAAACCAGTTGAATGTCGCTGATCTGGACTGGACTGAGAATCTCCCATTTGACCCTGCTTTTTGTGCTGTCACTCAATTGGCCGACATCTCATTCCTAAGTGGAGCTGGTCAAAAAACTATGAAGGGTTTTCAGTGAAAATCAGAAACTAATTTTACTAGTATTTTCACAATGTCCCCTCCTGTTTCTGGACCAGCTCTGTTCATAGCTCAGGCTGCAGGGAATCCTGGGAGTTACTCTTAAGGCTGTTGCAAAGACAGAAAAGTCAACCTCCTCCTCTCTTTCCTGTGTTGTTGCTCGCCTGCTGGCTGCCTGGCCCCATTGGGGTGGGGCACACCAGGGCAGGAAACAGGGAGAAGGAGCCCGCTGGAGACACTCAGGGCAGGTTGACACTTAAAATGCTTCATTGGTGCAGCTTTACCACTGTAGCGCTTTAATGAAGATGTTCTAAGCCGATGGGAGAGAGCTTCTCCTGTTGGTTTAGTTAATCCACTTCTGCGAGAGGTGGTAGCTATGTCGGCAGAAGAAGCTCTCACAGTGACATGGTGCTGTCTATACTGGCGTTTAGGCCAGTGTAACTACATCGCTCGGGGGGCTGAGGGTGAATTATTTACACCCCTGAGTGACATAATTATACCGAAGTAATTCTGTGGTGTAAACCAGGGCTGTCACCTACCTGCCTCAGAGCCTGTGCAGCAATAACACATCACCCTCCTAGACTCCAGGCCACGAGGGGGTAGTGTGAGTAAACACAGGAGAGAAACTGAACTGGAGGTGGGAACTGTGGTGTGGGGGAAAGACAGAATGATTGCCTGGATTGTGGGGCAGGAGACAGGAGCAGAGGGGAGGCAAAGTTGGGGGGACTAGTTGGTGATCTCAAGAGGTCTAAAACCAAACTGAAGTGCACAGTGTAGAAAACTTTGCAGGAAAACCAGATGGATTCCTCATGGGATTCCTTATTTTCCTAGGCTCATGGGAGGAAGAACTGGGAAGGAAGAGGGTGTCTAATGGAGTTCATAGTAATACCTAGCAGTTATTTCACAGCGCTTCCTAGAGTCAAAGCTCTGCACAGACAGCGAGTATGTCTACAGTGCGGGTGGGAGTCTACTTCCCAGTATGGGCAGGCAGACTCACGCTAGCATGCAAAAAATAGTAGTGTGGCTGTAGCTTGGGCTAGCTGCATGAGTATAAGCCCATCCAACCCCTTGAATATGTACTTGACTGGCTAACCCAAGCCGTCATCTGGGCTGCCACCGCCATACTGCTGTTTTTAGCACCCTAGAATGAGCATACCATGTCTACCTCCCCATGCGGGGAAGCATGCTTCCCAACTGCGGTGTGGATGTATCCATTGACTAAGTAATCCTCGCAGCATGCCTCTGATGTAGGGGCGTAAAGTGTCACTAGCCTTGTTTATACATGTGTAACCCTTCTGCCTGTCGGAGTCAGCAGCAACAAGGGCCAGGTTCAATATCTAGGGATCCTTGCTGATAATACAACACAAAACTGGCTTGTGCCCTCACCCAGTAACCTGGGACAATAACACTCCACCCCAGGGCACTTCTAGAGGCAATACTTGTTGCTAACATACCTGTAGAAACCCTTCTTGTTACCCTTCATGTCCTTGGCTAGCTGCAATTCCAATTGCGCTTTAGCCTTCCTGATTTCACCCCTGCATGCTCAAGCAATATTTTTATACCCTTCTGTACTCATCTGACCAAACTTCCACTTCTTGTAAGCTTCCTTTTTGTGTTTAAGCTCACCAGTGATTTCTCTGTGAAGGCAAGCTGGTCGCCTGCCATATTTGCTATTCTTTCTGTACATCAGGACGGTTTGTTCCTGCACTCTCAGTAAGGTTTCTTTAAAATACAGCCAGCCCTCCTGCACTTCCTTCCCCCTCATACTAGCCTCCCACGGGATCCTGCCCATCGGTTTCCTGAGGGAGTCAGAGTCTGCTTTTCTGAAGTCCAGGATCCGTATTCTGCTGCTTTCCTTCCTTTCTTTCAGGATACTGAACTCCACCATCTGCCGCCCAGGCTGCCACCCACTTCTACTTCTCCTACCCATTCTTCCCTGTTTGTGTAAACACAGTCTACTCCTGAAGCCTTTTCCCTTCCTCAGCAAGCTGGGCAGGGGAGAACTCATTCAGACCCTGCTCTACTCATGGGGAAATGGAGGGGCAAAGTGACTTGTTAAAGAGCACACAGCGAGTCAGAGACAGAACCAAGATTAGAACTCAACCTGGAGGGAGACCCAGAACTTATTCCTCCAGACCACATGGCAAGTTTAATAAGTAATGTGCTCAAAGAGCAGGGTGACCCAATGTCCTGATAATATTAGTCTCATCCCAATATTAGGGGCTTTGTCTTATATATGCAACTATAATCCTCCCCCTCAAAACATGTTTATCACAGCTATCTGGTCATCCTATCAAAGAGCCACCCCCTCACTCAGTTTGATGCAGCTCTGGTAGCCTCGTAAATAAGTACTATGCATTCTTCCTTCGATGGAAGGACAGAGGATGTCCAATTTATATATATAGCTTTATATATAGATCTGGAATGATAAATTGGGGGGGGGGGATCTGCAGGGTTTGGGCAGAGATATGAGTTGTTAAAAATAAATCCCAATGTCTAGACTAACCCATTTGCAAATTCCTCATGCTTACACTATATGCAGCTGAAGAAAACAATTATTTGTTAAAACCTTTTGATTGCTAAATCCCTCTGCAGATATTATTCCTAACTACCCTGCATCCACCATAAGAAGAAAGCTAGGAAGTTGCCTGGTTCAATACATTGGCCAGCACTTTAGCAGATGTTCCTGTTTTTTAGGCCAGTGGAAACTCAATGACCTGTTTTATTTCTTTTTTTCTCCCCCCTAGGATCAAGTGCCAGCAAGGACAAGATATTTCATTTATTTCTCAGTTCTGGTTGGAGAAAAGAGTCTGCGAAAATGGACAATCGCATCAGAGAATGAAGTTTTCGTTTGTATTTCTCTAGCTATTCTCATAACGACACTGGACACAAGGTAGGCACCAGCGAAATGCTGGGCTCTGAAGCACTGTAGGTTATGGCCAAGAACAAAGGATTTCAGCTAATTCCAGTTTTTCTTTGCTATTTAGTCAACCAATCTTGTAAAGACCTTACACATCTGCTTAATTTTACAAACCAGAAGTATCCCATTAAAGGCAAATGTGCTTTGTGTCAATGGTGCAGCTCAGAGAGCATGAAGTTCAGCATCTGCATAAATCTTTGCAGGATCAGGGCTGTGATGGTTAAAATAGTGATGGCAATTTAATAAATCTCCTTCCCCACAGGGACTGTAGCTGACTGGGGCCCTGTTAAAGAGAAACTGACTTTTTGTCTAAATTACTTGGATCTATCTATCTATCTGTCTATCTATCTATCTATCATTTTACTAATATCTGAGTACCTTCCATGTAAAGTCAATAGCGATAACGAACACTTCTTGAGGTGGGGTTTTGGTTTTCCTTTTCTTTTTTTGGCCGGGGGGAGTTGGTAAGGATTGAGGAGCAGATGGGGGTATCAGTGTTGTGAGTGTCATTCTTTCACATAATTATCTCTTTCTCAAGAGAGCTAAAAATGACACGTGGCGCATTATCTGGAGCAAAAAAAATGTCCCATGCGCACAAAGCACATTTGGTCAGGAAATTTGCTGACTGATGATGGCAAGGTTGAGAGCCAGCTGAAGACAATCCATGGGCTACATTTTCAAAAGAGCTCAATTCCCATTTAATCAGCTAAATAGGAGATGGATTTTCAATAGGGCTCAGTAACACACCTGGCCCCCAAACACCGAGCACTTTAAAAACCTGCTCCTTATTCGTATTGTCTCACCCCGGGATGCCATGCAGGGTGAGGCAATGGGAGTGAGGTTGTGGTGCGTGGCCAAACAGCACAAAGCACTCATGAATGGATTTGCATTGGGCTGGGGTATAGAAGGGGACAATGCTGCAGTTCTCCACATTCATGCTGCCTGGCGAAGATGAACAGGAACTGGTTTCCTTCCACATGCCATGACAGAGAGGGATGATCAAGCCCTCAGGAGTGAGTCACAAGACGTGTTTGCCTTCACTGGAGCAAGCAGCAACTAGACCCGTGACCCTGAGACTGAGAAGAGTCAGTACTAGAAGAAATTTTAAGCAAAACAAAAAAAAAAATTATTTAAAAAACCCACAAAACCAAACCTTACCTTGAAACGTCAGCAGTTCATTATCTTTCCCTTTGCAGAGGCTGAAAACAATGACATCCCCAACAATAAAGCCCCAGTCAGACATTGAAAAACAGCCAAAATGAGAAGGCCTGGACACTGGATCATGTGCTTCCCTGACAAACTGGGGGGAACATAAGAATGGCCATACTGGGACAGACCAATGGTCCATCTAGCCCAGTATCCCGTCTTCCGACAGTGGCCAATGCCAGGTGTTTCAGAGGGAATGAACAGCTCAGGTAATCATCAAGTGATACATCCCGTCATCCAACAAACAATTTACATTTCAAGGCAAGCAATTTTTTACTTGACGTTGATGGAGACTTTTTCCTTTTGTGCATTAACTTTACATGTGGAAAGATTGACCAGGGGCCTGTAGGGTAACGGAGACTGAAGAAGATACACACACAGTGGGTTTGTCTACACTGCAAGTTGAAGAGGGGTTTGTAGCTTGTGTAACCAGACCATTCTAGATTAACCTAACTGTCATCGATAACAATAGGAGTGCAGATGTTCCAGCTCAGGCTTCACCATGAACTAGCCACCTGAGGACATGCCCAGGTTTCCCGCCGGACTTGTACTAGGATGGATAGCCTGAATGTAAGCCATGATGCCATGTTTCAACTATTGTTGTTACCTAGATTACGGCTAGCATGGGTATGCCTACACAGGCTCCAATCCCACCTTCCTTTGCAGTGTAGACGTGCCCAGTGACAGAAAGAAAGGGAGAATTCAGGTCAGCAACACTTGATCCACATGACAAGCTACACAAGGTTTGCCCAAACCTAACAGGAGAGAAACCCTTCATTGTCCACAGTGTCTTTGCAGTACAGATTCTGTCCCTGCGTCATTCCTGATTCAATGACGCAGTCTGATATAATCAGGCAGGCATGGCTTTCAGGCAATATACTGATTCTGCCTCATGGTTTCACTGCCTAGAAAAGGTTCATCCCTGGTTAAGCTGGCTTCTGCCAGTGTCGACCAGGGCACAAGGCTCCAGGTGTCAGAAATGCCACATGGAATGGGATGCCGTGATACTCAGTGCCCTCCATCTTTCCTCAGCAAAGTGGCCTCCAAATGGCCAATAAGGAAGCCTGTCTGATTACCCATAGTAGTAGCTGTTTGTACAATAAACACCTCCTGTGGGAGAGAGACTCCATATATCATCACACCAATACCCTGGGACACAACATCAGTGAGATCGTGACACTTCTTCACCCACTCCCAGAGGTCCTCTCCCTTCCCTACCATTACCAGCCCCTGGTTCCCTTTAGCTCTCTCTCCCCACACATGATTATTCAAGGCCCTCTTTAATTTCTCTTTCTGCTCCTCTTAGCTTCATGCAGCTTTTCTTTGCTGGTGTTATTTATGAGTCACTGCAGATTGATTCTATTATTCAGCCATCAGAACAGATTTGGGGAAGAGGGGTTATGTGCCTGGTTTTAAATGCTGAATATGCCCCCAGAAAAGCTTTTTGGAACTAAGGGCACTTCAGAAAGATTAAAAGGGAAATCATTACTCATTTCCACTGCAGCTCTCAGGTTTATTTTTCCAACCATTGATAAATTTTAATTAAAAGGACTAATTCTTGTAGTTTATCTCCGGTAACCCCTTTCATTTCACCAACGACATGTTCACGGGCGTCAACATACAGGTTATTCATTTTCTGTATGTGCTCCCCTCTATAATGTTTGCTGTAATGCTGTGCCATGGGGTCTCTGTCTCACACTGGTGAACGAAAGGTTAATAGGAGTTGAGTGCGCATCTAGCCCACCTTGCTGCACCTGGAGGATGTATCAGATGTGATTTGTTCTGGGATGCAGCTGGGGGGAAGCTGGGCCTTCTTCATAAAGGAAGTGACAGCTGTGGGGGGATGGATCCTGGAGGGATAGAGTTCCAGTGCCTCTACTCTGGGAAAGGGACCACAGGGGAGGTATTAGTGGTAAGCCCTGAGAAAGGGGTCAGGCTCCAGGAAAGTAGCCCTAGGAGTCAGTGTTCTGCACTTGGGGCAAACCCACAGGGAGTCGAAGCTCAAGTCCAGGACCAGTGGAGGTAGTGTCAGTTGTTTGTTCTGTTTGGGGTTTTCTGCGCTCTGCTGAGAGATGCAGTGAAGAAGACTAAGAACTTTTTATGTAGAAAGAAGAATGGGATGCAGAGTTGCCCAGAATGGCCAGAAGATATTGTGTTGATAGAGTAGAGGAAGGGCATTGTTTGAATGGGATAACAGACTTCAAAGTGAGCTGGCTCAAGGGCTGAGTTACAAAATTAGCAGGCCACCGCAAGGCCCGAATGGCTGTTGGCAGGGTGTGCGAGAGGAGAAGATCCTGCTATGCCACATCCAACCAGGAGGCGGCATGCAGGTTGCTGAAATCATTCTTTGACATGCTACTGTAGGTTCCCAGTCCAGAAGGACTATGTAAGCAAAAGGACTAGAAGGCATAGGTTTGGATGCAGTATGGGGAGATACTGACACAGGAGGGGCCGCAGGGTCCAAGGACAAAGAAAGGAGATTCACTGTAGAAGAGATACTTCCAGCCTGGAGTGGGTGGGTGTGGAGAACAGAGAAAGCAGCTGACTCATGCACACTCTGCCACGACTAGGGCCCTACCAATTTCACGGCTATGGAAAACATGTCACGGACTGTGAAATAAGCCCTTCCCCGTGAAATGTGATCTCTTCCGTGCTGCTGGGAGTGCCCCAGGTGGGAGCTCCTTGCTGCTAGTCCCGGCTGGGCTGAGGAGGGACAGGACTTACTCTTCCCCTGCATGGACACTCTCGACGGGGAGATCAGACCCACCTCTGGAGGCAGCGCAGAAGTGAAGGTGTCTCACTTCTGTGTACCAGCAGCCCTGGAGCCCTATTTAATTACAGACCCACCATATTCAGTGAGTCTGTTTTTCATAATCAGATGCTATTTCCCCAGTCCAATAATCAGTTTCCCCAATAATCAATTTCCCCAGTCCAATAATCAATTAATCAATTTTTAAATAGATGTAAGTATAACAGTATCATGTTTTGGGGCTCAGTCTAAACCAGTGAGGGGTTGTGTCACTACCTGCCCTCTAAACCTGGGTGTCTTAAATGCTCTGATGCTGTGGTTCACAGCCCAGACACCAACAACCAGCAGACAAGCATGCAATTCCCTGAGTGTCTGTGTGCTGCCCAGCCCTGGTTCAGCTCTGTGACCCCAGCAGCCAGCCTACAACACAGCAACACCACCCTGCTTTCTACCAGCCTTGGTTACTACTAACCAAGTGACCCCAACACACCCTCGATCCCAAAGTTCCCCAAAGCCATCTGCCCTGAAATGTGCAGCTCTCTTTTGGGAACATTCAGAGGCGTAATAAGGTCCACTGTCCCTATAAAAGGACAAAAACACAGCAGCTTCCAGCCTTAACTGGCATGAACAATCACTTCAGTTCCAACACAGCACCGGGTTGGTTCAGATTCAAAGTAAAACAAGTTGATTAACAAAGAGATGTTTTCTCTGAGTTCAAGTACAAGGGATAACGACAAAATGGTTACAAGCAACTAAAAGTAAAATACACTTTCTAGTGGATAAGAATTAATTTAACAAGCTACAGCCTCGGTTTGAAGTAGATTTCTTACCATTCTTTTTCTTTCCAGCCAGGCCTGACTTTTTCTCAGTCAGGACTTTCCACAAAAGTACAAGGTGCCGGTTTCCCTTGTCTTCCAAGATGGAAGTTCTTCCCCTGAAGTTTCTCACCTGTATTCAGTTCCCAGAGACTTCAATCCCTTGGGTTGAAGGTGCCGTCTTTCTCAGCTTGAAAGATCTCAGGCCCCTTATGTCAGTCCAGTGATGGACACCAACAGAGCTTCTCTCGTCTTATATCTTCCCAAACTCATACTTTTTGTCCTCAGACTCCGGGTGACATCAACTGTTCTTCCCTTCCTGTGGACTTCCCATCCTCCTGCTGATTCGTATGTAAATGGCGCTTCCATTGGTTTTGGTCACACTTTTGCTTAATTTCAGTGGGGACAGATCGCTAACTTCCCTCCGGTCTGGGAGAAAACCCATTTCTCCCTTTATCTGGTTACAGATTTAAAGCACAATATCACTGAGTATTCATAATCCCTCATATAGTGCTAATATATAGAGTTTACAATGATGTTAATCACCAGTGTGTCATTCGCTTTCATAAAAGACCTTCCTGATACACTTTACAATACAGTAATATTGTATACAATTACTTAGCCTCTTGCAGGGGGTCTGAACCTCAAATGATAGCTTCCCCCACTAGCTGGGTTGATGACTTTGTTTACCTTTTATGTAAATGTGCCTTCATTGTCTCTGCCTGATGACCAGGCTGGTCAGTCAAGCACATACACATTCCAGTGTCTAGGACAAACTGCTTGCCAAATACATTTTAATAACATAACTCTAGCATATATCCACAACCCTTTGTACACACCCTGATCCTACATCACACAAGAATATTGATGAGCAGTGAGTTGTTGGTTTTTACACGATATATTACATACCACCTTTTGGGTCTGTAGCATGATCATGTATATCATAGGTGTAATGAGTGTGTCAGGATAGACAAGAGTTGCTGACCAAAGTAGTGAACCAAAAATGGGCCTCTATGTCACAAACAACTCAACACAATCTTATTAAGGTTTGACAGCTTGGCAATAGACAACTATCTCCTCATTGTGTTAATCCTTTATACATAAAGTGTATTCCTCCACTGGAGATGGAAGGTGTAAATTCCAGCTCAAGGAGACCTAGCCACAATAGCTCTGATCCAGCTAATGCACTAAAAATACAGTGTAGCCATGGAAACGCAAGTGGTGAGCGGGCCTAGCCACCTGAGTACATGTCTAGCATCTCACATGGGCTTGTACTCCAGACTACTAGGCTGTCTTGCTGCTCCAACTGCCACGGCTACACTTTATTTTTAGTATGCTCGCTCCATGACAACTCAAAGTGTAGCCATACCCTTACATAGTGGTCTATGTTTTCATCTAGCCTCTCTCTGATTAGGAGAATGATTTGCACCCATAACTTTCTCTCTATCAAAGGACAAATTATGCCATGCTTAATGAACCTCTTGCTGCTCAAGTGCTCTCTTTGGTGACTAATGGGGACTGCAGTGGAATTACTCTGGGTATCAGGTAAAAACTACTCGGTGCTGGTAGAATCTGGCCCTAACTGACTGAGTATGTTTGTCTCTAAATACCTGCTTTGCATTAGTGATGGAGTAGTTACATGTTCATTGTTCGATTGCTCATGCGATTCATTTTGTAGGCATAAAGCTACGGGCACTAAGTTTATGGATGAAGATCTCCCCTGCAAAGGACCAGGGAGATACTCCTTTGAAAATGTGGTCCATAGTACACTTAGATGCCAGATCTTTATTAAAGCAAGTCCTGAAAGTGTTCAACCTTGTGTCAAAATTGGTGAAGATGATGCTCATTTCAAAAGCACCTAAGGGATTTAGGAGCACAAGTCCATTGAAAGTCAGTGGTGCTTTTGAAATATCTCCCCCTTAAAAATCTAAGTCTTGCAATCCTTACCCAGGTCAATGGGAGCTGGAATCAATGGTCATTTTGCCTGTAGAAGAACTGTAAATGTGGAGTCCTATTTTATAGACTCTTACAATTCTACAGCTCTAAACAAACTGTACCATGACACTCTGCCGAGTTAACTAACAGAAGTAAATAATGTAGGTCTAGGTTAAACAACCACTACTCGTCTTGATGAGTAGTATTTCCATAGGTAATCATGCTGAAGTCAATGGTCCATGATGATTAACACAGTTTGGTTCAGGCGCTTTATTATTTATATACCCATAGTACTTACAGACGCCAGCTGAGATCAAGGCTCCCGTGTGCTAAGTGCTGCATGCACACATAGCAAATAAAGACAGTCTCTGTCTCAAAAAGCTTTCAATCTAAAGAGACAAGACTAACAGAGAGTTAAATGGGAAACAGAGGCAGAGAGACGTGAAGTGTCCCAGGCTGATTGCACATTGAGTCCCAGGCCACTGCACTGCTTTTTTTTTTTAACTCTTTCACTCTTCTTTATGAGCCTGATTGTGCACCCATAGACGTTACTGGGAGTTTTGTCACTGACTTCTGTGGGAGCAGTATCCAGCTCTGTCTCTTCCTCTCACGTTCCCAAAAGCTGCAGCACTGCTTCTTAAATACAACCCCGGGGGGTTCATTTGATGCAATTTGCCTTTTAATTTTGTAACTTAGTGCCTAGCTGCGATGCCGAGAGGTGCTTCATAAATTAACACCGTGCATAAATAAATCAGTTAGAGAGGTAAATAGCGGAGGGAGCCAGAAATGAAGCTTTAAGCAAAGGAGCTCTCTTTGGCTCAGATCTGAAATGAGATAGAGAAAGTCATTATTGTCCCTAATTTTCTGGAAAACTTACCTCCCTTTCCCTTCTCCCCCAAACAACAGCTATTGTCCTTGGGCTGCCAAATTACAGGCCATAAAGCTATCAAGAGGGGACAGAGAGAGAGGTAAGTTTCCCTGTGCCTCGTTGTTCTTTGCAAATGTTTATCTCTTGGCTTCAGACTCTGTGCTGATTTTCACGGGCTTGTACTGCAGCTTTTAAAAATGCATTTCAATGCTTTTAATCCAGGGGCAGCATTTGTCTGGTTATTTGTATTCAGCAAAGCTAGACCATCCCAGCTGAGATCAAGCCCCACCGTGCCAGACACCGTAATTCACATAGCAAATGACCCCAAGTCCAGCCTCAAAGAGCTCACAATGGAAATAGAAAGGACAGACGAAGGATGGGTGGGGAAATAGAACGCAAGTGATTTACCCAAGATCAAAGAGCGTCTGTCTACACTGCAGAGTAAGTCTGGGGTTAGTAGAGCTTTAGTTAGCAGACCTTGGGTTTGGTACCCAAGTGTTTATGTCTACTCTCATTTGCAATCCCAGGTTAGGAATTGTTGAACCCTGGGTCCCAACTTGACGCTCCAGCATCTACACTGCATTATGCAGGTCCGAGTCCAACCACCCGTAGCCGAGACTTTCTCACACCCTCCCAAAATGCGGTTTCTCTCTCCCCCTGTGTTTGTGGTGCCATGTGGGAACACGTGATTGTCTGCCAAACTTGACTGTCTAGAGGACAAAGAAAACTGGCGCATAGGATTGTGGAATGCTTCTGGTGGAGTGCCAGAGCACGAGTCCAGTGGGACTGTATCTACCCTGCAAAGCAAAAGGTCTTGAATCCTGGGTTTGAGCTTGAATCAGGCTCAAACCCTCCACCCTGTGGGGTCCTGGACTGAGCCCTAGATTAATGTGATTTATGTGTAGATAGAAGGGGGGGTTAGGCTTGAGTCCAAGTTCAAAGCCTGAGCTTACATTGCAGTATAGACATACCCATAGTTGGTCTGAGTCAGAGCTGGGAAGAGAATCCAGGTCTCTGGACTCCCAGTCCAGTACCCAATCCACTAGAGAGAGGCCATTTGGATTGTTGAATCGTCAGGGGCAGGTTCACCTGGATGTCCCTTGTCCAGAGAGGAGCAGCCATAGAGGCTGACCTGGAAGCTCCCACACCAACATGGCTGTTATCTCCTCACTCTTTTCCCCAGCTGGAATGTGAAGGAATCTGCCCCTCTAAGCGTACCCCCTCTCACGACACTAGCTGTAGCAGGCAGAATTGAGTGAACATGTCACTGTAATTCCAGCCTGACCAGGAAAGAGAAGCAGCACCAATGGGTATGTGATTGAGAACCAATGGGACAATGCTGCTTTCTTCACCTGCTAGAACAGCTTTTAAGCAGGGGTGCTTCCGCTTTTAAGAGAGTTTTCTCCACCACACACTAGCAACAGTCAGGGAATCTCCTTGCAAATGGGTGTGTTGGAAGGAAGAAGTAACTATGAATAAAATATAGCAGAAAAGCAAAAGTCTTGGATCCGTGTTCGCCTAATTTACAGCAAAAATCGAAATAGATAAGAGAGGAAATCTACAAGGCAAGTTCATGTCTTCCATTCTTCTGTGCAGGTGCTCCTTATGTTGTTCCTAAACTGTGCCTGATGTGTTTTATTGGATGGAGATCTAAAAAGCTGTGTTCAACTGCAATAGTGATTTCTGACCCACTAAGTGTTACTGAGAATTATCTCTTAGGGCAGAAGAACTATTTAGCACTGCAGATCCCTTGTGTTCAGTCACATATGCCTAAGGGGTCCATTGTCTCTAAACCAAGTGATTATATACTGCTAATTGCACTCTTTAGACAGATAGGAGGAACAGACATGTGGCTAGAAGAATAGCCCTATTTCCCAGCTCCCACCCCCCCACCACCCCAGCCCCTTTGTTCTCGCTGCTTCCTGACAAATACAGGACTTCTGCTGTTTTCAGGTATTGAAAAATGTTATGGAATCTGAAGGAGTCAGGGAAAAAATTGTGCAAATAACAGCTTTCTTTGTCAGAGCCAGTGTAGATACACCATTTTAAGGTTCTTTTATATCAGTGAGCCAAGCTCGGTAACGGACAAGTCCTTAAAAACTGGACTGGACAAAGCACTGGAAAATATACTGTAGGGAAAAAATCTTGCATTGCCCTTCAGACAGACTTAATGACCTAATAGGTCTTAAAATACAGTAGTGACAGCTAAAGAATGTATTTATTGTATTGCAGTGAAATCAATCCTTGCAGGAACACTGTGCAGGAACAGAGGGGTTTTTAGAATGTTATAACAATCTGCTCATCCAAAGTATTCTTTTAATGTCCTAAATGTAAGACATATTTATGATGATTATTTATCTAGTGTCTTCCCTCTTGAAGAATGCTAAAGCACTTTATAAACTTGGGGCTTGATCCTGTATTCCATTGACTACAGTAAGTATTTTGGGTGCATCAATACTACAGTATTTGTCCGTATGCATACAATAAACATCAGAAAAGGGTTAACATCACCCCTCCCCAACAGTGTAGTCATCACCTCTGGAGTGGACCGCAGATGCTTGGCAGGTTTAGGACAGGAAGTGGAGGACAGACTACCTTTTCCAGTTGAAACCTATGTGAAGTGTGGGGGGGATGAAAATTAGGCGTAATACACAAAATAGAACTATGGCAATGACACTGTCACCGTTTCAGGGTAACTATACCTGATCCTCTCGTCCATGGTCCACGCCAGGAGTGCCCAGTCAGGTCTCAAGTCTCCAACCATCACATGGACCCTTGTCCTACTCCCTTCTGACGGGAGGTTTTAAGACAGCATAGCTCTCTGCCTTAACCTGTGATGTCCCCAGCAAGCCATTTGCCTAACAGCCAGACCTGATGCTCTGCCAGCTGTTACAAGTTACCAGACAGCTCGTTCTATGCAAGCACTTTTATTCTGACGGTAAAAGCATTACAGAGAAAACATATAAAACACTATAAAAGCTTGCCAGAGGTCACTCATTAGTCTTATTTTGGTCTAGTAGGCCAAAGTCTTTCCAACTCTTCTGCAAGGGTTGGGATCCCCTTGGACAGAAGGTCCTGTCCATTTGCTGGATCAGAAAAAAGGCCTTGAATCAGCTTAAACACAGTTTTATGCGAAAGGTCCTTTTTTTGTCTGTTGGTCTCTGAACACCCAGTTTAAACCAGTACATGGAAGCCTCCCCAGGAGACAATACTGCTGTGGAGGTGTCTACAGCCTGAGCAATTAATCACCCCCCACTGATTTTGGTTCCTGGAGGAGTTGCGGTAACCGCCTCTCCCCAGGAATTGCTTATAATCCCTGACCCACAGTGATACATAAACTTAATACAATATGGTCCTCAAAGATATTGTGTGGGATTTCAATATCTGTCACAGACACTATGAAGTTAACAGCCCTACTCAATCAGTAGTTCTATGAACTTTGAAACAGCGATATTGTAGTGCTGATCATATCTTTATCCATAGACCTCAAAACACCTCACAAAGGAGGCATCATCTCCATTTTACAGAGGGAAAACAGAGGCACTTAGTGATACAGTGATTTGTCCAAAGTCACACAGCAGGCAAGTGATAGCGCTGGGAATAAAATCCAGGTCTGTTGTTTTAGTTAAGAGCCTTCTCCCCTAAACCATCTGGCCTGCCACTGTAGTATAATGATCTTCCCTGTCATTCCTCACTTCTTTCATTCAGTTTCTAGAGGGAAACCTCTGTCCCCCTTTAATGGCTGGTCCATACAAATAAGAGCCTACTAATTAATGGAGTTCCTGAGTCACCTTCAGTGGTAGTGCAACCTATGTCTTGGTACTGAAGATTCCATCCCTCCCGATGATCCAAATTGGAGTCTTTTACTCATGCACTAATTTGTTCATTCCAACACACTCTGTAAGTCATGTGGTAGCTAAAGTCATTCTATTTCAAGATGCAACATAACTTGGAGGAATATATTAAATGACTGCAATCCAGAAAGTCATTGGTCATTGGCTCAATAGCAATCTTTGACAATGTCCCTTTAAAAGTCAATGGAGCATGTTCAGCTTCTGGAACACAGCGCTCAGCAGCAATGCCGGTGGCCATGCAAGAAGAAGGGTTGGGTCTGAAGGAAGTTCCTTCCATCCCAGGACACCGCGATGCACCATGAAAGACGATGGGAAAATCCTCCATTGAGAATCAGAGATGGTGGAGAGAGGACAGATAAAAATAGTCCTTTACTGTTTGGTTTCCCTCTCATTAAAGGATAAGGGCCTAAGCCAGAACCCACTGAAATTAGCAGGAGTCTCTCCATTGATGTCAAGGAATTTTGGATCGAGACTTAATGAAAACCAGCAGCCTCATCCTCATTATGTATTAATTTCACTTTGCTCCAGAAGTAGAACTAGTTTGGTCTATTTCAATACTGTTCTATTTTGGTCAGGTGATTCCCTTTCAGATACGTTTATCTCACTTTCTGTTTCTTGGGTCTTCTCTACATGGGAACATCTGGCAAAATTAATCCAAAATAATTAAAGGTGTGAATTTTAAGTGGATTAGTTAAATGTCATTAAATCCCTGTGTGGGCACTGTTATTCAGAATTAAAGTAGCCTTAATTCAATTTGGCTTAATTTTAAACTAAACTGAATTAAGGCCACTTTAATTCTGAATAACAGCAGCTACACAGGGTTTTAATGGCTTTTAAGTACTCCCAAGGGAGTGTACACTTCTTCACAAGAGTGCTCTAGAGATAAGAAATATTTATCAGTATGCATTGCAAGTGAATTTAATTTCAGTAAGTTTTATCTTTTATTTTGCTGTTGTGTACCTGGAACCTTGGCTAGATGGATTTTGAGGGAGATAGCATAATGCCATTACTGACAATGCAAAACCTACAGTAGGAGATGAGAAGCCTTGCTGCATAGTTAATTGCTTTATTGCAAGAAGCTATTTTCTTGGGTTACACAGGAGATATTGTGATAAAAATATTGATGGAAATTAGTTTATGGATTTGATGTCCATATAATTTTGCATTGATTTGATTAATTTGGGTTTCGTAGTGGTGTTATTTTGGTGGTTGGAGATCTTGGTTTTATTAAACATCTATTAAATGGTTTTGTTTCTAGAAAAATCTGTATGAAAAGAGCCAGAAGACAAACAGACTAATAACAAGAATAAAGGTTTTCAGCAAACACTTGAACAGAGACACCTTGCCTCGCTAATGTCTACCTTAAAAGATTTCCTTTGGCTAAAATACATCTCTGACACATTTAATGGTATTCCACTAAGCACTCAGGTGATAAAATGAGATTACATTTAAATTAGGGAATGGTATCCTTTTTAAAAAGCACCTATAGAGAGAGCCTGCCTCTTTCCCCTTGAAGAACCTATAAAAATGCTGCCACAGAGAAGAGATAAGCCTTAGTTATAATGAATATAGAGGATTCTTTACTGAGACTGTTGGACACAGATAAAACCTGCGGTTCCTTCTGGCTCTCTAGCTCCCAGACTAACTAGCACAAGTATGATTGTGGCTGGCCTTTTATGGGTGGAAGAGTGAATACGAGGAGTCTTCCTTCAACCCCACCTTGCATAAAGACCAGGAATAGTCATTCCTGAGTAGTTGTGAAGGCCAAAAGTATAATGGAGTTCCAAAAAGAACAAGATAAGGTCATGGAGGATAGGTCCATCAATGGCAATTAGCCAAGATGGTCAGAGACGCAACCCTATGCTTGGGTTGACCCTAAATCTCTGACTGTCATAAGCCAGGAGGTGAATAAAAGGTGGATCTCTCTGAAGTTTCCCTGTTCTGTATACTTCCTTTGAAGCTCTGGTACTGGCCACTGTCAGAAGGTCCCCCACTGTGGTGTGCACTCCCCCAGAGCCCATGGACACAGTTAGATTGACGTAAGGCAGCTTACATTGACCTAATTATACCGGTGTCTACACTAAAGCCTCAGCCCACCGATGTAAGTGCCCTGCCACCCTAACATAAAAACTCCACCTCCATGAGAGGCGTAAGGCTTATGTCAATGTAGTTAGGGTGGTGCAGTGTCCGAGTAGCCCCTGCATTACTTACATCAGCTGTTGGCTGTTCTTGTCAATTTAACGGCTCCAACTTGACAAGAAAGCCGGGCAGCTACAGCTTGTCTTCCCTTGCTTCCCGCTCCCAGCTGGGTTGCTGCCCGGAGGCTCCCTGCTCAGGGAGGAAAGAAGCCTGGATGGCTGCCCCCCATTCCCAGCTGGGAGCGGGGAGCTGAGAGCCGAGGGCGGAGGTGGTGGTGGTGGTGGTGGGGCGCAGCTGGGCTTCTGGCTAGGAGCTGCGTGGAGGGCTCTCAGCCCCCTCACACTGCCCCTCTTTCGCCAGTAGAAGTCATCCTGATGAGTACGCAAACCACCGACAGAAGGAGTGTAGTGTAGAAACTCTCCTTCTAACATAGGTCGGCTTAGGGCTGTAGTGTAGACACGCCCAGCAATCAGCCCCAATGGCTGAGATCAGTATAAATATAAAGAGTTGCTGGGTGACTTCTCAGCTACCCATGTAAAATGGGCTGTGGCTGTAAAGCCACAGCTACACCCTGTACTATACCATTCTCCCGAAAGCACACCCACAGAGCTGGACACCCATATCTTGAATAGGATTGGAAAACATGCTTTAGTGGTAGCCTCAAGGAGCTTAATCTATTTAGTTTAACAAGGAGAAGGTTAAGGGGTGGCTTGATCCGTCTCTAAGTACCTACATGGAGAACAGAAATTTGAGAAGAGGCTCTTCAGTCTAGCGGATAAAGGTATAACTAGGATCTAATGGCTGGAAGTTGAAGCTGGACAAACTCAGACTGTAACTAAGGCACAGATTTGTAAGAGTGAGGGTAATTAACCATCGGAATAATTCGCCAAGGGTAGTGGTAGATTATCCATTACCGGCAATTTTTCAAACAAGAATTAATTCCGGGAAGTCCAATGGCCATTTATATAGGAGATCAGACTAGATAATCACAGTGGACCTTCCTGGCTTTATGATCTACAAACATACATGGTTTTCTGGCTAAAGAGATGTTTACTTCCAAATAAATTATCTTGGATCTTCCTACCCCTAAAGTCCCCTTATAGATTTAGGGTCTGATCCAACTCCTACTGGAGACTGTAGTCTCTTCTATTGGCTTCACTGGGCCTTGGATCTTCTCATACTGTACAATGGGACAGGATGCGAGAAAGTGAGAACATGCCTGTTCCCAGTGGATATTTCTGCCTCCAAGGCAGTGCCTTGGATGGGAAATCATTGCTGCTGTCCTTTACCAGCTGTGTGCTGCCTGTGTTCTATCCTGTCCTCCATGTTATTTACTTGTACTAAGTTTCAGGTATTTAAAGTGCAATATCCGTTAATTAGCAGTTTAAGGGGGATTGTAAAAAAAAATAATTGAACGAATCTAGTTAAACTGATTCACATTCTCCTTCCTTTCACACTTTGCAGTGTGTGTCTCTAAACTCTTCCAGCCAACTAAAACCTGGTGTCTAATGACACGATTTATTTACACTTCCACTTAAATTGTTAATTAGATGCTGTTGGTATCTTTAATACCCCATGCTTAGTACACGTAATTAACGTGGAGAAAACAATGTCGTGCCACTGTAGTCCAGCAATCTTCCATCTTCACCCCTGCTATATTCTTCCATGCACAAGAACAAAACAAATGCTTTCAGACAGAATGATCTTTATTTATATTGTTAATATCTGTCACCCGGGGGCGGGGCTTTGATCCAAAGACAATCTCAGACCTTATGAAAGCAAATGGCTATGCCATGCACCCTCTTTCCAAATCAACAGAAGGCGTGGTCAAGCTCTTTCGTGTAGTAAAGACATCTGCAGACAGTGGAGGTGACAGCCCAGGTCACTAGTTCACATGACAGGCAGGCCAGAGCTAAGCTCCAGGGATTTGTAAATGCAGGGGTAAGGAGATGGGGCTGCTGCCTGTATATGGGAGACAGAAGTTGTGAGCATGGCCCTGAAACCACGTCTACACTGAAGACTTTGGTCATGGGGTTGGGGTGGAGGCAGAAGAGGTGTGACGTCTGACGTACACAGCTATGTTGGCAGAAGCCTCTAGTGTAGACACAGTTATACCAGGAAAACTACATTTTTATCAGCATAGCTTGTTTCACTCAGGGGGCTGTAATAACCTATACCAGTAGAAGCACAGCTTTGCGGTATAAGCTGTGTCCACACCAGGAGCACTTTGCTAGTTATAGTACACTGGTATAGCTATACTGGCAAGGCAATCCTAGTGTAGACATGGACAGAGAGGAAGCAAAGAGACAGAGTTTCTTGGACACAGAGCTCACCGAAATGGCAGATGTGTAGATTTCTACACAAGGAAACTACCTGCTGTTGATTGTTTTCAGGGAAGCCGATCTTTGTATACATTTTTGGGTAAATAAATACGACAACAAGCATATCCCTTACTCATATTACTAATGGAAACAATCCTGCAAGGCTCCAAAGATTGGATAATCACTCAGGGCAAAGAGGCAATAGCATTAAGAGAACATTTAAAGAAGAAAGCACAAAAGTCAGGTCTCTAGGAGGAGCACAGGGGGTGTCTCCTCTGACAGTTTGCACTGAGATTAACCCAAAATGGCTGTCTCTCTGCATTGAAGACTGATTTACAGAGTAAGGCAAAACATTGCCATCCCAGTACACAGCTAACGACACCACAGCCCCTCTGTCTGACAACTTTTGGGGGCACCTGTATGTATCTCAATGACGAGACAATAATATTAAATGGAGGCAGTTTTAGATAGCCAAGACATAAGTGGTTTTTGATGAGTCGTCGGTGATGAGTTATCAAGACTAGGGTAAACAATTCCAAATCTCCAGTCTCGTTATGTCATCATAGATTTGCCCAACTTTCTTACATTTCTTATTACCTCCCCCTGCTGTCTCTTTTCTCTCTTCTTGGTGCCTCAGTTGGCTTTTTCATAGGCAGCCACGTTAGTGGGCTTCCTGACAACTCTCATTTCTTTCTAGTCACGCTTCAAATGTCCCTTATCTCTTTCACCCACTTCAGTGCTCTCCCTTGGCTATCACTTCTCCCTGTCACTTCAACACCCTACAGAAGGTTGCTATGTTTGGAACGCTCCTGTGAAGAACTAGATTGTTGTTTATCGAGCCCGGAGGCCCTGAGCAAGATGAGAGCCTCATGTTGCTAGGTTCTGTACAGACAAGGTCCATGCCCTGAATTGCTGACAGCCTAAATAGACTCAACAGATGCATAGAAAGTTGAAGGGAATTATCTAAAATCACACAGCAGCTCCATGGCAGAGCTGGGACTAGACTCTAGACTTTCAGCACAGTAGCCTACCCACTAGGACACACTACCCTTCGCTACGCTCAGCTCATTCTTTCTTGACAGCTGATACTATGCTGAACCAAGCTTTGTGGTCAGTATAAACCACAACTCACATATGCTACCCTGCCAGCTCATCATGATTAAACCCTGAGGGTTCAGGTTTATTCAAACCCTGACAGTTTAATCACCATTATATTTATGAGGATTTATATATAAATTAAAAAGCTAAACCTGATTTGATGTACACTGCGTGCAAAAAATGCACAGCTGTATCCTCTAACTGCATTCTTCACGATTGGCTGCAAACATAGTAAAATGCTACCATATAGACCAGCCCATAAAGGAAAGGAAGGCAGGAGGCTTCAAGGTCCACAGTGAAAAGGGTTACAGCAAAGCTGGGCTATAGGATTTTGCAGAACAGCTTTACATGTCCTAGGAAGATGTAGTCAAACTCCTAAGGACATGATTCTGGTGTCAGGATGATGTCACAAAGGCTATAAAAAGAAGCTGTGGATAAGAAATTGGCATTAGGGATGGTCGCAGGTCTGCATAGCACTGGGCCAGCCAAGCAGATGTGTCAATAGGTATCTGACGGTGGCCCCCAAGAACTCCTGCGGGAAGCTTAGATTTATAGTAGGCACCAGCTGTCCTGTGTGGGGTGTGGAGGGTATATCTATTATTCATTACGTGGACCAGTTTCAGTGTGTTGCCATTCTGTGTCTTACTATATCAAGCCATTGAGATAATTAGTTACCGTGAAAAGGGAAAAAGCTCACAAATGCGATATTGAAACTGCTTCTAACATGTAACCATTGCACCAGGAAATGTTTTTCACCCTATTGGTTTTAAATTTGAAGGGGGTACTAAGATCTTCGAGGCAGAGACTATCTGCATCTGCACAGCACCTAACCATGGGGCCCTGGTTCATGACAGAGGTACCTAGGCACTGCCAATAAATAATAATAATTAATATTATTATACTGAGAGTTGGGTAAAACCTTTCTGACGATGGTCAGAATAAGAGCTGCCCTTCAGTGAGCAGTGAGGATAAATGTAAGTCATTAAGACCCTTTATGGAATAGGTAGCTGAAACAATAGGTGCCAATGCCCAGAACACAGGACACTTACAAGGCCAGCCAGAAACTGAGCTCTGTGGGCAAAGGGGTTTTCTGGGCTCTGAATGCAAATTCAGAGAGTGGAGAGTGTTTGTGTAATGATGGAGATTGTTTGACTGAGCTGTGTGTGAGAGAGAGAAAGAGAGAGAGAAGCAGAAGAAATACAGGGAAGCACGCAGAGAAGGCATCAAGGAAGCCCAAGAGATACACTGGCAGTGTGACCCTGGGAACAAGCTAAGAAGAGAGAGTCTTTGGGCAGAGTGCTAGCTAGAAAGAGGCTGGAGCTATGAGCAATCAGACTGTCTCTTCTGGTTTGTGTCCTACTGTATTCAGGGAAATGGGACTTTATGTGTGTGGCACTTAAGGGGTTAAAAGCAGTCCTATGGCAACTGTGCGGGAGGCAGCCAATAGGAGAGAAGCTGGGAGGAACAGCCAATCAAAGGCCAACAGGCCCATATAAAAGGAGTTGCAGAGGCAAGCACTCACTGCCTGGAGCTCAAAGACGGAAGGCTGTGTCTCTTGTGGGCTGAGAGGCCTGCAGTAGTGGGTGGCAGTAGGCCTGGAGGACAAGCAGGGAAGGTCCTAGGACTGTGGGCCCTAACAACTGTAGGAAGGGCCACAGGTGAACTGGGGGGCAGAATGATGGTATGCAGACTGCAGACATGGCTGTTGGATTGAAGCTAGTCCCCAGACAAGCAGCAGGAGGCACTAGTCTGGCAGTGAGATGTGCGACTCTGTCACAGTATGTTCCTTGGTAAATAAATGGGATTGTATCAACGAATATATCTGACACCATCCTTCCTTTCTTCTGATAGAAACAATGCACAAGGCCCCAAACCTTGGCTAGCCACTCTGGTCAAAAGGGGCAGGAAGAAGAATACATCTGAAGCAGTCATGTATATATTGCTGTGTGCAAGGCCATAAGTCAGCTTTGCACCTGTGATGTCAAGGGAGGTATGCCAGTTTTCACAAGCTGAGGATCTATTTTTCTCTCTCTTTTCTGCTTGATCTTTTACTCAGTTTTGGACTAATTTGCTGCTCCCTTAGGATAGGTGCCGGGTTAATCACAGTAGTTCATTATATGGAGCGTTTCTTGTTTGCTACCTGAACAAGTGCTATTAGCAAAAAGCCATAAATGAGGTTTTTATCTTTAACTCTATTGGGGCATCTCTTTCCCCCACTTCTCCCCAGTAAGAGTGCATCCTCATCTCGGTGGGGGGGGGGGCACCACCTCACCCTTGCTAACAGCATTCCACTGGGTCGTCAACTCAGACATCCCTTACTAGGCTTTCCCTCAGGCCAGCAATGGCCTCTCCCTGCCTGCATCTTCTCCTGACTGCCTCTCAGGGTATTCTGTGGCTTGGTCCTCTGACCAAGTCAAATAAAAATCTAAGCCCCTTGTGAGGTAGCACAAACAATTCCAAATAAAGATTCAAACAAGTCTTCGGATCAACAGCCCTTCCCTGTAGTTCTCCTTTTCTCCACTCCACGCCCCGCTTTCCCCCCGCATTCTGCCTGTTAAGTTCTAGTCCAGGGTTTCTCTCCAGCAGAGCACTCGAACCTAACTTCATCATCCTGTCCTCCCACCCTCAACCAAGTGTCTTCAGTATACTTGTACAATCTAGCTCTGCCTCTTCTGGCCTGGAAGTAATTAGTTCGCTCCTTCCACCAGGCACAGAGCATGACTAACTGGGTTCTTTCCCTTGCCTTGCAGTGAGGGGAGTTAAGCACCATCACACCACCATGAGGGTAATGATCCATAGAAGAGAGAGGCTGATTTCAGACAAAGTTGGAGAGTTTCACTGATGCATCAGCAGATGGTGGCAGCTACTGAAAACTACAGTTCTTAAATCCAATCTCATTTGCAAATCAGTCTGCAGTGGCAGTCCCGGGGATTGTACAAAAGATCAGTGACAGTGTCATAGAGTCATAGAAGATTAGGGGTGGAAGGGACCTCAGGTGTTCATCTAGTCCAACCTGCTGCTCAAAGCAGGACCAACCCCAACTAAATCATCCCAGCCAGGGCTTTGTCAAGCTGCACCTTAAAAACCATCTCCCTAGGTAACCCATTCCAGTGCTTTACCACCCTCCTAGTGAATTTTTTTTCCCTAATATCCAACCTAGACATCCCCCACTGCAACTTGAGACCTTTGCTCCTAGTTCTGTCATCTGCCACCACTGAGAACAGCCTAGCTCCATCCTCCTTGGAACCCCCTTTCAGGTAGTTAAAGGCTGTTATCATATCTCCCACCCTTGGTTCCCAGTACCTCCACCTTCTTGGGGAAGTGCTGGCAATATACCTACAATGGCATAAATCAAGAGGGTGTAATGGGTACAGCTGATTGAAACTACTGAGGCAAAGATTTTCACTTAAAATTAGAATAATTTCAGGGAAGTTCTATGGCCTGTGTCATGCAAGAGCTCAGACTTGATCACATTGGTCTATTCTGACTTTGGAATCTATGAATAAAAATAGCTTTTTTTTTTTTTTCCAAAATTGTTAATGCAAGATTGTCAGCAATATTGATTTTTTTTTTAAGTCTTTGCAATTGTTGTGGCCTTTTTAAATCAAAATGGTTATTGAAATTGTTACTGGAACTTGTAATTTATGGGCACGCATTTGGTTTCCAATAAATTATAAATGTTGCAAACAATAAAAAAATAGATCAATTTCAAACTCTGCAAAATTGAAACAACGCTGACCTTTTTTGTGATGCTTTTTTACTTGGTCATTAAAGTGTGGCAGACTATCCGGTGATAATGACAATACCATTTCCACTGTATAGGGGATTATAAGAATTGAAAAGATAGACAACATAGGGGTGCTTAAAGGGCAGAGGGTTTGTGACTTTTATAACAGGGCTCCCGCAGAGGCACAGAGCATATAAATTGCAGCCTCTTCCTCTGAGAAAGAGAGCAGACTCTCTTTTCCAACCTTGTTATGCACATGGGAGAGGTTCAGCCATTCAGAGAAACAGAAAAAATACCTCCAGAGGGGTAGCCGTGTTAGTCTGTATACAGCAAAAACAACGAGAATTCTGTGGCACTGTAAAGACTAACAAATTTAATATTTGCAGGCATAAGCTTTTGAGAGACTTCAGCTCTCTTCTTCAGATGCAGTAATATAAATACCAAGTAACTTCAATCACTCCATCTCCATGAAGTGACCAACCCAGCTTGAAACTGGAAATGCAGTGTTAAAAATGTCCTCAATTTTTTTGCTGATATCCAGAAAATGTAAAATCTTGTGGGAAAGGCTTATTGAAATTTTCCCTTTGAAACTTATTCAAGCAGAAAAAGGGTTTTCCTTCAAAACTGAAAACTTCCATTTTCCAAAATTTCATTTATCCCAAATGGTCCAGATTTTTGCCAAAACCAAACACTTTGAAATGTTGTAGGTTTTGATTTCCCCTTTCTCATTCCTTTTTTCTCACCGAATAGAACAAGTCATAACTAGGTATTTCCCTCCACTCTCTTTTACTTTCTTCTTTTCAATTTTTCTTTTACCCTTCTAGCTTTTCAAAAAGTCCTCAACTCTGGAAAAGTTACAGAGGAGCAAAAGGATAAATTGAACTTGGGCTGTGTCTGAACTTGAAAGTGTTTTCTGGCTTAGGTATACCATTGGAGTTATACTGGCAAACTCCACCATTGGAGATGAAGCTTAGAAGTCTTTTGCTGGTATAGCTTAAACCAGTTTCCAGAAAAGCTTTAATGGCAAAAGGACTTATTTCTAACTTGTATCTGTACTGGAGCTATTGCATAACTATATCAGTAAGGGGTGAGGAAAGAAATCCCAGCCCTGTGCCAGCAAAACTTTTATTTTTTAAACTTTTAAAGTTTTGTAAGCAGGTTTCATAAAGCATATTTCTGCCTGGCTGAATGCATATTGCTCACAGCAATTGCTGTTTAAGTGATGGTGGGTAGGGTGATGTATGGATTCCAAAGAGCCAAAGTCAAAGCACATCACCTCTTTTTTAATGTTGTTATTCATGAAGCCCATTCAGAGCTCAGTTCAGAGGACGTTTGTAAGCTGTTGTCAAACACCCAGTTCCCTTAGTGTAATAAATGAGTCATTTATGTGTGGAAAATGAAAAACCCAACAACATCAGCAAGATGAGAGCACAGAGAGAAGGATGCAACAGGATTATGGGACTCTAAATGCAAGGTTAAAATATAAGAAATGTACAGATTGGTGGAGAGGGCAAAACAGAAGGGAGGAAAGAGTGTTAAATGGAAATAACAAGAGGAAATGCCTGTAAGAAGTTGTCCTTAACTAACTTCAGAGTTTATGCGTGAGTGGATGTTATCTCATTTTACACAGCTACTGTGCAGTGGGCATCACCTAACATGGCACTAACTGAGAAGATTGAACTAGTACATTTAGAGGGTAAAGTTGAACTCATAGGGACTAGTTTAAAGGGACTGGCCTAGTACGGACTAATCATTGATAAAGTAAACTTGCCTATTAATTTATCTCCTAAAAATGTCACTGGCTTAATATGCACATTCAGAAGGCAATTTACTGGAACTAGTTTAGAAGTTAAGTTAGTCTAGTTTAATGTAATCGCTTAGGGGCAACGACAGAACTTTTCTGTTTTATATTGTGCCAAGTATGTTGAGACGCTTCAGCCACTAACAACATAATAAAGGGACATACAAACTTCCAAGCCATGGGAGATATCGGCCTTCTTCAAATTATTTAGCCTGCTGGCACCATGAATGAACTGTCATTGGGACAGGCTGTAATTCAGTCAAATAATGTGTGGATTGTAAAGTGTCTTTAGTGTGCTGTGACCTACATTCTGATCTGTTAGCCCACTGTTAATCCACAGTAACAGTACACTGAAGGAATTATCCCAGATTTGCAGCAGGGTATTGATGTCATAGGAACGTAGTATCAGCCATATTGGATCCAACCTGTGGTCCATTTGGTACATTATCCTGTGTCTGACAGTAGTCAGTGCTAAGTGTTTAGCAGTCAGGTCTACACACTGGACAGTCATGTATTAACATGCACATAGAGAAGGATTATTTGCCATCAGCAATCAACAGCTCACTTGGTACATTCACTGAAGCATGCAGACTCATACCCCTGATATATTTTTAGCCTAAATTTAATTGTAGATGCTTTTGTTGTCTCGACAAATGTTGAATCCTTTCTTAAATTCTGCTCAGCTCTTTGGCTCAAAAGTAACTTGTGATGGCCAGTTCCCCAAGTAATTTGGTGTGGGGTCAAAGGTATTTCTTCTAATCAGTTTTAAATATGTTGCCTTTCATTTTAATTGTCTCATGTTATAAGAAAGGGTATGTCAGACAGCGAGTGGCATTCTCCATGTTGTTCATTATTCTGCCATGTCACCTATTCTTCATCTCCTCATATGGATGGTTTTTTTTCATGCCTGTAAACATTTTAATTGCCTTTCTCGGACTATTTTCTATTTCTGCTATAACATTTTTCAGCAGGGGTGACCAGACCAGAACCATATTCAAGGTGAGGGTGTGCCTTTAATTTATTCAATTCTATTATGACACTTACACTATTGTTCGCTAACCATTTCTTAATGTATTCTAACAACTTGTTTGCTTTCTGGCCCACCATTACACCTCGTACAGAAATTTTCACTGAGCAGTCAACAGTGATAATGAAGTCTTTCCCCTCAATGGCTTCTGTTATTTAGAACCCATCAATGTGTCTGAGTAGTTCAAATTGGTCTTTGCAATGTGTCTAGACTTATAGATCAGTATCTGGCTCTGTGAATGCAACTATTTTTATTTTAAGGCCTCAGTTCTTTGTAATGATCATGGATGCGATCTTTCACAATTACATGAACGTGACACCTCTGTCATTCAAATGCCAATTAATCTTAAGCAAATAAACATGGGAAACCATTAAAGGAGAAAAAGAAAAAGGAAGCAAGGAAAGCGAAAACTAAATGGAAACAAATTAACTTCTGTCTGGCTGTGGGGCTCATGCATTTCCCAACCCTCCCCTCTTCCTCTTAGCTGGACTTCTTGCACCATATTTTTAGTTCTTGCTGGCTTAGTGTTTAGAATAGGATGACCAAGACATTAAAATGTATTCAGGACTGGCTGTGGATCCACGGCAGAGGGTAACATGCTCTCACCAATCTGTCACAGTCAAAGGACAAGCTGAAGCATTGGAGCAGCAGGGATTTCATCATGGTCAGCACAGTGAGCCCTACAAGGTATAGCTACATTGCAATTAAACACCTGTGGATTGGGCTAAGGGGCTGTTTAATTGCAATGTAGATGTTTGAACTTGTGCTGCAGCCCGAGCTCTGGGACCCTCCCACCCTGCAGGGTCCTAGAGCCCAGGCTCCAGCCCAAGCGTGAACATCTGCACTGCAATTAAAACAGCCCCTTAGCCTGACCCTCGTGAGCCTGAGTCAGCTGTCATGGGCCCACCATGGGTTTTTAGTTGCGGTGTAGACATATCCCTAGAGTACCCCATACCCCTTAGCAGTAATCTAGCCTTCAGAGGATGGCAAGGTTTGCATCAGAGAAGAAGCATAATCTCCTCCCCAAAATAAAATGGGACAAAGCTTTTCTGGGTTCTGCTCTTATTTAAATGGGGGGAATGAGTCATGCAGAGCTCAGACTGGGACCATAAATTAAAGGCATAAAGTTATCTGAGTCTTAAAGTCTGGTCTTGGAACTGGGTGAAGGTCATGATAGGGCAAATGGGGAGGAGATTATCTCATCCAATCTAATTCAGTTTCATTCCTTTTCTCCTCGTTATAATCTGATCCAAAGATCAAAGAGGTCAATGGCATTCTTTCCATTGACTTCAGTGGGCTTTGGGTCATGTCCTTGTTCTCCACCTTCTTGGCTTTGTCTGCTTGTTACATTTTGCATCCTGTAAAGTCTACTAGGAAAGCAACCAAACTTTTTGTGCCTCATCCCCAGATTTCGCTCATCTTTGGAGCCAGCAAAACAACAGGAAAGCTGAGGGATTTTTCTGACATATTTTTCAAGTGTCACCTCCAGAGAGCAAGGCTCAAGATCATTTTTATCCTGAAATGGAAGAAGATTTACATGTGAACTGGAGTAGGCATTAGCAGATTTATTTTTTCTTCTGAAGGCTTCAAGGAATAGCAGTCCTAAGAGTTTAGGAGTAATGAAGAAAGATTGAGCTATAGAAAAGGATGTGTCAAGTTTCCACATGTGCAAAGATCCTGAATTCGCTACATCCACTGGCGGTACTGCAGATATGAAAGTCAAGTGCAAGGTTATGGGGCTGAAATGTACAGAAAAGTGGCTGAGCCTAGAGTAACAGGTTTGTTTTTAAACCTCTGTTGCAAGCCTGGCATTGGTACAGTGAGTTAATGTCCCAGTCATTCACCTCCTGATGCCTGAGTTTGTATTTAGCTTGGGCTTCCTATGCAATATGCCTGCTTGCCACTCAATCAAATCCTCAGCACATTTATTCAGATTAAAAAAACAGGGCACCATTTTGTATGCTTAGCAGCCTCAGGAGATGCTGGGATGGCCCATAACACATGAGGACTGAAGTGTGGCAGTGGAACCACAGGCTTGATCCAAACACAAGGTTCCCATTGATTCCCTAACGATAAGACTGGAAAGGACCATTCTGATCATCTAGTCTGACCTCTGTAAAGTACAGGCCAAAAAACCTCAGTAATTTTTGCAGCATGCCCGTGATTATGTGATTTACAGATTCATCGATTCGAAGTCCAGAAGGGACCATTGTGATCATCTAGTCAGACATCCTGTGTGCCACAGGCCAGAGAACGTCCCCAAAATAATTCTTAGAGCAGAGCTTTTAGAAAAAAACATCCAATCTTGATTTCAAAATTTCCACTACTGGAGAATCCACCACGACACTTAGTAAGTTGATCCATTGGTTAATTACTCTCACCGTTAAAAATGTACACCTTATTTGCAGTCTGAATTTGTCTAGCTTCAACTTCCAGCCATTGGGTCGGGTTATACCTTTCTCTGCTAGAGTGAAGAGCCCATTATTAAATATTTTTTCCATGTAGATACTTATAGACTGTAATCAAGTCACCCCTTAACCTTCTCTTTGTTATGTTAAATAGATTGAGCTCCCTGAAGCTAATTATAATGCATGTTCTCTAATCCTTTAAACATTCTTGTGGCTCTTCCCTGAACCCTCTCTAATTTATCAATATCTGTCTTGAATTGTGAGCATGAAAACAGCACAGTTGTTTCAGCAGTGGTCACACCAGTGCCAAATACAAAGGTAAAATAACCTCTCTACTCCTACTTAAGATTGACATTTATGCATCCCAGGATTGCATTAGCTCCTTTGGCCACAGTTTCACACTGGCATCTCATAGTCATCTGATTTTCTTCCAGGATCCCCAAATCTTTTTTCAGTCACTGCTTCCCAGCATAGAATCCCCCCATCCTGTAAGTAAGGTCTACATTCTTTGTTTCAGGATGTACACATTTACATTTAGCCGTACTAAAATGCATATTGCTTGCTTGGGACCAGTTTACTACATGATCCACATTGCCCTGAATCAGTGACCTATCCTCATCATTATTTACCACTCACCCAATTTTTGTGTCATCTGCAAGCTTTATCAGTGATGATTTTATGTTTTCTCCCTGGTCATTGATAAAGATATTAAATAGCATATGGCTGAGAACTGATCTCTGCAGGACCCCACTGGAAACGGACCTGCTCAATGATGATTCCCCATTTAAAGTTACATTTTGAGACCTATCCACCAGTTTATTAGTGATGATTTTATGTTTTCATCTTGGTCATCAATAAAAATGTTAAATGGCACAGAGTCAAGAACTGATCCCTGTAGAAACCAGCTGGATATGCACCAGTTTGATGATTCCCCATTTACAATTACATTTTGAGACCTATCAGTTAGCCACTTTTAATCTATTTAATGTGTGTCATGTTAATTTTCTAACTTTCTGGTTTTCTTAATCAAAAGATCAGGTTGATCCAAGTCAAATGCCTTACAGAAGTGTAAGTATATTACATCAACACTATTACTTTGATCAGCCAAACTTGTAATCTCCTCAAAAAGAGATATTGAGTTTATTTGATGGGATCTATTTTCCATAAACCCATGTTGTTTTGCATTCATTACATTACCCTCCTTAAGTTCATTATTAACTGAGACCTGTAGCCATCCCAGGATCAACGTCAGACTGGCAGGCTTATAATTACCCGGGTCCTCTCATTTACACTTTTAAAAAAACAGCACATCATTAGCTTTCTTCCAGTCTTCTGAAACTTCCCCAGTGCTCCAAGACTTATTGAAAATCAACATTAACAGTCCAGCAAGCTCCTGACCCAGCTTTTTTAAAACTCTTGGGTATAAGTTATCTGGACTTGCTGATTTAAAAATGTCTAACTTTCGTAGCTTCTGTTTAACAACCTCCAGAGATAGTAGTGGAATGGAATAGTAGTTCAGGCTCAGGTGGAGTTTTAAAATATAAATGCACTTGAAGTATTTTCCCTGCACAAGTAAATGGAATAAATATTCCGTGCTGAATTCTTGTATTTAAGCCCCTAGTGACAAGGTGACCGGTCTGGCAGCTCAGGACTGAATACCACCATAGAACACACCCTTCAATAATACATAGACTTTGTTCACTTGTGATATTTTTTTTTAATAGACTCTCAAAGGATGGGACTAGTTTGAGAATTCTTTCCCAAGCCAAAATTCACTAAGTATTTTATTCAGCAACTTCTAGAGACCGGTTCTAGGAACCAGTACTCTTCACTTTCTGTGCTAAGCATTTTGCACTGTTAAAGAGCTGCTGCATTTAACCCCAGAAATGTCTGCATTTACATGGTGGCTAGTGGAAGTGTTTCGGTTCATGTTTGTGAAGGACTTTGACATTCTTTTGGGGGAAAGACACATTGAAATGGTAAGTCATTAATAATCATTGTGGACCAGATTAATTAGTCCCTTGATACCCTTGTTCATGAGCTTACTTCCCACACAATTCCCACTGACATCAATGCAAATAAGTAGACCAGAATTTGGCCTTGTCTTTTAAACTCTTCAGCGTGAGAAGTTTAAACCACGCTGCATGAAATAGAAAACCAGAGCAAGTGCCTTTTAATGGTCACTAAGAATCTTCAATCCTGAGGTTTCTCACCATTCAAATGAGTCATAACAGCATTGTAGCTTTCAGCGCGTTAGGGAGTTTCTGCCATCGTATCTGGAGCTTATTAGCAGCTCCCCAGAGTTGTGCCTGTAAAGAACATCATATTACAAGGCTCAAATTTATTTCCTTAACTGGAAAACAGCATCAAAAATGAAATGTTCACAAGTAAAATGCCAGCAAGCAGCTAACCTCCCTCACTGTCTTTTTAACCAACCGGTTCATTTAATGCCACCGAATACTTTTTGACTAAGGAGCATCAGGGTTTATAATCCATAAACCCTCCAACACCTGAGCCGATTCGTGGTGTGCTGTGTCTGGCGTGTCTCTAAAATGTGTGTAGGGGCAGGGGGGTTGGCAACTTACTTTGCAGCCTACTAGGGGGACACAGATTGAACAAGCTTCACACTTTCACTCACATCCAAGGCTAAACCCACTGCCACGCACATCACATTCCTTCTCCTGTAAATGTCCAGGAGAGAATCCTCACTATTAATTCTCCAGCATCTTGCTGTTGATTTGAGGGAAATTAAAATTATTCAGGGGGAGGGAGGAATTCAACATCAATGGGACATGAGACTGAGAGATTATTAAAGAATGATAATGAAGATGATACCATGAGCGGAGAAGCAGATTCAGGGTCAGATTCCCGCTTGCCAGTTACACCTCCCTGTTCCAGGTTAGACCATTGCACCCCAGGGGGATGCACCCAGCACAAACCAAGGTGATAATGCCACATGCCCACCCTCAGGTTATGTACTGGACAGGGTGAAAACTCAACACTAGATTATGCCTTTAGAGACAGCCCAGAGCAAGGGCTGATGCATAAGCTACACCACCACAGACATATCCCCAGGAGGCATCATCGTGCCTCAGGGAGACTCCCTTCTCTGATGCCCTTTTGCCCTGGGGAAATAAGAATTTGCTCCCCTATACCTTGGGGAGGATGCAGATCCAAAGGTCCATTCACTCCTGGCCCAGTTGCTCCAGGGAAGAGCGAGCACCCAATGTCCCTTTGCACCCGCAGATCCAAGGTCCGGATAGCTCACGCAGTTATTTTACATCCCATATTCATTCTGCATCATTTCCAGCAGTTAATATCCATTCGTATGATGTGCAAAGCAGGTTGGAAAATGGACTTCCCATCTCATGAAAAATTATGAGCTGTTGCAAGCAAATCATCCAGAAACAGAACCTAACGTCAACATTTCTAAATCTTTCACAAAATAAAAATTCTGGAAAATAACAATTTGGGGCCACTTGAAATGTTTTGTTTCTACTTTTCACCTTTTTATTTTAAATTTATATATAAATATAAAACGGCATTGTAAATGAAAAGTCATTTTGAAATGAAAAATCCAGACATTTCATTCAGCCAGCCGTGAACCGGGATGTTTTGACACTTTCAAAACATTATTTATCTGGTTTTTCTTTAAGAAAATGTCATGCCATTCGATACAATTTCGGTTTCACAAAAATGGCATTTGCTGACAGAAAACAGTTTCAGGGAACATCTTCTGACCAGCCCTATTCATGTGCTGAGCTCTTGCTCCCTGTTGAGATAAAAGGGGGAGAGAAGCTATTACGGCTTCTAACCACTGCTTTGTGTGCAAGGCTGTTTCTAGGTTATTGGGTTTTCCTCATTGCTCTGTGGCAGGCTGGAAATACAGCTGTGTCTCTCTTAATCCCCTTCATACTGGACGTTTGGAAATAGGCTCTTTCCATAGGGCTTAACTTCTGGCCCTTCTTTGCTCAGGGCTGACTCCTATTGACTGAAAGGATTTGATCACACAAACACGTCTTATTTTCCCTTTGGTTTCTTCTGTTCTTAGATCCGCTTTGAAAACCATTGTCAAGTTTTCACACTTTGGCCACCAAAGATTCGAAAAAATCAGCATACGAAAGAATGAGCCTCAGAGTTTCTCAGTAATGAACTCTATCAGAATTGTCCCCGCATTTATTCTTGAGTCAAAGGGAAATGTTCGGAGAGGATTTGACCAGATTCTCAGTGGGTGCAATCAGCCTAGCTCCATTGACTTCAAGGTAGGGAGCTTAATGCAGGACAAAGGTACTGGACTGAGAGCCCTACTTGTTTCATTAGGAGCATGTGATACACCAGGGGGAGGGCAGAGCTGCAGGAAAGAGATCTATATTGAGCATACTGAAAGGCCAATGTTACATGCAGAGGCTCTAGAGTTTGCCTTGCCTTGCATTCCTAAACCCCCTGTGTCACACCAAACCAGAACCCTCCTGAAAGCTAACACTCCTTTTCCAGTTCCTCTCACCCAGCTACACTGGTATATAGCCTCAGAAGAGATACAGCAGAGGCAGCTGGTGGTGCAGGCTTCCCTGTGCTGCTCTGTCCATCTACCCCATCTCTGAGGATGACAGCTTGTTCACCGATCCACACCTGGCCTTCTGTGCTGAGAGTGCCAGCAAGGGGCATTACCTGAGCTTATTCTTATTCACTGTTATTCTTCATCATTAACAAGGCCTAAATCTTACCTTGGGCACCATCAGGCATGGTAGGATTGGTGGCTGAGAGGCTGTGCACCAGCCAGAGTTCCCTGCAGGCAATCTAGCTGACTTGGGCGGAATTCCTCTGAGGGCTCGCTCCTGTAGGCAGTTCATAATGTCATGGCAACAGCACCAGCCTTGACAAGAGTACTGCATACACCCTGTATATACCCACTGAGCAGTGCTGGCCAGAGCAGGAGAGGGAGAACAAACCCTGGCTCTTTCCTTTCCCCAAACCTTTACAGGCACTGGTAGTGCAACGAGGAAGGAGCAGAGATTACACTTTCCAAAGGGGTTCTGGTTAGCTCTCGAGGAGAGGTGCAAAATTTGGGGGAGGTGGAGGACTGGTTTGTGGCAGTGTAACAGCCACGAGCTTGGCCAGCAGACCAGGGATTGAAATGGGGCCTTCCAAAGATACATTTACAAGATGTTGCAGCTTAAGGTAAAGTTCTCAGGGTGGGGCTTTAACAGACTCTCATCTCCTGTGAATCAGGCCCAGAGGGGGACCTGGAACACACGCGAGTGGGTTGCAATAGCATATCCCACATTCATTTCATTTCAAGCTGCCTGAGCCAATTTCCAGCACAGCTTGTATCGTGTCAGTGCCACAGAGGCGCCAGCATTGAATGGAAGCTTGAGACGCATTGCTAATGCCAAGCATTCAAATATCACGAGGCAGGCGGCAAAAAAAAATCACAGTTGGCTGAAAAATCATGAGATTTTGAAAACACAATACATTTGAGGTTCTTTTAATTTGCCTTCTGACTTCTTTGGGTACACGCAGATCAAATGTCCAAACTTTTCTTTATAACTAGGGCTAGAAAGTAACAAAAACAAACACAAAAAGCACGTGAGTCCAGAAGCTGGGGCTTTAAATGACAAACTCAATAGCACAAGACCCATGATAAAATTGCAAGGGTTAACAATGCTGCTTTCAGTTCAGAATGAAGACAGACTCGCAAGCAATCATTATCAAATCCCTTTAGCACAAAGACCTCCAGATTTTTGAATGTATGTAACACTTGACCAGCATGATACTGGAATTTAAAAGAAAATAAGTTTATAATGGAGTTGTCCACTTAACAATAAAGTTTCAAGCCATAAATCAGAAGGTCCAGCATGTAGCAATGTAAAACACAATACATCCAAGAGAACACATTCTACATAATGCTATTGCTAATATTACTCATACATTAAAGCAGAACTGACAAAGTAACCTTTTCACTTGAGCCGTTTCCATTCTTCTTTTTATCATGATAAAAATAATTTCACTTTTTAACTACCTGTAACGTCTGTATCATACTGACGCATCATTAGGATGATAACACAGAACTCTAAGATGATGTGATTCTGACTTGTCAAAGCCTTACCTAGACAGGATGTAGTGAATTAGAACATTATTAAAATTTGTTTTACAAGAGGGAGTATTTTTAATTGTATAAAAATAGTTGTAATTATTAAGCGTCATATTATCAGGTCAGTTTCTCCCTCCATAATGACAATTTATGATCATAAGCCATTCTGAATATCTTATCAGATTTAATATAGTTGCCATTTAAAGATCATGATTCTGTATTTCTTTGCTGTAATCTAAAAAAAAAAAAAAAATTGCAAGGCCACAGTTCATTTTTCAACCATCACACATAAAGCTGTCAATCGAGGACTTTCCAGAGCAAGCATCTGTGGGACAATGATCTAGCAAAAGGAATTAGAGGTGCATGTAAAAAAAACTCCACATTTTTATGTGGATTTCAAATTTATGAATACAAGGATTTTACAGTGGCTGTGCTGTTACCAGTTTTATATTAACCATAAACTAAAGGTAATAAACCCTGCATAGAAAAGCTCTATGTTTACTACACCTCTGTTTCCACTGTATCGAAAAAGAATCCAATGGAAGACTTGCCGTGTTAATTGGCAATGGAATACCACAAAGGATCTGAACATTCACTGTCAGGCCAGCTGTGCAGGGATTCTTTTATCTGCAGAGCCACACAGCATGGGCTGGGAAGGGGATAGAGATGCTTGAACAATTTTCATCCACACTTTTATTTTTTCAGTGAAAAAAAAATGGCTTTTTGACTACATGGAAAGTTTTGCATGAAAATTTCCGATATTATCCACATTTTCCTCAGAAAAGAAACACTGAAAAATGTTCAAGTTTCCATTTTTCAGACCAGAAGGATCACTGGATCATGTAATCTGTATATCACAGGCCACAGAACTCCACCCAGTTATCCGTATAATAATATAATATCCCTAGAGATAAGCTGTGTTTGGCTAAAGCATACACAGAGAGACATCCGGTCTTAGTCTGAAGCCTGCAACGGATGCAGAAGAAAAGGTTACTTACTGTAACTGTGGTTCTTCGAGATGTCATGCAGACATGTATTCCACTTAGATGTGTGCCTGCCCAGCGCACTGGAGGCAGAGACTTTTGCCTTGCAGTACCCGTAGAGGGGTGAGACTCCTTCCTCGTGGCTGCGACCCCTCTCCTGGCTATATGAGGCAGTGCTGCCCTGACTCCCCCTCAGTTCCTTCACACCGAAAGCCCATGAGAGGACACTCCAACACAGAGTGGGTGGAGGTTGGGTCATGGAATACACGTCTGCATCACACCCTGAAGAACCACAGTCACAATAAGTAACTGTTACTGCTTCGAGTTGAGGCAGACGTATATTCTACTTAGGTGACTTACAAGCAGTACCCTAATCTGGTGGCAGGGCTTGGGGTCGACTGAAATAAGGATAGCAGGATTGCCCTTCTGAGGGCTGCATCTGCTCTGGAAAATATGGTAAGAGCATAATGCCCCATAAACGTATGTATGGCAGGTTGACCCCTTGCCCACCCCGCAAAAGTCCAGTATGGAAATGTCACTGAGGAATGCTATCAATGTCAAGTGCACTCCCTTGGAGTGAGCTTGTGTCCACTGAGGAGGTGTAGCTAAAGCTATCTCCTACATAGCCTTGATACAGGAAGTTATTCATCTAGAGATGCTTTGTGCAGAGACCTCCTACCCCTTCATGCGGTCTGCATGTGACACAAACAGGTGAGGTGAAACACAAAACCGTTTAGTTCTGTCTAGATAAAAGGTTAGACATCGCCTGACATCGAGAGTATGAAGACGCTGTTCTTCCAAGGAAGAGTGCGGTGTAGGGAAAAACACAGGTAAGTACACTGCCTGATTCAAATGAAACTGATAGGCCACCTTGAGTAAAAACTTTGGGTGTGGTCACAGTGTTACCTTGTCTTTCTTTGGAGAACTGAGTATGAGGCAGCTCAGCTATTAGGGCCTGCAACTTACACACCCTTCTTGCCAAAGTGATGGCTATCAGGAAGGCAATCTTCTGAGCCAGAAGGGACAGCAGACAAGACACAAGGGGCTTGAATGGAGGGCCCATCACAGCTGCCAAAACCATGTTTAGGTCCTATAAGGGAACCAGTTCTGAGACTGGAGGATGTAAGTGGAGAAGCCCCTTCAGAAAGCTCATCACCATGGCATTGAAAAAGAACGATTTCCTTTGCACTGGGGGATGGAGCACTGATATTGCTCCCAAATGCACCCTCAGGCGAACTGAGCCCCAGGCCCGATTTCTGAAGACGTAACGTATACTCCAAGGTGTCCTGGATGGAAACCTCTGTCAGTTGGGTCCCATGGGCCAAAGACTACATCTAGAACCTCTTCCATTTCACTAAGTAGGCCATCCTAATGGAGGACTTCCTACTGTTGAGTAGGACTTGTTGGACAGCCTCCAAGCATTGCTTTTCTTCTTCATGCAGCAGCCATGCTATGAGGTGCTGGGAGCTGATCACAGGATGGAGGGTACGGCCATTGTTCTGAGTGAGCAGGTCAGGATGGAGAGGAAATGAAATGGGAGGTTGAATTGACAGAGCGAGGAGATCAGCACTGTCTCGGCTATGCTGGAGCAATGAGGATGAGCTTAGCCCGAGAACCACTTAGAGCTTGAGGATGACCTGAGGAATGACTGGAATAGGTGGAAAGGCATACAGCTGAGTCGACCACCAACTGCAATGGAAGACATCAGAGAGGGAGCCTGGGCTGAGGCCCCCTCGAGAGCAAAATAATCGACACTTTCTGTATTCCCTCATCACAAACAGGTTGATTGTGTGGATACCCCATGTTTCTAAGATGATCTGGAAAACACACTCCTTCAAGGATCACTCATGGATCAGGGAGACAACTGCTGAGATGATCCATGATGATTTTGCACCCCAAGTAAATGGACCATGACCGGAGTGATGTCTTCTTCGATGCAAAATTGCCACAGGTTGATCACCTCCAGGCAGAGTAACTTGGAATGCACCCCTTGCTTGTTCAGATCACTGTGGTATTGTCAGTGAGTATGTGAACCACACTGAATGTCTGATGCAGTCTCAGAGGGCACGACATACAGTGTGGATGGCTGGAAGTTCCAACTTGTTGATATAGAGCAAGATTTCCTGTTCCAATCAGAGGCCCTGCATCCTTAACGAGTCCACATGCGCCCCCAATGCAGAACAGAAGCGTCGGTAACCACTGACTTGGCTGGAGAGGGTCAAACCAAGGGCACTCCTTGGCACACATTGTGTGGGGATTCCCACCAGCACAAGGAATCTAGGACTGGTGGAGGAAAGCGAAACCTGTCCAGAGATAGGATAGGGCTGAGCCACATCTAAAGATGGTGAAGATACAGGCTGGCCAACTGAACCACCTGCTTGAAAGTAGACATGTGGCCCAACAGACTCAGATACACAAGGACTATTGTGGAATGCTGAGACTGCAGATTGAGGCTGAGCTGTTGTACTCCCTGGAAACGGTCAGTCAGCAGGAACACTCTTGACCTTGTGGACTCTAACAAGTCCCCAATACACTCAATTTTTTGAGTGGGAGCCAAGGTTGACTTTACAACATTTAAAATGAGTTTCAGATGGTCAAGCAAACACAATGTGGTGTCAACATGGGCGAGAACCTCCTCTCTGGAGCCACCCTTCAACAACCAATCATCAAGGTATGGGAAGATGTGGATTCCCTTCCTCTTGACCACCACCATGCATCTCATGAAGACTCAGAGGGCAGACAAGAGGCCAAATGGGAGAACTATAGGTCGAAAATGGCATTCTCCTACCACAAAATGCAGAAACTTCCTGTGACTCAGTAGAATAGCCACATGAAAATAAGTGTTCTGATGGTCCAGAACAGTAAACCATTCTGAGTCAGTGCAGGGAAGATAGCCAATACAGTGACCATGTGGAATCTCATGTACTTGATGAATTTGTTTAGGCCATGAAGGTTGAGCATGGGTTTCATCCCACCCTTGAATTTTGGTATCAGGAAATATTGGGAGTAAAAGCCATGGCCCCGGTATTCCAGTAGAACTTCCTCGACTGCTACCCACTTCAACAGAGAACTGACCTGCTCTGTCTTGTGAGAATGGTCCCTGAAGAGGGACAGGAAAAAGGGGTGGGAAGGAGGCATGGAGAGGAACTGGATTGCGTATCATGATATGACAGTATCTAGGACCAAGCTGACAGAAGTAATTGAGTCCCAAGCATTGTAAAAGTGGGTCAGTCTGTCCCCAAAGGGATGATTGAATGGAGAGGGCAGGGTAACTACTGGACCAGTGCTCTGGACTAAGGAGTCAAGATGGGTGCTTAGCTTGTGCCAAGGGAGGGTGTGTGGGCTTCCTGAAGACTAAGCTTAACTGCTTACTCTTGTGGAATATCTCTCTCTTCCTTGGGTAGTCTTGCTGTTTTTTTGGGGGGGAAGGTTGTGCACCGGAATGCTGTGGGTGATGTTGTTGCTGCTGCTGCATGCCATAGTGGCATCTTTGCGCAGACGGCGTGTACATGCCGAAGGACCTCAAGGTAGCTCTGGAACCCTTGAAGGAATGGAAAGTGTCATCAGTCTATTCCGAGAACAAAACTTGGCCGCCAAAGGGCAAGTCTTCGATAGCTTACTGCACATCCAAAGCGAATCCAGAGTTTTGCAACCAGGAAGGCCCTCCTTACAGTTACCACTGAGACCATAACCCTGGCTGAGGTGTCCACGACATCCAGGGAAGACTGCAGGGAAGCTTTGGCCACCTATCAGTTTTCTGCAATGAACGCCTGGAACTTCTCACGTGAAGCCCTGGGCATCTGGTCCTCAAATTTTGACATGGCTGACCAATTAAGGAAATCATACTTGGCCAGCAATGCCTATTGATTTGTGATCCTCATCTGTAGGGACAATGAAGCATAGATCTTCCTGCCCAGAAGATCTAACTGCTTGGACTATCTGTCCTTGGGGGTAGACTTGAACCTACCCTGCTAGGCCCCATCATTTACCACTGGGTGAGAATAGTACCTCTCAAATCCCTGCATGGGAACAAAGTAGCAATTTTCCATGCACATAACCACTGGTGGTACTGAGGCCAGTTCACTCTACAGGACTCTCAACAGCTCTCAATGGCTCGAGAAGCACATAATTAATTGGGTGATCCACTCTCCCAGGGATGGTGGGCTGTAAAATATCCACCAGTCTGTGTATGTTCTCTTGGAGCAACACTGTCTGGATGGCCATGGATACGGCTACATGGCATAAAAGGTCCTGGTACGCCTTAGTCTTCTGGGATAGAAGGGGGAATGAACTCTGCAACACAGCATCATCCGGCAACGAGGGCAAAGGTCTTGGCTGAGACCAAACCGGCTCTTTTTCCCATAAAGATGTACATATGCAGGAGGACTCTTGAGGCTCCACAGGGATGAAGCCAGCCAATGTCTGGGTCTGCAGTTAATCTAAAGCTGCCATCGTTGACCTAGCAGGTGACTTCAGCTTCAAATGGGATGAAGAGTAGGATCTCTGTGAACAAGGCGCACCCCACTCAGTCCAAAGTCATCGGTATGGGTAGGACATTGGTGGCCAATGGAATGGAGGCTAGGGCCATGGGGCGTACACCAACACTGGGAGCCAATGGCGATCCTCGGAGTTCATTAGGTGATGCAGAGACGGAAGATGATGACTCCAACTCGAAATCAGAGCCTCGAGATTTCAGCAACATGGGCAGAGTGACACCAGAGGGAGCCAACAGACAGTCCGATTCATCTATTGCCCAGAACAAGGCGGGAATTAGTGCCCACGAGGAAGGCTGTACCATTGGTACCAAGCATGCCGGTGCCACAGGCAGCATTGGTTCTGGAGCAAAGAGCCATATGACTACGTTGATATCGATGGTGGGGAGAGCCACTATGGGACCACTTGCAGCATTGAATGCAGTGAGGCCAAACAGGGCTCCGGAGCCAAGGGCTCCCGCACAGATTCCGGAACTGACTCCATGCCCACCACAGGGAGGGGCGCATCTAGGTGTGGTGCTGAGAGGCACGACTATCCCGGAGCAAGCTGCATTGGAGGGGCTGCCAAAGGCACGAGCCTCGGAAAGCCTCGGGCCAACAGTGAGCATGGAACAGAAAGGCAGAACAGGTCCACCACAGCGGTTACAAGTACCAGCATTGCCCTCATCGGAACCAGACTCAATAGACAGCCAGAGGACAGAACCAGAGTCAACAGTACAGGGCTTCTGCCCTTCCCACTTGGTACCGGGGTAAGGCCAAAGATAGCCATGCCATCCCGTGCACTGGAGCCAGTCTCATGCCAATCCACCCCTTTCCAGAGGGAGGCAGAGGAGTCACTCCACTTATGAGACCACTTCCTCAGCGTCAACAGTGGAGAACAGCCTCTCTGTCTCTTCGGCGAGGCGGCTGCCCCAGAACGAGAGGCCAGCAGCACTCTTTGATCCCGAGGGCAATTTTCGACCCAAGGAGGGCCTCAGTTCCGGATCAGGCTTTGTGGCCTGGTCAGGCAGGTGACAGATGGCTGTATAAAGCCTTAAGGCATGACTGATATTAGTAAGACAGACCAGCCCTGGGAGCGTATTTGTCAGGATGCACAGCACAAAACAAAGCCTGACTGGCAATTAGCAGGGCACGTATGCTTTAGTTCACTAATTCTTGTTTATTTTTTGGACGCCGCTGCCATAAAATTTACAAGCCGAATACAACTTCCAGACTGAAAGAATGGTTTCTAATGATATTGTTTCCCATCAAGGCAAAAAAGAATGGATTAATGGTGCGTGGTTTTGCTTTCTTTGCTAGAGACTCGGATCCCACTGTTCGAGGATGATTCATAAAAGACGTATTAAATCAATCATTAGTAGAGGTTTCGCAACATAATAGGACATAGAGTAAACATGACAAATTGAAAAATAGTGGGTTATTGCCTCCCTCCAATATACATGAAATGAAAATATAATAAAGACTATTCATTGTCTATTACTATTTATCTATGCTATCAGCAGAGAAGAGGGGATGGTTGACGCATTGGGCTGGGATGCCAGAGAGCTGAGTTTGATTTCTGGCTCTGCCACAACTTCTTGTGTGACCTTGGGCAACTCATTTAATCCTTCTGTGTCTCAGTTCCCTCGGTGTGAAAGGATGATGCTTCCTTGTCGTCTTGTCTGTTTAGAATGTAATCTCTTCAAGCCAGGAACTCTGCTGCACCTTTTCTGAGTTAGGTATTCAAGCTTGAATTCATCCGTGCACTGCCACAGAGCCAAGTGCAGGGTCCAATAGGAGAGACGCTGCAAAACCTTGAGTGTTGCACTAACTTGCTTCTCTACTGCCACAGCTGATATGGGTCATTGCAGAATAGCAAGGCTGTAGGAATGGCCTGACCTCGTCTCCAACAGCCCCTCCACTAGAAGGCGGTTGGTGGGGCGGGAAGGAGTGGCACGAGTTATCCTAGCTGGGAGCCTGCTGACAAAGCCCCTTGTGCTGGGGCATGAGTATGATCTGCAATCACACCTCCGAATGCAGGACAGACATACACTTAAATGCAGGGGGGAGAGGGGGAGTCAGGTCCCCAAGTAGTGTAACTTGGTCCATTGAAGGCAATGACGCAACGCCGATGTACACCAGCTCAGATGCTGGCTCAGTGGTTCAAAAATCAGCTCTGGTGCAACGCCATTGAACTAACAGGGCTGAATCTGGGCCCTGACCCAAACTAGCCAGGTGCTTAAGCGCTTTGCTGAACGGACACCTTGATTAGCAGGATCCAGTCCTGAGCTCACAGCAGTGTAAACTCCTGACAGCGTTATGTCTGAGTCATTCACCCAGAGAGGGAGAGGACTCAAGCCAGGGGCCTCGTAGCATCGTGTGGAAGACCCTTTGACACAAATTGGGATACAGTCTGTTTGGGGTCCCCTTGGGGAAAGAGGGCTGCAGAGAGATGAGCTCTGATTGCCTGACTCTCCTAGTCCGAGAGTAGAGACAGGAGGGGCAGGCACGTTCACCCTGCACAGCACCCGTGCCTGAAACTTCGGCATTTCCCGTCTATGGCACAAACCCTCTAGCAGCGAGGCCCAGGGACGCCAGTACAATTTCGATGAGACAAAACTACTACTTTAGAGGAGCAATTTTTCTTTTTTCGCCTTGGTAAAATATGGCAGATGTTCTCAAACATCGTTCCTAGGGCACAAAGCCCTCGACTCCTTTGAGAGTGATTGATTGCCCTGTGTGCAAAATTTGAACACCGGGAGCCTGACTGTTGTTTGCTGGAAGTCAACGGGAGTTAAGTGTGCGGAACAGTTTCAGAAACAGGCCCTGGGGGGGGGGCACATTGTGTCCACCCCTAGGATTGCTTGTTGCGACACCTCAATCATGCCTAAGTGGCAATGCAGTGCTAATGGGAGCTGTCATGGTTCACCTGCACTACAGCGCAGCGCCTCATGCTCGTGCAGCTAAATAATTGCGATGAATCTTTTCTTCCCAATTTAATTTTCTCCAGCCATAGCTCAGGGGAGCTGCCAATGGCTGGAGCCTGGCAGAAGTCTTTGGTTCTTTTAATTTGTTATTACTTAAAAATATTAAAAAGTCTGATTGAGCCTGACGGTACTATGATCCATTAATGGAAAGACAGACAAGCACAAAAGAGGTATCCGAGGACCTGCGCTCCTACAGAAATTAAATTTAAAACTCATCCAATTTCAAAGTGATGAAGGTGTTTCTTTGAGCCCTTGCCCTGCCTCCTCTCTGAGGACTGTGATGCACCTTGGGAGATACTTTCAGGCCACGGAGCCTGACCCATAGAGGATAATGAGCATGAGGCATCACAGCTCCATTTCCACATCGAAATAATTGGGATTTCAGACCAATTTGTAGATTTTCAGCTGCCCAGAAAAGCATTTTTTCCACAGGAAATTTTGATGAAAATTGCTTTTGTGGTTATTGTTTTCCACATGGAAAAAACCCCCAATTTTCTTCAACCAACACTAGGCAACACACGGACTGTCACCATGTCACCAGCATGCACAATAACCATCTGCAAGGGAATATGCTGCGTTTACTATTGCCCCGTGGATCACCGCCTCACACACTTCTAGAACAGTGAACTTGGCCAGGATTGTTCTGGAAGTCAAAAGAAACTAGATACCCACCTCCCCCCCACAGAATTTTCCTGACCATGCTGGGTGCCTGTCAAATTCGAGCACCTTGTTGTGTTTAAAGCCAGTGTGGGCATGCCTTTCAGACGTGTGCCACATGGGAAGTTAGACAGAAACAGACAACGTATGAAGTCTGCCCAGTACCTAGCCATGACGCAGCCATGGAAATATAGTTTGACTAGAGAAACAGGACCAGAGAGGTGAATGAGATTCTGAGGCAACCAAACTACAAATTCTATGACACTACAGTAGCATGTTCAAATTGAAATCTCACTTGTCACATATTCCATTTCTTGGGCGGGGGACAAAAATCTAACATGGTCCACAGAAAGCAGTCACTTTCTGTGAGAACTTGAGTTAAAAACCCAATTTTCTGTTAAAACGTTTTGACGCAAATTGTCAATTAGTTCCAGTGATGACTAATTTACAGGAGTAACTAATGCACATTCCATAAGTTGGGGCTTCATGGAAGGGTAAAGGCTGAGTCTAAGGACGCTTGTAGGCCTGGCCAAAAGCCCATTGTAAGATGTGGAATGACACCCATTGATGTCAATTGAATGAGGCCTTCTGTGAAGATGAGCCTTGAAGGTCTCACGACAGAAAGACAGGCCAAAATTCCCCAAAGTGCTCTGATTCTGGGTGCTCTCAGGTTTTGGCCTGCAATTTGCAAAACCTTGGGCCTGATTTTCGGAGGTGCTGCGCCCCTGCAGTTCCTACTGAAGGCAATAGAAACAATAGGTACTCAGCCCCAGATAAAACTGGGAATAAAGTGTACACTTTGGAGAGTGAGTAATTAATCATGGGAACAATTTACCAGGACAGTGGTGAATTCTCCATCACTGGCAATTTTTAAATCAAGATTGGATGATTTCTAAAAGCTCTGCTTTAGGAATTATTTTGAGGGAAGTCCTATGGCCTGTGTTATACAGGTCAGTATAGATAATCACAGGGGCTCTTTCTGGCTTTGAAATCTATGAAATGCTATAAACTGAGAACCCAAAATCAGAAGCCACTTTTGAAAACATGGGCCTGTGCTCATGCAATAGTTGTGTGAGTAGAAAGTGGAAAGGGAATATGACTCTCTTTTTCTAGAAAAACCCTTTGTAATATCTAAATTAACAGGACGGAAAGAATACTCCCTACACCCCATGCCATTACCGAACCAAATGTATCACCATTCTTGCTGGGAACTGCCACAATCACTCACAATGACTTCTGTATTCCAAAGAGCCATAATTAAGGGTCTTTTAAAACATGTTTTGTTGCAGTGAAATTGCAGCAAATTTATAGACTGCAGCATAGCTGTAATGTTATGACCTGCTTAGAAAATAAATTTCTGCTTGTTTGCCTAGTTTTTGTTTTGCTATTTGGCAGTGCAGACATTAATCCATTCCAATTAGGTGTGTGCGCGAAAATCCCCGTGCACAGATGTCCCGGAACCTTTTTCCTTAGCACACCCGCAGGGCCGGGTACGGCGCCCCCTGGAGTGCCGCGCTCATGTCGCGGTATATAGGGCACCGCCGGCCCCGCGGGTCCCCAGTCCCTTCTTTCTGCCAACTCCGACAGTGGGGACGGGGGGTGGGTTTGGAATGGATATGAGCAACACATCTCGAAGAACAACAGTTACTGGTAAGTAACCCTGTTTTCTCTCTTCGAGTGATTGCTCATATGCATTCCAATTAGGTGACTAATTTAGCAATACTGTAGGCGGCGGGTAGGAGTCACTGGCGAGCAGCTCTATTCAGCACAGCCCTGCCCACTGCTGCATCATCCCTCGCCTGTTCGACAATGGCATAATGCGTCGTAAAGGTATGTACCGACGACCAGGTCGCCGCTCTGCATATGTCTTGCAGAGGTACACTCTCTAGAAAGGCCGCGGAGGATGCTTGAGCTCTGGTCGAATGTGCCATCACCGGGCCGGGGAGGGGCATCCCTGCCCTGTCGTAGCAAGTCTTAATACAGGCTACAATCCATGAAGAAATTCTTTGGGTGGATACGGGAGAGCCTTTCATACGGTCTGCTACCGCTACAAATAGTTGTGTAGATTTTCGGAAGGGCCTGGTTCTCTCTAAGTAGTGTGCTAGGGCCCGTCTGACATCTAGGGAATGCCACCTGCGCTCATTAGCCGACCCATGGGGCTTCGGGAAGAACACAGGGAGGAAGATTTCCTGATTACAATGGAATTGTGATACCACCTTGGGCAGGAAAGCTGGGTGAGGTCGTAATCTGACCTTGTCTTTAAAGAAGACCGTGTAAGGGGGCTCCGATGTCAATGCCCTCAATTCAGAAACCCTCCTGGCTGAAGTAATGGCCACCAGGAAGGATACCTTCCAGGAAAGGACCAATAGAGAGCATGTAGCCATAGGCTCAAAGGGGGGACCTGTTAGCATGGAGAGTACTAGGTTTAAATCCCAAGGAGGAGTAGGATCTCTCACTTGTGGGAATACTCTTTCGATACCCTTAAGGAATCTGACTGACATGGGGTGGGAAAAAGAGAGCGCCCCTCCCATGGCTGATGGAAAGCCGAGATGGCTGCCAGATGTACCTTGAGGGAGGCCAGGGCTAGGCCCTGGGTTTTAAGGTGTAAAAGGTACTCTAAGACCATCTGTATGGGCGAACTACCTGGGAAGAATCCTTTGTCTCTCGCCCAACCAGTAAATCGCCTCCACTTAGCCTTGTATGTAATTTGCGTGGAGGGTTTTCTACTACCTAGTAAAATGTGCTGAACCTGTAGGGAGCATGCTCTCTCTCCCTCTGTCAGCCAGAGAGCCTCCAGGCTGTCAGGTGGAGGGGGTCCAGGTCCGGGTGCAACAAGCGCCCTTGGTCCTGGGAGAGCAGGTCGCACCTCTTGGGAAGTGGGATCGGAGGAGCAATAGAGAGGTCGATCAGAGTACTGTACCAGTACTGCCTTGGCCACGCTGGGGCAATGAGAATGACGTTCGCTTTGTCCCTCTTGATTTTGAGCAGGACTTGAGGGAGAAGCGGAATGGGGGGAAATGCATACATCAGACCCCCTACCCATTGAATCAGAAAGGCGTCTGATAAGGAACCCTGCTCTCGCCCCCGGAGAGAGCAGAACCTCGGGCATTTCCTGTTCGCGGATGAAGCGAACAGGTCCAGTTGGGGAGTACCCCACTGCTGGAAGATTGAAGTCACTACGTCTTGATGCAGTGACCATTCGTGTCGGGGTAAGAACGATCTGCTGAGGCGATCCGCCTCGTCGTTCCTGCTCCCCGGGAGGTGAGAGGCGACTAGATGAAAGTCGTGCCTCACTGCAAAGTCCCATAGGCGTACAGCCTCTTGGCATAAGGTCAAGGAACGTGCCCCTCCCTGCCTGTTCATGTAGAACATGGCTGCGGTGTTGTCTGTGAGGACTTGCACTACTTTGCCCTTGAGGAACTGGAGGAAGGTCCTGCAAGCCAGCCGGACCGCTCTTAGCTCTCGGACATTGATATGTAGAGCTCTCTCCGCTGGAGACCACAATCCCTGGGTACCTAGGTCTTTGCTGATGTGGGCTCCCCATCCCAAATCCGAAGCGTCCGTGATAAGGACCACTGACGGGGTCAGGTCTGTGAACGGGACTCCCTTGAGCACCTCCCTCGGAGACCTCCACCACTCCAGGGAGGACAGCACCTGTGGGGGAACCGTGACCACCTTGGTCAGTACATGCCTGGAAGGAGTATAGACTGAAGCCAGCCAAGCTTGCATGGGTCTTAGTTTAAGACGAGCTAGCTTAACCACATAAGTGGAAGCTGCCATATGGCCCAACAGCTGGAGGCAATGTCTGGCCGTTGTCGTGGGAGACCTATAGAGGTCTGCAATGATGGAACCCATAGCTTGGAAACGGGGCTGTGGGAGGAAGGCTCTTGCACATCGAGCGTCTAAGGTGGCTCCAATAAATTCTATGCGCTGCACCGGGGTGAGAGTGGACTTCTGCTCATTAATGAGCAATCCAAGTCTGGTGCACGTGGCGCAAGTTAGTTCAAGGCTGTTCTGGACGTGTGTCCTGGACCTGCCCTTGATGAGCCAGTCGTCCAGGTAGGGAAAAATTTGTACCCCTTTACGACGGAGGTGTGCAGCCACCGCCGCCATGCATTTGGTAAAGACCCTGGGAGCCGAGGATAGGCCGAATGGGAGAGCCGTAAATTGATAATGATCTCCCTTAATACAAAACCTTAGGAATTTCCTATGACCTGAGAAGATAGATATATGAAAGTATGCATCCTTTAGATCTAGGGCTGCATACCAGTCCCCGGGATCTAAGGCGGGAATTATGGACGCCAGTGAGAGCATACGGAATTTAATTCGCCTTATAAACTTATTCAGGCGACGGAGGTCCAGTATAGGTCTCAGCCCACCCTTGGCCTTTGGAATTAAGAAATATCTGGAGTAAAAACCTTTTCCTTTTTCACCCGGGGGCACAACCTCTACCGCGCCTAAGCGCAATAGGGAGTGAGCCTCCTGCACTAGCCGCTCCTCATGACCCGGAACCCCTATGGGGGACAGGGCCGGAGGAGTGTTAGGGGGAAAGGCCGTGAGCTGGAGAGCATAGCCATTAAGAATCACTCCTAGGACCCATCGGTCAGTCGTGATTGCTTCCCAGGCCGGATAATATGGTCGAAGCCGATTGTCAAAGGGCCGGTCCCCCTCCCCGATAGAAGGAAGAGTGCCAGCCTCAAAATCGCTGTCAAAAGCGTTTATTACCGTTTCCAGATCCGGTTTTTCCACCCTGCTGCGCCCGCACCGAAGAGCCCCGCCGGTCCCGGCGATTGGGGCCTCTGAAACGCTCCCGGCCCCTCCTTGGCTGGGAAGGCCTGGGCGGTGGTCTGGGTGGGGGGGGTGGGCGACGTTGCGGTTGGCCCCGAAACTGCCTGCCCGTTGACTGGGGGGTATAAAGCCCCAGCAATCTAAGGGTTGCCCTGGAATCCTTTAGGGCATGTAATTTATCGTCAGTCCTCTCCGAAAAGAGGCCTGATCCTTCAAAAGGCAGGTCCTGTATAGTTTGCTGGACCTCATTAGAGAGACCCGAAGCCTGCAACCAGGAGCAGCGGCGCATAACTACTGCCGAAGCCATAGCTCTGCCCGCAGTGTCTGCGGCATCACTGGCCGACTGTAAGGCCGCTCTGGCCACAACCTCTCCCTCCTGAGCCACCGTGGCAAGGTCTGTAGCCTGGTCTGGGGGAAGCGCCGCTACTAAGCGGTGCAGGGAGGCCCACAAATTCTGGTTATACTTTCCCAGAAGCGCCTGGTGGTTAGCCACCCTTAGCTGTAAAGCAGCGGTGGAGTAAACCCTACGTCCAAAGAGGTCTAATTTCTTCCCTTCTTTGTCCTTGGGAGTACTTCCCTGCCACCCCTGCCGGTCCCTTTGGTTGGCCGCATCGACCACAAGAGTACCTGGAGCAGGGTGGGTATAAAGGAACTCAAAATGTTCCTTGGGGACGTAATATTTTCTCTCCGTACCCTTGGATGTAGGGGGAGCGGAGGAAGGCGTCTGCCAGACAGATCTCACTATTTTCATGAGACTCTCATGAATTGGCAGTGCCACTCTAGAAGGACCCGATGACCCTGAAGGCCCAAAGAGGGGGTCATCCTCCTCTGACATCTCCTTAAGGGCTAGGCCTAGATTATTGGCCACTCTCTTAAGGAGGTCTTGATGCGCCCTAAAATCAAAAAGGGGTGCTTTGTGATCCCTTGAGGTCCCTTCATCTGGGGACGAAGAAGAGGACAAGGGGGTAGGCCCTGTAGATGGGCCCTCCTCGGGGTCAGACTCCGCTTCTGAAGGGACATGCGGAGCTGGTTGAGACGGAGGTGGCTGAACCGCCCCAGAGTGTAGCGATTCTCCCCCGTGAACAGGGCGGGGGCCCCATGGACCCCAATATGGCCCTTGCCAAGGTCCTTGGGCCCAGCCTGGCATGGGATACTGCAGGGCCTCCCCTTGCATGTCCCTGTGGCCTGAGCCCGCTGAATGCCTCTTACGGGCCTTAGGCGGGGAACGGCTTTGAGAGGAAGACGAGGTGGAAATATGTCTACGCCTATGACGGCGTCTAGAGGAGGACCAGCTAGAAGAGCTGGATCTCCTACGTCTATGAGATGACCTCTTGTAGTGCCGCTTGCCACCTCTGGAGCGGGAGCGACGATGCCTGCGGCCAGACACCCGGGAAGGTGATCGGGAGCGCGGCTTTCCCGTCAACGCTGCACCGGCGGGTACCGTGCCCGGAGCTAATGTGTGGAAGGCGGGAATCATCGGCGCCGAGGGACACGATGTCGGTATCAGCGGTGCCGAGGGTAGCGGTGCCGGTATCTGCAGTACCGAAGGAAGCGGTGCCGGCATCGGCGGTGCCGCAGGGAGCGGTGCCTGCATCAGTGGCGCCGCAGGGAGCGGTGCCGGTATCGGTGGTGCCGAGGGGAGCGGTGCCGGCATCGGCGGTGCCGAGGGGAGCGGTGCCGGTATCGGCGGTGCCGAGGGGAGCGGTGCCGGTATCGGCGGTGCCGAGGGGAGCGGTGCCGGGATGGTCTGCACTGCGGAAAGCGGTGCCGGCATCATCTGCTCTGCTAGGGTCGGTGCCGGTGCCATCAGCGGCACCGCTGCCTCAGGTGCCGCTGCCCCCGATGTCGGCATGGCCTTCGGTGCCTGATGAGCGGCGTTACCCGCCTGAGAGTCAGCACGGTGCCGGGGTACCTCCCGCACCGGGGTGCCCGAGCCCGAGCTGTGGTCGGTGCCGGAACCGGCGCTAGAGCTGCTGCGTCGGTTCTTGGGGCCTCTTGACCGCCCACGGTGCCGCGGTGCCGAGGCGCTCGACGACCGAGAGTCGGAGCTCGGAGGGGAGCGACTCTCCACCCTCTTTGACCGTCTGGGTGAGGATCGGGAGCGGTGTTTCCTCCACCCACCGGGGCCACCCAGCGCGGGTTTGCCCCGAGACGCAAGTCCCTGGTCCCTCGGCCGAGGGGGGGACGGAGGCGTAGGCAAGGCCATGAGGGCCCTTGCCGCATCAAACGCCTCCGGCGTCGACGGCCCTTGTAGGGGCGCACCCCCACTCATCCGAGTCGGGGGAGGCTCCCTACGAGGAGACACCGGTGCCGGAGGAGCCTCCACGGCACGTGGCTGGGGTGTCTCCTTAGGAGGAGGCAGGGAGGAGTCCGTCAACGGGATCTCTGGCCGCTTTGACTTCTTTTTAGCCGGCACCGAGATCTTCAGCGGTGCCGGTGGTGCGCTCTGCACCGAAGAGACGCTCGGTGCGGGGGACCGCGATGGCTCGGAGGCCGGGTGCAGAGCGGACTCCATCAGTAGAGCCTTCAGCCTCGCGTCCCGTTCTTTCTGGGTGCGAGGTTTGAACGATTTACAGATTCTGCACTTATCTTTCCGGTGCTGCTCCCCGAGGCAACGGAGGCAGCGGTCGTGAGGGTCGCTCACGGGAAACTGCTTAGAGCACAGAGTGCAGCTTTTGAAACCTGTGGAGCCAGGCATGACCCCACAGGGGCCCTGAAAGGGCAGATGACTACTATAGATGTTTCTTTTTGAATAACAAAAAGTACTAATTCGACTAGATTGGTAGGTAAGCTAAGGACTGCGACTTGCACTAGCAAGGGGCAGAAGTTCCAGCAACCGTCAGAGGCGGAAAGAAGGAACTGGGGACCCGCGGGGCCGGCGGTGCCCTATATACCGCGACATGAGCGCGGTACTCCAGGGGGCGCCGTACCCATGGCCCTGCGGGTGTGCTAAGGAAAAAGGTTCCGGGAATCTGTGCACGGGGCAGATTTATGTTTTAAAGCCTGTGCATTTTATTGCACACACCTAATTGGAATGCATCGAAGAGAGAACTTCATATCTCCCTAACATTCCATAAGGCGCTTTTCAAAACCAGTACAGTAAACGAAGATGGACCGAATCTCAGCTGAGACATGTGTTTTAAAAGTCCTACAGATTTATGTTTTAAATGCTCTGATGTCCTTATATTCCACTTTCAAATTAACCCATTTGATAGAGGTTGATGTCATTACCGTTTATTAGCCTGTGTTCCTGGGAATTCATTTTATTGAACTTAAGAGTCTTTGATTCATAACGTCTTTTAAATACAGAAGGTAAATTCCAGGTTGGGAGACCAGCCAAAAAGTCATCTCCCTAACATTCCATAAGGAAGCAAATGGCTGACCTCAGAAACCATGTAAGCCATACAGAATACACACTAGAAAATATTATTTTTAGAATTACTGCACAGACTTAGACTGACAGGCCAATCCATACACAGATTTGTATATACACAATATTCACTTGCTGAGCCTAGTACTCTCCTCACAACAGTATAAATCAGGAAGAGCTAAATTGTCATTGTTTGCACTCTGCTGCACCATGGCCATGTACACAGGAAACAGCTCCTTCCCTGGTCAAGACCCAGGAAATTTTGATTTCCCATTTCCTGTTTGGTCAGCGTGGAGAGCTCACCAACACAACTGATCATGGCGACTGCACGCCCCAAACATGCACCAGCCTGGAGGTGTTGAGGTGATGGATCTCCTTGTTCTGTAGGGAGAATAATCTGTTCAGGCTCAGCTCCAATCCAGCAAAAGAAATGTTGATATCTATGAAAATGTATCATGTGGCATCTTGGAGAAGGAGCACACCAGGGACATGCAGCAGTGCCGTGTTAAAATCAAAGAACTGAGGCAGGCATATCAATGCTTACCTTACAGTGGAAAGACTGAGGTCTAACCTAGTGAGCAATATGCACCAGTAAGCCTTTAAACATCCAAAGGCACATTCCACCACCGTTTTGCACTTGCTCAGCCTATTATTGAACCGCTCCTTATAGCTGTCCAGGTGTCCGGTGTATGGCTTCATGAGCCATGGGAGCAAGGGATAGGCTGGGTCTCCCAAGATCACTATTGGCATTTCAACATCATTAATAGTTTTTGTTTGGTCTGGAAAGAAAGTCCCTGCTTGCATCTTTCTGAACAGACCTGAGTTCCTAAAGATGCGAGTCATGCACCTTTCTAGACCACCCCATGTTGATGTCAGTCAAGCATCTCCTGTGATCCACAAGGGCTTGCACCACCATGGAAAATATCCCTTTCACTTTATGTACTCTGTGGCAAGGTGGTCTGGTGCTAAGATAGGGATATGCGTGCCATCTATTTCCCCACCACAGTCTGGGAACATCATCACGGCAACCCATCCACTGTGTCCTGCACTTTTCCCACACTCACTACCCTTCTTAGCAGAAGTCTGTAAATGGCCCTACACTCTTGAATCAGAGGTAGTCCCACGGCAGATTTACTGACTCTGAATTGATTGCCGACTGACTGGTAGCAGTCTGGCATTGCTAGCTTCCACAGAGCGATGGCCACTCACTTCTCCACCATCAGAGCAGGTCTCAACTGAGTATTCCTGCACTTCAGGTCTGGGGCCAGCTCTGCACAAACTTCAAGGAAAGTGGCCTTTCACACACAAAAGTTCTGCAGCCACTGGTCATCATCCCCACCTTCATAATGATGCGATCTCACCAGTCACCGCTTGTTTCACGGCACCAGAGATGGTGCTCCACTGAGTGCAGCTGCTGCGTGACAGCCAGCAGCAACTAGGAATCGTTTTGTTTTATGGCTTGTAGCAGGGTGGCTTGAGTAACATCACAATTTTCCATGCTGCGGCTCCTCTCTCGGCCTTGGAAATACTGCAGGATAAGTCAGGAGGTGTTTGTGATGCTCACAACGATAATGCAGAAGTGAGCGGGCTCCATGCCTCTCCAGCAATGGCGTACACACAGCAGAGACAGGGTTTAAAAAAATGTCACAAAAAATTGTTCAGTTTGTTGATGACAGCAAGGGTCGGGAGGGAGGACTTTGCATCATGGGAGGTTGAAGACCTTCCCAAAAACCCCTGCAGCTAGTTGCACTGTGGGATAGATACCCATGGTGCACTCCTTTGCTTATCAATGCAAGCACGGCTAGTAAGGACGCAATCCCCCAACGCAACGAGCATGGTGTGATCACACTCAACCAGCTTCATTAGTTCGGCAGGTGAATGTCGACTGAAATTAAATCGACTTCACTTCACATGTAGACATACCCTTAGCTTGTCTTAAATGAAGCATCCACTATTACTCTTCCTTAGGAGGCATGAGTGACTTATACAGCCTGGCAGACAACTAAAATCAGGCCCTTAAAATGTAGGAAGATTGGCCTCGTGGAAAATTATTAAATTTAGTAAGTCTTGAGAGTGAGCCTGACATTACCTGCACGCAGCATTCTCTCTTTTTCCATCAAGAATTAAGTTACAGGAAGCAGGTCAGTGAACCAAAAGTGTAACAAGACTTCATGGTAGAAGGCATTTGTCTTTTTGGGGAACTAACATTTCCACTCCAGCCTTTTGATTCTTTAAAGTATTTATTCACAAACACATGAAACATCAAAACACTCGCAGTCCTGAAGCAATTTTTAAAAAATAATTTTCATAGGCAATCTATAGCTGACAACCTGTGTTTGTTAACAGAGTTATACTCTCACTTCAGAGGCAATTGAACAAATTAAGCTTCGTACGAAGGTAAGGATATACTTCCCCCACTTCCATAAGCACTGCAGAGTTCTAGGCTAGCAAAAGCTGTTCTACTGTGTAGAAGAACATCTAGCTGGCTGGCGAGTGAGTAGCATTTGTGAAGTGTTGTAATTGTTAAAGCAGGTCACATTCTAAAACAATGCCAATTTTCAGAAGTAAAGGTGACATTCTGTCACAGGATAACTGCCATTGGTTTTAGAGAGAAGTCTTTTAGGGTAGCCTGTGCCCCTAAAACAGCTTTCATGAAGCTGTCTCCAATAGGTCACTTATTACATTAAAGGGGGGCTGTTACGTTGCATGTCACACTTCTAATGATGTAGAAGTTCAGGCAACTTGAGTGGTAGTTGCTCACCTCAGAATTGTCCAAGAGGAAGCACCAGCATATCACTGAAGGTAACAACTATTAATAGGGGATCACTGGTCTCACTGCTCTCACAGCTAATTGGTTACTCTCACAAATTAAGCTTTATAGCTGTAATATCTGTCCCCTTTAAGCAAATATTCCAGATTAAACCATGCATAGATTGCAACCTCAGCATCTCTAGCAAGAATAGTTAAGAAGTGACTATTATAAAGTAACATAAGAACGGCCATACTTGAACAGACCAGTGGTCCATCTAACCCAATATCCCATCTTCGGTCAGTGCCTCAGAGGAAATGAGCAAAACAGGACAATTCATTGAGTGATCCCCTCCCACCACTCCAGTTCCAGTTTCTGGCACTCAGTGGTTTAGGGACACCCAGAGCATAGGGTTGCGTCCCTGACCATCTTGATTAATAGCCATTGATGAACTTATCCTCTGTAAAATTATCCAGTTTTTTTAACCCAGCTATACCTTTGGCTTTCACAATATCCCATGGCAATGAGTTCCACAGGTTAACTGTATGCTGTATGAAGAAGTACTTCCTCATGTTGATTTTAAACCTGCTGTCTATTTTCACTGGGTGATCCCAGGTTCTTGTGTTACATGATGGGGTAAATAACACTTCCTTATTCACCTTCTCCACACCATTCATGATTTTATAGACTTCTATTACACCCACCTTATTCATCTCTTTTCTAAATTTAGCAGTCCCAGTCTTTTTAATCTCACCTCATATGGAAGATATTCCATAACCAAATCATTGGTGTTCCCCTTCTCTGGGCTTTTTGCCATTAAGATTTTTTAAATTTATTTTTGAGATGGGGAGATCAAAACTGCACATGGTATTCGAGGTGTAGTCACATTGCATCGATTTAATATAATGATATTATCACATGGTCTGTCTTATCTATACCTTTCCTCATGGTTACTAATATTCTGTTAGCTTGTCTCCTGCTACACCTGGAGCACATGGTTTCAGAGAACTCTCCACAGTAACTCCAAGATCTGTTTCTTGAGTGGTAACAGCCAATTAGGCCCCATCATTTTGTATGGATAGTTGGGATGGTGTTTTCTAATGTGCATTACTTTGCATTTACCAACTTTGAATTTCATCTGCCATTTTTGTTTGCCCACTTATCCAGTAACTTGTTGCAGTCTAGTTTGGAGTTAAAAATCCTGAGTAATTTTGTATTGTCTGCAACTTTGCCATCTCGCGGTTTACCTCTCCCCCCCCGATTATTTATGAATATGTTGAACTGCACTGGTCCCAGGACACATGCTCGGGGAACACAGTTACCTCTCTCCACTGTGAAAACAGATGATTTATTCCTACCCTTCATTTCTTATCTTTTAACCAGTTACTGATCCATGAGAGGACCTCCCCTCTTTTCTTATGACTGCTTACTTTGCTTAAGAGCTTTCAGTGAGAGACCTTGTCAAAGTCTTTCTGAAAGTCTTGTGCAAATGTGGTATTTATATGACTCATACCGTCTTCAACTATCCACAGACAATCTTAGGACAAGTTACTTTTCTAAACTAAACGGAGATGGATATTGTATTTGTACTTGATTAACAACCCACTTTGTAAATACCAGGGCAATATATACACACTGGGACAGAGTATGTTTCCAGTGCTTCAGGATTGGTTTCCTAGACCTGAAACAGCAGCATTAGAAAACCTGTTCACCACTGACCAGGGAGTAGCAAGACAAATTGCATTGTTTGCTGGTGAAAACCACAACTACAGGTTTAAGTAATGACGACATGAGTTTTGAAATAGAATCATTAGGGCATATATTTTGTAAAAGAAATTTCATGTTACATAAGAAGCTAATTGTGGTTTCCCTTCCTGATTTTGTTTATAAATGAAACCAATCCTAAATTCAATCAGTTCTTATTAGAACTTGTAATGTTCATTTGCAACCACCCCATTTGATCTATTCCCACAGGAAGATAGGCCTTTCACATGTAGCACAGGTTAATCTTTTACAAGAAATAAACCTCAGAAAGGTTGTTTTCAGTTTTTGTTTTTTTAAACACTGCAGCGAGTCCTAACATTATTAGTATTTCAAACTATTCAAAGCAAAGGACCATCTGTCTAAGATTAAAAGAGGAAAAGTTTAAGGTAATATAAACAGAAAAAAGAACTTGATTTTCAAGTTATACACAGTATGAAAATGCATTTTCATGGGAAACTATGATTTAAACTCTTATGAACATAAATATAACTCTGAAATATCAATTGAAGCACGTAAGAGGCATCACTCCACTCTTGACAATTGTTTCAAGTGAAATCCTCGTCATTAAAAAGGAAGACAAACACTCAAACTCCCCCAGCAATTACACAAAATAACAAACCCCTCACTAACGTGGGGCTATGCTCTGGACTGTTCAGCAGCTTTGAACAGAACATTTGGACGTAAATCAACATATCCAGCTGCAAGGATCAGCACGACACACCCTGTGGACCCAGCAGCATAATTCAGTGGATGGCATCAACTTTTGCTTAAAGCTCAGATAAACTATTTACTAGTCAGTAATGAGCAAATAAGACTGCTTTGTTTTTAAAAATGTGTGCGCTCGCCAAGTGGGTATCCTACCCCACTAATGCATCTTTGTATAAGCTACATTAACTCAGGAGTGCAATGAGTAGGTCATTCTAAAGCTATAAAAATGCTCTCAAATGCCCATATATAGTTGTGCTAGTTCCCTCATTTTTTTAAAATTGACTTTTTAAAAAAACTGCTGTCTTGCAATGACAAAAAATCACTGAGCTTCAGGAATTCAAAAATCAAATTTAGTGGTAGATTTATTAATTTGCTATGATGTACAATCAGGTGACCATTTCTGAACAAGAGATATTGAAATAAAGTTTATGGCTTTAAAGTCACATTCAAACCAAGTGTCAGTCACATTCAGGCAGCTGAAGATTATTGGACGACAGATATATAGACAAGGTGCTGTGTTGATATTTCTGAGACCATGTTCCAGGGGTTTTACAGCAGTTTCCTCTTCTCAAACTCCTTCAGAAAAAGCAAAAATGTAGATATATTACAGTTTTGACAAGAGTTTTCTAAAAGGCTCTTTAGTATCAGTATCTTTCTAAAACACAGGCAAAAATACACCAAAGAAATGCTATTCAAAATCACCCTTGTTTAGGTCTGTTTAAAATTTCACTAAGCCATATGCTGGGCTTTATCTTCCCATTTCAAGAGTCATTCATACCCTTATTTTCACACTGCAACTTAGTTAAGAAACTGTCAACAAAAACCAAGTTGCATATTATAGAGCAGTGAAAATATTGACAGTCTTATATCCTCCTTTTATTATTAAATGCATCTGCCTCTACCAAAAATCAGAGTTCATATTTAGGGGGAAAAGTTATATCTATAAGTCTCCACACCTTCCTTTATCTCAAGCGAAGCTGATTTCTGTAATTAAAGACACTGAAGAATTTTGCTGCCAAATTTTGGAAAAAGATGGTAACAGCAAACTATATATCCACTTCTTTCAGTCATTAAACTGAGATTTCTAAGTCGACCCTTCCCACCCACTACTAGCAACACGGCTCAAGTTTCAATCAGGGCTAGACCCAGAAGAGGACTTAGCAACTGCAGCTTTAGGCGAGGCAGAGATCTTCAAATCCCCCGCTCAGCTGTCACCGAATCCTGGAGACATCTAAAGTCCCTAAGCACCTAAACTTCCACCATTCAAGTCCCCTAAGCATCCTACTTTTCTACCAGTGAGCATGTGCACAGCCAGTTTGGACCCCTAACTCACACCTAAGCCCTCAGGGGATTATCAAAATAGGCATTACCTCACTTATCTCATCTGCAGGACCCAAACCAGTATGTGTGTTCTAAGCATGCCTAAGACCGTCAGGGGAGGGGGTGCTCCCTGATAACCTTCAGCCTTCTGGTTAGAGTAAGATCTAAGTTCAGTTGCCCAGTCTGCCCAATGCGGAGAACACATTTGAACTTGGGTTTCTCATCTCCCAGGTGAGTGCCCAAACCACTGGGCTAGAGTCACTCATTTTCTCTGGCCTAATGAATATTTAATTTATACACAAAGGGACAGCTTCAACACACCAGAATACCCCATAGTCCAGTGGTTAGGGGAAATGCCTGCCTTCTTCTCAACATTTCTACTGGCTATCTTAGGAAGCTCCATACTGAGTGAATTGGCTTTCATGGATCCCATTTGTAGGCTCCTAACTCTCTCCAGGAGTTGTATAGATAACTTAGGCCCTAACTCAGGGCTGTGGTTTCCATTAGATGACAAGATGCCTAGAAGTTAGCATTGCAACTCTCAGCAAATTGCAATGCTGAAATCAATTTGTAAATCTGTGTGGGAGAAATCAGGAAGGAGTTAATCTTCTGTATGAGATACATGATTGTTATCAATTGCATGCATATGCCCAGAGATGTGAATTAGTCTTCTTTTAAAAAGTCAAAATAAGTTTTCCTTAAAAGGACATCAATAGATAGTTGCGGAAAAAAAGATAAGATAGTCCATGCATTGTTACAAAATTATCTAGTACTTATAAGGTGAAAAAAGTAAAGGGTGTTTTCTGATCTAGAATCAATTTAGGTTCCTATGACATTTAGCTTCTGTAAAGTAGGAGTTGTGTTGGTCTGTTACTAAGCCAAATGTAATTCTCTGAATTTTGCTGTATGGCTTTGACAAAGGAGAACGTGATACATAAAGCTGCTTGCATGAATAAAAACTCAGCTGCAACTGTTATTTAATGCCTTTTTTTGTTCAGTAGAGCCATTACATGTTGAGATGCAGTTTTAACAGACTTAAATGAGGGAACAGTGTAACAGAACTGTTCACCTGGAAGAAGCAAAACCGATTATAACAGCAAAACGCAGCTTTCAAATGTTTGTTGTTCTGGTTACACACGGTTCAATTCCATTATTTCAAAGCACTTATGACATCCATGTAACTAACCTTGTGTATAGTGCTTCCCAGCTGAGCAGGAGACATACTGACAACAACGCCAGCATTTTGAAGAGCAGCAATTTTCTCTTTAGCGCCACCTTTTCCTCCAGCAATGATTGCCCCAGCATGACCCATTCTTCTGCCAGGAGGAGCAGTCAGACCAGCTATGAATGACACTACTGGCTTGGCATTTGCACCCTGTGGTGAAAGAAGAGACATTGTTAACATGAAAGAGATGTACCACTTCCAGCCAAGTACTCATAAGAGTGGGAGGGGGGAGGGAGGCAAGAACTAGATATCTATATTCAGGTAACCTGCACAGGTAAGTGACATGGAAACACTGGCCTGGGATGCTTAGAATGGCTTCTCTCAGAAGTGTGCATGTAAACAGCAGTCATGAATATAAAATAGTTTTTCTACAGAGAAGCCATATGTGGGTCACAAAACAATCAAATATTAACTGTGATGCTCCCAAAATATTAGAGAGACAACGTGGGTGATGTTTTGGACCAACTTGTGTTGGTGAGAGACAAGCTTTCAAGCTACACAGAGCTCTACTTGTAGCACACAGCACTGTAGAATTGGAATCAAAAGTTACTCTCAAGAAAGTCTTTAATTACATCTTCCACACTTTCTAGTAATGGCTTTTTATCAATTGAGAACTAAACACAGAAGTAAGTAAGTTTCTCTAAAGTGGTAAATGTTTAAAACAAGGTGCACAATTAATATGGTCTTCTCTTAAACTTACGGAATTATTTTCCTTCAAGAAGGCTGCTGCATCTTCTTCAGCATTACCTCCAATTTCACCAATCAATATAATCCCCTCTGTATGGGGATCCTTCAGGAAGACATCAAGACAGTCAATAAAATTAGTTCCATTGAAGGGATCTCCCCCAATCCCTGAAAGGAATTAAAACACAAACATACATAAATGTGAACATGAATAACCACGACAAACAAATCTAAATTTCAGTCTATTATTATTTGTATTACATTGGCACCTATAGGTCCCCAAGATCTGAGCCTCTCTCTGCAAGGCACTGCACCCACTGTACTAGACAATAACTGCCCAAAATTCTTACAATCTAAATAGATAAAAAGTGCACAGAGTGAGGGGGAAAGGAAAGATTATTACTCCCATTTTACAGATGGGAAATTGAGGCATAGACAGATTAAGCAATTTACCCAAAATCATACAAGATGTCTGTGGTAGAGCTGGGATTCTCTCAATCCCAATCCACTTTCCAATCGAATCAAAATACTGGTTTAAAAAATCCAACCACCAAACAAGTAGTGGCAGGAATTTCCAACACTGGCTGTAAATAGAATAAAGCTAGGTCTTCACCGCCAAGAAAGGTATGGTTTTATAATGCAATAGTAAATGAATGTAAGTTAATTCACTGTCCCTCCTAGTTCAGATAAGGCACAGGTAGTTTTTACCTCCATGCAGCTAGGCGAGGTCAGCCTTAGTTGGAGGGCATAATGAATGTGACTAACGACATCTTGTAGGATTTTACAGCAAGATAACGACTTACGTTTTTACAGTGAGATTATTAATATTTTTTGGGGGGCAGGGAAAAATAGCCGAAAATGAAGAGCTCACCAAGTCTGGAGGCTCAGTACAGCTAAGTCAGGGCTTTTAAAAATTTTAGGTCAACTAACATCTTTGTGTCCCAGCCTCCGCAAAAAGAATAAGAATTTAATGGACATGACAACTCCGGCAGCCAATCTGACACTACCAGCCCAAAGAAAGCCTGTCTTTACCACCTTTGTTCCCACACTGTACTTCCAAGCCAAAAATAACTCTGACAATCTGCTACTAGCAAGCACTAAACTAATATCGTGATATACAAATGAAAGGGATTAGCTCAGTCTAAATGCTAAGGATACACCTAAATTTGAGCCAGCAGGCGTGATTCCTAACTTGCGTAGATGTACCCGTGCTTCGCTTGAGATAAAGGAAGGTGTGGAGACTTACAGATATAACTTTTCCTCCTAAATAGCTGCGTGGCTGTTGTGGCACCAAAGCCCAGCCCCCTGGGGTACAAACCCACCCAAGCCTCTAGGTATGTACTCTGGCAGTTAGCCTGAGCCACTGTGGAGACACTGCTATTTCTAGACATTAGCTCAAGCAGAGCTACTGCAGGAATCACACCTCCCAGCTCAAAAGTAGACATAAGATTTATATAATTTAAAAACAAAATACTCAAAGCAACTCTGACCTCTCAAAACAGTTTCTTTTTGCACTCTTGGCTGAGTGCCACATCTTGATTTTTATTCTGTGAACACATGATGTCTTCGGGGAACGGACTTGGTAGAAAACCTACCACAATAGGACCCAATCCTGAACAAGGCCTGAAGGTGCCACTGTATTATAAGCAGACATTACAAGTATGGGCTACATTCTCCAATAGTGTAAATGGATGAAACTCCATTAACACCAATAGAAAATTTGGCCCAAGAAGTTTACTAAAGCTATGTACACACTGATAGCGGTAAACTCACCACCGCCAGATCGATCTATCTGAATCTACTGAGCAGAAATGAAGACCCGCTCAATCAATCCGGAAGTCAATTTAATTAAACCACCTCCTCAAAAGGCACAGCGCTGCATAGCTGGGAACGCATTTCCCGTTGGCGCAGTGCACGAAAGGGAAGACAGTGCGCTAAAGGGAATTTATGAAGTCAACAGGAATTACGCAAGCTACTCTGTGTAGGTTGTGTAACTCCTGTCGACTGCCATGAATTTCCAGGTAAGTGTAGACTAGGTCTAAGCTAAGAAGTTATATTTTCTATGTTGTGCCTTAAAACTAAAACCACAGCAAGTTCCCACGTATTGACAGTTGTCCATGCAAGACTGCTTTGCGTAGGTTTTTGATTAACTCAGAACAGGAGAGTCAGTTAACAAAAAGGGGTTGTTATACTCCGCTGAACTGCAATTGTTATTGATGCAAAGTGCCTGAGTTAAGTTGGTTAAAAAGATGCAACATTTCTAACCAAAATTAAAAGGGATTCAATATTTTTCAATAGTTTTTACAATCTAATGTATTGTGGTTCTTACACACTGACTAAGCTTGTCACTCTTTAACAGAAGAGGTTCGGTGGAAGAAACCCACCAACACAGAAGGACTGTCCCAATCCAACTTGCGTCGTCTGATGTACAGCTTCATATGTCAGGGTGCCAGATCTTGACACAATACCTTAAAAAGGAAGAAAACAAGGTTGATAGCATTGTATGTAATGAGCTGGCTTCTGGATATGCATTAGTTCACGTGTTCATGGATATGACCGTAGAAGATTACAGAGAGTATTCAATACTTCCCAGTTATCCTTGCAGACACATGAAGATTAATACTACGTAGTGTTTAAGATTAGATTTGCACTCCCCCATTGCTTTCTGATCAGCTTTCCTGCCACTCAGTTGTCAATTATCTAAAGCTGTCCAATAAGCCAGTCGCACTGCCCAAAATAGCACTCCTCACAGTAGAGCTTTATGCATGGAGCCAACTACAAAGGCAAACTGACTAGGACAGTGGTTCTCAACTTTTACAAATGGGTCCTGAGCCTAAAAATCTTGATGGCTTGTCACAACCCAGTTAATAGATTAAGTGCAAAAAAAAGGCTTATTAAATATTTCTTACCCACAATATATAATATACACATTAATGTAATAAGCATACCATGTGCACCACAGTGGCGGCTCCTGCAAATGCAGTCCCGCAGGACTGACTGGATTTGACTCAGTGATTGGGGGATTGCAAGCTCTGGGGCAGAAGTGCCATTGAAGTCTGACCCAGGCCCCTAGATGGGGGGCCAGCTGGACCAAATCTATGGAGTGATCTTGCGCCTTGATATAGGAGGTTGCAGTGCCACTCATTCAAATTTAGTGTGGCTGGTCCCACACTGTCATCATGACAAAGGGGCAGCTGGGCCAAACTTGAGCACCAGTGTGACCATGTACTGCAGATTATAATGCCCAGAGCCGGGAGCCAAGCCAAGCTCAGTCCATCCAGATTCACAGGACTGGAGCCACAGGAGCAGCTGCTATCAGGTGAACAGGGGGTAGGAGGCAGGACCCAACTCCTCCCCCCCACTTTCAAGACTTAACCCCCTCTCCCAGGGCTTCCCGCATGACCCTTTGGTCGTGACTCAGAATTGGGTTGCCAAAACATGTTAGACCAGCATTTTATTTGTTTCTTGTCCTAAATATATTTTACTGTTGTCCACGTGAATAGCTGATGCACTCCTTGCTGAACGTGGTTGCAATTCAGTGTTCCATGAAAGGAGCTACACTTTTTCAAAAAGCATACGTGCAGTATTTCAAAGCATTTTAAGGATCCTCTGGAATGGAAAGCACTGCATAAATGTAACAGCTCACCTAGTGTATTTTCTTCTTTAACTCTTGTATAACTCAAACCTTACTGAGGCCTCATTGTGCTAGAGACTGTACAAACACACAAGAATGTCCCTTCCTAAAATAGCTTAAAATCTAAGAGGACATGTAATATACAAAAGGCAAGGTAGAAAGAGAAGTACAATCACATCTGTATTACACTTCAAATTGATACATCTGAAGTTTTCCAGGGCAAGAAAGACAGCATCTGCATTTTGTATGTACTTGAATGGGCAGAGCTTTAGAGAAGCCAGAGAGAAGTAATCAAGTGGATGGAAACTGATAGTATATCAATATTTACTAATTTAAATCTAGTTCTTTTAAGCTGAAATGTGTTGTTGGATAGCGAAGAGATTCACTCAATCTGAGAGAAAAAGGTGATTTTTTTTTAATTGAGATCAAGTAACTGGAGATTAGAAAATGGACTACTTTTTATATTTTATTCCGTCTTTCCTTAGAGCTTTACTAAAATATTAGTATGAAAGTATCCAAAAATTCTTCAGAAGTGATTGAGAAAGTGGGAGGGGAGCATGAAAGAGACCCAAAAGCCAAGAAGCACACAGCACAAAAAGTCAGGGAGAGGGAAGCAAAGGTGCCATAAAGCTCACATTTGCATTCGCAGGATCCTTGGACCACTGCTGGCAGTGCTTGCATTGATGGTAGACAATGCAGATATGAGAGGATTAAGAAGATTAAATTGTACTTCATGGGCCTTGCACTACACTCTCTCTCAAACATTTTATGAGTACCAGACATTTAGAAGAGGTTTGATTCAGAAGGGAATGCAAGACAACTTCAGATAATTGTATCATCAAACCAATGCTTTATGACTATTAAAAGAATGTATCTACAAAAGGCATAACTGCACTCATCTTTGATTTTTTCAGTTTCAGGTTTATGGCTACTTTTGAAACCAGACATATGACCCGAATGCTAATACTTACAGCTGCATCCAGCTTCCGCTTTCACCTTCGTAAGTGGCAAAGGTAATTTGCACTGCAGTGATACCAACCGCAAGAGAGTTTTGTAGCTTAGCTAGCATGCTCCTCTCCTTCTGATTTTGACTCAGCATATCCCAAAGGTCAGTTAGGAAGCACCATCTCACATGTAAAAAGTCTTGTGAAGAATGATGGTGCACAATTTTCAAGTCAAGCCAAGTGTACTTTGTCTACAGGAGAAGCTTTAGAAGCTCTATGTGGAATAGTGCCTACTTTACATGGCATACTGTACATTGTAGCTTTAACAAAAAAAATTGTCTAGTGTTTTGAGAAGGAAGTAGGAATTAAGACTCCAGATCTATTCCTGGCTGTGTCATGGACCCAATATGTTACACTGGGCATGTTGCAGCCAATTCAGTCTATCCCCCTGCCACCTATCTGAAATATGTATCCTATCCAGGTATTTATCACATCATCACCATAGAATATAGGTGCACACAAATCAACATTCATTCAGGCAGAAGCCAATTTTCCTCCCTCTCCCTATATAACAACAAATTCCCTCTGGGTATAAGTTCCTTTCTTTTAAAACTGTCACCAGAATGTTGAGAGGATAAGTGTTCAGGAATTTGGTTCTTTAAAATCCTCAGATAATGCTTTGTATAGGAAAAAAAGAAACTTTTAAGAAAAGAAGTGTCTCACATTGCCTCAAGAATCCTTTCTAACCCCTTGCTTGCATTACTACTGCTTAAGAAACGCCTGTGGCAAAATAAGGGGTTTCAGTCTGCAGAACTGTCTATCTGGCTCTACTGACCATCACTGAATTCACTTAGCAAAATGTCATGACATGAAACGATAAAGCAACATTTCAGTTTCAGCTGACGCATGAATATGAAAAAACTTACCAATTCTTCCTTTCTTGTGAATGTGGCCTGGCATGATACCAATTTTGCATTCTCCAGGCTAAAAAAAAAAAAAATAGAAATATCAAATACTTCTAAAAAGTCACGATGAAAATATTTTTGAAAATTAATGGAAGACTGTTTAGTCTCCAAAACATTAAAACTAATGTTTATTTGAGACACTTACGTTGATGACTCCGGGGCAATTTGGGCCCACCAGTCGAGTCTTATCCTGGCGGATTAGTCTATGTTTAACCCGAACCATATCCTGCTGTGGAATACCTTCTGTAATGCACACAATTAGGGGGATTTCTGCATCAACAGCTTCGTTAATTGCAGCAGCAGCAAATGGAGGAGGCACATATATAACAGAGGCAGTGGCGCCTGTTTGTTCTTTAGCCTGAAACATGCATTAACAAAAAGCATATTAAACATTCAATAAATCTTAAGAGTACATGGGCAACTAAACTCTTTACGTATATCTATTTAAAGATTTATGAAAGAAATAAATGAGAAGTTTCAAGGTCTATGGTCACAGTTCTCTGCACATCAATTTCATTCATGTTAACGGAAGATAAATGGATTAGCTGCAGAACTGATCCCTAAAATAGGTTCACCTTCCACCTTATATAGCTAAGTCTCCTCTTCAATCCATTTATTCATTCAGTTTTAATGATCTATTTATCAAGAGCCAAAGTTATGAAGGATTTCTCCATATAAAATAAAGGTAAGTTGACACCAAAAGAAATCTAGGCTCTTATTTATATGCACAAATGAAAACAAGTGACTTTTAAATTGAAACTGAACTCTAACTTGACTCAGTGGTTGTGCCCACTATTATACAGACACTGACCACAGACCACCTTGGTTTTATTTCTCACATATATTTAAACCAGAAACGTAACCATGTCTCCACTCTCAGATTCTGTCTCTCTTCAACTCTGGATGCTAGATAAGTTCTAGCAAGTTCAACTTTAAGAATCTTCCCACCTCCACATTTACTGTTGAGAAGTCCATCAACTAATATAAGATTACCTCTTTCACTGAGTTAAAGACTGGCAAGCCGAGATGAGTTTTGCCCCCCTTCCCTGGGGAAATTCCTCCTACTAGTTTGGTGCCATATTCTAATGCCTGTTGGCTATGAAAGGTGCCCTATAAAAGATACATAGAAATCTTCAGAAGATGCAAACCAGAAAAAACACTTCTATATATCTTCACATAAAACATTTAAAAATGCTTCCAGGGTGTCTGCCCTATTGAAGGCAAGTTATGAAACTGAAATTAAGATAAAATATAGGCCAACAAGAGAAAGTAACAATTAACAGCATGTCAAACTCAAAATATGAACCACAAGTTTCAGGTATGTCATCGAAAAGGCTCATTTCAATATATGCTAATTTGCAGCAAGTTTTGTCAAACATTCTAAAGAAGGCTAATCTTCTTAATCAAAATATTATTTAAAAAAAGGAAACCCAACTGATCATTCGCTATTAAAACTGTTAGAATACAAATACATGTTCATGGGTTTATATAATCTCATACGTAGAATCCAAGCAACTTTACAGTTGTAAACGGAGGAGAAAAGAAAAGCTTTGGGATGAGATTTAAAAGAAAAGGAGTGACTTGATGCCTTGAAGGGAAATAAAGAGCTGCAAGTTTTCTAGATAAATAAGGCAGCATAAGTGAGGACAGAGGAGCATATGAATGGAAAGGTGGGTGACCAGAGGGGGAGAGAGGAGTAAATTCCTGGAGAGATCTGAAAGTCAAGAGGGAAACTGGTGTATGTGGAAAAGCAGCACAGAATGAGGAAGATATGATCTCACTTTCTGAAGAAAGACAGTAGTCTGCCTACAGAATTCTGTACCCTTTGGAGTTAAGCTTTGTTAAAATAAAGAAATTAGTTACCAAGCAAAGGAGTTACAAAGTAAATGGTAAAATACAATATACATTTAAAAAAGCTGGATCAGTGTAATCAACATAAAAAGGGTTTGAGATTAAGGGCCCAAAACTCAGGTCATAAATTCCAATTGGACATGTATGAGGACCACAAAGCTAATGCACTAGCAACGTGCAAGCAAACCTTTCCCTTTGCTCCCAGAATTCAAACAAAATTCATTACTATATAAACAGAAAAAGGAATTCTGGGTATTCAGATAGAAAGTAAGACTACAATTAGAGGTCATTTGCATTATAGATATAAAATATATTAAGGATGGCCAAAATTACTGACACCCAAGATCCCCCTTTCCACAGGGCAGAATCCTCTAGCCCCACCACTCTACCACAGGGCAGAAGCTCCAAGCGCCCCACCCCAGTCTGGTAGGCAAAAAATGGGGGCGGGGGAAGGGGCAATAAGAGGCTCTGCAAGCTGCTCTTTAACTGTAAAAGAGCGGCATGCAGCTCATGAGCCACGGTCTGGCCGCTCCAGCAGTATGTAATGTGACATGTGAACATAATGAATAGATATTTTACAATTCACATTAAAGTTTCAATGACCTTCAGAATACAGCATGGCTTTTCTCTTTTATATCAGAGCAGTTACCTACTACCTTGTGATTTGGAGACTAAGTTGGTTCTCCCCTGCCAATACATTTTATTTTCCTAATCAGCTTTAACAGATCAGTCACATGATAATCAAGTACAAGAAATCAACGTTGGCAGCTGCTACTAATTCATATCAATGCGTTTTTTCCTCATTCAAATGTGTAACAATGAGAGAATGTGAAAAAAGATTAAATGAATTGAGACGACAACAAGAAATTATACAGATTCCCTGTAGAAAATAAACTAAATTTAAAACTAAAAACATTATCTCAATGATAACAGCATTTGAATGAACAAACACTAACCAGAGAAGCTAAAGAGCCCAGTTGCTGAATTTGAGCATGAACTGGATTGGAAACTGTGGGATTCCAGGTTGCTGTCAGAAATTGAAAATACAAAGAATAAAGTGACTACACAAGGCAACCTCTTATTCAGAAGACGCAAAGGTTCAATTAACACATATCATGGAGGATTGGTTCTAAACAAAATAAGGATGAAAGTCTTGGTGTCAAACACTTAATACGGTTTTGCAGCATAGCAACATACAATGCTTGAAGCAAATTGCTTCAGCAATGAAGAAAATTTCCCTTTATCCAGAAGATAATTCAGTAGAAAAAAATCAAAGCTGAAAACAGGAAAGTTATTTCTACAGAAATATATATTTTCCACAGAACATTTTAAAGAAATACCTTATATTGTACTAGATGACAAGGCTAAATAATGCAAACAGTGATCTAATAAGACAACCCATTTTTTTAAAAGTCGGTATTTGCTAGATAGACATATATACTGCATACACAACAAATTAAATCAAAGACACTGAACACCCCTGTTAAATCTCTTGGCTGGTCAATTTTTTGAATTTAAAGGTTATAATTAAGTGTTTCATCTATACCAAAGATACGCACCTGTTTGCCAGTAAAACCCTGGCAGATAACCTTTGTATTTTTATTGATATTAAGATTTTTTCGTGTGGCTGAATAGGAACAGTGACGTACTCCATTCTGCTGCACTAAAAAAAAAAAAAAAAAAAAAAAAAAAAAAAAAAAGTTAATCACTTGTGTTTCCAGAATCTTACTTTACCCTTCTATATGGCCTTACAAATATTACTGAACTAAGCCATTCAATACCGCATGAAACAGACAAGAATCCATTTTACAGTTGCATAAAGGAAGGACAGAGTCTGAGGCTCAGATTTTCAGAAAGCTTTAATTTTGGGCACTCTACTTATGTATCTTAGGCCGGTTTTCAGGGATGCTGAACACCTATAGCTCCCATTGACTTTGTCTGGAGCGTGGCTGCTCAGCATCCAAAGAGTCAGGCCCTAACTTTCTCAAAATGTGCATCCAACAACAGAGGTCCCTTTTCAAAATGTGGCCTAAGACTTATCCATGGCCACAGATCAAGGCACTATCAGAACTGGGAATACAGCCAACTCCTCACTCCCAAGAGCCGAGTATACTTTGGCCAGTTTGAAACATCTAACATCTTCAGCAAAAGTGAAGCACACTGCCAGGCTGAAGGTCCAGTGAGAGAAACTATTTTGCCAATAATTTCCTAGCTGCTGGGGCTTAGAAATCACAAACTAAAAATCATGCTTGAACTCCTGTGGAAAAGGCAGGCTCTCCATCAACACCGTCACCACCACTTTCCATCTAATTCAGCAAAAGAGATTGCATGTGTCTTCTCTCGGCTTCCAACAACCTAAAGATATAAAGCTGAAGAAAACTAAAGAGTAAGAGCATGCCTACTAAAATGAAATGGGACTCACTGCCTTCCTATTGAACAGTTACGACATTTTATCGTTTCATCACTGGATAGATGGCAAGGCAGTTATCTTTAATTTACTTGAGTGTGAAAAGTGAGAGTTGACTAAAGAAAAGAGGGACAGATTCTTCATAAAACTATTTGCAAAAAAATCAATTTGGTGAAGAATTTCACTCCTATAACAGGCCTGGAATAGTTCAGAAATCCTCCCCTACTGGGATGTATTTTATTACACTTATTCTAAACAGGGAATTGTACATTCCTAGCACAGGCAACATTAGTGTATGTTACAAGAGATGTGGTGCTGTTCAGGTACCTAAAATCTTAAAAGGGAAAAAATATTAAAGGATGAACTTTAAGACAAAGGGAATAAGTAGAAGCTAAAATAAAGGGATCCTATCTAGACTGTCTTTTAGGTTTAAACAGGTACATACTCAAGTTTGCCTGTAGGGAAGCCACATCATTTAAAAAAAAGAAGAAAAGACCACCCTATGCAGAATCCTGGCTAGAAAAAACAAGAAATAAAAAAGAAAAATAATCCTGTACTTAAACACAGGCTCTTATGGCTAGATATATGTATTTGTCTACTTGCCACTACAGGTTACTGTATAGAAATTGCTTTGAGCAATTATGTAAAGCTTATTAGTCAAGGTTTTCTTTACACAATATTTAAAACCCAAGCAGTTATATGTTTTTTCCACAGAGGCTTAACAGGCAGTAATCCTATTGAGATTTCTTTGCAAAGAACTTTATAAAAATATACTTACACATAGGCTTTACCTCCATTCAGCCTCACTGAGAAGCAAGGCTAAACCAATGTCAAAAGACGTTTAAACTCCTATTAACTCAAATCTGATTTCCCCAGCTGGCATTTGTGGAAACATGAAGTTTGTCACAAAGACAGTTTGAGCATGTAGTGAGGCAGTTAGGAATGCGCTGACCGATAAGCATGGTCAGCAAGGCATGGGCAAAAAAGTTTTCTCTGAAGCTAAATGAGATAAGTAAACTGTCCGACTGTCTCTTTCTTTTAACTGAAGTTGTATTTTTCCATTTAACAATAAGCTACGCGCATGCCTTCCTTTGTAACCAAATACGGAAAGTTCCTTGTATACATGACACTGATTGTGCAAACTCACTCTTTTTACGCATGCTTAATGCATTTTGCTGTATAACAATGACTTGGTAATAAGGCTATATAAAAGCCCTCACACGACACAGTACATAGCTATACTTATAGTTTGAAACGTTTTTCCTAATATCTAACTTAAACATTCCTTGATGCAGATTAAGCCAATCACTTCTTGTCCTATCTTCAGCACACATGGAAAAAATTGATCACAGTCCTCCCTTATAGCAGCCCTCAAGATTCATCACACGTTATCAGATGCTCCTCAGTTTTCTCAAGACTTAACAGCCCGAGTTTTTTTGTTTTGTTTTGTTTTTTTAAGAACATTTCCTCATAGATCAAGTTTTCTAAACCTTGTGTTATTTTTGTTGCTTTCCTCTGGACTCTCTCCACTTTACCCACATTTTTCCAAAGGGTGGTGCCCAGAATTAGACACGATATTTCAGCTGAGGCCTCACCAGTGTCGAGTAGCACAGGATAATTACCGCCCATGTCTTACATACAACGCTCCAGTGGATACACCCCAGAATATTAGCCTTCTTGAAACTGCATCACACTGTCAACTCGTACTCAATGTGTGATCCATTGTAATTCCCAGATCTTTTTCAGCAGTACTACTGCCTACCCAGTTATTCCCCATTTTTTAGTTGTGTATTTGATTTTGCCTTCCTAAATAACACAATTTGAAATCAACAAGATGAAATTCAGTAATAAGTGCAGACTAATTCTCTTACTTGTCAAGGTAGTTTTGAATTCTAATCCTATCCACCAAAGAATTTATAAAATTTGCAGATGACACCAAACCTGCAAAGGGTTGCAAGCACACTCTCCACTCCATTATCCAAGTAATTGATGAAAATATTGTTTAGTACTGGACCCAGGACTGACCCCTGTGGAACCCCACTTGATATATCCTCCTGGTTTGACAGTGAATCATTGATAAATACTGAGTACAATCTTTCGACTAGTTGTGCACTTACCTTATAATAATTTCATCGAGACCACATTTCCCTAGTTTGCTTATGAGAATTACATGAGGCTGTGCCAAAAACTTTACTAATATCACATCTACTGCTTGCCCCCATCCTCAAGGTCAGTAACCTTGTCAAAACCGAAAATTAGGTTGGTTTGGGATTATTTCTTCAGATCTGTGCTGTCTATTCTTTACAATCCTAATATCCTCTAGGCACTTACAAACTGATTTAATAATTTGTTCCAGTATCTTTCCAGGTATCCAAGTCAGGCTGACTGATCTATAATTCCCTAGGCCCTCTTTGTTCTCCCTTTTAAAGATAGGTGCTACATTTGTCCTCCTCCAGTCTTCATGAACCCCACCCATCCTCCAGGAGTTCTCAAAGATAATTGCTAAAGGTTCTGAGATTGCTTCAGCTGGCCCCTTAAGTACCCTAGGACAAATTTAATCAGGCTCTGATGACTTAAATATAGCTCACATATCTAAATATTCTTTAACCTGTCCTTTCCCTATTTTGGATTATGTTCCTTCCTCCTTGTTTAATATTAATTGTATTGAGTATCTCATCACCATTAACCTTTTTAGTGAAGACTGAAGCAAAATAGGCATTAAACACCTCAGCCTTCTTGAAGTCAAGAGTTATTAGCTCTCCTTCCTTGCTAGGTAGAGGACCTATGCTTTCCTTTATCCTTCTTTTACTCCTATGTATTTAAAAGGAAATAAGAAGAGATTATTTATGTTCCTTGCTAGGTGTAACTCGCTTTGTGCCTAAGACTTTCTGATTTTTCTCCCTACATGCTTGTGCTAGTCTTTTCTACTCCTCCTTAGCAATTCATCCATGTTTCCTCTTTTTGTAGGATTCCTTTTTGATTATCAGGTCATTAAAGAGCTCCTGATGGAGCCATATTGGCCTCATATTATTCTTCTTATATTTTCTTTGCATCAGGAGAGTATGCAGTTGTGCCTTTAATATCATCTCCTGGAGAAACTGCTAGCTCTCCTGAACTACTTTTTCCCTTATATTTTCTTCCCATTGGATCTGACCTACCAGTTCTAAGTTTGTTAAAGTCTGTTTTTGGAAGCCCATTGTCATCATTCTACAGCTCTCACCTCCTTCCTTCCTCTCCTTAAAAATCATGAAATCTATCATTTCATGACCACTTTCACCCAAATTGTCCACCACCTTCAGGTTTGCACCCAATTCCTCCCCGGTGGACAGAACCAAATCTAAAATGATTGTTCCTTCCTCCCAGTTCCTTCCTCCACTTTCTGAAACAAAAAGTTATCTAATACATTCAAAGAACTTAAAATTTTCAGTGTGTTTTGCCATATCACTTTTCCAAAGATGTCTGGGTAAAGCCCTCCATTACTACCTGGTCTTGTGTTTTGGATATTTCTGTTATTTGTTCTAGAAATGCTTCATCTGCCTCCTCTTCCTGATTTGGTGGTCTATAATAGACCCCTACCATGAGGTCACCCCTACTTTCTGTCCTTTCATATTTCCCCAAAGACTTTCAACTAGTCCACCTCTCACCTGCTTCTGGACCTCAGAAGGAGCATATAGATCCTTGATATCCTGCTTCAGAGTCTCAAACCACTTTCTTCCAGGTATTCTTTGTGTTTTTTGTCCCAGGACTACTAGCTCTTGTACTCTCTGGCCCTTTCCACAGCAGTCATGCAAAGTGATTGCACTTCACTTCCAGGGGGACGTCCTAACGTACTGATAACCTCCCGGAAGACAAAGATCCATAGGTTATGTGTGACTGCTTCTACAAACTGGCTGGTCAGGACTGATGTTCTTGTTTGAAACTTGATTCTCTTCTTCTAGGAGGACTGCCTACCATAGCAAACAACCCCCATCTGCCCAGACAGTACCCAACCCTTTCACTCCTTCAAATTTCAGAGTGCAGCAACAGAGAAGCCTAGCAATATAGCTATTTTTCCATCCTGTTTAGTAGCTGGTCTTAATTCCCAAGCTAATATTTGCTGGGTGCATTTTTCAAGCCCTGCCTGCCCAAGGGTATTTACTGGGTACCTATCTTGAGTGTTTCCCTCTCCTCACACATTTATCTGAAAGCCATCTCAATTAAGAAATAAGTTGTCGGTCCTTTAAGGAGCTGCTTTAAAACAGTTTTCATTCTACATTTACTTCTAATTTCAATTGAAGATTATGTTCTAAAGATGAAGTGTTTCCTCTCAACTTTTACTAAAAGTTTCCTACAGACATGGAAATTCACAGGAATAAACTTGACAAGAGTTTAGGAGATAGACAGGCCACTCTTGAAGGAATAAATTGAATGTTATGACAGTGCTATACTTACCATATCCAATGAAGCCAATATTAATCGCCACCTGCATGAACGTCTAGCAAAACCTCAGACTCTAGCAACCTCCCCATCTTCTCCTATATCAAAAAGTCCAGCATTAACATACATTTCTGGCCACAGATGAATCATATGGTTGATTCATATGCATTGAAATGGACCAGCTATGGCAGCCAAAAGGGAAGCTGCTCCAAATTTGAAGAGGGTGGGGAGGAACCAAAACCCTGAGACACTGAAGTGAAGCACTTCAAGAGTACGTGCTTTAGCTATGATAGGACTGACCAGCTCAGTCTATATCCGGTAGCCATCTCACATAATCATTCCCCTTCAAGCTAAGAGAAATGCATCCCAATGATGACCATTGTTAACCAGTTGTGCTAGACACACCAAACCCTGAATATATTCATCTATATATTATAAAGACTAAACTACATTGTTCAAGGTAACCTAATAGCTGAAACAGCAAGGTTATAAACTAATATAATTTACAGTAAAATATGAAAAGTCTCCCTACCCACCCCCAACTATTCCAGGAAGGTCTAACCTTTTTTATTTATTTATTTATTTAATTTTTAAAGGCAGTGTTTTTTTTTAAAAGAACTCAGAATATTCCCTATGATTCCCTCACCCACTAGAATCCTGACTAATTTCAATTCAGTCACACAATACCTTCACTTCCAATATAGAGTGGGTTTGTGTACATATATATGAGAGGAATCCCTAATGCCTCAACAGTTCATATATAACAGGGCTTGACAAATTTGCTTCGTAGCTAGGAGCCAGCCCAAAACTTAGAGCCAGACAATGTGGGCCCAGCGGTGGGGCGCCCTGGCTGGAGCGCAACAGCCGCAGCGCTCCTTCCTCCCGGCACCGCCACCGCATGGACGCAGTGGCACCTTGGCCGGAGCATGGCAGCCGCTCCCTCCAGGACCCAGTCTTTCACTGAAAGAAATACTAGGCACCGGAATTAAATTCCTAGGTGCCATGGTGACCTGGCGCCCAGGGTTTGTCGAGCCCTGATATATAAGTGATGCTTCATTTTGATGCTCGTCATTCATTAGTATTTTACAGAAATTATTTCACAACTCCATGATTTAAATGCTGAATCACTACAATTAATACAACCAAGGGCATGTTGCAAGATTATCAAGCACAAACAAGAACCTGTTTTACAATCAAAATCAGAGACTTGTGATTAAAATCATTCTTGCATCACTGTGCAGAGTAGATTTATTAATTGTGTTTTTATACAAAAAACTATGTTCAGTTTCAAAGTCCCTGTGGAAAAGGAATTATGTTAATGTGAAACTTTGACAAGAGATGTTATAAGTGTTGTTAAGTGGAATTGTATGATGTAGTATGTTGTTGGATGAAGCCTAAAATAACATACGCTGTTGGATGCACAGAGGCTTGAACTCCTGAATGGAAGTTTCATCTAGACTTCCCATTTGGAAGTTTAAGTATTTGAATTTGTCAACTGGCAGTTTGTTTTTTACCTTTTTTTTTTTTTTTTTAATGCTGTTTCCAACAGAGTAGCTGTTAACCAGTATGTCCTAAATCTCTTTGCAAAAATTCCTTAAATTAACTTCTGTGAATTTTTTTTCCTGATGCCCTGCTGAAGTTTGTAAAGAGGACAGAAAGGGATGTCTGTTTCAGCAAGAATGGAAACTGATTTAGGCTCCAATCCTGTAATTTAAAGTGCACAGGCAGATTATTGCAACTGCATGGAGTTCCAAAGAATTCGGTGGGGCTCTGCAATCTGTCCATATGCTATCAGTTGTAGGATAGAAGCCTAAGGCACCGTTTCTTCAATGGATTGCACAAGAGCAGATCCCTGTGCAGATCTCCACTGACTTCAATCTATCCATTCAGAGCTCATTGCAGGATCCAGGTCTAACTTATTACACAGGGATACAGTGAAACTTGCTATATACACTGCACTGCCAACTGCACAAAGTAAACAAACTGGAATGATAAAGATAATGGTTTAGATAATCTGTTTCATTTATAGTAATCTTAGGTGTTACTTGTAACTATTACAAGCACATAAAGCTTTCAGGAAGAATTGTGATTTTCAATTGTATTTAAACTTCATATGATATTTCTTTAAGGTCTAATAACTAAAAAAATATGTTATTCTTTCTAGAAACTCCCCTCTGTCAGACCTGGCCTTATAACTAATGTTAAGATTATTCTGCCATGGGTATTTTTACTAAAAGTTTGAGACTGGTTACAGGCAAAAATTCACGGAAGCCCACAACCGTCCCTGACTTTTACTAATAATGCCAGGGGGGAGGAAGGAGACAATAGTCATAGTGCTGTCAGGGGCTGACCTCCAACAGCTACATGACCTCCATGACAGATGAGTAAAGATATTAATGAAATACAGGGCTCTAAGCTACCAGAAGAAAGGAAAATTAAAGTTATTTTAAGAAAAAGTAACAGATGACCACCTGCAGTTTTGCTGGCTGACATAGCTCCACCCATCATCCTCAACAGCTAGGCCTTTATGTTTACACTTCGCTCACCATTTACAGTACTATAAAAAAAATTATATCCTAAAATGGATGTTTTATATAGTACATGTTTACTGAATTTTATAACTCTCACAGATTACGCTTTTTTTTTTTTTTCTTTTTAATATATAAAGGCGGTCAGCAACAGGTGTTACGTGTCAGAAAGAAAAGTATGCAGACCAATGGCACCCAACTCATTTTGAGCACATACACCACTTTGCTAAAAGACACCCTCACCTGCACCATCTGAAGTGCCCACTGAGAGTTGCAAACTCACGTGAGACTCCCGGACAAGGCAAAGGGACATATGACCTTGAATACCTTTCCAGATCTGAAAAAGTGCTCTGTGTTGCTTGTCTCTTTCACCAAGAGAGGCTGGTCCAATAAAAGATATTACCTCACCCACCTTGCAGCTCCCCTCTGACCCAGAGAGACAATTTAGCGACTAGAGCACTGGACTGGGACACAGGAAACCTGGGCTCTTTTCTGGCCTCTGCTGCTAACCTCCAGCCAGGCGCTTCCCCACTCCGGTTCCCCCCTCTGTCCTAGGGCCATGCTGATCTCAACCTCCCGTGCAAAGCCCTTGGAGATCGCTGGATGAAACCTGACACCGCTGTGCAGGAGCGTGGTGTAACGTCCATCGCCGTAACCCGTCACACCCGCCTGTCACCCCAGACCCCACCGCGGCGGCTACACACACGCGTGACCCCGGCCCTGGGGAGAGCCAGGCCCGACCCCCGCTGGAAGAGGGGCGGGTAACACGGCTTGGCAGCCGCACACACAGCCGAGGGCGGGCCGCGAGCACGGCCTGGCCGGGCCCAGCCCGGGCACCGCGGGTGCGAGGAGCCGAGACAGCCGGGCCAGCGGGGAAGGGCCGGGATACGGCGGGGGAGGAAGGGGGCTCCCCGCCCCAGGCCAGCCCAGGCTCCTGCACAGAGCGGGCAGGGCCCTGACACTGCCCCCCGGCCTAGTAGCGAGGCGCTGGGGAGTCCCCGGCCCCCTGTCAGCGAGTGGCCGCCGCCCGGCCCGACACTCACGGAGCAGGAAGCGGCCCAGCAGGCGGGAGGCGCCGCTGCACTGAGACATCGCGCGTCTCCTCCGCCGATGGCGTCCCCGGTCTCACCGCGCCGCGCCGCTCCGCTCCCCGGCGTCCAAGCAGCCTGAGGCGGCCAGGGAGAACGCCGGAGGCGAAAGCACCCCCGGAAAAGCCCCGGCTCTGGCAGGACAGGACAGGACAGGACAGCCCCGCCCTGCCACGGGGACCTGGGGCCCGGCCCCCCGTCGCCAACCCGGCCCTGCGTGGCGGCTCCGGCGGGGAGGCGGCCTCGAGGGCTGAGGGAAGGAGGACCCCGGCCGCGCGGGGGGTTGTGGGGATTGTAGTTCCTTGGCTGAGGGCAAGGAGGCAGAAGAAGGTCAAAGACTGATTAAGAATGGGGGAAGGGCCAAAGGAGAAAGGGCAGAGAGGGGATTTTCATCCCAGGCTCAGACCAACCCAGGGCCAATCAGGTGCAAGGCTCCATATAGCTCAGGGGACTCTGCCACCAACGCTGTGTTCCCAGTTCCCCCTCAATTCAGCCCAGCCCCATTTTGCAAAGCGGGGAGCCTCGGTGTGAACAGGGCTACGGGCTGCCGTTGTCTGGTGCCGCTGTCAGAAAGCATCATAAATGACAGGGGTACCAACGCTTGCAGTTTTATAGGGCTCAGTCCTACAAGCTGCCGTGCAGTCTGGCCCGGATCCAGCAAAACTCTTAAGTCCTTGCCAAACTTTAAGCTTCTGAGAAGAGCCCTTCAAGTCAAGTTTAAGTGACATCTGGAGAGCCTTGCTGGATTGAGGCCTTAGTTTGGATGGATCTGTAGTTAGGCGTTCCCCTATATTATGCCAGGCTCTGCCATCCATAATTTTATGGAAATAAAAAACAATAACAACCACCTCAAAGGAAAGATGATGAAAAGATTAGAACTCCCAAAAGCAAAAAAAAAGTCTTCATCTGAGACATTTAACTAGCAAAGATGATGTATTTTTATGTGTATTGTAGTAGGGCATGATGGCCCCGGTCAGGAATCAGGGTCCAGTGTGTTAGGCACTACACAAATATACCAAAAAAAAAAAAAAAAATTGCATTCTTTGGGGTAGAGACTACATAAATATAAAACAAGAGACAACAGTTGGATACAACAAACAGATGGATGCAACACAAGGTAACAGTGAGATGATTATGGTCAGCATAATCAGCAACAGCCACAACACACCAGCTGCATAATCATTGTCAAAAGGGTTGGAGATTAAATGATTTTGAAATGAATTGAGAAATAATTGCTAATCCTATTCCTCATATACCACTGGCTGACTTTAAGGGTGAGTGAACATGTTTGGATAAATTAAGTAATGACCTGAATCTTCAACCAAAATTCAAACTGAATTTTTTGTGAGGATTCCTAAAGGTTGAGGTTTTTCTCCCAAGTTTCATGCACCTCTGCACTTATTGTGGCCAGTAATGAAAGAGGAAATGCTTAAATAACCACAAGAAAGGCTGTTCTTATGAGATTTGCAGGCAGCCCAATTTTTGTACTCTGAAGAAGTTTGAGTAATGTCCAGATGAGCATCTAAACTTCTAAATTCTCATCAAAACCTCTAAAGTTTAGAGTCTAAACCTCTGAAGGTTCATCCATCCATCACTTGTTGACATACCTGCCAGATTCTCAACGGGAGTAACTCAACATACAGTACATGCCCATTTATCCCAGTGGCCCAGGGGACACTCAAAACTTTTGAATAACTGGGCTTTCAGATAAATGGAAGTGCTATTGTGAGCAGCAGTGTCACTAATACAGAAGTATGGGGAACAAAGAGAGTGATGCTGATGTTTGCTTAATACTCTGTGCTTTATTAAAGAGTGAAAAAGCAGCTGATATTAAGTCTCAGTAATTTAAAGTAACAGGTCATAACTGCTATACAAATACAAAGCCACTGATTAGGGCAAACAGACAGTAAGAGGCTAATTGGTAAATTAATAGTGGGTGATTAACAAGACTATGGGTACACTGTGGATTCAGATAAATAGGATTTTCAGATAAAGGGAATTAGGATAACTGGAATTATGCTTTAGTTCAGCTGCAGTCAATGGATCTACACCAATGAATACCAGATGAGGATCTGGTTCAGAATCTCTCTAGGCAACGAGAATGAGATTTTTAAAGACACCTAAATGATTTAGGAGCACAAGTCCTATTGGTTGTCAGTAGGACTTGTACACCTATATTACATAGACAGTTTTGAATATCCCATGCACACACTATATAGATGAACTTTATGCCCGTAATGACTACATTTCTGTGTTAAAAATTACTATTGAACTATAACTTGGAGGAATTTGCTCCCACCCACAGCTGATTTTCCATGCTTACCAATTTGACAGAATAATTTAGGGAGGCAGAGGAAGGTGACAGTGGACTTGATAAGAAGGTGGCAAGAACAATGATCAGTCACAGGGGTCTGACAACTGCTCCCTCAATACAGATTGAGAGAGAGAGAGAGAGAGAGAAAGCACCCTTTTCAAGGTAAAAATAAACACACTGATTTTACATAAGCACATCTTAATTTAATCTGCTCACTTTATGCCAGTGTTTCTAAAACCAGAATGAAGTCTTAAATGCTAAATTGAGCCTTCAGATGCTCAATTTCCAATGAAGTGAAATTTTGCCCTTGGATTACATACCCAACCATCTCACATTAGCTGTAGAAGTACATTGACTGCCATGAGAGTTATGCCTCTGTCCATCTGAAAACCTAATTTCCTGCCTTTCACTGACACTCCTGGGATGATTATGCAGTTTTAGTTGAGAAGCCATTGTATTATCATCGTGTGTAGCAGATCTTTGCTGTTAGCCATTTCTATAGAAACTGCCCAGCCCACAAGAAAGCCAGAAAGGAGAAAACAAAGACAGAAAATGAAGTGGAGACAAGGGGAAAGAATGAAACTAGGAGAATAAAGAAAATAAAATGGGAGAATAAACAAACAGCTGTTCTCAAGAGATTTCCCTCATTTTCGTTCATGTGTTGGAGCCAAATTCAAATCTATACCATTATTAGGGACTGGGTAATCCAAACCCTGAATTCTAATTTTTGCAGTATCCAGATCTAAAGAATTAGACCATTTCTAGATTATATAGTGCCTTTTATCCTAGATTAAAATATTTGGTCTAAAAAAGAACACCATCCATGAATACCTTGCAGGATTTCAAAATGGAAAGGACATCCATGCATACAAAAAAAAAAAAAATAGTATGGAAAAAGCAAGAAGTATTCAGTTTTGGAGTATTTCTGGGGGGAAAGCACCACAGACACGGTTTAGTTTCCACTCCCAAACCCCAAAGTTGAAATTGGCCTTTAATCATTCAAAACCTGAAAGTTGGTTTTGAATGCAAAAGTCCATTTCAGGCTCCTCATATACATGGAGGTTTTTATCATCATTACATCAGAAAAGATTAAGGTACAGAAGCCAGATCATCCACAGCAAGAAAATATATAATTGGGTATATATGTGTGAAGGTGGGAAAAATTCCACATTTTTAAGATACCCCACTTAAATTTACTGCTTAGGTAAATTGCCATGAAAGAACTTGTTCTGTCTAGGTAAGAATAATATAGCAGTTACCAACAGCTTCATAAAGTGGTATAGGATCAGGAACTTCTAGATATACAACATAGCAAATGAACCCCCACAAAATACAACAGGAGGTCAATTCAACCAAGGAAAGAACAACATGATATGTCAGAAATTTCAAGGCCAGAAAGCACCATTGTGACCATCTAGTCTGACCTGCATAATATCAACCATAGAACTTCCCCCAAAATAATTTATAGAGCAGATCTTTTAAAAAACAGCCAATCTTGATTTAAAAAGTGTCAGTGGTGGAAAATCCACCACAATCCTTGTTAATTTTTTCCAGTAGTTAATTAGTAAAGTGTTCTTAAACAATTCCCAATTATCATTCACATTTTTCTTATTAAATTCTTCCTTCCACTGATATGACTCATAATTGTTTTCAGCTTTTTTAAATTGGTCCTTTTAAAGCTCCAAGTATATATATCACTGATGCAAACTTTATTCTGCTTGCAAATTACAAATGTGATCAAGTCATGATCACGTGTACCTATGTTCCCATTAATTTTTAGTAATGTGATCAGTTCCTCTTTATCTGTCAAGATGAGGTCTGATACAGAATTCCCCCGTGTTCGATGCAATGCTTTTTGAGTAAGGAAATTGCCATCTAAAATATTTAGAAATACCAGAGGTGTGTTAGTATTTTAAGGAATGATGAGCCAAAGGGTTAAGAAAAATTGTGGGGACTACTATGTATACAATGTATTTCTGTCTTTCCAATCATTGCAAGAAATATATATGACCGATAACGAGTAGATTTTTCTTCTTTTGTTTTGTTTTATAATGTATCTACAAGTAGGAAACTTCATTTTAAAAGCAATATGAAGCTTGGAACTGAACCTTATGGAAAAAAAAGCCCATTTGGAGACACAGCTGGATACCACTTAAAGCTGCAAACAATTTCTCTCTCTTGCCTGTGGCTTGTTTTTAACCTCATTAGAAAGCAGATATTCATGATATTAAGCACAGGATGGGGCCGGGAATTTGTCTCTTAGATAGTGGAAGACAATTGGAACAATATCCTGAACTTTTTCTACATGAAAATTTCATCAGTAAGAGCTAAGGCAAGTTCAACTATGACTTCCGCAATAACAGCTAATTATATGAAGATGAGTAGCCCCATTCAATGCTCTAAATGCCACTCATCTGATGCTTCCTTGAATTTGGAACTACTAAGTAATTAAGGGCCTTATCCAAAGCCCATCAAAATGACAAACTGGCTTAGAACCAAGCCCTGAGATATTTTGGAAGAAAATTCTGCAGTTCAGTATAAAGCCAACAGAAAATATTACTGGAGAGATTCCTATGCTGGGTCTTCTGGGAAAAGATATTACAATGTCTGCACTTAGATGCCATGCTTATTTATACACTATAGCTAGATAGATCAATTTTGAAAATACTAGACTGAGACTTAAGAGATCTGGGTTCAAATCTTGGCTCTGTCACACACCTCCTGCGTGACCTTAGGCAAGTAATTTCATCTCTCTGTGCCTCAGTTTCCCATCAGTAATATGAGGATAATAATGCTGGCTTGTCTATTTTGTCTGCAAGCTCCTCAGGGTAGGGACTGTCTATTTCTATGTATATGTACACCTAGCACTATGGGGCTTCAGTCTTGGTCAAGGCATCCAGGTGCTACTGTGGCACAAGTAATAAAAATAACAGTGGGTGCTACGTAATCCATGAGGAGCAATGTGACTGTTTGCAATGACAGGAGGGGTGGGAGTCAGCAGCTCCTGAGTTTCATTCCTGATTCTGCTATGAACTTGCTGTGTGTCCTTGGGGCTAGTAATTTAGCCCAAACTTTTCAGAAACTGCAGTTTAAAACTAGGCATCAAAATCCACATGTAGATTCCTGAATAATTGGCCTATCTATAAAATATGAATAATAAAAAGTGTTGTGAAGCTAAATTTATGTTTGTAAAGTTCTGTGAGATCTTCAGATGGAAGATGCTATAGAGGAACACAGTATTAATTTCACCAAAATAAAGAAGACAGCGTGACACACTTTTGTCTTGAAGTCTCAGTTTCCTTTTTATTTATTTCATAAATATGCACTTGATATCACCAGCACTGAAACAGTCCTCAACACCTTTCTCTAGCCCAGGACAGAGGGATGAATGAAATATCGGTCTCCTTTGCACCCTTTCCTGATTTTACCTTTTTGGTTTTCCAGAACGGCTCCTTGAAGCAATACAAAACTCCTCCTTTATTTTCAGATTCTTCTTACAATAGTGAATTAAAGTGTCATTGTGGCCAAAAAAGTGAGTGTCAAGATGGTGCCTTTTTACTCTATTTCCTTTTTTGACTCTGGTAGAGTGAGTCTGAGCAAACACTACAAGTCATTTTCTCTTCAAGTTTAATTTGCATGGCTGGTAGTTTAAAAAAAATAGTCTTTCCACTTGTAAACTGAGCAAATTGTTCCTGGAAGACAATAAACATGGAATCAAACTCATCATGTCATTTTCAAACAGTATGCTGTCAAAATAGAGTAACATTTTAAAGCACTGCAGTTTTTTGATTGCTGCTTACTTGTTTCTGCTGCCTTTATGCATTGGGTGGTTTTGTATTTTATGCTGAGCTTTTTGGAATTTGGGTCTGATTCTACTCCCTATGAACAGGGCCCATTGACTTCAGTTTAGTTACTCTGAATGGACTCCAACACAAAGGAGAAGAAACTCAGGTGCTTTGGTTCCAGTTTTGAACTCTAATTGGATTTATTACTCACTTATTGAAAATTACATTTTTATTTATTTTTGTTAGGGTGCCCAAAGGGCTTTGGGCCTGCACATTCATTAGCAAAAGGTAGAATCAGGGAAAGGACCTTGAGAGGTTATGTAGTCCAGTCTCTCTTCCCTTCCCCCCCATGACAAGTAGAGCTGGCTGAAAAATTTTCCCATGAAACAGTTTTCCATCTGAAAATGCAGATTTGACAGAAATGAAATGTTCTGCAGAAACATAACAATTCTGTTGAAACTTTTGATGGAAACCAAACAATCTGGCCAGCCTTCCTTCCCGCTGCCCGCCTGCCAATAGACTGGCACCAAACCAGGATGGCTGAATTCCCAGATCCCTTTGCTACCTGGGTGGGTGGGGGCAGCTCCCCGGGTGGCGTAGTAAGTGGGCAGGCTAACCAGATGGCTTGCCAGCTGCACAGCTCCCCAGCTTCCTGTTTTTTTAAAATGCATTTTATATTACCTTATATTTATGTTTTTATTTTGTGGTTATATTTTCATTTTGTTTTCAAGTCATTTATATTATTTTTGTATTTTATATTGTCATTTTATTGTTCTGTTTTTATATTTTACATTATACCAATTACAATAGGAAATAACCATTATGAAACCAGTTACTAAAGCAATACCAGTTACCACTTAGAACAGCATTTACAAATGATTAGTTAGAATACCAGTTGAGCAGATCAAGTTCCAATTACCAAACCAATCAAAATAACAATGACATGACATAATAGCTGAAACCTTTATTTATATAATATTAACTATATATTATATCATAAAGTCATGTCAATAAAGTCAAAACATAATGTTTCAATGAAGTCAATAAGACATTCAGTTCCAAAGAATTCAGGATTTGGTCCATAGGAAATTTCAAAATTTCTTTTTATGATTCTGATTTGGAAGGGGGAAAAAAATTGGAATTTCCCACAAAATGGGCTTTCTGGATCTGGACCATCTCTATTGATGAGCATGGTATAAATGATTAGACAGACAGAAGGATACAGAAAACAACAGGCCAAATTCTGCTGTCAGCAGCCCCAGTGTAAATCCAGAGTAATGCCACAGATTTGTTCTTGATATAACTCAGTGTAACTGAGATCAGAATCAGTTCAAACATATGTAGTACGAAGACAGAGAGAACTGTTCCTAATGGGGACTTCATAAACATTCAGTTCTCTCGTAGCCATCCATGGCTGACCAGCCACTTTGTTTCTCAAGAACCCCCCACAAAAGCTGTGTTTCCCACACCTTGATTACCTTCTCTTTTCTCCTTCTTGTGTCTGTCTCGTCTGTCTTGTCAAAAGCAGGAAAAGTAACCATTATTCACAGCAGTCAACTCAAAATTCAACAGCAGAAGTAACCTTTTCTGCCTTTTCAACACAGGACAGTTTCCGGTGCAAAGCAGAAGCCTATCAGCCTTTTCCCAGAGAGTTCTACTTTAGTTAGTTCCAGACATGCTATTTAATCCTGAAAGTCCCTCTTTTTAAGGACCCCAAAAAGCAATGGTGGAGGGGCAGAAAAGCCCATCCCCTTGTTATTTTTTCCACCAATTAGGCCTAATTTCCAATACATCAATTTTGGTCCAATAATTTCCTTTCCCAATCTCCTCTCGTTTACCTGTCATGATTTCAGCACAATCCTTGTGTGGTATCAGTAGACCTTTTTATTTGGAGTAATCCCTGTCTCCCTTTTCTATCATTTTCTATCAGCATTCATTGTTAGCGGTGATTGTAACATTTATGAACTTTCTCCCATTTTCCAACAGTTGAGCTCATCTGAATTGTAAATTCTTATCTCTAAACTGTAACATCTGCAGGCCAGGGATCTTTTCTTCATATAGCATGTCTGTTATGCGTCATGCACACTGAGTGCTGTACAAATAATATAGAGCAGCAGTTTTCAACATTTTCCATGCTGTGACCTCACGTTTCAACAGAAAAAAAATGTTGGGACCTCACTTCTACCTAGCAATGAAGGAGGAAAGGAAGGAAGGGTTATATCCTGGGGCTTATGAAATCTAGATTTCATCCCTAGTTCTGCCAGAGACTTCCTGCTTGACTGGAAAAGTCACCATGTGCCAGATTTTCAAAGGTATTTAGGCACCTATAAATGGAGATACTTGTCTGCTAGGATTTTCAAAAGCATCTAGGAAGGTTAAGCACCTAACACCCAGTAGAGTTAGTGGGACTTACTTGGCTAACCTGGATAGGCCTTTTAAAAATCCTAACAGGTGCCGATTTGCCTCATTAGACACTCAAATGTCTTTTTGAAAATCTGACCTTAATTACACCGTGTTTCCATTTTCTACCTGTAAAATAGTACTTTCTTTCTCCCAGCCTTTGTCCATCAGGTCTGTTTAGATGAGTTGGGGACCATTTTTTGCTGTGTGTTTACACAGCACCTAGCCCAATGGGGCTTAATCTTGGTTGCATCTGCTAGATGCTACTGTAATGCAAACAGATAATAACAACAGCAAGATCCATGAGGGAGGATGTTGGGATGAGGCCAGGAGATAGTAGGCATGGTCCACATGTTAAATAAAAGGGATATTTAAAAAAAAAATCGGTAGATTTTATTCATGTCAGTGGCCATATATGCAACACAGTTTGCAGAGCAGCAAAGGGAAAACAGCCTTTGTAGCTACCAAAGATTTAAACCCATGGACCGACTATGGGCCTCCGATTTAGAACTTCAAATGAGTTTGTCTCCTAGCATTGGCCATGGCAAAGAGACCTTTCTTCCATTCATAACACATTGTTATGTACACTCCAGACCTGCAGTCCTCCTACCGTAGAATAGGAGTCCTTTGATGAATGCATCAGCCAGAGTTAGGGTCTAATTTTAGCCGATTTTACAGAGAAAAATCCCAATCTTTTTAAGGATGGCCTGAGATGGAGGCCCAGGTACTCAGCTGGTATAAATCACCAAATAATTAATAAGTAATAACTTCGATCTTATAGAGCACTTTTCTTCACTAGTTCTCAAAATACTTCACAATTGTGTCCCTGAATTCACTGGCGCTACATCCATTTACACCAGCTGGGGATCTGACCCTGTATCAGTTTTATACGAGAAGACGAAATATATATTTATTTCATTATCTCTGTAGTTCCCAACATCTGAGTGCTTGTATCTGGGTGCCTCACACGTTAAGAACAAACAAATGATCAAATCACTCATATGGATGATCTAACTGAGATACTGACCCTTCCGTGCCATAGACACCCATTCTAAACTGCTGCTAGTTGAAGGCCTAAGTGAGCAGATAAGACTTAAACTAGGCAACCTCAGGTTGTGGTGCAACAGCAAGGGAAGCAGGCTTTTCAGAGGCGAGGACCATTTGAGAGCACCATGATGCCACTTTTCATCCAGCTACAGTTTAAAGAGCCAACAGTCTGAGCAGCCCATTACCATTAAGATACAGCCCAGGTTAAATGTAAAAACCTGCAGATGTGTGCATGCATTAAACAGGATAAACTCCAAAGCAATGATTTGGTGAGGAGAGCTAAAGCCCTTTACAAAGAAATAATTTCCATTAAGATTTGTTTGTGTTTTTCTCTGTTTTATTTTCAGATGGTAGGCCAAAATATAATCGCAACATCTCAGCCCTTTGAGAATAGCCCAGAAGGGCTGAAACGTCAGCTTTGTTCTTGTCTTCCACCAGTAAATAACACAGAAAATCACACATAAGGATTCCTTTTTTCTTGCAGTGCCCCGTGGTTTAAACTGCTTGATTTTTCCTGCAGCAATATGCTGTGGGAAGGATGACAAAGCTATGGTTGAGAGCGCTTGCTAAAGAATAAGCTGGAACCAGAGCAGCTATGGCTACAGAGATAGCTAGCAATATAAGAGCACTGAGATACTATGGATGTGTTTGGATGCCGCTGTATTGAGCACGGTATAAACCCAAAGAGAGCGAGATACAGCATGATAATGCTTGTGATCTGGTCATTGTTTTCTGTCTGTTTAATTCAAGTTATAGTTACCAATGGCCAAACGTCTAAAGATTCGTAATCATCAATGATCTGGAGGATGGGGTAGATTGCACCCTCAGCAAGTTTGCAGATGACACTAAGCTGGGGGGAGTGGTCGATACCCTGGAAGGTAGGGATAGGACCTAAACAAACTGGAGGATTGGGCCAAAAGAAATCTGATGAGGTTCAACAAGGACAAGTGCAGAGTCCTGCACCTAGGACGGAAGAATCCCATGCACAGCTACAGACTGGGGACCGACGAGCTAGGCAGCAGTTCTGCAGAAAAGGACCTGGGGGTAACAGTGGATAAGAAGCTGGATATGAGTCAGCAGTGTGTCCTGGTTGCCAAGAAGGCTAATAGCATATTGGGCTGCATTAGTAGGAGCATTGCCAGCAGATCACAGGAAGTGATCACGGAAGTGATCATTCCCCTCTATTTGGCATTGGTGAGGCCGCATTTGGAGTATTGTGTCCAGTTTTGGGCCCCCCACTACAACAAGGATGTGGAGAAGTTAGAGAGAGTCCAGCGGAGGGCAACAAAAATGATTAGGGGGCTGGAGCACAAGACTTATGAGGAGAGGCTGAAGGAACTAGGCTTGTTTAGTTTGCAGAAGAGAAGAATGAGGGGGAATTTGATAGCAGCCTTTAACTACCTGAAAGAGGGCTCCAGGGAGGATGGAGCTAGGCTGTTGTCAGTGGTGGCAGATGACAGAACAAGGAGCAACGGTCTCAAGTTTCAGTGGGGAGGTCTAGGTTGGACATTAGGAAAAACTTTTTCACTAGGAGGGTGGTGAAGCACTGGAATGGGTTACCTAGGGAGGTGGTGGAATCTCCATCTTTAGAGGTTTTTAAGCTGCGGCTTGACAAAACCCTCGCTGGGATTATTTAGCTGAGGTTAGCAGGGGGTTGGATGAGATGACCTCCTGAGATCCCTTCCAACTCTATGATTCTATGAATTCCTACCATCTGGATGATTATCCAAAGCTTATATTAATTAATTAATTACACTGCTGTGCTGTTGTTGTTTATTATTAATAAGCAAGGGAGAGGTACATTTACTGATACCAAAATATGAAAAGAATGATCCGTAGTATGTCTGTGGTGCTCCACATTTTTCAGCATGTGTTGCACAAATGGAGAGCCAGATTTTTAACTGGTGAAAATTGACACAACTCCATCGACTTAGCTGCAGCTATGCTGATTTACACAGGTTGATGATCCAGCTAAGAAATTAACAGTTCCCAAGTGAAAAGGTTACAAGTATTTATTTGTCACTAAAGGGAATAAACCTTTTTGAGGGATGTATAGTTTCTCTCAAAAAACCAACTCCCACCCCCCCAAAAAAATTAGCTTGGAAATTAAAAGTTATGGTTAGACTTAAGAAAAGAAAGGGAAAAAAAAGTTGCTAGTAAGAAAATGCACACAGGTCTGGGTATTTAAGAGTGATCCTATGATCACTCGGAGTCATCAGGTGCACCTCCAAAATGCATACAAAGAATGAGTGGGCAGAATTCTCAGCGCTATTTCTGTTGGTTTCTAATCAAATGCCAGTAAAATGCAAATAAAAAAGTTGCCGGCACAATTGCTGCAGCCTAGTTCTACAGCTCATATAGCAGTGGGCTATGTAAGGGTAAATATTCATTTGCAGTCCTAGACCTCACTCCTGCAAACACTTAAAACGTGCATGTGAGTGACTTTATGCACGTATATAGTCTAACTGGGTTCAGTAGGACTCCATTCACGTAAAGTCATTAGTGTGCTTACAGTATCGGTGTCTTCGTTGTCTCTGTTTTTCCACTGTTGTAACTGCACTGTGAATACTCTGCACATTTAGAATACGCTCCAGGATTTATACCGGAGATGTGATTGATACTTAATTCCAGGTTTTGATACCTCCGAAAAGTCTTTGAATATCTAATCCTGTGTTAGTGTGCTGAGAGATATCTCAGTACATGCCAAACGCTAGGAAAAAATGTTTTCTCTCAAGACCACTGAGAATTCTTCTTTCTGCTGTGATGCAGATAGCCGTTTAATAGGGTCAAAGTCTTTGACTTTGCTTTTGTTTTAACATTCACTTTATTCCTCAGCCATCTGAGTTTATTGCATTCTAGGGCAATGTTTACCTAAATCCTACAGCAATTTTGCATCAGGCATACGTTTTGCTACCAGTTTAGAGTAGCAGTTATCATCACAACAAGGACACAACATAGCTGAGCATAAACAAATTGCAAAACAAGCTGCGGCATATAGTCCGTAGGCTGAAATGGCAATGGAGCCATCACACACTGTCCATGAGCATTACTCATTCTAACATGTGACAGTGTGGAGTTAGTCCCAGACAGCAGGAGGTCCCTATTCTCTCCCACCTACTGATTCCCCTCATCTAACAGTGCAATGATGTACTGTAGGGAGCAGTGGCCATTCCCTAGCAGAGTATAGAAAAATATAGACAGCAGAGCCCCAGGGAACTGAATTCCTGGCATATGTTAGCTTTGTCTAATCTTCTCTAATTGGAGCATAACTTTTGCCATACCGCATCTGACCAGGGCAAGGGACATGGGAGGGAGAGTGTGACAATACCCCCACCCTGCCTTCGGAGAAACGAATACAAATCTCCGTGCTAATTTGTAACTTCAGTGAGGCTGCATGCCACAGTAAAGTTAAGCATGTGGAAGCATTTGCAGGATTGGGGCCTTAGTGCTGTCAGTGCACACATTTCCCATTGCATGCAAACTCCCCATTAGCCCTAGTTTTGCATACAATTTTTTCCAAGTGTTGGGAGCATTTGATTGAGGGGTTTTCCAATCCAGGCAGCAGGTTTAGGCTTCGCTCTCCAGATGCTAATCAAAGCACCTCTGCAGTTTGTTTGCAGCTTTCCTGCAAACTTCCTCAGAAGATCCCCTGCTTGCCATTGCCGACTCTGTGCTGGAGCTTTTCAAGCACCTGTGCTGGGTCTGAGTTTTGTCCGAGAAGCAAGCTTGTTGTGTTGCATCATGATGGCAAAGGACCTCCGTCGTACTGTCACCTTCTTAAACTGATAGTGTGTTTGGTCCCTCAGGGTCTGTCTACACTGCAGCTGAGCATGAGCCTTGTAGCCAGGGTAAACGGACCCTCACTAGCTGTTCTCGAGTGAGGTTGCTAAAAGAGTAGTGTAGATGTGGTGCAATGGGTTAGCAACCTGAGTACAGCTCTGTGGGGCTGGGGTGGGCTTGTATTTGGGTGGCTAGCCTGTGCCACCATGTCCACACTGCTATTTTTAGCATCCCAACTCAAGCAGAGCTAGTGCAGGTCTGTCTGCCCAGGTTGGGCGCTGACTTCCAATTGCAGTGTAGACGTACCCGTATCGTTGATGTTATAACAGGACCTCTCTCTAGTGCTTTGATCCTTAGGAATGACACTTTAGAGCACTAGACTCCTATACAGCACTTTATCCTGGGGGAATGGAGGCTTCTGGCTCCTCATTAGCTCCCCCCTTTCCTGTCCCCACCCCAATTAATAACCCTTCTGTTCTGTCTAGGGATGTCGTGAGGCTGAACTCAGGGGACGCTGATGCAATAGCTCCTTGTTTGCTGTGGATAACCCTGAGCTGACTGGTATGGATGGGCTCTGTGCCTATTCTGAGGTAAGTTAAATGGAGCTAGGTCACTGGCTACCCTCCTGGATCCTTGCGTCCCTCTCTGTCACCTTAGGGATCTGCCCGGGGGAGAGAGAGGGACCAAGCTGCATCCCCTGAGGTTCAGTCCTCAAATGAAAAAGAAAAAGTCTTGGTAGTAGTGGGCGGAGTCCCTGGGGGCTGCTGAGCCTTTTGATTGTCTTCTCCGTGTCCCAGCTGATCAGCCCGATGGTCCGTTCCTCTCCTGGCTGACAATTCTATTGCTTCCTGCGTAGTCCCACAAAAGATCTCGCCGAGCCATAGGCTCCATCCCCTGAGCAGGGGTGGGACCTGGTGACCACACAGACACTTCGTGGCCAGCCCAGATGGGGGATTGACCCTACCCACAGGATACCAGTCACTCTGTGAGGGCACAGAACAAGACCAGAACCCTCACATTCAAACAGGAATGGGATGCTCTCATCATATCAGCCAAGGAAGCTGCTTATCCAAATCAGGGAGAGGATGGGACCTGCTTCCCCCTCCTCCTCATTACCTTAACCCCTGTCTATACACCACAGTGACTGACACCCCACAAACACCCTAGATAGATCACAGCCAGTGGCTGGCTTCACTCCATGGAGTGTGATCTGGCCCATCACTGTGGTTCCCATATTGTTCTTCAGCAGGCTGAATGACATGGTGCTACACAGCTGCTTTCTACCCTGTTTTTCTCTGCTGATTTTCTCTCAGTTGGCTGCTCAGTTTGAGGCAGGGCTGGCTCTGTCACTCATCAGGGCTTATCAGAGCTGACTCGATTTATTCAGTGAATTTCGCCAGGGAGGCCTTCAGTCACTCTTAAAGAGGATCTTGACTTTTGATGGGCTTTGGTAGCAGTTCTGTAGTCTGGAGCGAGAAGAATCTCACATGTTCCAGTGACATTTCAGGCAGGCACAAGTGTCCAGTTTATTATAAATGCAGGTGGCAGGCCATGGGACACCTCAAGAAGTGTTCCCCTTGGCAATCGATGCAACCCAGTTTTCCAGACATTACTCAGTTGCCAGGCCAGTCACATTCAGAACAAGCAGAAGGTTCATGTCTCAAAATGGGATAGGGTCAGGGAAGAAAGCAACAGGACAGGGTAAATTCAGCCCTGAATTACACCCCACGTCACCCCAGTGGGAAATGAACCAGTACACCATTTTTAGAACCAGTGTTAACATAAACTAGAAAGCTGGGCTGGGACTCAGGGGTTGGGTTCCGTTCTCAGCTCTTTCACAGCCCTGCTGTGCAAGGGGGCAAGCCTCTTCCCCTGTCTCCCCTCCTACCCATTGTCTGTCTAAGCAATTTAGACGTGTTGTCTTTTGAGGCAGGGTGTGTGTTTTGCTTTGTGTTTGTACAGCGCCTAGCGTAATGCACCCTTATCTCAGCTGAGGTATCTAGGAGCTATTGAAATGGAAACGATAACTAAAATAGATGCAGAACTCTCACCGCACCATCCACGGAGAAGGAGAGGTTGCTAAGGGGCAGCACTGCATATCTAGGCCAGGGAAAGGAGTGAACTCTCCTTCTGCTTTTAGGGAAAAAAGGATGTGCCATTCTTCCCCCCCATCTACTCCGTCTTACTTTACTCCTCGTCTAGCTCTGAACCTTTCTTAATGTTCAGCTAATCTATTCCCAGGTCTGGACTCTGACTTGGATCAGAAGTAGAGCTGACAAAATGCCATAGAAGGACCCAAACCTGTGGTTCCTAGGTGTTGGCTGACATATGGTACCTTCTCATTAACCATGCAGACACAGCCCCAAAGTGAACCTTGAACCCACTGCCATGCCTTCCCAGTCCCACATCGCTCTCATCACCCATGTTTATAAAGTCCTTGTGTAATTCAGCAAATCCCACGTGCGCGGCCTGGCTGGACGGGAGCGGGCGGACGATTCACAGCGTGGATAATGGGATCTGGTAAATGACCTGAGTTTGCTCCCCACGCTAGTTAATGGCTAACCAAAGGGCCTCTTTTACTGCCTATATGTGCTGTACTTTGGATAACATTTCATACTCCTCCCAGCTTTATGTGGGTGTTTGCACTTCGATCCCCAGGCCCAGGAGGGATTTTTAGTGACGGCAGAAGAATTATGAGAGCCTCAGAGCTCCCAAGCGAGCTGTCTTGAGAGGAACAAACACAACCCATCCTCCCACCACCCCTGCACAAAGTGGTCAGTGGCCATGTGTCCTGAATCATTAAATTACTGAGAGAAACGCAGTAGAAGTACTTGCATGGGCTGCTGTAGTCTGGTCTCATAACAATGTGGTTTCCCCAGCTCTTCCCATGTTAGCTAAAAGAACAGGGGCTGTGGCCACTTCTAAAACCAGGCTCAGAGAGAGCCGGAGTTGATCTTCTCCGTAGGAGCTCAAAGGAGCCGAGTCCTGGCACGGAGTTCAGAGTCAGTGAGACCTGAGTTCCCCCAGCAAGAGCAGTAGGTGCCGAGCCTGGGAGCGGAGCTTGGCGTAAGCAGCTCCCACGCAACTTTCCCCAGCAGGAGTGGAGCTCTCGCACTTGCTCTGAAGTAAAACAACTCCTCCCCCGCGCCATCATCCAGCAGTTAGTGAAAGTGCCTGGAAGTCAGGACTCCCGGCTGCTCTTCCCAACTCAGCCCCAGTTTTGCTGAGTAACGAGCTGAAATCAAAGAGGAGCTTTGGCTGTTCGGCAGCAATGAAAAGCTGCTCCAAGGTATCTCAGTTCGGGCCCCCCCAAATTGGCCTCTGGGAGGAGAAAGCACAGAATGTTAATGGTCTGAAAGGGGATTTTTTAAAGAGATCATTTAAAGTTCTATATTCCTGATTGGGAACTGCCTTGTTGTGCACATTATTGGTGGATGTAAATAGCAGGAACCTTCTCCTCTCCTCCTCCTCCTCCTCCTCCCTCCTATTGTTTGTTACATTCACTTGTGATTTTAGATTTTAAGGGGCTTGATACTCAATTACACGCCACGGCCCCTTTACACCACACTGGCTGTACATTGACACCCGCTTAAAAGCCCCTTTACACATTCTGGGATGCAATCCAGTTCCTTGGGTGCCTCACAATGCTTTGCTGATGTAGCTCCCAATTTAGCTTGCTCACAATCAGCCCATCAGCATGCAGGTCACACCCTGAATATAGCCACAGCCCTGGTCCAGCAACTCTGACCCCAGCAGCCTGTCAGTGAGACACTAGCCACACTTCTGGCTTTCAGCAGCTTTGGTTGCTACATGCAGGATGACCCCAACACACTCCCAATCCAGAATTTTCTCCCCCACACTGTTCCCCCTCTGCTGGACAGTTCAGATATCAAAGGTCCGTTGACCATTAAGGGGTCAACATGCAACAGTTTGCTATTTCAACTGGCGTTACCCAAAAAGTTCAGTTTAATCGCAACATCAGATTAGTTTTGATTAAAGAATAAAACAAGTTTATTCAAATACCAAGAGACAGATTTTAAGTGAGTACAAGTACAGGGCATTGAAGTCAGAAATGGTTACAAAGGAAATAAAGATAAAACACTTTCTAGTAACCAAAAACAAACTAGAGAGAGAGAGAGAGAGAATACCTGGAGTGTTTTTGCCCCTCACTTTTATAGTCCAGTCACCCTTTCAAATGCATTTTCTTGAGGTTTGCCCTAGGTAAAGTTCCTTCCAGCTGTGAGGATGGAGACATGGTGTCTCGTGGTGAAAGAGGCTCCATGTTGTTGTTTGTTAAAATCATAGAATCATAGATGGATCTGTTCCTGCTCCCCTCCATTGCCAAAGAATGGCCACTTGACCAATGATTGCCAATTAACTTTGATGACACCTGCCTAGAGGCGTTAGCTTGTCGTTTGTCTTTGAGGAACAGGTTTATCCCATTACTAGACTTGTCTGGTGAACACATTTCAGTTATAATTTCAGCTTGTGTTCATAACTTTACATATAATTTTGCTACACACGTTTCACCATGATATCATTGATCGATGAGTTATTAGTTTTCAAATGTTACCTCACAAGGCATATTTTGCACAAAGATTATTAAAATAGTGTGTAGGGCAGTGGTCCCCAAACTTTTTGCTCTTCACCCTCCCTACCACTGTCTATGCTCTCTGCCCCCAGCTGGGGCTGGATTGGGACCAGGGGCTGCAGCTGGGAGTGGGGCCACGGTCGGAGGGTTGCAGTTGGAGCTGGGGGCCAAGACTGGGAGAGGGGCCATGGCGGTCGGGGGCCGAGGCTGGGAATGGGACTGTGATGGCCAGGGGTCCCGGGGCCTGCAGTGGGCCCCAGCGGCCAAGGCTGTGGCCGGGAGCCATGGCCCAGATGCCAGGGGCTGAGGTGGGGGCTGAGGCTCCAGCCAGCTGGGGCCCCAGGCACAGGGGCTACAACTGGGAGCCGGGGGCCATGACCAGACTCCCAGGCTGGGCACCACAACTGGGGGCCGGGTACCAAAGCCGTGACTGGGGGGCAGGGCCAGAATAGAGCTCAGGGCAGAGCAGAGCTGGGTAGGGCTCCAGCCCAAGCCCTGCCACCTCCCCCCAAATGTTTCTCAATGCTCCCCTAGGGGGGAGCGCCCCACACTTTGAGGACCTCTGATGTAGGGTATGAATACACTTGATCACAAATGGGCTGATTCTCATTTACACACCAAGGCCCCTTTACAACACTCTGGCTGTACATTGGCACCCTCTTAAAAGCTCCATTACACTGCCAAAGCAAATAAGCACCAGGCCTTGAAGTTTTCAGAGAAGAGAATGATGTCTACCTCTGTGTTTGTATAGCTCCGAGCACAATTGGGCCCTGCTCTTGAATGGGGACTCTGGGCCCTGCCGCCACACACACAAATGCCGAATAAGAATAATGATTAATAATAAATAATAATAGTAAGAAATAAAAAAGGAGCATCAAGCTCCTGTTCACTTTGAACAGGAATCGAGGTACCAAATGCAGGTGGAAAGCCAAGGGGTAGTAGGGCTGCGAGGGTAGACAGCACAGTGTGAAAGGAGCAGAGTCAAATGTGGAGGAGAAGGAAGAGCTACTCACGGAAACCAGTACTTCTCCATGCAGGCAGAGCTGCATTCCCATGACACCATGCACTGTAGGCGGCTCCTATGTTTCCACGCAACAAATTCTATGATACCATGTAAAAGCATGAGTGGCAGCTCTGTCATTTGGGGGAGACTGAGCCCTGGATGGGGGATGTGATGGGAAAAGATAATTTGAGAGGCTTGTAACAAAGTCACATTGAGAGACAGGAGGAAAATTGCCATGCAGAGCACAGTTCCTAAGAGAATACCACTGTTGAAGATAAGCGCAAAGGCTAGCTCCTGCCTCATACCCTTAATACCCTAGTGATTCATCTATCAAAGAGGTCAAAATAAGCTCACTGTTTCCAACATGCTAGTACCCAGAAGCCAGCTGAGTAGCATGAGTTATGCTCTGCTTTGAGCTGTACTTAAATGCCAGAGTGCCAGATCCTCTGCCCCCAATCACAGCCCCCACAGCACAAACCAACCAGAAAAGTGGTTTAACCCACTACCTAGACATTCCTAACTCAGAGGGAGTAGAAGCACTACAGCCAGCTCTGCACCAATCCGTCCTGGCCCCGGTGAAGAGGGTGTGGCTGAGAGAAAGGGGGTGTGACCACAGAATCCTTGCATTGTAGTGATTCCCAGCTGCCAAACCAGCTCTTTGGGGCTGTGAACAGATGAGCACAACTTTGAGCAGCCTTGAGGATTCTCTGAATTATGCTGGTGGGCAGCCCCACGATCTGGGTGGTGGAAAAATGGTTTTAATGCCACCCTTTTGTCCCCTCTCCTAAGATGCATCACGAATAGAATAGCCTGTCCTCAGATATGACCCAGAGGCTGTATCCAAGCCATACATAGGACCAAATTCTTGACTTACTTGACTTACATCCTGTGCGACGCTATCAGAGTCACAGGAGGGTTCTGTGTGGTGCAAATCAGATGGGAAATTTCCCCTCTCACGTCAAGGGCAGATTAGCTCATTTGTCTAACTCGGGTGGCAAATGCCAGCTCATTACTTACAGGTGAATTGCAAAACTGAAAGCAAACCAGAAGTAACTCCTGAAATATATGTTGAATAGCCCCAGTAATGAGGCTTCTGGGGGCATGCCACGCAGAAACATAGCTGAGTTTTAAAACTTTCTCCTTTTTAATCTGCATATTTTACGAGACAGTCTATATGGAAATGGAACCGAGATTACACACAGAGATAATACAAGCAGTAAATATCCCAGCTGTGCGAAACGCATCAGTTTTACCCTGGAAGCCTCATGGTAGCATTCTCTGGTTTTGATGCACCCAAGCTTACTTTCCCTACCCCTGAGGTTCACTTTGCATATGAATACTCAATTGAAACTATCAGTTTGCCCTGGATTTTCATGCATCAGCTCACTATTTCCCATGGCTCTGATGTATCTTTAAGGGCTGAGCCTCATTCACTATGGGGTGAGATTAGTTGTTTGAGAGTGTTCAAACACCCACCAGGTATTTGTGAAAGTGTTCTGGGATCCCACAGTTGAATGCAACACCTTCCCAACTGCTGAGTTGAATGCTTCCATGTATATGTCCACCTGCAAATATGATCCAGCGTGGAAGTTTTGCCTTCTCATTGGATGGAAGCATTGTGGGGAAAACAACAATACTTAATCATGTGAATAAAACTGCAGTCTTGCCCCTTACAGAAATTTGCCTTTTTCACAACAAAATCAGCCTGGACAGTTTTCTACCTTAAATGACAAATGACAGTTTTCTACATGCAAAGGAACCACCTTTTTGTATTTGCAAAAATATTCGAGACAACAACAAAAAATGCTTTGCTGCCTTTGTAATGCTAAAATGAGATTTTTTTTTTCTCTCAGAAATCTGTGATGTGTCACCCAGAAATATGATCCTCCAGAACTCAGTCCTACAGTTAACTTACCTCTGGAATTCCTGGCTACAGAATCGGGCCCTAAAATTGAATACATGTATAGTTTCTCTAAGTTAAATACACTGGCCTGAATTCTGATCTCAGTTAAAGCCAGAACAACTTCATTGAAATTACTCTAATTCACCAGCTCAGCTTCTGTGACCTTCACAGCAATTACTCTGGATTTACAGCCATATAACTGCAGTCTAATTCTAGCCCATTGTTTGTTTTGTGGCGTGTCAAACTAATTTAAGCTTTCATTAAGTGTAATATTTTTCTTCCTCCTTAATGGGAAATAATTGGAGAAAATCTATTGGGATCTATATAAATATAATCAGATTCTTTAGAAATTACTCTAAAACACTATCAAATTTAATAGAGGATGAATTTTTTTCCATAGATTTTATGAACTATCTTATATTAAAGCTATAGTTATTTTATTCTGTGGGATGGTTTTTAAAAAAATCTGTGGAAATGATATTTTCTATTAAATAAGTGGAGTGAACTCTTAGCTCCACTGAAGACCATGGCAAAACTCCCATGGACTTTAATGGGGCTAGGATATCACACACAGGATTTTTCCATAGGGGAAAATTCCTTTCAATAACCTTTCCAAAAACAAATCAAGTTGTGTTAGGTATGTATATATTTCCCTCTACTGAATACAAAATTAATGCAGAGGGTATTTTGAGAAATTCATATATCTCAAATGAAACAATCTAGATAACTTCAGACCACTTTGCTTATACTTTAACGAAAGAAGTGTAATTTAAATCAACCCACTTCTGAAAAGAGCTATCTTATTATTTGATCTTAGTCTTTTTTTTTATCCAAAGCATTGGTTTATAAGGCTTTTATTCTCTAGTCAATGAGTCATTCAGATGATAACACTGGCACTGGGGAAAACCCATAGAATTTGATGAAATTCAGACTTTTATGTTAATCACTGGTCATTTTAAACTCAAGATTGGATATTTTTCTAAAAGATATGCTCTAGTTCAAACATCAGTTAAGTCAGGGAAGGCCTATGGGCTGTTTTATACAGGAGCTCAGAGTAGATGATCACAATGATCTCTTCTGGCCTCATAGTCTGTGAATTTCTAAATAATTATTTCTCTTATCCCTTCTATTCCTGTTTACTGAAATACAATTAAGTTCCACTAGATGTCAGCATTACTTCACTATTTGAATGAATTGAAGCCCTAATGTTTCAAGACTGATATAGCCTTCAACCTGCTAAAATACAAATGTGTGCGACCTTTATGATATAGGGCTTTACAGTATGGAATAGAGATCTAAACTGAAGGGCATTGATCCAAAGAGAGCAGAGAAAAGGCTTCCAATGAAGGACTGTTTCTTATTATAAAGACATCTTATAGTTCAGCAAAAGAGAAATTAGGGCCAAATTATTCCTTTTCATTATTTTAAACTGTAACAGGAAGCAAGGGAGGATTCTAGGGTTTGGAAAGCTTCTCGGCAGAAACTCTATAGTGAGTCAGAGAGAAAGGCAGAGTAACTTTAGGGATATTCTGTTTCCATGTACTCTTCTATGTAGGCTTTTATACCACACCCATCACTGTAGTATCTGAGCACCTTCCATTAATGCATTAAGCAATATGATGAAGATCAGTTTTCCTTAGTGTAAGTTCCTTGTTCAGTGTTTGAAGAAACTAACCTTTTCTGTGATTCTTTACCATTGTCACATGCCATTTATTCTATTACCATCATTACTCATGGTTGATGGCGCTATGCTCATGGGCATCTGTTTCCTCTTGCTAATATAGCCATGAAGCATACAGGAAGTTTTGTGCAGCATCATTAGGTCAGCCTCAGATTTACATTTTTTTCCATACAGAGGGTTTATTATGTTGCTAAAATTTTTCCAAGATCAGTTCTAAATCTTCCTCTTCTTTTAACATCCAGTGGCAACGAAGCAAAAAAGCAGCGACATAATTGTGCTGATACATTTGATGTGGCTCCTCTTTGCCTGGTTTGAAGGTCAGTGGTCCATGATTCTTCTTTTCTCAGGATACTTTGAGTTCCAAGGCTCAGAAAAGATGACCATGTAAATATTCCTCTTTTTTTCCTTGTTCTAGAATCCAGCAGACAGATTGTTATCACTCAGACACCTGCTTCTGTGACGGTACCTGTAGGAGAGACGGTCACCATTCAGTGCAAGGCTTCCAGTTCCATGAGTGATGATATGGAATTCTATCAATTCAAAGCAGGACGTGCTCCCAAGCTCCTCATTCAAAATGGAAACAGCCGTTTCACTGGGGTCCCTGATCGTTTCAGTGGTAGATACAGCGGCACTGACTTCACATTCACCATTGGCGGGGTACAGGCTGATGATGCAGGCGAATACTACTGTGGACAGCAAAATAGCATCCCGCTCACAGTGATACAGTGCAATACAAAAACCTGTTAAACCGCCAGAGAGCTCATGGTGTGAAAGGTGGGGAGTATCTGTGTATGGGACTACACCAGTTTATATGGAAATTTGAACTTGAGAATAATTATTATAGAACAATTTTATGGGTCTTTTTGAGATTAGAGCTTATTCATTTTACATATTAGCCGAGATGGTCATGGACACACCCTATCTTCCAGGTGTCCATAAACTTCCAATTGCCAGAAGACAGAGAATGGACCATATGAAATTGCCTTGTCCTGTTTATTCCCTCTGAAGCGTCTGGCATTGGCCACTGTTGGACGACAGGATACTGTGCTAGATGGACTATTGGTTTCACCCAGTATGGCCATTCTGATGTTCTTACCTGGGATCCCAGACCAGTTCAGTGGCAGTGGGTCTGGCCCTGACTACACATTCACAATCAGCAGGGTTGAAGCTGAGGATGCTGGAGACTATTATTGCCAGCAGCATAACACCTCCCCTCCCACACAGTGATACAGAGCAGCACAAAAACCTCCCTGCAGCTGTTTAAGATCTGTAGAAACTGGGAATTTTGATTATTTATTTAAGTGCTAGTGTTCTTTAAAAGTCACTGTTACCAAAAGGTGTGAGGGCTGGGGCTGGCAGGGCGGAGAAGGGGAGGAGCCTTTTAAAATCTAATTAACTCAAGGGTGAAATGTTTTATTTTTAGCTTTACATTCTATCCAGGGGCCCTGCGTATGCAGGGCCCATTCACAACCCCCCTTGTGTTCCAGTGACACCATGAAGCTGAATGTACGGAAAAAAAAAACTATCGGGGACCCCAATCCAGAGCCCAGCACCCAATCTAAGTAGCCAGACCAGGGACTGGACAAAAGCATGGGAAAAAGCAATCTCCTGAGCATAGGGATTGGCCGTGGAGCCTTTCCACAGGGATGCTTTGGCAAATGAGGGTAGACTTTCGAGGCTCTGCATGGCAGTGGATTCCCTGGGCCCTCTCTCTTCCCCTGCCCACCCACATTCACTTTCACTTGCCCCATTGAGGAGCAGAACTGCACAAGTTTCACTGTCCAGGACAAAGGCAGGTTGATGCCTTAGAACTAAAGTGTGTATTTTGATTCTGATCTCAGGCTGCACGTGTTTGGCACCAAGACCTGGAACTACATATTCATCTGGGGCAGGAGCAGCCTCCACCCAAACATCTACTTGGGCTGAGACCCTGTCTCCTCCAAATATCACATTGGAGCAGAGACATATGTTTAATGCACATGGTTTTATAGAATTCCCAGAGAGGACACAACTGCTCAAGTTCCCCCATATAGGACAGGGCTTCTCCCAGGAGTTGGAAATAGTCCTCATTTTATTGACAAAGAGGGACCTTGCCAGCTGTTCAGCCACTACTGCCAGATGAGCTTGCTCAAAAAGTGGCCCTCTGATTTTCAGGCATGATTTCAAGACATATAAAGTGGAGCCAGGACTTACATTCAAATGTGCAATGCCTTCAAGTTACAGTGTGTGCTAAACACCGACAGGGCTGCTATTGCAGAGCAACACACAGGACAGCTTCTTTTCAAATAGTGTCGGTTATTTATGTCATGTTCTTGGGCCTGTATGGGAGTTTTACCATTGGGTTTGATAGGAAAAGGCACAGGTGCTTACTGAGCAATGGAATTTGATCCAAGAGGTGCAGAATGCAAAGCACTTTGGAAAAGGGATCAGGCTGCCATAGACTGGGTTTCATATAAGAGAAGCACACTCAAGAGCTGAGACAATGTGAATCCAAAATCAGACAAATCACATTCCTTGTGATGGCTATACCAATGCATGTGCAAATATGCACCTTCTCCTCTGGCTAAATTCAGAACGGAACATTACAAGCCCTCCTGCCTTGACTCCGGCACGTTTCCCACTAAACAGTGTCACAGCTGCACGATCAGATCCTCTGAAAGTAAAGCAACTTATTCTCATGCACAAACTTCTATGCAACTCTTACACATTCAGTTATAATCTCTTTGGGCTAGAGCTCTGGGCAAAATCTTGGCCCCATTCCCGTCAATGAGAGTTTTGCCATTGACTTCAGTAGAGCCAGGATTTCACCGCACATTTGTGTACAGTGTTTGTACACTGTTGTGTAGTACCCAGCCCAGCAGAGTCCTGCTCCTTGACTGCAGCTGCTAGGGGCTGCCAAAATACAAACAATAAAGAATCATAACCTCTTTCCAGTTACTCTGTAAAGCACTTAACACACTTTGGATGCTGTGAAATGAATCGATATGAATCTCTATCTAGGTAGGTCCTTCCATGGTGCCAATCACCATGGTATCTGAGCACCTTCCATCTCTATGTATATCTCGGTTTACACATTATCTATAATGCGCTTGGCCCAATGTTCTGCCCAAGAACAAATGTTATTATTTCTCTCTTTTGAGAGGCAGACTCTGCACTCATTTGCTCTCGTATAATTTCTATTTTGGAATATAAACCTCAATTTATTATATCACTTCAGGATTCAGATGATTCGGATGTAAACCATCAAATTATTGAAAATCCCCAGTGATCACACAGACAGACCTCTCTCTCTTCATAATTTCAATTGCATTAAAATCCCCACATGAATTTTTGTGGCTTTCTCAATATATTTCAGTATTATGGAGATAGTTACCTATCAGCTGCATTTAGGAACATGTGGACATGTCTCTCATTATGGTCTCTTATACGTGCTGCTAGTGAGGAAACACACCTCTTTTTCTCCTTGATAATATAGCATGGTGTAGACAGGAAGCTAGTGGAGCATAATTAAATCCAACCTCAGATTTACATATCTTGCCATGCGTGCTATTTAAGAAGTTCTAAAAGTCATCCCACTAGTTATAACCCTTTGGTGAATTTTAACAGCAACAGAGAAAACAATCAAGAAGGACCATGGTTTTGCACATATATTTGATCTGGCTTCTCTTTTCCATGTTGGGAGGTAGGTGGCGCAGTCATCTTCTGTTTTGAACTCTGATGTAGAACCTTCTAAAAGAGATTCACTAAAAGGCTGCTTATTTCTCTCTTTTCCAGAATCCAGTGGGCAGGTTGTTATCACTCAGACACCTGCTTCTGTAACAGTGGTTCCAGGACAGACAGTCAACATTCAATGCAAGACTTCCAGTTCTATTAGTAATGACATGCAATTATATCTGTTTAAATCGGGACAAATTCCCAAACTCCTCATGTATGATGCAACCAGCCCTTTCACTGGAGTTCCCGATCGATTCAGTGGTACATACAGTGGCACTGACTTCACATTCACCATCAGCAACGTGCAAACTGAAGATGAAGGAGAATACTATTGTGAGCAAGATAACAGCCTTCCTCTCACAGTGATACAGTTCAATACAAAAACCTGTTCGGTTCCACTGCTCACACAATGTAGTGTAAAGCAGAAGGAAGCAGCTCTGTATTTATCAGTTTGGTTGGAGAGTTTTATTGGAGAATAAGCTTTAAAATGTAATTGTTTAACTGGCTCTCAGATTTTTTAACTTCACTCCAGTTATGGTATTTACGGGTAAAGTTATTTTTCAGTAACTCACTTCATATGCTCAGGGGTTCTCAAGGCAGTAGCTGAAATGCACAAGCCAATCCCAGTATTACACAATCAACAGAGTCTTTAACCAGGATGTCAGAGACTTTTTAAAGAAAAATAATTTTCAATGAATTTTTCAGAAGCATCCCAAGCAATTCCCTCTGCACGTACACATGTGTAACATATTCCTGAGACACAAACAATCCTATGCCATTTATAGGTTCTGTACCTTCTTGTCACTGAAGTTCCTTGGACATTCCTACTGAGTTGCTGGAAAATCCACAAAAGCACAGAACCACATTATTCCACCACAAGGGTTTGAGGAACTGTGAAGCCAATGCGTGTGTGTGTATGGGGGTGGGTGGAAAAGAGAAGGGATTTGGAGATGGAACGTTCATTACATGATTCCATTGAATACCATCCCTGCAAAGGTTTTCTGCTGTTATTCCACTTCCTTTGAAAGCAGCAAGGCTAGATTTGCAAGACTAGCAGATTGGCTGCAGAACTGTGCACACCCTGCCTGTCCATTGAGAGCTAGATTCCCTCCCTTGCCCAGCTTTCCACAGCATGAAGTCTAAAACATTACAAAAGGATTCTTACCTTGTTTTATGATGGTAGCACTTAGAGGCCCCACCGTGCTAGGTGCTGTACCTGCAGATAGTAAGGTATGAGTCAGCCCCTGCCCCAAACAGTTTATAATCTAAATCCACCCAACAAATAAAGGAAGCATTGTTATCCCTGTTATACAGATGGGAACTAATGCATAGAGAAATTAATAGCTTTTTTAAATCCAGAAGGGATAATTAGATCAAGTGACTCGCAGAGCTGAATGAGTCTGTGGCAGAGCTGAGAATTGAGAATGTAAATTGTGGGTGTGACAAGAAAGTGCCTGATACTGATCAAGGAAGCCAATAATCTGAGCTACTTTGGTCTGAGCCCTTGTAAATTTGGTCTCAAGTGGCTTTTTGCTTCTTAATGGGTTTCACAAAGAAGAAACTGAAAACGGGTAAAAAATCCTATTGTTACAGCCCTAAATATGCTTCCCCTGCTGGACAGTCACCAGGTTGCTGGACTGGGGTCCCATATGCTGAAACCCTATCACAGAATCGTAGAAATGTAGGACTGGAAGGGACCTCAATAGATCATTTAATTCAGTCCCCTGCACTGAGGCCCACTGGGGTCCCCGAAGAGCAGCACTGGGATCATTTTTACCATTAGTGAGATGCAGCCTGACGATGCAGATGAATACCACTGTAGCCAGCACAACACCTCTCAGTGCAAAAAACAATTCAGTGCATCAGGTCTCTTAGTGTGAAGCAGATGGCAGCAGTTGTGGCTGTGTCTAAATTCTAAACTAGTTACTCATGGAAAACTGAAACTGAGAGGACACATTAGAATGTCGTAATTGTATTGGCTGCTCAGATTTTTTAATCCATTCATTTAAAAACTTCCTTTCCCCAGCCCTTACTTCCCTCCTCTTCATGATTCCACTTCATGGAGAAGGTCACCTGCAGAGCAGGTGTTTACATGGGGGGAATTGGAGCCAGGTTGGGTTGGAAGTGGGGCCATGATAACATAAATCAAGTGGCTACAATCCCATGTAGAGGGTGTGTGGTGGGTTTACAGCCCTTTTTACAGCATCAGAACTGGAATATCAGCTATAGATTACCTAAGGGGCTGTGCTCCCCCTGCCTGTGAAGAAGGAAGCTAACCCAGAACCAACTCTCCAGCATTTCACTCCATCAATCTTCTTCACTCAGGAGTGACCTCTGAAATAGACATGAGAGATCTGCTTTATATTACCACTGACAAGGTCTTTTTTCTCATCTAGATTCAAATCCAGCCTCCATTTCCATAGCTACCAAGGTCCCACATTCAGCTGCTAAAGTCCTGTCAGAAGTGGGTGAGGGAAGGGGACTAAGAGATGGAGCCAGAGCCTGTATCAGAGGTAAAAGGGAGTTGTGTGTAGTAGACAGTAGAGGCTTCTGGTGGGGGAGAGTCATGTGAAGGAGGAGTGGGGGGCGTTTGGGTGAGATTAATGGGGTTGACTCAGAATCAAGGCTCAATGATTCTCACAAAATTAATTTCCTCGGTGCCCCTGGCAGCTCTGGGCTGAGAAACAGTTAACCCAAAAAACTAACTTTACTTGAGTTTCTGACTTCTACGAGGGGGTTTGACGTATCCCCTTCACTCCTCTGGCAGAGGGAAATCCTCCTCATCGCCATGGCAATTCTCTGCACAGAACAAGGAAAGCAAATGTCCTTTGGTAACATAATTTCATCTGGCACTTCTGAGCTTCAAATCAGAGTAGAAACAATAGAATCCAATACTTCAAGTGGATCTCAATTCTAACCCCCTGAAGTGTTGCCCTTTTAAGCACTGAATGTTTTTCTGAACTATTTTATTCTTTCCATTTACAGAGCAGCATCACATGAGCACCCTTGCTAAGAAATAAACATTCAGAACCCATTTTTAAAAATGATTTGCAATATAAAAGATCAATATTTTAAACATGTTTTAAATTCTTTTTATCTCAGGTGGAGCATGGTAATTATTCTCCATTGCAATCTCTCCCAGTGTAGGTATTAAAAAGATGCTTTACCCTGCTTCCTATTTCCCTGTCTCACTGCCCATTTCTGTCATGAGCCAAGCCTCAGATAGATTTTCTCCATGTTCATTTGCAAGGGCTGTTTCCATCAACTCCCTCACTAAGCCTTAAAAGAAAACAGTACTGAGCCCACATAGGGCATTCCCCTCTAATCCATGGAATGTGGCTCAGGTAACCCCTGCTGTAACCGCTGCATGAAAGACACCTCTAATGTCTCCTGTCTTTTCCTCTCTCATATCCTCCCTCCCTCCCTGTCTTTCCTTTCCTTACTCACCCTGCACTCCCCTTCAATAGACTTTCCAAATAGATTTTTGTGCTGTTGCTGACATTGAACCATGTTTCCTGTGGAAACCCCAGCTGGCATCTGTAAAAACAAGATCTCTGCCATTGAGCAGGGCTGCTTCTGTCAGAGTGGCTGATTCTGTGCCCTGGGGACAAGCAGACATAAGGCCTGATTTGCCAGAGAACTCAGGCCAGATTTCAAGGGCCAAGAAGCCTTAGGTAGAAAGAACCAAAACCGCAGGCTCTATTTACAGTGTGACATTCTGTCAGGAGTTTCATGAATCTAGGACCCTCAGCAAAATGGCCTGTTCAAGTCTGAGGCTGCAAAACCAGCCTCACTATACCTGTCTGGATCTCACAGGGAATGTTCCCAAAGCACCTAAGTGACTTAGGACCATTGGGAGTTAGGCACCTAAACACCTTTCAAGATCTGGTCCTTAGAAGACAATGTCCCATTGAAAGTCAGCTCCTAAGCCATTTAGGATACATCTACATTACAATGAAAACCCACGAAGCAGCCGTGGCTGGCCTGGGTCAACTGAATCTGGCGGTGTGGCTAAAAATAACCATTTGGACTCAGGCTGGAGCCCAGGCTCTGAAACTCCGGGAAGACGGTAGATCTCATAGCCATGGCTCCAACTCATGCAGGAAGGCCTACACTGCAATTTTAACACCCCAACGTGAGCCCTGCAAACCCAAGTCAGTTGCCCTGGACTCTGAGACTCAGAGCTGCAGGTTTTTTATTGCAGTGTAGATGTACCCTTAGCTGCTTTTGGAGCTATTACCCAGGTCTCTCCCCTTGCTACAGCATTCTAGGTGCAGGACTCCCAATAAACTAATCAATGATTGACACTGCTCAACAGTTCTAATAATGATAGGGTTATACATTAAAGAATAATGTGTTGAATATCCAGTGAATCAGCAGTCATATTTAAAAGAAAACCCACCTACTTTACAACTTCAAAGCAGAGTACAAGCGTTTACTCACTCATTTCTACCCTGGATCCCAATTCTAACCCTCTGGAATGTTGCCCTTTAAAGATCTTAATATTATTATGAAGGATGATGTTTTTTCCATACATTGCAGTGGCATTATGTGGGGCCCTAGCTAGAAAATTGGAGTAGACAGAAGTTTATTTTTAAACATGATTTCCAACATAAATTATTAATATTTATCATATTTTCATTCTTGTATAAGCACACTGTGAACCACTGTAGCAACTGCATCTCTTCCAGTCAGTGTGAGGTTGTGGTATCCCAGCTTCCAGGCAGCACCCAAGGGGTTCTGCATGCCGTCACAATACGTTACTTTGGCAAAGAGGGTTTTTTTGGCTAAAACTCCAAGTAATGACATTGGTATGGGAACTTAGCTGGGGAATGAAAACTATGTGTGCCTCCAGATACAGTGAAGGAGAGACACAGAGCCAGCTCTTTGTCAATCACAGCAAAGGGAGGCAATGTATCTATTTCTTCTGTATTCTGTATAGTGCTGTACTAATCTCTGATTGGTAATCTTTGATTAAATCACTCCAATTGAACCTGTTATTTGACAGTTTTGAATCATTAACTCACACGTGCAACACTTGGCTCAACCAAAGCTCATTGAAATCATTGGGATATTTGCCTGAGACCCAGCTGGAAGAGGGGACCCTTTCTAAATAGAACAACTAGTTTCCATGCCCATCCTTTGTCCAGGAGATTGTAAACTGTTCAAGGCATGGACCATCTCTTGCTATTTATTCTATAAAATATCTTTCAGTCTACGGCTGCTATATAAAGAACAACAGTCTGACTATCTAAGTTCTTCCATGACACTTTTCCCCATGGTATCTGAGCACCTTCAGAAATGTTGCACTGTATAAGAAGATAAACATTAAGGCTGATTTAAGCCCATTTAGGTCAATGCAAGGTTTTCATTTTACTCCCCTGGGCAATGCATGGGATCCATTATGTCACACCGGCTTGCAGAACTTTATGAATGTGTATGTGAATGCTTTTTGATATTCTTACATATACAATAAACGTGGCATATTGCCTTGTCCTCCTGAATAAGATCCTGCTAGTCTTTTCTTTTACAAGCATAACACAGGGGCTTTAAATCATCCAGATATTGTCCATGCAGATATTGAATTTATGAAAAATGCTTTGTGCACCCAGATGATTCCTCCCACTCTGCACTTGGGAATACATTATCCATTTGCTGATACTCTACTACACCTCCATCCTTGCCTTTGGACACTACTGAGTCAGACTGTCTTTGTCAATGCTCTCCCGCAATCAGTCCTATCTAATCTAATCTATTTTGTACTGGCACCCATCGCTGCAGTATCTCAGTACCTACCAGATTAACAGATTGGCGTACGGAGATCCCTGGTGTGTTTCATGGAATTTTTGTCTGCTCCCCTTCTCTGGCTGTGGTGGGGGGCTTTGCCTTAGGAGTTATGGTGGGGAAGCTTTATCAGAGAGGAAGGTTTTTAGGTGTGTGACCTAAAGGTGATCTGTGGATTACCTCAGCTCCTCTGGATACTTATTCCACAGCTAGGTCCCCTCAACCAAGAATACTTTATCTCTGGATAACATGTTCTTTCTTCTTGGCTTTGTGACATTCATCGTCCTGGAGGTGAGGGAGAAAGAACTGATTAAAAAGCGTACAAGGAAAAAAATAAAACTCTTTCCATAACACGTTAGGACAAGTGGCACAGAAAGGAGAAACAAACGTCCCTGGGAGCATGTAAGATTGTTGTGTGTGTGTCATTATGCTATTGTAATCTGCACCAGCGTTTTTAATAAATCCTCCATTTTTAATTTTCCTCCAATATGCAATATGCCCTTTCTGATGTCACTTCCTTTCAAAGGGGAGTTTTGCAACACTTTTGCTGAATAATCTGATTATCCCGGCCATTGCTAGAGGGCACCATGTGAATGCTCAGCAGTCAACGTATACAGGGCTGACCACTACTGGGAATATGAGATGTTACTAAAACTATACACCCAAATCAGATCAAAGGGGATATGCACCATGACACAGCGAGCACTGATTATATTGAGCTATTACTTTACATATTTACAAACCACCTGACAGTCCCTTATTGTCCTAGCCAGCCATAAATACTTAATTTTGGACTTTAGACTCACATCGCAAGGATCTATCAATGAAGATCCTCCAATACAGGGAGTGGGAAACATTATATCTGGTTACTGCTGCTCTGGGCTCAGGTTAAGAAAAAAATTACTCATTGATTAAGATTAAAACTTGCTCCAAAAGCGCTTTCTAGCCCTAGTCAGAAAACATGATCTATCCTTTACATTTGTGGGTCAATGAATTTAACAGAGCTTTCCCCTTCATATTTTACTTGTATCTAAGCATTCTCTCTATATATCTAGGCTCCAGTGGGCAGAAAAGTGATGACTTGGACTCCAGGATCCCTGTCATAGTCTCCAGGGGACAGTCAGTTCAAGCCTTGCGATGCCATAACCTGATACCAACAGAAATCAGGAGAAACTCCTAAGCTCCTTGTCTACATCAATTCCTTCCGTCTGTCTGGGATCCCAGACCAGTTCAGTGGCAGTGGGGCTAGCATTGACTTCACATTCACAGTCAGCAGGGTGGAAGCAGATGATGCTGGAGCAGTATTGTCAGCTGTATAGCTGCATCTCTGTCACACAGTGATAGACCAGCACAAAAACCTTCCTGCAATTGCTTTCTTATAAGAAACTATTTATGATTGGTATGAATTATTGTGTTCAGAAATTTAGTTTTCTTCCATGTTGAGGGATGGACATCATAGGGTGGGTTGTAGTTCCATATTCTAATTTGACGAGGGGTGCAATTGTTTTATTTGTGGCGTTACATTCCATCAAATCTCTTGCAGAATAAGTATCAAATCTCTGGTTTCTCATAACCACACCCTACAGCTGAGTCTGAGACACAGAAGAATTAGGTCCAAAGTGTGACACCGACACCAAGTGGCGAGGTTGGACGTTGGGCAGACAAACGGGGGACAAGGTTGGCACCATCCTCCCCCCCACAAGACTGAGGAGCTACTACAAAGCTTTTCCTTGGAGTCTACCTCAGCTACTTCAGCACATGGTAGTAGGGCACATAACAGCCAATACCATGCCTCAGCCCCCAGCTGGAGCCCCCTGAACCTCCAACCCACCTGCCCCCTTGGAACAGTGGAACCTTCCAGTTTCACTGCCATGTGAGCCTGACTGGCTGTGAAGGCAGAGGCAGGCATTGTACTTTGGAGCTAAAACACTTGGGGCATGATTCTGATAGATCCCAATGTGTCTTGCCCAATGCATTGAACTACCAGCCATTCAAGACAGAGACAGCCTCCACTCACAGTCTCAGCTGCGCGGGCAACCATCTGTGCTCCAAAAGACATATTAGCTCAGCTGCCCCTGAGGTGAATATGGTCTTAGAGCCACGGGGCCGAGCTGCTCCTACGCGTTCAAAGTATTCTTCATTTTATTGACCAAGAGCCTAGTCTTCAGGTGCTCAGGGCCCTTCGTTCCCAGCACCTGGAAGGACTGGGCCCTAAGGCATCTGGGATCCCCTACTGTATAAAAATCACCTGGAGGGAGCATTCACCCAGTGTGCAGCTTGGAGAGTTCTGTTTGTAATGAATCATTCTCTCCTTCCCAGGATCATGGGATGTCACGGATTGGGGAGGAGACTCCACAGACGGGCCAAGGGCTCAGTCTGAATTGCTTGCCCAGTAAGGGAGCACCAGCCCTTGGGATCCTAACTAGATGCCATGTGGGTCTCTTTATTTATGCTCCTCTGCTCCTGCCCATCCCAAGCATCATCATCATGACTAGATCTGTACAGGTTTGCTATTGGCTGAGCTCTGTGACATGTAAACTGGCTTCATATGAGCTGGGGAAGAGGGTGGGGATAGACAGATTCTCGGCTTTGAGGGAATTATTAATTTATTAATTATTAATTATTATTATTATTGCTGCCCCTTTTGGCCCAAGTAATTAGACAATGTTTGGCACTTTGCTTGGTTATTTCTATTAAGAAGATAAATTGATGATACGGGACAGGTGCATTCTTTGGTGCAACACTGTTTAGTTACAAAGACTGCACACAAAGTCCTTTTCCCTGAAATCTCAGCTCCTTAAAGTAACTGAAAATGTGTAATGAATAACAATAGTATAATACTGAATTCCCTGGGCAATAGAGAGAGACAAATGACTCCCTGTATGAAAACTTTCTCCCTGCATTAGTCACTGTATCCAACTCTGTAAATCACTTTCTGTCGTACAAATTGTCTATAAATTACTCTCTCTTACTCTTTACACCTCTGTAGAGAGTATTGTGATGCTTCCTAACACAAACAATATACACAATTAAATTGCCTTTCTATTTTCACTGTCTTCCTTCCTCCAGGCCCCAGCAGGCAGATCGTGATAACTCAGTCACCGGAACCTCTGACCGTCTGCAGGAGACAAAATCACAATAAACTGCAAAGCCGGTTCGGATCTTCTCACCTATGTAGCTTGGTACCAGCAGAAATCAGGAGAATCACCTAAGCTTCTTATTTATGTTGCTTCTACTCCTCCCTCTGGGGCTGCAGACTAGTTCAGTGGGAATCTCTCCGGGAAGAATTTCATTCTCACAGTCAACAGGGTTGAAGCTGACAATATTAGAGACTATTACTGTCAGCCTTGAAAAGACAAACAAGACCCAGACATGCCAAGCCCCAGCTGATCAGGAAACAGGTACATCATTAAGTGCTGATTCAGAGACATCAACAGTAAGTTTACCTATATCCATGAACTAAAAAGCATTCCTGGTCTGAGAAACAAAAAGAGCAGAATTGCACTTACTGCTCAGTAGCTTCCATTAATAGCCCTGTAGTTAAGGAAGGGTCAATGCTTCCATTGGTCCATCATCTCTATCCAAGGAAAAATGTAATCCAAGTAGAAAAGCGATGTGCAAGCTCACGGTTTTGGAAGAGTTCTGCTTTGGCATTCAGGTTCAGTCTCTACCCGGTTTCCTGTTGAAACCATGAATCGCATGACTCCACTCTGTGCATACAGTGCAACTTAAACAAACAAAACACAATACATCAATGGGTGCTTGCCTAAACCAGGACTTCAGGGTGAGGTACTTTGAAAATAGAATAATTTTTCTGTATGCAGAGAAATGCATAACCAAGGCCAGGATTTTTTTTTAACAAAGGTGACTACAGTTAAATTCCTAAATCCCGTTTTAGGCATGTAAGTAAGTAGCCTGATTTATAAAAGTCCTAATCAACTGGCAGTACCCATGGAATTGAACAGGAACTGCTGGCTGCTCAACAGTTTTGAAAAATCAAGCCACTTATTTAGGTACCTAAATATGGGTTTAGAAGTGTATCTTTAGGCACGTCTTTTTGAAAGTCAGCCACACAATCTTTAATGTCTAGGCAAAAACACAAATAGTATTAAATTTTGGGGTGTGTTTGGGGGTATATGTTACACTTATAATGGCAGACAGACTGATAGAACTTGGAAATACATTGCGTTGCTGTTTTGGTGTAGCTCATCAGAACTTGAATTTTTTTCTAATAAATTCAAACAAATGACAGAAACTAGCTAATTATGACAAAACAGTGCCCACTATTCATACATGGTGTATTAAAACCCTTATGTATTTTCTTGTAGACATAACAGAATATGTCAATAGTACAAAGCCAGAGTCACCTACCTATGAAAGTATTCCCATAGAATTACAAATGCTCTTGAGCTCTTATGCTGGATGGGACTCAGATGCATCTGCTTCCTCTTGATCATCGAATCATAGGAGATTAGGGTTGGAAGGGACCTCGGAAGGTCATCTAATCCAACGCCCTGCTCAAAGCAGGTCCAACCCCAACTAAATCATCCCAGCCAGGGCTTTGTCAAGCCACACCTTAAAAACCTCTAAAGATGGAGATTCCATCACATCCCTAGGTAACCCAGCCCAGTGCTTCACCACCCTCCTAGTGAAAATGGTTTTCCTAAAATCCAATCTAGACCTCCCCCACTGCAACTTGAGACCATTGCTCCTTGTTCTGTCATCTACTATCACTGAGAATAGCCCAACTGCATCCTCTTTGGAATCCCCTTTCAGGTAGTTGAAGGCTGCTATCAAATCCTCCCTCACTCTTTTCTTCTGCAGATTAAACAAGCCCAGTTCCCTCAGTCTCTCCTTATAAGTCATGTGCTCCAGCCCTCTAATCATTTTTGTTGCCCTCCACTGGACTCTCTTCAATTTGTCCACATCCTTTCTGTAGTGGGGGGCCCAAAATTGGACATAGTACTACAGATGTGACCTCACCAATGCCGAATAGAGGGGAATAATCACTTCTTTCCATATGCTGGCAATGCTCCTATTAATGCAGCCCAATATACTCTTAGCCTTCCTGGCAACAAGGGCACACTGTTGATTCATATCCAGCTTCTTGTCCAATGTAACCCTGAGGCCTTTTCTGCAGAACTGCTGCCTAGCCAGTCGGTCCCCAGTCTGTAGCAGTGCATGGGATAGCTGTGAAGCAAACAGGAAGCCTGTTGACCATCATTCAGGCGAGTCTCACATTTTCATATCTTTCCATATGTAACAATAAGTAAGTTGCACAATCTTTCTGAGCGGTTATAAATCTTTGCTTCATTTTAATAATTAGCATCAGTGCAACTAATATAGAAGCAAAATTATTTTATGAATGCATTTGATGTGACGCCTCTCTCCAATGTTTGTAGGTGGGTAGTGCACCCATCTTATTATATGACCTCTAAGACATAATTCATCATCTCATTTTCAGAGAAGTTTGAAACAAGCTTGTTTAGGAACCAAACAAGATTTTGTTCTCGCTTGTTATAATCCCTCCTTCCCCCCTCCTCCCCCCCAGATTGCAAAATTAATCAAAATTAGGTTATTTTTGTTATTGTCTTGACTGAGGAAACAATCCCAGGTGTGCCATGGTGTGTTATTAGAAACTGAGCTAGTACATACTGTACATAACTGAAAAAGCCAGACACATAGGAAGTAAATAGCATTGCTGCCGGGTTCACTCAAACCAAAGAAACACTAAGTGGTGCAATTGGACAAGAAATGATCAGCATTTACCCTAGTCATAGCTCCTGTGTCTACAGGTCCATTGTGTTCGATATATGGTAGCTTGTGGTTTATTCCCTGAGCAGCCATGCCGAGAAGCCAAGTCTGTAATTTATTTCTGCATTTTTTAAAGTTAATAGTATATTAGATAAGTCAGTGTTACAAAGAACTCCAGATTGTCTATTTAAAAAACCCAACATTTTTATTTACAGATCTACCAGAAAGTGATGATGGTTATTTTTATATGCAGTTGTTTGTTCTACTAAGATACATGGGTCTAAATACAGAGTGGTATTATACTGAACTGATCAAACTGCAAAACTGTAGTGTGTGAGATATATTTATTTTAAAGACGCTGTTGCAGAATCTCCAGAGTACAGCACCATCATGTTGCAGTATGCAGGAACCAAGCCACAGAATTTAGGCCCAGTTTGCCTCAATAATGATTTAATTTGCACCTGATTGGACCAGACAGCAGGTTGCTATTCCTTTTCATGCGGAGGGATAGCCTGTCCCCAGCCTTCCCTATACAGGGTTCATTTTCTCTCTTCATCTTCTAGGCTGGTCAAAAACATCACACCAGCCACCTTGCAGCTTCCAAACATACCAAAATATTTAAATACAACACTGTGTCAGAGCCTGCAGCACTCACCAAGATTCACCCCTCAAGGAGGTGGGCAGGGAATCTTTTGTCATTAAAATGCATTAGTGTTAGAGAAAAGTGGGGCTGTAAAACAGGGGGTAGGGGGAGATGAATGGTAAGGCGTTCCTGGACTGTATAACCTAAATTTCCTAGGCCCTTCCTTCAGGACCTGAGAGAAAGGGCTGTTGAGGAACAATGTGTTTGGATCTGCTGCCAGCCAAGTGTAGCGTGATAGATCCATGTCAGGCCCTGATTCAGTAAAGCACTTAAACACACACTTAATTTCAATCAATGAGACTACTCATTTCAAGGTAGATACGTCAGTGTTTGCTGGATCACGGCCCTAGTGAGCCCTTTAAAAATTCAGTCCCGGGCTCCCTCTGGTAATAGGAAGTTTGGAAGCTAGGAGCGTAGGTGGAAGCAGTTTCATTAAAATTGATCATGAAAGGACCCACAGACTGAGGGAAAGTCTCATCACTCACTGGTTTCCTTATCCACTTCCATGGCTAGAAGAGCAGGGAGGTTATTTCTATTGGCTCATATTTATCTCCTTGTAATTTTCAGGGTTTACGTGGATGATCCTACATTCTTTGCAAGGAAAATCCAAGGTCAATACACACAACCCGTCCCTTCATTGGGCAAGTGGGACCTAGATGTACTGGGGTTCTTCACACATGCTTTGAAGATCATCAGAACACCAGCAGAGAGAACCAGCCAAGATGTCCACCGTGCAATGACAACGGGAAGAGAAATGGTGCTATCATTGTACTTGTTAAGCATCAGGACTGTTTGGCTGTCCAATACAAGAGAGAAGACGTGGTCCGTGTTCTGAGCTGCTTTGCATTCCAGATAGATTGTCAATATTTAATACCCTGAGAAACTCACAAGCAGATTTGGTCTTGCAGCAGGTTGGTGTGTTTTTATTTTTGTAACACAGATAGGTGACCACATTTGGAAAGAAGAGAAAGCGCGTGCCTGAACAACTGAATTTGGGGCCCAATTCAGCAAAGCACTTAACATGTGCTTAACTGTAAGCCTCTGAGTAATCCAGTCCCTATTCTGTAAAGCAATGAAGCACATGCTGAATTAGGCTAGCTGCCTCAGGTCTTTTGTACTGCTGTTTGCTATCATTTTTATGCATTTGTGTCTGTACTGGGAAGGTAAACACCCTCACTTATCTAAGACGAATTACAGTACGCTAAAAACTGTACCAATAACTGAGGCTGTTTCTTACTATGAACAATAAGTTGAGGATGTGGCTTGTTGTAGAAGGATTTCATGTGCTGGACATGTGCAGCCTGGTCTTGTGAAGTGCTAAGCAACTGCAGCAATGGGGGTCGAGGTCAGTCAGCACCTCCCAGGATCAATTTCATGAAAAGCTGTGATGGTTCTTCAGTGTCACTGCTAAGGGTCCTTTTGACATAGACCTGTCAGCACCAGCACCCGGCAACATGAGCTTCTGGAAGCCTTGATATTTCCAGATGTTTCCCTGAAACTCAGAGGCAGTTTAAACAGCTCAATCACTTTGCATAGTCACACCCAGTGCCATTTCCTAACTGCACTGAGCAGTCAGTATAAATCCGTCAGCCTGCACTGCATATTTCATTGGGGGAATTTCTAGCAAGCCAAGTAACAGGCAGCATGACATCGCAGGTGCTACTATTTTTAATGCTTCTCTTATGGATTCAAGGTAGGAAGGATACTGAACATGTGAAATGTGGCAACCATTTATTGGTTCAGATGAAATCATTGGTGTATTTAATTTCTAGTACGTTTAAATGTTTGTAAAGTGAATTTCCTAACCATTGCAACACTTGCACATTTTCTTTCCACATCTAGACACCAGTGGGCAGGTTGTGGTGACTCAGTCTCCAGAGTCTTTATTGGTCTCCATTGGAGAAACCGTTACTATCAGATGCCAGTCTGATACAGACATTGATGATGACATGAACTGGTATCAGCAGAAATCCGGAGCTGCTCCTAAACTCCTTATCTACGAAGGTGGTAACCTCCAGCCGGGGGTCCCAGCCCGGTTCAGCAGCAGTGGCTATGGCACAGATTTCACTTTCACAATCAGCAGTGTTGAAAATGATGATGCTGGAGATTATTACTGTCAGCAAAGCGATCGCACCCCGCTCACAGTGATAGAGACCAGTACAAAAACCTCCCTGCTGCACAGTACGTTCTGACGGGCCATCTGTTCTACAGCTGTTACGTAGAGGGCACTTCTAATTCTACAGCACTTCCCTACTCAGTCATGCATGCACAGTAAACCACATAACATTTTTCATCGTTATCCTTCAAACCATCTCAGCTCTTCCTGAATATGCTCCCTTCCTGAAATTCATTTCCACAGAAGGATCTAGGGTTTTATCTCCTTTTGATAAAATAAAATATTTCACATGGGAAAACAAATTAATTGATGTTTAAGAGGAAACATTCTACTTTGTAGCTTAAATTTGCAACTAATGAAGCAATCTTTCAACTAGATTATTGGGAAAATGTGAGACGCGTGATTACACACTCGCAATGGAAAAGAGTTTATTTTTTCCAAGACAGAAACCAGCAGAAAATTCTGTTCATGAATGCACTGTGCATGTGTGCTGGGCTAGTTATGGTCATGCTGGAATAATCCAGTGATGTGAATAGAAACTTGCCTGGATTTCTCTCTCTGGAAATGTGCCTCTGGTTTATCTGAAAGCTCAAAGTAGACTTTTCCCAGAGCTCATTCATTCTTCTGCATGGAGCACTCTGCACCAAGGCCAGGCTCAAATGCAGTTCACGCATACCCCAGGGACAGCTCTCTGGGGCACTAGGACAGTTTCCTCAAAGAGAGCAGGGGGGAGCAGGTTGCATGCACCAGAGGGAACAGGCTGCATCATTTTAAAAGCTGTTGTTCCCCTGCACATCACAGGGTTTAGGGTGGGATTGTGTCCCCATGAGGGCAGGGTGATTCTACAGTTTTTCCCATCCCTACCCCTCACGCACACACTCAGAGAGGTACCTGCCTATCAAGCACATTCTAGTCTTTGCTTCGTATAGGCATGGTAAAGCTGCCAGTTGTTTAATATTTTAATGAGGGGAAACGAACTGGTGAGCATCCTGTGACCCAGAGGCACCTGCAGAGGGTAAGGAGAAAGGACGAGGAAAGTGATTTATTTTCCCAGTGAACAATGTGCAGCCTCTTAGGCAAGAAGGGAGGGCAAGGCTGGGAACGCATCTGTACCACTCATTTCTGATAGTTGTGCAAAAGAGGATGCGCTCAACCATTCAGATGTCAGTTCACACCTATTGCGAAGCCCGTGTAAAACGGGACCAGATGTGGTCCCTAAGAAGCCTGCTTCAGGTTAGAAACCAAAACCACCAACATGCTTTGGATCCACCTCACTGAATGTGATTTGCCGTCCCGAGGCGGTAGGAACCCACAGTGGGGGGTCTCGTTTTGGCCCACTTCTAATCATTTCTCATAAGCTCAAGGCCCGTGTTATTTCGGAAGGCAACTGTTTGTAGGTCCCGTGGGCCTTGTTCTGCTCTCACAACCAGGGTGAGTCCTAAGTGACTCCACTGACGTTAGAGGAGTTTCTCTGGGTGGAGCTAATATCCGTCTGGCCCACCCGGCTGTTACTTTATTTCATGCTGAAGTCCCGCTGGGCGGGCCACAGAGGGGAGTCCCAGGTCCTGGGCAGAAGGCTCTGGAGGGCAGTGGCAGTTGGTGGGTGAAGGTGGCAGTTGGTAGGAATTACCGGGCTTGGGACGCTGCTCAGCAACCAGCTTCCCCAGCAGTGGGGCACCAGATGGGCTCTGAGGACCAAAACCGGGAGCCGGGCAGCAGTTCATTAGCAATAAATAAAACTAACGTCTCCTGCAACCTTCCCCGGCTCCAACCAGGTCTTGATCCGAGCTGGGACGGACACATCACAGGCGTTACCCAGGAGAACAACACCGCAGCTGGGGCACCAGGAGCGAGCCGCCAGGGTTATGACGGTTGATGCACCGGTGAACTGAAAAGGCCGTCGGAGCAGTCGTGACTGGAGCGGCCATGGGGTACGAGGCTGCCCAGGAGACGGCGGTCGTTCTGGCGGCTGTTTTGCGGGCTGGAATGGAAGCGGACGCTGGTGCCCGGCATGACGCCATGCAACAGCTGCTCCAAGGGGAGGCTGGGCAAGCATTGCTGCGTCACGTCCTGTATCTGGCCATGCGAGAGTGGCTACAAGGAGTGCTGCAGGACGAGGCCACACAAGAGGCGTTGCGTCAGGCTCTGCACTGGGAGCTGGAAGGGTGTCTGCAGGATGAGGCCATGCAGGAGTTGCTGCGTCAGGCCCTGCAAGACAGGATACGAGAGGCACTCCACGGTGAAGCCATTGAAGAGCTGCTGCCTCTGCCCCCACATTTGCAGCTGTATTGGATTTTCCTGGTGGAGGTCCTGCAAAGACAGCTGCATCGGATCATGCGTCTGCAGCTGCAGATGGTTCTCCAGGATGAGGCTGTGCAAGAGTTGCTGTTTCAGGGCCTGCAAGAGAGGATACGAGAGCTAGTCCTCGATGAAGCCCTGCAAGAGCTGCGGCGCCAGGCCCGGTGCCAAGCAAGGCCAGGGCAGTTGTGAGTGCTGCTCAGCAATGAAGCCATGCAGGAGAAGCTGCCCCATGGCCTGCCTGAGACACTGCATGACTGGAACACGTCTTTATTCCGCTGTGTAATGAACTGGTTCTGCTGGGCTACCATTTATCCACCAGCCCCTGTTGCTACAATCTGATCTACACGAGCAGCTTCTTCCACCAGCGTAGAGCCACATTAAGTGAAATGGAGCTCTTCACGGGAGTTATGGTCCACATGTAGACCCTGGAGCTTTATGGCCTGTAGGACAGCTCCTCCACTCCTGTAAATCAGCATAGCTCCATTGACTTCAATGGAACTGAACTGACCAAAACCAATGGATTTGGTACTGTGTTTGATGAACAGTGACGCTCTGGAGCATCCTTCTCTCTCCAGCAACAGAAGATCTGTCTTACCAATCAGACACAAAGAGACTCCGTCAGCATCCCTCTTTACAAGATTTCAAGCTGTGATAATTCCCCATACCTGGATGATTTCTTTTATCTGACTTCCCTTGCAAACCTCCCCACAGAAATTACAGCCAGCCTTTGCAGTGAGCAAGCTGGCACAAAGAAAATGGATGTGGCCAAAAAAATTAATCTTCCACGGCTGTGCGCGGTTCATGCCACAGTGTAGAAACCCAATCCCATTTTTTTAAAGCTAAACTAGAAGCATAATTCTTATTTCAAGGGGGTCAGAGTCTCAGCTGGTGTAGCCTGAGATAGCTCTATTCATCTTGATGGAGCTACCTTTATTTATAGCAACAGGATCTGCTCATTGTCTTTGTCAGCTACTACTATATAAGAGCGCTGGCCCTAAGAGAGCTGTCAGCTGAGATATTTAAGACTTGAGCGGAAGGTAACTCTGCAGAGGCCTTTTCCATCTCTAATGTCTAGGATAGTATAAAGTTTTGGCTACAATTGGGGATGCAAAAAGCTTGGCTTAGGTCAGGGATGAATGTCAATATACTCTGTCATATTTTTGTTTTCATTCCTCGAATCAAAGGTGTGTCACAGAAATAACAAAGTAGGGCTGTGGATGTTGTTCAAAGAAGCTATGTGACATAGCTGAAAAGTGAACATGTTTTAAGTGTCATTTGAAAAGGTCCATTTTCATTTTTTCTGGGCTGTGCTTGATTAAATTCTGCTTTTGACACAGACCCCTGGCTTCTGCTGATCCACAAATAACAGCATTTTCAAACTACACTCTACACTTCAAAGACAATTTTCGTAGCTCAGTCTCTGCATATTCACCTCCGAGTGTCATTTCCTTACTGTTCAGAGCAGGGACTATAAATCTGTCACACTGCACTTCAGATTTCACTCCAGGGCTCCTTGTAACTCAGCATGGCCCAAACGATTCCATATGCAGAAATTTTCTTGATATTGTTTTTCGGGATTCGAGGTGGGATAATGAAAATATGAACACTGAGAATGATTCACTGCATTGTGCACTGTAACATGCATTCACTGGGATGTCTAACTTCTAGTACATTTAAAGTACATTTCAGAATATTGTCAATTATGAAAACATTTTCTTTCTACTTCTAGAGTGCAGGGGAGAGATTGCGTTGACTCAGTCACCAGCATCCCTATAAGTCAGTGTAGGAGAAAGTGCTACTATCTATTGCAAAGCCAGTTCGGGCATTTATGATAACATAGCCTGGTCCCATCAGAAACCTGGAGAAGCTCCTAAGCTTCTTATCTGTGAAGCTTCTGACCATCATACATGTTCAGTGGCAGTGGCTATGGAAGTGATTTCACCTTCACAATCAACAGGGTTGAGTTGATGATGCAGGAGATTATTATTGTCAGCAGTACGAGGAGCGGCCTCTCACAGTGATACAGACAAATACAAAAGCTTCCCTGTGCTGTGCAGTGTGCATTGTCCTGGCCATGTGTTCTATACTCAATATATGGAAGACACTTCTGGCTTTAGATTTTTTTGCAGCTAAATCTCATTTAAACAGAAACAAAATAAGTTTAAAAATTCAATCCATTTCTCCTTTTATTCTGGATTCTCCCAATAGGAATGTGCTTTCCATCAGTTTTTATATCCTTATGAAAATTTAAGATTTCACACATGAAACATTTAAGACAAAAATATGATGCAAATACCCACTTTGCTTAACACTTAGGCTGTTTTATAGCCAGATTTAATTTGAAGAGATCAGGAAAAGTATAATGTACTTACTTTTACTGGAATGACTTTCTTCAGAGTTTAGTGAAGCTGTGCAGTTACTGAGGAGTAATTGCCCTGTCTGATATTATTGTTATTGTTATTAGTAATTATTATCCCTCGGTATTACTTCATTGGGATATTTTTAAACAAATAGCCTTCACAACATACAAGACTTTTGAGCATCAAAAGGGGAAAATAGCTGTCTAAAATTTATCCCCATGAGTCATTAATAAATCCTGACTGTCAAACTGTCCTGCTGTGGTCAAGAGCATGAGTACCAGCCTCAGGACAAAGTGTTAGGAAACAGGGCACAAACCCCAAATTGGCTGTGAGTTCTAGAATTAGATTTCACCAACCAAGTATCAAGTGTAAAAGTATCAAGTGTAAATTCCTCAGGCACATCAGTAGCCGTAACATGGAGTCACAGACAGTCCCCTTGTATCTCCGATCTATCTTGCCACCCAGGTGAGTGTACGTTTGTGATAGATGGCCTCTTACACCAAAAATCACAACAATATTCAGGTTATTCCCAATCCCAATGGACTAGTCACTTATCCCAGGTCAATTGCACCTTAGATCCCACACCAAAGACAACACTGGTAGTCAATCCTATAATAAATTAGCTAAGGATTAATTAACTAGGAAAAGAAAATAAGAGAGTTACCTACAAGGTCAAAGCAGATAAATATATATACACACAAGTGAGTTCCAATCTTAAATTTCAAAAAGTAATAGAAGCATCTATAATAAACAAACTCTATTGTTCTTTAGGGTTAACCAGTCCATGCACTAGGAATCTTTTGCTTATGCTTAGTAATCTTTGTCCCTCAGAGTCCAAGCAGCATAAAAGATACTGTTCCTCCTTGTTAGGGCTTTTTATTCCTTCCTCCATTCTGCCTTGAGTCGCAAATTCAGCTGTTGGGAGAAATTCACTGGCACGTCTCCTCCTCATGGAGGCAGGGGGATCAATGAACAAAGACTTTTGTTTTCTGATGTTCCTCAGTAGTTCATCTGGTGGTGATGGGCCCTCTTTGCTGGGCAGAAGAAAACACCTTCAGTTGGAAACTAGTATTACACACTTGTTAATGTGTCCATTTCTCTTATCTGGTAATTCCCAGTTAGAGAGCAAACACTTCGATATTACCTTATAACATGGGATACCGATATTATAGGTGAGATTAATACATGCAGCAATTTACAAGCATTTCTTAAAGCCTAAACCCTAAATGCCCTTTTTCACCTTTGAGTTTCCTTAAAGTTCTTGCAGTGCCTAAAAGGGCTGTCTTCTAGAGGTCACTGATTGTGATGTCCAGCACACTTAATGTGTTCCTGGGCTACTCAGTCATATCCCTAGGGATTGCTTCAAGTCCAATCACTGGGGTCATCTTTGGTCTCATTTTCCATAACCATTCTACTCCGTGGCAGAGCGTTCCATATTTCGCTACCTTCTCATTTCTTTTTTATGTTTCTGTCTCCTGGTATGGCAACATCAATTAGCAAGGTCTTGTTTATCTTCTTTTCTACCATAGCTACGTCCGGCCTGTTTGCCTGCACCGTTCAGTCTATGACAATTGCTGGATCCCATAACATCTTAGCCTCTTCATTCTCTAGAACACCTTCAATTCGGTGGTCGTAGTACCACATGGTTGGTTTAAATCTGTACTTGCCACAGAGCGTCCAGTGCAGACACATGGCAACCTTGGTGTGTCTGTTAATATATCTTCTCCCATCCAGCTCCCAAAAGTGTTCAAGACGTGCTCCACCATCTTTTCCTTTGCAAAGCACATTCTGCATTTGAGGGAGCAGTTTATTCTGAATATAACTAGGCCTTAAGGACTCTCTTATGCACTCATAACGAGGCTCTCTGTCTCTCTTTTGAGATATCTTCATTTGGCTTATTTCCTGACACCACCTCGTACAAAATAAAGTTACCATGAGCTCTGGGTTGGCAGAACGGCAGGTAACACACTCATTGTTTTGCTCTCTCTCTCTCCATCACTGTCTGTGTACTGATTTCTGTATAAATCTTCCAAGTCTTTATTTGGTGCTTTACTTTTTGCTTTCTTGGACTGGGATGCACACTTGGTCATCGCTTGTTATCACAACCAGAAGAACTTTACTCTGTCTGACTCGTCATATATATTTGATGTTGTATTCTTCATTAATTGCTTCCGCCACAGACAGCAGACCTTTTCCTCCATCACATCATTGAATGTATATCTTGTCCACATCTTCATTGATATTCATTATTATATGCATTGGCAGGTGCTTTCTTGTTTGGATGTCAAATTTTTTTTCTTCTCCTTTGATTCCACTTGATCCCTTCAGCAGCATACCATATTATTAATATCACCCAGATATTAATGGCTCAGATCACATTCTTCAAGTTGAGTTTTGTCCGTAGAGTAGTTCTTATTCATAATTCGTAATATTCTTTCCTCACTTCTTTGATTTCCTTATATGTAAAGCCTGGCAGTTCCCCAATTCCAAGGTATTTGTAGGGGCCATGCTGAGAGATCTTGGACATTATTTTTCATGTCTTCTGACTGTACCAGTTTGCCCCTCTTTACAGATGCCGGCACACATTTAGCCAAACCAACCTGTTGCTTTATATCTTCAAACTATTCTACACGTCATCAATCTTATCTTCTTTTGTGACTGTCCACATACTTTCAGATATTCCACATATAACCCATGTATTATTATTTGTATTATGGTAACACTGAAGGCCCTAGACATGGAGCAGAGACACATTATTCTAAGTGCTGTACAAATACAGAATAAAGAAAGGTGCATACCCTGAACAACTACATTCTACGTGTGGGGCATGAGACAACAGATGGGAGAGCAAGCTGGGGGGTTTGGAACACGTGTTACTAAAATCATACAGGGGAATCTTATAATTTCACACACGATGTTGCCCCACATTTGACTACAACAATACTATGAGTTTTCAAATGACACTTTACACTTTCAAAGTATGAGTTTTCAAATGACACTTTACACAAAGATTATTACACTAGTGTGTAGGGTGTGACTACAGGGGTGTATTCCATCACAGCCAGTCCTGTAGGACACCCATCAACAGCTCTGCTGTAGCTGAAGTAACACAAGAATGCTTGCCCTGCCTGTGTGCACCTCTCATTTGGGTGTAACACGAAAACACAAAAAGAATGTACAAGGCTTAGGGCCAGATTGTTCCACACACGGCCTGGCCAAAATTTGGATATCTCATTTGCAAACAGTGGGTCCTCAGTGGGACTCCCAAAAGGCACTTCTGGGTGCTCAGATCAACACACAGGAGCATAAATTCCCTTTCCATGAGCGTGAATCCCAAATTGATCATCAACATGTGAGGTGTAAACTAACATGGCTCTGTGTTGGAAAAATGGCTCCACAGCATCAGCTGAATATTGCAATGTACAGCTGGACACATAAAAGGGGAACCACACATTACAGTACAGAGATGCAGCAGACCATACAGTACTGCACTCCCCAGGGAAAGGTGCTCCTAGCTGCTTGGCCAGTCCTTTGATTGAATAAATTCTGTGGACAATTCTGTCATTGATCACTAGATGGCAATAGAAAGGCAGAGCGTTTCAGGAATGGCTATTTCAGTCAATCAACAGGATGGTGTTCGTTTAATATTATCCATTTAAGAACACAAGAATGGGCAGACTGGGTCAGACCAATGGGCCATCTAGCCCAGTATCCTGTCCGCCAACAGTGGGCAATGCCAGGTGCATAAGAGCAAATGAACAGAACCTGGCAATTTATAAAGTGATCAACTCTCTATTTCCAGTCCCAGCTTCTGGCCATCAGAGCTTGAGGGATACCCAGAGCATAGGTTTGGCATCCCTGACTAACAGCCATTGATACACTCATCCTTCATGAATGTCTCATTATTTTTTGAACCCAGTTATTCTTTTGGCCTTCACAGCATTTCCTGGCAATAATTTCTACAGCTTAGCTGTGTGTTGTGTGAAGAAGTACATCTTTATGTTTGTGTTTAATCTGCTGCCCATTAATTTCTTGGGATGACCCCTGGTTCTTCAGTTATGTGAAGGAGTAAATAACACTTCCTTACTCACTTTCTCCACACCAGTCATGATTTTATAGCTCTCTATCATATCCTCCCTTAGTCATCTCTTTTCTAAGATGTACAGTGCCAGTCTTGTTAATCTCTCCTCATATGAAAACTGTTCCATATCCCTAATCACTTGCATTGCCCTTCTCTGTACTTTTTCCATTTCTAATATATCTTTTTTTGACATGGGACAACTAGAATTCGACACTGTATTGAAGGTGTGGGCATACCATGGTTTTAGATAGTGCCACTATGATGTTTTCTGGTTTTTTTTATCTATGCCTTTCCTAATGTTTCCTAACATTGTCTTAGCTTTTTTGACTGCTACTGCACAGTGAACTATTACAGAGAATTATCCACAATGACTACAAGATCTCTTTCTTGATTGGTAACAGCTAATTTACACCCCATCATTTTGCATGTACAGTTTGTATTATGTTTTCCAATATACATTATTTTGCATTTCTCAACATTGAATTTCATCTGTCATTTTATTGCCCAGTCACCCAGTTTTGTGAGATCCCTTCGTAACTCTTCACAGTCAGCTTTGGAATTTGCTGAATTAATGTCATACTAAGAGGCTCTGGCGAGACAAGAGGTAGCACTTGTGGACTGGGACAGTCTGATTTTATTTTTCCTAAGAACACAATTGTTGTTATACTCTGATTCCCCCTTTACAGTAATGCCCATGGCACTGATACTAGGAGGGATTTAAAATTCAGAGAGAGAAAAAGCAAATTCTTTGTGTCTCTGTACAAACTAAATGGACCTGCCCCAAAGTTTTCTCTCTCTTCTATAGATGAAAGTTGTGGGTCAATAATGGACCTCTAGATGGTAAGTCATTGGAGATGCTTGTCCCACCCACCCTGGTCAATTACAGCCTCAGTGTGACATTTTAAACTGTGTAACTGACAAAAAATAATTCACACAATTATCAGCAAAATATTTGATCACTTATTAACTAGATAATTTTCCCTTGTGCATCTTTGATGTGAAACAAGGGTTTCCTGCTACAAAGTAGAGAACTAGATTCTAGTCCCTGCATGAATGCTTGCACTGTATGGATATTATGATACTTGGAACCACTCAACACAACTGCAGACACACACAGACCCTCACCAAACAGAGCAATAATATTCCAAACTGGATTACATTATTGTTGGTGTACTACAGAGTCTCCAGCATTTGTCCTAAATCAGACCCAGCACTAGTGTCAATCAAACCGGCCAAACACTGGAGAGAGAAGATTCCTACTGGGCTTTTCCATTTTATCTCCTACTATTTACTAATAGCAGCTCCTCGCAGGGGATGATCTAAGAAAATTAACATCCTTAGACTCTACCCTGACATTCAGAGACAATTTACATAGCTCAGCCTCTTTGCATTTTCACACCCGAGTGCCATTTCCTTACTCCTCTGGGCAGGGATTATATATCTCCTGGGTTGCATTTTATCTTTCATTGCAGGTCTCTCAGCTTCTAGTCACCCAGAAGAGTCAAGATGATTTCCCACAATCTGCTTTTCTTCATGGTGATGTGTTTATGGGTTCAGGGTAAGAAAGAATAAAACTATGGCATTTGAGAATTGTTTTGGGGTTTATCTGGTGTGACACAGAATTCTTAGTATGTTTAATTCCTAGTAAATTTAATCACATGAAATGTACTTTTAAAATATTGTGACATCCACATATTTTCTTTTTGCTTTTAGACTCCAGTGGAGAAACTGTGATGACTCAGTCACCAGCATCCCTATCAGTCAGTGTAGGAGACAGTGTTACTATCAATTGCAAAGCCAGTTCGGGTATTACAAATGACATAGCCTGGTACCAACAGAAACCTGGACAAGCTCCTAAACTCCTTATCTATGAAGCCTCTTCCCGAGATACAGGGGTTCCAGCCCGGTTCAGTGGCAGTGGATATGGCACTGATTTCACATTCACCATCAGCAGTGTTGAAGCTGATGATGCTGGAGATTATTACTGCCAGCAGTATAACAACTTGCCTCTCACAGTGATACAGACCAATACAAAAACCTCCCTGTGACGTGCAGGATGTTTTGTGCTGATCATTTGTTCTACACTCATTAAGTGGAAGGCACCTCTAACTCTTCTAATTCATCTCAGGAGATGCATGAAGTAAAATAACTTTTTCCATCCTTTTGCTTTTTGCAACCTATTTGTGCAGTTTATGTATCTTTCCCCAGCTCTATGATATTCCTGTTAAAATGTCAGGATGGATGATATTTAGATTTCTTATCTAAAACTTTAAAAATGATGATGTCATTATCCATTTTGTGTAATAATCAGCCTGTGGCAGAGCCAGATTATGTTGGAATTTATGAAGGTTACAGTTTTACACTCTTGTTAGTCTTCTAGCACAGATTCCTCTTTCCCCCAGATGGGCTGAAGGTGAGATTAGGGCTTCAGACCCAAACACTAAAAGAATGTGCAAGGCCTAGGGCGAGATTGTTCCAGTCACATCCTGGACTAAATTAGAAGATCCTGTTTTCAAACAATGGGCCTCAGTGGGACTCTCACACTGCACATCTGAGTACTCAGCTCAAGTCACAGGCGCATAAATGCTTCTTTCCTGTGCTGAAATCCCAAACTGAGCATCAACATGTGAGATTTCTACTCACACATCTGTGGTGGAAAATTGGCTTCACAACATGAATTGCATATTGAAATGTAGAACTGTAGAATCTAAAGAAGAGATGCATAATAAAGAGATGCAGCAGAACATACAGTACTGCACTATCTCGGAGAATACACTGTTTCCTGCGTGGGCTGTCCTTTGATTAATTAAATTCTGTGGTGAAAATCTTGGGTCAATGGTCCCATAATGGCCAGCCACTGGGAATGCCTGCCCCACCCACCTCAGTCAATAATACCCATGTGATACACGATCATTTCTAGCGATGAAACCAACAACAAGCAACTTCAGCAAACAATTGTCAGTGAAAACTTTGAACTCTAATTGACTAGACATGTTTTCCCCTTGTGTCATGTGCACACCTTTCCCTTTAAACAATTAGTGAGAGTTGCCTGCTACAATGCAGAGCGCTACAACTAATCCTCGGAACAACTCATGCACTGTACAGATGTTGTTATATTTTGAACCACTCGACCCAACTCTGCATGCGCATGCAAACACATGCATACACACACACAAACCATGAATCTACAATATTCTCTGAAGCAAAGCAGTGTAAGGAGTGAATATACCATCCGGTGAGAAAACAGTTGGGAAGGTTCATAATGGCCTAAGCCAGGACTTCTGATAGAATGGCTTTCCCAGTGGATAGTTTTGTGCCATATTGCCACAACATCTCTGTCTAACGTGGAAAGGCAGGAGACTTGGAGGTTCTTGGAGAGTGCAGATTATTTGATGAATGGGGAAAACGATGCAAGTGCCTGACCACAAAGCAAAATCCCCGGCTATTACTGTTTGTCAGCGGTAAGAGATGCAGCAGGCAGGCAGAGTTGTAGGAAAGAATCCTTTGTTCAACACACCGAGGCCTGGTCTATAATTACGGGGAAATTTGGTGGCAATCGACAGGAGTTACACAAGCTACATAGAGTGTCTGCGTAACTTAGGTCGACTTCCTAAATCCTCTTCCACATGCCATCTCCACTACACTGCACTGATTTGAAATGCATACACACTGACACAGCGCTATGCTTTTTTTGGAGGTGGTTTCATTGAATAGACTTCAGGATCGACTGAGCGGGTCTTCACTTCTGCTCAATCGATCCGGATCAATCGATTTGACGGCAGCAAATTCGCCGCCATCAGTGAAGAGATACCCTCCGAGGTCAATGTTACACACAGAGACTCTGTCTGGCTGCCTTGCCTCTGCCTGCTTTCCTGAGCCTCTGAACTCACCAACAGCTCCTCCGCAAACCTGACCCCTCTTCTCCAGTTACACTCACCATACTATCCTTAGGAGGTCTGTTTAACAGATGCTTTGATATAGTAGGTGGGGAAACCAGCACCCAGCAGAGGAGCAAGTACCTGGCTCACGGCACACACTGTCAACCTGGTCTTTCACTGCAACACACCAACCCATCCTTGTGCCATGCTCAACCAACAGACAGCCCATGTCAAGTGGCCAGAGAAGACATTATTGCGACCTCTGGCCACGTGGTGTCTCAGAGCCAGCCATTCCACTTTAGTAATCAAGAGTCTCCCCCCAAAAGCCCAAAATGCAAACAGTGAGCCTGATTGTCTGAGGTGCTGAGCACCCACAGTTTCTGTTCACTGTTATGGGAAATGCAGGGGCTCAACGCATCTATAATGAGGCTCAAGGCTCTTTAGCTCTTCTATGGCCAGAGCTCTCAAGCTAATAGACACCCCTGGTGATGTTGTGGGGAATACTCTGATGGGGACGCCAGCCATTGCAGATCACTGCTTGGCCTAAGAATGGTGAGCTGCACTCCAGGAGCATGACACCAGATCTGCAGAGACCTCTGAGAATAGCAGCAACTGAACCCTGCAAATATCTGCTAACGTTCTAACGTGCGACAGCAGCAGGAAATAAGCCAAATATTGACAGTTCCTAACTCTCTGTTGAAAGTGAAGTGCAGTAAATTTACATGCTTTTTGCATGTGGGTTTTCTCACTCAGCTGCTGAATACATATAAATTCTCACTGCGTGGCTTATGAACAAACCTTTTTTCAGCTTAGTCAGGCAAGATGATTTCACACATGCCCGTTCTCTGGCTGCTGGTTCTCTGGATTCAAGGTAGGAAATTAAAGACAATTGGATAATTTTCAGTGTGATGGACACAAGAAATTCTGTCACTCTCACCCATTTAATTAATATTCGATGTGTTGTGTTTAGTATAATTTCACAGTGGTGAATTCAAATTGTGCTTCAGTGTCCGAAGACTTGCCATATCCAGCACTGTGTCATTGTTCATTGTCTTCCCACTCTCTTTCTTTATCCAGACTCCTCTGGGCAAACTGTGATGACTCAGTCCCCGGAATCTCTATCCGTGCCAGTGGGAGGGAGAGTCTCTATCAACTGCAAAGCCAGTACAAGCATTGGCACTTGCTTAAACTGGTACCAACAGAAACCTGGACAAGCTCCCAAACTTCTTATCTACTACGCTAACAGCCTCCAGTCGGGGGTCCCAGCCCGGTTCAGTGGCAGTGGATCTGGCACTGATTTCACATTCACAATCAGTAGCGTAGAAGCTGATGATGCTGGAGATTATTACTGTCAGCAGTGTAACAGCTACCCTCTCACAGTGATACAGACCAATACAAAAACCTCCCGGCTCTCAGCAGCGTGCAATGCAGTTACTGTTGGTTGCAGATCTAACTGTCTGGTTTCCACATGTTCTGTCAAACGTGAAAGAAGAGGGCTACTTATTCCATCTCCAAGTACACAATAAAAAGGAGAACACAGGAGGACTCAAAGAGTTTGGCTAATCACATACTCTAGAATATCCACACAGACCTGAGGTTCACTCCAGTTTTCTTTGCTTTATTCCCGCTCTTGAACCCCGGTGCACCAGAGACAATTTCATTTTGGAAAAATCAAAGACGTTTCATTTCAGTAAGGTTGACATGCTCATTTAAACTTTATCAGCTGAACTTCATAACACAGCACACACTATAATATAATAGTCAAAATGTTAACACCAAAACAACAATTTTGGCCATTTTGGAAGGAAACGTTTTGACCTCATCAAAATTTCTCCCTGAAAATTTGAACAGGAATCATGTGTTCCCGCTGAATGCTTAGATTTTATTAAAACCACATTTCCTGATGGAAAGCTGGTCCTTGGAAATAATTTCAATCAGCTCTGCTGTTATAAATACGTTCCTAAAATGGTGTTGGGGCTCCTCTTATTTGAATAATCAATAAAATCCCATCTGAAGGTCCCAGAATGATTATTCACCAAGGAAATTTATACTAATCTAGGCATTTTTAAACAGCAGTGTTAAGATCGGGGGTTTGTTTGCTCTGTTGTAGAGTACATGTAGAACTTAGGGGCCAAATTCACAGAGTTCTGTATGGGAGCAAATCCCCAAATACAAGAGAACCTGGAGGCACAAGGAAGGAAGAGGCACACATGGGATTCTCACGGGGATTGGTCAAATCCACCAGAGGAGGGGCATAGGGAAGTGGGAGTGGCCACACAGAGGGGTGCCAACCCTTTTTCCAGAATGACATGGGGTGTGGACACATTCAGACAGGGTCTGGCTAGCAGAAACCAGCAGGAGGCGATGGAAAAGATGTTCTGTCAACTTCCCAGCGACTGCTGCGTTGGCCACACCCACCGACAAGAGGCAGCAGCTGGGGAGGGTGGTAACTGCGGTGGAGGATAGAAGGTCGAGAGGCCCACTGATCTACTCACACAAGCCCCTGTAGCTCGCACACCCGGGCACCTACTACGTTGTGGAAATAGAGGGTGGAGGGGCACAGACAATGGGCAGCGCTGGAGCCTGGCACTCTGATGACACTTTTCATCATTTCTGGGTTGTGCCTGCACCCAAAAATCCAAGCACGCTCAGAACTTGGGTTTCCTCTTCCCAGACATCATCTTCTTCCTCCTGTTTTCACCCTTCAAGTCTTTGAGAGCAGCCATCATGCTAGAGGTGCACAAAATTTGCAGCCCCTGGTGCCGCTGCAGAGAACCATACAGCTGCCGGCCGTGCTGCCCCCGTGAAAATCTGGGCCTAGGAATAAAAACAACAGTGGGTTAGGAAAGGGATTAATTGAAAGAGACTAGGCTGATTGCATTTAAACCCCACACAGGAAATGACTGAATGATGTTAGCTCTTCTTCTTTGTGTTCCAACCTGCAGCTCGCTTGGTTCCCCATCACCAATCAAGCAGCCATTGTTACCCCTGTGTCCTGTGAAGCTAACTCTAGCTGCTTTGCCATCTGAATCAGGCAAACGTCTCAGAGTTATTACATCCAAGAACCACATGAAACCATCAGGTCAGACATTTCAAAACTCCTCCCTGGCATGCATGTCTGGTCATTTTCATAACGGGGCCCTTTTTGCATAGTCACACCTGGTGGATGTTTCCTCACTCAGCTGCTGAACACACAAATGGTTCCACTGCACTGCGCTACAGACGAGCCTTTCCCAGCCACACAACAGCAAGATGATCTCAAAGACGCCCCTTCTCTGCCTGCTGCTTCTCTGGTTTCAGGGTAAGTAACAGACAAGTGTCAAAAGTGTTGATAAGGAATGTGACAAATCATAGGGAAATGGCTGTGGTTTATATATTTCTATACTAATTCTAGGTATATTTTGTACTTTATTTCGACTGTTCACTTTACAAGTGTTTCAATGTAAAGCTTTATATAAGGTTAATGTCATTGTCCCATTTACCCAACCCCAACCCTGCCAATTTTTATTTTCTCGCTCTTCAGGTTCCAGTGGGCAGATTGTGATGACTCAGACTCCAGAATCTCTCTCAGTGTCCGTGGGGGAGACACTCACTCTCAAATGCAAAGCCAGTGCCAGCATCAGCAACAACATCGCTTAGTACCAACAGAAATCTGGACAAGCTCCCAAGACTCTTATCTATTATGCCAGCAACCGTCCCACGGGAGTCCCAGACCGGTTCAGCGGCAGTGGGTCGGGCACTGACTACACATTCACAATCAGCAGGGTTGAAGCAGAGGATGCTGCAGATTATTACTGCCAGCAGTATAGCAGCTGGCCTCTCACAGTAATATAGACCAATTCCAAAACCTCCCTGCTCTATGAAACATGAAGTCTAGGAGACATGAGTACACACAAGTAGCCCAACAATCTAGTTTTCAAATGTTATGACAAAAAAAAAAAAAAAAAAAAAAAAAAGAGGATAACGCCTCCCATCCACTAAAATAACAACAGATGGTCATTAGTGAAATAGCACATAATTTTTTACCTCTTTTTTTAAATCTAACCTTAACTGTGAATTTTCTGACTTTGTGATCCTTGGTTTTCGGATAATTACAACATCCCTGTCATTGATTTTATCCTAAATTATTAATATGCACCCTCAGCCTTAACTCCATCTTCTTCTTATTTACTGTTTGCAATGCAGTACAACCTACTAAGCCCCAGACATGGATCTGGATCCCATTGTGCTAGGTGCTGTACAAACAGAACAAAGAGATGGCCCTTCCCCAAAGAACTGCTATAATCTTAATGTAGTTTTGGTCTGGGAATTAATTCATTTATCCAGAAAGCAAAAAATTAGCTGGAAATTAAGGTTGTTTTCAGGAAAAAAAATCAAATAAATAAAGGTAATAGTCACTTATTTATGCAGCACAGCTCACATGCAAATACACTGACACCACATGACAGACATTAAAGCATTAGCACACAACACAGTCACAAACTGAGTGGGCCATCATGGAAGGAAGTGCCTCATTCTGGGAATGAGACAAAACACCCTCTCATGGGCTGGCTTGTGGCAGACAGCTCTCTGCTTGATCCCCTTCCCAAACTTTGCACCATATCTATTTTCAGTGGGTTACTGGTGGGGAATCCACTGATGTCTTCCACTCCAGGGTTCAGCCCCCTTCTTGGCCTGTTTGAGAGGGGACCAAATGCTGCCCGTGGTCACCACAAGCAGCAGGTTTGTGGCTAAGCAGGTAGAGCTGCCCTTAACGTGCCTGGGACAGCAATGTCGAGTTTTCTGCCTTGCTCTCAGGAAGGCGACAGTGCTTGCATCCTTGATAGATGTTTGATTCTGCTACACCAGCTCTCAGACCCCAGCATGTACAAAATGGGGCATGTGTCTATAGTGCGGGGGAGTTTAATATTTGTATTTATTTAATGTCACCTGACTGTACAAAACTGAGAATTCTACAAGTTTTGGACCAAAATAAGCATTAAAAAACAAAAACAAACACAAAAACCCACACACAATTCCAAAAGAAACTTTGTTATGGGGACACACTCTCTGCTGTGAAAAAATATTCTCCTCTAGGATATAAATGTCTCTTTGAATATTACCAGACAGAAATGACATTAGGACATTCGTAATTGAAGATAAAATACATTATACAGGGGAGTTCTACTTATACCCCTTCCCCCCCCCCCAAAAAAAAGAGAGTACTATAAACCTAGGAAAACCCGAGCTAAATTTAAAAGACAATAAAACATGTTCCAGTATGGAAATACACAATAAGGGCACCAAAACATCCTAACCTATCTCTGTAATGATGTAGCTCAATTACTATATCATTGTGATTAAAGCAATTTAGGGTTTGAAGATCCTAGATCTGATTAGAAAGATTATAAAGACACAATGGAGTTTTTCATATATTTCCCTCTAAACCAAAGTTAAGATTATTTGGGTGCATTAACAGTACTTTTCATACTTAAAAAAAAATCCAAACACTTTAAAGTGTAAGCCTTAATTCTGAATGTCCGTAGTTTTACAATGCTTGGGTCTAGGCTAGGTGAAACTTTCTTGTAGTATCTTAAGTTACGGATAACTACAGACAATCTTAACTCTATCTTAATGTAGTTTTTTGTCTGGGAATTTCCTTGGGTTTACACACACATGCACGCACGCATGCACACACACATGCAATTTCATATATGAACACTAAAACAAACACCAAGAGAATGCCACTGTACAACATTACTAATGCAGTGCAGATATGTAATATCAGCCTTCCCTCTTCTTTTTATTTTATTTACATTTGTAGATTTTTAATGCTGGAAAGGACCATCATGATCATCTCATCGGCATGACGCCAGCTATAGAACCCACCCAATAAATTCTGCATCAAACCCAGAACTTCAGCTTGAACAACAGTATGTTGTCTAAAAAGCTCTTCAGTCTTGACTTAAGAAGGCAGATTTACTTGTACACCTAAGCAGGCAGAGCACACCAGCCAGTGTGCATCACCAGAGCATCCAAAGTGTACTGGTAAATCTGAACCTTCATTTGTAATTGACTTCTTGGTTTATGGGGCTGTTAGTGAGACTGGTGCTGCGTCCGAGCTCTGGAAAGATTCCATGGCTGCATAGCAGCGTGAGCAACAGTGCTGAAAGGTTTCCAGAGTGCTGCTTCCTCAGCAATGCCGCACATTGAAGTGGCACTGCTGGAGGGGGGACCTCATGCAGGAGCCCACAGGGGAGAACTGTGCAGTGATACTGACGCTTAAAGCATGACGCTATTCATCAAGTGGCCTGGGTTCCCCATGTAACAGATGCAGATCAGAAAGAGAGAGAGAATAAGTGACTTGTCACATGTCACACAGGGAGATTTAGCCAGAGTCAGGAGTTGAACCCAGATCTCTTAAACACCGTCCAGTAATTTAATGAGGCCATCCTGTCTTCATAAGGCCCATCTGCTATCTATATACTACATGGGTCTCCTGGTGTACAATGAGATAATAGGTCAGGGTTACAGTGATCACACAGATACAAATGCCACCATAGCCTGAACTCTGGCCGTGGTGTAATTATTGCCAGGCATGGCTGTACTGCCACAGATTGATAGAGCTCATGTTTGAGCATTCTCTCCATGACACCAATTATATCTAGAAACATGTGACTGGAGGCTAACAGGGGACACAGATATGAGAAGGGAAAGAAGCATCAGCTGTGAATCACCATGCTCCCTGGGGAATGTGCCAACATCTACTTCAACACACTGTTCATGGATTAAATTCTGTGGACAACTCTGCCATTGGCCAGTAGATGGCAGTATTTTCCTAGACTCATAGAATCATAGCAGATTAGGGTTGGAAGAGACCTCAGGAGGTCATCTCGTCCAACCCCCTGCTCAAAGCAGGACCAACCCCAACTAAACCATCCCAGCCAGGGCTTTGTCAAGCCAGGTTTAAAAAACTCAAAGGATGGAGATTCCACCACCTCCCTAGGAACCCATTCCAGTGCTTCACCACCCTCGTAGTGAACAAGTTTTTCCTAATATCCAACTTAGACCTCCCCCCTGCAACTTGAGACCGTTGCTCCTAGTTCTGTCATGTGCCACCACTGAGAACAGCCTAGCTCCATCTTCCCTGCAACCTCCATTCAGGTAGTTAAAGGCTGCTATCAAATCCCCCCTCATTCTTCTCTCCTGCAGACTAAACAAGCCGAGTTCCTTGGGCTTTGATACCACTTTGCAAAACTGGCAATCACAGACAAGCCAGAAGATCTCACAGACGCCTCTGTCTGTTACTTGTAAGAAAGGTAAGACATTACAGGGTAAGAAATTTCACAAAGGGAAGAATGATTGCACTGATTTATTTATACACATATATATATATACACACACACACACATTATTTTAAGTTCATTACTCCTCTGAAACCCTCACCACATGCCAGGTTTCAAAGCCTGGCCTCCAGCCCCAATGGGAATGTCTATGCTGCTATTTTTAGACCCATGAACCCAAGTCAGTTGACTTGGGATCGGAGACTCGCTGTTGTGTTTTTTTGTTATGTTTTGGGGTTTTGCAGTGTAGACGTACCGACTAATCACACTCGCACTGTCAGCAGTGTTACAGCCGATTATGCTGGAGATAATTGTCAACAGGCTCTCCCAGTGATACAGGCCAATGCAAAAACCTCCTTGTTCTACACACAACTGGGCACTTGGGCAGAGATCCTTGAAGATATTTAGGTGCCTAACTTGTATTGAAATCATCGGGAGTTAGGTATCAAAATAGCTTTAGACAAAGATTCACACCCTTCTGGTGGGGAGGGAGATACACTATCTTGCTTCCTGCAAATAAAGGGCCAACACAGACCAGTTCGCAAAGGTCTGCACTGGGAGCACGGCCAAGCAGAAGAAGGTCCACAGGGAATTACTCAATGCATCTCTGAACCCCACCGCAAGTCAGGGGAATGTGGCTGCTGCTCGGTTCCTAGAGCGGGCACTGCACACATGCTGCCTTCCACAGCTGACCATCTCTATGGCTGGTGTAGCGAGTGGAGACCCTGGCTCACAGCACCATCTGGAGTGGTTAGTGATGCTAGCTCCATACATCACTTGGGTTTGTGTGGGTGTAAAGATTACACCGCATCTAGCCTTTGCATGGAAGCGCTTCTAGCACGGCCACAGCCTTCCACAGCCATGGAGACACCAGCAACAACATTCTCTCCCAATGAAGGGCCTTACTGTCAGGAGAATCTGGACAGGACATCAGCCCAACTATCTCCTCAGGCCAGGCCACTAGGGACGTCCAGGAATATTTTCATGGCAAGGAGACTCACTGAAAGGGGAAAGGAGGTAAGTGGATCTGAAAACTGCTTTAAAAATAGCTGGGAGATTTTTACTGCCAAGATACAAGGTCAGCTGCAACATTCCTGGTTTCCTCCCCACAGAGCAACTCCTGTTATTGCACTCATGTAACCATCAGTGTTCCATCTTCACCTCATATGTCACTATCACCAGGTTACGGACACCAGCAGCTCACAAGAGTAACAGGAAATGCCCTTGCATCTAAAACGCAGCACATTTATATGAATGGGTCATTTGCATATTCACTCCCGAGAGACTTTCCCCGGTTGTGCTGCTGAGCGTTCATAAATGGTCCCGTTTACACTGCATGGTGAGCTGTTCAGCATTCCCTACTAAGGACTGTCAAGATGCTCTCACAGGCCCAGCTTCTCTGGATACTAGTGCTTTGGATTCAGGGTGAGCATAATATCAACAGGGAACAGACTTCATAGGCAAAACAATGCAAGCTAAGCTTAAATTATTACTGCATTGTTTATTTTGCAATCTAGTGTTTAATAAATTCTTCAATGAAAAATGCATTTAAATACCAAGTTTAATTACTTTTAATAATGTGCCATGATTGTATGAATTTTCTTTCCATACCTAGACTCCTGTGGCCAAATTGTTTTGACCCAGACTCCAGAATCCCTGTCAGTGTCTCCTAGACAAAGAGTCACCATCAACTGCAAAGCCGGCTCCAGCATTAGCAACAACTTAGATTGGTACCAACAGAAACCAGGACAAGCACCTAAGCTACTTATCTATGGTTCTACCAATCGTTACACTGGAACCCCAGAGCGGTTTAGCGGCAGTGGGTCTGGGACTGATTTCACTCTCACAATCAGCAGTGTTGAAGTGGAAGATGCTGGAGATTATTACTGTAAGCAACGCAATAGCTACCCGCTCACAGTGATACAGACTATTACAAAAACCTCCCTGTTAACGCTGTGCTCTGTGCTTGTTTGTCACAGCTGTGACCAAGACGGTGAATTTTATGATTTAATGCAAATGAAAAACAGGAAGTAACTCAAAAGACATTTTATATAGCACCAAAAATGCCCAGACCATCAAAGAAACAAACACAGGGATCAGATCACCCTCCGCTGACACTCAGCTCCATTGGGGCGGAAGGAGTAACTCTCTGCAGCTGGATGCCAAGATGATTGAGGAAAGATGAGCAGAGGAAAGATATGGAAAGTGAGCGATCTGCTGTTGTCACCTGCACTGGATGTGCTATGTTTGTCTTCCTTCCACAGGAAAGAGCCGACTTCATCTGTACAAAGTACAGGCTGGTTTCCATATTGGAAGAGAAGGTTAAAGGACTAGAGACCCAAATATCAACTCTGCATTGCATTAAAGAAAACGAAGTCTTTCTCGATTGAAGACATGATTTGCTTCTGCAGGCACAGTGTGAGGCAGATTCAGAGAAGGCAGGGCAGGGGAAACTGAAGAACAGGGAAGAATATTGGCAGCATGTGAGCTCCCGAAGAAAGAGAACCTATATGCCCACCGAGCAGAATCGTTTTCAGGCTCTCTGTGCAGGTACTGCGGTGGAGAACGATTTGGAAGACTCCTCTGAGGGAATGGATCAGAAGGAGACCCTGTTGAACAGAAGGCAAAGGAAGCATTGTCTTAGGGATGGGGGTTCCCTGACCACCACTCCCAAGAGGAAGAGAAGGATGATGGTGGTCGGGGACTCCCTCCTAAGGGGGACGGAGTCATCCATCTGCCGTCCGGACCGAGAATCTAGAGAAGTTTGCTGCTTACCTGGAGCTAGGATTCATCCTCCCTGTTGAAGGAAAAGGCCCAGGTAGAGACCGTCGCATTGTGGAAGTAAATGCATGGTTACGCAGGTGGTGTCGGAGAGAGGGCTTTGGATTTTTCGATCATGGGATGTTGTTCCAGGAAGAAGGATTACTAGGAAGAGACGGGATTCACCTAACGAAGAGAGGGAAGAGTATCTTTGCGGACAGGCTGGCTAACCTAGTGAGGAGGGCTTTAAACTAGGTTCGATGGGGGATGGAGACCTAAGCCCAAATGTAAGTGGGGAAGTGGGACACCACAAGGAAGCAGAAGGAGGAGGGTGCAACACTGAATTGCACTGAGAAAGTAGGGCAATCGGCTAGTTATCTCAAGTGCCTGTACACAAATGCAAGAAGCCTGGAAAACAAGCAGGAGGAATTGGAAGTCCTGGCACAGTCAAGAATCTATGACATGATTGGAATAACTGAGACTTGGTGGAGTAACTCACACGACTGGAGCACTGTCATGGATAGGTATAAGCTGTTTAGGAAGGACAGGCAGGGACGAAAAGGTGGAGGAGTTGCACTGTATGTAAGAGAGCACTATGATTGCTCTGAGCTCCAGTATGAAACTGGAGATAAGTCAGTTGAGAGTCTCTGGGTTAAGCTTAGAAGCAAGAACAATAAGAGTGATGTCGTGGTGGGTGTCTGTTACAGACCACCAGACCAGGAGGACGAGGTAGATGAGACTTTCTTCAGTCAGCTAGGGAAAGTTTCCAGTTCACAGGACCTGATTCTCATGGGGACTTCAATCACCCTGACATCTGCTGGAAGAGCAATACAGCAGAGCACAAACAATCCAGGAAGTTTTTGGAAAGTGTTGCGGACAACTTCCTGGTGCAAGTGCTGGAGCAGCCAACTGGGGGCCGTGCTTCTCTTGACCTGCTGCTCACAAACAGGGATGATTTGGTGGGGGAAGTAGAAGTGGGTGGCAACCTAGGCGGCAGTGACCATGAGATGGTCGAGTTCAGGATCCTGACAAAAGGAAAAAAGGAGAACAGCAGGATATGGACCATGGACTTCAAAAAAGCAGACTTTGACTCCCTCAGGGAGCTGATGGGCAGGATCCCCTGGGAGGCTAATATGAGGGGGAAAGGAATCCAAGAGAGCTGGCTGTATTTTGAAGAAACCTTATTGAGGGCACAGGAACAAACCATCCCAATGTGCAGAAAGAATAGCAAATATGGTAGGCGTCCAGCTTGGCTTAACAAAGAAGTCTTTGGTGAACTCAAACACAAAAAAGAAGCTTACAAGAAGTGGAAGCTTGATCAGATGACTAGGAAGGAGTATAAAAATACTGTTCGAATGTGCAGGAATGAAATCAGGAAGGCCAGAGCACAATTGGAGTTGCAGCTAGCAAGGGACGTGAAGGGGAACAAGAAGGGTTTCTACAGGTATATTACCAACAAGAGGAAGATTAGGGAAAGCGTGGGCCCCTTACAGAATGGGGGAGGCAACCTAGTGACAGAGGATGTGGAGAAAACTGAGGTACTCAATGCTTTTTTTGCCTCTGTCTTCACAGACAAGGTCAGCTCCCAGACTGCTGCACTGGGCGGCACAGAATGGGAAGGAGGTGAACATCCCACAGTACTAAAGGAACAGGTCCAAGAATATTTAGAAAGATTGGATACACACAAGTCCATGGGGCCGGATGCAATGCACCCGAGGGTGCTGAGGGAGTTGGCTGATGTGATTTCAGAACCATTGGCTATTATCTTTGAAAGCTCGTGGCAATTGGGGGAGGTCCCTGATGACTGGAAAAAAGCAAATATAGTGCCCATCTTCAAGAAAGGGAGGAAAGAGGAACCAGGGAACTACAGACTGGTCAGCCTCACCTCAATCCTTGGAAAAATCTTGAAGCAGGTCCTCAAGGAATCCATTTTAAGGCACTTGGAAGAGAGGAAGGTGATCAGGAACAGTCAACACGGATTGACCAAGAGAAAGTCATGCCTGACTAACCTGATTGCTTTCTATGAAGAGGTGACTGGCTCTGTGGATGTGGGGAAAGCGGTGGACGTGATATACCTTGACTTTAGCAAAGCTTTTGATACGGTCTCTCACAGTATTCTTATCAGCAAGTTAAGGAAGTATGGGTTGGATGAATGGACTATAAAATGGATAGAGAACTGGCTAGAGCATAGGGCTCAACGAGCAGTGATCAATGGCTCCATGTCTAGCTGGCAGCCGGTCACAAGCGGAATGCCCCAGGGGTCGGTCCTGGGGCCGGTTTTGTTCAACATCTTCATCAATGATCTGGAGGATGGGTTAGATTGCACCCTCAGCAAGTTTGCAGATGACACTAAGCTAAGGGGAGTGGTCGATACCCTGGAAGGTAGGGATAGGAGACAGAAGGACCTAAACAAACTGGAGGATTGGGCCAAAAGAAATCCCATGCACAGACACAGACTGGGAACCGACTGGCTAGGCAACAGTTCTGCAGGAAAGGACCTGGGGGTTACAGTGGACAAGAGGCTGGATATGTGTGCTCTCAATACCAAGAAGGCTAATGGCCTTCATTAGTAGGAGCATTGCCGGGAAATCGAGGGAAGTGATTATTCTCCTCTATTCGGCACTGGTGAGGCCACATTTGGAGTATTGTATCCAGTTTTGGGCCCCCCACTATAGAAAGGATGTGGACAAATTGGAGAGAGTCCAGCGGAGGGCAACAACAATGATTAGGGGGCTGGAGCTCAATGCATATGAGGAGAGGCTGAAGGAACGAGGCTTGTTCAGTCTACAGAAGAGAAGAATGAGGGGGAATTTGATAGCAGCCTTTAACTACCTGAAAGGGGGTTCCAGGGAGGATGGAGCTAGGCTGTTCTCAGTGGTGGCAGATGACAGAAATAGGAGCAACGATCTCAAATTGCAGGGGGGGAGGTCTAGGTTGGACATTAGGAAAACGTTTTTCACCAGGAGGGTGGTGAAGCACTGGAATGGGTTACCTAGGTTACCTCCATCTTTAGAGGTTTTAAGCTGCGGCTTGACAAAACCCTGGCTGGGATTATTTAGCTGAGGTTAGTCCTGCTTTGAGCAGGGGGTTGGACTAGATGACCTCCTGAGGTCCCTTCCAACTCTATAATTCTATGATTGTATCCCATTAGAACTACTGTGAGTATTTGAGATGTTTATTTTTCCACAAGACGTGTGCTGATATTCATCCCTAGGATTGCAAACCTTGCCCTGGGGTGTGTGAATCTCCCAAGTAGTCCTGGCTCTAGCCTGGGGTATCATCCAAAAGACTCTCCCTGCAGTACAGCTCTCCTAACGCCCCTGGAGATCATGGATTCAGTACAAGCTCAGAGGGAAGATGGCCTCCTACCAGACCATCTACACCACTTCATGTAGCAACACCATTTTTCCCAGCAGTCTCCAACTATTCACGAGACCCATCTCTGCTCCATCTATGGCAGGAAATGGCATCTGAACGTGAACCTGTATGGCTGACATGCGGATGAACATTTATATCATCTCGCAAGAGCACAAAACGTGTCCATAGGTGGAATATTCCTCACTCTCAATTTTTTTCTTCTCCATCCCTGCAGGGGGTTAAGAATCCTTCTGAGTCTCCCTTTCCATAGTCTCCTTCCTTGCGGTCCTGTGTGTCAGAGACAGACTTCAGTTAAATCACAAACCACACCAAATATCTGCTGCCCATCCTTTCTTGAACCCAAGTAACTTTGTTCTACTTAAACACACTCACAGTAGGATTTGTGACTCTAAACTGATTTCAATGTTCCCTTTTGATTCGATTTTGTAGTGAAAGAATTCCATGAACCTACATCAGTTACCAAAGCATCACGGTGACTTTTCATGACTATCAGCATATGAAGAATTCCAGACATGCCTCCTTGTCATATGGTGGTAAAGTTAATAAATGCGCTTTAGTCACCATGATGATGAAGACACACAGAAAATGACATATTTAAACTAGGTGCAGCAACACATATTTCCTTCCATGCCAGGCTTTCCAGAATGACACATCAATGGGAACACCAAGGGATTCACTGTTATGTTTCGTGGAAGGAAAGGGGGGAGAAAAATTTGAATGTTTGTAGGTCTCTAAGGACTGCAGGTGAAAATGAAATGATTCGACACTCTCAGCAGTTGTTCCTCGTGTTCAAATCCACTGCCCCCTTCGTGACCCAGGGAGAGAGACTGTGGAAGCACATGCTTAAAACTGAGCAAGAAGTGTCAAATGTGACCTTAGCTGGTTTTCAAAACCGCTATAGTCCCTACAATATAGTCCCCCATAGTCCTCATTAATGACATAATCCATGTTACACTTTGACGTTACTAAAGCCTCAGTCCAGATAGACGAGTATCTTACTCACAAAGATATTACAAATAATTATACCTAGAGCAGGGCCCATTTTGAGAAGTTCAGAATGGGATCTGGATCCTCTAAGCAATAGAGGGTATTAGACCAGTGCTCTGGCTCAAGCCCATCTCTGATTAGACTGCACAAGGAGCAGGAAACATACAGCCCATCTGTGATCATTGCAAAACCCTTCCTGCAACTAAGACACAGTAAATTTCCATACATTTTGCATATCTGCACATGGGTGACATTTCTCCTGTGAGCTGCAGAGAACTTATAAACATTTCATTTTCTACTACAAGGCTCATTGACAAGCATTTCCAGCCACATCTGCCAAGATGATCTCACAGACTCACTTTCTCTGGCTGCTGCTTCTCGGGGTTCATGGTAAGGAACAGCACAAGAGTCTACAGGGTTAATAACCAATGTAATATAATGCATGAAATGCTGCAATATTTTATTTAATTCAATACCTATTTTCTGGCATGATTTTTGATTAAATATCACCTGTTGATTTAAATATAAGATGTGCTGCAGTGTAAGGCCTTGAATCATGTATTCTGACCTTGGGCAATTACCTTCTAGCTTCTCTCCTTACCACCACTAATTTTCCATCACTGTCCATCTGGGTTCCTGTGGGCAGATTGTGATGACTCAGACGCCAGAATCTCTATCTGTGTCCGTGGGGGAAACAGTAACTATCACATGGCAAGCCAGTTCAAGCATTGGTACCTACACACACTGGTACCAGCAGAAGTCTGGGCAATCTCCAAAGCTGCTTATCTACGATGCTAGCAGCCGCCCATCTGGGGTCGCAGACCAGTTCAGTGGCAGTGGATCTGGCACCGATTTCACTCTTACCATCAGTAGAGTTGAAGCAGATGATGTGGGAGATTATTACTGTCAGCAGGCCGGCTACAGCGTCCCTCACACAGTGATAGAGACCAATAAAGAAACCTTCCTATTGTCTCTAGTGTGCAAGGGGGTTGCCTTTGTTCCAGCTGTGTGAACCAAACTTGCAAAGTTAACTGTCAGTCAGCCACCGTATGAAACAGTGAGAACAGTGAAAGAGTACGAGAGCCCTTCTCAGCTCTTTCCATGAAGTCTATAGTTCCCAAAGGCTGAGATTGAAAATGAGCTTCTGTTGCAGCCTCCTGGATGGCAGAGGGTTAGCGGGAAGGAGACGTGCACAGTGGCTGGTCCATTACACACCATCAATCACTTTTTCAAACAACAACGAGTCTCACACACTGCACAAGCATCTTTTTTTTTGTGAGTTACAGTTGAACTGTGGTAAAAAAGCAAGTCAGGGTTTGTAATCTTCCTGCTTAATTCTCTGGTGCCTGTCTAGAAGATTTCCAGTCAGTGTTTCTGTATTAGTAGAACACTTAAGACTTTGCAGAGCTCTCCTGTGTTGTCCGAAGGCAGTAGTGTGCCCTCTTACAACCCATACCCGCCACCATGTGTTAGACCCCATCGTCTTGCACTGGGAGGGGCTCACCTTGTATTTCCAAAACCACCATTCAGCCCATGCTCAGCTCTACCCCGCTGATTCCACTTGATCCCTTCAGCAATGTACCATATTATTGAGATCACCCAGATATTAATGGCTCAGATCACATTCTTCAAGTTGAGTTTTGTCTGTAGTTCTTATTCATAATTCGTAATATTCTTTCCTCACTTCTTTGATTTCCTTATATGTAAAGCCTGGCAGTTCCCCAATTCCAAGGTATTTGTAGGGGCCGTGCTGAGAGATCTTGCACGTTATTTTTCATGCCTTCTGACTGTACCAGTTTGCCCCTCTTTACAGATGCCAGCACACATTTAGCCAAACCAACTTGTTGCTTTGTATCTTCAAACTATTCTACATGTCATCAATCTTATCTTCTTTTGTGACTGTCCACATACTTTCAGATCTTCCACATGTAACCCATGTATTATTATTTGTATTATGCTAATGCTGAAAGACTTAGACATGGAGCAGAGACACATTGTCCTAACTGCCGTACAAACACAGAATAAAGATAGGTGCATACCCTGAACAACTTACATTCTGTGTGTGGGGCATGAAACAACAGATGGGAGGAGCAAACTGGGGGGTTTGGAACATGTGTCACTAAAATCATACAGGGGAATCCTATAATTTCACACACGATGTTGCCCCACATGTGACTACAACAATACTGACCAGACAAGTAGGAGTTGTCAAATGATACTTTACACAAAGATTATTACATTAGTGTGTAGGGTGCGACTACAGGGGTGTATTCCATCACAGCTCTGCTGTAGCTGAAGTAACACAAGAATGCTTGCCCTGCCTGTGTGCACCTCTCATTTGGGTGTCACACACAACACAAAAAGAATGTACAAGGCTTAGGGCCAGATTGTTCCACACACGGCCTGGCCAAAATTTGGATATCTCATTTGCAAACAGTGGGTCCTCAGTGGGACTCCCAAAAGGCACTTCTGGGTGCTCAGATCAACACACAGGAGCATAAATTCCCTTTCCATGAGAGTGAATCCCAAACTGAGCATCAACATGTGAGGTGTAAACTAACACGGTTCTGTGTTGGAAAAATGGCTCCACACCATCATCTGCATATTGCAATGTACAACTGGAGACACAAAAGGGGAAACACATTACAGTACAGAGATGCAGCAGACCATACAGTACTGCACTCCCCAGGGAAAGGTGCTTGGCCAGTCCTTTGATTGAATAAATTCTGTGGACAATTCTGTCATTGAGCACTAGATGGCAATAGAAAGGCAGAGCGTTTCAGGAATGGCTATTTCAGTCAATCAACAGGATGGTGTTCGTTTAATATTATCCATTTAAGAACACAAGAATGGCCAGCCTGGGTCAGACCAATGGGCCGTCTAGCCCAGTATCCTGTCCTCCGACAGTGGGCAATGCCAGTGAATCAGAGGGAATGAACAGAACCTGGCAATTTATAGAGTGATCAACTCTCTATTATCCACTCCCAGCTTCTGGCCATCAGAGCTTGAGGGATACCCAGAGCATGGGTTTGGCATCCCTGACTAACAGCCATTGATACACCCATCCTCCATGAATGTCTCATTATTTTTTGAACCCAGTTATACTTTTGGCCTGCACAGCATCTCCTGGCATAATTTCTACAGCTTAACTGTGTGTTGTGTGAACAAGTACATCTTTACGTTTGTGTTAAATCTGCTGCCCATTAATTTCTTGGGATGACCCCTGGTTCTTCAGTTATGTGAAGGAGTAAATAACACTTCCTTACTCACTTTCTCCACACCAGTCATGACTTTATAGCTCTCTATCATATCCTCCCTTAGTCATCTCTTTTCTAAGATGTACAGTGCCAGTCTTTTTAATCTCTCCTCATATGAAAACTGTTCCATATCCCTAATCACTTGCATGTCCTTCTCGGTACTTTTTCCATTTCTAATATATCTTTTTTTGACATGGGACAACTAGAATTTGACACTGTATTGAAGGTGTGGGCACACCATGGTTTTAGATAGTGCCACTATGATATTTCCTGGTTTTTTATCTATGCCTTTCCTAATGGTTCCTAACATTGTGTTAACTTTTTTGACTGCTACTGACTGCACAGAGGACTATCACAGAGAATTATCCACAATGACTACAAGATCTCTTCCTTGATTGGTAACAGCTAATTTACACCCCATCATTTTGTATGTACAGTTGGGATTATGTTTTCCAATGCACATTATTTTGCATTTCTCAACATTGAATTTCCTCTATCATTTTATTGCCCAATCACCCAGTTTTGTGAGATCCCTTCGTAACTCTTCATAGTCAGCTTTGGAATTTGCTGCATTAATGTCATACTAAGAGGCTCTGGCGATACAAGAGGC